>NC_142881.1:53080000-54330000 GCF_051225735.1 Oryctolagus cuniculus | reverse complement strand
CGGGATAAGAAGGCATTTGAGGAACAAAAAACTTTTCCAGGATAATGATGATCTTGAAATATTGCAATGTTCAGATGGAGCCTCATTTTTACATAGCCTTTTGTTAACTCCAGATTTGTTATAATATCATCTTGAAATCATCCAGAGAGGTGTTTTGTTTTGTTTTTTAAACCTTGCATATGATTCTTCTGTTTCAATAATACAGTCCAATGACATGGATTATAAAAACAGTGTGATAGTAATAGGGTTCCAGTGTATAAAATAGAGGATTCTAATATTTAATTCTCAAAGAAGAATTTTATCAGCCAGAAAATACATAAATTGTAACAGTTCTTTGTCTTTACTGACAGTAAATTTACAGCATATTTACTGTCTGAAATATTTTGTGAATGATGAGGAAGTTTGATGATGGCTATACAAATAGCCATTTGATCACAAGATCAAAGTAAGCCTACTATTACATTTAACTGACACTTCATGTCTATAGAGTGCCACTCCGTAGAATTACAGAGTAGAGCCATTTCCAGACAATGGAAAGTTTTCTCTGCATCTCCTAGAAATAATCTTAAAGAACATTTTAAGAAAGCTGTTTTCTGGAACACCATGAAGAGTTACTATCTGCAGTTCTTAGGTTAATTTTTATAGGCCTGCTTGGATCCACGGTGTCCAAGTCAGGAAGGAGGTGAAAGTCAGGAAGGAGGCAAAAAGGGAACAAATTTACTGATTACTCCTCATGTGCCAGATGGCTTCATTTATTCCTCATAACATCTCTTGAGGTGGAAATTACTTCCTTCTGCTCTAATGATGAGAAAACTGAGACCTGAAGAAGTTCTGGTTTGTGGCATTAAACTAGAAGATTCCTTCTATGAATTACTCAGATTTTTTAAGACTTACTTTCTTTAAATGCCATCTCCAGGCACTCAGTACATATTTAAATATCTGCCCCATGCTTATCAGCTTGTGTTATTTCTTTAATTCAAAATTTGAATGGAGATGGGTATTGTGGTAGAGTTAAGCCACCGCTCTGCACACATCCCATACTGGAGTGCCTGGTGGAAGGTCCAGCTACTCTGCATCCAGTCCAGCTTCCTACTAACGTGCCTGGGAGGCAACAGTGACGTTCCACCCACCCATGTTGGAGACCCAAGTGGAGTACCTGGCTATTGCAAGCACTGGGGAATGAACCAATGGATGGAGGTTCCTGTGTCTGTTGGGCTTTCTGGCTGTCTCTGCCTCTCTCTGCCACTGTGCCTTTCAAATAAATGAATGAACAAATCCTTAAAAAAAATAAACTTTCAGAAGATCTTAGCTGTGTACCTTAAAAGACAGTAACTTCCCTTCTTTGGTTGATTGTAGTTTAAATTTTAGCTGCACTCCTAATGCTCTTAGAGAGTTTTTTTTTTTTTTTTTTAAGATTTATTTATTTATTTGAAAGTCAGAATTACACAGAGAAGGAAAGGCAGAGAGAGAGAAAGGTCTTCATCTGCTGGTTCACTCCCCAATTGGCTGCAACAGCTGGAGCTGCGCCTATCTGAAGCCAGGAGCCAGAAACAACTTCTGGGTCTCCCACGTGGATGCAGGGGCCCAAGGACTTGGGCCATCTTCTCCTGCTTTCCCAGGCCTTACCAGAGAGCTGGATCAGAAGTGGAGCAGCCAGGATTCGAACTGGCGCTCATATGGGATGCCAGCACTACAGGTGGTGGCTTTACCTGCTATGCCATAGTGCCAGACCCTAGAGAGTCTTTCTTATAAAAGACTGTATTTATTTTAAGATTTATTTATTTATTTGAAAAGCAGAGCCACAGATAGAGAGGGAGGGAGGGAGAGACAGAGCATCAGAGAGATCTTCGATCTGCTGGTTCACTCACCAAAGGGCCTCAATGCTTGGGAGTGGGCCAGGCTGAAGCCAGGAGCCTGGAACTCCATCTGGGTCTTCCATGTGGGTGCAGAGGTACAGGTGCTTGGGCCATCTTCGACTACTTTCCCAGGCATGTTAGCAGGGAACTGGGTTGGAAGTGGAGCAGCCAGGATTCAGACTTACTCATCCAGGATGGTTCCACAGGCAGCAGCTTAATCCATTATGCCACTATGGTAGGCCCCAAAAGACTTCATTATTTTTAGAAATAGTTCTGGTATTTTATAAACTCTATGTGCATTAAAACAAGAAGAGATAAATGAGATAATAATGCCACAATCTTGTAGTCAGGATGTCAACTATTGTTAGTGGATGGTGTCATATCTATTTTCTAGATTATGGGAAATAATTTTATAGAGCTACAGTAATGAATTGAAGAATGATAGTCTCATGACACTTTTATTGTAAAATAGGAAAGGGATAACAACTTGGTTCCCAAGTCTGGCTGCTTCTTTGTTATCTAATGCTCTTTTCAATATTGAAACTACACTTGTGGATCGTCAATAGGACTGGAGCTAGAACTGGTGGGTCAAAAGTATAAAATGTTAAAATAGACTGACAACAATCCAATTTTTTCTGATATTTAATAAAAATTGAGTTACATTAGCAGCTTAGCATAGTAGATCACATTAGGAACATTGTAATAATTAATAGTATTATGAGAAACATCTTCCGTGTATAGATTGTTGTGGGAATAAAACATACTCATTTAATAGTTCATATTGGGTCTTTGTTTTCATGTTAACTTATTGGCTGTCATGTATAACAAATTCACTGGCAAAATAAATGTCTCAATTGTAAAGTCTTGACCAGTGAACATACTACATTTGTGCCTCAGACTTCAGTAACACATGAAATAATGTGACATTATACTCCAATTCTCAATATGATTAGTATTCTGCTAGTAGTTTAACAATGAAATGTTTTCATCTATCAATATAGAGAAAATACTGTAGTTTATAGTAATTCATCTGAGAAAGTGACAGGGAAATGTTTGCCATTTTTAAGTGTTTCATTATTTTTCCATTAGATAAGGACTGCTTTTTCAGCCCCCAAGAAGAAAATACTCACTGTTATATATTTATCATAAAAAGGAAGTGGAGGTAGGGATAAGTTGCCCAATCTCAAATCCTGCTAGATTGAAATTCTGAAGCGCAGCCTTTGAAGGCTTATACTCAGGAATTTATTCCCTTTATGAGTTGCTATTTGGATTATTTTAAAATGTTTACCATATTCTGTATAGCATTGTAATAAAACATGCTAAAAGGCTTTTTTATGTTCCTTAACTATTTAAGGTGATACATTAAAAATTTATATGTGTATTACCATTTTACCAAAAGATTACATTCAATCTGAAACAGCAATAATGAATGGATAACTTGACTAAACATGAAATAAAGTTAATGTGTAAGCCATGGAAAATAACCAAGTTGGATATTGAATATGGATATTGAGAATATAGGGAAAGGAAGAGAAATGTGTGTCATAAAGCAGCGTAAAAGGGCACAGAGGTATATTATATTTACTTTTCTGCTGATGTAAGATGGGATGTAAGAATGGTGACCCTCAACAACTTACGTTTGTAATATTAATGTATAGACTCATCATGTCTAACCCACCCAGCATGCATGCAGGTGAACAGTATATTTGGAAGGATTAAATTTTTTAAAAACTACTCCAGATAAATAAATCTGAAAATCTTATTTTAATATTAAAGTAGTAAAACATAAGTAAAAGAAAAATTAATAGTGTTCATACTTTTAGATTTTAGCAGTTGAAACAACTTAATGAAGAGTATTTTTTGTCTTACTCCAAATGAGTAATGGCTTTATTTATAAAATATCTTTCCTGAGACAAATTAGACTCCAAATTTGGGGTGATATATCTTTATATTAAGAGATCTTATATGCCTTTTACGTAGATTAAAATACGGTGTTTTTCCAGAGTTAGATGACGTTTTTTTTTTTAAGATTTATTTTTTATTTATTTGAGAGACATAATTACAGAGAGAGGGAGAGACAGAGACAGCAACAGAGAGGTCATCCATCTGCTGGTTCACTCCTCAAGTGGCTACAATGGCTGGTCCTGGGCCAGGCCCACGCCAGGAGTCTGGAGCTTCTTTCAGGTCTCCCCATGTGGATGTAAGAACCCAAGCACTTGGGCCATCTTCCACTGCTTTCCCAAGCATGTTAGCAGGGAACTAGATTGGTAGCGGAGCAGCAGGGTCTTGAACTGGTGCCCACATGGGATGCTGGTGTCACAGGCAGAGGCTTAACACAGTTCCTGCCCTGGAGTTAGATGATTTTGAAAGGCATAATAGCTGTTAAATAAACAATTCTCATTTCTTAAATAAAATTTTCAGAGTTAAAACCGTTTTTGAGAAACACCATTCCTTACATGGTTTTTCTGCTGCCTTCTAGGTAGTTATATTTTAGTTGATTTTTACTTTTCAACTGTCTTGAATACTGAATATTTTAATGTAATGTTTAAAAGAGAACCTGTATAAACTTTTGCCCTGAATAGAAATTTTGAAGTACTCAGTGACCATTTAATGAAACAGGGTAGTATTTAATAGCTTAGAAATCTTACCTTAATAGCTGTGCATAGAGCCTTATGTTTTAAATAGGTGAATTTTATGTCCAGAATTAGACTTTAAAATTTTGGTTTTTGTGCAAACTTCCTTTTAGGCAATGCTTTAATTCACTGTAATTTTTAAAGAAAAAAAAGTGTTGATAATCTGTTGAAAATCAAATATATGTCTTTACATTTATGTCTTAAGCTAGACAGCCCTTTTTCTGTCTTACTTAGGCCAGTGGAAGCACTGTTGTGAAGAACTTATGAAAATTGAGATTATGTCACCACGGAAACCACCTTTGTTCTTGACAAAAGAGGCGACCTCAGTCTACCATGATATGAGTAAGTGGGGTTTGTGTTTGCTTAGCTGCAGGGTAACAAAAACAACATTGTCCATACTCAAGCAGCTTATTCTATTGGCATTAAAATGCTGAAATTTTCAGGGCACAATCAAAATGAATGAAAACAGACTATGATTATAGACTAAGGAATTCATGTTTAATAGATGAATTAATACAAAATTAATGAATACACATATTTCATAGTTTGCTCAAGCTCACAAAAATTTTAAGGCTTAAAATGAGTGAAAGGTATACTGAAGATAAATATTAGCTGTGTAGCTGATGAAACTTGAAAATACAGACTTTTAGATTCTAAAATGTAATTGTGTTTAGTAATTTTTTCTGGACTTTATTAAATTTACTTGTAAGTAATGTTGCTGGATGAATATTAATGAATGGAAGCTTTCATCGTGAGCCCAAAAAAAATTGGTTAAGTTTTCATAGTTTGCAAAATTTAAAATTTCTAGGCTCATTAATATTCCATTTTCTCACACTCTGAAGGGTGTTTATTTATCCTTGTGGGATTGCCTCAGCAAAGAGTGTTGTGAACAAGCACAAGTCAGTTTGCCACTAATGTACCTCCTCTTACATATACTTTAAAATGTTAGATAGAAAATGACACATTTGGGTTTACACATTTGAAAATACCAGTGATTCATTTAATAGACATTTATCTCTGTTCTCTTATTTTTCTCGAGGAAAATTTCACACAGCAGCCTTATCACCAGAGTGATGTGAGAATTGTACTTTATTTCCCTGGGTCTTTAGTTTTGGTGTTTTGTTTTTTATCTTTTAACACAGACTTTGCTGGCCTACAGAAAAGAATTCTGATCCAAGTCCAGCCATCCCAGTTTATGTATCACTAGTTAAAAGGGAGTCCACTCTTACCTGAAAGTCAGAATAGGGTTTTTAATCCAAGAAAGTTCTCTAATAAATACTTAACTTGTGGAACTTTTAAAAAGTGCTCATATAGCTTGATTTTACTTATGAATGTCTGTATATGTGTATTATATACAGATAATATGCTTTGTATTTTATACATATACTGTGTATTTTATGTATGTTTAACAAACTGTGTATTACATGTGTGTACATGTATACAGATACACATACCAGTACATATATATGTGTGTAATGAGTGTGTAGTGCAGTGCATGATCTTGTTTTTTGATATGACTGTTTTGACAAGTAGATATTGCTTACTTTTTGAAAAGTCTTAAATTTTTGATAACCATTATAAATAGCATATTAGTTTGGAAAATAATAACTTACTTAGATATATGCATATTGCTTTTGAATTTTTCCCCATGTATTTTTCTCCTAAAAACTACTACAGGCATTGATTCACCTATGAAAATTGAAAGTTTAACTGATATAATACAAAAAAAAATTGAAGAGACAGATGGACAGTTCCTTATTGGTCAGCAAGAAGAAGCCTCCCCACCTCCTTGGGCTGTACTCTTTGATGGTAAGCATAAAATGGTCATTCAGAAAAAGATACTGTCTCCTGAAAGTGAACACCTACCTGATGGGAAAGGGAAAAAGAGACGGGCTCCTCTTCCTCCTTCTGATAAACCTCCATTCAGCTTAAAAACACAGAGCAACTCAGAACAACCTGTTAAGGATGACTGGGGAAAAACAAGTACGCCCCGAACCTCACCTTTGGAGACCAGACTGTCAACCCTAATGCACCACTTACAGAAGCCAACAGCTGCTCCTCAAAAACTGCTTCCTGCCAGGAGAGAGAGTTTAACTGATGGTAACCACATAGACACTAAAACCAGCTTTGAAGCCAAGCCAGTGCCAACCCCAAGGCAGAAATCCATCAAAGACATTTTGGACCCCAGATCATGGTTGCAAGTATAGAAAACCCTTAATGTGTGATACATTTAACAAAATCTGTAATTGTGAGGTTTAATTCAGAGGCATTATAAATGTAGTATTATTATGTAATTATAGAAGTAAGTATAATAGTGATTTACATAAATAATTAATAAGCTATTAGGTATAGAAAACCATTTTATATTGAAGAAGCGGCTTTCTCTTTTACTTCTGATTTTCAGAATATGAGTGATTTTCCCTGCAGAGTGTAAGAGGCAGTTTGTAGACAATATCCTAATTGTTAGAAGGGTTAATTTATTCCTAAATTAGTACCAGGCAGTGAATAAGCACTAGGCAGAAGAAAGCATTCAAATTTCTTTGGGGCAGAGACTGTCTAGTAATTTAAAATGTGTTAAATATGAGCCATATTCTCATTGTGAGAATTTTAATACTAATGGAATGTTTCAAAGGTTTTATTCAAACCACAAATTATAGAATCCACCCAAGAAAATTTTCTTCTTAGCATTCTGGAATTCTCATCTAATGGTTCACTGGCTCTCGCCTATTGTTTAACTCACTAGTTTATAGGCCTGACCTTTTAAATTCTTGGGATAAATTTTGGAATATTAAATTCTTCATTTTTAAAGGGAACACATAATGTGCTATTCAAAGTTGTTTCCTTGATGAGCCCTGAAGTCCTATTGACATTAACTCTCATTAAGTGAAGAATAACATCCATTAGTTTAGACAAATGGTCTGAAATGGTCTTGCATCTACTTTTTTCGATGTGTGCTGCTAATTTCCATTGTGATTTTGGAATCTGGGGAAGTGAGTAGCTGATTAACACCTTAAAATTCATTTAATTCTTATTTTAAAAACAGATGGCAGATTCAAAAATATCAGAAAAGTTGGCCATGGTAATAATTTTCAGAATTAGTCCTTTTTAAATATTGTAATCGGATTTCCTTTTTCTAGTAAGAGTTGATGTCTGCTATTGATGTTATTAATTAAAAGTCATTTTCTTACAATAATGACATTGGAATCATTTCCATAGGAGGTGATTTCCATAGCAACTAATCATAGTGACCTAAACAGAATTATGAAATCAAGTGAGAAATAAATAGAAAAAGAGTGAATATCTTAAAGGAACAAAAAAACCAATTTTTATAATCGTACTGTAAACAAGGACAGAAAATCAGAATTTCCAAATGAAACAGTTTCCGTAAGGTGTCAGTAATACCATCAAAAAATCTCAACTCACACTGTACCCTAAATGTCATTGCACAGAAATAAAAATATAAGAATTAAATTACTGCCCTGTGTATAATCTCCAGAGATCTTTTTAAAGCTAGTGAGAATTCTTACTTGGATGAGAACTACATTATTACAAAATAAAGTGAACACTTGACCTACCCAAGGAAAAAAAAAAAAACAACATTCATTTAAATGGAGTCTTTTTTTATTTTTAGATAGCAGAGTCTTTTTTTCATTTATAGAGAGTGATGTAACTGCCAGGTTGCTTTTGTGTGTGCCCAGCACTCCTAGGAAGAATTGGAACGTAAGGGAGTAATGATACAAAAGGTCTCTTGTGACTGGCAGCACCAGGACAGATATAGTGTTGGTAAACAGAAAATGCTATATGCTTTCCTGATGGAATTTAGAAACAATCACATGTATGAAAACCAAAAAAGAAAAAAAAAAGATTATTTTTTTCTAAATAGAAGTGCTTACCATTTCAGTATATGATACACTAAAAGTAAAGGATATTTGTGTGAATATTTTGCTTGCTTGTTAAAACCTCACTGCTGTTTTTGACAGCATTTGTGATATCTTTGCCACTAATTCATTGAGCCAGATGATGCTGCAGGCGAAATTGTTCCTGAAACTGGCATCTGTGTTGTTTTCTTCCCTCCTCTCATTGATGCCTTCCTTTATTACAAACCAGTATCAAAACGTCCAGATGATATTCTTGTCCTTTCCTCTCATGCAAATTATAGCAGGAAGGATTTTAGTTGTACAGAAAAGACAGTTTATTCACAGAGAAGCTAACTAGCGGTTGTGCCCTCAGAGGGGGACTTTGAACAGGTGTGAAACATTGTTGCTGCAGTCCTTAGGTGATGCCTTAACCAAGGACCACCCCAGGCTTCCGACACTATTTTTTTTTTAAAGATTTATTTATTTATTTATTTATTTATTTATTTATTTATTTATTTATTTGAAAGGCAGAGTTAAAAAGAGGCAGAGGCAGAGAGAGAGAGAGGGGTCTTCCATCTGCTGGTTCACTTCCCAGATGGCCGCAACTGCTGGAGCTGTGCTGATCCAAAGCCAGGAGCCAGGAGCTTCTTCCAGTCTCCCACGCAGGTGCAGGGGCCCAAGGACTTGGGCCGTCTTCTCCTGCTTTCCCAGGCCTTAACAGAGAGCTGGATCGGAAGTGGAGCAGCTGGGACTTGAACCAGAGCCCCATATAGTATGATGGCTTTGCCTGCTAGGCCACACCCGGCCCCTCTGACACTATTAATCCCGCTTCTGGAGGCCTGTCCTACTATGGAGCCCTTAAAGACCACCAGAATCCTCAGATGCACTTTCTGTGACCCTACCCCCTTGCCAAAAAAGAAAGTTATGGCAGACTTGTGTTTTTCTTTCTCAGTGCCTTCCTACCTTCCTTCCCTGAGTCCCCTACCTTCCTTCCTTCCTTCAGTATTTAAAAAATAATCTAAAAATACTGAGCTAAACACTGTGTCAAAGAACTCATCAAAACAATGTTTGTCTCATTTCCTAAACCGGAAGTTTACGACAGAAAAATATGCCATGTGATATGAAGGATGTTCCAGCTCTTTATGAGCTGGCTTTTCACGTTTCTTTGTCTTTTTAATTCATTTCCTTGTATATTAAGACTCTAAACCTTGAAACAAAGAATTAGCTGTCAGACCTTAGTAATAATAATTGGAGATACATGGCAGAAAAAAACAGGTGTTTTATAATTCTGATGATCTGAAGATAATACCTAAAGACAATTGGAGTTACATGCTAAGCTCTGGGATATAAATTACTTACAACAGCATTACCATAGCATTGTTTTTAATGGCTACAAAATGGTAAGTTTTGTATTTTATCTTATAAAGACAAAGAGGCATTTTTTTTATTACAAATGCATACCTCCTAAGGTGAACAGTCTTTCAAAAATATCAGGCACGCCAGCTCTAGCTGAGTTTTGTTAAATCCACCTTAACTGTCTACAGTGCCCCCTGACTTCTTTTAAATGGATGTGAATGTATGTGGGAAACTAAATCCAGTTATTATAAATGCCTTATCTTTACCCTTTAGGATCCTACTAAATTTATTTTACCTATTACTATTTATTAAAAATGGAAGCCGCCTTGATTTAGAGACAACTCATATAAGGTAGGTTAAGCAGTCAAGTATTTCTTTAGGCTTATGTTCAGTACCTTACCCACCTACTGAGAAGTTAATTAATTCAGTCCAAAATGAAATTAAAGGACAGTTTGGTGCAATTCATGTTAAATGCCATTTGAATGTAATCACCTGTGTTACTCAGAATGAAGAAAACCACGCTAAAGACAGAATGTGCTATGCCATGGACAAGGAGAGAAAGGCTTTTGCTGGAAAAATACCTTTCCCTCTTGTCAGAATTGATCAAAACTCATTGTCTTAAAAGAGTAAATTATTGAACAGTAATTAAACATTAACTGATGACCATTTATAATCTAGTGGTTATCTTCACTGGCCCTTGAGTCTTAAGCTATAGTGTAGATTGAGGTGACTTTCCACACCTGTATTTCACAGGCATCACTGTTTTTATATGTTTACCTGCTTGCCTGTCACTGGTTCATTGCTAGTGATGGCCATATGGAAACGATTTATTCTGGATCATGCATATTCTTAGTTAACCCTGGGAAAGATGTTATCCTTGAAAAATTTAGTGGGGGTATGTTACTCTCTTGGATATGCTTGAAAAATTGGAATTATTTGTTATTTTTATTTTTTGGGTTGAATGTGGGTAAAGTGTCTGGATTAAAAGTTATTAATCTGTCATAGAAATACTTGAAGTATTAAAGGTATTTGCTAAGAAAACCCAAGTCATGTGATCAAAACTCCTATATATTAAAAGATCTGATTTATGAAGACATGATAGAACATTTCTCTTAGGTCCTCTCCCTGCAGTAGATTGACAGGAGTAGACAAGGTGGTTGATTCAGTTTAATCAGAGAAAGTTTATTCAGAGAAAGACGTACCCAGCAGCCAGTACCAGTAAGACCAATATTCTGATAGCCTTGATATAATTAGCATTTACTAAAATGTTTGCATTTAATCCTTCTTGAAGTATAGATGCTCTTTGAAAAATCCATTGATGTAACCTTATTTTTAGTTGAGTGATCCAGAATTTCCCTGGAGTTTAAGTCACTCTGATGATAAATTAGGTAGCTAGGATATTCAGTCACTGTTAGCCACAAGGAAACTCCTGATTTTAATTCACCTCCCTCAGTACTTAATTTATTCCCATGGAGCACCTCAGGGGAGGGGGAGAGAAATGAGCAAATCTGCTTCAATTACAGCTCTTATTTCAATGCTTTATTTCTAAATCTGTAGTATGGTCAGAAATCTTTAACATTTCTTTTAAGGAAAAAAACTTCCCCTCTCTAAGGAGAGAGGCCTACTAATCTATGTTCTTAGATTAAAAAAAATTCTTAAGGTTTAATTTTCTTTAAAAAAAAAGATTATTTTATTTGAAAGTCAGAGTTACAGTGAGAGAGAGAGTTAGAGAGGGGAGAGGTCTTCTGTCCACTGATTAACTCCCCAAATGGCTGTAGTGACTAGAGCTGGGCCAGGCCAGAACCAGGAACTTCATCGGGGTCTCCCACGTGGGTGCAGGGGCTTAAGCACTGGGGCTAGCCTCTGCTGCCCTCCCAGGTGTATTAGCAGTGAACTGGATCAGAAGTGAAGCAGCCCGGACTCCAACTGGCACCCAAATGGGGTGCTGGCACTGCAGATGGCACCTTAACCTGCTGCACCACAGCGCCGGCCCCCTTAAGGTTTAATTAATGAGAACAAAAACTATTACAGGCCTATTAATAAACATTTTTTCTTTATCTCAGTATAGGAAAAATACTAATCCTGACATGTTTGATAATAAGGCAGGATCATTCCAAATTTACTGCAAATTGTGTTTTAAATTGCAACTATTTGCTTTTGAGAGATATGGAAATCTTTTAATGTGAAGGAGAGTAGATTGAAAAGATCCTAACTGTGCATAATCATGCTATGTTATAAGCATGCATCAAGACATCAAAATTAGTTGTTTTGCTGAAAATGGATGCTTGCTCATCCTTTCCTTATGCTGTCTGAGATCTCTATGCATAGACTGCCTTTCTTCTCTCACTTCATGCAAGCTCCCTTCAATCACAGGCAGCCAACACTGTCAGCTTCCTAGTGGTACCACCTCTAAATTCACTAAGACTTCAGCCCTCCTCCACTTTTAGGGATAGTGCATCCTTCCTTTGTACTTTATGTATGCCTCTATTAATATCCCAAACCCTTGTTTGTATTTTTACATTAACCTTGTATATTAGTTTTGTGAGTTTGTCCCTTCTTCACTTAGCAACTTCATAAACTTAGCAACTTAAAACAGCACCCATCTGTTAGCTCACATTTTGATAAATCAGAAATCCGAGTAGGCTGAGTTGCGTTCTCTGCTGAGGATCTCACCAAGCCAAAATCAAGGTGTTGGCCAGGCTTTGCCCTGGAAGCTTGAAAAACGCCACTTTCCCAGCTTTCTCTGGTTATTGCCTGAATTTGGTGCCTGGTGCTTGTAGGGCTAACTACTGGCTAAGGGCTATCCTCAGCTTCTAGAGACTTCTCCAAGGACTTCCGTGTGTCCCCTTCAGTCTGCAGAACCAGCAACAATACATAAAATCTTTGTGCTGCAAATCTGATTTTTCTCTCTGCTACCAATTGTTTTGCTTTTAAAGGGCTCATGAGATTTGATGAAGGATGCCCACCAGTATAATCTCCCTTTTGATTAATTTGAGGTCCACTGATTACTAGCTTTAGTTGCATCTGGGGAAAAAAAAAAACTTTTTCATTCACTATAATCACAGGTGTGCTATCCCGTCGTTTTCAAAGGGCAGGAAATCTTGTGCCAGATTTTTCAAGGTCAGGAAGCATGCCCTACTGACCTTTTAACCCTGCCATAGAATACTGCAATGAGAGTGAGTACAGATTATTGGGTATTTATTATGTGTAATATACCATGTTAACTATTTCACATGAATTATTTAATCATTACCATACCTTCCTGTTAGCCCCATTTAACTGATGTAGAGGAGTAGAAGACATGCCTGGTGTCATCCTGTACCATGATAGAGTATGGTTTCTAGAATTAGATCTGGATTAAATTATACCTCTGCCATGACCTAGCTGTATGATTTGGGGCTGATATGTTGGATTTTTATTTTATCATCACCTCATTTTTCTTTTTTTTTTTTTTTGGTAACTGTTAAGATAAAAATAATACTTACCTCATGGGATACTTGTGATTATTAAATAATATAAGGCATATAACACCTGTATTCCAGGGCCTGGTACTTAAGTTCTTGCCTTATTTCTGCAATGTGGCATATTGTGTGTAACATGGATAAAAAGGGGAGGGGGCACAACTATTGTTCCACCTAAATATGATGACTTAAGATCACTTACAACTTCTCTTCCATTTTCATTTTTTGCTTAGTGTGAACGTATTGGGCTTACAATGCATACAAAACTAGGAAATAACTACAGCTATGTCTAAATATTTCTTGTCCGTTCTGTTTGAACCCTATATTTGACAATGCTGGGGCTTACAAGTTAAAAGAATACTTGTTCTTTTTTTAATCATAATATTCCTTCTTTTGTGTATCAAAAATGATACTGAAAAATGAGTTCTGGCCTGCAAAGGTTTATTTTTAGCACTGTCTGTAAAAGAAGAATACCTATTCATGAGAAGCTCATATTCAAGTGGGTAGGGCCAACCATATTAGAAAATGTTGAAATGAATTACTGCTTGACCTGCATAAGTCTCTCTGGATGCGGACTCTCTGGATGCGGACATTTAGAGTGATCTCTACCATTAGGAAACTCAAGTTGTAAAGATGAAAGAATATATGAAACAATGTGGGTAATTTAAAGGAGTCCATTCAATGCAAGCATCTAATTTAAGTACTATGAGAAATCAGTGAGGGATGTGAGAACTTTTACAAAACAATGTTTCCACAAATGCAAAAGGCCTTGTACCTTTGGAAATGAGTATCTTGCAATAATGTAGGGACTAGTTATAATAGGATTTTTCAAGTCTGAGAAGGATAACTAAGAAGACAATTTATCCAGTGGGTTCCTAGAGGAGTTTAACTGTACAGATGTCAAAGGGAGGTGAATAATCATGGAAGTTGTGGAAAGGAGTGGCTTGGATAGGGCATTTGCCTGGGCAGGACTGGGATGAGCATATTGGAAAGGTGAGAATCAAAATTGTAGGTAAAACAAGTTGGCAGGGCTGCAAACATGGGGATAAGAGTAAGGGAGGATATGTTGGATCACATTCAGAGCTTTGAATGCCAGTTCACGGAAATAAGGTTAAACTAAGTGGGAATAGTTGACATCAGAGCCAGAGCTAATGGAAAGAGCACTCAGTTTATGAGTTGAGGAAGCTGGAATCAAGCCCCTGGATACCATGATCCATTTATGTTGCCTTGGGCAAATTACAACTTTCTTATCAGTAGAACAGCTGGGATGGCTATTGGTGCTTGCCTCAGAGTGATACAGAGAGCTCTTGGCTTCCAGACTGGTGCCCTTGGAGGAGGCAACGAATGGGGAATCCCAAGTAGGTGAGCCTTGAGTCTCCTAATTTCGCTAAAGCAGCTCTAAGTTCATCTACTTTATGTTTTAGCATAGTATGAGGTATTAGTACAACAATCCCCATTGTACAGATAAGCAATTTGAGCCACAGAACAATTAAGTAATTTGTACAGGTCCTCACAGTAAGTGGCAAAGACTAGATCTAAACCCATTCCATCATCCAGAATGAGTGCTCTCATCCTTGATGTGTAACAGCCTGTAAGGAATGTGAAATAGCAAAGAAGCATCAACAGCAAATTTGGCCAGAGTAGCTTCTAATCTCTTTGTCCCTAATAATGTGGTCACTTGGTATAGCCCTTTGCATTAAAGTCCCAAAGGAGTTGGACCTGTGGCATAGCCACTGCTTGGGACACCTGAAGTCCCGCTGCCCTATCTCCAATCCAGTTTCCTGCAGATGTGCATCCTGGGAGGCAGCAAATAGTGAGTCTAGTATTTGAGTCCCTGCCATCCACATGCGAAACATGAATGGAGTTCCAGGCTTCTAACTTCAGCCTCACCCAGCCCCAGCTGTTGCAGGCATTTGATGAAAGATTCTCGCTCTCTTATTCTGCCTTTTAAATAAACAAAGACATAATAATTTTAAGAAGTGAAGCCCCAAATGAAAATCCATTCATAATTAGGACAGCGTATTTCTGCTCTGAGCGTAATGTCTGGCTGTGGGTCTAGGGAGCTTTGGGGTATGTAAAATTGCCTCTGCTACCAAGCGGTAGGAGGCATTAATGGAAATATGAAGGGGGGAGAACAAATTCTATCTGAGGACGCCTGGGAGAACTGGAAGTAGTGCTGTTAGAGCCAGGGCTTGAAGGATGAGTTGGCCTTCATTAATTAGATTTTTTAGGTAGAAAGTACTGGAATTCGAAAAGGGGCTAATTTACTGAAAGGCTATTGGAATCACTCAGAGACTGATGGATGTCCAGGAAGGGCTATACAGGAAAACTTGAGGTCTACAGCAACATAAATATTGGAAGAATAAAGTCTGTTCTGACTCATTAGTGTAGTCTTGAGAATGGTAACTTAGGGATAAAAAATCACAGTTTTTCACCTAGAACTGGATCCGAAGTAGAGGTGGTTTTTTCCACTACAGAACATTTGACAGCATCTGAAGACTTTTTAAAAAACAAAGATTGGTTTGATTTTAAAGGCAGTATTATGTATAAGGATCTTCCATCCCATGGTTGACTCCCTCAAAAGCCTGCAACAGTTAGGGGTGCACCAGGCCAAAGGTACTGGCCCAGAACTCCTACCAGGTCTTCACATGAGTAGTAGGGTAGAGGGACCAAAGTACCTGGGCCATCATTTTTGTCTTCCTAGGCACATTAGCAGGAAGCTGGATTGGAAGCCGAGTAGCTGAGATTTTACCTGGCATTCCAATGGGGATATGGATGTCCCAAGTAGCAGCTTAACCTGCTGTACCATAGTGCCCATCCTGTTGACACTTGCAGTTGTCTCAGTGAGGGCTGGAAGGTGTTGCATCCATCTAGTGGGAAAAGACAGGAATGCTATCATCTTAGAATGCCCAGGACGGCCTCACAGCAAAGAATTACCCAGCCCAAAACATGAGTGCCAAAGCTGATACACCCTGACTTGGAATCCATGAATACTTATCACATAAGATAAAAGCCAATATATGTAAAAAAATGTAGAAAATATAGCATGAATATACATGCTTCTTAGTACCCAGGTAAACTGGGTCTTGAAAAGCCTGTAGGATTGGGCTATGCTGAAAGGGAAAAGGCATTCTGAGCAAAGGAACAGGAGCATTATGGTGGTTTAGAATCTCACAATGGCCCAGCACTGTGGCATAACTGGTAAAGCCACTGTGACACTGGCATACCAAGGGGGGCCAGTTCAAGTCCTGGCTGCTCCACTTCTGATCCCACTCCCTTCTAATGACATGGGAAAGGAATGGAAGATGACCCAATATCTTGGGTCCCTGCACCCATGTGAGAGATCCAGAAACTCCTGGCTCCCAGCTTTGGTATGGCCCAGCCCTGGCCACTGCAGCCATCTGGAGATTGAACCAGTGAATGGAAGATCTCTCTCTCTGTGTGTCTTTCCCTCTTTTATTTAAATATTTAATATTTTTTAAAACCTGTCCACAAATTCTGACACTCTGCCCTTCAAAGGTAGAGCCATATTCCCCTCCATTTGAATATAGTCTGGATTTAATGCCACACATAACAAACATGATACAGTGGGATCATTGGGAGGGGAAGTAAGACCTCCCACCAGCAGCCAGCCAAACTTGCTAGTCAGCCACCTCTGCAGCCCATCCTCGAGTCCTGGCATGACCGTGACCTGAGAAATTCCAAGCCAGACCACACAGCTCAGCTGCTGCTAAATCTTGCTCATATATTTATTGCCTTTTTATTTTAAAATATTTCAAATAATACAGAAAAGTATAAAGACAAGATCAATGAGCACACAGATGCACTAATTTGACATTTTGCCATACTTCATATGTAAATATATATATATATACATATATGTATATACACAGACACACATATAGGCTTTTTTTGGACATTTATTTACTTGAAAGAGACATCTTCCATCTGCTGATTCACTCCCCAAATAGTCACAACAGCTGGGACTGGACCAGGCCAAAGCTAGGAGCCTGGAACTTCATCCAGGTTTCCCATGGAGGTGCAGGGGCCCAAGCACTTGAGCCATTTTCCAGGCACATTGGCAGGGAATTGGATCAGGAGTGGAGCAACCAGTACATGAACTGGCATCAATGTTATGCTGGCATTGAAGGTGGTGGCTTAATCTGCATGCCAACGCCTGTCCCTACATACTATTTTAAAAATTGGAGTGGATATATTATATCACATAAGCTCATATTCATGGCAAAGATCATAAAATGAGAAAATAAGGGTTATAATTCAGTGAAAACATTTATAAACATCTGTTAAATAATATGTATACACTTTTTTTACTATACACAAATATAGTAAAATTAGTATATAATATATGTCCACATATGATAAAAAGTGGTATTGCTCCTACATTCTTGACTCTTAGTAACCAACGATAGGATAATAGTGTTTATTGTTTTATCACTGCATTGTTTTAGAGATGCTTTGTCAATATAAAGATGCTGAGAGGATCAAGCCCCCCATGACTTTATAAAAATTTTATTTTAAACAGAAAACTGGGGCAGAATACTTACTCTAGCAGTTAAGATGCCCATGTTGCTTGTTAGAGTATTTGAGTTCAGTGCCTGGCTCTGGCTCCTGACTCCAGCTTCCTGTTAACGCGCTGCCTATCAGGCAGCAGATGATGGCTCAAGTGCTTGGGTTCTTGCCACTCACATAGCAGATCTGAATTTAATTGCTGCTTCCCAGCTTTGGCCTGGCCAGTCCCAGCTTTTGTGGGCATCTGGGGAGTGTACTAGCACATAGGAGCTCTCTGTGTCTACCTGTCTGTCTCTGTCTTTCCTTCACTCTTTGTATCTCTGCCTCCAAATGAAGTAAATTAAAAAAAAAAATTAAACCTTTTTCATGTATATCCAACTCACTAATGTATTAACCTGATTTTTCTTACCTGCCAGACTTTTTGCAAGGGGGCCGGGATGGGTGACACATTAAATTACATCCACCTGTGACCTGTTATCGTGACTGAGTTTATCAAATCTCTTTTCAGTAAGCAAGAGAGAAGGAGAGGCCTGAGGGCTGTGAAGAGGGGTGAACAGATTGAAGGGAGGAAATTTCATGGGCCTGGAGAGAACTTTATTCACGCATGTCCAAGGGCTTTGAATGGAGTCTGATTCCTGTTTTCCCTTGGCAAGAAATTCTGCATCTCTGTGTGTGAGAGCGAGAGAGTTCTTCCTTTTCTTTTTTCTTTTGTTTTTCTTTCCCTTCATTCCTTCCTCCCTCCTTCCTTTTCTTTCTCTCTCCTTCCTTCCTTCTCTTCCCCTCCCCCTTCTCTCCTTCCCTTCCTTCCTGCCTTCCTCTCCTCTCGCGCGCGCTCTCTCCCTCTCTCTCTTTCAAAAGCAGAGAGATAGACAGAAAGATCTTCCATCATTGGTTCACTTTCTAAATTCTAGCAACAATTAGGGCTGGGACAGGCCAAAATTAATCCCTGAACCCTATTCTGGTTGCCCTTATGGGTGACAAGGATCCAAGTACTTGAGCCATCGCCTGCTGCCCTCTAGGGTACGCATTAGCAGAAACTGGACTGAGGAGGGAAGCCAGGACTGGATCCCACACACTTTCATGTGGGATGTCATAATCTCAGCTTAACTGCTCCACCACAACACCCACCTCTAAAAAGTGCCTCTTAAATAGTTAATTTTAAAAGCAAAACTGCCATCATGCTCAAATCAGGCACTCAAGTTCTCTGGAAAATTAGTGTGCCTGGTATACTTCAACACTTTTGCTATGTCACACAGCAAAACAGCCCACGAAACTAAATTGAATGAAGCTTTGGAGATATAATTCCACTTTACACTGATTTCAACCCAAATGAACTACTAAAAGAAAAGACTTAAGAGTAAAGAACCCAGAAAGTGTTGAACTAAACATGCCACAGGTCTTATTAATACTAGGGACTATAGTCTGTTGTTTAATATTCTGCCATGAACGTCCTTGGGAAGGAACAGATAACTTGTACTATTAGTAAAAGATTCAGGAGCAAATGTGGTCAGCCCATACCTTGCAAGTCCCAGCATATGTACGACCGGGCCTCTGGAGGATGAAGTCTTTTCTCTATCCTCACACAGACTGTAAATCAGTCAGATTGATTCATGGGGTTTAGTTCCAGTGCCAGAAAAAAGCAAAAACAAAAACAAAAAACATGTTTTTCTGACCACTAACCACCAGTAAAATGACCATTGTACAGTGTTGTTCTTTTGTTGTGTTTCAGTAGCAGAACCACATTTCCAGAAAGTCTTAAGTAGGCCTTTAATACACAAAATGGATCAGAGCCAAGCTGCTGTGGGACAGGAACAGGGTGAGCAGCACTTGGCCTCCCCACTGTGCCCCCTCCCCAGTCCTCCCAGAACCTTCTCTGTAGAACCTAAGCATTGACCAGAACAGTTTGAAAGCCACTGGGCTAATGTATTGCTTAGTCTTAATGAAGTACTGCTAGTCATTCCATTTAGAAGCGATGGCTTTAGACTAACTCCACTTTTGCCTTGTTGCAGTTAATTTGCCTTCTAGAACCTTAAATTTGGACTACCCAGTACTGTATTATTCAATGGGCAAAACTAAGCAATTCACCATTCAACAAAACATGCACACACATATGCATACTACAAAGAGACCAGATTTTTTCAGTAAGAAGGAACATGTGTAAGATCTGTATTTTATGGGTTGGTATTACATCATTTTTGAGCTATACTTCAATATGGTAGAAGGAGGAGGACACCAAGCTCTTCAATGCCCAGGGTCTCTCAAAGGCTTAGTTCCCCACTGAACAGCCCTCTGCTGATTTCTGGGACCACAAGTCACAGAACATGTCTCCTTAAACTGAACACCTTCTTCCCTCCAGGGACTGACAGCTACATCCTTATTGCTCCAATTCCCTGCAGTTAAGACTAGAAGAATACAAGGATGTTCACTCTGCTCTGTCTTCTACCATGGTTGCAAAACTTCCTCATTTATCTCCTTCAAATCAAGAGAAGTTTCTCTCATCAATACCATTTCTAGTAAATTGCTCGCTCAACTGGTCCTTCTTTAGCAACATCTAACTACAGATAGAAACTTTTGTTTGAACTTCTCTCTATCTGAATGCATTACCTAGAAACTTCAGATGAATGATAGAAAATATGCCTAGTGAAAAACAAAGCAAGATGACATAAAAGTGTCTCAGTAAGCAAGAGTGAGAGCCCCAAGGCAGGGGAGTGGAGAAAGGCAAAGGTAGGAGGGCCTAGCTCCCTCCCTTGGTCCTCCACGGCTTGGAGCCTCCACTGTAATGGTGAAAACACACTGCACTACTTCACTGACTGGCCTTCAGCCTACCAGACCTTGCAAAATGGTAATAGTAGGAACAACCCAGAGATTGGTGCAAGAAGCCTCACAAAGACTGTTTAGGATACAGTCAACTTTGGGTGACTGCAAGGTGAGGAGTTAGTGATCATGTTTACTGGTTTCAATTCTTGTGTTAGAATTTGATCTCTTCCTAAAGGAACCAAACAAAGAACGTCCACTTTTGATGTCTCACCACAATTTGCAAGTGAGTCACTGTCTTTGCCAGAACCATTCTTTGAATCAGAGCTGGAAGAACTTATGCAATCAAATGTTTGTTAGTTTAGGACTAACTCTGTACCAAATTATCAGTCAACTTGGAGGGGCTGCCAATCAAAATTTGTGAGGGCTTTGGATGGTCGGTATGTTGGTTGGTTGGTTGATCCATTGGGTTTCGTTTTGTTTTGCTTTTCAGAGGTCGTGTCTTGAGACAAATATAGACATAAGAAGTGGCTAGCTATCCTAAGATGAGAGGAGAATCATCTGAAGCTGATATTGAAGTCAGAATATAGGTAGCCATTTAGTTAGAACAGATAGGCAAGTGCACTAAGGATTGGGAATTGGGGATGAGGGTGGTGGTAGAAGACCTGAGTGACCACTTATCCATTAGTGGTTTACCTTTAACTCAGACAGATGTTTTACAGAACATGGTAGGATTTCTAATTAAGCTTCAGGAGAACATCTGCTAAAAGCTATATTTTTATTTTCTGTTCAGTAATTAACAAGAACTGTTTATTTTCTTTACTCATCTCTTATTTGAGATCATTGTTAAATAATTATAAAATATAAATAGCATATTAGCATCTTGGGTGTACTTGGTTGTTGAGAAATCTTTCTCTAGAGAAAATATAATTTTATAATTGCAGTTCTTATTATAAGCTCCTTAGACTAGAAACCTCAGAGGTAATTTACTCTAAACTGCTTCTGTGGGTGAAAGCCACTCCCCTAACCTATAATATCCATGAATCGTCAGCCTTTAATTGACATTTGTTTAAAAAAAGATTGTTTTTAGAAATTTCAGCCCAATTTCCTGTTAGAGAGAGTTCCTTACACATTGAGACAGCCTGTTTTCCTGAAGCTTGCGTTTTCCATTGGCAGCCCTTTGCAGTTCTGATTGGTTGTGACCTTCTGGTTGTCTCTGTGGGACTTCAGGAGATTTTTTTTTCAGAATACTATAATTATAATCAGTGACATAATCTTCAGAAACTGATACTTCCAGCACCCTTCAAATTTTTCTTCGCTTTTCAGATACTCCATGAGGACAGATATGTAAAATTTAAAATTCACTGTGGCCTTTCTCTGGAGAATATAAGCTTCATGAGGGAATTCTTATTACGCAGTACAGCACTGATATCATAATAATGACTTGGATATTGAAGAGCACTTTACAGAGCAGCCATTGTTCATTTTCTATTCAGTGCTTACCAGTAACTTTCTTTTAAGGTTGTCTGCCATTTGGACAGTCACTTCATTGTTCATTAGTGCATGACTCTGGTTAAGAATCTCCTGTAAAGAGAAATGTAACAAACTATTACAGCAATTCAACATTGATATTTCAGTTACTCAACTTCAACTAATCCACCCACTGATAGAATGAACTTTGAATTAAGTGCTTTGAAGACGAAAGTCACGTAAATCTTGATAAAAATCAAAGGCTGAGGAAATCTTGTTTGACAGAAGGCATGAACAGAAATGCTAAAATTAATACTATTTGGGGAAAAACACTCATTCCACAGCAGACTAAATGAAGAGTAATAGTTCAAGAGTATCAAAATGCCTACGTGATCAAAAGACAGAAACAGCTTCTTTTTACTACGTCTTTTGATATTCCCAGACTCATAATATTCTGCCTACATGAGCACCTGTCTTTGTGGTAACACAGAGCATTTGAACACCATATCTCATTCAACCTCAAACTTCCTGTGAGGTAGGTAAGCGCTGAGAACTCTTGGTGCTATTTTCAAGATGAAGCAAGTGAATTAGGCTGTTCACACACTCCAGGTTTCACAGAAGCCCATGGAGGAAATAAGGGTAAGAATTAGCAGTTAACCTCTAGTCGTAGAAGTCAGTGTCTGAACTTCAAAGGACGTTGTGAACCCCTGGTCCAACATGGGCTTTCTTAATACAGACTTTTATTTGTGCACTTGATTCATTTCACCAAGCACACAAATTTTTAAGTACTTTGTAGTCACAAAAGTCATAAACACATATCATAAATAATACAGAAGGATTTTAAGTCAAAAACATATTACTCCCTCCCCTCACATCCCAATGCCACTTTTCAAAGATTACGGTTACCCAGAAGTTACCAATGTTGACAATTTTCTGTGCATTTAAAAGTGGGTGCATGTATATATTTACATGTGCACTCAGTTATATGTTCCAGCTCTGATTAAATAGCTGTACTTGGAAGTCTAATAGTCATTTCAAGAGGAACGTGACTTTTGCTGTTCTTTCCCAATCCTGATTTTCTCACAGTTTTCTTAACCTAGTAAATACCAACTCCACCCTTCCAGTGGCTCGGGTCAAAAACCATGAAGTCATCGTTGGCTCTTTTCTCTTCCTCCTTCCTCCTATCTATTTCATGTATGACTGAAAGAGAGGGAGAACATGATGAAGAGAACAGCACTGGTGGATCCATGTTTCTTCCCAGTGCAATGAAAGAACAGGATATGGAGCCTAATGATGGCAGTAGGAGGAGGAATTGGTAGCTGTGGACAAGCTGACTGCAGTGGCAGCTTCCCACACTGGCCATGACACACAGGATTCTTTTCAATGCAACTCAGAAAAGCCAGTTTCACAGACTTTGTCAAAAATTTTATTTTAAATATTCAATCAACCTTTTAATAGGCCAAATAATATCTTTTGAATGAAGTTTGTCTTTTTAATATAAAAGTAGCACATTCACATGGTAAAAGTTTTAAGCAGCACAGAAAGCTGTGCGATGAAAAGAGAATCTCCTGTCTACCCCATCGTTAACAGCTCCTTTTGTAGGGATTAGAAAATATGTGGGCACCAGTGAGGTCTTAAGAGTCTTCCTACTTTGTCCTTTACTTTTCTCATTTCACGTAGTATCTTAGAGTTTTCTCCAAAGGTGTCTGCCATAAAAATTAACTTCCATTTTGCTGAATACTTAGATAGCCACCATGTGATAGCCCATTCCGGCATCAGAACAGCCCAGTGAGTTAGGTGTCACTATTATTCCGATTTCACAGATGTGGGCTCCGGGGCTTGAAGAGGTGGCACAACTTGCCCACAGTTAAACACTCTGGAAATGATAGAGTCAAACTGTGAATCCACAGCCATTCTCTTAGCTTCCTTCCTGTACTTCCTGTGTCATAGAGAAGGATCTCTCAGATCCAAGTCCTGCATTATTGTATCGTGCTGCAATTCAGAAGTGATCTGTGCTTTCTCAGTTTGAACCACTGGGTAAATATATTGATGACAATGGAAGCCAGGATTCTGGCTGTTAGGGAAAGTAGTTAGGAGTATGGAAAGGAAATCTGAATATATCTGTAGTATTGGATTGGGATTGGGATTATCACTATGAACTCATTTTTATTGTATTTACATTTACATCCAAGCTTTGTTCACTGGGAAGGCTCAGAAATAATGACCCATCAGGAGCAATGGACGTCCTTGTCCCCTAGATCTTGGTTCTAAATATGATTTTCCACTAAAAGGAAGCAGAGGTCCTTGCAGAGAAGGCGGATTCTGGTCCCGGGATAGGGGCAGCACAAGCTGATTCTGGAACATCTTGTTGCAGCAGACATTACCACGATAACTGAAATCAACTGAGTAACAAAATCATGTTGGATTATAGCACAGAGTGTAAAATAACTATCCATGTATCCAGAGTGATACACATAAATGATTAAATAACTAGTGGGGGAGGATAATCCCAAGTAGATAATGTCAGTATCTCCAAGGAGGTGCAGCACAACTGCTCACTTCTTAAGTGGGTGCTATGCACAGTGATTTCCTTTCAAAACACACTGCAGGGGAGGGAGGGAGAAAAGAGCAACTTTGAGGAGAAACATGACCAACACTATCAGCCACATGCGCTCTTTCAGTTGGCTGCTGCATTTCTGCTGCAGACCCTATTATAGTGTTTTGGTTTGAGCATTCCCTTATTTCCTGGTACTTCAAGATGCTCCAGACCCATCTTAGATGTTTCCTGCCCAGATCCTAAAATAAACCATCTCTTCCAAGAGGCCTGGTTTCATTTATTGGAGAATGACGTTAAAAACCAAGATCTTATATTTCAGTGTAATTGTTGCTATTGGGGTTTTATTGCTTCTAACACTTTGCCAACAGATCAAGGAAATATATGTATGCTAACACACACACACATATATATATATATCAATATCTGTAAATATTTCTATCTGTAATTATTTTAATCTAAACACAAGTTGAAATTGGTATCTCCAGCTCTAAACCATTACCATGTGGATCATTCTAACCATCTCCCCTTGATTATCTGTGAATTCTCACCAAAACATGAGAAACCTAGCTCCTCCCATCCACCACACATTTATTTGATTATTTGATTTCATGTAGTGGTGACTGTGTGGTAGTTTTGTTTTTGAGAGGCAGGCAAGAGAAAGACAGACAGGGCTTTTACCTGCTGGTTCAGTCCCCCAGTGCCCACAACTATACGTCAACTGAACCAAAGCCAAGAGCAGGGAACTCAATCCAGGTCTTCCACATGAGTGATAAGATCCCAAGCACTTGAGTCATAATAGCCACCTCCCAAGAGCTGCATTCAGGAGCCACACAGCTGGGGATCAAACCCAGGTACTCTGATACGGGTGTTTTAATTGGCAACTTAACCACTAGGCTATATGCTGGCCCCAGTTTTTAAAATTGTTTTTGCTTCTAATGAGTAGATATTAGCATCTTACTGTGTTTTCCGTTTCTGTTTTCTTAATGATTAAAAATGAAGGACATCTTGTACATTCTTTGCCATTAGTAAATCTTCTTTGGTGGTACATCTATTCAAATATTTTGCCCACTTTCAATAATAGGACATTTTTCCTCTTATGTTTTGGAGGTTTTTATATATTCTGGATTCAATTGTTCTATCAGATGTATGGTTTGCAGTTACTTCCTCATAGTCTCTGATTTGGCTGTTCATTCTCTAGACAGTGTGTTAGTTTTTTTTGTTTGTTTGTTTGTTTGTTTGTTTTAATTTGACAGCTAGAGTTATAGACAGAGAGAGAGAGAAAGGTCTTCCTTCTGTTGGTTCACTCCCCAAATGGCCGCTACAGCCGGCACTGCGCCGATCCAAAGCCAAGAGCCAGGTGCTTCCTCCCAGTCTCCCATGTGGGTGCAGGGGCCCAAGCACTTGGGCCATCCTCCACTGCCTTCCCAGGCCACAGCAGAGAGCTGGACTGGAAGAGGAGCAACTGGGACCAGAACCCAGCGCCCACATGGGATGCCAGCGCCACAGGCGGAGGATTAACCAAGTGAGCCATGGTGCCGGGCCCAGTGCTGTTAGTTTTTTAAAAGATTTATTTGTTTATTTGAAAGGCAGGCTAAATCCAGGAGCCAGGAACTACACTCAGGTCTCCCACATGTGTGGCAAGGATTCAGGTGTATTAACAGGAAGCTGTATCAGAAGCAGAGAAGGTGGAACACCAACCAGGCACTCTGATATGGGATATGGGCATCCTAAGGGGTGGCGTACCCCACTGCACCACAAAGCCCACCCCTATTATTCTATCTTTATACCAGTGCCACACTGTTTTGATTATTCCAGTTTCCTAAGTCTTGAAATCAGATTTGTTAACCCTACTTTATTCTTCGCTTTTTTCTTTTTCACAATTGTTTTGGCTATTTGAGTCCCTTTACACTTCCATGTGAATTTTAGAATCAGCTTATTAACTTCTACAGGATTCCTGCTGGCATTTTGATTGGGTTCATAATTAATCTGTGGCTGAATTTGGAGGAAATTGGCATCTTAACTTTTCTTCCCAGAAAAATATCCATTTTCCCGTTTATTTAAAACTTCCTTCACTTCTCTCTGAAATGTGTATAGATCTTGCACGATTTTGGTCAGATTTATCCCAAACTAGTTTATTTTTGTAAAGCTATTATAAGTTATATTTTTATTTCAGTTTTTTAATTTATATCATTGCTAGTATACACAAATACAATAGACTTTATATATATACATATATATTGACCTTGTGTCTTGAAACCTTGCTAAACTTATTATTTTCATTAACTTTTTAAAATCCATTGTAACATAAATGATTACAGTCTCCCAATAAACACAGCTTTTTTTTCCCTTTATAATCTGAATTTCTTATCTTTTTCTTAGCTTATTGGTCAGGAGATAACCTCCACTACAACTTTGGACAGAAGTGGTGACAGCAAATATCCTTGCATTACATTTATGACCTTAGGGGAAACATCCAGTTCTTATACTAAGTGGGAAATTATCTGTTGGTCTTTCATAGATGCTTCTTCTTGGATTGAGGAAATTCTTATGCATGCCTGATTTTCTGAGGGTTTTTATTGGGGATGGTATTAGATTTTTAACAAAGCCTTTTCCTATATCCACTGGGGTCATCATATGTATTTTTTTCTTTTTTGGCTTGCTAATATGATTTTTAAAATGTTAAGCCAAATGTAGATTCCCACTTGGTCATTACTCTATTATTATGTTGGGAGAATTGATTTGCTTAAATTTTTTTCAGTATCTTTTCACCTACATTTATAAAGGAAATTGATCTATAGTTTCTTACCATGTTTGTCTTTGTCATTTTTCAGTATCAAGCTAATGTTGGTCTTTGAGTTGGCAAATAACTCATCTTTAATTTTCTGGAAAAGCCTGTATAAAATTGGTATTATTTCTTCCCTGAATGTTTGGCACAATCACCAGTAAAGCCATCTGGGCCTGAATTTTCTTTTCTTTGAAAATTTTAATCCTTTTAATAAATATAGGACTGTTCAGGTTATTTATTTCTTCTTGAGGGAACTTTAGCAGTTTGTATCTTTGAAGAAATTTATGCATTTCCTCTAGATATTCAGCATAATTGGCATAACATTGTAATAATCCTTTATCATCTCTTTAGTATCTATGTGGAGGTGAGATCTCTCATTCTTCATACTGATATGTTTTTCTTCTATTTTTTTCTGCTCAGCCTGGTTAGAGTTTTATTGATCTAAATTTTTAAATTTTTAGTTGTTCCTTTGTTTTCAAGTGCACTGATTTCTACTTGATCGCTATATTTTCCTTCTTCAGCTGTTTTGGGTTTCAGTTGTTCTTCATTTTCTAGTTTCCTAAAGTGGAAGCTGATGTCACTGATTTGAGACTGCTCTGCTTATCTACAAAAGACATTTAGTACAAGTCCCGTCTAAGTACAGCTTTAACAGCGTCTTGCAACTTTTTGATATGCCATGTTCTGATTTTCGTTCAGCTAAAAATACTTTCTAATCTCCCTTTGTATCCCATCTTTGTGAGTTAATTTGAAGCATGTTATTTAATTTCTCGACATTTGTAGATTTCCTATTGATTTTTCTAGTATTGCTGTCTAATGTAGTACCACAGTATAAGAGAACGTATTTTTGATGTTTGGATTCTTTTTTTTTTTTTTTTTTAAGATTTTACTTATTTATTTGAGAGAGAGAGCTGCAGACAGTGAGAGGGAGAGGAGACAGAGAGAAAGGTCTTCCCTCTACTAGTTCATTCCCCAAATGGCCACGGTGGCTAGAGCTGCACCAATCTGAAGCCAGGAGCCAAGAGCCTCCCCCAGGTCTCCCACGTGGGTGCAGGGGCCAAGCATTGAGCCATCCTCCACTGCTTTCCCAGGCCATAGCAGAGAGCTGGACTGGAAGAGGAGCAGCCGGGATGAGAACCGGCACCAACATGGGATGCCGGCACCACAGGTGGAGGATTAACCTACTGTGCCACAGTGCTGGCCCTTAATGTTTGGATTCTTTTAGGTATATTCAGATCTGTTTCACAGCTCAGAGTATAGTCTCCTGTGTTAAATATTCTACATGCATTTCAATGTCTATTCTGCTGTTATTTGGTCCATTTGGTAGATTTTGTTGTTCAGTTCTATATACCTGCTGGTTTTGCAGGGAGAAAGAGACGAGAAAGAGAGAGAGAGCGCGCGCTCCACTCCCCTGACTCACTCCCCAGATGCCTGCAAAGTCTGGGGCTGAGCCAGGCAGAAGAGCTAGAGACTCAAGCTGGCCTCCCACATGGGTGGCAGAGATCCAAGTCGCTGCACCATCATCAGCTGCCTCCCAGAATGCACATTGGCAGGAAGCTGGAGTCAGACGAGCCAGGACTCGAACTCAGGCACTCATATATGGGATGTGGGCATCCCAACTGGCATCTTAACTGCTAAGCCAAATATCCACCTAACCTACTTTCTTTTATCTACCCGTTTAATCATTTAAGATAGAAGGGCTTTGAGATTCCTGACAACCTTGTGGACTTATTTACTTCTCGAATTCTATCAGTTTTTACTTACTGTATTTTGAAAATCTGTTATTGCATTCTTAAATGTTAATGATTTTTTTTAAAATGTCCTCTTGAGGAACTGATCTCTTTTAAAAATTAAAAAAGTGGGTCCGGCGCCGTTGGCTCACTTGGCTAATCCTCCGCCTGCAGTGCTGGCATCCCATATGGGCGCCGAGTTCTAGTCCCAGTTGCTCCTCTTCCCGTCCAGCTCTCTGCTGTGGCCCAGGAGGGCAGTGGAGGATGGCCCAAGTGCTTGGGCCCTGCACCTGCATGGGAGACCAGGAAGAAGCACCTGGCTCCTGGCTTCAGATCAGCACAGCGCTGGCTGTAGCAGCCATTTGGGTGGTGAACCAATGGAAGGAAGACCTTTCTCTCTGTCTCTCTCTCACTGTCTAGCTCTGTCAAAAAAAATTAATTAAAAAAAAAAAGAATATAGTTCCCTCATTCTTCTAGCTCATGTCATTCTCATAAAAAATTTATTTTCTTGGGAGATAGATATTGAGCTCATTCCCCAAATGCTTACAATTTTGGAAAGGGAGGGTGGAGGTGGGAACTCAATGCTGGGCTCTCACCTGAGACTACTTGAGCCATCCAGTCCTGTGGCCTCCCAGGATTTGCAGTAGAAGGAAGCTGCAGTCAGGAGCCAGAGTCAGGACTCAAACCCAAGTACTCTAATGTAGGACACAGGCATGGGGACTGATGTCTCTACCAGTAGGCCAAAAGCCTGCCCCTGCTCTGATCTCTCTATTGTTGTGAAATGACCTTCCTTCTGCCTGACACTGTTCTTTGCTCTAAGCTTATTTCATCTGATGTTAGCAGAGTTTTCACAGATTTTCTTTGATTAACATTAACATGGTTTATCCCTTTTTATCCTTATACATTTAACCCCATTTTTTTTTTAAGATTTATTTATTTATTTGAAAGGCAGAGTTATAGAGAGGGAGAGAGGTTTTCCAACTGCTGGTTCACTCCCCAAGTGGCCGCAACAGCCAAGGCTGAGCCAAGCTGCACCCATCCTCATGGGTGCTTCCTCCACTGTTTTCCTAGGCCATAGCAGGGAGATAGATCAGAAGTGGAACAACCAGGACTCGAAGAACCAGTGCACATATAGGATGCCAGTACTGTAGGCGGTGGATTTATTCACTATGCCACAGTGCCAGCCCCTGTTTTTTATATTTAAGACAAGTTTCTTAAAGGCACTAGATACCAAAGTCTTGCTTTCTAAACCAGTCTGATGGTCTCTGCTTTTATTTATGGGCCGTCTAGGTCATTTATATTTAATGTGGTTATTATTAGTTTTAAATCTATCATCTTGCTGTTTGTTTTCTATTTGTCTAACCAGTTAATTGTCCCCTCCTTTTTTTTTAATTTTTGCCTTCTATTTGCATTTTTTAAATTTGTTTGAAAAGAAGAGAGACAAAGAGACATAGAGAGAGATCTTCCATCATTGGTTTATTTGTAAGTGCCTACAGCATCCAGTGCTGGGCCAACCTGAAGCTGGGAGCTGGGGACTAAATCCAGATCCCGTATGTGAGTTACAGGAACTCAGCCACTGGAGGTATCACCTGCTCTTCTCAGGATGCACATTAGAAGAAGCTAGGATCAGAAGGAGAGCCAGGGCTCAAATGTACGTACTCTGATACAGGATTCAAACAGCCCAATAGTCATCCTAACAATTGTACCAAAAACCACCCCTCTGCTTCTTCTAGGTTAACTGAGTTTTTAAAACTATCCCATGTATATCTTTGTAGACTTTTTTTTTTTTTTGAAAAAAAAAAAAAAAAAACCTATTTCAAAGGCAGAGTTACAAAGAGAAATGGAAAGACAGAGAGAGAGCTTCCATCTGCTGGTTCTATCCCCAAAGAGCTGCAACTGCCAAGGCTGGGCCAAGCCAAAGCCAGGGACTTCGTCCTGATCTCCCACATGGGTGACAAGGGCCCAAGTACCCGGACAATCTTCCACTGCTTTCCCGGTTGCATTAACAGGAAGCTGGATTGGAATTGGAACAGCCAGGATTTGAGCTGGTGCTCATACAGCATGCCACAGGCAGCTGCTTAACCCACTGCACCACAATGCCAACCCCTAGGAAGGCTTTTTTAAACTGTAACTCTTTGTTATTTTAATGGTTTGTTTAGGGTTTTTAGTAAAGGTCATTTGTTAGATAAACAATGGTTTTCTCTACTATAAGCCTTTTTTTTTTTTTTTTTTTTTTTTTTTTTTTTTGGACAGGCAGAGCGGATAGTGAGAGAGAAAGGTCTTCCTTTTGCCCGTTGGTTCACCCTCCAATGGCCGCCATGGCTGGTGCGCTGCGGCTGGCACACTGCGCTGATCTGAAGGCAGGAGCCAGGTGCTTCTCCTGGTCTCCCATGCAGGTGCAGGGCCCAAGCACTTGGGCCGTCCTCCACTGCACTCCCTGGCCACAGCAGAGAGCTGGCCTGGAAGAGGGGCAACCGGGACAGAATCCGGCTCCCTGACCGGGACTAGAACCCGGTGTGCTGGCGCCGCTAGGTGGAGGGTTAGCCTATTGAGCCACGGCGCCGAACTACTATAAGCCTTTATAGAAATAACATTATGTAAACATCTATTATATACCAGATACTTCCCTTTTTTTGAAGATTCATTTATTTATTTGAAGTCAGAGTTAAGAAAAAGAAGGAGAGATAGAGATCTTCCACCTGCTGGTTCACTCCCCCGATGACTGCAACCACCAGGGCTGGGCCAGGCAGAAGTGAAGAGCCAAAAGCTTCATCTGGGTCTCCCACATGGATGCAGGGGCCCGAGTCCTGGGCAATCTGCTGCTGCTTTTCCCAGGCCCTGAGCAGGGAGCTGATTCGGAAGTGGAGCAACCAGGATTCAAACATGCGCCCATATGGGATGCTGGCATTGCAAGCAGAGGCTTTACCCACTATGCCACAACGCTGGCTCCAATACCAGGTATTTTTCAACACTTTGAATATATTAAGTCACGTAATATAACAATAGTGTGAGGTATGGACTATTGTTTTACACACGTGAAAGCTGAGGATGAAGATGTGGGGAAATATTTCCTCAAGATAGCACTGCTAGTAATTGGGTGAGTCTGGATTGAACCACAATTTCTGTAGTGCTGGATCTCTGTGTCTTGGTAAATCCATAGTGGTGGTCATCTTGAATCAATATTTTGTGTGGTAGCTGCATCGCTCAAAAATTTAGTTTTGGTATTGTTTTTATTTTTATCGTTTTAACTCACAAAACTATTTGTGGTAGCTTAAGCCTTAAGGATTTCCTTGCATTTTTAATTTTATGTGATTTGGAAAATTGCCATACCACATGGCTCCTGACATGGAAGTCTCTGCTCCTGAAAAGTAATCCATCAAACAGAAACCACAGCGTTCGTGGTTCTAAATATACTTCACTGGGTCATGTCGAACTCCGTCATCTTTGAGGTCCTTTATGAACTTCACCAGCCTGATTTGTCAAATCCTCGCCAGAACTGGCTAGTACAAAGTTACAATTGGTATTTATTTATTTATGGACACAAAATACCTATATACACTTATGGAGTACAATATGATAATTTGGTACATGTATACAGTGTCTAGTGACCAAATCAGATTATTTCTATCTCCTTAAACGTTTATCACTTCTTTAGATTGGGAATCTTCAAACTCCTCTCTTCTGGTTCTTTATAAAATAGACAATAAATTGTTGTGAACTGTAGTCACTCTATTGTGCTGTAGCCATTAGAAGTCACTCCTCCCATGTGTTCAGTACTCATTATCCAGCCTCCTCCAGCCCTGCTCTCCTTCCAGAACCTCTTATGACCACTATTCTACTCTCTGATTGTAGAAGTAGTTGAGTCCTTGCCACACACAGGAAACCTGGACTGAGTATTAGGCTCCCAGCTAGGGCCAGGCATTGGGGAAGCAAACTAGCAGACAAGAACGTGTGTTCTCTCTCCATCTCTCTCCCTGTTCTCCTCTCTCCCTCTCTTTCTCACCATCTCTGTACCTCACAAAACAAATTTTAAAACAGCAAAAAAGACTATGATGGATGAAACTACCAGGGGCTCAGCAGAAATATGAGGCTATACTACTGATCACTGGAATCTTTACTGTAGAGCATTCTCAAGCAGAAAAACAAAGGCCACTTTCTCTTAATGTTCTTAATGGAGCAGCTAACATTTACTAATTTTATTAAATGGTGACCTTAATTACATGTATTTCTAATATTCTACATGATGAAGAAAGATGCATGTGAAATAAAGTAGGATTATCATTTTTTTAAGACTTTATTTATTTGAGAGGTAGAATTACAGACAGTGAGAGGGAAAGACAGAGATAAAGGTCTTCCATCTGCTGGTTCACTTCCCAAATGGCCGCAACGGCCAGAGCTGAACCAATCCAAAGCCAGGAGCCAGGAGCTTTTTCTATGTCTCCTATGCAGGTGCAGGGGCCTAAGGACTTGGGCCATCTTTTACTGCTTTCCCAGGCCACAGCAGAGAGCTGAATGGGAAGAGGAGCAGCTGGGACTAGAACTGGTGCCCATATGGGATGCTGGTGTTGCAGGCAGCTAATTAACTTACTGTACCACAGCGCGGGCCCTAAGCAGGATTATCTTGAAGATAAGCACATGTGCAGTTGCTTGAGTTGTGAGTGCAGCCAGCATCTTTTTTTAAATGTAATGTCATTTGTACTTGAAAGAACAACTGACAGACAAATTATGGTTATTTAGACTTGGATATTTGGCAGACATTTTCTCAAAAATGAATGAAATCGGCCTGTCACTACAATTGACAGTATTTGTTGCCAATGCTAAATTTTAAGCTTTTCAAGTGAAAATTAGAACTTTGGAAAACTTGTATCTGACACCACGAATATGACAGCTTCCCAACACTTAAAAATTCTTCTGATAAATTGGTGGTAATATTAGAAAATGTGTTTTTTTTTTTACATTGAGTAATGAAATGTATCAACATCTGGAAAAATCTTTATATATCAGTCAACCAATGTTTCTCAAATGGTTACATATCATGCATATCCCAATGGTTACAAAATCATGGGTGAGTAAAAGTTCAAGATAAACAAATGAATACTATTGTAAAAGAGTACAAAATGTTCATTGACATAATTTCAAATTTTATATTGCAACTAACACTTGTCTGATTTTGGTATAGTATCAAAAAACAATATCCATGATTATATGAAAAGTCTACTAAAGTATTCTTTCATTTCTCAAACATGTATCTATGTGAGGCTACTTTCCCACATATATTGTAGCTAAATTATTTTTTCAAAAAAGATTAAATGGAAAACCAGATGAGATAAGCTGTTTCTTCTCAAGAAAGAAATTTGAGTGATTTGCAAAAATGTATAACAGTGCTACTGTCTCACTAATTTTATTTTGGAAAATGTAGGGTTTTTTGTTTTTACAGATATATTTGTTTATTTGAAAGGCAGAGGTACAGAGAGGCAGAGGCAGAGGCAGAGTGAGAGAGAGAGAGATCTTCCATCCACTGGTTCAATCCCCAAATGGCTGCAACATCTGGAAGCCAGGAGTCAGGAGCTTCTTCGAGGTCTCCCATGTGGGTACAGGGACCCAAGGTCTTGGGCCATCTTCTTCTGCTTTCCCAGGCCATAGCAGAGAGCTAGATCAGAAGTGTAGCACCCGGGACTCGAACTGGTGCCCATATGGGATTCTGGCACTGCAGGCAGCAGCTTTACCAGCTATGCCGCAGTGCCAGCCCCAATGTAGTTATTTTTAATAAAAATGTTACAATGTTAATATGTAAGTATAATGGATTTATTATTTTCTTTCTTTTTTTTTTTCTTTTCTTTTTTTTTTTTTTTTCTTTTCTTTTTTGACAGGCAGAGTTAGACAGTGAGAGAGAGAGAGACGGAAAGGTCATCCTTTTTCCGTTGGTTCACCCCCCAAATGGCTGCTATGGCTGGTGCACTGCGACCGGCGCACTACTCTAATCCAAAGCCAGGAGCCAGGTGCTTCCTCCTGGTTTCCCATGCGGGTGCAGGGCCCAAGCACTTGGGCCATTCTCCACTGCCTTCCTGGGCCACAGCAGAGAGATGGACTGGAAGAGGGGCAACCAGGACAGAATCCGGCACCCCGACCGGGACTAGAACCCGCTGTGCCAGTGCCACAGGCGGAGGATTAGCCAAGTGAGCTGCAGCGCTGGCCGGCTTTATTATTTTCTAATGAATTACAAATTAGTTTTTAAATCTCAGTTTTAATTTCTATTATGGTAAATGTTGATAGTTATAAACCACATAAACAAATGTTATTTAGGGTCTTCAGTAATTTTTTGTAAAATCCTGATGTATTTACTTTTATTTATTAGAGTGAGTCAGAGAGAAAGAGCTCACATCTACTGGTTCACTTGCTAAGTGCCTGTGGCAGACAGCTCTGGACCAGTCCAAAGTCAGGAACCTGGAAACCAATCCAAGTTTCCCAGGTGGGTGGCAGGGACCAAGTAGTTGGCCGGCACCTGCTGCCTGTAGGGTGCACATTATCCGGAAGTTGGAATCAGAGTGGAGGCAGCCAGGACTCAAACCCAGACTCTCTGCTATGGAAGGCTGGCATGCCTAGCAGCATCTTAGTCACTGCACCAAAGGCCCGCCCCTCAATATTTTGTGAGTCTGTAAAGAATTCAGCAGTTTGAGAACTGCTCACACTGAGCCCTGTTCTCTGATAACTGCCCCACCATCCATGAGAATGATTGATTTTCCCGGGCTCTGATCCTTCCCCTCGTCCCTGGAGGAGTACATGGATGGATAGAGAGGTGGCCAAGTTATAAGAATATATTTTAAGGTGTATTGCATCCTCATTTGATGCCAAAAGAGTATTGGTGTCACTCCAGTACTTAGTCCCTAATGATGATGTCAATCACCATAAAGGGCCCAATTTTGAAGCTCGTGGGGAGAAAAGCATAAATTTCCAGTCCCTGGTTCCAAGATGGGCTTGGGTTCTATGAAACAGCCGGGTGTCATTGTATCAAATGTTACCTTTCCCTTTCAACCAGCTTGAGTGGATTCCCTTTACTTGCAACCCCACTGAATCATTTATAGCTACTAAAGTAGGCCACACATGATCCGTGACCAAACTCTATAAGGTTTATGATATGCTATACATTTTAAGGCCTGATTAGGCTAGAAATACAACGCTGAAGCTTCCGGGAAATGCAAAGATACTATTTCTATATTGAAGTTAAAAAAGAAGAATTACCATAGGCTACACATGGATTAATTACTATCTTCAAAGAATTAGAACTCTATCAAACATTCTTACCACAAAATTATGCTGAACAAAATTTAATCTTTTTGTGACTGTTCAAAAGAATTTAGAATCTTGTAATGCCCCTGGGGACATTATCATTTTATAAATTGCACAAAAAATTCTCATTATTCAGCTTTCTGGTAGTTTGGATTCAAAATAAATGGGAATTTACTGTAATACTTTGAATTATTAAGTTCTAGGGAGCTCAGAGTACTTCAAATATACATGCATTATATCACTTATCTTTCTCATGAAATTTACAAATGGAAACAGTTAGTAATGGGTGGATTCAGGATACGTAGTCATGTTTCTCAACATTCTAATGAATAATCCTTCCAGTTGACAATTCCAAACCGATACTGGCCTCCTTTTCTATTTCAAAATGTATTTTTTTTTAAAGCTAAAGATCAACTAGGGCAAAGGCCAGCAGCAAAGAATTTGGACAATAATTTTATTATTAAGTACATAGTGATTTGATTGTAGGTTTCAGCTTATAAATTTTCAAATGAACCTGGATCCTGCAGTTTATTTTGACAAAAGAGAAAAACTCTGACATAATGATTTAAAAAAATCAAATGCATTTACATATTCTCCTGGCTTTCATCAAGCTAAAAATATAGTTTAAAACAAACAGGAAAAAAAATCTTTAGTTTTCCTCTTTTGCTCTGACCTTAACCTTGACCTTGGTGATAGTACTGTTTGACTTTCTCTTTATGGATTATCTATACCCAAATATAATATATCTAATAAATAAATGACCCTCTTGCCACTCAAATTCTCTTCTAAATCTCTCTGTCCTTTAAAATGTAATTAGTTTCTTTCTGCTACTAAAAAATGTAATGCTCTCAGAAGCCAAAGCTTATTTCTGTATCGCCTGCTGTTTTGGGGTGGTATCTGCACCTTTCCTCCTGCCAGTTAGCATGGGTAATCAAAAGTAAAAGTAAGGAGAAATCTTCCATTTAGGAAACATCAATTTGTACTAAGTCTAATCTAAAAGATTAATATGGAGCATGTGGTACACTCAATAGGAAAATGGCATTTAAATATTAATACTAGATAAATACACTCTTGCTGCTATCTTTGATAATTTATAAGTCATACACTTCTAGAAGGAAGTAAATCACTGTTTTCCTTTATACCGTTGTGCAGTAACATTATACAGCAACATGTAAAACAAGGCACCATTTTCCTAGTCAGATCTGACAAGGAGAAATGAAAAATTTGGGTCCAATTTCAACCTCATAGCCTTACAGCATAGATTTGTGTCACTTGCTTGATCCTAACTGGTGCTTTCCAAATTAAATGTATATTTCTCAAACCAATATCTTAAGTGGTAATGTTCCAACAGTCCAAATGTCGATTACCAAAACAAACATTTGTTTCTCTAGCAAGTGTTTTCACACAAAAGCATTTGATTCGTGTACTGCAGCAAACAAACATTTGCTTTAGGCGGTTAAGGCAGCCAAAAGTTCTTGCAGAAACATTTCACAGGCTGGCTGGTATCCCTCCTTGGAGCAGGCTTGCTGATGTCCGAGAGTGCCTGGTGAAGCCAGCTGCTGACCAGGAGAATCCTCTGCAAGATATTGAGGCCATTTAGACCCCGAAGCATCTTCAAAATGCATCTTTTGAGAAAATGTGCTTCCAGTTATATTTCCATTAGAAAATGTCTTCATGTCTTCACAATGTTTCATTTGCTAATACAAATTCAGCTTTGATGTAATCACAGAACCAAATTCGGATGAAAGTTCAGAAAGACAGTTTTCACATAAAAACATTCACAGAATTCAGGAATCATTATTTATGCAACAGCCCATGAGAGTTCATTACACAAATAGTCCCATTACTACATTAAAGTCTATTTTGTCTCGCGAACAAGATGTAGATTATCTGTGTAAATACATTTTTCCTAAGTGCTTGTCTACTTCACTGTCAAGATGCAGCCTCCACATAAAAATCCTCTTGTTTTCCATATTATTTAAATGCTTTTGGAATGAATCAATATTTCTGAGGAAGTAATTTACGTAAATACATGTTCTTTAAAGCACGAGGAAATTGATTCTCAACTTCTGCTCCAAAGACAGGGTTTCCTAGCAACTGGGTCAAGATTGATTCTTTGGCTAGTTCTAAACCGAGAATAGTTACCAGCCTACTTAAAAGCAAACAGAGTGCTTCGTTGAATAAATGAAAGCACCACATATGTGCACACAATGTCGTTAGTGTGTATGTGATAGAACACATGACAGTTTGCACCTCTAGCTTATCAACTTGCCAGGAGAGTTTGCTGAACACCTTCCATGGCTTTGGGTCCATTTTGGCATTGATAGGCCTTGACAAATATGAGACAGAATCATCAGAATAAACGACTGATTCTCCTAACAATGGATGTAGCATGTATTATGGATGGGCCTGTGTCTACAGGTGAGATAACTAGGACCACAGGTGGCAATGGCAGGTTGAGGTCCATTCCAGGTTTGTCTTACATTAAAACTCCATGAACTGTATTGCCTTTATACAGGAAGCCCAAAGTAAATAAAACATGCTTGAAGGAATTAGGGAAGGGCCGGCACTGTGTGGTAGCAGGTAAAACCCTGGCCTGCAGTGCCAGCATCCCATATGGGCGCTGGTTCGAGTCCCGGCTGCTCCACTTCTAATCCAGCTCTGTGCTATGGCCTGGGAAAGCAGTAGAAGATGGCCCAAGTCCTTGGGCCCCTGCACCCACATGGGAGACCCAGAGGAAACTCCTGGCTCCTGGCTTCAGATTGGCACAGCTCTGGCCATTGTGGCCAATTGGAGAGTGAACCAGCAGATGGAAGACCTCTCTCTCTCTCTCTCTCTCTCTCTCTCTCTCTCTCTCTCTCTCTCTTTGCCTCTCCTTCTCTCTGTGTAACTCTGACTTTCAAATAAATAAATAAATCTTAAAAACAAAGAATTAGGGAGCCAGCTGAGAAAATAGATGTGTAATTGTCAGTAATACTGAAATTGCAAAAGCTTGCATTTACTGAGCCTTTAACATGGTATCAGGGGCTGTGCTAAGAAACCAGTGTCACAGAGGATATGGAGGTTGGGCTAGGCCTTGAAGAACATAGGAAGAAGTGGAAGCAAGGAGGGGTCCATTGAGAAGATGAACCTGCAGCAACAAAGGTACGGGGTGGGGGGTACTGCTGCCTGGAACCTGACGGCTTTGGGTGACAGATTGTGGTGGCCCTACAAGGTGAGTTCACATCCTGTAGAACCTTGAATACCAGGCTGAGAGTAGTGTGGACTCACTCTAGGTTCTTGTCTATTGGAGACATGATGATTCCCATTATTCTTTCTAGGACAAAGGGAGTATGCATTTCCCGTTGAAAAATGTTCTCTCCAAAAAGGCTTCATATTTATACTATCACCAATATGCCAACATTTTTTAAGATTTATTTATTTATTTGAAAGTAAGAATTACAGAGAGAGAGAGAGAGACCAGATGGAGATGGAAAGAATCTTCGATCTGCTGGTTCACTCCCTAGATGGCCACAGGTATTTGGGAGTGAACCAGAGGATGTAATGTCTGTCCATCTCTCCCTCTTTCTCTCTCTCTCCATCTATACCTTTCAAGTAATATGGAGAAAAATAATTTTTATAGTATGATATATTTTTGAATTTGACAACTTTGGCTTTTGGTGGGATTGTGCATCTATACCTTAATTGTTCATTTGTTTTTATTTTTCTGTGGATCGCATATTTATATCTCAGTATTCTAATTGGTATTTATGTTTTGTTTATAGATTTTTTTATTGTATTACAGGTTCTGTCTCCTTGTTTATCATATGCTTGCAATATTTTTTCTGAGTATTATTTGTCATACAACTTGGATTAAAAGTATTTTTTCCATAAAGATGTTTTTAATATTTATGTAGCTAAAGGTACAAATCTTTTTTTAAATATAAATTCCAGGCTTCATCTGCATAGAAGGAAATGCCAAAACTATAAAAGCTATTCCAATATTTTCTCCTAGTACTTAAAATTTTTGATACATTTACATTTACATGTATTTGATCCATCTGGAATTTAATTTAGTTTAGGTGTGAAGTAGAAGCTTATTTTCATTTTTGCTACTGATTTGAAATGCCTAATTATCATATGTTAATTTTCTGTGTGTGAGTCTGCTTTTGGTTTCCATTCTGTTTCTTTACTCTGTGATGAAAAGGCCCAACATTGGTTTAATAACTACAAATATATATATATATATATGTGTGTGTGTATATATATATATATATATATATATATAAAGGCGTGTAGGGCAGAGCACAGTAGTTAGGAGCACAGATGCAGTGTAGTAAACAGGAGCTGGGACTTTGCAGCCAGGTGACATTTACCAGCACTGAGACATCGCTTAATCATTCTGTCCTTCAGCTGTCTCTCAGTGTTCCCGCCTCTAAAATATGGGTAATAATAGGGTGATCGTGAAGATTTAGTGAGTTTCTCTATTCAAAGTGCTTAAAGCAGTGTCCACCAGATTGTAAGCATTTATAAAAGTACTTAGTATTATTGTCATCATTTTCCCCCAAATGTTCTTACTTTTCTCACTCATGATTCTTAGAATTGGTCCCTAAAAGGGCTTGTTAAGGGATTCTCGGAAGACAGTTCCCTTCCCATGAGGAATTCTGATGCCAGCTGTTAAGAAATTTTATTTTTAAACAATATGTATTTATTTGAAAGGGAAAGAGAGACACAGAGATCTTCTAACAGTTGGTTCCCTCTGCAAATGGCCCCCACGTCCAGGGCTGGCCTAGGCTAAAGCCAGGAGCCGGGAACTCCATCCAGGTCTACACATGGGTGGCAGGGGTCCAAGGACCTGGGCTGTCATCCACTGCCTTCCCAGGCACATTAGCAAGAAACTAAATCAGAAGCTGAACAACCAGGACTCAAACCAGCACTCAGATATGGGATGTGGGCTTCACAAGAGGTGGCTTAAGCCACTGAATCACAAAGCTAGTCCCAAGAAAATTTATTTCTTTAACCTTGAAAATAATAAGCACTCAATAAATGACAGCCATGATTATAGTAATAGTTACTATTTGGGAAGGACTGGGCATGGTGCAAAGCTAGTGCATCCTCCTCAGATGTTCCTTCTCCTCCTTTCCTGCTTGGAGAAGGAAAAGAAAAAAAGCCGGGTGGGCCACGGAGCGAGGGTGCAGAAGCAGCGGCTCCCTTTCCTTCCTTTGGGAGAGTTTGTAAATCAGTCTCTGTTCTTCAGAGCCCTCCGCTGTAGTCCTTGCCTTTATAGAGCTGCTGAGGAAGTGAGAAACGACTGTCCCATCTCTGTTTCAGCCGTGGATCTCGGAGACCTGTGGAACAGAATGCTCCCAGAGCTGCATGTAGGGGTAACGTGGGCTTTGGTGTGGAGATGCTCGGCCTGCAGCACAAATCAGCAGGCATGGAATCTGTCACTTAGGAGCCTTCTAAAGAATTTTTTGAAATACCATGTGTCCCTTATATTTTTATGTTAGCATTTAAAATTGTTAGTCATAAACTTGCTAGTTATTTTTTAATGATAATTAGAATTTTCCAGTAAGTGATGACATTTTAAAATAAAGGATTACATCACTCTAATAAAATTTAAACCCCGTAGAAATTGAATACTGTCATCAGCCAGAAACACACACGTGTGTGCACACTTGGGCCATCACCTGCCGCCTTCCTAGGCACATTAGCAGGGAGCTGGATCAGAAGTACTCACTGCACCAGTGTGGTCCCTTCCTTTTTCTCCTTGAACTCATTTTAATTCCTCTTACCCCCCAAAGTTTTATTCTTATATAATATGTTTATTTTCAAGTGTTTTATTAATTATCCCATTAGAATTCTTGTTTGCATAAATAAAAATACAAATTGAAATTTTATTTCCTGTGACCATGAAGCCATAGGTGTTCACACAAAGTTTATCTTCTGGAAAAATTGATCAAAATGACCTAAATATGCTTTTAATATTTCTATGAGTAATTATTAAACATAAAATTAAAGGTTTATTAAAATACACACCTGTATAAAATGGATAGGGTTTTAATTTTCCAATTATCTCAAGTATGCATGGATGGATATTACTTAATGCTAGAATGAGATAGCATTCAGAAACAGCTCTGTTCTTATTCTTGGTGTTTATAAATATCAAGGCTGAGAAATCTGGCTTATAAAAATAAGTGTTAAGTCCTGGAAACTCTTTTTTACATCAACATTGATTTAACATTTGTTTAAAGATTTATTTATTTATTTGAAAGACAGAGTGACAGATACAGAGAAAGATCTTCTATCCACTGGTTCACTCTCCAAATGCCCACAACAGCCAGGGTGGGGCAAGGCCACAAGCAGAAGCTAGCAACTCCATTCAAATCTCCCACGTGGGTGGCAGGGGCCCAAGTACTTGAATCATCATCTACTGCCTTCCAGAATGCATTAGCAGGAAGGTGGATCAGAAGTGGAGTAGCCAGGACTTGAACCAGGCACTTTGATATGGAATGTGGGTGTCACAAGCAGCGGCTTACCCTCCTGCACTGCAATGCCTACCCCAAAATCACTATTTTGAGTGGCTGCATTGTCAGCCAAGTAGTCACAATACCTTGAGGCCAAACTTCATGGGAAGTTTTGAGATGCGTTGAAGGGATGCATTTCCTTTGCCTGTGCAAGTTTTCAAGAAACAGAATATGGGAACAAGATGTTTTTCAGAGATCAGTATCTGTGAAAGGAATGGGGAGGAAACAGATCTGGTTGGAGAAGGAATTAGTGAAGCGTCGGCCAACCCAGCAGATAGCTCTGAAGCCAGTACTGCCACCATTAGAGTCATCTTGGGGACCGACCTTCATAGCTTCACAGGCTCCATCATCGAACCTAGGACTGTCTTGGGAAGAGCGTGACCTCAAGCAGGGCGGCCACTGAAGCTTAGGCAGCCCCCACCACTGATGTCTGGGGGCTGGCTATTGGCCATTCTCTGCATAGAATGGGCAGTGTCTGAGGGTCCTGGAGATGCCGTAGCCAACTACACAAACCTTTAATGTAAAGTAACAGAGATTTGTTCTCTCACAGTTGTGGAGACAAGAGACCCAAAGTCAAGATTTTCGCCACATGGGTTCTTTCAGAAGGTTCTGAGGGAGAATCTGTTTCATGCCTTTTTCTCAGCTTGGGTGGCTCCTGGCAGTCCCTGGCTCTTCTGGGTGCTCTTTGGCATGTAGATGCATCACTCCAGTCTCTGCCAGGGTCTCCACATGGCGTTCACCCTCTGTGTTGATGTATCTGTTTTCTTCTTTTCCGTCTTACATAAGGTTACATTATAATCCAGGATGCTTTAACCTCAAGATCTTTAATCACTCTGCAAGGAGCCCTATGATATATAAATTCATATTCTAAGGCTCCAGGTCAACTTACCTTTTGGAGATCACCAGTTCAACCCACTACACACAGAAGGTTCTCTGTTGAATGATGCTACACATCACATCTCCATAACTACCACATTTTGTAAAATGGAAAAACAGTAAGTACAAAGGGAAACTGAAAAGAAACAGAACAAATGGGAGGCTTAGCGGTCAAGCAGGTTGCCAAGCAGATGAGCATTAGAAATGAGCACATATGGAAGTTGAGTGGAAATTGACACTCCCTGAAAAGTCTTTGGATAGCCTAGGGTGACAAGTAGCCAAAGCCAGGAGCCAGGAACCCCATCCACATCTCACGTGTATGGCAGGGACCCAAGTACTTGGGCCATCACCTGCTGCCTTCCCAGGCATGTTAGCAGGGAGCTGGATCAGAAGCAGAGCAGCTGGAAATCGAACCAGTGCTCCAGTATGGGATGTCAGCATCACGAGTGGCAGCCTACCCAACTTGACCATGACACTGGCCCCACTGGTTACATTTTTAGAGCAGCAAGACCAAGAATTAAGCAGGTGCTTTAAGCATAAGACTTTGAACTCCTTCCTTTCTGCCATGCCTCTGAGAAAGCCACAGGAATGGCCCCATTTAATAGCCCATTAAAAAGAGAGTCCCAACTCTAAGCAGTTTTATGTCACATTACAGCCATTGCTCATTCAGAACTAAGAAATCACTTTTCCAAATCACCTTCTCATGGTATGTCCCAAACTCAGCCCATATAAGTCATAGACCAAAGGTATGGCCCCTATAATTACATTTTTTTGTTTCCAACTGTGGCTGTAATTCATCCTACCACACACAGTTGCCATCCCGACATAGAGACCCTCAAGGGCACAGGAATATTAGGATGACAAAGGGAGGCCAGTGTGAGGCTCTCTAAGAGGTGAGTCTGGAGTTGTCTCTGATGTGAGAGGGAAGTGATGTCCCAGTGTATCTCTGAGATGAGGGCAAGTGCTCCCCTTTCCTTAACAGGTCTTAAGTGGCAAACCTCTGATTTTCATATCCAACAGGGTCTTGATGCATCTCATGTGTTTTGCTTATTATTTGAGAAAGGTTTACAATTAGAGGATTTTTGTTTGTTGGAGACAATGCCAAAAAAAATCTATTTATGAGACTCAGCAGAAGGAAATGAAAATTCCTGAGACCATATAATCTCTTCTCCCTGTCCTTTTCCCACCCCTAATTAAATTTTTTAAAGGAGATGAAAGAATGAATATAATTTAACAGTAGCCTGGGGTTCCACTCTTTCTCCAGGCAAGGACACAGAGAAACAAGTCTCTGGATACATGTCTTCTGAAATAACAGTGAAGGAAAAATAATTTAGTAAACTCTATTTATTTTTACAGCCAAAGTCACAATTCTCTTCCCACAGAATCAAGGCCTAGCATCCTGATATCAGATTTAACAATACCAAATTTCTATTTTCCAGCATAAATACGTTTGGGAAACGGCCAGTGGAATTTTCCACTTCAGTTAGCCACAGTGGGGAGTTTACATCATTACACAATTGCAATGAAGTTTAGTAATGAGTATCACAATGGAAAATTAATAAAAGCTCAGTGTAGCCCAGCCCATTCAAGTAATTGTCAATTAAGGCTACAATCAATACCGAGGTAATAGCTCATGAACAAGGATGGTTGGGTACTTACTTCATTAATGTTGCAAATCAATGTCAACCATTTGGGAGTAAGTGCAGAGAAAGGAACTCATATACTGAGGTAATCATAGCTGGGGAACTCACTGGCTAACAGGAGACGTAGGGATAGTCTACAAATAGACAAATGCCAGGTAAGAGTGCCGACGGCTGATAGAGTGTCCTGGTTACTAGAAGATAAAATCATTGTGGCCAGCCCTTGATACTGAAATCCTTCGAAAGTACCTTTGTCTTTTTCCAAAACTTGGGACACTGATCAGTTTGCATTTATGTCTTCCTTCCTGTTGGCCTTGAATAGATACTCATGTTTTCACTCTGCCTTGAAAAGAAAATCTTCATATTTATTTCTTCAGTAGTCTTTTGAAGTACCAAGCGGTCTGTTTGTTCAACAGGTGGGCCTGGGAATTCATTTGCTTAGAGAATATACTGGGTTTATGATCACATTGGTAGGCACTGTGGTTTCCTTCTTCTTCCCCTCCCCCTCTTCTCCCAGTAATAGCACCAAAACCAAATATGTACATAATATCAAGACAGAATACATTTAGAAACCTGATAATAATCTTAAAATTATACACCTAATGGAAGGAACACAATTATATAAAAAAGTACCCCAACCAGGGCATGGTTGTTGACTTTCCAGTCAAATTTGAAGACAACACAAATTGAGCACTACAGCCATACCATTGTATGCCATAGCATTGTAAGTCTTTGGATGACACCATCCAGTTGTCATCCAAGGACTTTATTTCCTTGACGTTATTTCTGAGAATTTATGAATGCCTTCTTGCCTCATCTCCTTCAGCGGAACATACAGCCTGTGATGTGCACAGAGACTTCTATGCTCTGCCTCTATTCTTGTAGCTGCTCCTGGCTCCAACCTACTGAACATTTCTCTTGGTCCAACGGATGTGACCGCTCACAAATGCTGTAGTGTTGACAGTGCTCTCTAGAAAAGAGAGACCTGGCGACAAGTCGGGTCATGAAGTCAGGGACCAGCCTGAGTTAGAAGGCTAAGAGGGAAATTTCACATCAACCTTGCAGATCAGAGGCACAACACCCTTCCACAATGCTGGTTCCTTTCTGAGGCATTTTGTGAAGAGTACACATGTAGAGCACTTCTACCCGGGGCTCAAGGGAAAGCAGCTCTGGGCAAGGTGGAAATGGCAGGCAGGAAGAGAGGGGTGGCTTAATTGATGAGTATCCCTTGAGTAGAAAAATGGAAAAGAGGAAGCTAAGAGGTGAGAGAAATGAGTAAGTACTGGGTTCCTGTTGTTCATGCCAGGCACTGGGCTAGGTGATCTATCAACAGCATCTCATGTTCCCTGTCATCTCGGATGTCAACCGAAAGTCAGGACCAGGTTTTTATGGTCCTCTTATAAGAATCAGGAAATGGGGCACCCTGATGGAGCCAGAGACAGACCCTGGGTGACCCCACCCCTAACTGCACTTATTGTAAGGTCACCTGCCAGGAGGTGCTTTCTTCGAAGTTAAAATGTGAAGTGTTTGGTGTAGCACTTCATGAAGCTTCCTCCTGCACAAATCCTGCCTCTATGGAGACCCATCCCTTACATTTTATTCTAGAAGGGCCTAAATTTGCTCCACATGAGAGGTAGGGAGATGGTGACGGCCCACATTACCAGTTGCTCCTTTTCAAAGACTCATGAGATGCATACAAGCACCTGCCTCCACCATGTCCAAACACCTTGAGTCCCAGTAAACTGATCTGCTGCTGTTGCCCAACATTCATCTGGGCTCCTCTACTATTTTTTTTTCTTCTGGAATAATCACCATTTTTCTTTTTCCTGAAAGAGAGAGACTGAGGCATGCAGACAGACAAAAATATTCCATCCACTGATTCATTCCCCAACAGCCAGGGTTAGGCCAGGCTGAAGCTGGGAACCAGGAATTCAGTCTTTGCCTCTCCTGTGGGTGCTAGGGATCAAAGTACTTGAGCCATCTCCTGCTGCCTCCCAGGGTGTGCAGTTGCAGGAAGCTGGAATTGGAAGCAGAGCCAGAACCTGAACCCAGTCACTCTTGTGTGGGAAGTGGGTGTCCCCAGTGGTGTCTTCACCACTGCACCAGACGCCTGCCCCTCCCTCCACTGTTGGGGCTGCACTCACCAGCTAGCCGTGGGTCAGAAATGGGTGCTCTCCCCTCTCCTCTCCAGTCACCATGAAGGAGTTATGCTCAGTTGTGTCTGGATAACGCTCCCAGAGGATTTTCCAAAAATAGCCATTTGGAACTCACAACTGTATTTGTTTAAAGATTGTTATTACTTATTATCTCACAGAAAATCCTTTTGTGAGGAACATAAAAAAGTATTTGATTCATTACTAGAAAGAGCTAGACTGTTCCTGAGTTGCTGTCTTCTGTTTGTTTATAATTTTTGTCTGTTAATCTAGAAACTAACCTTTACTCCTTTCACTGGGTGCTGGAAAACTTTAAAAGACTGCCGTTCACCTCTATTATTTTATTTATTTGAAAGACAGAGTTACAGAAAGAGTTAGAGACAGAGAGAGAGAGATCTTCCATCCAGTGGTTCACTCCCCAAATGCCTGCAGCAGCTGGAGCTAAGCCAATCTGAAGCCAGGAGCTTCTTCTGGGTCTCCCACCTGGGTGCAGGGGCCCAAGGACTTGGGACATCCTCCGCTGCTTTCCCAGGCCATTAGCAGGGAGTTGGATCAGAAGTAGAGCAGCCAGGACTTGAACTGGTGACCATATAGGATGCTGGCACAGCAGGCTGAGGCTTTAGCCCTCTGTGCCATGGTGGCAGCCTCTCTTTAATGATTTTTAACCACTGATTTTACCTTTACCCTAATTTTATCCTATTTATTTCCCTACCTCCTGTTCTCTTAACCTGATTTAATAATTTATATTTTATGTTTTAATAATATATGTATCTCAGTATGCAGCTTCAAAACTTTTTGGAACTGGGTGCAACATAAATACCTAAGAAGTAGATCATACATTCCAACATTTATCGATCACCTACTCTATGCCAGGCACTACTGTGCTTGGTACCAAGGCTCTTAAAGGCAGATGGAGTTTGCCATATAAGTCCATGGCCTGGGTTTGCAGTAGTGCTCTGCGGATCTCAGAGCCTGGAAACCACAATCAGGCAAACTATGTTTCCATTGAACCTGGAGATGTGAGAGCCAGAATCACGGCAAGGAAGGGTCAGTTGTTCTGGTTGTGTGGCTTTGGGTCACCCTTTCCTTTCTACACCTGCAGCAGTGAATGGGCGTTGATCTTCTGCATGCTGGTTGTATGCATCAGTCTTTCCTCAAGAATGCTACACCTCCAGGGCAGTCCATACCCATAAACACTAGGCAAGATCTCCATTGACTGGGTGGATAGATGAAGGGATGTCACCTCCTGGCTTAAATCTTCCAGGGTTAAAAAAATCACACTAAGAACAACACCCAAATTCTTTACATTGGCCTATTGCGAACTATACCGCCTGACATCCACTCAGCCCCACCACCTCTCTGACCTATGCTGTACAGTGAACCTTTTATTATTCCCAGGGCTTTGGAGTTTGGCTCCAAGGCCAGATACATTTCTTCATTCACATCTCAGCTTAAAAAGTACCCCTTTTGAGAGGCTTCCAACCAAATGAAGGTACCAACATTGCCACCCACCTCCATCAGCATGGACGGAGTGGTCTTGCTTTTGCTTCATACCACTCTTGTTGGCCGAGTCCCTCACAGACTCCTGAGGTGGCCTGCTGATTGCACAAAGCCAAGTTGATTGCTTAGTGCAGCAAGTTGGGATGCTACTACTTTGACAGAATCACAGGAGCATCTTAGAAGGGGCAGGTGAAGGGTGCTATGTTGATATGTTTTTGAGAGTCATTCAATGTGGAGATTGATTGGAACCATGAAAACTTTGTGAAATAATAGTTTAGAACCAGCAAATATAAGGATGTGAGGGCTTTTCAGGTGGGCTTGAAGAGTATTTAGACCAGTTGGAGTGTTCTCAGAAGAGGCCAACTACCCTAATGAGGATTAGATTGAGTTCCCAGCTCCTGGATTGAGTCCCTGGCTCTTGGCTCTGGCCCCAGCTAAGCTCTGGCCATTGTGGGCATTTGAGGGAATGAAACAGTGATGGGCTCTCTCTCTCTCTCTCATAAAAATTTTTTAACCTGCATTTTGTATAAAATACAGTATGTGTAATATATGTGAATCTATAATAAATGTAATGTAATGATATATGAAATAAAATATACAATAATACACATATATAACATTGTAATATATTCTTATAAGCTTTATTATATATTTTATATATATAATTACAGAAAAAGAGGGAAAAGCATAATTAAAAGCTGTGTGTTTGACATAATCTACATTTTGTAGAGAAATATAAGACTGACAGTAAATCTCTCACACACTAACATACACAAACATCCAGACAAGGAATGGACCAAAATGTTAACGCTGGTTAACAACCCTGGGCAGTAAAATTATGGCTGATTTTATTTTTATTTTTCATACTCCTCTCTATTTTGTATGTTTTTTTTAGAATGGTATTTTAAAATGTCACTTTCCTGTTTGAGGGTGGGGAGAGTGGGAGAGTTGCCAGATAAAATGTATGCTACCCTGTTAAATTTGAATTTCAGATAAACTTTGTTTTTTAGTGTAAGTATACCCCCAATATTACCTGGGACATATTTACTTTAAAACGTATTTGTTGTTTATATGAAATTCTGATTTAACTGGGTGTCTTGTGCTCTGTTGGCTAAGCCTGACAACCTAGAGGGGGGGACAGAGCCTGAGAATCACTGGAGAGCTTTCTCACACCTGTGCTCTGCTGCCCACCCTCAGTCAGCGCCTGAGTGTGTGCCCACCTCCCTGCCAACGCTCAGGCTGCGATCTCCTCCCAGGCTTGTCCTCCAAGCTGGGGCCTGAGGGTGGCATTGCAGGGGGTGCTGTGCCGTGCAGGGTTCTGGGGTCTCCCCAGTTCTCCCTGGTGCGACTTTACTGCATTCGCACCCACGCCTGTGCTCTCATTGGCCAGTGTTCATCAGTTCTGACCCTGAGGGGCATTGGTGGGCCCTCCCCCAGGGATGGAGTTACAGAATAGAATGGGCAGGCTGGCTGGTAAGGGAGTTCTCTAGGCAGCTGAAAGCCTCTGGCCTTGGAGATCCAACTCTGAGGCTCTGGATCTCTCCCAGAGCCTGCGGTGGAGACAGAGGGGTGGCTTCTTCCCCAGAGCACTGGGGTATCTCAGATGCTGTCTTCCAGCCTCACTAGAATGCATTTCTGCCAGAGGACTCACGTGTCAAGAGAGAACAGCCTTCTTTCAGGAAGGATCTAGGATTCCTTGGCCAGTGGTCAAGCACCAGTGTGGCTCCTTAGGGGAGCCGCGAGGAATTCATAGCATTGCCAAAGACCTGAAATAACCCCATGAGGCAACACCTCATGAAATAATGCTGGAGGTGCAGGTAGCTAAACATTAGCCAGGATGTGTAAACATGGGCTTCAGAAAGGCGATAATTAACAAAGTGTAGGTCAAGGAGCAAAAGAAGAGAAAGAGTAGGCTTTGGACAAGGCCCCTGAACCCTCTAAGCTTCACTTTCACTGTTGCAAAATGGGTGGGTTGAACAAGGTGATACAATAGGTACCTTCTAACTTCAAGTTCTGGAATGTGAATATGGGGAGTTAGCTGGGGGAAGGGAGCAGTCTTCTTACGTAGGGAAGAAAAACGATGACTCTAATAAATCCAACATCATTTACTGTACCTTTCAGTAGGGAGGAAGAGGAAGGATTCATATTTTTCAGGTGTTTACTCAGTGCCAGCTATTGAGCATATTTGATTTCATGTCTAAGCTCTAGAACAGCTCCTGGAGGTCAGTATTATTCTCTTCCTGTTAGGGAAAGGGAGTCACAAATAGGTTCAATGATTTTTGTTAAGCCCACGGAGCCAGTAAGTACAAAGCCAGGGCTCGAACCAGGATTGTCTCTGCCTTAACTTGATGCTTTGACGGCCGTGACTTGCTGACCTCCCCACTGTTTCTAAGATGAAAGTGGGGTAACCTGTTTCCTGAGCTCTCACCAGCACAAGGGGAGTTACAGAGACAGGGCCAGAGGGAGGGTCATCCCCTTCCACCGTGTAACCTTCCCTCCAGATCTCTCACAGAGAGAAGAAAGAAACCACATTTCAGTCACTCCCTGGTTTAATCATTTCCCATGAACAGGCCCTGGACAAGAGGGAAGAAATGTGGGTGCCACTATTTGCTGAAAGAAGACACTGAGGGAAAAATAGACGTTGAGGGATAAGGGTTGGAAAGTCTTTGATTTCAGAGTAAATATTCAAGCAACTTTCCTTAACTAAAGTGATTGATCAGGTAGGTGATCTGGCTACTGTGGGCCTTGGCCATTTTCAGGCCTCTATGGGATAGTCACAAGAAAAATATGAACTAGAAATATTGGAAACAACCAATAGCATACACTTTCTTGGGCAGGAATAAAACTTTATTTGTATGAGCAGTTGCCATTTAAATGGTGCTAGCAATTCCATTTGGAGGAACAAATCATTTTGGGCTAGAGTTAGTTGTCTATGAAAATGTAAGAACAAGAGTGAGCCAAAGATGCTCACATCTCACCTCAGAGTGCCTAAGTTTGAGTTCTGGTTCTGGCTCCCAAGTCCAGCTTCCTGCCATTACTAATGGCTTAAGTAATTGGGTTTTACCATCCATGTAGGAGACTTGGATTGAGTTCCTGGTTCCTGGCTCCAGTCCAGTCCAGTCCCCATCATGGGCATCTGGGGAGTGAACCAATGGAGAGGAACCCTGTGTCACTCTATCTGTCTGTCTCTGTCTCTCTTTGTCTCTCAAATTACAAAAGAGAAAAAAGAAAAGTAGATAGAATTCATTGCCTCAAATCCTTTGGATGGAGTGTTGAGTTCCTTGGGATCAGATACTGAAATGAAGATCATGAAGAAGTGGTTGGTTAAGGAAGTGCTCCCAGCAGAGATGTGTGAGAGTGTGGAGAAAGCAATCCAAAGACAGAAACTAAGCAAGTATGTGATCCCACAGAGGAATCTGGGAGTGTTAATTACATCTCACAGTTGTCCAACCAGAGACAAGAGATCTGGGTTTTCTACCTTGGTAAAGAGACACGTAGGGTGGGGGATACTGGTTGTAAATTCTCAGTTACATTTAGCTCTATAAAAATGTAACCATAGGCCCACATCATGGCACAGCAAGTAAAGCAGCTGCTTGCTATACCAGCATCCTGTATTGGCACCAGTTCGAGTCCAGGCTGCTTCATTTCCAATCCAGCTCCCTGCTAATGGCCTGGGAAAGCAGTGGAAGATGGCCCAAGTGCTTGGGTCCCTGAATCCATGTGGGAGGCCTGGAAGAAGCTCCTGGCTCCTGACTTTGGACCAGCCCAGTGCTGGCCAATGCAGCCATCTGAGGTATAAATCAGTGGATGGAAGATCTCTCTCTCTCTTGCTCTCGCTCTCTCGCTCTCACTCTCTCGCTCTGTGTGTGTGTGTGTCCTCTCTCTGCAAATCTTTCTAATAAATTTGTTTTTAAAGATTTATTTATTTGAAAGACAGAGTTACAGAAAGAGAGAGAGAGAGAGAGAGAGAGAGAGGCCTTCAACCCACTGGTTCACTCCCCAAACAGCAGCAGCGGTCAGAAGCTGAGCTGGTCCAAAGCCAGGAGCCAGGACCTCCCACATAAGGGCAGGGGACCAAGGACTTGGGCCATCCTCCGCTGCTTTCCCAGGTGCATTAGCAGGGAGCTGGATCAGAAATGGAGCAGCTGGAACTCAAACAGGCACCTATATTGGATGCCAGCACTGCAGGCTGGGGCTTTAACCTGCTGAGCAACAGTGCCAGCCCCAAATCTTTTTTTTTTTTTTTTTTAATGCAAGCAAAGTGGCTCCAGCCTCAGGATATTACTCTGAAGAGTCTCAGGTACCTTAGCAATGCTGCCTCTCTCTACACCCCCTTTATAACATGGAATTAGCCTCTGAACAGCAAGTAGACAATTCCAGTAGATCTGTTCTTAGTACCTTTCCTCTCTGAAGAAGATCTGATTAACGTAGGTGGTCGTGAGTATGGCCAACCTGTTGGAAAGAGCTCCAGTGTGAGGGAATTCACCATGAAGATGGAGGAACTTGGGTGTGCAGCTGACCCTGTTAATTTATCTACCTGACCTGGTGGATTCACTTTAGCAATGTTGGCTGACTGCCTGAAGGATCAGTTACAAGCATAGAAGCCCCAGAGTGGAGCATGACACTGAAATGATAGAATCATCCTCCCTCCAAAGTCTACTGCAGTCATGATGGCAGTAGTAGGCAAGGATGCACGGGGCTGAGGGTTATCTTTTCAGTGGTGCCACAGTTTAATCTAGTCATTGCAATAATAGAAACAAAATGGAAGGGGCCGGTGCTGTGGTACAGTGGGTTAAAGCCCTGGCCTGAAGCACCATCCCATATGGGCACCAGTTCTAATCCCAGCTGCTCCTCTTCTGATCCAGCTCTCTGCTAAGGCCTGGAAAAGTAGTGGAGGATGGCCCAAGTCCTTGGGCCCCAGCACCCATGTGGGAGACCTGGAAGAAGCTCCTGGCTCCTGGCTTCAGATCGGCGCAGCTCCAGCCATTGCAGCCAACTAGGGAGTGAACCAGCGGATGGAAGACCTCTCTCTCTCTCTCTGCCTCTCCTCTCTCTGTAACTCTGTCTTTCAAATAAATAAAATAAATCTTAAAAAAAAGGAAAATAAAATGGAAAAAAAGGCCGGGGAGATCTCCTAGTGGACTGGTCATGGTCTACAGTTCCTCCCAGTAAAATATTTGAAAGCTCCAATGACTGGACTAAGTTCTGGGGCTCTAGAACAATACATTTGGGAGATTCTAAGATAAAGATATACCATCTGTTCTTATATGACATTGGTGACTAAACATACTAATTTCCATATCAAAAACAGGCCAGGTGAACTACTGGTGTGTGGTCTAATGTGTGAAGAACTTGGAACCCAACACTGCTGTCCTCATGACCAGAAAAAGCTGAACCAACTGAAAACCAACCATTTTTTTTTTATCCATCAGAGAACTGGAGTTACAAGAAAAACTGCTGTCCTGAATCTTGGAGAGGTAAACAGGTGGATACAAAGAACTACAGGTTACGTAGAGCAGAAGTTCTTGGCTATAACCAATGTTTGCAGGAATAGTTTATGTTTTAAATTTGTAGGTTTATTTATTTTTATTTGAAAGGCAGAGCAACAGACAGTAAGAGAGAGAGTAAGCATCCATCTGCTGGTTCATTCCCCAAATGCCTGCAACAAGCCAAGTTTGGGCCAAGTCAAAGCCAAGAGCTAGGAATTCCATTCAAGACCCCCACATAGGGGGCAGGGAATCAAGTACTTGAGCCACTAATACCTCATAGCACGCACATTAATAAGAAGTGGGCTGGAAGGGATCTTAGTCACTCCAGGATGGGATGCTGGCATGCCAGGAGACAGCTTAACCACCTGTCCCCTTCCCCAGTGCCTGCCCCTGTAGCAGTTTTTAAAATCACAATTGACAAATAACTGAGCCTCAGTGTGGTCAAGTGTGGGAGTTTAAAAACTCTGGAGGCACCCAATCTTAAGGAGGTCTCCACACACTCTCTAGTTTCATACCCAGGATCCCTACCAGATTTTTCACTATGAAGACTGGAGAAAAATCTACATATGCTTTCAGCAGAGAACAGGGTAAAGTAACCTTTTGAAAGTCATCCAGAGCGCTCTGTTTGCCTTAACAGTGCCTGTCTTCAAGAGAAACTAATTTGCAAGTGCCTAACCTACTGGCATTTTACCAAAGACTAACCAATGTGGGAGAAAGGAAAAACCCAACTAAGGCTCACTGAAAGACCGAGACCTAGCATTACAGAAAACGCCCCTCTCCCAGCACCGTACCACAATATCCATTTGGCTCCTATAAAGTAACAGGATTGCAGCTAAAAGAATTGCAAACCTAAGAACCTATTGAAGAGATCTCTAGTAAAATCCCAAACGAGAAGAGAGGTAAAAATGAGGACACTGGAAGAATTGTCAGCCTCTGACATCGCATCTGTAGCAGATAGTAAACACTTCAGAACTAGCCAGATAAACAGCAAAGTCACCCTAAAGTCCTACTCAGTTGCTTCTACCTGATGCATCATGTAAGGCTGTAAACAGAAAATTACAAAGCACACTAAGAGAAAAAATTAATAAAAATGAAGCAACACACAGTCTGGAGAGACAAAGCATTTGGACCAAATTCAAATATAGCAAATATTTTTGAATTAAAATAATAATTAGTATACTGAGGGCTCTAATGACAAAAATAGACATCCTCCAAGAACAAATGAGTAATGTATGCAGAGAGATGGCAGCTCAAAGAATCCAAAGAAAGGTCTGGGAATACAGCAATTGTGTAACAGAAAGGAAGCATGCCTTTGATAGGCTCACTAGTAAATGGGGCCAAGGAGGGAATGAGCGAGTTTGAAGATATGCCAGTAGAAACCACAAAATGTGAACTTCAAGGAGAAAGAAAAGAATTAAAATGACAGAACAGAATCCAAGTATCATGGAATGGTTATAAAAGGTATAATGTATGTATAATAAGACTGTGAAGAAAGACAAAAGAGAGAAAAGAACAAAAGAAATATTTTAAATAATATTGGCAAGAATTTTTCAAAATTAACAACAGACACTAAACCCCAGATCTCAGAAGTTCAGAGAACACCAAGCAGAATACATACATACATACATATAGGATACATACATACATACATGTCGCATGCAAACTGCAGAAAGTCAAAGACAAGAAGAAAATCTTGAATGATGCCAGAGAAGAAGCAAACAGTTTATTCACAGAGAAATAATGGTACAAATTATCTTAGACTTCTTTTCAGGAACAAGCCAACAAGAGAAGAGTGTTATAAAGAACCACAACCAGAAATTCTACATGTAATATATATATATATATAAAGATTTATTTATTAATTTTTTTTTTGACAGGCAGAATGGACAGTGAGAGAGAGAGACAGAGAGAAAGGTCTTCCTTCCATTGGTTCACCCCCCATATGGCCACCGCGGCCGGCTTGCTGCACCAATCTGAAGCCAGAAGCCAGGTGCTTCCTCCTGGTCTCCCATGCGGGTGCAGGGCCCAAGCACTTGGGCCATCCTCCACTGCCCTCCCAGGCCACAGCAGAGAGCTGGACTGGAAGAGGAGCAACCAGGACAGAATCTGGCGCCCCAACCAGGACTAGAACCTGGGGTCCCGGCACTGCAGGCAGAGGATTAGCCTAGTGAGCCATGTCGCGAGCCAAGATTTATTTATTTTATTTGAAAGAGTTACACAGAGAGAGAAGGAGAGGCAGAAAAAGAGAGAGAGAGAGAGAGAGAGAGGTCTTCCATCTACTAGTTCACTCCTCAATTGACGGCAATGGCCGGATCTGCTCCAATCAGGAGCCAGGAGCTTCTTCGGGGTTTCCCACATGAGTGCAGGGACTCAGGGACTTGGGCTATGTTCTGCTGCTTTCCCAGACACATTAGCAGGGAGCTGGATCAGAAGTGGAGGAGCTGGGACTGGAACCGGCACCCATATCTGATGCCAGTGCTGCAGGCGGAGGCTTAACCTACTGTGCCATGGCACAGGACCTGAAACAAAGACTTCCTCCAACAAACAAAAATTGAAGGAATTTGTCACTAGTAGATCTGACTTGCAAGAAATGTTCAAAGTTCTTCAGAGAGAAGGAAATTATATTGTTTTAAAGCACTCAGACCTGCATAAAGAAGGGAAGAAGATTAGAGAAATAATAAATGAAGGGAAAATAAAATCTTTTTCTTAATTGAACTAGCAGGTAACATTTTGTTCAGAATAACAATATAACGAGTGATTATTGCTTATGCATAAGTGAAGGGAACAACATCACAATTTAAAGGGATAAGAGGCAGGAATTGGTAATGCAAGGTACTTGAACTACCTGTGAAGTGATTGTGCTGTTTGAAGGTTGATTTGTCTTATGTGTACTGTAAACTCTAATGCAAGCATTGATTCTTTTAAAAATTTTATTAAATTTTTTTCCAAATTTTGAGATCAAAGTTTATTATAATTGTAAGAAATACTGTAAAAGGAAAGTACAAGTTTTTTCAAAGTATGTATTTTTATCAGACTTTCAAATTTTTACTTACTTATTTTTTAACAAATTCCTATGGTTCATAGATACAATTCTAACAATATAATGATTTTCCCTAACCCCCTCCCTCTTTCCCCTTCCTTCCTTCCTTCCCCTATTTCTTCCCTTCTTTCTTAGTTTTTGAGGTAACATATTTTTAATTTACATTAGAGTTAAGGCATTAATTCTCCATAAAATAAAGTGCTCAACAGGCAAAAAGCAAAAATATCGTAGTTCATGGAAATATAGGCAAGGACTATAAACAACAGCCAAATGCAAAAATGACCATTTCACCATGCCTAATAAACTTTGAAGTAATCACAGATCATTAAAACTATAGGAGTGTCAATCTTACCAAGGAGGCAGGTTCCAATGCCAGCACACTTGGTAAAGAGACAAATATAAATACACAACTGATCCAAAAGATAGGGTAAGTGTCGAAGAGAGTACACAAATAAGACCAGTGTAAGCAAATAATGAAAGATAGAATCAAAAGGGTTGAGAATGATCCTGCGGGGGAAGCAGGTCACACAGCAGACTCATAGAATGGCAAATGCCCAAAACAGCACTCCTGCCTCAGAATCAACCCTTGGGACATTCGGATCTGACTAAAAGGTCCATGAGAGTCTCGCAGGCATGGAAAGCCATGACACGGTGGCAAAAAACAATCTAAATGAAGGATCTTGGCGAACAACACTCCAGCAGAAGGATCAGGCCATCAAGGAGAGAGGCGCCTTTCTCTGAAGGGAGGAAGGAACCTCCACTGTGAAATGGCCTTGACTAAACAAATTCAGAGTTGGTGAAATCAAGGGGCCTTCATAGCCTAGACAGCTCATAGCAAGAGTCTCGGGTGATTGCTGACGTCATAAATAAGAGTGCCAATTGTTAAATCAACAACGGGAGTCACTGGGTTCATGCTCCCTTCGCAGGATCTCTGTCCTTAATATGTTTATGTATGAAACTCAAAAACAACACTACTAGTCGAACAATACCCTATACCTGGTTCGGTTGTGTGAGTGCAACCTGTTGAAATCCCTGCTTAGTATATACTAAATTGATCTTCGGTATATGAAGGTAACTGAAAATGAAACGTGATGAAGGGGGGAGAGGGGAGAGGAAGTGGGTGAGGGGAGGGCCACGGGAGGGAGGGAGGTCGGGGGGAAGCCACAACAATGCAAAAGATGCGTTTTATATTCTACTTAAAACTATTGGTTGAGCTCTGTAATTAATACACAATCACTCTTAGGTGTTTAATTAATGCTATAACTAGTACTCAAATAGTATTTTACACTTTATGTTTCTGTGTGGGAGCAAAATGTGGTAATCTTTACTTAACATACGCTAAATTGATCTTCTGTATATAAAGATAATTGAAAATTAATTGTGATGTGAAGGGGAAGGGAAGAGGGAGTGGGAGAGGGGAGCGTTGTGGATGGGAGGGAAGACACGGGGTTGGGGGAGGAGGCTATTGTGGTCCATAAGCTGTACTTTGGAAATTTATGCTTATTAAATAAATTAAAAAAAAAAAACAAGTAAATAAACATCTAGCCATGCAAAAAAAAAAAAAAAAAAAAAAAAAAACAAACTATAGGAGTGTAACATTTTTTAACCACTGGGGTGACAAAGGTATAAAACCAAGTTTGACAAAAACTATATTTTCAGCAATACTGATATACCCAGACATTTCTTTGCTCATATTTTTTCATTTTTAAATTAATTCATTTTTGTTTATTTGGAAAGTCAGAGAGACAGGACACGGATATCTTTCACCTGCTGATTCACTCTTCAAATGCCTCCAATGGCTGAGACTGGGCCAGGCCAAAGCCAGAAGCTTGAACTCATTCTGGGTTTCCCACATGGGTGAGAGGGACCCAGGAACTTGAACCATTACCTACTTCCTCCCAGGGTCTGCATTTAATAGGAAGCTGGAATTGGAAGCAGAGCTGGGACTTGAACCCAGGTAATCTGATATGGGATGTGAGTGTCCCAAGTAGCATCTTAGCCACTGAATCAAACACCTACCCCTGTCTCTCTGTAACTCTTACTTTCAAATAAATAAATAAATAAATAAATCATTTTTTGAATGGAAGTACCAAGTATTGCTAAGGATGTGGAACAACCAGAACATTTATATATCGGTGGAAATTTAATATAAACACCTTATAAAACAGTTTAGTAGTAACCACTAAAGAGAAATATATACCTACCCTATGACCTAGAATTTCAACTTATAAATATGTACCCTAAAGAACTGAGTGAATATGTCCACAAATTTTTATATACATGAATGTTTGTAGCATTTCTGTTCTTCATAGCCCCAAACCAGGAACCACCAAATATCCATCAGGAGGAGAATAGATAAAATGTGATCTATTTATATAGTCGAGATAGAGCATTATTCAGTAATAAAAAAGAACAAACCATGGAAACCTGTAACGATGTAGATGAATATCAAAGAATTACCCTGAACAAAAGAAGACACAAAATAGTGCATTCACTTTGATTTCATTTGTGAAGTTTAAGAACAGACAAAGATAATGACAATAAGAGTCAAAATAGTGAGTTCGGGGAGATGACTAGGAAAGGGGGTTGTGGGTCGCCGCTGTGGCGCAGCGGGTTAAAGCCTTGGCCTGCAGCAGCGGCATCCCATATGAGCACCGGTTCTAGTCCCTGCTGCTCCTCTTCCGATCCAGCTCTCTACTATGGCCTGGGAAAGCAGTAGATGGCCCAAGTCCTTGGGCCCCTGCACCTGCGTGGGAGACCCAGATGAAGCTCCTGGCTCCTGGCTTCGGATCGGCACAACTCAGGCCATTGGGGCCAACTGGGCAGTGAACCAGCAGATGGAAGACCTCTCTCTCTCTGCCTCTCCTCTCTCTGTAACTCTTTCAAATAAATAAGTCAACCTTTTCAAAATAAAATAAATCTTTAAAAAAAAAAGATTGGGGTTGTGTTTTAAGTTTGCAGATCTATGTAAAAATTCATCAGTCTGTACATTTAAGATTAGTGCACTGTACTCTATGTAAGTTATGTCTCAGTTACAACAAAAAAGAAGAAAGCTGGACCTGAATGCATTTATATCTGAAGCTAGAGAGCTTTTATGTCAGTTATAAAGTCAAACATCAAACAATGAGTAATGCATTAAATAAACCATGACACATCTATGGTATAGAATACGATATTCCCTTTAAAATATCTTCAGAAAATTTTCAATGACAGAAACAAGAGTTGGTATATTGTGTTAAAAGCCAAAAAAGAGCTCTTCTCACCATCTTTCTGTGCCACGACCATAGTGTGCATAAATGTCCTGACTGATGCTCCCAAGAGTATCAACAATGCCAAAAAGAGAGGCAAACATCAGGTTGTCATTAGGCTGAACTCCAAAGTCATCAGCTGTTTTCAAACTCTGGTGATCAAGTATGGTTATCTTGGTGAACGTGAAATCACTGATGATCACAGAGCTAAGAAAAAAATTGTTGTGAACCTCACAGGCTAAGCGTGGAACAATCAGCCTTGGATTTGATGTGCAACGTGAACATCTATAAAAATGGCAGAACAAGTGGCTTCCATCCAATCCGTTTGGTTTCTTCATTTTGACATCCCAGTTTGGCATCTGGACCACAAAGAAGCAAGAAGAAAACACAAAGGAAGGAAAATGATTGAGCTGCAAAATTACACCAAAATTTTGTCCTAGGGGATCTCTCTCTCACTTTCCCCCCCTCTCTCTCTTTCTATGGCTCCTTCCTCCCACCCCCTGTAAAACTCTTTCAAGTAAGTAAATAAATCTTTTTAAAAAATAATAAAAAAATAAGCTGTAACTTGCCCCCTGCAGTCCTCTAGGAATCACTTAAGGATGCAGATTGCTGGGCAGGAAGTACCTGCTATGATGGGGACATAATTCCCTGCTCCTTCTTCTTAGCACTAGCCAAGGGTGTGATGAATTTTCTAGTTGGAAGACTGCTTTAGAAAGGCTGGAGTTTTCTTCACAACACATGGATTATATACCATATAGTAATAGCTCCCTCCAAAACACAACCACAGTAACACCAGATTTGAAAAAGCTCCACTTAGTGAACCCTTATAAGTTCATAGTTAAACCAATACTCCCTTTTGAGGAAGTCTTTCTAATGAATATGAGTTTGATAGGGTAATGATAGCTGCTACAGCAAATAAACCCCAGAATGTAAAGTGACTTGAACCCCATAGACATGTCATACATTCTTACTTATATAACAATACTGCAGTGGTAGTCAGATTGGTGGTCATCTACCACCATTAAGTCATTTGAGGGGCTGGCACTGTGGCATAGCAGGTAAAGCTATCCCCCATGGTGCCAGCTAGAGCCCTGGCTGCTCTACTTCTGATCCAGCTCTCTGCTGTGGCCTGAGAAAGCAGTAGAAGACGGTCCAAGTGCTTGGGCCCTTGCACCCATGTGGGAGACCCAGAAGAAGCTCCAGGCTCCTGGCTTTGGATTGGTGCAGCTCCAGCCATTGCAGCCAACTGGGGCGTGAACCAGTGGATGGAAAACTCTGTCTCTCTCTCTCTCTCTCTCTCTCTCTCTCCTCTGCCTCTCTGTGTCTCTTTGTAACTCTGACTTTCAAATAAATCTTTTTAAAAAAGTCATTTGAGGCTCTGTTATCTTCAACATATGGCTTCCAAAGTCTCCTGGCAGTTTTCTTCATTTCTGTCAATCCCTGGGGAGAAAGGAGCACAGAAAGAGACTTGGAAGTTTTTATTGACCAACCAGGGAACGGAACACATTCCACTCCATTGGCCAGAACTCAGCCAGATGGCCTCCCCTCGGTGCAAAGAAGGCCTGGAGAAGTAATCTTCCTGTTAGTGCAGCAAGAAGATGAATTATGCTTGGATCAACATTTTGCAGTCTGTGCCACAGTCGTCTGTATGTAGACTTCATGGGTGGATGAACCCAATTGGGCTTCTGGGTTGTCATTGTGAATGTTGATGCTTACTGTTCAAAAGTTAAGTGAATGAGGAAGATTACTCTGATTCTACTCCAACTCTGTAAGTTATATCTTTAGTCACTGTCTTATTTTCTTAAAAAAAAAAAAAGACCTAATAACTACAATAAGCTATATGCATATAGCAGGAAATATTTATACATGTCATTTTATTTCATCCTTTCAATGATTTATATGTTTTCACTCCCTCCCTCCAAGTTTTGTGTTCTTTTAGGAACCAAAATTTTTATTTAGCTACTCTCCTTCTTTCTTTTAACACTCTAGTTATTACATAAACATTATAAGTAGTATAATTAATTTTTGACCCAGGATTATGATATGAACTATCATGTTACAAAGTGGTGGCATGTCTGTGTCTGCTTTCCTTTGTCTCCGGCCCCTCTCAACTGTGGCCATCACTTCTCTTGTCCTTTCTTGGTTGTCCCTTACAGGAGTTATTCTGATGCCTGTTAAACAGGAACTGAAAGTACCAACCTCATAGAGAGTCCCTAAGCCAAGTGGTTAAGATACCCACATCCCGTATTAGATTGTTTGGGTTCAGATCCCAGCTCTGACTCCTGACTCCAGCTTCCAGCTATTGCAGACCTTGAGAGACAGCATCATGATGGCTCAGCTGATTGGGTTCCTACCCCCCATACCCACCCCCACCATAGGTGACCTGGACTGAATGTCTGGCTCCCAGTTTCACCCTAGCCCAGCTGTAGGTATTTGGGGAGTTAACCAGCAGATGGGCATTCTGTCTCTCAGTCTGCCAAATTTAAAAAAAAAAAGTATTTAAAAGTACAAATATCATTGTGGGGCTGGCGCTGTGGCACAGCGGGTTAACGCCCTGCATGAAGTGCCAGCATCCCATATGGGCGCCGGTTCCAGTCCCAGCTGCTCCTCTTCCAATCCAGCTCTCTGCTATAGCCTGGGAAAGCAGTAGAAGATGGGCCAAGTCCTTGGGCCCCTGCACCTGTGTGGGAGACCCAGATGAAGCTCCTGGCTCCTGGCTTCAGATCAGCGCAGCTCTGGCCATTGCAGCCATCTGGGGAGCAAACCATCGGATGGAAGACCTCTCTCTCTCTCTCTCTCTCTCTCTCTCTCTCTGTCTCTCCTCTGTGTAATTCTGACTTTCAAATAAATAAATAAATCTTTTTTTTTTTTAAAAAGTACAAATATCATTGTTCTGAGGTTTAAGAGAAGGCGATCCCTACGCCAGGTTCTCAGGAATATTCAAATTCTGATAGTTCCTTCTTGTCCTTCAGTATAGCTCCTCCTTACTTGTCATGGGCTAAGGAGTCTGGGAAGCTCTAAATGCCAGGCTAGATGCAGGCCCAGATGATAGAGTGCAGGAGCTTTGTGACAACCACTGCCTACTCCCAGCCTAAGGGAGGAATGCTTGAGTAGTTCTAAGACTCCTGAGCTCGTGGGTCCCTGTGGCCATCTCCCTTGTGTCTCCATAATGATGAGGGCTTGAGGAGAGGTCTCTGTTTCCCTTTGCCACATTTGGAGCCATATGAGCAATGCAGAGAGGCCAAAGACTGAGTGATCAGCCCGAGAGTCAATGGGGACCACCACCAACAAACCAATTGTAAAGTTGGTGCCGCTTGCTCTTGGGGAGGAGAGGCAAGATGTTATGTTCCTTACAAGCCTTGTCTGGAGTGGTCACCTCATGGCACTCCACAGCTTCCTGTGCATTGATGAAGTCAATCTCAGTGGTGATGATGTGGGCCCTGAAATTCCTTGCTCACATTGCCATAACTAGCTACCACTGTCCCCTTGCCCACAGTCATCACGTGTGTAGCCCATTCAGTGCCACGTATGAGGACTTCTTGCAGCAGCCACAAAGATGATCAAACTTGATGTTGTTGATGTTGATGGCAGGCGTCAATATCATCTATAGGTGTGATCATCTCAAAGACGCCTCAGATGCCCAACAGGAGCTGGGGGTGCGTGGTAGGGAGGAGCTTGTTGAAGTCACTGCTGTCATCCAGAATCATGGTGAGGGTTCTGGCCTTAAAGCACAGTGTCTTCTTGATGCAGCACAGGTACCCACTTGCACCCTGGAATGCCAGCCTTGGTAATGGCACCTGCTGCATATTCTTAGGTAGAGAAGATGTTGCAGCTGAACCACTGCGTCTCAGCAGCCATGGCCACAACTGTCTCATTAAGGATGGCTCTCTCCACAGTCATGTGCATACAGGCAGCTGGCAATGCAGGCACTCTTCATTGACTTGGAGGCCGATTACATCTCCTGCATGCACGTCCAGCCCAGTCTCTCTCTCTGATGTCTGGAGCCCTTCATCACCATGCTGCTAGACCAGTGTCTGAGACTTTCAGGGTAGCTTGTCAGATATGCCAGCGGCACCTCTGATTGCAGTGATGGACTTGGGGGAAGGGGCTGGTCTCAGGGTGAGACAGGCATAGTGTATGGAGTGCCAGGAAGGGCCCTTCCCACATTTTGCATATAATGAAATGAGTCATAGCAAGCTGAGTGGCTTGCCCTAAGTGGTGGCACTCTAATGCAGGTCTTTTAATTTCAAAATCCATAATCTATAACCACCTGTAGAGAGCTCTAAATAATAGATAGAAACTATTTAGCCCTACCCATATCTCTATGGGACGTTCCATTCCAATGCAAGTCTGCACAAAGTCCAACTACCAGCACATGCCTTTCTTTGCTTAAGGGCTTTTCTTGCTGCTGGAGGAGCTAACCCTCAGCTAATGAATCAAGAGCTGTAGTATAAATATCCCACTCTCTAGCCCCTAGGGCTGAGGGTAAATCTGAGATGCATTTAAACACTGGTTCCCAGAGCTCCCCAATGGATCAAGGGCCGGTTTCCCTAGTGGTGACTTACTTGGTAATGCACACTTCATTGGCAGTCTTCCCTTTCCTGACTCACTTTCCTGCTCCCCTGCTGGTATTTCCTTCACCTCCCAAATAGACTCTATTTGCACTTAAATGCTTGTCTTGGGTTCTGTTTCTGGGGGAACTCTAAGACAATTGAGTTCCTTGGAAACACTGTTTCTTGAATTTCCTAGCCCTCTTCACCCCTTGCTGGTTTAGTCATTGGTTGTGATCTTAAAATTGATCTTCTCAACAGTTGGTGGAAATGAGAACAAAATCTCTTTCCCTGTCCCCAGTGGCATAAATTGGAAAACAAACAAAAACACTAGAAAATTTTTGCAATATTTTTCAACTTTTCAAAATTGAGATATAATCTACCTTCTATTAAACTCACCATTTGAGAAGTGTATAATGCAGTGGTCTTTTGTATATTCAGAGTTTTATAACCAGCACTACTATATCATTTGAGAACATTTTCATCACACTGAAAGAAAGCCCATATATATTGTCATTCTCCATTTCTCCCTACACCCAGGCACTGACAACCATTACCCTAGTTTTTGTGTGGATTTGCTTATTCTACACATTTCATACAAATAAAGTCACCCAATATGTGACCTTTTGTGTCAGACTTCTTTCTCTTAGTATGATGTTTTTAGGATTCTTAAATGCTGTAGCATGCGTCAGTACTTCTTTGCTCTTTATGGCTGAATAATATTCCACTGTATAGATATGCTATGTTACAGTTACACACTCATCAGCTGTGGCACACTCGGGCTGTTTCTACCTTTTGGCTGCTGTGACTAATGCTGGTATTGAGAAAGGACAGGAACAGAACTTACTAAGCCAGGTCCTTCTCAACCTGACCTGCCTCTGTCTCCCGGTCTGCACCAATCAGGAAAAGGAAGATCCTAACCCTCACTGCCAACGAAACCCTAGTACCTGTTTAGAGACGTCCCCCAACCTGCTCGTAAGCCCAAAATAGCCTGTTCTGCCAATATAAGGCCTTCCTGTGGAGGTAATAATTTGTAACACCACCATTTTGAGCAACTTGGGTGCAGAAAAAGCAACTGGACTGGGGCATAACTCAGAGCTTGGTGCAAACTGGGGTGCTATGTGCCAAGGCGGATGAGCCGCAGGCAGAGATGGCGTGTCTCTGCCTCCCCAACCCAGTAAAAATCCCTGTGTTGCTCCCGTTGGGGAGCCAAATCAGAGGTCCCTCTTTCTACCCTGCTCTGTGTCCTTTCTGTTCAGAATGACTCTGCAGTAAACCTTGTCTGGGTTGCATGTTGGCCCCTTATCAGTGACTGAAGGGAGTCAAAGAACCTGGGGTCAGTAATACGATGAACATTCATGTGAAAGTTTTTTTTCAAAGCCTGTTTTTATTTCTCTTGGGTATATGCCTAGCAGTAGAATTGCTGAGTCAACGGTCATTCTGTGATCAACCTTTTGTAGAACCGACAGACTGCTTTCCAAAGTAGTTTCATCATTAGATATTTCCACTAGCAATGTAAATAAGAGTTCCAATTTTTCCACATTCTTATCAACACTTATTTTCCATTTATTTTTGTTTTTTAAGTGGTAGCCAGCCGACTGGGTATAAAGTGGCATTTACTTGTGGTTTTGATTTGCATTTACCTAATGACTAATGATGCCAAGCACTTTTCAATGCTTGCTATTTGTATATATTTTTTGAGGAAATGTCTATTAAATCCTTTGCACAGGCCTGATATTTGTTGCAGTGGTTAAGATGCCGCTTAGGACACCAACATCCTGTATCAGAATGCCTAGATTCAAGTCCTGGCTTTCCCTCTGGTTCTGGCTGCCTGCCACAGGCACCCTGGAAGGTAGGAGCTGATGGTTCAAGTCTTTGTGTCACTTCCATTCACATAAGAGTCCTGGCTGGCTTCAGCCTGGCCCAGCCCCAATATTGTTGCAAGCACTTGGGAAGTGAACCAGCAAATGCGAGATCTCTTTCTTGCTTTCTCTCTCTCCTTGCCTATCTCTCTCTCTCTCTCTCTGCCTTTTACGCAAAATGAAAAAAAAAAGTTATTTAAATAATATTTTCCCTTTTTAAAATTAGGCTTTTGTTTATTATTGATTTTTAAGAATTCCTTATATACTGTAGATATTAGACACAAGATATTTTGATTTGCTAATATTTCTCCCATTCTTTAAGTTATTCTTTTACTTTCTTGATGGTCTCTTGTATTTTCTTCTAAAAGCTGTATAGTTTTTGTTCTACATTTGGGTCTTTGGTTCATTATGTGTTACTTTTTGCATATGGTGTGAAGTAGGGGAATCAAGCTTCAGTCTTTCCCATGTGGCTATTCGGTTGTCCTGGTGTCATTTGCAGAAAAGACTGTTATTCTTCCATTGAATAGTTCTGTTAAAAATCAATTGACTGTAAATGTATAAATTTACTTCTGGATTCTCAAATCTATTCCATTGATCTACAGTCCTATCCTTGTGTCTTACCACACTGTCTTGATATTGTAGCTTTACAGCAAATTTTGAAATCAAGAAGTGTGACTTCTGAATTTGTTCTTCTTTTGCAAAATTGTTTTAGCTATTCTGAGTCTCCCACATTTCTCCCACATCTGGAGTTCCTTAATTTCTCCTGCAGGACTCTCTCGTATGTCCTAGTTGAGAAATCTGAGTCTGTGGTTCTTCTAGGAATAGGTCTTCTAATTGGGTAAGGGTTGTGTGTGCCCAAAATCTGCTCCACTGCCAGAAACTCCATTATTATACTTTTATACCTTTAAATGAGAAACTTTGGAAGTATCACAGGAACCACTCAGACCCAAGAACATAGGGAATCCAGGCAACAATCCTATCAAAGTGCTAACAAGTAGTCTGATTTGGGTGCAGGGTTCAGAGGCCAACAGCATTCTGCCATGTGCTTGCTGAATGAAGTTGGGTTAGATAGAGAACTTCTTAGCAAAATGAGGGTAATAGTATCTATCTCACAGAATTATTAGGATAATGGATAGGATCACGTACCTAAAGTGCTTAACAGGAAAGGAGAAGACAGATCTTGAATTACCTTTTTTTAGGTTGATTTTCCTGTTTCAAGCCAGATTCAAGGATCAGAAGTAGGTCCTATAAGTATACCAGGAGCCAAGGTCTGCATAGGTCTGTTTGCCCCAGGAGGCATAGGCAGTAAGTACTAGAGCCAGAGAAACTATGACTAGAACCGGATGCAGAGGTGAGCCTGGGAAAAGAAGAGCTTCCTTCTAGAAGGGACAGAGTTAACAGGGATGCAGGGAAAGAGAAAGGTGGTACAGCCTTCAGGGTGGAAGAAAGAACTCAGAAGCTCAAAAGTGGAAGGTCCTTGAAAAGCCTTCTGCCTTCTGAGTGCTTCTAACCCAAGAATAATCTTAGCAAAGAAAGCTCACGCTAATACATGGTGGGCATTTGGGGATTTTGTTTTTCTTCCTCAAGTCCCACATTGCATAATCTTATACAGACTGCAGGAGGAGAGGCTGGAGCTGTGGCTTAGTGGGTAAAGCTGTTGCTTGCAGTGTCACATTCATATGGCTGCTGGTTTAAGTCCCAGCTGCTCTGCTTCCGATCCAGCTCTCTGCTATGGCCTGGGAAAGCAATAGAAGATGGCCCAAGTCCTTGGGCCCCTGCACCCGTGTGGGAAACCTGGAAGAAACTCCTGGCTCCTGGCTTCAGATCTGTGCAACCATCTGGGGAGTGAACCAATGGATGGAAGACTTTCTCTCTCTGCCACTGCCTCTCTGTAACTCTGCCTTTCAAATAAATAAATAAATCTTTAAAAAAACAAACTGCAGGAGGAAAACCAGGCTAATGTTGATTTTGACTTAGATGTTCATTTATTCTCTTGCACTCGCCTGGTACCTAATACTTATTTAAGGAGCTGGCTCATGGATAAGCCTGGCTTTGAATCCTTGTGAGGCCCCGTCACCACCTACTTACTGAGCGCACTAGTCAGTGCTCACTACTCCTCCTGTAGGCCCCATATCCTGATACCAACCTGGCTCTGAACTTGAATATGATGCCAGCTGCCTGAAATCCGTGAGAGCTCTCCTCCACACCTTGTAATGGAAAGCTACATTTTGATTCATGCTGACATCCATTCACATTACAGAGATGTGTCAAGAAAAATTCTGAATTGGCTTCTTATCTCAATGGGAAGAATGTGTGATTAGTTAGTGACATCTGCTTTGGGAATGGTAGTAAGGAATATCCAACAGATGGATCAATGGAACAGAACAGGAAGCCCAGAAGGCAATCCAGGTACATATAGCCAACTCATATTTGACAAAAGTACCCAGAATATACATTGGAGAAAGGATAATCTCTTCAATAAATGGTGCTGGTTAAATTGGATATATACATGTAGAGGAATGAAATTAGAACCTTACCTCTCACCAACTATAAAAATCAACTCCAAGTGGATCAAAGATCTAAATTTAAAACCCTAGACTATGAAATTGCTGGAAGAAAATGTAAAGGAAACACTCCAAGACATTGGTGCAGGTGATGACTTCCTGGATAAGACTCCCAAAGCAAAGCAACAAGTAGCATCGTTTCAAACTCAGAAGCTTCTGCACAGCAAAGGGAATACTAGAGTGAAGAAGCATCCAATAGAATTGGAGAAAACATTAGTGAGCTACTTACCTGGCAGAGGATTAATATATCAGCAACTCGAGAAATTCTACAACAAAGAGACAGCCCATCCAGTTAAGAAATGAGCAGAGGACATGAGTAAACAGCTCTCAAAAGACAAAATATAAATGGCCAATAAATATATGAAAAAATGCTCAATATCGCTAGCCAGCAGGGAAATACAAATCAAAACCACAATTGGATATCACCTCACTGCTGTCAGAATGGCTATTATCTGGAAGAGAGTAACAAATGCTGGCACAGACGTGGAGAGAGAAAGGCAAACTCTTACATACAGTTGATGAGAATATAAAGTAGTGCAGCCACTGTGGAAAAGAGGAGGGAGACTAATTAAAAAATTAGAAAAAGACTTGCTATACGATCCAGCAATCCCACTACTGGGTACATACCCCAAAGACATGAATGTCTTGTACCAGAGAAATGCTCATACCATCATGTTTATAGCAGCAGTGATCACAGTAGCTCAAATATGGAATCAACCAAGGTGTTCATCAATGGATGAATAGGTAAAGAAAATATCACACACACACACGCACGCACAATGGAGTATTATTCAGCTACAAAAAAGAATGAAATCCTGTAATTTGCGGCAGAATGGTTAGAAGTGAAGGACATCCATGAGTGAAATAAGCCAGACACAGAAAGACAAATATCACATGTTCTCCCTTATATGTGGGAACTAAAATTTAGAAAGAAAGAAAGAGAGATGTCTGTGTGTATCAGTTTTGCTGCAAATACAGTGTTTTGTCAACGTTTGTTTTAAGTCTTCATCATACAAACTGCTAGGAATTACATACTACTATAGTTTTTTTTAAAAAAGAATATTTGATGATATGTAGATGAATCCTCCCTTGTCTTATTTCTATTATAGATATTCATTTCCTAGCCTGTATTTTGCCCTTTAAAGTTGTTTCCTCTTTGTTTCTTGCTACAACATAGCCATCTTCTTGATTGTATATATTAATCTCATATCCTGTAATCTTGCTTAAGTCTCTTATTAGTTTGTATTTGTTTTGGGATTATGTTGGATTTTCTCTATAAAGAAAAAAAATCAAAATAAAAAAATTTTTAAGAAAGCTTATTGAATCAATAAATGTGTATGCCTGTTGTCCCATTAAGAACAGGAGGGGCACAAAATTTAAAGGACTCATTTAATCCTCAAGTTCTAAGGCATCAGTGATGTGCCCTTACTAGACCCAGCTGCCTAAGCAAAGATTTGGACCAGTTTCCCATAGCGAGGAGAGAGGTTACAGGTCTTCTCGGCTCTGGAAGAAAATTCTTCTTATTTCCTATTTCATTTCTAGGAAGACTCAGTGGAAAAACAAAATTCTTCTCTTCAGTTTAATTTTATAATCATATTCTCTTTAGTTTTCTGTGGCAAAATCTCTACAACACACAATTTGTCAATTTATTTATTTATATATTTTTTTGACAGGCAGAATGGACAGAGAGAGACAGAGAGAAAGGTCTTCCTTTTGCCGTTGGTTCACGGCTGCGCTGCAGCCGGCGCACCACGCTGATCCGAAGGCAGGAGCCAGGTACTTCTCCTGGTCTCCCATGGGGTGCAGGGCCCAAGCACTTGGGCCATCCTACACTGCACTCCCTGGCCACAGGAGAGAGCTGGCCTGGAAGAGGGGCAACTGGGACAGAATCCGGCGCCACGACCGGGACTAGAACCCGGTGTGCTGGCGCCGCAAGGCGGAGGATTAGCCTAGTGAGCCGCGGCGCCGGCCATTTAATCAGTTTTAAGTGTATAGTCCAGCGGCATTAAGGAAACCATCATCACCCTCTGTCTCCAGAAAATTTTCATCTGCTGTCAATGCCATCCATCTCTAGAAACGTTCTCCTTCCCAAATTGAAAAATTGAAACATTTCTATTAAACAATAGTTCCTGTTTCCCTTCCCCTCAGCCCCTGACAATCACCATTCTACTTTCTACTTTTATAAATTTTACTATTCTGGACAACCCATATAAGAGGAATCAGTGTTTGTGCTTTATAACTGGCTCACTTCTCTTAGCCTAACATCCTCAACATCCATCTATATCGTGGCGTGTGTCAGCAGTTCCTTCTTTTTCAAGATTGAATAATATTCCATCACTCGTATGCCACATTTTGTTTACCCATTCCCCCATTGATGGATACTTGAGTGTCTTCCAGCTTTGGTTGCTATGAATAATGCTACTCTGAACATCTGTTCAAGTTCCTGCTTTCACTTCTTTTGGGTATATACACAGAAGTGCCCTTGCTAGATGATATGGTAATTCTGTGTTTAATTTTTTGAGGAACCAACATCTGCATCCTGTTTTTCATAGTGGCTGCATCTTTTTACATCTCCAGCAGCAGTGCAAGAGGATTCTTATTTTGCATCAACATTTGTTATTTTTTTTGGTGGTTGTTGTTAATACTAGTCGTGGGGGATGTAAAAGACTGTGCTGGGGCTGGCATTGTGGCACAGTGGAGTAAGCTGCTGCCTGCCATGCTGGCAACCCATATAGTGTCGGTTCAGTTTCCGCCTGCTGGAGTTCAGTTTTCTGATGGAGTGCCCTGCTAAAGAGCCTGAGAAAGCAGTGGAGGGTGATCCGAGTGGTTGGGTCTCTGCCATGCAGGTGGGAGACCTGGATGGAGGTCCCAGCTTCTAGCTTCAGCCTGTTGTGGCCAACTTGGAAGTGAATCAGTAGATGGGATGAAAGATCTCTTCCTCTGTGTCTCTCTCTCTAGCTGTAACACTGCCTTTCAAACAAACAAACAAACAAACAAACAAATATTTTTTAAAAAGACTATACCAGCTCTTCCCAAAAGGCTGTGGTAAATCCAATTCAATAAGATACTTTTTTTTTTTTCATGATCCCAATTCTGGAATTATTTTTTTCTTTTTTTTTTTAACTTTTATTTAATGAATATAAATTTCCAAAGTACGGCTTATGGATTACAATGGCTTCCCCCCCATATCGTCTCTCCCACCCGCATCCCTCCACTTTCCCACTCCCTCTCCCCTTCCATTCACATGAGGATTCATTTTCGATTCTCTTTATATACAGAAGATGAGTTTAGCATACTTTAAGATTTCAACAGTTTGCTCCCACACAAACATAAAGTGAAAAATAATAGATGATTTTTTAAATGATGATGAAATCAGATCAGACTTATTGTCATGTTTAATCCCAGTGAGAGTCAAGTTGGGAATTGATAATTTCTTCTTTTTTTTTTTTTAACAGAAGATCAGTTTAGTATACATTAAGTAAAGATTTCAACAGTTTGCACCCCCATAGAAACACAAAGTGAAATATATTGTTTGAGTACTCATTATAGCATTAAGTCTCAATGTACAGCACATTAAGGACAGAGATCCTACAATAAGATACTTTTGTAGAGTATTTTCCTTTCCCTTAATTTTTGAAGTATTGTGTTATCATTCTTTAGGTAAAACACTAGATGGAGTATATCACATTTCTTTAAAGTATGCTTAAAACTCTTTCCCCGGTAGTATTTAAGCAGACAATTCTGACAACTTTCAAGAACAGATATAAAAGGGGACTCCACTTCTGATTCCAGCTCCCTGGTAGCGTGCATCCTGGGAAGCAGCAGGCGATGGCTCAAGTAGTTTGGTCCCTGCCACCTGTGTGAGAGAGCTGGACTGAGCTCCTGGCTTTAGTTAGATTCTGCTGCAGGTATTGCAAGCATTTGAGGAGTGAACCAGCAGATGAAAGCTCTCTTTCCTTCCCCTACTCTCTGCCTTTCAAATAAATAAAATTTTAAAAAGAAGTATATATGTTGAAAATTGGAGTTACACAGAGAAGGAGAAGGCGGGAGAGAGAGAGAGAGAAAGAGAGAGAGAGAGAGAGGTCTTCCACCTGCTGGTTCATTCCCCAGATGGCTGCAATGGCCGGAGCTGTGCTGATCAGAAGCCAGGAGCCAGAAGCTTCTTCTGGGTGGATGCAGGAGCCCAAGGACTTGGGCCATCTTTTACTGCTTTTCCAGGCCACAGCAGAGAGCTGGATTGGAAGTGGAGCAGTCGGGACTCAAACTGGAGCCCATATGGGATGCTGGCACTGCAGGTGGCAGCTTTACCCACTACACCATAGCACCGGTCCCATAAATTAATAAATTTACAAAGAAGAAACACACAGATACAAAAAGTGATATTGAAATAATTCCATGTGTCACCCAAGTTCTTCCTAATGCCTGCTGCAAATGGTGCCTTTGGGAGATTTTCCGCTTGCAGGGCTCGTGGTGTTTGGTCATGGGTGGTAAACATTGACCTGCCTGTCTGCTGGAGCAGGGAGTCTCGGTTTGACCATGAACCAAGGGTTTATGGGGCGGCTTCCATACTAAGTACTAAAGGACTGGCATTTGGCAAAGATGCATCAGACATGGTCCCTGCCTGCAAGGAGAGCTGCCAGTTGGATTACATTATGGAAGACCTTTCTCTCTGTCTCTACCTCTCTCTCTAACTCTGTCTCTCTAATAAATAAATTTTTTTTAAAAAAGTGGCAGGCAAACAGTGTAGTCCAGATTATTGAGTAAAAGTAAATGCTTTGGGTCTTTTTTTAAAAAAAGATTTTATTTATTTACTTGAGAGGTAAAGTTAGAGAGAGAGGGAGAGACAGAAAGATCTTCCATCTACTGGTTCACTCCCCAAATGGTCACAATAGCCAGAGCTGGGCCAATCCAAAGCCAAGGGCTAGGAGCTTCTTCTAGGTCCCTCCCATGTGGCTACAGGGGCCCAAGCACTTGGGCCATCTTCTACTGCTTTCCCAGGCCATAGCATAGAGCTGGATTGGAAGTGGAGCAGCTGGGACTAGAACTGGCACCCTTATGGGATCTGGCACTGGCAGGTGGAGGCTTAGCCCACTACATCACAGCACCAGCCCTATGCATTTGGTCTTCCAAGGGCTATCTTGGAAGGCCACGTGCATGCAGGTGATGGAACACATTTGGGACGTTGAAGACTAGACAAATCAGAGAAAGATGTTGTATAAGAGAGTGGGAAATTTTTCTGGGAGAAGGAAAAGCCTAGGGAAAGTGAGGAGGAAATAAACCTGAGCCACTTATGGGCTTGTTATAAAATGCCCAAACAGCAGCAAGAGGATATTCAATATTATCTTGTATTCAGAGAAAGATTTTTAAGCAGAGGAGAGATGCTGTCCCACTGCTGTTCAAAAGGATTTTTTTAGTAGCAAAGTCTGAATCAGAAAGTGAAGAGGGCAGGTGGGAGGGCCTTTGTTCTCTGTGATGGGAAGCTCTAAGTTTGAGATAGACTGGCAGTGACACTAAGGGTTTCCCATCAACACTCCCCCCCCCCCTTTTCAAATACAGTATTTACTTTCTGCTCCACAGGGCATCCTGGAACCAATCCGTTTTAGAAACTGTGGGATGACTGTACTTACTTATCACTAAATACATGTAATGACAGCATGCCATTCTATTATATTCATGCACCCCGTAATAATGTTTTGATCAATAATGGAGTGCATATATGACAGTATATGCCTTATAGCTGAGGTGTGTATTGTGTTATACCATCCACGTGTGTGTAAGCGTACTCCATGTTTGCCCCATGATGAAATCACCCAACAATGTGTATCTCAGCATATACTGCTGCTCTTAGCTGATGCATGACTGCATATTTGAACAGTCTCCTACTGCTGGACATTTAGGTTATTTTCTAAGTTTTATGATATGAAACAATGATCCACTGGACATCCTCAGATATACATCTTTTTACTTTTGCAATTATTTCCTTAGTATGCGCATCCAGAAACGAAATTACTCAGACCAAAGATATGCTCTGTTTTATATTTTGGTAGGTATTTCAGTACTGCACTGCAATAGTGCCATGCCAAGATATACTTGTACTAAAATACTTGAACAAGATGCACTTGTACTGGTGGCAACTAAGAGTTCTAAAGGAGTACACATGCGGCATTCTGGTTAAGATGCTGCCTTGGATGCCTAGACTTGAATCCCGACCACTTTCAATTCCAGCTTCCTGTTAATGCGCATTCTGGGAGGTAGCAGATGACAGCTGAAATACCTGCATCCCTGCCAGCTCTATGAGAGACCTGGGTTGAGTTCCAGGCTCCTGGCTTCAGCCTGGCCCAGCCTCAGCTGTTGCAAGCATTTGAGGGAATGAACCAGCAGATGGATGATCTCCCCCTGTTTCTGTTTCTCTCTTTCTTGTCTCTCTGCCATTCAAGCAAATAAGTAAGTAAGTAAATAAGTAAATAAACAATTTGAAAGAGTTCAAAGAGACTGGTTTCATGTGGAATGACTTGATTTCCCAGCAAGACCTTTAGTACTAATGATGATAGAAAGGACTCTTAATAGACCAGGCTAAGTATTTATTGAACAATGTGTAAGACATATCATTACTTCTATTTTGTAGCTGAGAAATGTGATGCTCTGAGAAGTTAGATGAGTTACCCAAGTTTACCTGGTCAGGAAGTAACAGTTGTGAATGGTGGAGACTCTCTTTAACCAAACTAGTTGAGCTCCTCTGAGTCCTCTTCAAGACTAGGTCTTCCTCTTGGGACTCTGTCTTTGGCCCATTTAGTACAGTTGTAGCAAGAATGGTGTGTGGGTGTGGGGGGCTGGGATGGGGTGGGTGAGGTGACGCTGTGATGTACCAAGTTAAGCAACTGGTTGTTGTGCCAGCATCCCAAATGGGCAGCGGGTTGAGCACTGGCTGCTCCAGCTCCCTGCTAACACATCCAGGAAAGCAGTGGAAGATGACCCAAGTGCTTAGGCCCCTGTACCCACATGGGACACCCAGATGAAGTCCTGGCTCCTGGCTCTGGTATGGCCCAGCCCTGGCCATTGTAGTCATTTGGGGAGTGAACCTGCAAATGGAACATCTTTCTCTCTGCCTCTGCATCTTCTTCTCTTCCTGTAATTCTGCCTTTAAGACAGATAAATTTTAAAAAAGAAAAAGTGACTATATAAAGGAAAAGAATGTTGCTGGGTCATCTTAGCAAACGTCCTCACCCTTGATATTCAGTCAAGGTCAGTTTAGCCAGAATTTCCCTTGCCCTTGTTTTCTCTTAGATGCTTTACTTTCAGATGTGAACTCTAAGGTGTTTGCTCTTAGTGATTTTTCCATCCACTCTTCCCCATCATGTCCCTTGTCTGTCAATCTCCCTTTGTCCTTGTATTTAGAGTCGAACCCAATCTCTCCCCTTTACCTCAAAATTTCACTGTAGCACCTTCCTGGCTTTAAGACATGATATGAATAATATTTTTCTTTAGCAAGGATTTAAATGCAGTTCTGTCTGACTTCATAGCCATTGTTATGGTCTTGAACCTTTTTGACAGAAGATTTCTAAGATTTTTTTGAATTTAAACTCCAATAAAACCACAATTATAATTTTTAAAAAACCAAATTATATGCATGAAAGGGGAACAACTTAATGGTTAAAAGAAGTTAATGTAGGGGCTGGCATTGTGGTATAGCTGGTTAAACCACTGCCTGCAATGCTCATATCCCATGTTGGCACTGGTTCGAGTCCTGGCCACTCCACTTCTCATCCAGCTTCCTGCTAACGTGCCTTGGAAATCAGCAGAAGATGGCCCAAGTTCTTGGGCCCCTGCATCCCACTGGGAGACTTGGATGAAGCTCCCTGGCCATTGCAGTCGTTTGTGGAGTGTACCAGAGGATGGAAGATCTCTCTCTCTTTCTCTCACTCTCTATATCTATAACTCTGCCTTTCAAATAAATAAGCAATTAAAAAATTAAAAAAGAAGGGAATGGTATCAAAGTGTCTGGCTCCAAATCCCAGCCCTACCACTCACAAGCTAGGCAAACCACTCACCTGGTTGTGGCTCTGTTGCTTCCTCAGTAAAATGGAGGTAATGACAGTGTTTACCTCATGGAGTTGTCATGAAATTAAATGTGAGCACTTTGTACAATGTTTGAGTACATAGCAGTCACTATTAAGCATTCACTATAATTGCTATCCCAGAAATATATTGCATTTGTTACAAAGAATACCATTCCTCCCAGAGTGAATGGTTTTTTTAAAAAGTAAATAAACTAGAAGTGCCTTATTTTCTGGCTGCCTTCCTTAAGCAGCTGCTGGACTCTTCATACTCTCCTTTGGCCACTGCAAGGCTTGCCTGTACCTATGTGGATGGTTCTAGTGGGCTAAGATTACCCACATTAGTATGCCATAATGGACTCAGGTTCTTGACTAAGAACAAGGAAGCTCAAAAAAATGTGTTTGCAGTGAGGGTAAATCTGAGCATCCAGGCAAAGAATCAGGCGTGACTCCTACAGGGAGAGAAGACAGATTGGCTCCTAGTTTTGAATGAGCTCAAAGTTTCCATCTTGTTGGGCTTTCCCCAGCCCTTCTATTTTTGTGTAGTTCCTTCACCCTCAGTCATGCTGCATTCCATTACTTACTTGTATTTTCTTCTGCACAGCTCCCTTCATTTTCAAAAATTATTCAATTTCTTTCTTTGCTCATTTATTGTCTTCTCATCAAAATATAGGATGTCACCTATTTCATTCATGGTAAAAATTCCAACTGGTCAACTAATGCCTGGTACAGGGTAGATGTTCCCTAGACACTTACGGCATGAATGAGCTGTTGAATGTTTCCTCCTCTGCTCCAGTTACTGTAAGAAACTAGTCAGCAGGAGAGAATGAACTCAAGAGCTTATGTAACTCACTCTTGTCCTTTCTCCTTTGCCCTTCCACACACTCCCGTTTTGCAGACAAGGAAACGACATCTCAGAAAGATTAGGAGACTATGTAAGAACACACGTAGGGCAGGACTGAGAGCTCCCCACTCTATTCTGCACCCATGATGCTTCATCCTTTGGAAGACAATGGAAGAACAAAGGAATTTTCTTTGTGGGTCAGTGGGTTAGAAATTTGAGAAACCAAGCTCCATCATCTCCCCTGGAGAGTTGGAACAAGTTATATCCGCCTTATATGGTTTGAAGTAGTTTTGATCTTTGAAAGGGGTGGGGGGTGGGAAGGAGAATGAGAAGGAGGGAAAGAAAAGCAGAAAAGGCAGGAAGAAGAGGAAGGAAATGCTAATGAGGGTGTTTCCTTTTCAGCATTGAGAATTCTCTGGAGGAGCCACAGTCCTGCACTAAGGTATGTCTTCTTTCAAGATTCGCCTGGCCACAATTCCATTTGCCCTGAGGTTTCCATGGGAGATTAGATTTCAGTTCTGTTTCAAGAGGCAACATGATTTGCCCATGCCTCTTTTTGCTGGGATTGGCATTCCAGTTAAGCTTCACTTCCTCAATGTCCTTTTACATTCTCAACAAAAGATTTATCAGATATTTATTGAGCTGGGACGATTATATACAGTTACTTTCACTTCCTCTTTTTATGGAGACCTCAAACATCTGTTTGAGTAGCTGTCTTGGCCCCATTTTTTACTTATGGAGATAGAAACTCGGGAAAGTTAAGTAATAATTTACTCTGGTATACAAGCCGCAGCACTGGAACATGAAGCCAAATCCTTCAATTCCAGGGCCAATGCTCTTTCCACTGTATCAAGAGCTACTTCCTCTTAAGTCCAGGTGAATCAGTTAATAATGGATTTGGCTGCAAATAACAGAACATCAAATTAGTAGCAGCTTAAACAAATGGGAGGCTTATTTTTCTCACTTAATGACAAATCCATACGTGGATTATCAGGGCTGGTACAGCAGCCTAAAGATGACAGATGTTCTGTATTCCACTCTGCCTTCCTTAGCATGCTGGCTTCACGCTTGTGCCTATTGCCACTGGTTGTAGAATGGCTACTCCTCCTACTGCCTCCCAGCCTCCCAGCAACATCCCCAAAAGAAAACAAAAGTAGAAGGGGGAAACAGCAAAAGGAACAAGCCAACTGACTCCATCCTTTTTACAAATCTTCTCTAGGAGCCTGCTGCATGGATAAAGAAGAAATTAGTTGGAGTTTGAGTCACTCCCCCAACATCTGCTCCGTCACAAACTCTTGGCTGAAATTCTTTAGTTGTCTACTTTCCTTTGACTGCTTAATTGTTTTCTGAGGCTTCTCAGAAGCATTAAACATTTCTCTAAGTGTAGAGGTTGTATTTTAAAATCTCTTGTACCCAGCATAGTTCTAAGCACAGACCTGGTCCCAGAGAACGACTGGGACAGATTTATTGGACAGAGCCACCTTCCCAGGAAGGAACTGGGAGAGGGAGAGTCTCAGAAATGGATGATGAGGCAGAGAAGAGCCAATCAGTATGATAGAACATGTTCCTGGCATCCTGGATTCCAGCTGAAGGCAACTGCATGGTGAGGCCACTGGAGCATGCACGCCTGCCAATAAAAAGGTCAAATGGGTGTGAGCCATCTTCTGCCCCACTCAGCGGAAGGGAAGAAAAGACATGAGGTGAACCTGTATCTGGTTTTGTCATCTTGCTCAATTTTATCTATAGAGAGGAAATGCTTGCATAAATCATAACGACATTCTTTTTAAAGCCTGATTTCCTTTCATTTATTTTAACTCTGTTGATGCTGAAGCCAAGCTCATGGATGGCTGTGTATGGGAGAACCATTATTATGGGAAGCCAGTGGGGAGTCTGCAAGGTGCTGCAAATTCCCTTCCTCTACAAATAGCTCCTCCTGTGACCCCAGCAGTGTCAGAGACGCCACCACTTGAGCTTTATTGCTTTTGGTCAAAAGCTTCCTGGGATCTTTTTCCTTATTCCTTCTCCTCCCCACTTCTACTTTTTTTAACTAAACATTTAAGGAAGGAAAAAAGTCTATCATCCCACTATCCAAGTAATTCATATTCCTATTTTAATAAATGAAAGTATCTTATCTATATATTTTAAATGTTCTAATTATAGAACAAAGTATAAAGTGAAACATGAGAGGCTTCATCCATTAGCTCTCTGCCTCTGCCCAAGGTTGGCACAGATATTTCTTTGATCGCTTTCCGTAGGCTTGTTTATATCTATATCCACTTGCATGTGTATCCATTTATCTATTATCTATCTGTCTGTCATTTATCATCCCCCTATTATGGATATGTGTACGTGTATGTGTATATATCCATCATCTGTCCATCTATCATCTCATCTCATCTCATCCATTCCTATAAAACTGACACAAAAGGAATGATGCTGGACACATAGTCTTCTATACCTCTTTTCCCTATCTCTGTACACACAAAATTACCTCGTTCTTTTTCATAGCTGCATAATAACCCAACCTATGGGAGCACTATTCTTTATGTAACTAATGCCTTATTGGTAGGTTGCTTAATTTTTTCTTTTACAAATAATATCACTATGTACACACATGTACATATCTCTCGGCCAATATCTATAGGTATATTTATATAGATAAATTCCTAGCAGAGCAATTGCTATGTAAAATAATATGTACATTTAAAATTTGATACATTTTGCAGTTTCCTTCTAGAAATGAACCAGTCTGCCACACACTGTCTCGGTTCAGTGTAACAGTGCTGTCCTCTCTGTAGCCTTCTCAGAATACAGCCTCATCACTGTAGTTTCTCACAACTGGAGCTACAAAATAAGGCTGTTGTTGCTTTTTAATTTGCATTTCTTTATTTTTGAGTAATATTGAGCATATTTTCATATATACTGACTACTCCTTATTTTTACTTTTTGGTAATTATACTGAAATACTTTGTCCACTTTCCCCTTGTTGGATTACTCATCAGTTCTCAATTTTATTTGCATGAACTTTTTGAAAAATGAAAAAGTCACATCAGTTGTAAATATTCTACCAATTTGTCATTTCTCTTGGCTTATAGCATATTTTACCTCACCTCCATCACAATTTTTATATAGTTAAATATATCAATTATTTCCTTTAAAGATTCAGGGTTTTGAGAGCTTCTTAAAAGGGGCTTATTGATTCCAGAAGCATAAACTCAGCCATTTATTCTTCTAGAAATTTTACAGGTTTTTTTTTTTTACATTTAAGTATTTGATCTATCTGTAATTGATGCTAATGTAATAAGTGAAGTAGAGTTTCAGCTTTTTTTTTTTCTTTCTCTAAACGTCTAGTTGATCCAACACCTTTCATTGATTAACCACCTTTTCCACACTGTTTTAAAGTATCATCATTCCATATGTTAAACTCATGTGAATTTGTTTTATGACTTGTTTATATCATACATAGCATCATTATTACTCATGACCTCTTTTTCTCTAATACCAAACTATTTTAATTATTGTAGCTTTGAAATAATTTTAGTATCAAAGTGGGCTAGTTCTTCATATTTTTCATATTCAACAATTTTTCAGATGAATCAAGTGAACTTTAATATAATTTCACTTCAACTGAGATTTCATTTGATTTGTAAATTAATTTAGGAGAAAATTATATCTTCCCATTAAAGACCTCAGTTTCTCGTTCAATATAAATCATTTTCAGGTCTGTTCACAGACTATTAAAGTGCTTTAATAAAGATTCTGAAAATTAGTTACAACGTTTATCCCTAGAATTCTTTTCTGGTTGCTATTCTAAATGAAATATTTTCGTTTACCACAATTCCTAGCAAGTTATGGTTCAGGAAATGTTATTGGCTTTATGCACTCACATTTGCTTGCAACTCATCTCTTCCTTGAATTCTTTTTGTTTTTTATTGCTTTCCAACTGGTTGTCTTAGGTTTTCTGGGCCTAGCATTATCTTGGAGAATACAAATGCTCCTGTAAGGAGTACTATTTGCCTGATCATGTATTCAACTACTATTTGACTCGTTCTGTTTTATGAGTACGTGTGGTTGTACTCCAGCTGTCAGTCAGCCCAGAAAGTCAGTGCTTCTCATACTTTCCTACTTAGGTATTTCCCCCAAAAGTCCTGCTTTCCACCCTACCACAGCCCCTCGTGCTCTCTCAGTTCCCAGAACACCCGTGCTCACTCTTGTTTGTGAAATTTCAAACTTCAAATCTCCCTATTCATCACTTCCCAGATCTCGACTTAGAAGTCACTTCCTTCAAAAAGCCTTCCCCAAGTCCAAGTTGAAGTTACCATCCCCCTTGCCCTATGCTCCCGTGGCTCTGTGGTGGTCTCTATTGGAACACTGCCTACAGGTGGAAGAACTGCTTTGTTGTGGGCTTTCCCCTCTGGACTTCAAGACCCAGGAGCAGCAGAGACGCTGCCTTTCTCATGGCTGACACTGGAACTCTCATTCTGCCCGGCACAGTGCGGGCGCCCAAGGAGTGTTTGTGGAATGGCAGCCTACAGCAGCTTGCTGCAAATTTGATTATTTTTAATTATTATTTGATTATTTTTCATTTTAAACTAAAACTCAGATGAATTTAGCCTACTATTATGTAATATGCCTGTATTATTTTTTAATACAAAAATAATGTTGCTTTTTAATGACCCAGTAAATTAACATGACAGAGGATGGTCATGGTTTTTGCATGCTTTTGTGAACTGCTAGTGAATTAAACTCTCCATCTGTAACTTAAAAGATTCACATTGATTTAGTCTCTCAAAGAAATTTTGTTATTGCTACGGATCAACTGTTGGTGTTCCCTCACAATTCCTATGTTGAAATACAGTGTGCAGTGTGATGGTATTAGGAGGTGGGATCTTTGGGAGATAATTAGGGCCTGAGGGTGAGCTCTCAGGAGTGGGATTAGTGCCCTTCTAGGAGAGAGAGATGGAGTGAGAACATAACCATAGCATGACTGTCTGCCCAGTAGGAAGCTGACTCCACCTGACACTGACTCTGCCAACATCTCAATCCTGGGCTTCCCAGTCTTAAGAACTGTGAGGAATAAACAATTGCTTTGTAAGACACCACTCTAGGGTATTTTTTTTTACATTGTCCCAAACTGATGAAGATGATTATAGATGAGAATTTTTTTCCCCAAGTGATTGCATGGGGTTCAACATACTCTACTTTGAAATACGTGCACACATTTAATCATTCTCACTTTTCTGTGGGTTCCTCTAGGTCACCCCATGTGCCAAGGTACTGACAGGAATCTCTAGGGGGTGGGGCTACAGCCAGCACAGGAAACGACCCAGCACAAGACAGACCACACACAGCGGTGTGGCAATATGGCCGGAGGATTTCATCAGTTAAAATGGACTTCCCAAAGTTTGGATGATAGACTCAGAGACATTGGAAAAAAATCAGGGGGAGGGATGGAGAGAGCCCCAGAGGACCGTGTGCAGGCCTCACCCCACCCACAGCAGAGGGCTGGCAGGGCCGGTGTAATTCAGTCCAGGGCAGAGGCTGGATGTGTGATGCTGTGTCTTGTGTTCAAAATCGCGGGGCTGACACTAGTTGGGCAAGTTGTTTAGACTTTCCAAGGCTAAGTTTCCTCATCTATAAGGAATTTTTAAAAAATTAATTAATTTGGAAGGCAGAGTTACAGAGAGAGGGGGACACACACACACACACACCCCCAGGGGGAGACACACATACACACACACACACACACGGGGTGGGAGGAGTGGGAGAGCGACAGAGAGAGAAAGAGAGGGAAAGAGAGATTTTCCATCTACTGGTTCACTCCCCAAATCCCAAATGGCAACAGCCTGGGCCAGGCCGGGCCAGGCCAAAGCCAGGAGCCTGGAACTCCATCTGTGTCTGCTGTGTGGGTGGCAGGAACCCAAACACCCAGACCATCTTCTGCGGCTCTCTCAGGCACATTAGCAGGGAGCTGGATCAGAAATGGAGCACCTGGAACTTCCACCTTCACTCACATGGGATGCCAGCATTGGCAGGCAGTGGCTTAACCCACTGCACCACAATGCCAGCCCCTTTAAGGGGTTCTAATGGAAACATAAAATAATGCGTATGAAGCACTTGGTGCCTTATTTGTACTACAGCAAAGGATCCACAGTTATTACTATTACAGGTCATAGACTCAGCATTCCAAAAGCCCAGTTTTCATTTCCAAGCACTGATTCTCTAGACCTGAGCTAGTAACTGATTTAAGAAGATTCCCAAATTCCCACGTAGTTTGCCCTCTGTAGAATATCCTGCATTAAATCAAGCTTTGCTTACTCCCAGAATATTTTTTAGTGTGCACACATGGATGTAGCGCCCTCAGGAATTTGGCACTGTGTTCCAAGTGGGGGATCAGGGGAAGGGTCCCACTCACTGCTCAAGGTCTAAAGGAGCCAGTAGGACATTCTTCTTCTATATAGCAAGTTATCCTTCCTTTGGGGGACTCTGTGAAATAGAAGAGATTATGGACTGAGATGACTGAATTCCAGCTTGGCCCTAAATGCTCCAGATAATGCTTGACAAGGCAGTCAGCCTCTTTAAGCTTCAGCTTTTTCCTATCTATCAAGAAGGCTTAATAACATAACTTCAGAGGGTTGCTCCAAGTGGTAACATTCAGCAGTTCAGGGTGTATATAAGAACACTTCAAAAAGTTCAGAGAAAATGGAATTTAAAAGCTAAGTTTATTTTGGTTCATAAACATTTTGAAATCATACATACACAAAATCTTCAAAAAGTTCATGGAAAATATATATTATGAAAATGCATTATGGAAAGACTATGCATGGATTTCTTTTATTTTTTTTTTCTTTTGCTTATTTGAAAGGCAGAGTTACAAAGAGAGGGAAAGGAAGATCTTTCATTCGTTGGTTCACTTCCCAAATAGCCATGATGATTGGGGCTGGGCCAGGCCAAAGCTAGGATCCAGGAACTGCATCTGGGTCTCCCATGTGAGTGGCAGGGGCCCAAGTACTTCTTGGCCATCTTCTGATTTCCCAGGTATATTAGCAGAGAGCTGGATAGGAAGTGGAACAGCTGGGACTTGAACCAGCGTGCATAGGATGCTTTCATCACAGTCTATTGCTTAATCCACTGCACCACAGCTCCAACACCAATACACTTACCTTTTAATTCCATTTTCTATGAATGATATAAAGCACACACTCAGGCATACATATACATGCAACTCATGTGCACATACAATTTAGAGTAAGAACTGTAAGTGAATTCTCCTTGCTCATGCAAGCAAGACCCATTCCTTTGCAGCCTCAGTTTCTTGGGAGGAAGGCTGCAAACCCCCTCCTCCTGGTCCTCCCCTCTGAACAGGCCTATTTGTTGCCCCATGCAGAGCAGGGCCCTTTTCCTACCTGGATGAAAAGCCTAGCTTGGAAGTCCTTCTAGTCATGTTCTTGAAAACTGCAAAGTTAGCCCGCAAAAGCAAACAATGGTATGCCTCCTCAACCCAGGCCTGGCTCTAATAGTGCCTTCCCAGCCCCACCTGCTTTGAAGTCAAGGGCTGGCCTGCTACTAAGAGGTGGGAAGGGTAGGGCTAAGATGCAAAGTAACCCACTCTCTGGGGCTTATGTGCCCTTGCAATGAAACTCCAGGAGAAAATGAATCTAACAAGCAGATAAAACAGAGTCTAAAACAAAGGACAGAGTCACTATTACAGGACCTGAAGACTTGAAACAGTGGAATTCTAGATGGCCATGCATGTGGAACCTCAGATGGAAGCAGTTTCTGCAAGCTGGCACGTGTCCCCCTCAAGGGGCCACCTCCTTCTGGAACTCTGCCTTGATTTCTGTTCCCTACTCCACCCCTACTCGGCTTGAAGAAGCCAGAGTGGCTGTCGTCCCATATCTGCTAATACAAGTTAGGGTCTTTTCTTCTGGGGAAGGGAATGAGAGGCGTTAGATTAATAGGCAGACAGGTTGGTCCCAGTGGAAACTTAGGGTGCAAAATGTTTTTTTTCTTCCAAAAGTTATCTTTAGAAAGGCCAAGCTCCTGCCCCACTCCTTGGGAGCCTCCAACCTTATCATGAGCATAGCAAGGGATTGGTGACTCCACTCTTCTGAGCTCCCAGTCTACTGTAAAACAAATTAGGTACCCCAAACTTCTGATGGCAAGCCAGACAGGGTAAAAAGGTTACAAATCAGATCTTTTGATGGTTTGTCCCTGCTTTGTACTGATTGACAGTTTCTTCCCCAAGATTGTGCTTAAAAACCCAGTACCACCAGCCCCTTTGGGTTTTACCTCTCTTGGAGCTTCCTCCTGGCCAGGAGATCTCTGACTTAAATAAATCTTGCTGTTAAATACTTCTTGCTTTCTCTCCGCCTTGTTTGCTTGGAAATTCTTCTATGTGAGACAAAGCACAGAGGTAATCTTTTCTCTGCTGCCATTTCACCTGTAACACTATCTATAAATAGAATTAAATGTTTTAAGATCTTTTATACTGCACTTCACTTACAAATTTAACATTGGCCAGCACCACGGCTCACTAGGCTAATCCTCCACCTTGCGGCGCCGGCATACCGGGTTCTAGTCCTGGTCGAGGCGCCAGATTCTGTCCCGGTTGCCCCTCTTCCAGGCCAGCTCCCTGCTGTGGCCCGGGAGTGCAGTGGAGGATGGCCCAAGTGCTTGGGCCCTGCACCCCATGGGAGACCAGGAGAAGCATCTGGCTCCTGTCATCGGATCAGCGTGGTGCGCCAGCCGCAGAGGCCATTGGGGGGTGAACCAACGGCAAAGGAAGACCTTTCTCTTGTCTCTGTCTCTCACTGTCCACTTTGCCTGTCAAAAAAAAAAAAAAAAGGCCGGCGCCGTGGCTCAATAGGCTAATCCTTTGCCTTGCGGCGCCGGCATACCGGGTTCTAGTCTCGGTCGGGGCACCGGATTCCGTCCGGTTGCCCCTCTTCCAGGCCAGCTCTCTGCTGTGGCCCGGGAGTGCAGTGGAGGATGGCCCAAGTGCTTGGGCCCTGCACCCCATGGGAGACTAGGATAAGTACCTGGCTCCTGCCTTCGGATCAGCGCGGCCCACCAGCCGTGGCGGCCATTGGAGGGTGAACCAACGGCAAAGGAAGACCTTTCTCTCTGTCTCTCTCTCTCTCACTGTCCACTCTGCCTGTCAAAAAAGAAAAAAAAATTTAACGTCGATTTGATTTTAGTAAATAATTGTTGACAATAAATAAAACCCTACTGAACATTAAAAAAAAAAGAGAGAAACTCCAGGAATCAAGTCCTCGTCCTTGTCTGCATTAGGCAGCTAGGAATAAGTCCCACCAGCCCTGCAGGTAGACGGCAGGTGAGTCTGAAGGATGGAGAGTAGTCCAAGTCCTGTTAACACAGGTGGACGCATCTTGGTGTGAACACCCAGGAGCCCGTGCGGTGAGCTGTCTCATAGTGATCGTGAGCAGAGATTTTGGAATAAGATTCACTGGGGTCAAACTTGGTCTTTCCCACCCACTTCCCCAGGTGGGGGCGGGGTTGGCGGTGCACTTAGTCTGCTTTTACTTGCTGTGAAGTGAGGATAATAACAGTGCAGTACCTATCACTAGAGGATTTTGTGAGAATGACATGGGCTAATGCTCTTGAAGTTCTTTGCAAGCCGCTGACATACAGTAGGGACTTGACACTTTCTGTGTGAATGGTGCCTCCTGCAGTTGTGCAGGGCAGCAATCCCAAACATCAGCAACAATAACGTTAGCTGCGCGCAACTTTGCTGCTGATTGAATGTTTTTATGTGACAACACCACCGAGAGGAGACCAGGCAGGGGTTATTAACACCCACGTCACAGATGAGTTAACTGAGGCTTGTCCTTAATCCATGTGCAGCACAACAAATCAATTAGTCTGCTTTATAAAGTAAGAACAATTTCAAATATATGAAAATATTTCATAATCTGCCATTATATTCTTTCCATCTAAATTCAATAAATATTAACAGTTTGCCATTTTGCTCCAGATTGTAAAAGAAATAAAATATTACAGTGAAAGGCCACCTCCTCCCCAGTCAGATTCTCCTTCCTCTCTTCTGGAAATAACTGTTTGGTGTGCTGCCTTTATGTACCTTAGTGAATGTTTTTAATAATTAAGTATTGTACTGAACCTTTTTATAACATGTTTTCATACTTAGCATTAACCTGTTGATGTTTCAGTTCCTGCCTAGTATTCCATTGACCTAGACAACCATTCTGCATCGATGAACATGCGCGTTGTTTTGTGTCTGCATTGCTGCGTGTGATGAGAATAAAGCCAGCAGCAAGCATCCTCTTACTCCCAACACAAGTGTGAGTGTTCTCAGAATATACCTGGAAACATTCCTGCTGAGTCTATAGCAGGCAGTAGGCACATCTGCAGCCTTACTGGGTTTTGCCAAATCGCTTTCCAAAATTATTTTATTAGATTTATTCATAGGTACATTTTGGTTTTATTACTTTCATGAATGGAAACTTTTTTAAAGTATCATTTCTATTGCTGCTGCTAGATAAAAATGTTACAGACTTTGGTATTTTAATCTTATATTCCACAAATGTGCTGAGCTCTCATGTTCATTTTAATAATTTACCTGTAGATTATCTTAAATTTTCCAATGAATAATCACATTACTTGTGGAAAATGTCAATTTTGTTTCTTCCTTTCCAAACTCCCCATCTTTTATTTCCTACTTCTGTGACATTACACTGCAAAGAAACATCATGCTCTCAATTTTTAAAAGAATGCTAAAAATAAGCAAAGCAAACCTCTGATGACAGAAATCAGAATAGTTATTGACTTTTGCGTCACAATGGGCCAATTGACTGAAAAAATGTAACGAGGAAACCTTGTGCTATAATGGAAGTGTACAGTGTTTTGTTCTTGGTCATGGTTCCATGGTTGTGTAACATTCATCAAAATCCATTGAACTGTACACTTAAAATACGTACATTATGGGAAGAGTGTTTTGTGCGGTGATTAAGACGGCTGTATCCCATATCACAGTGCCTGGGGTTGAGCCCTGGCTCCACTTCTGACTCCAGCTTCCTGCTTCCTGTGCACCCCAAGGGGCAGCAGATGAAGGCGCAGGCACGTGAGTCCCTGCTACCCATTGTAAAGACTTAGATTGAGTTCTGGGCTCTTGGCTTTGGCCTGGCCCAGCTCTAGCTGTTGTGACCATTTGGGGAATGAACTAGAGGATGGAAGCTCTCAGTCTCTGTCTCTCTCACTGTCTCTCTTTCTACCTTTCTTTCTTTCTTTTTTTTTTTTTTTTTGACAGGCAGAGTGGACAGTGAGAGAGAGAGACAGAGAGAAAGGTCTTCCTTTTGCCGTTGTTTTACCCTCCAATGGCCGCTGCGGCCGGCGCACCGCACTGATCCGAAGGCAGGAGCCAGGTGCTTCTCCTGGTCGCCCATGGGGTGCAGGGCCCAAGCACTTGGGCCATCCTCCACTGCACTCCCTGGCCACAGCAGGGAGCTGGCCTGGAAGAGGGGCAACCGGGACAGAATCCGGCGCCCCGACCGGGACTAGAACCCGGTGTGCCGGCGCTGCTAGGCGGAGGATTAGCCTAGTGAGCCGCGGCGCTGGCCTCTTTCTACCTTTCAAATTTTTTAAAAGGTGTGCATATTTTATTTATTTATATCTTTATATTTATTTATGTCTTTTTTTTATATATATTTATTTATATCTTACTATCTTTGCCCATTTTTTCTGATTTCTAGGAGCTCTTTATATTTTAGAGAGATGAGCTCTTTGTGATAGTAATTGCAAATATTTATTCCCAAAGTAAATTTATATTTTCGGCCTATAGAAATGTTACTTTCGTGTAAATAAATTATCAACTTTTTATAATTTCTAAGTTTTGATTTGTGGTTAGAATTGCTTTTCCAGTTTCAAGGTTATAAACAACTTCTCCGGTGTTTTCTTCAACATTTTTTCATGGTTTGATTTTATATATTTAAATCTGTAATCCATTTGGGATTCATTTGTGTTTTGTTTCAGGTATGGATCCAATTTTTTTTTTCCAGATAGCTTTCACATGTGATTTCATTAGTAGAATTTTTAATATTCACCATATTTATATTTCTAGAATAAACTCTTCTTGGTCAGTATACAATATTATTTTTGTATATTTCAAATATATATGTTATTTTAGTATATGTATGAACATGTATGTATAAATATCTGTGTTAAATACTGTGTTAAATACATATACTTTTATAATTTACTAGTACTTTACTTACTATTTATACACCTGGTTTAAAAGTTAGATTGGTTGAGGCCGGTGCTGTGGAGCAATAGCGTAAAGCCCTGGCCTGAAGCGCCAGCATCCCATATGGGTGCCGGTTCTGTCCCGGTTGCTCCTCTTCCATTCCAGCTCTCTGCTGTGGCCCGGGAGGGCAGTGGAGGATGGCCCTGCACCCACGCGGGAGACCCAGAAGAAGCTCTTGGCTCCTGGCTTCGGATCGGCGCAGCTCTGGCCGTTGTGGCCATCTGGGGAGTGACCCAGTGGATGGAAGACCTCTCGCTCTCTGCCTCTCTTTCTCTCTCTGTGTAACTCTGACTTTCAAATAAATAATAATAATAGTAAAAAAGTTAGATTAGTCTATATTTTTTCTTTTTTTTACTGTTTTGAATTTTCAGTAATGAGGTAAAAGTAAAACCATAAAAAGAACTGGGGAACCTTTCTTTCCTCTTTTTCAATTCTCCGAAACAGCTCCTAAGACCATCTGGCTGGGGAGATTTTTGGTGGGGAAATTTTTGACTACTGCAGACTTTTTTTTAATGATTTATTTATTTATTTGAAAGGCTGAGTTACAAAGAGCCAGTGGCAGAGAAAGAGAGAGAGGGAGAGATATCGATCTTCCATGTGCTGGTTCACTCCCCAAATGGCCGCAAAGGCTGGAGCTGAGCTGATCCGAAGCCAGAAACCAGGACCTTCTTCCGGGTCTCCCACGTTGGTGCAGGGGCCCAAGGACCTGAGCCATCCTCTACTGCTTTCCCAGACCGTAGCAGAGAGCTGGATCGGAAGTGGAGCAGCCAGGTCTTGAACCAGTACCCATATGGGATGTCAGCACTACAGGCGGCAGCTTTACCTGCTAAGCCACAGCACCAGCCCCAAGGCTGCATTGTTTTTAAGTACTAATCGGACACTTAAAAACTTTAATTATTTTGTGAGCTTTACCTTTCTTTGTGGGAAAATTTTTAAATTTACATTTTGTCTAGAAAACAGCTTCTTTCTTCCAGTTTCCAATCTTTAAACTTAATTCTATTGTTGAGTAACAACAACAACAAAAAAGACAACTATAACAATTTTTCTTTCCTAATGACTTTTTATTGGCATCTTTTCTTTTTTTGCCTCATTAATTTACAAACAATCTGAAGATGTTGCAGTTCAACATTTTTGGCTGATCTCTTAAATTTCAGGACTGAGGAGGGGACGAAGGAGGGAAGCTGCACACAGCAGGAGGAGCTGAAGGAAAAGTCCTTTGATACTCTAGGGCAGGCACTGCTCATTTGGACTGGTCACAAAGCCTCCCTTGTGCCTCGTTTTCCCCAACTGCAAAGCAGGAACAACAACAGTATCTATAATGTAGGATGTCATTAGAATCAAATGGATGAAAACAAAAAACCAATTTAAATGGTATCTGGCATGGATGGAGTTGCCAGTTGGTGTTATTAGTTATTGTTATTATCTACATAAATTTGCACAAGAGAAATAGTTACAGACAGGTTTGAGAACTAGGAGTAAGACACTGAAAACATGTTTGTTGTGGATTGCCCATGCTGCTCGTCTCCTCACCTGGTTGTCTCCCTTGTGTTGAACATTCTCACGGTCTTCATAGAAACAGGTGGAATTACCATGGAATGAAGTAGGGTGGCTTGGACATGGCCACATGTAACATTTCACAGAGTTTCTGGAAGTTGCATTCCAGCCTCACACAATCAGATTTAACATAAAAGGCAGGGCCGGATTACAAAATGTCATAATTGTAGACTTTTCTTAAAGGTTGCTCAATGATTTATTTGTTCCTTTAGTACGTATTTCCATGCATATGAGGTGTAAATCCGAGTGGAAAAATCTTAAATCCATTGTTACTCCTAAAAGATCAAGAAAGTTTTTCCAAGAAGAGGAAAACTGCTGTATGCTTTAAAGTTTACGTGTAGATATTGACCTACCTGTAACTCTGTCAGTCCCTATGCACACATTGGTCATTTGGACTTTCTAGAGCTGTGTTGTCCAATATAGTAATGGCTGTATAGTATAGATGGCTATTTAAGTAAATAGATATTAAATAGAATTAAAGAGTCAGCTCCAAGGCACAGTCCAAGGACTCAGTAGCCCCCTGGGCTGTTCATTACAATACTGGACAACTTTGAACTGTAGAACATTTCCACCATCTGTGGAAGTCCCCATCGGACAGCTCTGTTTTGGAGGGAGTTTCAACACTAATTCAAGTAGTAGTGGTTCTTATATTGGAACCTCAGGGAACAGATCCCTTTGTTCTTATTAGGCTGTCTGAATGTTTATGGTTATGGCTGGCTTGATGAGAAATGGCTTGTTCTTTTAAGCAGGTAAGACAAATACTTTGGAAAGTTGTTTATCCTGGAATTATCCTGGAGTTTCCAAAATTCAGGAATCCTGAATTAGTGAAGCCCGAATGAGTGTGATTAACTAGATTCGCTAGGCCAGTCTTGAAGGCTACGTTTCTTTCACATTATTCTTGGCTAGAGGTTACCTCTTACCCCACCGTTACCTTCTGCCACTTAACGTACCCATTGGCATAAATAATCACCTATTTCCTGGCCACTATCAGTCCTGAAACATTTGTCCACTTTGGCCACTTTCCTAGAATCCATCATTGGGCATTTTCATTGCTTTTGCTCTATGAGTGACATCTTTAGCTAAAGCATGCCCTTCCCAGCAGTATTTCCCAGCCAGCCCTGGTAAAAATAGATAACTTATCATGATGTTTCCTGTTGTGCAGGAATCAAGTATCAGATCGACAAATGCTGCATGTGTCACAGATGGGAGGATTTGCTTTTGATGTATTCCTAGTGATTCACATGAAATGGTAAAATACACATGAATCAGAGTGAGAGCCAGGGAATGGCGGGGCAAGGGTTCCCTGGCCCTCACTTGTGCTTCTGAATGCTGGATTACAATGTGGTGCCAGTCAGCAACAAGAGGGTGAGACTCCTAACATGGTTGCAGCTCCTTTTGACCTGAGAGGGGTGGGCAGTGTCCTCCAGGAAGTCAATCAAGATGAGAAAAAGGACCTCATGTCTTATCAAAATATATGGGTATTTTTCCATTCTAAAGTATGGAGACTTTTTTTGCCCCAATCTCCTGTCCCTCATCTCTGGGACTCATTAAAAGGGAGTAAACAGGGCACTATTTGGTGAATGCATTGTTTCAAAGAACCAGAAGCTGAGCAAAGCCAGGGGGAAACCTGGAGGCAGAAGATCAAGGGAAGCAAAGATCAGAAATCTTGGTCCATCACCGCCAGGTCTATGATTAAAAGACACAGACCTCAGAATATGCAAAGTATTTTTGTAGATTTTCAACCTTTCCCAAGTTGTCTCGCTTCCCAGCTTATCGTCCCATTTATTCCATCATCAAGTCTGGTTCAGTCTTCCTTCTAAGTTCCTCTGAAATGTGTCCACTCTCCCATTCCACCACCCTAACTGAAAAGACCACCGCTTTGATGTTAGATTGTTCTCAGCCTACCGACACACAGCAGCCAGGGAATAATCTTGAAAGAGAGAAATTTGAAGTGCCTCCTCCCTGGCTAAATCATCTTGGTTAGGATAAAGATAAAAGTGCTTAGGGTAGTCTGTAGGAAACCTACCTGGCTGGTGCCTGCTACACTCTCTAACCTCACCTAACCTCATTCCTTCAACACTGTAATTATGCCACACTGGCTCCCTACCCTTCCCCGGTCCTGTAATATCAAACTTGTTCCTGCCCCAGACCCTTTGCACATGTAGTAGTCTGTGCTTGAATTACTCTTCTTCCAATTCTCTGTGGCTTAGTGAATTCTTACCCCTCTTTCATGGATCATTTTAGTCGCCATTTCCTCTTCATGTGTCACTTCACTCAATATCTACTCTCCCCCAGAAGTGGGTCATGTTGAGGTTTTGTATGTATGGGGGTGACTGTCTGATTAACTCTCTTTCCTCTGAGATTTATAAGCTCTAGTGACAATATCTTTTACTTACCACTGTATTTAGAGCTCCGGGCACTAGGCTTGGCAGTTAAGGCACAAGTAAATGTTTGCTGCCAAATAAATATCAACTTTCGTGACTTGCTAGCAGAAAATCAGGTAAATAAAGGAAATGTTCAGACTTATGAGCTCTGGATTCAAATCATGGCTCTGTCATTTGTTAGCCAGATGGTCTTGGGCAGGTGGATCTACCTCTCCTAGACTTTTGTTTTCTCATCACTGAAATGGGCATAGCCATACCTAAAGTTATGAAGATAAGAGATAATGTATGCAAGTTGAGCATGCAGTAGGTTCTCAATGAAACTCATCACCCCTATAATCCAATTTAGTGAGCATGGGATGGCAAGACCATTGAAGAGGGCACAGGGCTCCTCAGGAAGAAGTGACAGACTACTCACACCCAAAAAGAAACAGATAGTAACATTTTTTATTAAATATTACAGTGGATCAAAAAGTACAAAATATCTCTTGCCTGCTATGTGATTGGGAAACTATTGGCACGTAATACAGTATCAAAAGCAGTAATAAGTACAATTTGGAAAACATACAAAATTGAGTGTTTATAGTTGGCTCAGCATTCTTCTGGTAGTGTTTAAACTAATGCAAAGGTTACTCAATAACCTCTCCATTGGGAAACTATATAATATCACTGGGCCATGTTGCTATATACAAAAAAATCACCTTACAGAGCATAGAGGTTACAGAGCTGGAATCACCAAAAGTATACAATATTTACAACACAGGAACCTTTAAAAAATTATAAACAGCCAAGAGATTATGCTGCTGTTCTTCAGACATATTTCAACCATGGGGAGACAAGCAGAATATCAAATACATCAACAGCCAACACTGGAGTTTAAGTGCTCAAGGTAATCATTGCAATGGTGTGGGTCTCACCAGGGCAAAATCACTCCCATTTCTCTTTGAAATTGGGACAAGAGTAAAACCAGACCAGATGGGACTTGGCTGACCACCACCAAATGTGACTCTGTGGGACAACAAGTGAAGAGAAATAAATGGTTCTCTTTGAAGGCACACTACATAAAATATTTTTGTGGGACCACCTCGAAATTTCCATCAGACACACCAACACAGTGAAATACAGTACTTGGGAATTCATGCACCAGGTCAGAAAGTCGTAAAGTCAACACTGAGTTTTAACAAACCCTTTGTATATGCCCTGATAAACAAGTGAACTTAATAGCATCTAGCTAGTCGATAAATAAGTCAGTCCTGTGGCAAATATTACAAGTTCAAATCACTTATTAGCAGAATTCTTAATTCTGAAACTCGGTTGGGCTCTATTTTTTTTTTAATGTTGAGTTGCCAAAAGTTAAATCAGAAGTTGCATGAAAAGTTTTTTCAAAAACTATTTTTTGGAATCTCCAAATCTCCAATAAATCATGGTCTTAGTGCATTTGGAATTGCAACATTTCTTGGAAGCCACACTCAGTAAATAGATTTATGACCCCATTGCCAATTAGATTCTACAGTTTCCTTTACAGAACAACCAATAACAATGGTTTGATTGCACAAAGAAAGGCTTGTGCAATTCCATTCAATAATAAGGCCCCTTGAACTCAAACAATGCAAACAAAGCCCTATTTAAGACTTTTTAAAACGTAGTTCTCAGCCAATGAAGAATTCAATGGTCTTTTTGAAAGATTTCCAAGATCTCTGTTCAGAGTTTTAAAACAAATAACACACTGCTTCTGTCCGGGACGTATACCCGTTTCTCTTTATTTGTCCTGATGTTTTGCTGAGGGTATGAGCTCCCTCAGACAGAAACAGTGAGTCTTCTCTCAGAAGAGATGAGAAAAACAAAAGCTGCACTATGTTAACATTGTTTGAAAATGGTGTGATCAAATTCCAACATGATGAAACAGACTAAAATCATGGCAGTGAGGAAAACAAATGCCCCATCTTCCAAATGAATAGGTGAGCTCCACTGGGGAACAGACACCCCCCTTTTTTTTTTTTTTTTTTTTTTTTGAGAAACAAACTCATAGAAACCATGTAGTACCATCTAGCCCATGTCTGCTGCAGAAGCACAGGAGTTTTGTTTCCTGTCCATGTCCTCTGGTTCTATGACCATTCAGTCTAGTGCAACTTTCTTCTGTGTGTCCTGGCCAGCATTTTGCCTGCTGGAATTGAGATTTTTTTTTTCCACCCCCTCTATCTTGTGCAATAGCAGGATAATCTGCACTCACACATTTATAATCTAAATTCTACTAGTCTATCTATGGTTCTATTAAATATATATATATATATATATTATTCCACAGGAAGGTAAATAATTAATTGAAGCAAATGGAACTCTTAACACTGGATCTCTACATTCTTTTGTTTCCAACTTTGGATATTAAATATGTTACATGGAATATTTGGCTTCATATCATGGAGACATTTCAATACAAATGCACGACATGCATGGCTTTGTGTAAGAGCCGCAGTTTCATTGTTACCAGTTTAGAGTACTTTGCAGTGAGTTACCTATTTAGAAGTTGAAAATTGTCATCAGTTTTTGTAGAATTAAATATCTCAGAGGTAAAAGACTTGGTTAACTATGGTCCTAAAGCCTACTAGTAGTGTTGGGGGATGGGAACGGTGGGCCGGGGAGTTCATTAAAGCAACCTTCAGCAGGGATGGGACTTGGGAACAAAATCCACTCTCTGTGTTGGTCGATTTTTGAGACACCTAGAAAATGCATCCACTTTGATATTACACCTTGGCAGCAAATGGTATAGAGTGGAAGAACGACTGTAGACATTCTCCACACCTTCCAGCTGCTTCAACAGCCTGACCATTGATTTCCAACAACAAAAGAAATCATAATGCGGACAATATTTTCAGGTGATTAAAAACATGAGCCAAACCACCCTGTGTGCATGGACACACTCACCGCTCAGGCTCATAATCCCAAAGAGGATGACTTCCTTTTGAAACGGATAGCCTAGTATGCCAGTTATCCCCAAAGAAGTGGCCTGGGAGATTCTTCTTGGGAATGACAAGAAATCAAGTTGATGGAGACACTGTGGCCACCCAGCAAAGCTCCAAGGCTGCCAGGCCCTCAGCTGCTCCTTCTCTGCTGGACAGCCGAGCTGTACCCTCTTCCCAGCCCCCTTTCCCAGGCCATTTAAAGGGATCAGGGCCAACACCAATGTCAATCAGTTTGGCTCCTGTTCTAATTTCTGAAATTCCTAAGATATCTGTGCAGCCCACAAATATGTCCTCTAGACTCTTGTTATTCAGCAGCCTGCTGCCAGCGAAGTTTTGTTTTTATGATTCCTCTGGTATGTAGGGCAGTTTCACAGCCTAGATAAGGTAAGTACAATGCTCAATATTTTCACATAACCCAATACTTCAAAGCAAAGCATTTGGCCGGGTAAGCAGTGTCTAAGCTCTTTCAACTATGCCATTTATGAGGAACAAAATCCGTAAGTTGCGGGTCGGCAAAGGAACGTTCTTTGCACAACTGTGTGCTCGGCTGCTTCTCTTTCATTTGTTCCACTAGAATCAGTTGCTTCAATTTGTAAACAATAACTTTACCACCCAAAGCTGCTCAAAATGATAAGATGTGGCAAAATTACAAACACACATCAACACCGAGGACAGTCAGTCAGCCTTTAAAACAAACAAAACAAAACAAAACAAAAAGACCTGCAAACAAAAGCTGTACTGTTTAATTAAAATAAAAAAAAAAGGACAAGGAGGAACCGGGAGAAAATGGAACGACCTGTATATAAATTAGGTGAGCAAACAGTGATCCGGGTAGTTTTAAGAAGCAAATATATACAGTCAATTTAACAGTGTTTACTTCTCTGGATTGTTGAATAGTGTCAAAATGAAAGATCTCTTGAAGTTTCACTATACATTGCATTGATTGAACCTTGGAGAGTTTTGTGAAAAGAGTGGGGGGCATCCCTTGGCATGGCTCTGCCAGCTTCCTTGCCCCTTCCTCTGAAAAGCCGGCCCCCTTGGTTTAGCCCAGATTGTTTCCTGACCATCCAAACTCAGACCGGGCCCTCTCAGTTCTTCCTGGATATACATAAACCCCTTCAGAAGACCCACAGGCAAAGTGAATGATCCGGAGGTGCCAGGGCATCCGAGTAGCAAGGGGGGAGGGGGGTCGACACTGACCAGCCGAGGCCAGAGCTGTCCCAGAAGACTCAGGCATCTTCACCTCCCATCTCGGCCTCTGTGGCTGGGACTCATCGTACCCCCAGATTAGAAGAAATACTGACTTCTAACTCTATGAGCCGCCCGCCCCAGGGCAAAGGGGTGCAGCTCCGGCAGCCAGGCCGTCCTGGGACGCAGGGCAGAGCCAGGCCTACAGTTTTGTGCTGGGGTGTACGGACGACAGCTGGGAAGACGGGAAGGCAGCTTGAGGATTGATAGCAGCTAAAGGGTAAATGCTGTTGTGCAAAAGGTCCCCGTACGAACTTCCTACCGGCGTGGCCGCAGCCAGGTGTCTGTAGAGCTGCTGAGAATTTGTGGGCGATGTAAAAATGCCTCTTTGCATCACAAGCGAGTGGAAAGCCAGGGGCTGCATGAGTGGAGAAAGCACAGTCTGGTTTTTCAAGTACTGCAGAGAATGAGAATACCCAGCTGGGAGCCTGGAGTTGAGGCCCGAGTTACACAGGCTCCCAGAATACAAACCTGGGAAGATCGGGGAGGAGAGGGGCAGCTTGTGGCCCTCCGATCCGCCCCCCGAATGCCCACCGTACGCTGCCTTGCTGCCTTCGCTCTCCTGCTCAGAGGCCTTCTCCTTCCCAGAGACCTCCTTGGACGGGTCCAGCGGAGACACGGCCCGGGCTTTTTTCCCGGCAATCACCAGGTCCAAATCCTCCAGGCTGCGCTTGATGGGCCGCGCCGCGCCTATGTTCTGAGGGCTCATCTTCCGGTGCAGGATAGGGTGGACCATGCCTTCCATCTTTCGGAAATTCTCCAGTCTCACGTGGTGAGGCTTCCCGGACCGCGAAAGTGACTCCGGGTACTTCTTGGGGGCCGACATGGTCATAGGCGAGACCCGGCAGGCTTTCGGGTGACAGTCTCGACTCTGGCTGCTTATGACGTGGAACTGGGGCATGCCTTTGCTCTCCTGGGGCCCTGGGGCCGAGTGGGCCAGACCCAGCACCTTGCCGGTGGGTTTGTGCGGATTCTTGGGAAGGCTCAGATCCGTTGGCTGATCATCCGTGGGGGCGTCCGCCGCGGCCACCTTCTTGTCTTGCAGGTGCAGGGAGGCGAGATAATTGACATGGAGCTTCTCTTGGTGTTTGTGGGAAGGAAACGAATTGTTTTCCGATTCCCTGTACATGTCCCGGGAGGGGTACTTGGACGGCTGCTCGTTGTGGAGGTGGTGCTCGGTGTGTCTGTAGAGGCTGTGGAGGTGAGGGGAGGAGTAGAAGTCTGCCAGGAAGCTGGGCATGTGCGAGTGGGGGAGTGCCCTTTTCTCTAAGAGTTTATCCTTGCCCTCCTGCATTTCTTGCTTCAGGATGTAGGAGTCAGCCAAGGAGTTAAGGTGATGATGCTTGGAGAAGCTGCAGCGGTGGGCGTCGGCACGACCCAGCTTGTCGTGCTTGAAAATGTCATTGATGCTCTTCCTCTCCTCCGAGGGCTTGCCCTTGAAACTCTGCACGTGCTGAATCACCGACGGCCGACTCACCGCCATGTGCTCAGTGCTTTGGCTGTGGTGGGTCTGGGACAAACCGGAACACAGGTCGTCCCGGGCTATGAGTTTCTTTTTGCTGATCAAGGGGGGTGGGGAGCCGTAGGGGTAGCTGCTGGAGAGGCCGGCCCCACTCACTTGGGACAGAAGCTTCTTCTTGGCCAGGGGGGACATGATGCCCGGGTTGCCCCTGGAGTACAGCAAGGGCGTGTAATTCAGTCCATGGTTCTCATTCAGCGGCCCCGTCAGGTCTTTGTCCTTGAACATGTCGAACGACTGGACCACGAGGACCTTCGGGGTCTGCTTGAGTGCGTTGTGGATGTCGTCGCTGCCCAGCTGGTCCACCTTCACGGTGCAGTTGGCGATGTAATCGGCCATGGCTGGGAGTTTGTCCTCGTCCGCCTCACTCTGGCTTGCCGCCGGGGGCTGTGTCGGGGGGAAGCTGGGAAAGGGGGCTTCGGGGAGGTCGCTTTCAGGGCTCTCTGTGAAACAGCAGGGTTTAGATTCTTGCTTTGAGTCTACCAGGGCGCTGGGAGGAGTGAGGGGCTGTTTGCCAGCTCCGAGCTTCGCGGCCGGGTCCCTTTCAGGGGCCAGGGGAGCATCTGGAAGCAGAGGCGCAGGCGCCTTCTCTCCTGACTCCTCGGCCTCCTTCTCGCTGTGAGAGCCTTGGTCTGTCTCACTGTCCTTTTCTGGGTCTGCTCTGGATCCCAGAGGCCTCGCCACAACCTCCTGGTACCCGTCCACTTTTTTCTTCACGTCTGTGGCTGGGAGAGGGTCTGTGACGTTTTTCTGGTTTAAAGTCTCATGCTCTTTCTCTTGTTCCGCAGAAACCTGATCAAATATTTCAAAAGACAGTCAGATGAAAACCAAACACACTGACATGTTTTGCTATGAAATAAAATATTACACACGGCAGTTTTTTTTTTTCCTTGAAAACAGGCTTGTCAATCAGCTCATGGAGTTTTTGTGGAGCTTTATTACTCCCCAATCACGCCTCTAAACAAAGAAATCTAAATTACAGAAACATTAGGGGAAGTATGCATATTCACTTCAGTCCCTTATGAGACACCGATCAAAATAGCTAAGTGTTATGTTCTGACGGTGCACAATCATATCGCTCCTTGATTCTAATATATAGTTAAATTCTAAGGTTGTCGTCTTGTCAAATCAGTCAATTATCCAAATGGGTTTTAAATTACACGTTGTGTTTTATGACACTCCTGAGAAAGATTTTTTTTTAAGCATCTCTCTTTCAAAAATCCAACCAACCCCATGCCGACCACAAACAACACACTGACTGTAACACCTTGCCTTTCTCTGAGAGGACACATCCCTCCCTAAGATGCTCGATAGGATGCCTTGGAAATGAGCGATGATGCTTCAGTGGTAACCATTTCCACTCAGTGGCACGTGACATGCTGAGAATGCCAAAATATGGACAAGTATGCAACGCCTGTCCACCTGAGGGACAGAGCAGACTCTTGGCCTTCTGAGCCCCAGCAGATGACATTTCTATCTCAGCCAAAAATGCAGTTGTCAAAATTCAGGTGGTGCGTGCCACCATAATAGAACATTTCTGTTCATCGAAGTAAATGATGGTCAATGAGATGGACACCCTTTGTGTCCCTGTTGGCAGAATTTGGGGCACAATTCAACCCATTTATTGCATTATGAAGTCATGTAAACTCTGACCTTAACAGGTCACTTTAACTTTCCACCTGCGACCCAGCTGGCTGAGAAGCCCTTTCAAAATTGCTGTCATTCTGTCCTGACATGTTGTAGGAGGACAGTAACAAACACTTGTACTGAACTGGTTCCCTGCCCCCTGCCTTCAAAACTCATCGCTTAAACTTTGCTCTTCTCTGCTAAGAAAAGAAATATCAACCACAACAGTATCTTTGGGCAAGACTGAGAATACTGGTTGAGTGATACATGAAACAAAAATGTTAAGGAATCACACCCATTTCATAAACATTTCTCCTTAAATCCACTTAAAGCTATTCCTGCCTTTCAGGGATATGCTGTATCTAAGAGCCTTTGCTTATCATTTTTATTTCTTTAAAAAAATACTAATAGCTACCTTTTCCAGTACAAATGTCATTACTTGTTCTACATTAGTAATCATCATTGGTCTCTTGAGCTTATACATTACATAAAAACAGAAAAATTAGTTGACAAGGGAAAAGGGCAAATTGCATTTAATCGTTCACTTTGGATGGGGCCGTAGTTTGAAGTCAGGGTATGGGGAATAAGAATCACTGAAGCTTGCATACCCAGTATTCTGGTTATATCAGACTCATATGCTTCTGGTCACAGAATAAGTTTAGGGGACTTTTGAGTGCTAGGCAGAAAACGGTTAGTGGTGCTTTTTCAAAGATACATTTTATGGCCCGCTTTAGGATGTTCAATGGTACCTTCCTACCATGCAGTTTGTAATCCAATTACCTGCAGATAGTGAATTTGACCATAAGGAATTTACCACCCCTCTTATCCCTAAGTTCTTTGCTTCATATTGAAAACATGAAAAAATTAAAAACAATGAAAATAACGATGACAACAATAAACTCCAAATACAGTCAATGGGAAGAAATATACCTGGTCTATAACATGGATGGTCTACATGGAGAATGGGAAGTGACTATGATTGTAAGTTCAACCTTGGGAGTATGAGAGATCCCATACAGTTTAGAGAAACTGACCACTATAGTCTTTGCAACCTAAGACACAGCTCTCGGAAGGATGCAGTTGGGGTCTAACAGCTTCCCTGGGGCTTACTCTTGGGAATGGTCATATTCCAAGCTAACGATCTCAGTACACAGGCTGATGATTCCTCCTCCAACTCGCAAACCAGTGGTTTCAAACTTCATCTCTAAAGTGGAGCAATTCAGAGGTCAGTTGGCCCCTTGGTCCGCAGCTTGTCCCCTGGTGCTTGGGCAATGCTGTCCATATGGTATCTCATAGAACTCCCTGATCCGAAACCCGATAATAAATCACCAGGCCAACAGGATAAAGGACTAAAGGACGAATGGAATGTGAGCCTTAACTTGGAATTTCCTTGCTTTTGGCCATTTATGTTGCAAGCTTGCAGATGTTTAGAAATCTGTGTCATCTTCTCCCCCCTCCACTTTAATTACTAGAGCTTAAAATAATTATAAAACTTAAAAATAAAAATAAAAAACAAATTCCTCCTCTAAGCATATTAATTTCTTCTATAGAGTCAGTTGGGCAAGTTAATGACTAGTTAGGAGATGTGTATATGTGTGTGTGTGTGTGTGTGTGTGTGTGTGTGTTTTAAGTCAGTGTTTAATTACGGAGTCTCTTATGTGTTCATTATAAACCTGATTTTTAGAGGGTGTTTAATATCAGCACCAAAATTCCCTCTGGGGTTGAATCCTAGAACACACTGTCTCCAAATGTGGCTGCTAAGATTTTTTATGGGCAGCAGGGTATTTTTTATGATTCATGTTGAAACAGAGCCCAGATCAGCCGCCATGACTGGCCATGCACAGACGGGAATGGTCTCTAGCAAAGAGCTGCTGGGGGCTGTGGGTAGCTTGAGCTTGTTTTAAAAGGTTCAGAAACTACCTGTTAATATGAGAGATAATAATGGTTTCAGAGGAACCATTTCCAAATTCCCCTATAAAGAATATGTACTTAGATATTTCTAAATTGGTCTCAACCCAAGGCTTTTGCACAGAGGTCAATTATGGGAGGGAAACACTTCTCTCAAGTTTTTGGGAGAGTCCTGCAAAGACACATCGTGGATTTCAACAGCCCTCCCCAATCCCTTGACCCTGCCCCAGGCGTGTTTTAAAGTCAGAACCACCCCTCAGATAGACTGGCTGGGAAATGGCCAGAAGCCTCCTTCTGGAAGGCCTTGAGCTCCATCTCCAAGTTTGAGCATTTGCTGTGAGTTTTCTACAGGATGCGCAAGTCTTCCTAGAGTGTCTTCTTGGCCCATCCCATTCTATGCCAGTATTGCAGTTAGCTCCAGAGCAAATGCAAAGGTTTTTGGGAGCTGGGGGATTGTGAAGCTGAGATTTTTTGACTGTCTTGGTCCAGGGAAGAATCGGGCAGGGACATAACTGTGACTTCAGCTCGCAGAAGACCTCGAGGCGGCACGTGCCTCACGGGGACATTTCTGCAAAGGGCAGCAACTCACCTCTGATGCATCCTGGGGCTTCGGGGCATTCTCTTTCTCTTTCTTGCTCTTAGGCATTTCATGTTTGATGCGTTTGGTTCCTGACACCTTTGTCTTATTGTCATTTTCCTGCGAACTGTTCTCCTGTTTCCGAGGTTTAATTGGAGGCAGGGGTTTATCTTCCTCTCCCTTAATAAACCTTTCATATGGTAGGATTAATCTAAAAAGATAGAAGAAAAGATGATCAATCAATTGAGTAATTCCAGCAGCATCATGCTACAGAGGTTTACTATGCCCAATATATAGTGCCCTCTTACCTGAGGGGGATATCTTCCAACAAACCCTGTATGTAGTGTGCCTTTATATAGTGTGTATATGTATGTATTCCTGTGTGTGTGTGTTTATATATATATATATATATTCCTATATATATAGGAACACACACACATACACTATATATAATACATATATATTCTGTTTTTGTTTTTCCCAAAGAGACCTTTCATTTATGAGTATAAATTTCATAAGTATAAGTTTAGGAATATAGTGATTCTTCCCACCATACCCACCCTCCCACTCCCATTCCTACTCCACCTCTGTCTCCCTCTCCCATTCTCAGTCTCATTCTCCATTAAGATTCATTTTCAAATAACTTTGTACACAGGAGACAAACTCTATACTAAGTAAAGATTCCAACAATTTGCACTACATACATACACACAAAACTGTTTAAGAACAAATTTTACAGTTAATTCTCATAGTAGAACACATTGAGGACAGAAGTCCTGCATAGGAAGTACGTGCACAGTGACTCCTGTTGTTAATTTAACAATTAACACTCTTATGTATGACATCAGTGATCACCCGAGGCTCTTAGCATGAGCTGCCAAGGCTATGGAAGCCTTTTGAATCTACAATCTCTGTCAGTATTTAGACAAGGCAGTGAGCAAAGTGGAAGTTCTCTCTTCACTTAAGAGAAAAGTACATCCTTCTTTGATGGCCACTTATTTCCACTGGAGTCTTTCTCACAGAGATCCTTCATATAGGATATTTTTTGCCACAATGGCTTGGCTTTCCATGCCTGAAATGCTCTCATGGGCTTTTCAGCCAAACCAGAATGCCTTAAGGGCTGGTTCTGAGATCAGAGTGCTATTTAAAGAGATTGTTGTTCTGTGAGTCTACTGTGTGGACTGCTTCCATATTCTCTCTTTTTTAATTTTTTTTTTTTATTTTTGACAAGCAGAGTGGATAGTGAGAGAGAGAGAGACAGAGAGAAAGGTCTTCCTTTACCGTTGGTTCACTCTCTAATGGCCGCCGCAGCCGGCATGCTGCAGCCGCTGCACCACGCTGATCCAAAGCCAGGAGCCAGGTGCTTCTCCTGGTCTCCCATGTGGGTGCAGGGCCCAAGCACTTGGGCCATCCTCCACTGCACTCCTGGGCCACAGCAGAGAGCTGGCCTGGAAGAGGGGCAACCGGGACAGAATCCGGCGCCCGGACCAGGACTAGAACCCGGTGTGCTGGCACCGCAAGGCAGAGGATTAGCCTATTGAGCTGCGGTGCCGGCTCTCTTTTTTAATTCTATCTATCATTATTACCAGGCATTTGATCTTATTTCTATGATCCTTTTGACACTTAATCCGATCTATATGATAACTTTAACACTTAATATGGTCACTTTAACACCTAAGATGGCATTTTTACCACCCAGCTTATTAGGATTTTGGGTCCCTCAGCAAACTTTTAAATTGTACCCTAAGAAGTAAGTCTGTAGAAATGCATGCAGAACTATACAGCTTTACAGTTACAAATTTCCTCTTCCATCTCTTATTCCCACTCTTATTTTTACTGAGATCTATTTTTAATTGACTTTATACACATACTTAACTCTATGTTAAGTAAAGAGTTCAACAAATAGTAAGAAGAAGAGGAAAAAAAAAACTGTTCCTTGACAGTCAAGACAAGGGCTGTTCAAGTCATTGCTTCTCAAAGTGTCAATTTCACTTCTATGATTTCCTTTTAGGTACTCTATTAGTTATCACAGATCATGGAAAACATATGGTGTTTGTTCCTTTGGGACTGGCTTATTTCACTAAGTATGATGTTTTCCAGATTTATCCATTTTGTTGCAAATGACAAAATTTCTTTTTTTTTTTTATTGCTGTGTAGTATTCAGTAGAGTACATATCCATGATTTGTTAATCCAGTCTTCAGTTGACTGGCATTTAGGTTGATTTCCATGTCTTAGCTTTTGTGCAGTGAGCTGCATATATATATATATATATATATATATTCAAATGCTAAAGTTTAACTTATAAATTAGGCACAGTAAGAGAAAAACAACAATAATAAAATAGGATAATATAGCAATTTTCTGCAATACAAATTATGTGACTGTGGTCTGTCTCTCTTGAAAGAATTAGCAAATATTAATATTTTTGGACTGCAGTTGACCACAGGTAACTGAAACCACAGAAAGAGAAACTATGGATAAGTGGGGACTATTACAAGAGCAACTATTGAATGGCTTCATTTCCAGTGACTCCAATGTATTTCTAGACACTTACTCCACAGTTTAGTGATCTACATCCTTGGCCAAACTCAGTACCTGGTAGCCTAAATATTTAGGTAGCATAAATACTTTTCTGCAAGATATTCGTCTCTTTGGTTTGGTGGTTCTCTATACCATGGATATCAATGGAAATGGCCAAAGTTGATGACATCATTATGCCCACACACTTGGCTAATTGTCAGTGATATCACAACAGCCACAGCTGCCGTGCATTCCCCATTCCATCAGCAGCTATTGACTCAGCATCTATTATGGGCCAGCCAGTGTTCTGGGCCCTGAGATACAGCAGTGAACAAAACATTCAAAGCTGCTGATCTCATGATGCTTATACTCTAGTTGGTATTAGAACACACAAGGTATATATTACTTAGGTCATTTCATATAATCTCCACAGCATCTCTATTATTATTATTATTCCCTTTCTACAGATTATTACTATTATTATCCCCTTTATATAGATGAAGCAACTGAGAGTTACACCACTCATGAGAGATAGAATTTGAACCTAGTTCTGCTCATCTCCAAAGTCTTTATTTGTATGCATGTCAAAACATAGACACAACATAGACAAAACATAGACCAGGCACTCAGTGTGAAAAAGTCAGTGGAAGGCAAGCACAGCTTGGCTGAGAGATGGCTGGCTGCCCTGTCCTGCAGCTCTAGGGGGGACTTCAGTTGGAGGAAGTCAGCTCTGGGGAGCCAAGGAAAGGAGGGTCCGACAAGAAGAGGCAGACAGACCACTCAAACCACAAAAATCACAGGACTGAAAAATTCAAGCAAATTTTAATTATATAACTTTTTTCCCCCAACAAAGTACATAAAATTGCTCTAAAAAGAGAAACATCAAACAGCTCTAGTTTTAATCTGTTTTCCCTTTGCGATGTAGCTCCTGATCTAAAAGGGAAAAATAGCTGATGTAATTAAAAGGCATGGATTGCATTACAATCTCAGTTTCAACTTCAGTGATTAAAGTTTTTATAATGCATTTGGTATGATTAATGACTCACTGTGGGATTAATACAAGACTCAGCCTTAAAAATATGAACTTTAATACAGCAAACATAATTTGTTTTAAATAAGACAAGTTGACTCAATGAAGAAAATGTACTTGGCTTATACACAACAAAAATCTGTTCAAATATTGAGAATCCTAATTATTTTTAAATGAAGACTCCCAGGCAAAAATTTCTCTGGTTCAGATATTTGTTAGTTATTCTAAAATTGGTTTCTAACTATGCAATTTGTACCTCAACTACTAAGACACACATAATTGTTCAGATTTCGGAGTATGGACGTGGGGGGACATTTGTGATTGTAATATTTCATTCTTTAATAAAATACCAAGTAAATTATGGGAAAATCAAATCCGAACTTACAGCATATTAGACAAAATTTATTTACTGAGCATGCTCGGACAAGGTATGTGCAAGGAGGCGTGAATAATATTTTTGAGCCCTACATCTGGCAGTGAGCCAGCCACGAAGATCAACACAGCCCATGGGGAATAGTTATCTTCAGATCCCATTACAAACTGAGTTTAAACATGTTACAGCTGCTAAAACTGGAAACTGCTCTCTCTATGTAGACTTACTAAAATAATATACAGCTGCCAAATACCTGTTTCCCACTGTAATATTACAGTTAATGTTTATATAATAAAAAGCATAACTAAGCAGAAGGAGAGAAAAAAGCAATCTTGTTCGTACTTGAATTTATTCTGTCTCATCTGTAAAGTCCCCAACAGTCCCCCAAGTTCCTTTCATCTGTGTGGTATGGCCAGGGACTTGATCCCCCTTCTATATCAGTAGGTTGGGGAATTTTGTCTGGGAGCAAAATGCATTGACTATTTTAAACTGGAAAAATGTTTTATATTGGCTTTAATGAAAACATATTTTATTGTTGGGACAGATAGATTTGTTTTACTTTTGTTTTGTTGCCATGGGAACCCAAAGAGCATTGAAGTCTGGGTATAATATTCCAATGGTTATGGTTGCTTGATGCCACCCTTCCCCCGACTCAGTTCTCTGACTGAGATGGTGACACCATTAAGGACCTTCTTTCCTGGCAAGAATGACAGCATTCTCTTGGACTGTGGGGAAGGGCAGGAAGGAAAGCAGAGAATTGCAGAGAGCCCCAGTGAGCTTAAGAGAACCTTGCCCTGCCTAGGTTCTGATAGTCGAAGGCTAACCCAACTCTCTAGTTAGGTGCTAAGGAGACTTTAATTTCCTTTTACAATTTTGCAAGTTCACAACACAGGCCAACATTTTCGTTTCAGTTCTTTTTTTTCTTTCATTTTTTTTCTCCCTCCCCTTCACTCAACTCAGCAGCTGGCTGGCCGACAACAGTAAAAAATACATTTCACTTTGCTAGTCAAAGGCCTAAAGCCAGAAGCAGGAAATCTGGAATTAAATGTTTCTTGTATCTGGAAAGAGGCATGACTAAGGTAAAACTGAATCCAAACACAAGCACTGCTTGTTCAAGGCTTCCAGAGGGAGCATGGGTGTGAGTGTGTGTGTGTGTGTGTGTGTGTGTATAAGGTCAATTCGTGTTTTTTTTTTTTTTTCCTTCTAAATCACTGAAAGATAATTATAGTGGCTCAGGGAAAAAAGACTCCTAAAATAAAACGAGAGAGGCAGCAGTTAAAAGGAAGCAAGCAGAAATACGACCAGCTAAGCTCTGAAGAGCAAGCCCAGCCCCGTACAGCACACAAACAATCGCTGCTTCATAGAGTGATTTCCGTTTGGTAGGATTTTCACTGAATGTTTTTTCAGTTATCCTGTCATGGTACAACACAATTACCCCACAGGATATGATCTTATCATTTGATTATTAGAAGTTTTTACAGTACATGAAGACGAAAGCTATTATGGGTTTCTGAACATGTAAACATTCAGCGTCCATGAGGTCCCATTAAAAACAGGTTAGCCAATATAAGGTCAACATTGCCCAATGCAGGAAGCTGCGTAGGTTTGTATTTTATAAAGAATTCTGTATAATGCAACATGCCTGTGTCTTGCGGATGATTATCCCTCAAATATTTGTAGTACAGCAAAGATTTAATCAGTTTCTAAACTGTAACAGATAAAAGCAAAAACGTATCCCAGCCCCCAAGAATTCATTACCCTGGAGAAATATTTTCAATGGGCTGCAACTCTAAGGATGCAGGCTGGGTTTTAGGTGGGTGGAAGTCATGGGGAAGAGAAGCAGCGTATTCATTAGAAACTCCAGGGAGATTTTTTTTCCCCCTCCTGATCTACATCTAGTCTGGGGATTGAAAGCTGGGCAGATAAATGGGTCTTTATTATTATCCAGATTTCACATTTCAGATTAGCAAAATGCTTATTTATGATGCCATTAATGGATCAGAAATAGGTAAGCCATCATGTATTAAAAAATAACATCCTTCCATAGGCATAAGATTTGTAGCAGCATGAGATTTTATTTTTCCCTAGGAATAATACAAGAATAACATTTTCCACCCCAAAGCAGAAACAGTAGGGGAGCCTTTTGCTATCACGGAGATTCTTATTAAATTCAGTCACTGTGAAAAGCAGGATTTTTCCCCCCTCATTCTCCTTTTTTTTCCCCTCTCTTAAAAATAAAGACGACTTAAAAATCAACCCAAGTTAAAATTAACAAATCAATGGCATTATAACCTTGATTTATTAGTGTCTGAGCCAGTAAATTATCATCATACAAGAAATTGCTGGTTTGAAAAGATTTCAGCTTTGCTAAATCTCAAGTTAAATAATGGTGCTCGCTATACCAGGTTTTTAGATCTGCCTCATCCGATATTATGAAAAATTCAATACATTTCTCTACAGCAGAAGTCAGGGGTCAGCAAATCTATTACTGTAATGTAAGTAATCTGGCAACCTGCCAACTCTTTCTCCCTTTTATTATTTTTTTAAACACCAAGGCAGATAATTTTATATTTACAAAGTCTAAAATCCTCCAGGGCCTTGCCTCTCTTTCTCAACAAAAGGCAGCAGCCTCACATTAAAGAAATGTATATCACACATGTCCTCATGATTTGCATTTCATACAAAGAAAGAAAAGACCCTTCATCTTTATTAGGCAACATTCTCCTCCCCTCCCCACAAGCAGAGGAAAAATAATGTCAAATCTCATCTGAACGAGTAACCACTAATGTCTGTTGTATTGATTAATGCTTGCATGGAATGACTGAACTTTTGGGCCAAAACATTTAGCAAACAGTACTTAAGAGGAGAAATGAGAATCCATCTATTTATAGAGCTCTGAAAAATGATATTATAATAATGTCTGGAACTGATTCAATCCAGAGAGTAAGGGAAAGAAGTAGGAAATCTTTAGGGTTGTATTTGAATCGCAAACTCATTCCAATTACTTCATAGGCCCTTTCATGGTATAAAACCAGAAAAAAAAAAAAATCCAGACCCAAAGATTTGCTGGTATTCTTGTGGTATCCTTGCTGGTATCCAATATTTGTGGAATATTTTAGGGGCAGAGAGAAATACAGTTGGTATCCATGTGAGGTTAAAATGCTACTACTCTTTTTTTACTACTAGGTTTTTTGTTTGTTTGTTTGTTTGTTTGTTTTTCATGGCAGTAGAAAGGAAATGACATATTGGTTCCACTGGGGCTTCCAACCTGACCTGATCCCAAATGGAGTCATTACACCTCCAAGTTGATTCCAGGGTTGATAAATTCTAAGCCTTGGCTAGACATTTCCCTTCGCAGCCAGAAATTGAAAATATAACTTTACTGAGAAGTGTGGGAAGCAATTTTTCACCAAATATGGAGCCAATAGGAGGTATATTTTTCCTTTCTGAGGATGAAGTACACACACATGTTAAGTTTCCAACAAGCACGAAAGTTTCTAATCTCACATACGATGCCCCTCTCAAGGTGCTGGCCATGACTATGAGAATGGCAGAGGGGTGGTCAGGTGGCAGGGAAGCACATCGAAAGCCAAATACATTACTGTGCTGCGCAAAGGGCCAGAGAAATGAGAATGTTTCCTCAGTGGGCACAGCACTCCTTGAGCACAATAGCAATGGTGGCTGCTTTGTTTCTGCTCTTGGAAAAGCCACAATCCATCTGAGAAGGATGTGAGCCGCAGATAAAGATCTCCATTTCATGGTGTGAATTTCAGTGGAGTGGAAAAAACAGTGTGCGGAGCTTAACATCAGTAACCAGGAGAGCTGAGAAAGAGGCCTTTAGTGTCACCTCCCCCCCCTAAAATAAATAAAAACAACAGGGTGAACTGAAAGTTTTGCACACCAATCCATGGAGTGAGGAGCCATGCTGATGTGTAGGCCATGAAGAGTGAGCCCAATGGAAGCATCCACCTGAGCTAGGAACACAGCAGAAGACTGTGTTCCCATTCAAGAGCTATCAAGGGTGAACTGTACTATGCTGTTTAAAAAGGAAGTAGCATCATCTGTATTCTATAGTAAGACACCTAAAAGGGATGGGATATATTATTAGCAAAAACAAATCATGGCCACTTGTCTTCAGAAAAGCTTTCTTCCCTAGAAAAATGATCTGCTCAGCAGGGGCACCATGTCCTACTCATAGGGCAGCAGAAGTTGGTAAGAAAACATATGGAAGGCATTATTATCCTCCATTTGCCCTTGAAATAGTGAGAGGGTGGTTTATGAGGCCCGCTGGTAATTCTGACACCTCCCTCCACAGTCCTGAGTGGCTGCAACTCTAAGAGAGGAAAAGGAAAGGTGCATGGTGCTTGGACCCAGCAAGGCGTGCCAGTGTGGCAGAGGTCGCTCAAGGATGTCAGGTCCCCTGAATTAGAATTACATGGACTTCAGGGGTCTGGGTTAGAGGCAAAGTGGAAGGGTGGAGAAACTTTGGGTTGTTCTTACATATTCTGTTATTAATAGTTCTGCTATGTTAATATCTGATTGATACTAAGCACTTTACATGCCTTCACTGCAACAATGAGAAATATCCCACAGTATATTATTTAACCCTCATTAAACAAGTGATGAAACTGAGGTTCAGAGCTAAGGATTTGGTGACTAGCCAGTGGCATACTACAATTTGAGATCAAACATGGATCCACCCATCTCTGCTGGTCTGAGCTCCCTTCTTGTCAGCAAGCTGGCTGTCACCTTCCTACACAGCCTAAGAAGTACCAACAGAGGTAGATACTGAAATGACCATCCTTCTATGGGTTAAGTGCATCCCAAGCTCCCAGGGAACTCCTTAAGAAATTTGGGTGAGTGTTCTCTTGTCAGAGGTGACAGATCCACGGAATACATATGCAGGTCCTTCAAAAAAGTTTGTGGAAAATGGAATCAAAAGATAAGCTTAGGGTGTGGGCATTTAGCCTAAGGGCGAAGACATCTGCTTTTCACACTGGAGTTTCTGCGTTTGATCCCGGCTCCAGTTCCTGATTCCAGCTTCCTGCCAATGCAGACTGGGAGGTAGCAGTGATGGCTCATGGAATTGCATCCCTGCTACCCACATGGGAGGTAGGTACTGAGTTCCTGGCTCCCGTGTTCGGGTTCCAGCCCAGGTCCCACTAGCCATTGTCTGTTGTGGGCACTTGGGAACCTCTCTGTCTCTGTCTTTCTGCCTCTCAAAAAAAAAAAAAAAAAAAAAAAAAAAAAAACAATAACAAAAAGGAGAGAGAGATTAAATTTATTTGGGTGCAAAAAACTTTGGATATTCATGTATAGTTTTTTCATAATACACATTCTCCATGAACTTCTTGATGATCCCTCGAATGGGTTCACTCTACAAAGGATCAACTGACTCCATCACAAGCAGTCCTATGGCTCCAGGCATACCACTTCTCTTATAAAATGCACAATAACCATTCCACAGCTCTTTAAAAGGTGCTGACCTTTGTTGGATCAGGCCCAACTTAATAGGAGTGTACTTAAAAACATTCATGGAAAATGGAAATGTAAGTTTATTTTGTTGTGAAAAAATTTGAAATCTGAGAATATGCAAGGTATTTAAAAAGTTGAGGAAAGTACATATTCCAAAAAACTATGCATGGATCTCAAAAAACTTTTGCCCACAAGTAAATTTATCTTTAAATTCCATTTTACAAGAACACCTTGAAGTATCCTCATGTTAGATGGTAAGAGAAACTCAAAAATCCTCTCCCCCATAAATCCGGCTGGTAGGACTTAAGATGACCAAATCTGAGCTCCCCCTGGTTTCTGCAATGGAGCTCCACTGGGACTTGACATGCCTCCTTGCCACTTCTAAGACTGTCTAGATGGTGGCATTCCCATGCCTTTCAAACAAGGACCACATTGAAGAAAGTTGGGATGGATTTAAGGAAGCAGATTTATGTGCCCCAGAGATGAAGACACTTGTACATGCCCCTTGCCGAGAACATGGACCAGAAACAGCACCCAGCCCTGCGGGATGCCAGCCAGCAAGGATGGCAGCAATGAGTCTTCTCAATGACACAGTGACAACTAACTCAGAGTCGAGTTGCATGGATCCACTTCAAGGGCAGAGGAACATTATTTCAGGAATAATAAACAAGCATAACTGGAGTGTTTGCAACATGATGTGCACCCTGCAAATAAAGCAGGCAGTGTCCATATGGAAAAAGAGGCAAACAACTCTTGCATTTAAGTAAGTCCCTTGCATGGTAGATACCAATGGTTGTAGAGCTTCTGATATGTTCAATTCCCCACCACATTTATTATTTTGGTCAAACGCTGTAAGAACTTGTACAAAAACAGAATGTTCCAAGAGGTTTTCAGTGGATGAGTTAAAGATATGTTTTAATGGTAAACAATTATATTCTTCTGTCATCTGATACTTTTTTTTCCTCTTTCTTTTTTGGAAACATGCTTTCTGAATTTTCAATAGTTCCTTTGTGAAGGCATCTGTTACTCACATAATTGAAAAGATGTTTGTGCAGTGGTATGCTTGAGAGTACAGTTATTTAATCTTAATGATAAAGCCCCGAGGACAGAAAATCATAAGTAGAAACCTCTTGTTATTTATCAAAAAGAAAAGGGGCTAAGACACTTAATCTATTCACAAATTTAAATTCATGCTTGATGAAAACTATCAATAAAACATGGGACTTGCAAAGATTCTTAAATGCTATAGTTAAGTTCAAAGGAGGTGGAGAGGTAGGGTGAAAACAAAAATGAGACAATAAAGAAGCTTGACAAAGAAAAACTGCTGTTTGGCAAGCTTTTTTTTTTTTTTTTTTTTTTTTTTTTTGGGTCAAACAAAGAACTTGCTGTAGTTTGGAGCATGACATACACACTTGATTAGTTTGTGCCCGAGGGTGTTTTTACACTCAACAGTGTAAACTCCAACTTGTATTAATTACAACTTGCATTTAGAGGCAAATTTAAGAATTTTTAAATAGAGATTTTTCAAAGGCTGCTGTTTATTTTTTTTAAAACAGAAACCAGTTTTTCTACTCCAGGGCCTGGCTAGGATTTTGTTTTCCTTTTTAGAAGTTTCTTGAAATATCCAGGCATTGGAAAGTTATCAGAGCATTTGAGGCATGTTGAGTGATAGGAAGTGTGAGGTTCTCGTGTATGAAATTACCTGACTGTCCTTTGGGGAGACCTATTTTATAGATGATAAAAAGAAGCTCCTCTGGGGGTAGGGTGCTGGCATTGACCCATCCAAGTCCGTTGTAAGAATGACCTTGGGGGCGAGAAGCAAAGGAGCCATAGAGGGGGAGAGCAGCTGCACACACCCAGTCAGCCTGACTCTGAGCAAGTCCCGTTTGATTTCCTGGGCGGGCTGCTGGTTCTTGATAAGACCCAGCAGGCCTTCTGTGGATTTGGGGAAAGGAGAGGTGAGATTGCCTGGGTGGCAGTGCTGCAGAGGTAGGAACAGTGGGTGGCCAGCGGCTAAGACTCCCATTATCAGGACAGTATTGGAAAGGAGATGCATGTCCACAGATGGGTTAGCCCTACCAGGGGTGAGGATGGACAGAGTCTACCCACTGAACCTTAGGGCCAGACACTGGAAGGATAAACCACGTCACGTGCCTTTTGTATATCTAATTTGGAAATGCTGCTTGAGAACTCTCCTGCTAGCCTCTTCTACCACATCATAATTATCTCTATACATTTCCTAGAGGGAGCTGGTCTTTCCATTTGGATTTAGTTTAGTTCCTTCAGCCCCTGTTTCCTGAATCCCAAATGTGTTCATGTCACTACACTGGGCACACAGGGGGAGTCTCAAGGAGGGTAGTAGTCACATGGGCCTTGCCCTCAAAAACAGTTTCTTTGCTGTTGTTGAGTGCTACAACTGAATGACTTTAGTCAACGCGTGATTATCTACCCCAAGTTCTAACCCCACCTCTTTAAGATCCAGTTTAAATTCTAGATCCCCTAGGAAGACCACTTGTTTCATTCAGTTGGAAATTCACTCTTCTTTTATGGATCTCTGTTAAATGTATTTGTATCTACTGCATGGCTCATTTTCACGGCTTTGTAAAACAGTTAATCGCTCTTTCATGAGTATACGGAGTCAGATCTTGTGATGATGTTAGAGAAACAAAGGTCATAGTACCTTCCAGGTCTAATGGGGTGGTAGTGGCTGGTGCCACACTGAGAAGAACTCTGAGGCTGAACCTGGGCTCGGAAGCAGCAGCATCATGTTCCCATAGCAATCTCTGCCATGAATGTGGTAGCCCGGTCACCTCCTCATTGCCTGCCAGCCCCGTTCTAAACGCTTTGGTTCATATGCTCTTGTTACCCCAGAGAGTTCTTTGCACATGGTAGAAATTAAAAAACACTGAATATCCTTTGAGGGCAGCAGCAAAGGAAACAGGTAGCCCATCATACAGCGAATCTATCCCACACAAGAAAAAGAAATAAGTCACTAGGAGAGGTCCTCTTACTAATTTTAAGTGTAATTATAGGCTGTGTTGGTAGATTGACAACTGCCCACATCCCAAGAGCTATTATTTGCCACATTGGGAGTCGCTTTGGGTGCTGTGAGTGACACAAATTGGAGGCATCTACATGAGAGGAAGTCAAGCATGTGAAGGCCCATCCACTGTGCTCTAAGGCTTCAGTGAATGGAATGGGAAGATTTGGTGGGAAAGAGGAGCTTCCTCAACCATCTCGAAGCCCATCACAGAGAAATGCGAACGACACCATGAGTCGGCCCCAGGAGGCAAGGCAGGGTCGACAGGAAGCCACGGAAAGCATTTTGCCCAGCATGTGGCGTGTTTAGAGGAAGAACACCCTCCACAAGGATGTTTCCCCTAACCTCCCACTGCAGGGCACTGGAGCAGAGACTGGATAGCGTAGTGCCAAGCACAACTTAGTCCTCCTGGAACTTGGCAGCCTGCGGGCTGCATTTTGCCCATAGACATGGTTGGTGATGCTTATGTAAAACACGTTTCTGAAATGTTTGTAAACTAGGTGATTTCAGATAAACATTATCTTGAAAATATGAGAAGTCAGGAAGCATACAGAGCATCTACCTGCAGCAACAGTGTCAGCTTATCCCACCGGGCATCTCTGGCCAATTTCCCACTCTCCTACCTACCCTCTCTGCTCACCTATGCCACCTTCTCCCACAAACGTCTGAGTTTGTGATCATGGAGAAGGGCAATACTTCTCCAGTGATCTGGATGAAGGACTAGTTTTCTAAATTTCCCCATCTGATGCCAGATAATGCTACTGTAAGACTGAATTACTAGAAAAGTGAAATTTAAAAAGAGGCATCCATGATACAAGCCCCGATTATTTATTAGATTCAATGTACAAAATTACTCTGACACACATCAATGTCAGTGAGCTAACGCTTATTGCAATTCCTATGCTTAACTCGATATAGGTAAGCAGCAAGAAGTTCAAGGACAGGTCAGAAAACCTCATTTGAGTAGCATGGGTGTAGTGGGCTGAGATCCTGCTTGTAACTTTCTGAATTGTATATTTATTAGCTTCAAGAGCAAGAATACATGGAATCATGTCCTGGACATGAACAAAACCATAACTCACCTTCCCTTCTCTTGGCTTTTTTCCAAGGGATGATTAGCTGACTTTCTTAGAACCTGATAGATTTTTAGTCCTCATTTTAAGGAACAAACTTATCTTATTCAAATCACGAAGGCTCCACCCCCTGCCCTGCACTTTCAGAAAAAGGAGGCAGTCCCTCCAGCTGATGCCCACTCGGTTTCTGCCCAAGAGCACCTGGCTTGGGATGGCTCACCCTAAGTTGCTGCAAAGGAACCCCCCTCAGCCACGCAGCAGGACAATCTTGTCCAAGTAATGCTTACAGGAAGAGCAGAAGTTTAGCCTCTGAACTTGGAAATTATGTATGCAAGAAGATGAAGCGTAATTGCTCATTTCCCTCACAAACAAACACATTTGCTTATGATTTTGATTTCCTAAATACTCAGAAAAGCACATCATAAAGTACTTTTGCCTTAATGCTCCTTTTAAAATCTCTAATAACAACGTCATGTGCTCCACAGGAACAGACCATGTAATTTATTCAGGAAAATTAAAACCAGTAATCTGGTATTTTGTGTAAAGATTTTTTTCCCCCTGCATGTGCTTTAGAGAGATTTTTTTTCAGAAAAATGAAAAGAAATCTGCATGTGAAAACAAAGCCTTTAGAGTGAATTTCTATTACAGAAAATCAAGCTAAGAGAATTCCATAAAAGTAGCCCTTTTCCCTTTTGTTCCTTTACTGATAAAAGAAAATGATTCGAGGCATCTTCAGTAAAAAGTTGGATAAAGAAAGAAAATGGTTCACTTAGAAGGGTCCTGCCCAGGAGCATGTAGGCATTTTTCTTTGCATTATAATATACGATAATTTTATCTATAAATTTTGAGCAAATAATGTCCAGAATAGACACACTTCATAATGCTTTGCGGAGTTTGAGACATCCATGTAGCAACTGCCTTGCGATGGGAAAACATTAATGCTTTTTCTATTGGTAATCATCTGTAACATGAGCAATTAAGTACAGTACTAATGGACTATGGCCAGGAGCCTGGTACTAATATTAAAAACTGACAGAGATGAATAGGTTTGGAAGCAAAACCAGGCTGACAAAGACATTTTTATGAAGTGCTTGGACCTATTTGATTTAAACCAATCACAGGCAAGTTTGGACGAGTCAGGCCTTCAGCGACAATGATGCATTCACAGGCATTGTACCATTTCTGCTATGCCTTAAATAAAAACACCCATTGATTCTTTTCAACAACCCGCACTTTCATTATTACACTCATTAATAAACCAAAAGAGCCCAACTAATATATAAGTAACATTTACTGAGGAACTGGCTACTTTTTTCTTGTTGTAAAATGAAAACATTTACTGGAAACATGAACCACAATGCATGAAAAATACATCAGTGGATAATGCATAGTAGATCACTCATTTCTTTTTCATCTTCTAGGAAAGCAAAGCTGAAGGAGGGGAAGTGGAAAAGGAGCAAGTCTCTATATTAGAGTGAAAAGGAGACGCTGGATGAGCCAGCAGTCGAGTAGGACTGCAATCATTCTGATCTTATTTGGAAGCTTTTAAATATTTCCCAGGTATTTCCAGACTAGACATTGCTACAGAGTCTCGAGTCTTCCCAAATGTTGTGAGCAGTCCTTCACCAGTCTAGTCCTCCTTGTTTAACTGGTCTGTGACTAGCAGCGATGAATGAAATCCACCATGATCACTGCGTTTTAGGCAAGAGCTTTGGCCTCAAGTTTGACCAGAGCAGAACTCTTTCAAGTCCCTGGACATCTCTAAGTATTCTCTGCTTTTCTCTGGTAAAATGAATTAAAGGAGACTTCTAGAGCTGTAATTCTGACCTTTTTGCCTCACGCCTAGGCCAAATAAGAGAAAGTGGCATTGCTAAATTCAGTCTAATAAGAAAATTAATGGTACTCGAATCTTGCATCTAATCACAACAATGGGACAGGGTTCTAGATGGCACAAGGAAATGCAAGGACAGGTTAGGCATCAGGAAGCCATCCTGAACAGCTCTGCTCCAACCCCAGCTCTAGGCTCTGCACTGCCATTGTTGCTGAAGCCACACACATGACAGGGCTCCCCATGCTGAATTCCTACTTGGAAGCTGCACTATTGTCTCTCAACTCCAAATCCACCCTTGGCACTTGGCTTAGTAATGCTAGGACTAGAACTCTGTAAATTACATTCCTTTGTCAGTTGTCTTCCTTTTGGGGTTGTGCAAATGCACACGCGCGCGGGGGAGGGGGGTTGTCCTAGGAGGAAGGGGGAGAGGAGAAATAACTTCTTTCTACTTATCTTGCTCTTCATATCAGTGTCATCCCAACACTAACGTAGCAGTGGTAACTGGTTCCAGCTTTCAACTTCCAGTTTCTCTCAACTATCCCTAGCAGTTTCAATGTATTTGCTCTGAGGTCAAGCGGCAGCCTAAGCCTAGATCCATAGTGCTCCTCTCCTGAGCTCCCCTTAGTACTAACGCTGGCTGGGTGACGCCCTTTCCAGGGATTTGAACCCCAGCTCTGCGTGGCACACTCTCTAGGTGGTAATATCCTAATCCATTCTCTCCGCTCTCTCGGTTCTAGGAAACCTACAGCTCTTACCTCTGCGTTAATTTAGGGCTTTCACCAACACCTGTTTAAGCAATTCCCTACAGTAACTTCTCTTGGCTGAATACCTAGTGTGGTTTCCATTTTCCTTACTGCACCCTGCCCGATACACTGCCCAACAAATTCTAGATTTAGAAAAGTGACATGGCTCTTCCAAATGGTTAACCTGGCAGGAGACCATACCTTTATGAAATATCAAGAGTAAGGAAAAAAGAGATGGAAAAAAAACTAATAATATTTTACAGTTGCTACAGTTTGTTTTATATGTAATAGAATTGTCCAGTTTGGCTGATTGAAGGCTACTGGTAATATGCTCCTCCAGGAAGAGGTAAATCACGACAGAATGTACACAGTCTTCAAACAAACATATCTTTGCATTCCATTTAATACTGAGGGTATTTTTATTCACACAACTCCTTGAGTAAACTGTACACACACACACACACACACCCATTATACTCATCCCTTCCATTCTGAACATCATCTGTTTACTTTCTGACCATGTGATACCTTGTAATTCATTTGCGGAATGTGTTCACTCTTCAACTAGGTGAGTTAGCTAACAGCTGAAATATACCCCTTTCCCAAATCGTGATTTCAGTTGGGTCTTGATGGCTCAGGTGTTGGAGCCATTTGCACCAGGAGGAAAGGGCTGTGCACTCTCAGAATAGAAGCTAATTGGAAGTGGACTCGGTGTTTTGATGAAAACGTTCTGATTACAGCTTTGGCTCATGACTCAAACACAAGGAGACCGTGGTATCCTCAAATGTTATTTACAGAGCCTCACCTGAGATGTCAATGCTATTTGTAAGAGGACATCAGTGGTGTGCTTTTTACGTACAGCGAGCATGTGTGAGCTTTTGAATTAAACACCAAGAGAAATAAATCTTGAATTCAAAAAAACGGATGCCCTATTTTGCTAAGTGCTGTAAAGAGTAACAATTAGAATGTATATTATCAATGTTTAAAAATCCTCTGGGTTATAATTCTGCCAACTAAGGTAATCTCTTGGGAATACTTTGTGGCACTTTTATAGGATACTAAACCCATCTCAGTTTACTCTGAGTATTTCTACAAAAGCATTCTAAGTTTTGTTGACTTGCCATACAAAAAGAGGCTTTGAGTTCAATACCGTACAGATGAAAGTACAAGAGAACTTAAAACTTGACTAGGAATTGATGTGTTCAATGGTGTTAACTGGGGACACACATATATGATCCCGAAGCAGGTGTGAAATGTCTAGGTTAAAATTGGAATGGTAACTCCAAGACTATAGCAGGAACAATCAGCTAATCTAGTAGTTGTGTTTTACTTTTTTTTTTTTTTTTTTTTTTTGACAGGCAGAGTGGACAGTGAGAGAAAGAGAGACAGAGAGAAAGGTCTTCCTTTGCCGTTGGTTCACCCTCTAATGGCCGCCACAGCTGGCACGCTGCGTTGATTCGAAGCCAGAAGCCAGGAGCCAGGTGCTTCTCCTGGTCTCCCATGCGGGTGCAGGGCCCAAGCACTTGGGCCATCCTCCACTGCACTCCCTGGCCACAACAGAGAGCTGGCCTGGAAGAGGGGCAACTGGGACAGAATCCGGCGCCCCGACCGGGACTAGAACCCGGTGTGCCGGCGCCGCAGGCGGAGGATTAGCCTATTGAGCCACGGCGCTGGCTGTGTTTTACTTTTCAAACCAGCAAGCAAACTGGTTACTGCTTTGTAATTTATTTGATTAATGTGCTAGCTAGTTGTTTGTTCAGCTAAGTAGCTGTTCTTGACTTCATTCCACATATGGCCATTGTTAAAACACACACCCTTCTCTTGGTTTCCCAATCTCTGAATGCAAAAACAGAAGCCAATCCAGTGAACATTTCAACAGGGAAGTACCCGTTATAAGGAAGTTGGTACAACGCGAGCTAATTAAGTGAGGAGTCAAAGAGTACAGCAAGGATAACACAGAAAACAGCTGACTGGTCTTCAACGTCGTGGGTAATGGACTTAGTGCAAAGGGAAAGACCCCTGTGTCTGTAACCTTCACAGCAGGCTAAGCTTGCACCTGCCTCTTGTTCGCATTGTCACCACCTTTCTGAAGCAGGCTGAAATTCTAAGAAAACAAAGGCACACAAAACGTGGCAAGAAGAGTTCCTGGGTCAAAAGCACAGCTGTAGAAGAACAACCCCAAGATGGAAAATATAATGGACTTTATCTGGGGCCAGTTCTCTTATCGTAAAGAATTACTTCTCAGTGTCAATACAGTTACATGGCAATCTCATAGTCACATTGCACGTCTTTGTTTTCCAAAGCTGAAGATTCTCACAGTAAATGAACCTTCAGGGAACATACTGAGTAATCTGTGCTTCTGGAGGGGAAAAAAGCATTGTCAGGCAGGTGGTCACGGGATAAAACCAAACTAGAAGAACATCTAAATTTAGCCCCTGTAACCAGAGAAAGCCTAAAAATCACAAGGCATAATGCAAAGTAAAATGCCAGAGAGATATTTTCTGTTTCCTGAAAGGCCCTTAAGAGTTCCTGTCTTACCCCTGACTAGAGACACCTTCCAATTAATGCACTTTTAATTAAGTGAAGACTTTCCAAGAAAAGGTTTCTTACCTTTCATAATGTCTGCGGGTACAAGTGGCGGCGCTGGTGCTCCCAGGATTACCGCCTAATTCATCATAAATATGTTTCCATTGACGGCGGGCTGTTATCTGAAAAAATGGCAATGGGACATTCAATCGTGCATCATAAGAGATTCATGGTGCCAGGCTTCAATACATATGCAACAGTCAGAAGAGAACAGTCTGTTCTGGAAACCCAGGGACAGAGAAGTCCAAATGAGTATATAGGGAGACTTACGGTTTTATAGCAAGCTCTCACTTGCAGTGCTATTTTTTTTAAAATAAGAAAAATGGAATTTTATTTTGGGCTCTCTATTTTGCCACCCTTGCACCCCCCCTCCAAATATTCATGTACCTATCTGCCCCTAGAGCCCCGAACTCCTAGCCTTTATGTCATGTGATAAAGCAGCAAAATAAAATCTTATTTTAGCTGAATTCTATTTTAGTTCTTTAGTTTACATTAATAAAAATGAATATTAGTTGCCCGAGGCTTGCAGAAATGGTGGCCAAGTACATAGGTAAGAGACTTTACCAAAGATGCTTTTGTGTCTTCTGATTTGTGAACCATGTGATGCACTGCCTACTTTCAAAACTTTTTTTAAGTTTTAAATCAAAATAACTATACAGATTCATTAAAATAATTAAATTGGTTGTGGAATTTGCAATCATTTCAGGCTATATTTTTATGCCAGCTATTCTAATTACCATAACAAAACCTAACTCTGAAACTATATATGTTGCAAGCTGTTTATTTTCATTTTCTCAGGTCAGGAAAATGGGAGATTGGTCAAATCCTATGAAAATTAACATATTCTAACGCTAAAATGCTTGTGATGTATATTATTGAATGGACTGAATACAAACAAACAGCTTGTAATATACTGAACTGCACACTGTGGTCTTTTTTCCTTTAATTTTATTTTGTACCTAAATTAAGATTTTAGAAAATAACAGATGCAAGATCTGGCAAATGATTAATTTGGGGAAACCATGTCATTTGCTACATCTGAGTGATTCTAGAGTTCACTTGAAACTAGGAAGACGGGACAAATTCTGGGGTCCTTGTGGACTTTCTAGAGAGGATTACATGAAAGCCCCATTATTGGAATGGGTAGGGAGGGAGTGTGGCAAAGGTGCTGGTGGCATTTAAGGCAGTCATGGTAGACGGCTTCTTTCGAGAAACACAGAGCTGCCAGCTGAGTTCACCAAGAGGCTGAGGACAGCAACAGGGGGAAAAATTCTCAGTTTGCAATGAGGGCTCTATAATTGCAGTCTTAGGAGGAGGAGATGGGTGGTGAAATATTATAGGGTAAATGGCACCTTTTCCATTTCAAATAAAAAGAGCCCCCCTCATCTCTATACAGGCTTCTCAAGAGGGCCTGGAGACAATGTTAGCTTTGCATTGTTCAATTTCCAATGAAGCATTTTTGAACCAATTGGTTGTAATAGTTCACATCAGACAGACCTGCTAGCAGGGGTAACTGAAAATAAAACTTCCTTCTTTATAGCTTGATTTATATTTTAATAAATGATTTCAAATGACTTTCAAAGCACTCAAAATACGTATTTTCATAATTATTTCAGACTTATTTGCAGTCTCCCTCCAACCTATAAATGATACAACCTTGGACTGATCTATTTGAGGCTGGTATATCAAACAAGGAGAAACAGGCTCCCTTCCCCAGTATCTACCTTATTCCTCAAAGCACTTGGAATACTGAGGACCCTGAAACACTACCACATTCCCCTCACTCAAATGAGGTGCAAGGGCCCTGGGGGTCAGAGAGGGGCCAGAAGACCGCAGCCCCGCCAATCACATCTGAAGAAATCATCAATCTTGTCATCTTTGTGTCTCTTATGAGCACTGAATTCTACATTTCATACAGGATTTGCATTTCCATGCTGCCATTTAATCCTCCCATAGCCCGTGAGGAAGGCTATAGGACTTTTATTCATAGATGAAGTGAGACTCAGAGAGGTTACATGACCTGCCAATGACACACAGCAGCAGATTGAAAACCAGGACCCATATAAATAATACATTATCAAAAAGGAAAAATCTACCTTACACTAAGTCTGGAACTGTGACAGCAGGAAACCAGCATCAAGCACCACTGGTTGCGAATACGTCACGTACAGCTGATGAATCTGTGTTAGCGTTTTGGTGCTTATATACGATTCGTACAGGGAGGATTCATCGACACTGAAGACGGGGCTGGGCCTTCAAGGAAGTGATCCCTCTGTTTCCATGCCCTCCACTGGAGGGTGGATGAACCAGGCCACTTTAAAACTTTTTAAGTTATAAAATATGGGCTTCCCAACTGCTAAATGCGTTTAGCCACTCAGTTCTCCTGAGCATATCTCTCTTGTTTTGTCTTCAGATATATATATATATATATATATTTTTTGACAGGCAGAGTGGACAGTGAGAGAGAGACAGAGAGAAAGGTCTTTCTTTGCCGTTGGTTCACCCTCCAATGGCCGCCGCGGCCAGCGCGCTGCAGCCGGCGCACCGCGCTGATCTGATGGCAGGAGCCAGGTGCTTCTCCTGGTCTCCCCTGGGGTGCAGGGCCCAAGCACTTGGGCCATCCTCCACTGCACTCCCGGGCCACAGCAGAGAGCTGGCCTGGAAGAGGGACAACCGGGACAGCCCGACTGGGACTAGAACCCGGTGTGTCGGCGCCGCAAGGCGGAGGATTAGCCTAGTGAGCCGCGGTGTCGGCTCAGATATACTTTTAATTTAAATGCTGACGGTGGACTCCAGAGGGTAAAGGCGGGAAGATATCACGCCCAGGAAGAGATGCTACTGCTTTCAAGGGTCCACAGGTTAGTAGGAGGGACAACCCCACACAAGTTACCACAGAGGAGGATGTACAACTGAGCAGTCCACACCCAAGTAAAAGAAGCCAATCCTGGGAGAGTGAAACTTAACCTTATTGTAAAGATGCCTGGGTTACTTCTTCTCAACACAGGTAACACCCAACGAACCATACAGGAAGCCTTCCACATCCATTATTTTCACAAAGGCCTTACTGCTTATAAAAACAGAGGTGTTTGAACTGCTCTTTAGAACCCAAGTGGTTTATTAAAGGTGGCCTGAAACCAACTCTCCATACCACCAACCTCAGCCAAGAAAATAGGTCGAACGAGTGGGAAAGGAATCTATCTCTTCCACAATGATAAAAATACTCTGTGGCTTAAAAAAAAAAAAAAATGGAAAAACACTCTTAATTCAATGGTCTTGGAGTCTTGATAGCTCTTTTTGGTTGCAGGGTGAAAAAAAAACCCACTAACTTTTTTGTGGTCACATAAGGAAATATTAATCAGAAATCTTTTGGGCTGAAGCTCATCCAATGGCTTAAGAACAGGTAGGAAACAGAAGTCAAGAGGAGTTTGCCCGAGCACAGCATTGCTGGGCTGCTCTGAGGAAGAGCCTCCTTCTCGGGACCTTGAGGGCGGACTGAATTCAAGGAAGATGACTTTTTTTCCTGGTAGTACTCCAGGAACTGGAGCCTTTCAAAATTGCATGACATCATCTTTGGCCTCAAGAATTTTGAATTAAGCCAGAGGCTGTCTGTCCAGAGAACTAGGGTTAGATTCAGAGGATGTCTTCGAAATGATGTCAAAACCAGAATTTGATGTCAAAATCTTATCCTTCCAGAGAGAAGACAAGCGATTTCTTCGTCCTGTCTTGGGGGAAGGGCAGGGCAGGGCGGGGCAGGGCGGAGAAGAGGGGCCGCTGACAGACGTTCTTAGAAGCACCCCTCTCACAGCATGCCCTGACTCTGGGGTAAGAGTTACTCAAGAGCCATTTCTCTGCCCTACCTGCTCTCCAAATACTGCCTCTGGCTTGCTGTCAAATAGTTAGCCAAATGGAAATCACTTTTAGCAAGCCTTTTACTCTCACGGTTCTATATCCTGGTCAGACCCCAAGCTACTCTTCCAGCATTAACTGCTTCCCCAGATGCTGAAGTGAGGGTCCCGACAGCTCAGCAGCAAAGCTTTATCCGGCTCTGCCTCTTCTACAGTAGGTGATCCATGTTCTAATGCGTTTGGAAGGAAAACTTGGGTAGATAACTAGAAAGCAAGGATCCGCACTGCCAGCCAATCAGAATGCCAGAGCACTGTGTTTTCAGGAAATCCATTCCACTCAAAACATTTACGATCTCTAAACCTAAGGAGGCAGAGACTATACACTCCCAGCAGAGGCAGAGCAGGCTGAGAGCCTTGCATATTGCTATTAGTCAAATGTTATAAAGGCTTAAAATAAAACTTCTGCTCCTCTTTTTTTTTTTTTTTTAAATTCAATTTGAGGGTTGTGAAGGACTGAAATGAAATAATCCATAATCTGCAATTCAAACCAGAAGGTTTGGAATAGTTTATAACCACAAACAAAAACAAGCCAATTAAGATGGCCTCTTTTTATAACCAGAAGGGATTCCAGAGAGATGTCTTTATCCAACTGCAAGTTAACAGCAGCAGTGACACAGCTATGCATTTTATATTACAGGGTTTTTTTTTTTTTTTGCTATTGCTTAATATTTACATTATCTAGACTTCTTGATCCATCTCCTAAATTCACACATTATTCTCAAGAATCAGATAAAATGTCAGCTGGTAATTAGTACATCTGATAAGGCTCATGTTAGGTGCAAAGAACAGACTGACAGATGCTACAAAGGAAGGCAGGTTATTACATCCTTTTCCCAAAACATCACCTGAAACGTGTAGAAAGCATTTTGTGTATGTAAGAAATAGCTGAGAGTGGAAGGCGCCAGAGGGATGATTTATGAATCGCCTTCCTCTCACTGATACCAACGAAGGCTTAGACAAAAGTGCACAGAAGTCCCAGCAGGTCAGAGTCTGAAGCCTGCCGTGCTGACTCTGTGCGGCGCATTGCATCTCCCTGAGCCTGTTTTTCTTCTCTGTAAAATGCAGGTGTGAGACGGAGCAGAGCAAGGATCTCTTTTTCACTAAGTACAACTCAGAAAAAAAAAAATCTGGGGGCTACTCTTCCTCATTCAAAATGGAAATAGCTTACTGAGTCCTGACTTAGATCACCACCTTAGCAAATGGAAAAATACTTGTCTGAGACATTGTGCTACTCTTGAGTCAAGGGAACATTCATTTCTAGCCTATTTATATGGTAAAATCATAGAGGCCAATTTCTAATCTTTGATATTTGACTTACATGGGGGCCACTTTTTTTTTTTTTTTATTTAAAAGGCAGAGAAGAGAGAGAGAGAGGGAGAGAGAGAGATTCCATGTGCTGGTTCATTCACCAAATACCAACAATAGCCAGAGCTGGGCCAGGCCAAAGGCAGTTCCATCCAGGTCTCCCATGTGGGTGGTAGGGACCAAAGCACTTCACCTGCTGTCTACCAGGCTGCCCATTAGGAAGCTGGATTGGAAATACTGTACCTGGGCCTCAAACCAGACAATATGGGATGTGGGAGTCCCAAGTATCAACTTAAACCACTGTGCCTAATGCCCAGAGGATCACATTGTGAAGGGAAGGGTTATGGGGGACAGTAGGCCGAGATTAATAATCATTGTATAGCTGGCTTTGAATTTGCAACACCTCGGTAGTTTAACCGAAAGGATTCTCTGATTCTTAGGCCGGCCCAGCTCTCACTCCGGAGTGAATCCCAGGCTTGGGGTCTGGTCTGCTACTCATACTTTGAAGTTCCCAGTAGGACATTTGAGCCCCAGTTCCCAAGGAGTCTCTGGGAGCCACTGCTCTGGAAGACTCTACGGTCTCTCTTGAGTGCTAAACGATACAGGTCCACACTGGTTTTTGGTATCAGATCATCTCAGAGATACGAGGCCTTCAGTGTCTCTGTGATGAAAACATTAAGTCCGTGGACACTGGATATTACTGTACATCTCCTGGTGTCACTTCAAACCTGAATCCTCATCAAACACCTCATACTTTTATTTGTCAAAATACGCCAAGAACAAAATGTATTCTATTTGTAGGGGGTTCAAGAGCTTAAATAACTTCGTACAGGGCCAAGAGTCAGCATGCAGCATCTAGCAAGATGTGAGAAGACTGGGAAGGAGAAATTCTTCTCACGGGGCAGATGCCAATCTGGTCTTTCATATTTCCCCTCCTCCCCAGTGAAGGGAATCAGAGTGTCCCACCCGCAAAATGTGCCGCTTTCGTATAAGGATCAATTTGAGCTGAATCAACAGATACAGGAAGAGCTGCTGTTTTTCCCTTATCTACCCCAAAGCAAGGTGTACATTTCCCTTTTGTGAAGATGTCCCCAACAGCACCAGGAAGAGAAGAGCGACTCTTATCTCTGGAGATGAGCGGTCCCCTCCTGCAGCCCCCACTGTCTACTATGTGGCTCTGGGGCCTCCTCACTTGGTACCATCCTTTCCATCCTGCCCTCCACTCCCGCTTCAAGGTCACCTGGCCCAGCTCCCCACTTTAGTTTTAATCACTAAACTCTCTATGTCTGATTTGATTCTGCCGCCGTATCTCTCTCCCATTTGACTCATTCCCTCTTTCTCAAAGACCGTGATCTTTCATGTCTAAGTTTCATCTCTTCCCCAAATTCTGCTCAAACAGTACTGCAGCCACCAAGTCTTCCTTCTTTCACCTCTACTTGAGGTGTAAATTTACCTCTACAGGGCACTCATCTGTCTCCACTTTGTCCCTGATGATAACTACTGCCTCTCCTGACGATGAGTGTCTCAAGCACTGGCCCACTGGCCTAGATATTTTGCATCTCCTACAGTGTCTGACACAGTGGCTTGTATATATAAGATATTCAGTAAGCATGTGGTCAGCTGATTTGCTGATTGTGTGGTCACTCTTTCACTTAACAAAAGAATAAATAGTATGTGTTCAAGGAGTACCACTTATACCCTGAAATTTAACAGCAGTTTCTTCTGAACTCTATACCAATTTGCTGTTGCTTGGTGGGGAGGGGGAATCTTTGTGAAGTTACAAAAGTTACAAAAGCAGGAAAAACTGATTCTGTGAAATTTTCTGGCACTCTCCCTATCAGTGAATAACAAAAAGTTCCCAAGTTTAAAAAGACATTTCTTAATATTGTGCAATATCATGTAACTATCAACAGTCACAGTTCATAAGAATATGTATTATTATTCCTAATACTAAAAATTAGACTTAAAAGTCTAGGCTGTGAGGTTGACCCCTAAATTTATGAGAATAAGTTTTTTTTTCACTTGGATGAAAGCTACATTTAGGTTGAGATTTTACAAAACTATGAGCTAGAGTGGCAAGGAGTCCATATCCTGCCTGGTCCTATCAGCAGACTTGACCAAATGAAAGATTACAATATTTATTTTACATAGAGCACTTGATAAAAAAAATTCAAGTAAATTCATGTCTATGAAATGTATATTTTATGAGTAGTTTACATGACTATTATATTTCTTTATAAACATAAATATATATACAGTCCATATATTAAATAAATATTTTACAGGCTCATATACTCAAAAAGAATTTTTAGACAGCATTCATAGAAGATATCTCTACAGTAAATGCCAGATTTTCCAAATCACATAACACTTGCCAACATTTCCCATACCAAGCCCCTGACATCAAACCATTATAATGGTTTGTGGAACAATATGCTTTATCTGGCAAGAAACAATGATTATTATGCTTGGGCTGAAATGAATTTCATTTTCTTGACTTTGTGTCTCTTACTGTCATTTTACTATGGTACAGAGATATCCCAGATTACTGCTTAAGCAAAGAAAAAAATAATTTCTTATTCAATTGCAGAAGAAACTGCACAACTTAATCTGATCATTGTGTGGAAGAGAAAATATTTCCAGTGACGACATCTTCCTATGTCAATTGATTTTATTACAGATGCCATCTCTGTGTGCTGGATTAATGCAGCTCTTTCTTCTTATTTCAAGATCTTAATCTGAGTTTGTTGCTCTAACATTTTATTGGTTCAAAATACACGCTGTAAAAATCCGTGGCCATCAAATTTTCCTGTGGGCTAAAAATAACCCACTCCTGTCAGTTAGAATTAGCTGATAAAGAGTGTCAGAGCTTGTTCTGAATAAGTTTGATAACTTCCTGTTTATTCAGCACTGACCCTTGTCTAATAAAGCTGCTTTTGCCCTAGAATGAGAGGAGATTCTGCTGCATTCTATTCCTTAATGGCCAATACTGATTACTTTTGAAAGCCTTTAATACATTTCCCATATTAGACATGAACAGATGTCAGGTATGTTGCCAAGAGAAATTTCTTTTATGCAATCTTGGCTTGTTGTACAATAATAGCCCTTTCTCAACATGGGAAAAAATTACAGACCCAACTAATTTCCCTGACAGGGGAGAGTTACATATGTTTTCCACTTGTAGTTTTTACGACAAGTTTACAATTTTGCCAAACCTGGAACTAATTGGGACTGTTTCCAAAAGTGGCCCAATAAACCCCCAAAAGTGTAGAGCCATTCAAAAAAGGCAGCCAATGACGGTTTGCTTTTGCATTTTCTACATTTTGGTCAAAGGAGGGGGGGAAGTAAGATTGCAAAATTACTTCATTTAAGTTGCTTAAACACTTACTGTTTCATATCCTCCCAGTTTTTGAGCAGCTTGAAACATAGTCCAAAGGTTAACTGTTAGAGGGACAATAAGTATTTAGATAAGCATTGCATTAACATATTTCCAAGAAATGTCAATTAAAACATTTTTTTTCAACGAGAAAGAGAAAAAAAAACACTAACGTATCACAGAGAGCTAAGTTCTTAGGAAACAATTTGCCAAAGGGCATTCAACAGCAGAATCTATTTTTAACACTTAAAATATTTCTTAATCGTCACAAAATGATGGAGATAGTTCTACTTTCAGGACAAAGGACAACACGGTTTTAGTCCTGTTACTGTCAACAGAGCAAGAAAAGCTGAATTAGAGCATCCTTGGGAAAAAGTATTTCAGAATTGGGGTTGATTGTGTTCAGCCCTTAGAAAGAAGCCATTCATTAAACAGTACTACATAATGCTTCCCTCAGATAAAAACTCTCTAGGATCAATAAATAACAGCCAACTTAATATATGATTACCTTCTTAATCGAATGGCTGATGACAACACTCTAATAAAGGCTTACATTGTATTTCACTACCACGTGATGCCTTGCAATGAGCAGGAAAATATTTCACTTGCAAGGCAGCTGTGATACAACAGATGAGAGGGAAGGAAGACATTCATTCACACAGGAATTGAGTCATGAACCCTCCTGGTCCTCTAACTTGTTTGTGTGATGTCGCAAATATATTTTTTTCCAAGCAGGGCTTGCCTGTGTTTAGGTTGTTAAACAACTATGCTCAATTGCTAGCAACTCGTTCATTTATACCAAATACCCTGGAACGAGACTACTATGGATCTGATTCTTTTACAAGAGGGGAAAATTGAACTTCAAGTAATTCCTTAGTAAGGGAAATGAATAAAATGAAAATTAGAACAACAACAACAAAAAAGGCTCTGTGACACAACATGTTCGTAAAGCCTCATTGAACCTTGCACTATTTCAAAGCTATCAAGAGCCCTGCGTCGGCCTTGATTTAATCTGAACCAATGCATAATGCAACAAAGCTGTTCATAGTACATTAATTTTACTTCTATTTCAAGCAACCAGTTTTCCGACAAACATTGTAATCATTCCTAGTTATATAAGTTTATAATGGCTGCGAGTGTTCTCTTGCAATCAGTGCCAATTGCTATTAGGTATGTAAATTGTTATGTAAAACATACAGGTTTGACATTCTTCATCAAAATGACACATGGTTTTAATCTAGGGAGATACGTTTGGAGAAAATACTATTTCAAGCCAGAGGCTCATCGCTTCGTGCACCACTAAATCCAGACAGAGGCAAAATATATATTCACTTGCGTACTCAGGGCAAGATCTGGGCTTTTCTTTTTTCTTCTATTATTATGGAATTCTCATCAGCTATGAGTTCCTGTTCTCTTTACATGGGATGATACTTAAAGGCACATGTGAAAGTAATTGAAAACTGGGCCCTCTGTTCAAATCTGTGCGTTTCTTGTTTCTCTGAAGTCAGATTTTTGTTATCTTTTAACAAATTTGGGGCTTAGGAAATGTGTTTTCTCTTGGTGGTTGTTTTGTCCACCTTTAAATGTCCTCCTTTGAAAAGCTGTCTTTTCCCAGGCAACATCTGTGCCTGATAAAGCTACGTCATATTATTATCTCACAAGAAAGGCGGTGCAGACACTCGAGACTGACAAAACAGAAAATGAGAAACTTTCAACATGTCTATTTCCAGTCATAATCAGTGGATTCAAGCCTATAAATATCTCATTGCAACTGTCCCAGAAGGGAACAATGTAGCGGAAAAAGGCAGGGAAAAAATTCTTGGCTTGGATGATTTGTAGATTTAGTATAAACAGAGAACACCATCCCTAGATTAGGATTTCAACATAATCCTGAGTCCAAAAAAAAAATTTTTTTTTTCAATTCAAAGAATCTCAGCGATTTTGATATTTCAGAAACAAAAACAAGTATACTTACTCTGTTTAAAACCTAAATAAGGGATTCGCTCTATGGGCGTTTTCCTTTCTTTCATGTATTTATAAAGTGCCACCAAGAAGGCCTGTTCATCTGCCCTGCACTCCTCACCAATAGCAAGCTTTGGTTTTTCTTCATTGGAGACTTTTTTACAGTTATTGTGGTTATTCTTCGGTTTGGTCAAGGCTGACCTGGCCTCACATTTCACCTGGAAAAGAAAAAAGTACACCTTTTCAAATAGGGCAGGGCTCTGGAATGCGTGCAAAGATGTAGCCGGGGTTGCTGCTCACAGAAGGGGAAGGCTGAACCGATGGGTGGCACTGGCCCTGAAAGGAGTTTCGAGGTACCACTGAACCTGATTGTCTTAGATCAGGGGATGCTAGACTTCTTAAAGGGCCACACAGCAACCACCACAGGTTTTTGAATCATACAGTCTCTGAGATCATAGGCAATATGTAAATGAACGATTCCATTAAAACTTTATTGACAGAAACACAGAGCCAGTGGGCCACAGTTTGCTAATCTATCCCAGCTTCTTTTAGATTCTTTCTAAGTATAACCGATATGAAACAAGAAATAGTATTTGCATCTGGTAGAACCATTCCTTTGCCTCTTTATATATTTTATTTTCCTAAGGGGCACCATCCATCAAGGTTCTTGAATAAACCCTGACTTTTTAATAAATTGTCCCATATCGTACACTTTGTATCAAAATGAAAGGTGCATTTATTGCTTCGTAGGAAATTTATCTGCTTGCTACTCTCACCAGCAAACTGGAAAAACATGCCAGCAGCAGGAACACCAGCAAGCTCTCCGCTGTCTGTCACCTGGAAGTGTTTCTCAGTAGGAAACAATGGATCCCACTCTGTAATGAGAACTCCTTGCTTTTCAGGCAGCTCTGAGAGTATAAGACACGTTAACTTGCCACAAAATGAAGGGTAGAGGTCAGCTAAAACCCAACAAGAGTAAGTGAAAGGTTCCATAATTAAAAAAATAAATGGCGGCGAATGGTCTTCCTTCCACACTCTGGGCGGATGTGGGGCTCGGCCTACGGAGTGGCTCACCTAATGTTCCCTCCTCACTGCCATGTTCTACAAGAGTCCTTTGATGGTTGTTAAATAGAACGCTAAGTTGCTGAGCTATTTTAATTGTAAAAAGGGGAAGTACAAAGGGTCAGACTTTGAGTTCAAGTGCGCCCATGGGGAATGTGTACATTCCAATATTCTTTACATCTCCGTATCTAACATCGGCTGGGAAGAGGGCAAGTGCCGGGGAAATGTTATGAATAAAAATGTCCCACATACTCTACAGTGCGCTCCATTTCAGATTTTTGAACTTTTCTTTCCCTGCAGATCTTCCTTCATAAGTACTAAGAACATAAAAGACTATGCTTATTTATTAAAGGAAAGGGTGCCCTCTGCAAGGGTTTTCTTTATTGCTTATTCTCTCAAGTGAACATGTTCGTTTGATATCTTTAGACTGGTCTTGGAGAAATAAAATTTCATGCACAACTCACTCAACAGAGGGTCTAGAAGAGATTTTAATGTTTAAGGGGCTGTGGAATTGGGGTTAAATATATTATCCACATAACATTTTCACTTACGATATTCTCAGACTTTAGTACTTTGTAACATTCTATTAAGAACATCCTGTGAAATTTTATGTTGTCATCATTTTTCGCTTTCAAATTTTAGGTTGTTGGGGCTAAAGTTCTGATGAAATGTATGATTTAATGGCTTCTTGAAATCATAAAATCACTCCAGTTGTAATCTGCATTGCTTCCCAGCCTTTTCTGAATAGCTAGGTTCTATTCTTTTTTTTAAAAGGATTGATTTGAAAAGCAGAGTTACAGAAAGACTAAGAGAGACAGAGAGAAATCTTCCATCTGCTGGTTCACTCCCCCGAATGGCTGCAATGGCCAGGCTGAGTCATGCCAAAGCCAGGAGCTCCCTCAAGTACTTGGGCCATCTTTTGCTGCCTGGCTGGATGAGAAGTGGAGCAGCCAGGACTCGATCCAGTGCCCGTGTGGGATGGTGGCATCACAGGTGGCAACTTAACCCACTATGCCACAACGCTGACACTAGTCAGGTTCTGTCCTAAGCTCTATTAAGTATTATCTCATTTTGTGTCCACAATCCTAATATGGTCGGTATTATTCCTGCATTAGAGATAAGGCAAGTGAGAAACAGGGTGAGCAGCACATGTACAAGTTAGTAAGCGGTGAGTCTGGGATTTTGAGCTCAAGTGGCCCCAGTCTAGGGCTTGTGGTTTTAAACATTCTACTGACACTCTTAAAAAGATCAAATTGGGAGTCAAAACAAACTTCAAGTTAAAAAGCACATCATATTACTAAGCATGACAAAACATACCATTTAGAAATGTGACGTATCAAATGAGAAGTAAAAGATAAAACCAGGTGGTTTCCAAAGTGTAAAAGAACTCTGTCCCTTCTGCTGTACAGTGAACAAAATGGAAGGAAAGCAGTGACACAGAGCACCCAGAGTGGACACAGTGCTGTGGGCTTTCCCCACTCTGCGGTCAGGTCATCAGAATCCTAACAGGCAGACACTGAGCCCCATTTTCCCGCGGAGAACACAGAAGCTCAGCAAGTGAGGGGCCGACATCTGGGTTTGGAACTCAGCTCCACTTCCCTCCAAACCTCAGGCTCGTTAGAAACAGGAGTAGAGCGAAGGGCTGTGTAGAAAGCAGGCCGAGTCTTGCAGCGATAGCAGGCCACTTATCTCAAGGATTACGAGGTCCAAAGCACCTGTTAAGGGAGTATGTGGTGCGCTCCTCAGTGTCAGTGTCCAGACGCCTACTTAACTCTCTGCCTCACCTGTGTGGAAACAGCCAGAGACAGCAGGAAAGTGCACAGGGGGTGCACAAGCCAGGTGGGAAGTAGTTCAGATCACGGCACAGGCTCCAGATGACGCCAGGCTGCCACCTACTGAACTCCATCCTGAGCAGTGGGCTCGCCCCACGCTGCTCCTGAGGGAGCCAGGGGCTGGGCTGGAAGTGAACAAGTGCACGATGCCTTCCTTTCTCCTACTAGCTTGAGACATTTTTTTTTTCCACGTAACATAAATGGGCTCTTTAAAGTATTATTCTGTTCCGAGTAGGACCAAGTCAAGTTCCTGCCTACATTTTTTCACATTTACCCAAAACATTCTCAGCACTTTAATCTATTGAATTATTATAGTGCAGGTGTTAATGGAAACAGGAGCTAGTTATCATGGTGACCTTGAGAAAGCTCAAGCTTTTGATGGTGACAGTTAATTACCAGATCTATTTTTTTCCCTACCTGAACACCATACACCTGTTGAGCTCACTAAGAACCTTGGGGTTTCCAGAGTGATTGAGGAAGTGCTAATTAAAGAATCAACATTTAACGTTTCCAATGAATCACTACCTATTTGATATTAACCGCATCCTTCCACGGGATTGAGTTATAACTAATCCAGCCTTCCACTGGGATAGCATGATGTGCTGAAGCAGCAAAAAAAAAAAAAAAAAAAAAAAAAAGGCTAGAATTTTAATCTCAGCTTGGTCACTAACTTGCTAGGTGACCCTAGCTTCTTCTTCAGTGAAGTAAGTATGACCCCTGGGAGCGGTTCTGAGGACCCAACGAAATGAAAAAATATTGGAAATAATGGAAGTATCACATTTGTGAGATATCAAAGGTATGTTTGTGATTTAAGCGAAAGAACATATTGCACACCCTAGTTCCCTTTCTTACATTCTTTTTTGAATATAAACCACCTGTTACACACGTCTGGCCTTTGGAAAATGCTTACAGGATATGAGAAATCATTTTCCTTCCATCCATATAGATTTTTCACTAGAGACATAGGCCAAGACCATTTCTTTTTCACAGATCATCCTAGGAACAGGCCTGGGCCTCAGCTCTGCTGAGAGCTGCTGCTTTAAGGTGAGCGCAGGGAAGTGGCAGCATTTGGGTGGGACACATTCATGGTGGCTTCAGAGAACGCACGGTTTCCTTCCATGTGGTATCTGCTGTCTTTGGGAAGCCATGGAATTCTCTTCCCTGGAGAACAGGTTTTGCAGAGCCCTGTTCTCATTGAGAAACTACAACCTTTTGAGGGCGACAGGAAAATTACTGATAATGAACACAACAAACCCAATGGATTGCATTCTAGGAACTTTGCTGTGTGGAGTTGCACGAAACTGGTACTTATCCACTCAGATGGTCTGTTTCAGGTACATGGGAAACAGTCACCCAGATCTTGGTCATAAACTCAAACAGCTCACTGTCACCTAAAATTCTGCTTCCAGTTCAGCAAATGATCAGGGGGCCACAGTCTTATAGCCTTCGTTGCAGCATTTCATGGGAAGAGGCCACTTGAAGACACACATGTGTTTCTAATGGCTGTCCTGGTCCCAGATGCTGTTTGTTCATTCTGTATCAATTTTAATGTCTGTCTGTTGGTGCCAACAGACAAGTTCACCATACTTCGAACTTGCCAGTGTTTTAGCTGAAGTGTTCTCATCAGACCTGCTAGAAGTGGCCAAGGCAGAATTGTAATCCAAGACTCCACAAAGAGCCGAGCCATTAGACCAGTCCCCAAGAGCTGAGTGCAGTGTGACACTGATCGCTTTACCACTGAACATCTGCAGTGCAAGCAAGATCCGTCTCCTCATACAGGTTCTGCGTGGTAGCACTGGTGGGAGGTGGCTGAATGGGTCACTCAGAAAACCCAGGCTTGACTTGTATCCATCTTAAGGAGGATAAGTCACTGAAGATCATATGCAGCCTGCCTGTAGAGCCCGCTCCTGTCCTCTGATTTGCAGGCCTGGGAGTGAGTCCTGAGCTGCCTTCCATGGAGAGAAACATTGGAGATACTGTACTTTCAGATCAATTGTATAAGTTTTGTAAAATTCCCAGAGAAACCCTGGAAGTGACTCCAAATGACCAGGGAAGGATCTTCTTCCTGCTGGGCTTAGGTGCAGACTATGCAGGAGTAAACACGTGATGTCACCCCCGAGGGTAAGGACCAGCACTACTCAAGGCACAGGCAGTGCAAGCTCTGCTGAATATTATGGTCCTGGAACCTTCTCCTTGCATTCTGCATTGTCTTTCAGGAACTTGCAGACTACAGCGATAAGGAATGGTCTGTCCCTGGCGGCACGCTTCTAGACCATGGAACCCAAGGAAGGCAGTTCAGCCTCCAATGTTCCTTACAAGAAGATGTCATTATGCCATTTGTGTGGCCTGCCCCGGAGAAGACTGAACAAGCAGAATGGATATAACATTAGGGAAATAGTTTTTTTGTTTTTAGCCAGAAAATGGAAGGTGCACATTTCAGAATCTTGAAAGCATAAAGAAATCCTAACCAAAAAAATCCTAAGAATTCTTGTGAAACAATCATACTTGAAGAGTAAAAAGAATCTGAATGTTTAGAATTTACTTCATTACACTGTTGGGGGGGTGGGTGAGGAAGGGGGAATGACATGGAAGACAAACAGGGTTGTAAACACAGAATGGAACTCAGATTTTTTTCTACATCAGAATCTCCCAAATTTACCAATAGTCAAAACTCGAACATTTTCAGAAGTTTAGTTCTTGTACTGGAATCGTGGTATCAGTTGAAATCTGGCCTAGAATTTATGTTCTAAAGGGATTACTGTAATCTTTGACACAGAAATAACACCTAAACATAAACACTGAATTAAACAGCACCAGGGAAATCTGACCCAAGCCCACCAAAATCCAAAAAGTAAGTCTAAGCTATGACATGACACTTTGCCCTCCCTGATGTGAAACACTTTGGACTTCTACTTTCAAGATTCAAAAAAGGCTTAGGCAAAATGAGCCCTGGATTTTCTTTCCACATTAATAGAGCTCTTTTAAAAATATATAAAGATATAAATAGGTATATGTAAATATTTATATAAATATATATGTAAATATTTTGCTATGTATCTTTACTTTTACTTTGATGTAAATTAGAGGTGACCTTGGAAAGTACTAACTGAAAAGATTAATTCTAGCCATTTCTAATTTCATCCTCTGTTAATCTCTGAAACATATTTAAATGAACACATTCAGAAAGAGGATGGTTCAGCTGGTCTATTTTTGATACGAGCAGAGTAAACTATGTCATTGTGTCACCTACTATGAAATCTCAGCCTCAGTGACGTGGGTGCTTAATCATCTGTCCTTTACCCAACAGGCCAAAGTGGGAAGCGGGAAGTCTTTCTGTTGACTAATCAAAATGCGTCCCTCCCTCCATCCCCCAGCCTCCAGACACAGCGTACAGTGCCAAAGTCAGATTCTGCCCTGGAAACTGCCACCAAGACACAGAGCAGAGAGATAAAGAGAAACAAGGAAAAATGAAGAGACGCAGCAAAATGAATGTGATGGAGCAAATGATCCTACCTTGGCAACAGCTTTGCCATCGGAATTATTGTTGGAATCCTTTACGCCACTGAATGAATCTCTTCGTTGCGGGCATGGTTTCTTTTTGCGTGGTCTGCCTTTAAGATTTGGCGCTGAAAACAAATGGAGAATAATTTGACACACACTCTCATTACACGGGCTCCCTTATGAAAGATGAAATCTCAGTGCAGTGGTCCCTCTCAAATTCTTCAGAGAAACATGTATCTGTGGCAGCCAACTCTCACTGTATGCTTCCCTCTCTAAAGGGTTACATCCTGGTAGACTATACACTTCTGTACATGTGTCCCAAAGCCATCTATGGCTCTTTAACATATATAATTAATATCAATAAAAGGAAGCCCTAACTCTGAAGGCTGATGATACAGAAAATCCCCTTCCCTACTCTGAGAAAAGAAGCATTCAGGGCTAACAGACAACCTTGAACCTGGCTTTGAGATCATTCTTTGTCTTTTGCTTTGTATCTTGTTTTCAGAAACCTAAGTGATGTGCCTGCCAGCCCATAAGGGTAGCCAAATAACACAGCATTTGAAAACATCTCTCTTTGAAAGTGTGTGGCAACATGAGCAGTTTCCCAAATTATCATACCGATGAAGTCAAGAGAGAGCTGTAGAGAGAGACATTCACAGTAGCAAGCTGGAAAATATTATTACATGTATTTACTAATAATATTGCGACTGGCATGTTTCAAATCTCAACAAACCTGGCAGATGCATTTCAATCAGCATGCTGGCTGCCTGTCTGAGGGTTTTTTAAAACAACTTTCAGAGATGACTCTGGGGTTAGGCTGACTCTACTGGGGCTATACTTTTTAAAAGCCATAGACAAGAAGACAAATCAAAGTTCTATTTCCTGCTTACTGTTGAGTTCAGTATCTTTTCACATCTCCCAGAAAGGCAGGGGGTGGGGGAGGCTGCTGTTTATTGAGTGCCGGGAGTGTCCGGCATCAGCTTTCACATTTCACTTCATCAGTCACCCACGTCAAGCAAAATTAAAACCGACCAAGTAACCCACCAGCCCCTGAACAATTCCGAGCTAATGAATTAGACCCCAAACAATTTCTTCCAGACCTTCCCAGGTTCCCGCACATTTCATTCCTCTAAGGGATGATTATGACACTGTCAACTCTCCACAACCACGAGCGCTCTTAATTGTTGTGAACCTTACTTATGTCAGGCAGTTAAACAGTGGTTCCAGGACATTTTACACTGTCCTCATTCTACAAACACAATTAATCCTACTAATTTGATTTTCTACCGCGCACACACAGTTTTGTTCTCGGTAAAACACAGCAGAGCACAGCCGACAATCAGAGAGGCAGAAAAAGTTTCCAAAGCGACTCCTCAGCCCAAACCCGCACTCCTCCCAGTCCCCAGAACGCCGGTCTGAAAGTCCAGCCCAGAGAGCCAGCCAAGATCGCTCAAAGGTAAACAAGTCCACAAACAAACTCAAGCGAAGAGAAAGTAGCGATTACCCATTCCAGTCGACAAACATCTGCCTGATTGCTCGCTGTCTGCGCTCCCGAAAGCTACAGCATGTGACTGCGCCCCGGCCACATCCCTGGAAGTCTGGACGTGGTGTGGATGTCAGCTTCCCTCTGAGTGCGAGCTGCGAGGCTCAGCGCTCTGCTTACAACTGCCCTCCCCCGGCAGCTCCATTACTCATGTAAACACACAGCAGTGACTAGCACCGAGTGTGTGGGATGAGCTCTGAGGACTCCGCCGAGCTGCCAGACTGGCAGGGAGGGCTGTGCGCTCCCCACCTCCCTGCTTGGGGCTGGTGATTTCATCCGCCTGCTCGGCCCATGCTGACCTCCTGCTCGCCTGTCACAGCGCCATGCCACGTTCTGGGGATCTGACACGGTCCACGGCCTGGAGCCAGGGCGTGGACCATTTTGTTTAGAAGACTCTGGGTAGCACAGAAGTGTTTCCACAACTGACCCAAGCGCTAAGACTTTAATGACTGCGAGGGAAGGATGTCCTTTCATGTCCCTTATCAAAATAACAGCCCAAGCCAAAGCTTACAGAAGCAAACCCAAGTTGAGGTAGCAGGTCCGAGGCACTGATGAACAGAAACCAAACAATACTGTCTCTGTTCCAGCTACTATGATCTCCTCTCGCTAGCATTTTGGTGAAAAGCACTTAAACCTAACAGGCATTTATTTCCAGAAAAGCTTTCAAATCCCAAAGGCCTTTTTGAGACGGAGGACTTGTATCCAGCATGCTGTTTTAAATACTGACAGCGAAGATTCCAGGAACTGACAAGAAAAGTCCTCCCCAAACTGGGTCTATTTTCTCCATTCTTTTGAGCTGTTTTCAAAACCCAGAGAAGCACATGTCCTTCCAGGGCTGATTCTGAGAATTACAAACTTAGAACAGACCAGCCAGCACCTAATATTCTAGTCATACAAATGTCAACACTAAATGGGATTCGATCAAGGGAGAAAAAGTGAGTATCTGGAGAGGGCAGGTATGTTTAGGTAAATGCTATCCTGTCATATCCCTCCTCCACTCTCCCTTCTGAACTTGTTTTCTATCCTTTCCTCTGGAACCTGGCACTAAGTTCCCTGGACTTTAACTTGTGTGTGTGTGTGTGTGTGTGTGTGTGTGTGTGTGTGTTGGGTTTATTATTATACTAGACTGGAGAGTTCTTAAGGGCAGGACCGTGCCAGATTCATCTTTCATCTGCTCCAGCACAACACCCAGCAGGGAGCATTGCATAACAAGGATCTGTTGGATGAACAAGTGACTAATGGAAATAAAGATACCCACACAGTCCTCTTTCCAGTCCTCACTGGCTGGGCCTGCCAGCCTGACCACGTGGGATCCTCGTCACCCGGGGCACCTATACACTTGCCACCACCTTTCCTACTCACACTTCACAGGGCACTGTGTGGGAAATTGGGAGGGGAGACCTAAGGCCTTTGGTTCTTGGTTATGGTTAAGCCATGGAGTCTGGCTTCTTGGTAGGACCCTCATCTCCTTCCGCCTGCAATGCACAGATGCCCCAAAGAGCACCGACGTGCAAAGTCCCAGGGAGAATGGAGTGCAGGATGCAGTAGCAGCCTCCAAAATACAATTAGAGACCTTTGGGATTTCAGAAGACCTCAGGTGAAGCTTAAAGACTTGAGTGACTGGCCTTGGGAAAGAGCAGAATTCTGGTCCCCAGACTACATCTTTTTTGGGCCTAGGGTCATGAAAACAAATCATTTGCTAAGGCTGGTGGTTGAAAACAAATGCATTAGGATGTGGTGGTGCTCAGAGGTCTGGTGGAGCTCTGGACTTTAATTTTTTGGCATAAGAAACAGCCCCAGTGGCCAGTGCTGTGGCACAGCAGGTAGAGCCGCCATCCACAGCACCAGCATCCCATATGGGCGCCGGTTCGAGTCCCAGTTGCTCCACTTCCAATCCTGCTCTCTGCTATGGCCTGGGAAAGCAGTAGAAGATGGCCCACATCCTTGGACCCCTGCACCTGTGAGGGAGACCTGGAAGATGCTCCTGGATCCTGGCTGTTGCTGCCATCTGGGGAGTGAACCAGAAGATGGAAGATCTCTCTCTCTCTCTCTCTGCTTCTGACTCTCTGTAACTCTGCCTTTCAAATAAATAAATAAATCTTAAGAAATAAAGAAAGAGAGAAAGGAAGAAAGAAAGAGCCCCACCCTCTTCCAGGTGCCCTGAACAATCTATACCTGTCTTCCCCTGGAAAGATCCAGAATCCTGACTCTAGTGCCTTAGGTGAGACCGACCTCCACCTGGGAAGCCAACAGCACCCCAACTGGTGCCCTTATCAGTTCTACTTTGACAAAACATAGTGTAAGCAGTAAACACACAGTTACTCTTACATGTGCACATAATCCCCTGCCCAGTCTGAGCCTGGCTCATCAGAGAATTCAGCGCATGCCTTTAGCACGAATGTTTTCAGTATTATGCAGGCGTAACAACAGGAGCGAATGGCGAGCGTTTTCTTTGGCCAGTCCCTGTCCGGAGTGCTTTGTCACACCAAGCCAATGAAGAAGGCACAATGATTATCCCCATTTTACAGATCAAGAGTGTGAGCTAGAGATTACATTACTTGTCTTGGGTCATACAACAGGTTACTTGGGAGCAGCGGGATTCCAACCCAGGCAAAGAGACTTCATCCAGAGCCCTAGTTTAAGCGACTTCTCTCTAACACACACATATACATATTTCTCTCTCTCCACCTCATAATGAAGTGTTCACAATCGCTTGCACTGGACAAGCTTTCCCCAAGTGAAAACACTCTCAGGAAGGAACCAGAGTCCTATACACTTGATAGCAAGCAGGGTCCCTGTTAGTCCTGCCTTGGTTGAGATGACAGGACTGCCACTAAAAGCCACTGAAGTCACTAAACTTAGTGCACCACACACATTACCCCCCACAGTGGGCTGCTGGCTCCGTGTCCTAATCAGTGAAAGATCACTGTGGTTTTTTTTTTTTTTTTTTAATCTTTCCTCTCTGACTGCCCATCTGCTTCTCTAACTCAGTGCCAAGAAATTAACAAGCATTCACCTTTGTGAAGTCACTGCTATTTCTATAGGTGTTAATCCCTGGAGAATCAAGCTACCTCCAGGGCTCCAGGCTACTTTGACAGCTAACCCATCTTTTAAAACTCTTCCAAATAGTAACAAATCATAGTCCATTTTCTGAACAACAGAGCAGAGTAAGTTGTTTGTTTTTTCCTTAAAGTGTCTGGAAGCGCGTGGCTATAGACAAGCGTTTATGTATTTATTTCACTGTGGGCTCAGACAAGTTATGTGTCCCGGCAGTGCAGGTGTGGGAAACTTTTCATCTCAACCCCAACTTTTGCAATAATAATAATAAAACAAAGGAAATGTAACCAGTTACTGGCAAAGTAAATTGCTTTTGGCTTAAATGTTCCTGTTTTTTTTTTTTTTCTACTGTGTTCTTCCTGTCATGACTGCCTTTTTTTTTTTTTAATAGCATTTATGCTCTTGGAAATACCACGAAGATAAACTGCTATAAAAGCGGGATTGACTCATCAGTTAACAACTCTTTCTTCCCATTTTACAGAGAGGATTTTGTTGCTAATGCAGCTTCATAGTCTCTTGAGAGAGTCTTTGTGTGCTTCCACTCTGAGATAGGGCTTGCTTGTTGGTGGGGACTGGAATCAGGGGAATGGAAAAACAGGCATAATTTTCCTAAGAGTTTGACCCTCAGGGTCACCGTACAGAGGAAGTCGGCAGAGCGTTAACTCATTTGATTTGCAAGTTGTGCATGAATATGTGTGTGTGTGTGTGTGTGTGTGTGCTTTAAACATGAGCCAGAAAACAAAACTTCACTGACTGAAGTATTAGGTACTCACAAACATTGTTCTATGTATAGTATGCGTTTCTGATAATAGTTTGCATTTCTGTAATGCCTTTCCTCTGAGGATCTCAAGTCTCTGGTACATTTTCTTTTCAGACAATAATCTTAAAATACTCTGGCAAGTTTCAGCATGGAGCACTGCTCTTTCTGGAAAAAAAAAAAAAGCCCTACCCCAATTTAGTTATCATTTACTGTGTTCTATTTTCAATGTTTCCCTTTTGACTATTTAGACACTTCCTCTTTCACTGCAACAAAAATAGGATGAATGTTTTTAAAGTTATTAACGTATGAATAAAAGATTTAGAAACCAAGAATGGCAGAAGGCTTGATCAAAGCCACTCCTAAAATTTATGGGCATAATAAAAGAAAGGCATCTCACAGATAATCTCTTACAGAATTTCAGTTTTCAGCTATGTGAGGGGGGAGAAAACTAGAAGCTCTCCGCCGTCATTTTGGCTTTAACTTAAAGCTAGCATTTTAACTTACAAATTCATAAATGATTCCCTAAAAGCTTCATTTCAAATCCACAGTTATAGTTCATATCCTACCCACGGGAACTCAACCTCTATTTAATCGGTTAGATCTTAGTGTGAATTCATAAAACACTAATTACATATAGATTTCAAAATGTTGAAATTTATTTTGATTCTGTCTTCCTACAAATAATCTTCCACACTCAACAGAAATACTGTTGAAGCAACTCTATTGTCTGAGAGATGAAAATACAGTGCCATTAACAAGCACAACTTGACCTGGAGGCCATTCTAACTTCGATGGTGCATTTTAAGCAATAGATGTGCTAAGACAATGCTGCAAGATTGTTATTATTTTGGAATTGTTCTGACAGTCAAAGAAAGGCATGAAAAAGGTGAGCCCAGCAACTTGAGTCCACCCTCTGGAGACAGACTCCAGTGCCCTCCCTCCCTTTCCAATGCCACCAATCCCACGCAGCCCTGAACAACAACCCAGAGGAATGAGGATGGACATTGCCCTTGGCATCACAGCCATATAAAGAACCACACTTTGAGTTTCCAAGTTCACATTGGCCCAAGCCATTTTCCAGTGTTGTTGAAACACTGACTACAATGGAGCATTTCCAAGCCACTATGCTCTCACAGAATCCAGCTCCCCGTTCTAGCAGCTGGAAGGGTGAGCAGTTGTGTTGTTAGGGTGAAACACCAAATGAAGTCGGCTTTGAGGTCCAGTCCCTTTGGCTCCTTGTCAAAGGCACTGAGATGCCCAAGAGTCTCTAATGAGAGTGGAATGTATACCTGCATGTGTCACACCTGAGCCATGGACTTCACTGAGTGCTCACCAAACCATGTAAGCAAACACTCTTGTAATCCTTTCTAGAACATGCCCGGTCTTACTCACTCCTGCTTCATACCTGCGAGTGCTGGCGCAACTGTTAATGCCCCGATCAAAGTTTTAGTAATTTCATAGGTATGCAATTTGCAGTTATTTCCTGATCCACCTTCTCCCTCTGCCCTGGAGGTCTTCATTTCTCAGAAACACTTAAAAACACAAATTATCTGACTTGTACCCTTCCCCTGCCATCTAATGGAACAGGACTTGCTACCTCGTCCATACTGCTAATTGGTGTGAAAGCATGTGACGCCATGTGCTCCAGCCATTTAAACACAAGCAAACCTCTTTTGTAGTCGGGTTTTACCAGCAGTGGTAGGCAGATTTCTATCTTTGTTCCCTGCTCTATCTTGAGGAGAGAAACTTAAATGACCTAACGTTATCTATGTAGTAGTCTAAATTCATGTAGTGCATTCCAAGACATTTCAGAAATGTTATAGAAGCCTATGGAGTAGGTTTGCCCACAAGGACAGTGGTAAAGAAGGGGACCCTGGGCTCTTGGTCACTGCCACTTGAGGGCTAAGAGGGGAAGCTGGGAGCTAAAGCCAGCTGCGGAGTAAGGAAAGAGGCGGGATGTCCGGAGGATTGGCTCTCAGAGGGAGCGTTCTGGAAGCAGGAAAGGAGAGTGAAACCCACGACAGACCTTTCCAACTCTCTTCTGGCCTGGTCTTGGGCTCCCCCCAGGATCCCTCAGTGGAAACCATTCTCGATGGAGGCCCGTCCAGGACTTGTAAGGGGGTGGAGAGAGCGGTACGGAGCTGTTTTGGAAGCGTTGCTTCATCCGTGGGTGATGCGCCTATACACCAAGGTGTGTTTGGGGTGCTGGCTGAGGTTTTGCTGACTCAGGCGTTTATGCAGACTCCTTTGAAAGCTTGGTCCCTGAGGCAGAGTGGCAGTGCTATCGAGGTGTCAGCACGGCACACGAAGGGTCTGACTCCCCCACTGCCACCGCACTCTCCAGCTGGGGGTCTTCCCAGTGAAGACACACAGCCAAAGCAAAGAAGAAGCATCTAAAAATGCCACAGGGGCTCGAACTTCCACTTTCCCACTCGCCTGGAAAACCCTTTTCCCTGCTAGTCACCTCTCTGAGATACCCACGTTTCTATTTCCAGGCCCCCAGGCCCTGCCCCCAGTTCCTCTCTCAATGGAGTGGATTGTGGAGGTAAGACTACTACTGCTAGAATCAGGGTGTACTTTTTGTTAGGATTTTGAAATAGCTCCATTTTTGGAAAGCGATTCAATCAACATAGATTTGATCTTCCTTAGAACAGAATAATAAAATAATGACCTTTTAAAAAGTCTGTTTAAGGATCTATACTGGAAATGCTTTTCGAGGACATTTTGATTTTTACCATTTCTGAAAGTTAGGAAAGCAGGACTCCTTAAACCTAAAGAATTTTCTGTCTCTTTTCCTCTCTTTCATTTTTTATTTCATTTTTTTATTTCAATCGGCAAATCTGCTCCTTCTGGTCTATGATTGATGTGTTCCATGGTGTTACTATTGAACATGATAGTACAGAAGTGAAAGCTACATTTTGCTGTTGAATAGGCTTGCAAGGAACAGAGCAGTTTCTACATTCATAAATAAGCAAAACAGTCTTGTTCAGCTATTTCTCCAGGTTTGGAAACGAGAGAGTCCATTTTGAACATTGAGGATAATTGATTTGCTACATCTATAAAGAAAACATTTCCCCACTTGGAAATGAATTAAGAAAGGTGTGTGTGTGTGTCTATGTGTGTGTCTGCATTAACATGGAGACATTTAACTTATTGCAGACTTGGATGAAGATGTTATGAGAGACATTTCAGTTCTGAAAATACATACGCGTAACAAAAAGTAAAAGGTCATCAATAACAGGCTCCCGACTTCTTTTACAAAGACTCAAAAAGGAATTTGTACTGAATGGAGATTTTTCATTCTCTTTATGCTTTTCTACCTTTCAGAAAGAATAATTTAAGAAGTAGGATAGAGTCTCTCACTTAGAAGTAAAAAAAAAAAAAGTGGCCATTCCCAACTGCTGGAGATACTGAGCCATCTTTCCGGGTTCAGGTGGATCCTTCACCCCCTTTTTTATGAGGCATCTCTGGTAAAGCCTCCTAGGGGCTCCTGAGCTTCTTTTGTTTGTGGAGGAACTGGAGCATGGCTTTGAAACTCTTCCATGGTACCCAGGATCCCACACGCCGCATGGGAGTGTGTGCATTTGAGCTGAGTGCAGTGACACTCCAGAATGAGAAGAGAGAGGGGCTTGGGATGTGTGTGCAGAGGCAGCAACAATGTTTCTGCTATAGGAACTAAGCACAGGGGATTAGAACCTGGCAGGACAAGCTTGTGGGCTCAGCGAATGGAAGGTGGACTTGCTGCATTGTAGAGAAACAACAGGCAGACGCCATCAGAAATCTTAACACAAGTCTTAGAATGAGTGCAGAAGAGGCTAGGCCATTTTCACATTTTTTTTTTCCCAGTGTAAGAGGAAACATTTCTATCACTATGTAGAGCTGCTCTGTCTAATACAGTCACCATCAGCCACGTGTATCCACTGGGCATTTGAATTATGTCAAGTCCAAATTGAGATGTAATGTGAGTGTAAAATACACACTGGATTTCCAAAACTTAGTACAAGAAACAGTGAAATACCTCATTAATAATATTTTATATTGATTACATATTGAAATGATAATACTTTGGATATATTGGATTAAAGAAAATATATTATTAAAATGAACTCCACATGTTTCTTTTTACCTTCTAAAATGTGGTTACTGGAATATTTTAAATTACATGTGGCTCACATTATCTTTCTCTTGGGTGATACTGGTTTAGTCAACAGCTCAATGTTATGATTATAGATATGTCCTTGGAAATATGTGTTAAAGAGCAGATAGAACAGGATTGACATCCGAGGCCAGAATAATTAGCAAAACTCACGACTCAAAGTTTCACCATGATGTAGGATTTTCTTCATTGTCATGGAGGACAGTCACGCAGAGATGTTATTATTTGAAAATTTTGCCAAAGCTGAAGTCTCTGCTCTGTAAAATTCAAATCTGGTAATCATTGATTCAAGGCTACTAAATGGCCCTGATGATGTTGCTACTCCATTAACTTCCTTAAGTAAGATGTCAAAGCAAATGTTAAGGGTTGACAACTTGAGTCTGGGGGAAAGAGAGAGGGAGAATGAGAGGGCAGAAGGGAGGGAGGGACAGACTCGGTTTCATGGCTTCTCTTTGCCATCAAATGGGGGGAGTATAATGTGAGGCATTTTCTTTTTTAAAATTTATATTTTTATTAATATAAAGAAAACAGATTTAATGCCGTTCAAAAATATTCTAAGAATATAATTACACTTCCTTTCATCCCACCTTCTTCCTCCCTCCCTCCCTTTCTTCTTTTCTTTTCTCTTTGAGATAACATTTTTAATTTACTTTGTAGTCAATTTCATCACTCAGTGCAAACTGACTACAGAGCAAATGGGACTTGAGTGATTTGGGCGAGTTGGAAGCAGAGCCTTCTTAACCACAAAGTGTTGAATAAGTTCGTCATCTGACTGTGTTTTCCTTTGCGGAGATTTCATCTGAAAGTAAGTGGAGAGGTCAGATGTAGTCAAGCCCAAAGGCAGCAGGCAGTGAGATGTGCACTGCACAGAGGCCTTCCAAAATCCCAGAGAGGCAAATAGAACAAAAAGCTTTGAAATCTGGGGGCAGACGAGGGGACACATCCATTCCCCAAGCATTCTTAGCACCCAGAAGACCACGGAGCATCATTCTAAGGAGGTGGCCGCTGAATGCCCAGCTGGCCCGATGTTCCATTCTCCCACACACTGGTCATGGTAGCTGAGATCAAAGCTGATTCCCTCTACCCCTCACCTTTGATTCCTGTGGCAGCAACACAGAAACACAAGTAGGTGCTAATCGTCCTCCAAACACAATTGGCTGAGTAAAGGCATACACCTACCAGATTCCTTAATGGACGCCCCCCCCCCTTACTCCAACTATAGAGGTTCCCATTGTAAAAATAAAGGAACAGCAGGCATGGCAGTAGAAATAAGCTTAGAAATATTTTCTTGGAAGGCAAGAGTTGCTATAGCATGTAAGGCACTGTCATGCAGACAGATTAAGACCCAAATCTCTGTAACATCCACTAAATGTGCAATGAGAATTATACATTCTAACATATAACATTTAAAACGATCCTAGCTTTTCATGAAATTACTTGGCATGTTCCACCTATAGCCAGTGAAGCAGTCTGAACACCTCTGGTATGTTTCTGATAGCTAACTATAGAAGTATTTGTCTGTGTCCTCTACAGTCTTTTATAGCACATGGTATGCATATTTCAGCATCCAACATTATTAACTCATGGCCAACTGTCAGTTGATGGTTATCTAACACATGGGGTTGCCACAAAAGGGATCCTTATTTGGGCAAAAGCTCTTGTCTGCACCAGTCTGTCTATATTTTCCCTCAGAAGAACTTTATTTGGATTATTATTCGCTGCTAGTGGAAACTTAGAGGCTGCATGTGTGGCAATCGGAAGGCGGAGAAATAAATCCTTAGCAAGTTAAAACACTTAGCTGATATTAAAACCATTTCTAGCTTTGTTAGCTGAAAGCAAACTCTCCGTCGCCCTCTCGTGGTGAGATCTGTGTGATGCGTTGGGGCGATCATAAAAACCCAGACACTCAACAAGAGAATTTAATCAAATACAGGTAAAAACACTCATCTTCGATAGAAGCCCCAGATCACAGCCTCGTGTTGTTTTACATGTTTTGGAATTTACATTTAGGAACCCTCCTATGTGGTGACGGCGGACGTTGTGGGAGTGAGAATGGGAGGGGCTTGGAAAATGGAAATTAGAACTTTGTCTTTCTGGAACACAATGACTTCACTATATTTACAGCCATAACTGTTATATATGTGGCAAATTGATTTTTTTTTTGAGATTTAGAGCCTTAAAAATCATGCCCACATTTTAAAAGTTCCTTCACAACCAAAAATAGACTCATGCTCCAACTGGTTTGGAATTATAGGAACCAAGGAAAGAAGCCTGAATAATTCCCTAATATGGAAGAAAAACCACATTTTTTTTTAAAAAAGTAAGGAATGGCTTATTTGTTTCTGACAATAGGCGACATATGGAAACTTGGAATTTACCAAGTGTAGGTAAGGAACTTATTTTCTCATATTCTTAAAAATAAAATTTTATGAAATTTTTAAATTGAATTTTAATAATCAGTTACCCCAATTAGTTTGGTATTTTATTTTGTAAAAACATCATTTAAAATTTGTGCTGTCCGGCCCCCCCCCCCTTTTTTTTGACAATTTCCTGCCCAACAGGCCCATCCCCACAAAGCAAACAAAGCTGGTATTAAAACAGACTGCGCCACTTCAGAAAAGATTGGAGGAGAACTCCGGGCGAAGTACATGAGAGCATAAACTATTTTTCATCTTATTACCAGCAAATGTACCATTTCCCTCTTTTATGTGTCTTTTCTTTAGATAACAGTCACTCCTCCAACCAGCTTTCTCAAAAATGCTCTGTATTTTTAATATGATTTTAGGAGCGGATTAATCTTCAGTTGGCTTCTCCCACTTGCACGTGGAAGTGCAATTTTGCAACAACAGTTGTTTGGTTTTGTCTTTGAATTAGCAAAGTTCTTAAAGTAATTTTACTATAAAATTAAACAGCTGTGAGTTCTTTAGCAAAACATGATGATTCTTGTTCTTCTTTGTACTATTGTGCAAGCTGAAATACCCTCTCTTTCATGTCTTTTTATTCCAAAATGAATTCTCTAGTTAGCCTTGTTTAGCTTTAAGAAAATAATAAAGAAGGGGGGCGGTATTTGCTGACCTCTGAAATTCATCTGCTTTTAAGCACAGGGTGTTTACACAAGGTGCGTACTCAAAGGGCTTTTGTTTCTTCCCCATTGTGGGATGAAAAACGATATTCTGCCCCAATATAATGCCAGTCCCCATGTGGGACAAAGCTGTTTGCAAGTATTTCTGTGGAGTGAGGCATCTTACGCCTATTTTGCAGATGGGAACACTGGAACGTTGCTAGAAGCTGAGGAAGTGCCCCACTAAGATGTTCATAGAGGCTGGAATTAAATTTAGAATTTGACTCCTAGCCCAGGACTAACCACGTGAGGGCTCTGACTCCTTGGAATCAACAGAAGAGCAATTTTAAAACATTCTTTTGACATTATTAACCACAGCCTCAGGGCTCAGGGAAGTGGGGGTGGGGGCGGGGCTGCCAGGTGACAGCATCTTGCCTCTTGCGACATTACTAGTAATGCGGGTTCCTTGAGCCATGCTCCTGTATATTCTAGGGATATTCAGAGCCTTAATGATTTCTTTCATTCCTTAAAAAAAAAAAAAAAAAAAAAAAAAAAATCAGGATCTAGATTCAAGAGCTAGAGCCGATGGCCTTCAAATACAGCCAGGGAATCCTGACAAGACATGAACTGACAGAAGCGATCGCAATCTTCCATTTTCAAATGGATTTGGAATCAAAGACCACTGTTAGGAACTGAAGTGGGCCCCACAGAAGTGGGGCAAGTAGGACTCTGTGAAGTGATGGAGTTCTGTGACCTGAGGAGAATGTTGGGCCCCATAGAGTTTGAACCCTCACAATACCCATCAGAAAGGGTGGCCCCAGAGTTTATCAGCCCAGAGTTGCACAGTGAGTGGTGGATGGAGCTGGGACAGATTCTGGTTTTTGTGGCTGCCTGGGATCAGGGCGGTGCCTTGGCAGCACAAGGCTTTTCAATAGGCCTGGATACCTCCACCCGGGTCTCTGCAGGGTGAGCTCTGGCATCCCAAGACCACACTACCGAAACTTACATTCTAAGGAACTGTAATGAATACATTCAAATGGGAGCTGACAAGGACATCCCCACTGTGTTCAAACGCCAAAACACACAACCAAGAAGGCTCAAGTGGAGCGCACGGGCTGTGGGTCCTTCTGGCAGGACTTCTGTGCACCACACTCCCAGCTGTTTGCCCAGCCCCAGCTGGGAGGGACTAAGAGGAAAAGGCTTGTGCGACCCTCAGGAGAGCATTCTGGAACTTGGCATCAATTCCAGCTACCCGCGTGCTTTTGTTGGGCCAGGCGGGAAGAAGCCCTCTTTAGGGTGAGAAAAGGCTGTGGAATTTATGAAATTCATGACCTGTGTGAGCAAGAAGGACAGGCCACTGCTGACCCCAGGCTGGGGCGCTCACGTCAACCTTTCAGCGTGAACACCTGCCTTGAAGGTTCCAAGCACATCACGTGGATTCCCAACCACACGTCTTTGTCCCCAGGTATTGCCTGACAACAACACTCTTCTCTTTCAAGGGTTTCTCCCTCTGCTCCTGCTCCTAACTTGTTCTAGACCTGCAAGGAGTGTGACAGCCCTCAAAGTTCCTTTGTTCTCTCTCATGTCGTCCGTATCAATTTGTCTCCATTCTAGCACCTGCCACCCTGCATTATAATTGTCTGTCTGTGTGTCTGTCTCCCTTGCGAGGCTCCAAAGTGTCTATCTGGGTTGCTGTGGCATCCTCCCAGCTGAGGCTCAGTGAAGGCTTACTGAATCTCATTTTGAAATCAGTGAGTGGTTATTCAGAGTTTAGCAAATGGTTTTTGTTGTTTTTTTTTTGGGGGGGGGCTTTTTTTTTTTAAGTTTTATTTATTTATTTACAAGGCAGAAGGCGACAGAGAGAGTTCTTCCATCTGTTGGTTCACTCACTCAATGGCTGTGACAGCCGGGACTGGACCAGATTGAAGCCAAGTGCCAAGAACTCAATCAGTTCTCCCACATGGGTGGCAGAGGCCCAAGTACTTGAATCATCTGCCACTGCCTTCCCATGTGCATTTGCAGGAAGCTAGATCAGAAGCAGAGCAGCCAGGGCATGAACCGATGCTCCAATATGTGATGTCCATATTGCCAGAGGCAGCTTAACCCACTAAACCCAATGCTGAATCCCAAGTGTTTTTCTTTTTCTTTCTTTCTTTTCTTTCCTTCCCTTTTTTTTTTTCAGTACCCAGATGTTTCTTAAAATGCACTCACTCTTGATCCCACTGGAGAAAACAGACCCCTGTAAAGAAGCCAAGGTGTCTGGGCTACCCTTAGTGATTGACCCTCATGTCTGTAGCACATTCCCTTGGTTGTGATTGCCATTAAGTAAGGGAAGATGTGTACATACACACTTTAATTCTTACTGCACAACTCTGGGACCTGGCTAATGACAACCACTTAAATACTTAACAGAAACTGTCCTTGTCTGTAGACACACAGATGTGACCTGTGTCCAAGAATCTTAAGACCACAGGGACTCTACCTCAGTTAAAGAGCCCCCAAACAGGGACGAAGTCAGCAACACTTAAGAGAAAAAGAAATTCCCTGGGTAAGATGGCAGACAGCCTGGTGAGAATTACTTTTTTTAAGGAACCCCATCTCTGCAAAACTGCGTTAAAAAATGTGCCTACAGATGAAAGTCTGGGTAAATCTATAAGGCAGAGATTAAATTTAAATTCTAATAAAGATTTTTAACAAAGATCAATAAAATAGGAGACTGATCTGCAGTTAAAAGTTCCCAGTAATGGGATAGTCCAGAAATTTCATAAATAATGCTTTTATCTTGATTGCAAAATAATCCCCTGCCACAAAAACAAGGCGAATCAAGGTAGGAAATTGTTCAGTGGGAATTAAAATGTCACACTTTACACAGAATAAAGCATTGCCATCACCAGGGAAACACACATTGCAAATGTGTTAACACAAAATTACATACATCACTTAATTATATAAGCACAGAGCTCCTGAGTAACCCATTAGCTAAGCATGTCGGGCTGCGGTTGAATATATACATGCAATATTTTTAGCACAGAGGGGATGTAACTATGTCAGGCCTGGCACCATAAAGCCTGAGATGGCAAGTGCTATTAAACTGAGATGCAATCATGTTGAAAAGGAAACATTAACAAACAGCAGACAATTGAGAAGAAAATACAGTGAGCTTGTGTTCTACTACATGTGCTTCCAGAACCTTATATAACTATTCATTGTCTATTTCATCTGGCTCGCAGCCCAGGTTTGTTCTATGCTATACTAATTTTATAATAATAAACTGCTACCCCAGTTTTATGAAATCACGCAAGCAAAGAGGTTGCAGATGATGCTACCTCTGATTATCTTCTCCAGCAAAGGACACTGTCCTGAAATTAAACATAACCCATGCCGAACCAGCCACTCCATTTAAAATATCCCCTAGATTTTGCTCCTGAAAACATGTAAGCCCTCTTTCTTTTCATCTCCACAATACTGGTGAACTTGACCAAATTTCTGCTGGATGACCGTAGTTTCACAAGGAAGCAGAGAGGGCACAGGCTTTGAGAGCACTTGGCTCTGTATTGACTGTATAAGTCAAGCAACTCTATGACCGTGGGCGAGTCATTCTCTCGCTGGGGCTGAATATACACATTTGTCAAAGGGGAATTAAATCTCCCTCTTGAGAGACATAATGACAGAGTCTAGCAATGAGGCAACGTGATATAACATGCCCAACACAACAGCTGGCACACTGAACACACCAAGTGGTGGGTGCTGCTATTACCATTATTACACACGAGAATAACACATCACATTGAGCATTTCAAGAAACCAGTACTGCAGTAGTGGGAGAGAGTCTGACATCCTGGAAACACCCAAGCCCTCAGCAAAGAGGGAAACACCTGGAAGAACCCAGGAATAAAGAGTCAGAGTACAAAGCTACACTGGATCATCTGGAACAACTCCTTGGAGGATGAAATGCGGTCTACACTGGCAGGACAGGCCTTCCCAGATAGTGGAAATAATTGGGTGATTAGAAGGGGAGAACATCATTCTCTTGATAACTCAGTTTGTTTTTTTTCTTTTATAAAAAAAAGATTATTTATTTGAAAATCAGAGTTACACAGAGACAGGATGAGACAGAGTGAGAGAGACACAGAGATCTTCCAATCTCTGGTTCACTGCCCCAAATGGCTGCAATGTCCCAGGATGGGCAAGGCCAAAACCAGGAGCTTCATCCAGGTCTCCCACATAGGTGCAGGGGAACAAGCATTTGGGCCATCTTCCACTGCTTTCCCAGGAAAAATAGCAGGGAGCTGAATCAGAAGTGGAGCTGTCAGGACTTGAACCAGTGCCCATATGGGATACCAGTGTCACAGGTGGCAGCTCTGCCCACTACCCTACAATGTCAGCTCTGACTCATTTTGTTTTGAGTAACAAAATAATAAAGGGACAGAGAGATTATGCCAACTATTCTTATTTTCTAAATTAATCATCAACCATTTCTAAAAAGTATTTGGAGCAATCCTGCTCAGTGCTTAAGTGCCCAGGTTCATCTGAATCGTCTTTATCCAGAAATCACCATACAAGAGCTTGTACACATCAGAGAAGCTCAGTAAACAGCAAACTGAGCGGCCTTGAATATGGTAGGTAGGCTAAGAAGAAAGACAACCTGTTGGTCATAGGAATTGCAGAACAGACAAATCTATCTTTCAGAAAGGTTGAGACTCAGAGTTCAACTCTTTCCCTCTGGAGTCAATAGAACATTCTCATTATTTAAAAATCCTTTAAACAAGTCCCTTTGTGGTAGAGAGATCAAATTCTACTCATACAGAAATTAGAGCAGGTCACTTAGGGAAAAAGAAAAAAAATAACAAGTAATTTAGAATTATTTAGGGCCTGATCTCAACTGGCCAAACCAAGTCTCAGGTTTTCTCTTAATATGTGCTATTCACTGATTCAATAAATATTTATTAAATAACAACCATGTGCTAGTTCAGCTGGGAATAAAATAGAGAAGGCAACATAGTTCCTGATTTTAAGGAGCTCCCATTTTCAGTTTCCTTACACATCAGGTCTCACTTCCTTCATCTGTAAACTTAGGGGTTAATGAGATAAGAAAGGTGGTCACGAACTGGGAGCCTAAGGACAAAAGCTATCTAGTGACATAGTTTGTTTACTTGACATATTTTAAAAAAATTATTGTCACCAACTGAAACTCATGAGATTTTCACATTAAAATAGGGATGTCTAGCTTTTCCTAAAAAGAGATTTGGCAACACTGGGTTCCTATTTCTGTAACACAACAAAAAAGACTGGAGTTAAAAATCTGTTGTCCTCTTAAACAAAGCACAGGCATCTTCTACTTCCTTATTTCTTATGGGCTCCACCTGCCCTTCTTCCCCTAGGGTCCTTGCTGGACAAATGAGTTTATGATCTCAGATCTAGCATGCCTTTTAGGTTCTTTCCATTTCAAATATAGTATGACTGGGAGAGCCAAACAATGATAAATTTCAGTTGCCTGTAGAGGGGAAGTTAATTTCTTGATTAACTCATGCTGTTTTCCTAATGGTCTCAGTCCAAAGGTTGCAGGATCCCAAAGTGGGTCAACAGAGGAAACATTACAGACTTTCTTCTTAGGAGTTCTTCCAAAAACCCCGTTAGCTGCATATCTACCTGGGAATGGGTAGGAAGCAGTCCTTTTTGAAGACTGAGAAGTGGACCAAACTGCACTTGAAGGTCCCTCAAACAACTTACATTTTCCCTCTTTGCATATAAGCTAGATGAATAGAAATGTTTGGTGTACTTAAAAGAATGCCAACCACATCTCTTTACTCTTAAAGATACAATGACCCCTGTTTGATTCCTGGGGAACTATGCTATGAAACTAGTATCAGAAACTCAGTCATCTCAGTTATAACTCAAACTGTATTTGCTCTTCATTCATATTTAGACCCTTTGCGCTCCAAAAATGCTTCTTGGTGGTTGCTAGGCGACTACTGTTAAATACATGCAAGAGGCATTAATCGTGTGAACATTTTCAACAATGGAGGGAAAATGTTTATAACTGAGGATATTGCTGTATCTAAAATGAAATACTTGCTCCTTAGGCAGCTGTACAGAGCAGGGCCATTATGGGATGTTGGTTGCTGTAGTTTGGGAGTGAGATGATTCACAGAAAATTCTTTGTCTACACTTGCTGTATCTTCTGCTTTCCTCTTCAGCCCCCTCCTCAAATACGTAAGCAGCCTCATCTTATAACAAAGCTTCACTCACAGTGTAACTGGGACTCATATTGAATGTTTTCTCCTTTTTTTTCCTGTGGTATAGTTCCTCACTGCCCACATTTTTCCTGACATGTGTATTTCATACTTGCATATCCCCAGGGCAGGACAACTTGTGGCTCCTCAATGATCACATCTAGATTCAGAACCCACTAAACTTATCATGGAGCCATCATCGCTTTTTTTGACCCAAATGGAAACAAAAAGAACTTTTCTATTTTCCACATCAAAGACTAAGCTTTCCGCTGATGCCAAATGCACTTTGCTTCTTACCAGTAAATGTATACTTCATTTTACACTGTGCTTTCCCCACACTTTTTTCTGACATTCCAATGTCATGATAAAACTACAAAGACAAAAACTTCTATAAGCTGAGTCAAATATCTAAACAAGGATAGAATTTGTCACAAGGTGATCTCCCACTTTCATTGACAATTATGTAGAAAACATCAATTTCCATCAGGATGGAATCTTAAAGACAGAACAGGCCAATCCCATACGCTCTCACTCTATAGTTCATATAGGCAACCAGTCTTCTTGCTTGTAAACTGACAGAAATGATTCCAGTCTCAGATAAAAAATAGTACAAGAAGTCTTCAAAGTTGATGGAAAATACATACTATGAAAAATTATGCATAGATTTAAGTGTTTTGCACCAAACTTATCTTTTAATTCTGTTTTCCATGAATCTTTTAGAGTATTCTCATATAAAAGCACTAGCCATTACTACTACTACTACTACTATTACTACTACTACCTCTAAGAGCCTACATTTATCTCCATATTATTTTTAGTCTATATATTCTCATTTTGGTTAATTCCAATCAAAGGTAGGTCTCTCTATGAAACTGGAAAAGTTGGCCTGCCATGGAAAAAAAAAACAGAGGTCATCAGAGACATAAATATATTAAATGGATAAGTATAACTCTCAACTTTCAAGCTGGCTTTTGGAGAGCCAGAGAGATAAGAAGAAGGCATGGTGTACCCAGGACTGATAGCCATCTATGTGATATGCAGAAGAGTTAGGGTGGCAGGAGGGAGGAGGAGAACAAAAATGGAAGCGAGGACATCGTGGATCTGAAATATTCTGGACAGATAAATCCTAGTCCTCTGTGTACTCGCTGTCTCCTCAAGTAGTTCTGGAGAGAGGACAGAGGCTAGAAGGTCTACCTTGGTGTAAGTTAGCTGTGGTATAAATTGTAAACCTCTTGCAAGTGTTTTAGGCCCTAGGCGAGGAATGCTCACTTAATCCTTATACAATATTCCCTTCAGATTGGCAATATCCTTATCACCAGTTTAAATGTGAGGAAGGGTGACATGGAGGGGTGCACCCATGTAGTGACGGCGAGGGAGACGGACACCTGCGCATGCGTCCTCAGAGTTCATCTGCTTGATGCTATGCTGCCGGCCCAGTAGAGCATCTGCCCCATAACCTTCTGGGGAAGAGAACTTACTTCCTGGGACAAGATGACCAAGCAGGAGCGAGGCTACACAGCTGACTGCAGTGGCAACCAGTACACACTTAACACAGGGATGCTCATTCAGTAGCTCACGGTACTTCTTTAACTCCTGCAAACTAAGAAATAAGCCCAAGCTCATTCATTCTTCTCCCTAGCCACCACATCACTAAAGAAAACTCTCCACATTGTTAGCTAAGGTATACATTCATACGTATACACACACACACACATGCACACGTACACACACAGTGGCAGAATTAAGAATTATTTTCAACATATATTTCTTGGGTACCAATTCACCTTGTGACCTGTATCTCTTGGGTCACCAAATAAATACAAGATAGGCTCCTTGTTTTGCAGGAATGCAGAAAGAGTGGGTCAGGAGTCGGAGAGGACACTGCCTTTAGTATTCACTGGTGGCCCAGGATGTGCAGGCTAGACGTGGGGGCCATGGTGTTTCCCAAAACTCCCTTCTTCTAACAAAACTCAGTTTCTGGCATGGGAAAGAGAGAAAGACAGTAAGGTGTGAGGGTAAGTGTAATAAAATGGTATGAACATCACGGGGGAGCTGACATCACTGACAAGGGCTCAGAGAAGAGCTCCCCGAGGAAGTGAGGTGTAAGCTGAGAGCTACAGCAAAAAGGCAGCCCAGTTGAGTGCTCATACAATTATGACAGCATTTCTTCTTCAGTAAGGACACGTATAAAGTTTAGTTTCAAGAACAAAATTCAAGGGAGTTCAAGAGCTGACACAAGTTCCAAGCTGATGGGCTGCACAGAGCGCAAGTGAGTGAGGATTATCCTCCTGCAAGGTGCCATGAGACAAATGCATCTGGGTGGTGAAGTCTCTCCATGTTTGCAGGCCTTGAGGAGACACACAGATTCCAGGGGGCTGGCACAGGACTTGTGGCAAGACAGGGCTTGATGGGAAAGGCAAGATGAGGAGAGATAAAGGGAGGAGGAGAGGAGGCAATAGCCTCTGTTCCCTTCTCTGCTCTTTCCTTCGGTGTTAGGGACTCATGGTGAAACCAACCCTGGCTGCCAGACCTGCCAAGAGCCTTCTTACCCCAGCACATTGTCACCATGACACAGCTTTTCATTGGTAAATGTCATACTTGGTGATAAAACACTGTCACTCCTTTCATTTCCCCATAGTCTATGTTCAGCTCCTCCTGTAGGCTGCTGTTGCCTATTTTAATATACAACTCTTGATTTCTTCATTTCAGCCAGCAAACAATTTTTAATTAGCTTGCTCTTTATTAAGGACATGGAACAGGTTATTAACTAGGTGCATCTTTGGGTCTTTAAAAAGAGTGCAAAAGACATAATCAATCTGCGTGTGATGTTTAGAGGTTTAATTGGTATTAGTCAACATATTTAGAGCAAATCTCATCAAGCTTCATATTTAAGCCCTGACTCAACTGACAGTCCCACAACACAGAAGGGAAAAGTGGGATTAACATTATTAGTCATTTGTAAAACTTGCCAGTTGCCCAATTACTTGAGTTCCAGTAAAATATATAAGGGAACAATCAAAAAAATTTCTAAAAAATATACCCTCTGTATCTACTGAATTCAACATGAAGGATTCACTTATTGTTATAATTGTTGAATTCAAGGGTCTCCCCACTAGAATGTGGATGGCTGAAAAGTTAGTACAGCAAGGCGTTCTTTACTGTAGTAGTCCTATATCCTTCCATGGGGCTGTGCATAAGCACACAGCTGGTAATCAAAAGACATCACTTGGATGTATACTTTAGTGAACTGATTGTCCACCCACATGTATCTGCCAATAGGTAACAGGAAAAGGAGGGATCCAAAGAAGCTAACGAGCATACACTGAAATAGAGAAGAGGGTCTTCAAGTCACTGCATTGGGCAGTTCTGCCCCAGTTGGTTATTTCCCTTGGTTCTGTTTCTTGTGACAACTCTGGGTATGAGTATTCAGCATGAGTTAATTTCATTTATGGAGAGACCACTTGGAATCTGTACCCACCTAAAGGAGGTGAGTGAGTGGTATCATCATCTCATTAGAAAACCAATCCGTAGCAGTGACTCAGCTATTTCCTTATTATCCATTCTGGGGCACATGTCAAAATTTGCAAGTCCAGGGTCTTTGGTGCGACTGCACCAAATACAAATACCTCCTGACCTTCCACTCATTGAAAGCCATTTTGGAATATATTTATCAAAATAGTTGAGAAATCCTTCCAATTTTCCAGAGATAAAAATGCAAATATGCTTTTCCTTTGCTTTCAAATCCACTGGCCCCAGGTCAGCCTGCATGGAATGGCCTGCTTGATTATGCACATAAAACTTGAAGGTTTTATATAAATAGAGGAGCCGCAATATACTTACGAGTTATACCCATCCTTCTCAACATGCAGTGACTTGATCAAGAGTGATTTGTATTTAGCATGTTTTTCTAATCACACCTCTGTTGTAATATCAAGCAGCTATTACAGGAAGCACACAAGCAAACGTAAGTTCTCCAGGAAATTTCAAGGCAAGAGATGCCAACTGTGGATACAGTAGCAAGACCACAGCTTAAGGACAAATGCCCAATCTTGTTATAGGGAAATGTATGACGAGTAAAGGTGGACATACATGGCCAGATCACCCTTCCAAATGCCCAGAGATGACCCAAATCTCTCTCTCTGTCCAAACCCTCTTTACTGATATCCATGTGAATCTGCCCAACATGACATCACTGAATGCTATGGCCAAGATAAAGAGGTTTTTTTTACTGTGAGATTTGTTGCAGTAAAAATAAGGCACGAATGAATCACAAAGATGTAAGATAAGAACTATGTGGAAAACACTGTGATAGATGACACATCTCATTAAATATAATTTTATGTGATCAGTTACTGTATTGCCCTGTTTAATTGATTTATACACACTTTAGAAAGCTTTCTACTGTTCAGAATGTAATTATATACTTTATAATTGAGCACATAGTTGATTAATTACAATGTTTATGGTCATTTCAATTAAAAGCCAAATATCAGATCTGTGGTCAAAAATGTACCCTCCTCACCTTTAAAACACTGCTTTTACAAATAATGTTCCATGAAAATGAATTACAGTTAACCTACAGCATAATCCAGTAGGGATAGAGCAATCAAGGGGCTATCTTTCCTTTAGATGACAGCCTGTTCCTATGTATCTTGGTACAGAGTCATCCCCAATATTTTGAACGTTCTTTCCAAACAATTTCAGAACAAGAGAAAAATAGAAGTACAGATGATAATTTGCATCTGTTGGGAACTGAGTCAAAATCTATCCAAGAAAACTTTTCTAGATTTTCTTCAATTCAATGGTTTGGTAGCTTTTGTATTTAATAAGAACAATGAGAAGTTAATCTCCCTCATGAATGAAAAAAAAAAATCAGAAAACATAATTTTGTCAAATCTCCTTCAAAGGAATTTCTCTCCTAGCTTCTTATCTGTTCAAAGCTGCTTAAGATATGGTAGTCAATATCAATCAGGAAACATTTGACCCAAAGAGATAAAAGTCCGGAGGTATGAGCATTTGATGAATGGTTTGCCCTTATCAGCTTGTAATTGCTATTATAAACTCAACAGAAAGGTTCCCTTCCAACCTCCTTTCTGAAATAATCCTCAAAGAAAAAGGAGTGGCAGTGTCACCATTAAGCCTCAGTCGTTGAGCACTGCAGTAGACAATGGCTGCCACCAAGACAGCAGGGTTGCTTTCACCAAAATTAAGTCTCAGGAGGTGTTCAGTCTAGCTATTAAGACATTTGTGCCCCATATTGGAGTAGCTGAGTTCAATTCCCGGCTCTGGCTTCCAATATTCCAGCATCCTGCTAATGCCGATCCTGAGAGGCAGGGATGATGACTCAAGTAATTGGGTTGCTGCCACCCACAGGAGAGTGTTGAATTCCTGGCTTCATCCTGGTTTAGCTCTGTTTTTTGTGGGCATTTGGGGAATGAATCAACAGACGGGAATTCTATCTTTCTTTTTTTGTCTTTTATATGTACATACTTTACAAATTCTAAGTTTCTTGTTGTATCCTTTTCTCTCTAAATATAAAAATATAATTTAGTTACTATTCAAATCCCTATATTCTAGAATTCATAAGGGCAAGGTACTTATGTCTGTCAAATTCAACAGAGTTTTTTTTTTGTTTGTTTTTGTTTTTTGTTTTTTTTTTTTGACAGGCAGAGTGGACAGTGAGAGAGAGAGACAGAGAGAAAGGTCTTCCTTTTGCTGTTGGTTCACCCTCCAATGGCCACCGTGGCTGGCGCGCTGCGGCCGGCGCACCACGCTGATCCGATGGTAGGAGCCAGGTACTTCTCCTGGTCTCCCATGCGGGTGCAGGGCCCAAGCACTTGGGCCATCCTCCACTGCACTCCCTGGCCACAGCAGAGAGCTGGCCTGGAAGAGGGGCAACCAGGACAGAATCCAGCGCCCTGACCGGGACTAGAACCCGGTGTGCTGGCGCCGCAAGGCGGAGGATTAGCCTAGTGAGCCGTGGCGCTGGCAAATTCAACAAAGTTTAATCAGGGTCTAATGTGGTATCTGCATTCTCCAATGTGTTTAGGGCATAGTGCAGGTCAGAACAGCCAAAATTTATTTGAAATTTTTGATTTGACAGGGATATCAGACATCACCCTCTTCACTTTGTCTAGAAGTACCATGATTGAGGCAGGTATTGTGGCACAGTAGTTAAGATGTTGCTTGGGATACCCACATCCTTTATTGAAGTTACTGGGTTCAAGTCCTCACTCTGCATCCAAGTCAGCTTCCTGCTAATGCACACCCCGGGAGCAAGTAGTTGATGGCTCAGGTACTTGGAAACATACATGGGAAACCAAAATGGAGTTCTGGGCTCTGAGCTTTAGCCTGGCCCAGCCCTAGTACTGCAGACATTTGTTGAGTGAACCAACAGATGCAAGGTCTCTGCCTCTGTTTCTCTCTACCTCTCTCTCCCTTTGAAATAAAAAAAAAATCAGTAAACAAAACTTTTTTAAAAAATCTACCACTATTATTAATTGTGTAAGCAAGGCTTCCCTTCACTTGATCAATATTCCATGTTACTATTTGTTCTACTCAGGGTTACAGGTATTTATTCTTCTCTCTTCTTTTTTCTTTCATGATCTGATCCAGGGTTTGTTTTTTTCTGACTTGACAGTCTGTTCTTAATCCCTATCTTCTTGTGCTTGCTTTCCAAATCAACCTTAAAACGATTAACCTTTAAGCTATGCAGTACGTTTTTCTTCTGGTCTAAGAATATGACTCAGAATGTGGCAATGACTTGCCCACGTGTATAAATGTGGTATTTGGTCAAGCTGGTATAAGGAGACTGAAAAGGACTCCATGTTATATGGATACATATATGGAATTTGATGGAGAACACACTTCTGTCAGGGCTGGTCAGTTATTTGTTATGAATATTGGCTGAAGAAGGCAATATGGGGAACAGCTCCTTGATTTGAATTTAAGGAGAAAGCTTGTAGAAAGTTTGAGCTGATGAATATTCTAGTAAGTATTTTACTTACATGGTTACTTTCAAACATTTAACTATCTATTAACAAAGCACGTCCAAAGAGATATGTTACTTTAATAAACAGATAAGAGTTGTCCATTGCAAGGGTTGTGACACAGTCTCTTCTGAATGACTGAGCACCTACAGCAAGTGGTTCTGCTAGTGAAGGGGTAGGAGACTTGCCCCAGTGTGTGAGAAGTCCCGGCAAGGGAACGAGACAGACACAGCTGCATGTCTCTCTGACTAATTTACAGTATTTGCTTGATCTAGAGGCCTCATCAGGACTCTTAAGAAAACAGATGAAAATTAGTGACACTATCTCCATGGGTTTCACTGCCTAGTCAATTAACAAATTGAGCACCAGCTATACCAGTTACTCTTGCACACCAGTTACAGGTCTCTGGATAGTCACACCAAGTGTTATTTTGGTTAATTTGTTTTTATAGTTTCTGTGTAATTTACATTTTGAAGCCATTTCCTTGACAGAAAGTATACTCCCAGTTCTTATCAGTCAATCAGTTCTTTACAAGACCCAAGGAATACGCACCCAAAGAAAGAACATTTATTTCAATAATTCCTTTAAGAATCACTCTCGTTTATTATATTTAGTCCACAGCCCAAGTCACAAATGAGGGATTTTGGGAGCTGTGAGGCACAAGTAAAGGGGCTTTTAAAAAAACATTTGGCCCTCAGATGGTAAAATAAAGCAAGACTGACCCTTAACTGGAAACCTATGTCCTCTCTAAAAAGAACCTCACCTTAGCCTTGGTTTTAGAATTTCAAGAAAGCAGTGTTTAGAGGAACTTTGAGCTCATCTAGTCCAGTGTACTGGACTCTATCAGCAAATTTAGTTGTGTAAACTCTGCTCATACTACAAAGAATGAATTGTATTTCACAAAAAGATTATAAGATATGGGAGGGTGGAGCATGGGGGTTGGGGTTAGGTCTGGGGCTTAAAGCTACTAAAATGGTTACAAAATGTAAAATTTAGAAGAATATGATATTGGGTCTCATTTCTGCTTTTCCCAAAAGGAACAAATTTACAAATTATTAATAACTTCTTTTCTCTGCTTTCTCTCTGTAGTCATCTCCCAATTATTCTGACTGTGCTGATGGTGCCAGTGTCTATAGTCTCAGCTATAAAATACATGGACTAATTGTTGAACAGAACCAAGGAGCTATTAACACTGCCCTGATGCAGCCCTTCTGGTTGCACTCTATTCTATCTGTGCCACTGCGTTTGTATAGCTTCAACTCATGCCTTGCAATGCTGAAATAAATTGACTCCTTTATTTAGACATAAACATCATTTCACACCCCAGAAGGAGCCAAATGGACATTTCTGATTCACACATTCAGTCCAGGGCAAATATCGTTAACCATAAGCTGGATTCTCTAATTTCAGAAACCTATTCCTTTGACAGAGTAATATTTATAGAAAATGTAATTTGGGTTTTCAATTATGCCAACTTTCTCTTTCATATTCAAATGCTACATATATCCCAGAACATGTTTACAGAATTTTCCCATATTTCTAAATAAATACACCAAAGAAATTCTGAAATATACACACTTTAAAGATGCCTTAGCATACACCAAGTTATTCCCAGATGTTTTACATTCTGAATTTCTCAATAAATGAATAACATGCTAGGAAAGCAAACACAAGCTGACAGTATTTAGTCTGAGTTTTTTAAATGATATAACATGTTCAGCTAAAAACAATTTTCAATTGTTACATTTCACTATCAAGAGTTATTAAAGAATTCAAAATGAGTGTAGGATTCAACATAGAGCACTCCATAAATATGGTCTTTAGGATGATTGTTTTGTGTTTCTCACAACCACACTGTAGCAACAACGCTATCTTCTGACACACACATACACACACACACACATATCTGTATACATATATATATATTCATGTGACAAACCCATGATCCCAGTTCACTGCCACAAGTGCTCATTAGCAAGCATCACAGTCCCACAGTCAGTTCTGTGAGCTTTGAACCATTTCCAGAACGAGGCTACGGCAAATGGCAACTTGGCCTTTTCACTTCTCCCATTTTTTACACTTAAAAAAAAAAGCAGAAAACTCCCAATAACTGCTCCTTTCACACCTTTTATCTCCTGTATAAATTCATAATATTCACTCATTAAATCTCAAACTTTGCTGCGTTCTTATGTAATGCTTAATTCTCTTCTCTGGTGTTGGCTTGTGAAATGTCTTTAATTAAAAAAGCTAAAAGCACTCTAAATCTAGATGGCAGACTCATTTCCAGGGCTTTCAGGCATGTTGTCTAATTTTAAAACTCTGACAGGATACATGTAAATTTATGCAAGTTTCATAAAAGTCACAATTTCCTCCTTGAATTCGAGCTAAAGAAAATGCCCCTGAGCTCTTCTCAACGCTGTTTGTGTTACTGGAGAGGCTCATTTTGCCCACTGTGTTGGAGGTGATTATTCTCAAGAAGGTCCTGTCAGAATCCCATCAACTCCACTAGGAATCAAAGAGTTAAATTTCCTGATTACTGATCAGACAGCCTCCTCTGATCACTACTGTATGGCTTCTAAACCCAGATAGGGGAGGGGTGAGGAAAATAGGATCATGCAAATTATTTTGCTTGACAGTAATTAAGAAATTATATGTTAAGAAAATCAGTGATTGTTCACATGAGTCATTAATGTGTTTTCATTCTTTGTAGAACTTTCTGGCACGCCCTTCCTTTCTTGCTTTAAATAAGCAAGGACTGGAAAATATGCATAGTATTTGGAACCCAGGGGAGTGACATATTAATGCAAAGTTTGCTTGGAAGTGTAGCTTTGCGGAAACTCAATGTGTTGCCATCCTTTTTGTTTCTGCCTCCCTTTACCTAAGACTTTTCTCCAGAAAGTTTGGGCGCTTCTTGGAACATGGGAGGCAGGGTCTTCTCTGGGCTGGGATCGTTCTCCCAGTCTAAGTTTTAGACCCACTGCTTGGGAAATCCATAAACACACACACACACACACACACACAAAATGGGGGAATCAAAAACAACTCAGCCATGGGCAATTAACCAGTCCCTGCTAATTCTGTTGCTCCCTAGAAGCGAATCTTCTCTCTGACTGAAACCATTGCCAAAGTTTGTTTTGGAAAAGTTTTAAATCCCCAGGAAAGAGTCTAAAAGGAGAGGATAGAAGGTTGAGACAGGCTCCCCAGTGGTGGGAACACCTTCAAATGAACTCAGGTTAGCTTACAAATCACCGATCCCAAAAAGAGCACAAACTAAAATTACAGTTGTTTTTATTGAAAGACAGCCTCAAGTGCTGACATGTAGTGTATGACATGTGATACATTATAATACTCTTCAACCAGTTCTGACATCAGATCTCCGGCGGCCTAATAACCACAAACGATCGCTGTAGTTAAGAACTAGCCAGAAGCAAAATAGATTCATGTAAAAGTAGCTTGAGCCATAAATACCTCAACAATATTTTATGTCACTTTGTAAAAGTTAAAGGAGTTCTATAATAATTAACAACAAAAACGCCATGTTCTTCACAATTGTATGGTGGCTGTGAAAGGTTATTTCATAGTCCCGAAGCTGCCAGTGCTGTAAATTATGCAGGCACCGAGAGGCATTAAGGAGAAATAATAGCAATTTAAACGAAGGCTGACGTAATTCATGATAAACAGTCATTGGAAAATATTACAATGTTGTCTTTTTTGAGTGGGTTTAATCAGAAGAATGTGACCATATTCTAACATAAACCACTTCTCTTTTCCATTGTGCTAGCACTTGGAATGTTGGCACTCACCCTGGCTGCAAGATTCTTATTCACAATAATTGCTGAATCCAGGGCTCCAACACCTCCGGGGAACCTAACAATGTAAATTTGGTATTCTGATTGATGGAAGGAGCTTCCAAGGAGCTTCCAAGGCAAAGCTCCAAAGCTCTAGGCTGCACGGTGGTCCATAAGAGGGACTAAGATTTGAGACTGCATAGCTGGGATGCCTTAAAGAATACATATCAAAAAGTGGGCTAAGTAACACCAACATTGAAGAATTACTTTATTGTCAAGTCTAACAGAACCCGAGGATGCAGTATAAATCAAGCAGCTGTCCTGATACAAACAAACCTTTGCCACAGATTGTTCTGGATGAACTATAAATACAGCAACACATCAAGGAGCCAATAAGATGAGGAAGATCAAACCTGCCAACTTTCATTAATGGACAATATCACTAGGTCAGGATCATAAGACATGATCACAAGATAGGGTGGCCAAGCAGATGTTTCTATCAGAGCACACTACTCAAATTGTTACCTTCTGTGTGTAAGAGCTCATTGGAGGCAGGCTTGAAAAAAAAAGAAAAAAACAGTTTGGCAACACATCTCATGCCAACATGGAGACCGGGCAATATTTGCCTCTCTAGCATTTGCCCCATCTTTGGGAGCAGAAAGAGAATAATGATATTGGGGTTATCACTGCAACACCTTCTGATGTGGAGTTCATTTAAGTCTTTAAGACAACTATCGATTATTTGTGCCCACAAAGCAGAGCGAGGATAAAAGAAAACATAGAAAACCCAAGAGCTTATTTTTCCTACTGGTTTCTATTTCATTCATGATCCATTCTTTCCAAGGGCCATTAAGAGCAGCAGAAGTGATTTCATTTTTTCTTCCTCCCCTTTTCTCTGCCAACCTTCGGGTGGAGGTGCTAATGAGCTGGAATAAACTCAAATGAGGGGAGAGGCGGCCTGCCCAGGAAGTCAGGGACTTGGATGATCTACATAGAGGGGGCTCTGTCCCTGATAATCAAAAATTAATTGCCACCTTCCAAAGATCACTTCAAATATCCATTATACAGCAAAACAGACTATTTTTGACACTGGATCTTTTCTTCCAACTGAATCTATTTAAATCATCCCAGAGGTCAAATATCTGGCCACTCCTTTAAAAATATTCTTTCAAAATAAGATAAATGGCTTTCTCTGGCATTTATACTAATAAAAATGTATTTTATCTCCTCTTGCCACGCAAACCTTAGCTTTCTTTAAATAGCCCATCACAAACATTATCAGTGAATTTTGCTCAGTGTACAAATATTTTATGCATTACAATGAGTAGCAGAACGCAAAACTTGCAAATATTTATTTTTAGACATATGGGAAAAAAAGCAATTAGAGCTAAAAATGTGAAGAATGAAGAGCTCACTTAGAAGCAATTACATTGGACATGCAAACTATTCTGCTATCAAATTTTTATTCAGATGCTGTACTGCATATTAAGAAATACCCCTTGCACACACACACAAATATTATTTCACAACTGAAAATACCCAATCACTATAAACAACATCTGGGGGTCATTAATAACTTACTCTGCAGCTGAATTAGCCAAATAATATGTGGCCTGACTCAGAATTCTTAAATTTCTATTTTGGAAGGAAGAAGGAGAACAAAACAGAGCATCACACCATGGCTTAGTTTTGCAAATCTGGATGCTTTCTGGACAGTTTATGTGAGTCCACAGCCGTGTGTATGCATAATGGACAATTTGTATACACATATGATGCTCATACGGTGTATGCATTAATCACCACTTCCCTCTCTGTGGTGTCCTGTTTTTGTTTTGAGGAAGTTTGAAATTCTAATATTGAGTTCCCTCGCTGCTCAGAGCCTTGTATATCATTAGCATATTTTTCAGACTGGTAAGAATCTGACCATAAGCAGCATCTGAGAAGCTTCCCATTCGCAATTGCGACGAAGCGTTTTGTACGTAGTCTTATAACACAACTTAAGAACAGGCACCTTGTTCAAATATTCCAGCCCCATGATAAAAGAACTAGCAATTTTGCTGCTACACAACCCACTGTACTGAAACACCCTAAATATTTATACTAACACGAGTTGAAAATAGTATCAGAAGACAAGGCCAAAATATTTCTTCTACTCATTATTAGCAGCAGTCTTTGGGAAGACAGATGCCAAAGCACCAGTGCTTTTCTAATTCACTGGGTTCTATCACATGGTCTGTTTATTATAGCTTTCGTGAGGAGTCAACAGACCAGCAGACTTACAGGCAGGGTAAATTTGTCTTTAAGACAATCCATATTTACAGGAGCTTTTAAAAAAAACCTCTAAAACATCACTCTGAAAACTAATGAATTTTGACTGTAGGATGTACAATTTGTTTACAGTTCAATGTCTCCAGAATTGGTGGTCTCCCAACTGATGCTATTTAACAATTATAATTGGCAATGATTGTTATTATATCAACAATACCTATAAAAATAATATGTCTTATACATGATGTTTTAGATTTGATGAACCTTAGTATCTACTCGACCTTTATCAGGGATCACAAAATTTTTCTCCAAAGAGTCACAGTAAATATGTTCAGCTCACTGTGGACCATTCTCAGGCCTTCCATCGTAGCACAGAAGTCACCACAGACAAGTTGAAAATGCAGGAGAGTGGCAGTGTTCTTGTAAAACTCTACAGCAGGCAACGGGCTGGACCTGACTTGAGGGTTGCATTCTGACCCATGGAAACGAGACTGCAAAGGGTACACTGACCTCTAAGCGCGGACCCAGCGATGCACAGTGCTGGGCCCTCAGCCCTGATGCTGAGCTTGCTAAAGGCAGAAGCTTTGCCATCATGAGTGTTCCTGGAGTAACCGCACTCCTGCAGCAGGTGCTCACCAGATGTGCGGGCAGGCTGAGGTGAATGACCATGTTTTAACTCACACAGTTCAGGGGTGGAAATTCAAAGACTATACAAGGTGGATTCAAAAAATGCACCCAGCTTCTCCTGAAAAAACATTTACTTTACACATTTGACAAAAATCCCAGAAGTTTTGAGCACAAGTCAGAATCTTGTAGTCATTAAATGAATTAGAATAGTTACCAGGCTACTAAAAAAGAACAGCACATCATAGCACGACTTTGCAGTTCGCAGGGTAGGGCTGGAATCCTAACTGCACCACTTAGCTAGCTGTGTCGTGGGACTTCCCTAAACCCCACTGAGTTTCAGTTTTCTCATCTGCAAAGCAGGTGAGGAAATCAGGTGTGCAAATCAGGTGTGCAAATCAGCACAAGCCTATATCACACTATTGTTTTGAGAACCCAAAAAGATAGTGTATATAGTAGGTGCTCAATAAGTGTTTGGTAAAGGTGACTTCACTGAGCCTTTTATTAAGTGATAAATTGTAAGAAATAATCATGATTTATTAAGTACTTATCAATTAGGCACCTGACGCATGGTAAAACTCTCAATAAAAAGTATGAGCTACTGTCATTAGTATTATATTTTAATTAAACACAATGCTAAGGAAATGAGCTGTCCTAGTTAAAGAATGTAAAGTTTACGGAGAATCATTAGTGATGACTCTTGTTTTACTGATACAAAGCAAGTGTGTAAGAACAAAAAGGGATCTTAAAGATGACCCGGTCCAGAGGTTCTTAAACTAAGATTTCACATACTCTACACATCTGAAAAATATGTACAGAATGTTCTACATTTGTTCTATGTTAATTTTTGCTAATAACATTATTCAAAGCTATCATTATTATGTTGGTCAAAGGATATAACATTTCAGTTAGATAGGAATAAATTCAAGATACCTGTACAACACAGTGACTATCACTGACAATGTATTAAATTCTTGAAAATCGCTAGATATTATCATAGATATTAAGAGTTCCCACCACAAATAAATTATTAGTTTCTCAGATAACGCCTATGTTGATTAGTATGATTAAGCCATTGCACCATTTATACACATTTCAAAGCAATATGCTGTATACAACAGCATATACAATTTTTATTTGTCAACTCAAAAAACATAGATAATAAGATGTATATTCATATTCAAGAAGTCCAAAGCAGATACCAAGAATTAAATTTTTACTAAATTCTTCAGGAGTCTGATGCAGGTTTGTAAATCTTTACCTGAACTCAGTTTCTTGCTTACGACTAGAATTCACTGTAGAAAGTTTTCTCCTGCAGTGCTTTGGAGCTGTTTAGACACTCCGGATCTTTATTCCGGATGCTAGTTCTCACTGTCCTTGACCACAGCCATGGAAGATTCAGTACACACCTAAGTCCACAGCAGGCTCTGATTATTGGTATCTCTGTTATTTCTTAAAAGGAACAGAAATTTTATACTAAGAGATTCCTGGAATCTGTCCTAACAAAATCACCAAAATTCTGGTGCCTTTATGGATAAAGATGTTCATCACAGTGTTAATTACACACCTTATATATAATAGCAACAAAATAAGACCATGGAGGAAACAATCCAACCCTCTTTTTGTGTGTGTGTGTGGGGGGGGATAGGCAGTTAGACAGTGAGAGAGAGAGACAAAGAGAAAGGTCTTCCTTCCGTTGGTTCACTCCCCAAATGGCTGCTACAGCTGGCGCACTGCGCCGATCCGAAGCCAGGAGCCAGGTGCTTCCTCCTGGTCTCCCATGCACGTGCAGGCTCCCAAGCACTTGGGCCATCCTCCACTGCCTTCCCGGGCCACAGCTGAGAGCTGGACTAGAAGAGGAGCAACCGGGACTAGAACCTGGCACCCATATGTGATGCCGGCGCCGCAAGCGGAGGATTAGCCAAGTGAGCCATGGCGCCAGTCCCAATAATCCAACCTTCTAATAGAAAGGAATTCTGTAAACTCTGATAAATTCACTTTCTACAATATTAAGCAATCCTTAAACTGGTGTCCATAACATTTATAATATAATAATAATATGAGGGAATGCTTATCTTATCATATCTAAACATTTAAGATATAAAAATTGTGTATGTAAAATATTGTCAAGTAAATTAAAAAATGTTCTGGAAAAAGACTGGAAGGAAATAGACGGTACTGACGAAACTGTTGATGGAACTTGGGAGGCAGTATCAGGGTGGACAAGCACTCCAGCTTTGACGCCAGACAGACCTGAACTGCAACCCAGCTTGATGACTCGCTATCACAATGATTTCAGGCTTAGATAAACCTTTCCCAGCCTGTGAAGTGATGGTTAGTAAGAGCGTTCTTATGGAGACACTGTGAGGAGTTAGAAAGTAATGTATAGAAAGGACTTAGCACACATTAAATACAAAGGGCCCAACATAGAGGTCATGTTCACAGAAAAGTAGCAATTATTACTACTACACATTTACTTTCATAATGGAAATACTTTCATAATGAGAAAAATATCGCAAAAACATGTAAACTGGGTTTTGTTATTTATTTCTATTTTTCCTCCTTGAAATACTGTACTAAGGAGACAAGGAAGGAGGAACATGTGGTTAATAGGAGAGTCTGGTTAATTAGGGTGTGCTGTGTGTGATCTCACAGCTGTGGTGCAGGCCCTCCAGCACTGGGCCATGCTTAGGGGGGATGGCATTAAGGGCACAGGCAGAGAAGCTGGTCCCAAGTCCCAGTGGGGTCTGAACACTGCTGTACTCACATCTAGCCATAGACTCACCTAATCCGGCTTATTTGCCCAATGGCACCCACAACACCTGTCCTTCCAGGTACCTGGAGCCACACAGAGCCAGGCTAAGCAGAGGCACTTGGAAGAGCTTGAAGAGCCCTCTCCCACGGGCAGGACAGTTCTCCTGTGCAGTATGCATGGCAGGGCTGAGGGTAGGAGGAGCAGTTACCAGGCTCTCTGAGTCACTGAAGCCACCTGCTCAGCCCATGCAGGTGACACAGAGGGTTAGTGAGACAACTTCACAGGGGCCCACAACAGTGCCTAGGTTTGCTCTAGTCGTGACACATTTCAATTTCCTTTGTTTCAAGAACTACCGGATGAAATGCATTCTCTGTAGTACGGTGCCTGCTGTCAGAGCTATGGTAAACACAAAACCTGAAAAGACCAACTAGCACTAAGGATTTCTCTCTTTCTGAGTTCCGGCAGTCGGGCAGGAGTCAGCTCCCTGATAAAGCATTGTTCCTGGTACTGTATGAGATATTCAAGTTCAAAGACTTGATATCCTGTTTCATATGGATAATATTCCTGTTTGGGGCTGAGAGGAAGAAACCATGACCTGCTAAATCTGTTATGTTGTGAGCTTGCCTCATCCGGGATCTTCCATAGAACTCTCCTGGAAGGCCAGAAGGCCTCGCCTTTACCTGCAAGTTCACAAAGCACAAAGTAGTCCAGGGGTGCAGTGCACCCACCAGGTAATCTGCTTAGTGAACATTACACTGGCTGAAACTTTTCTTTCCCAACACTTTCTGATGAGTCCAGCCTCAACTGTCAATTCTATCAGAGTCCTGACCCACAGAACCACATTTAATTGGAATCGGACAATGCCTTATTTTGGTAATGGACCAGTCAGTGTTGCTTGGTTTTCACACTGTGCGTTTGTGATACCTGTGCGTTTGTGAGTTAGTGGCTGGGAAGGTCTCTATGGCGACCTCTGGTTACCAGCTGCCATTTTCCTAACTGGAGGATGTTCCTCACTTCCTTAAAGCTAAGGAGCAACCTTCTGGGCGGTGTAGACAACAGGATCTTTAAAGCATCATCACAAAGAAATAATATTCACCAAAAGATATTGACCATTTTATGAAGAACGTTCCTGTGGTTTGCAAAGATGAGTAAATTCTGAGAGCAAATCTGATCTCTTTCAGCTAGCTACTTTCTCTTGAGAACTGAATCAACTGGCCATAAGCTAAAGCTGAAACACTGAGTCAAGAAATACTTATTTAACAAAAGACAGAAGATGGTGGAGTTTTGAAGCCTTCTGGAGTCTAGCAGAGTTTTTATGCCATTTCAGCAAATTCCTGACTCAGCTCCATGTTCTTCTCACTTTATGGCAGAAAAGCATGCCACTAGGATTCAACAGAGGTCATGCATCTAGGTGGAAGTGGGGGGATGTTACTTTGCTAAACCTACTTCAGCAACAGGCCAGGTCTGTGACAAGAAACTGCTTAACCTCTCTGCAGATACTCACGGTCAAACACAAGGTTGTTAAGATGATTACAAACGGTATTTACAGTGGATCATTGCTTCACAACTTATCCAAGAAAACTTATAAACTTGACTTGTAAGTGTCTTGGGAGTGTAGACCGGTATCCCAACAGTGCCTGGAGTTGTGCCTTACACATAGTTTGGTGCTCAGCAAATGACTGAACTCATGAATAAGCACCCAGGGAGCATTAAAATGTACTGGTGTTTTTCTGATCAAATCCCATCTGTTCTTTAGTCCTCCAAGATGGTGACTGGAGAGCCCAAAAGGTCATTTGGAGAAGAGATTCTTCGGGAGAGAATTTAGGCAACTTCCAAAGGGAGGAGAAAGCCCAGATGATGGAATCAAGGCCAATGCCAACCAGCAATGAGATTTCCTGAGCAGGCAGCACAGCTGGTTCTTGTGCCAAGAGCTTGGCTATTCTGCCTCCGTTGAAAACCCATTACCAAATCATGGCAAGCAAAATTTAATTTTAAAAAGGGAAATGATTTATGTGCCACAGGAATAAAGAAGTGACAGAAGCAGGAAAGCTTGCACACATTTCGTTTTTTGAAATTAGGCCTATAATTTTTTCATTAAAGAAGGATGCCAAGTTGGGGAGGCCAATGCATTCTAAGCAGAAAATTATAGAGAGGTATATAATGAAAGTCCTGTCAGCATCAAAACACGATGTCTTACAGAGCCCAGGAGAGCACAAGACAGTTTACTATCTGCTTCCTTCAAAGTCTAAATACTTCTAGTCCTTACAGAGCCCCCGCTCATATTTGCTTCTCTGATGAGAAGAGGTCTGAGCAGGGAAGTGATGACTCTAGCCGGTGCACTGAAGAGATCAAAGGACAGCAAGGGCTGGGGCAGGGACAGTGGCACAACAGAGGTAAGAGACGGTTGAGGCTGGCGTCAGAGTCTTGATGCCAATCCAGTTGTTTTCAGATTCTGAATGGTTATGCCCATCCCTTTCCTATCAAGAGGCTAGCTTGAGCAGAGGCTGAGCTGAAGACAGTGTAGTAGAATGGGGAAGAGTGTGCAGGCTGAGGAGGGCTATCCAGGATCAAATGCTGGTTTGAACCCTTGTGTCATGGTGCTGTGCTTCAGTGTCCTTATCTGTAACATGGGACAGAAATGACGCTGACGCACAGAATACATGTTTGCATTCATTCATGCAACCAATATTTATTACACATCTGCTAGGTTCCAAGTATTGTTTTGTTCCCTGAGCATACAGTTGTGAACAAGAAAGAAAACCCACTGCATACCTTACCAAGAGCTTACATTGTAGTATCTGTGGGGAGCAGGAAGGCAGACTATAAACATGTGAAAAAAAATAGGGGTTCAGTTTAGATAATGATGAGTTACAGGAAGATGATAACACTGTGGGTGATGGGATAGAGCTGAACCTGAAGATGATGGTAGGAGAAGATTTTTCTGGGGAGAAAATATTTGAATCAAGACTAGAATGATGAGGAGGATCCAGACTCACGATATCCAGGAAAACATACTCCATGCAGAGGGACCAACAAACTAGAATGAATGGTTTTTAAATGATACCTCATTTTCCCCAGCAGTCTGAACAGGTATGAAACAATTTTGTAGGTGGTTCTTGATGAACCACTGGGGACTCAATATGTGTTTAAGGTTATGCTGGGTGGTCTAAGAAGTACAGGAATATTCAAGTAACAATATGTATTTACATAGTACTCACCATGCACCATCGAGGTACTTTTACTTACTAATTCATTTAATCTTCACAATTCCCTAACGTCTATACCTGTGTGGTATAGTCCATGACTATCTCACATTCTGTCACTTCTCTTTTCAAATACCATGATGTAAGCTCTTTAAAGGAGAGGAAATTTCCATCTTGTTCAACAATTGGTACGAACAGGACCAGGACACTATTTGGCATATAACAGTAACTGGTCAAACGAAGGAATGAGTGAAGATGTAACTTGTGTCAGGCACTATGCTAGGCTCAAAACACCCCCAGACAGCCTCATCTATACTGTCAAGAGCTTAGATCAATCTAGTTATATACAATGAAAGGATTAGGGAGAATCTTTTTTTTTTTTTTTTTTTTTTTTTTTTTTTTAGCAGGCAGATGGACAGTGAGAGAGAGACAGAGAGAAAGGCCTTCCTTTGCCATTGATTCACCCTCCAATGGCCACTGCGGCCGGTGTGCTGTGGCCGGCGCACCACGCTGATCTGATGGCAGGAGCCAGGTGCTTATCCTGGTCTCCCATGGGGTGCAGGGCCCAAGCACTTGGGCCATCCTCCACTGCACTCCCGGGCCACAGCAGAGAGCTGGCCTGGAAGAGGGGCAACCTGGACAGAATCCGGCGCCCCAACCAGGACTAGAACTTGGTGTGCTGGCGCCGCTAGGCAGAGGATTAGCCTATTGAGCCGCGGCGCCGGCCAGGGAGAATCTTTATTTATCAAGATTTTTAAAATGAAGTCGGCATAGACTTACTCTGAATCTTAGCCCATGACTCCTACCCATGACCAGTGGTTTTTTTCTGTGAGTTTTTTCAGGAACGTGGCTCTTTCCTGTAGTGTGAATGTGTAGGGTTTTTTTAATTGATAAAAATATCTGTTTGTCCCTAAAGAGGAATATGTTCATTTCACTAATGTAACAAGATATAACTTCCTTACTTTTCTGGATGAAATGCAAAGTGAAATATCAGCCAGTATAGACATAAATCTTTTCTTCTGGGGGTGAACATGAGTTTATTGTATCAATGTGTCCAAATAGTTTTAATAACCCATTGAGTCCACTCAGCTACAAAATGAGTCCAGAGTTATTTTAAAATCTCCTCTCAAGTTCCAAAAATAGGAAATAAATCCACTAATCCAACCCATTCCATATTTTATGACTCTTTACATTAATTTACAGTAGCAACATAAAATTCTTTTCATTAATCCCCAAGAGGGAGGGTATTCGGGCTTCCAAGGCCTCTGCCCAAGAGGTCTGCTGTCCAGCCCTCCTTCCATCTTACTGTCGCGGAAGCTGAGCACATGTGCTAATCATTATTTGTACTGTGGAGCACATCCGAGACACTGCTACCAGCAGCTTTATTTGGATTTGGTTCACTATGTTGTAGGATGACCTTAACATTCTCTTTGTCCCTACTTTGGCAGCATACCCAGCAAGGCGATGTACCAAGAGTGACTTGGTTAGACCATTCTCTATGGAGAAACAACCTCTAGAAAACTTCCCAAAGCCGTCCTCCAAGTGAGATCTTTGAAGGTTAAGGTCTTTTGCATAAACAATATACAAGAAGCCTTTCCACTCCTTTCCCAGTCGCTTTCAATTAAAGAAAAATATCTGCCTTGTTATCATCTGGGAGATCGGTGGGCACTGCAGGCAGGCAGTGAAAGCCTGAATGTGGACAGGGGCCAGGAACAAAGCCATTTGATCATCGAAATCCACTGTGACCATGAAACCTACTTTGGCAAGGAAAAAAATGTTTACTCACTTAGAAATTCCCATGATCCTTAACAAAACAACTGCCTTTCCTTTCATTTCCAGCAAAACATGTGATGTTTAGAGGGGAAGAGGCAGAGTCCAGCTTGTCCTTTGTGCTTCAAAATAATTTTATACTTCCTGAGTTTTCTTTCATAAAATTCAAGGTTTTGTTCCCTCATCTGTCCTGCTTTCTCCTTTTCAATTTTCTTCTTTTGTCTATAATGTCATTATTTCACCCAACAGGAAAAATGGAAAGGGAAAGTTCAATGCAGAATGAGAAAACTCTCTTTAAATCATACTATAAAAAGTTGAAAACTGTTCCCTTCCATTAAGGTTCTATAAGACCCACAAACCTTAGGGAAATGGATTCCTTTATTGTTCAAAGAATAGGATCCAATTGTTCTAAATAAATACAAGATGGCTAAAACCTGAGATTGTAATTGAAACAGCAAAGAATCTTCACTTATCAAAGGGATTTTTTTTTAATCAAGTAAATACACATTTTTTTTTTTCCTGAGCTTGGCAAGGTGGCTATGTTTTACCCACTTTTACAGATGGGGCAAGTTAGGGATTCACTTATCCAAACGCATAAAGAAGCAAATGGTTGAGCCTTGATTTAAACTCCAGCTATGGCCTGTAAACCTAGCACTCTTTTGACCATGTCCCACTGGTCCCTTCCTGGCCTCACAGCAGAGTGTATGTATTAACACAGTCATGTGCTTCTTAGAGACAGGTATACTTTCTGAGAACTGCATCGTTGGGCTATTTCCTTACGTGAATAGCCCAGTGTACATATCCAAACTAAGATGGTTGTGAGGTCACTACGTAATTTACTCTCTGGGATCACTGTCATATATGCAGTCCATCATTCACTGAAACGTCATCACGTGGGGCAAGATAGTATTGACACAGCCAATTTCTGCTCATTGGAGATCAGAGCTCATGGTGTCTACACATAGACCAAACACCTAACAATAGTCTATCTCATCTCTTTTCCTTCTAGATGAATGACCACTCTCTTCCTTTTAACCCCAATCCCATTTCCTGGTCAAGAAGCACACATCCTAACTGCCAAAAACTTTAGCAGCATGACTTAGACTTCTAATGTATCTTTTGCATTCAAAATGCAGACCAAAATAAGCCATATCTTCTTTTAAATATGTCAACCATATCTTCATCCCATTAGCCCCATCCACCGGTAACAACTAACTTCATTTCTTTCTTTCTTTCCTTTTTTTTTTTTTTTTTTTTGACAGGCAGAGTGGACAGTGAGAGAGACAGAGAGACAGAGAGAAAGGCCTTCCTTTTGCCGTTGGTTCACCCTCCGATGGCCGCCGTGGCCGGCGCACCGCACTGATCCGATGGCAGGAGCCAGGTGCTTATCCTGGTCTCCCATGGGGTGCAGGGCACAAGGACTTGGGCCATCCTCCACTGCACTCCCGGGCCACAGCAGAGAGCTGGCCTGGAAGAGGGGCAACTGGGACAGAATCTGGTGCTCCAACCAGGACTAGAACCCGGTGTGCCGGCGCCGCAAGGCGGAGGATTAGCCTAGTGAGCCGCGGCGCCGGCCGACTAACTTCATTTCATTCATGCATATTTTGTCACCTATACATGTCTCTGATAGAAGCCAGTACCTTAAAGTTACCCATTTATCTGCCACACTACACATTCTTCTGTTTGGATTTAGCTGTCAACACTTTATATATGTGAAATCAATCTCTGTGATATTAATGTAAACACTGTGCATTACAAAGTGGTGGACATTTTATTGTTCTAACAGCAAAAACAGGACAGTGTTGGCCTGTGTGTGTTTTCTGCATAGTAGAGACAATAGCAAAAATATAGATGACCATATGTGCTTTATGAAGAGGACTCACAAAAAAGAGGTAGAAGCAAGGTAGGAATTCTGGAGAAAACCTATGTCAGGAAATTCTAACGGATCACTAGGGGCAGGAATTATGCACTGGGTAAAGATTTTTATAAGGAAAAAATTGCCATTCATGTCACTTTCCCCTCATTGTTATTACAATCTCATTTCCTAATTGCAATGTGTAATACAATGAGTTTTCAGTATGCTTTAATAGGGAGTCTGTTGTTTTAGTTTTAAAAATAGTCAATTCTCTTCTGAGAAAAGAGCACGCTGCTCTAAGAGCAGTGTAACTGACAAGATGGAAGGATGTGGACAGGATGTCGAAGCTGAAGCTTTTCAATCACTTACCATTAATATGATTCAATTTATGCTTATGTCATAGGTTTAGACATTGCACAGGGCTGTAAGCAAAGAAGGAACTTGAACAAAATACAGTGAAGAAGGCAGATGGTATGCTATCAAAACCCTTCAAGCCTAAAATAACCTTTCCCAAGTAAGGAGGATAGTTAATTAAAACCAGGATATATTTACTCTATTCTGAATATCTCAATGTAAATAAAAATCAAAATGACACTACTGTAATGTTGGATTAAATGATGAAATTTCATCTATTCTATTTTTCTTTAATAGTTTCTAATCAAACTTCTCATTAAAAAGCTTCATAAAATTCCATAGAGAATTTATTTACAGGGATTCGTTGAAGATTTAAAAGCCTTACTTTTATTGTTCAATTAAACTTGTTATTCGGTGGACAACATTAAAACAGCAGGGAGAGGGAAGGTGTCTGTGCAGTCAGGCAAGGGTGTCCCACAGAGCAAAGTCTATTTTCAGAGATGAATCTGGGGAATGCAGGTAAGAGAGAGATCACGTGAGGCAAGAGTGAGGTTCCCTATCCATGACAGCAAGCCGATTAATTCCAGTTCCAAAACTACTGCCTGGGTTCTTCCTAGGCCTGACCCTTTGCCTCCATTGCCCACTGCTATAGAGGGCATCAGGACATTTATAAAACCCATCCCAAGGGTAGTGACAAGGGCAGGAAACCTAAGAGACCAAAAGTTGACCAAGGTCAAAGGTGCCATTACTTAAAATGGAGAATCAGACACACAGGCTTGAAATCATCTAGACTTGGCCAACAGTTTTCTAATAACTTGATTCCTATCTTTTAAGATCAGATCAGGTCCTCCCTTAGCCATGAGACTGTTTTCCCTGACTTCTTGCCCTAACTGCCACCCCCAAACACCACTTCCCACTGCTAAATTCCTATGGAACTGGTTTTCTGTAACACTCACTAAACACTTAATCATTGGCTCTTTGTAGCATTTAGTTAACCTTACAAGAGCGTTAATCCTGTCTTCCCCATTTAGATTTTAAACCCTCGAAATAAGCAAGGACCACATTTTATTTATCTTTTTAACACTCCCCCACCTCCACTCCATAATTCAGTTTAATAGAAGAAAGCAACATGTATATTAGTTAATAAAATAAACATTATTCAATCACAGGAAAGCAGATACCATCCTTTTAAGAAGGGCTTTGGAGGTATTTAGGGGTGATATATGAATTTCATGTCAGAGGTATAGCTGCTAACACTATAACCTCTTTACCATCAGCTCCCCCATCCATCCACCTGGCGATATGGCTAATAAAATTTGATTTTTACAGCCTAGGCCTACTGCTACAGAAATTACATTTGACCAATTATTGAAGTCACCAAACGTGGGGTAGAGAATATATACTGGGTAGGAAATTTATCTGCAGGCCCCCTGGCACTCTTGGTAATCGGACAGAAGTGTTTCATTCATCTGGCAGTGTTTAATATTAGGAACATTTGTTTAATGCTAGTCACTAATTAAATTTATGTTCTTCTACCAACTGTTAGTTGGTTGGAGAAACTCCACCACACATTTTAACAAACACTTTAACCCATGTTGGTCTCAAGTTGTACAACCAGTTGGAGGTTTAAAAGGGTGTTCTCTGGAAATTTAGATGCACGCCAAAAAGCGGGAGGTGGTAGAGGCCTGTTGGTAAGGTGCTCACATCAGCTCAAAAGAAGCTTTTTTGTTTACTTACTGACACAAAATACTTGAAGAAGTACAAACTATTTGAAGTACACATTCAACTAAAAAAAATCTAAAATTCTAATGATTTAACTAGCCATCTAGAAGCTCTTTAAAGGTACCTTTATTCCAAAAGAAAGCTTCCACTTTAAGAGGCTGGGGAAGAAAAACAGCATTAAAATTAGCTAGACCAGAAGAAAGTTCAGGAAAACATTCAAAAGTCAGATGCTTGTGTTTGTGAGAACATTTAAAACTAATTTAGTAACTCTTAACAACCATTGTGATTGCTGTTAAATTGGAACTTCTATTACCAATTCTAGAAGCAACAGCTTTGAAACTCAGTGACTAATAACTCTTAAATTAGCCAAAAAGGTTAAAATTTTTTCATTATATTACACTGTGAAACTCTAATTTTGAATATTCTTAAGTGAGGGAGAGCATTCTTTCAGTTTTATTTTATGTCAGGAATTTAGAGATCTCATGAGCTCCAAGCACCATACAGGGCTTGGGAGCAGGGGATGCAGAAAAACTTACATCCCAAGCAAGAGGAAGATTTGTAAATGCTGATCTGAAAAGAGAGATGTTCTAAAAAATATATTGGAAACACTTGTCTATTTGAATAAAAATGTTATTTGAATATTAAAAATATAACAATAACTATTTCTTTGTAGGAATAAAACAAGTCATACAAATATCCCCCACTTCCTGGAGAGTTATTGATAAGCCAGAGTTTTGAGGAATATCTGAAAAAACAAATTATAAAAGGAAAAAGTCATGGTCTTACATCCCCATACACTTAAGTCTTTTGGTTCCACTTCCTCTCTGTCTTCTCTTCCTTCTTAGACTATCCATCTCCCACCCCCTCATCCTGTCCATCCTCTGCCCACAGATCTGCTTACAAAAGATCCCTAGTAGCAGCAACAGGGCTGCTGGAATCATGGAGAATCCAACTGAAGAGACTGCAGTGACTTCTAAAAACATGGTGAGGTCTACGCTGGTCAAACAGAATAAACTCAATTTCAGTCATCTTCAAACAAAGCGTCCTTGGGGAAACATTAGCCAACAAGACCAGGGAATGCTCCACAGCTCAAAGGGACCCCATGTTCCATCTAGACCAGGGTACCAATGTCTGTTTCCACTCAGGTACCCATGAGGGATCCAGCAGGGCTTGGAAATGCCAGTGGTTGCTCAAGACTGGTGATTCGCAGAGAAGGCTTGGGAGTGTGTGTGTTGGGAGGGAAGGGAGGAAGTGTCCCTGTCTCTGTGAGTATAAGAAATCCCAGGGAACTTGTGCAGTTTGGAGAGTCACTGATACGACCTCAACTCTTCAACAGACCAGAAGGTCAAGGTGTGGAGGACAGCTATCTTGGCTGGCCTCTTCCCTCTAGTCTTTCACTACATCCTGTAAGGCTTCCCAAATGGAGAAAGCCTTCCTTTCTCCTCTGTCTATAGACACATATGACCAGTCAACAAGGCAGAGCTGCAGAAAAACAAACTGTTTTTGGTGGGCACTCTGTGTGTGTGTGTGTGTGTGTGTGTGTATGTGCATATATATGAAAAAATTAACGTCTCTATCTACCTACCTATCTAATATCTATCTAATGCAAAGTACTAAAGTGCCTACCATTGGTGCATTTGTACAGTAGCTTATAACACTGAAAAGTCGGTGCTCAGTTACATCAGTCACATTTTAAAATCAGCATTTAGATAGCCAAAGTCTTTTCAGAAAGAACTAATATGCAAGTTTTCTGTCCTAAAGACCAGTTTCAAGGTTGACCAAGCACCTTCAGATGCTATATGAACAACACATTCTGAATAATAATCTTTAACCCATGGCAAACCACAGGCTTCCCAGAAGGCAATGATGCCTTGTGCTACAAAGATTTGGGGAATGGGAGGGGTGGGGTGGCACATGAGGCCTGTGAAAATGAACCTTGTTCCCATCACTGCTCTTCACAAGAAGTGAAAACAACTAGACACACACACATGTACAAGTTTGAGGTAGAAAACAAAAAGACTCACCAAACTCATCACATATACTCTCGTTTTCTATGAGCGTTGGGTGGTCAAACGTGTCCCGGCAGTACAGGATCTGAGGGTTCCTGCTGACCACAGCAATGCCCCCAAGAGCCAATGCAAACTGGTCCGTTAGAATGGACGATGGCTTATCCTGGATGCGTTTCAGCATCGAACGGTACCGGCAGTACTGAGGGTAGCTGAGGACTATCACGTTTGTTTCTTCCTCGTCCTCCCCTAGACAAATGAGAAAACAATCCATTACCCTCTTCCCTCCAGCAATGACCTTTCATGACCACGGCATGATTTCAATAATCATCTCTGTTTTGTGCGACGGATGCGGTCTTCAACAAGACTTACCCTGGTGCATCTGCATTACAACCTGTGAATGAGGGCATCCTCCAAGCCCCACCTCACCAATCCAACTTCACACACACACACGCCCATGGACGCACATCAGGCCACTCACAGACCATAACCCACTTGTGGAGAAAAGAGAGTGTGATGGCCTTCTAGGCATATTAAACAATATTTGGATCACCAACAACTATCAAACTGAAAAAAAAAATCATTTTGAAAGAATTTGACTTTTTTTTTAAGCATGAAAATCATCACCGTAGGAAAAAGTAGAACGTTGTTGAGCATCTTTACACTCCTCTGCACACTTTGGTGTTGCTCTCACATTGGATTCCGTAATCTCTTCAGTGCTTGAGGCCTCTAAAAAGGTCATCAGTCCCCAGAGAGATGTTCATAGAAGCCCAAATAGCGTCATCGTCTGCTCTGGGGGTTGTTAGCGCTCTACAGAAAATATCTCCCGTCCTCCTTATGCGCCTGAGGAAAGGCTGTGCCTCGTGCTGTCTTGGAGTCCCGTGGCTATGTGCCTTGGTTTGGCCAAAGAAATATGACAGAAGCGATGGCCGCTGTAAGAGCCAATGTGCCACCCAACCCAGTGTCCTTGCCCCTGATTGGGCCATCTGCAATGGCTCTGATAGCGGCTCCTCTGCCACTGTGGATGTTAGAGGTAAACTACATGGGGGCAGAGCCCTGGGCTAATCCCATGTAGATGGACAACCTCAACAGAAAAGAAACTGCAGGTGTCTTAAGTGACTATGACTTCGGATTGTTTGTAACAGCAGCAGACCTATCTCACTTAATTGAATAACCCACCTCTCCACCCTCCCCACACCCATACCCCCTGTCTTTTTAATGTATCTCAAATCCATCTGGTAACCTGGCATTTCTCAGAGAACCTGGCACACTGAGAGGACTCCCAAGCATCCTTGCAATACAAGTGTATCAGAACCAACCGAACTCAGGAGAACACTTCAGCAACCTGAGTGCTCCTACCACGATCTTAATGCTTATTTACATTTCACTATAATTTTGTGCTTCTTATAAAAATCAGACATGGCATGGATGAATCCTTTCACTTTAAACTTGAGAAGTGGCAAACACCCCCGTTGGTATCTGGCCACCTGCACAATGTCAAGCTGAATTTAGGCTCCCTGACCCAGCTTGCCATCACTCTCCATGACCATACCACCAGGGCAGTTGTGAGCAATTCCCAGACATGTCACTTGCCTATCTAAAGGAAAAACAGTTAATATTTTGAGCCCTCACCACGCTGCAGAGAATTTCACAAGACAGTTGTTAAGGATACCTACGTTATCGTGGCCATCTGCTAACCAGTGGGAGACGAATGAGTAAGAATAGAGTATAATGATGGAACATAACCAGTACCAATGGAGGGTGTGCATATGACCTTTTCAGACAGGAGGCTGATGCCCAGATGTATTTCTAATTATGTTCACTTAGTTCCTCAGGCTGGAGGCTTCTCCACAAATGGAGATGTTCAGTTGCTTGCAAGATGACATGTTGCGATGGCTTGCCTCCTGCCTGGCTTGAGGGTAGCCACTTCATCAGCTGGCACACTTAATTAAAAGGAAATACAGGGCAAGCACTTGGTGTAGTGGTTAAGTTGCCGCTGGGGCCAACATCCCATATTGGAGCCTCAGTCCAAGTCTCAGCTCCACTTCCAATTCCAGCTTCTGGTTAATATGCACTCTAGGAAGCAGCAGGTGGTAGCTCAACTGCTTGTGTTCCTGCCACCCATGCTGGAGGAGACCTGGACTGAGTCTCAGGCTCCTGGCTTTGTTATGGCCCAGCCCCAGCTGTTGTGGGCATTTGGGGGGCGGGGTGGGGCGTGAAGTAGTAGATGGAAGATTTCTCTCTTTCAGGTAAAATAAATACATTAAAAAATTTAAAAGAAAATATGTTTACAGTGAAGACAAGTCTCCAAATGAAAGCTAGATTTTAGCTGCTAATATAGGTCCCAAAACATGCCAATTTCAGATTTTTTTAAGAGACAAAGATACAAAATTCACACTTTGGGTTCAAATTTGTGGTTTCTACAGATTTATAACACAAGAAGTTTTAGTGGAAATAGTCACCAAATATCATCAGAACCCCAAAGTATACAAGTACTGTTTCAAGAAGTAGCCCTCAATGTGTCAACTGAGTTACTGTTCTCTGTCTGTGAATGAGAGACAGGGACAAGCATGAATTGCTGGGGCTTACTTCTCTTAGCAGGCGCAGCACCTAATACTATCTCCTGCACGTAGGCAACACCATGAAAACACCTGTTGATTCCAAGAGTCCGTATTGGTTGTGCCACTGACTTTCTGCAATGGAGGCAAACTGCACCAGGTTCTCCAAATTTTCTTGAGGCAAAATGGAGAAGGTTGTGCTTTCCAGTCCATGTGAGGGCACAGGAACAGTTGCTTCACAGTTAGTTTCATGGAAGCAGATGTCACCTGGACCCCTGAGACCAGTTCACTCCTCGTGCTCCCTTCAGTTTCCTTCTGCTCTTCTCAGGGTCTTTTTTTTTTTTTTTTTCCTTCAAAATGATGCCCTCTGTCTTCTTAACTCTCTGCTCTGGATTTAATACACTTCCTGATAATCTTGTATACTGGGAAATTACCTCCTTATTCCTCTCCATCTCCTCTCAGCCCAAAAGATTGGCCATCTTTCCTTCATGCAGTTCCTAAAATGCTCACTGAACCATGAATCCATCTCTTGTTGCTGAGAGCGAAACAGCGGGTTTGCTCTACTTGCAACTCATGGAAACGAGCCCCTCAGTCATCCACTGAAGCTGGAGACAATGTCTCTAAAGGTGGTCCTGGGATTTCTCACTTCAGATTCACTCCTGGTGCCACCAAGGCCCACGGACTCAGGAATTCTAAGGCTGGGACCCAGGAATTTAGCTTTCCTAAGCATGCCAGCTAGTTGTTGCACACTAAACTTCAAAACCAGTAACTCTGAATCTGACTTAGCTATGCATAAATTTATATTTACTTATTTTGGGTTGTGAAATATGTATGTGATATATATCATATATAGCTATATATTTTTATTTTTAATGGACGTAATAATTACACTTCTGGGGGCTGGCACTGTGGCAAAGAAGGTTAAGCCTCTGCTATTGACACCGGTATCCCATATGGGCTCCAGTTTGAGACCTGGCTGCAACATTTTCAATTCAGCTCCCTCCTAATGGCCTGGGAAAGCAGTGGAAAATGGACCAAGTGCTGCGGCCCTGGCACCCACATGGAAGACCCAGAAAAAGTTCTGGGCTCCTGGCTTTGGCCTGGCCCAGCCCCAGCCATTGCAGCCATTTGTGGAGTGAAACAGCAGATGCAAGACCTCTCTCTCTCTCTCTCTCTCTCTCCCCCCTCTCTGGTTGTAACTATGTCTTTAAAATAAATAAAAAATAAATCTTTACAAAAATTATATTTATGGAGTAGAGTGTAATAATTCAATACATGTGTACAATGGGTGTATGATCAAATCAAGGTGATTAACATTTCTGTCTCCTTATACATTTATCATTTTTTTGTGTTTTGAGCCTTCAAATCCTCAAATCTTCTCTCTCCCAGTTCTTTTTTTTTTTTTTTTTTTTTTTTTTACAGGCAGAGTGGACAGTGAGAGAGAGAGAGAGACAGAGAGAAAGGTCTTCCTTTGCCGTTGGTTCACTCTCTAATGGCCGCCCCGGCCGGCGCGCTGCGGCCGGCGCACCGCGCTGATCCGATGGCAAGAGCCAGGAGCCAGGTGCTTTTCCTGGTCTCCCATGGGGTGCAGGGCCCAAGCACCTGGGCCATCCTCCACTGCACTCCCGGGCCACAGCAGAGAGCTGGCCTGGAAGAGGGGCAACCGGGACAGAATCCGGTGCCCTGACCGGGACTAGAACCCGGTGTGCCGGCGCCGCAAGGCGGAGGATTAGCCTAGTGAGCCGCGGCGCCGGCCTCTCCCAGTTCTTTTTAAAACATAGAAAAAGGTTGCTGTTCTGTGCTGTAGACCAATAGAACTTATCCCTCCTATACAATAGCAGTGTGGAACCCATGGTTGGATATATATTCCTATTTGTATTTTTCTTCTAAATTCCTAGTATCTAGAACAGAACTGAACCAAATTCCCTTTGCTTTGCCACTTTTGCAAGATTGCTGTGGGTATCACAGGAGACAGCAAGGGGGAAAAAAACCCCTGATAACTAAAAATGTGAGGAAGGAACTGTCTTCCTATTTAGAAAGCAAAGTAAATATTGATGTTACTTCTGGTACTGATAATAAAACACTAAAATTTGCAAAAGTCTTTTACATAATATGTCCTTTTTTCCTCCCAATAACCCTGTTAGTAACATCACTACTTGTTAAAGTCCCCAGTTTAGCCATGGGAGGCCACAAGTTCAGACACCCAAGTGACGAGCCCAGGATCTCAAGGACCAGGAACTGAGGAACTAGAATTGAGGTGAGATTATTACACATCTGAATTCCAAGTTTGATTAACTTTTCACTCTGGCAAAATGCCTCAAATAATAATAATAATATTTAACTCATTCACAATATAAGGGATGAAGATAGTGCTCTTTGATCACATGAAATATGAGGCTTCTGTTTCATGGGAAATGTAGACTCTGGTGAAGTGAGATTATTATTTAGGGTCACTGCAATTCCCATGGAAAGGATTTCCCACTATGGTGTGCCTTTCACGTCTTCCATCTGCTGGTCCACTCCCCAGTGGGCCCCAATGGCCCGAGTTGTGCCGATCCGAAGCCAGGAGCCAGGAGCTTCTTCCAGGTCTCCCACATGGGTACAGGGGCTCAAGGACTTGGGCCATCTTCTACTGGTTTTCCAGGCCATAGCAGAGAGCTGGATCAGAAGTGGAGCAGCTGGGACTCGAACCAGTGCCCATATGGGATGCCAGCACTGCAGGTGGCAGCTTTACCCGCTATGTCGCAGCGCCGGCCCCTCAATTTTCTACCCATGTGACAGGAAATAGCACCAATCTTGTTTTTTTTGCAAGCCTACAAGGACTGTCCCTCATTAACCTCTTTCCATGCTAAGAGGCTAGACGCAAGTTGGGATCTGGTGTGGTGTGGCAATGTTAAGTGGCACTAAAGTAAAGATTATGATAACTTTGTCAATTTTAAACAGAACCAGCCATCTGGGCCAGAGTTCTGATATTGTTTGAACCGAGGTGAATTTCCAACCTTGTAATTGGACATCCCCAGAGGAGTTGCCTTTCATATTTACAAAACCAGCGAGGGCCCATGAGACCTTCAGGGCTCCTAAGAAAGTCAGCAGAGCGTCTAAGGTGGGGATAAAGAGAAAGAAGCTCCAGAGGAGACCAGACACCTGGAAGAACCGAGTCAGCAGGGCCGAGGCCCCCCAGGAGCAGATACCCCAAGTCTCTCTGTGGTGAAGCAGGCACCGTATTTTACTGGAGAAGTGTCTCTTTCTCAAGACACAGTGTCACCTGAATATGAAAGGTGTGGATAACAGAATCTAAAACAACGAATTTCGGAGAGTGTCCCGGATCTAACATTCTATGATCCTCGAACTGCCTCCCCAGCTACGGAAATATTAAGTCGTTGAGTGGCTGGCATGTTTTATTTTGCCCTAGTATACCAAGAAACAAATAAAGGCAAATGACCCTTTCAGGAATTCTTATTTGAATTCCTCAGCTACTTCTTTCCTCCTTATGCATTTCATACACACATAAACAAACACGCCTATGCAGAGTTACCCATGAAACAAGAGCTGCCAGTAAATGCTATGCAGGACCTTCCCCCCTGTCCAGTCCATGAGAGCTCCAGCAGATACAGCTAAGAAGGCATCAAGAACGAAGAAACTGCACATGCACATAGCAAAAGGCAAACAAAATGTGCCTGGCATAAAGGCTTGCTTTCAACCACACCCACACAGAAAAAGAAATCAAAATCCTAACCCAAGGAGCACTTCTTCTGACACACTCCAGTTGGTTGTACTTGGTTGGGTTATATATACATTACTCGATTTCAGTCAACAGAAAATGATCAGTAATAAATTACTGGTACCCAAGACTGAAATTTTAAACCATAATTATGATATTCTATTAAAATGTCATCCCACTCCTCAATTTCCCCCATCAAAAAAAATGTGAACATGCCTATTTTAAAATGAAATATTCAAAGGGAATAAGAGACCCAAAATTACTAAACCTCATTTCAACTTCAATAAAAAGAACTTTGCCTATTAAAAGTTAATACCTAAAGTACACTGCTTGTAATGCTCAACCAAAATTACTCTAATCCTGTGCTTATATCATAATTACACGTTTTGTTAACCTCTCTCAATGTCAATTTTTCACTTATTTATATATTTTCAAAGTCCAAAACAGAATTCCACAGAGAAACTGTAATTATAACATGAGACTCCACCCAGGCTTTTCAAACAGTAACTGTATACCATTGCTTTAATCCTCAGAGTGGGGCTGGGGGTGGGGAAGAGGTGGGGGGAGAGGGTAAAAGCTGGCAGTCGTTCTGAATAGCGTTGCTCAAGTTGTCTTTGTACAAAGAGAGATGCATGAAATAGCAAACACAATGAATTAATGGAGCATTGACTTTCAAATATCCATAATGCTATTTTTTAAAAATAGATAATGGTGGCCAAATGCACAGAAGGCTGAAAACATAAATTCCGGAGGAGAAATTTGCTTTTATGTCTTACACAACAATTTAGAAATGTAACTTTCTTTTTCATTTTAGGGGGAGAGGGGAAACATGTTTCCGAAACATCACACTATTATGCTTACTGAAAACCACTATAATCTACTTCTAACATCAGTAAGCTTAAAAAAAAAAAGTCTTTAAAAAACCCTTCACACCAGGATTTTATAGAGCCTGGTGGAAAAAATATGCATGTTCCTTCCTGCACCTAATTACCTCAACTGAAAAATCTGCCAAGTATTTTGCCCTTTAGTTCTCTTAATCGTATTAGGGCAAATGCATTTGGATGCCAATAGAAACAAACATTTAAAGATTTTCACTTAAAAGATTCCAAATATGTATGAAGGCTAAGTTTGAGACACAATGTCCCTGGTGCTTCAAAGACAACATAGTTTTCTTTTTTTTTTCTCAAGCAAATATGAATTTGCTCATGTTATAAAACTTGATGTCTAGTTTTGAAACAATTTAAGTAAAATAACATCAATATGAGAGGCTCTCACAATGATTTATGCTTCCTTCTGTTACTTTATTACATTAGACATTCCTTTCTCAAAGCTTTATACTTTTCTCTGTGCTCCTAGCAACCAACCAAAGGCAAAGCATCAACTTGATATACCTGGCACTATTCCAGTTCTTACTGCTATTGACAATTACACTGAAGTTTCCATTTAATTGCTGTTCTGTTGTGACACCGAATATTTGTCATAATTAGGCATTTCCTATTTTCTGTCCATTCATTTTTGATTATTCCTGAAAATGATTTTTTTTTCATTTTAGAAAACCTAAGCATGAAATTTCTACATTTCTACAGATAAGAGAAGCTACAGCTGTTACTATCATTACCAACATTGTCACATGCAGCAAAAAAAAAAAAAAAAAAAAAGAATATAATTTCTCGGAAGGTAATTTTCCTTTCAGTCTAAGTGCTCTTATTCATCTTACAGTTACTCAATGATTTCCTGTTCTAATTACAGGACATTATACAGAAAGACATTTGTAAAAGGAAAATGCAGCAGTACATATGACTAAATAGTTTGAATTGGTTGAAAGTGTTTAAAATGCCGAAGTTGTACATCAGCTTTATCAATTTGTGACTGTAGCTTTGTGTAAAATGGTAACAAGTCCAACCATATTTCAAGGTCTCTCTCAAAGCAGTAAGCTTAGTACCCAAAATTAGTACATAGCACAGGAGAAAATACATTCGCACTTAAACTGATGCTGGAGGGTTGGGGTAGGGGCAGGTCAGTTGGATTTCTTGTATTTTTTCCCCTTCTCATCAAAGCTGTTAAATTGGAGGCATGCCAAGACAAGGAGTGGAAAATATTATTAATAAAAATAAATTAAATGCCTGATTAAAAGGGAGAGAGAACAAGATTCCATCCGGAATAGAAGTGAAAATGCCACAAACTATTTCATAAAAACATACTGTGACGTAAATTACACATCAGTATTGCACTGTTGTGGTTATTTTGAGAAATGGTTTGTACTGTAAGTCAGCTGGTGCTGCCCCACCCTTAATGATTTTGTAATTCTCTACACAGTAAGCAAGTGGGGGCAGCCCTGAGATTGCTAAGACAGAAAACAGGCCTAGTCATACAGAACTGGCAATAAAAAGATAATGTACTTTTAACATAACAGAACAAGGAGATTGGCTTTATTAACTAAAAAAACTACTTTAAATGGTCCCCAGCTTGCCATTTGTTTTGATAAATGGAAACACAGATCTTCCCAGGATAGGCAACCAAAACATCACTGGAGAACTTAACAAAAAGAAAATGTGGGAAAATATATCAGTGCATGGTTGCAAACAGAACAAAGAATGTTTCAAATGCAGAACCCAGAGTTTTAACCAGCTGTTTCCAACAGCAAGCAAGTTACTTAAAATAGATGGAGATACGCAAATATAAAAATATGTATTAACATGTTAATATCAGAGTTGCCCTTACTGTTGCTTCATCGCTCAGAAAAGAAAACAACACAAAGCTAAATTAAAACCAAACACTGCCATCACTCGGAGTAACAAATGAACCCACTGGGAAGCAAGCCAGCTCCGCCGCCAAGGTTCTCCCAAATGGCCACTGAATTCTAAGCCACATTCAGGAGCCACTCTGGATTTCATCTTGAGAATTTTGCATCTGATTTCCATATGGCTCGACTCAGCCAAATTTAAATGTCACACAAGACAGGGATTGCACAATAAGTCTATCTACCGGTGAGATCTCAAGGCCAGACTGATCCTCACTTTGTATAAATTGTGACCGCATTCTTCGAGGTCTGATGTACCTTGTCTGCCCTTCACATGGATTAGCCTTTACCCTCTAGTCAGCCATTTACTCTGGGTATAAATGAGACTCAATATCTGGCGAAAACATGAGGAATCCAGGGGACATCCAGGAGCCAGGGCCTAGACAATATTTTTCCTACGCTCAAATTATAACACAAGTTTTCTCAGAGATTAATTTAGACATTCATTTATTTGCTAGTGACCCAGGTAAGACTAGCATACCGGCCTGGAGTTATTTAAACTCAGTTCTCTCCTGGTTTACAAGAACCTACCGCTAAGATCCAATCAGGGGCTACAGTTACCATGTCAAGATTGCTAACAGAGAAGCTCAATCACTAGCACAACAGGCCTTAAAAATTATATCCACTTCCGTTATCTTTCTCCTAGAAATATCAACATGGCTTTTTATTTTTTAAGTTGTAACTCCATGTCTGTCATTGTCCCAAGAATCACAATGCGGTTACCATAGCAGTTGGATAAGCCCTTGACACTTAAGATATGCTCCTGAATCCCAAACTCACAAATAAACCTGACTGAGGTGTGGTACTAGACAAATCAACAGCAGAATGACTGACTCCCACATATCAGCCCCTCTGTGTGTGCAGAATTCAGGCATTTACAAGATGGTAAATCACTATCTGTCATGATGTTTACAGACATGATTATTTCACAAATAGTCAGCACTAATCAGGCTAAATCTAATCATTACCACCATGATTTATACCAGGAAAAAAAAAGTGTGTATAGAAACTTAATCACCAAATAATGTTGGACTGATAAATACTAACATCTAGCACCTAGAAGGCATTCTATACACACACACACACACACATAACTGCATACAAAACTGTGTGTATGTTGGTACGTATGTAGAATAGTACTTCAATTTTCACTAAAATTGTGTGGATATTACAAATAATTAAATTAAGTGAAACAACATTTCAGGCCATGCTTAACTTCTGTTAAGTTAAAAAAAAAGGGAGGTATGAAATAATAGAAGCATATAATCAGCCTTATGTCTTTTGGTAATAGTATTACTGAAATATAATTCACATATCATAAAATTCATTTAAAGTGTTCAAATTAAAAAAAAGTTTTAAATGTTTTATATATTTGAAAGAGAGAGTGAAAGCGAGCTGTTCCTTCTACTGATTCACTCCCTAATTGCCTGCAACTGCTACAGTCGGGGCAGGCCAAAGCCAGGTGCTTGGAACTCAAGCCAGATCTCCCACACAGGTGTCAGGGACCAACTTATTTGAGCTAGCATCTGCTGCCTCTCATAAAGCGTATTAGCAGGAAGCTGAAATCCAAGTGGAGCCAGGACTTGAGCCCAAGCACTCTGACATGGGATGGGGGGGGGGGGCACATTCCAAGTGTTATCTTAACCAAGGTGCCAAATACCCACTCTTAAAGTACACAGGCTTTTAGTATATTTACATGGTTGTCAATCCCTTACCACAATCAATGAAGAACACTTTTATAATCTCCGAAAGAAATTCTGAACTCCCCTGCCCCTGCCAGAATCCTAGGCTAATTCATAGAGACAGAAAGTAGAGGTTGCCAGGTGCTATGAAGACTGGGGACTGGAAAGAATGGGAAGTTCTTACTTAGTGGTTACAGAGTTGGTTTGGGAGGATGAAGGCATTCTGGAACTCGAGAATGGTGATAGTTACAAATATTGTGAATGTACTTAATGCTACTAAGTTGTACACTTAAAAATAACTAAAATGATAAATCTGGTTACATATTTTATACAATAAAAAAGAGCAGAACACTTGACAAGTATTAGATTGGTGTGGATGAAAGAGGGAGGTGCCTTTCTCTGAAGGGAGGAGAGAACCTCCACTTTGACTATGACCGTGTCTAAACAAGATAAGAGTCGGAGAACTCAAGGGGCTTCCATAGCCTTGGAAACTCATGACTGGTGCATAGGGAGATCACTGATGCCATAGACAGGAGTGTCAATTGGTAAAGTCAACAACAGGAGTCACTGTGCACTTACTCTTCATGTAGGATCTCTGTCCTTAATGTGCTGTACACTGAGGCTTAATGCTATAACGAGTACTCAAACAGTATATTTCACTTTGTGTTTCTATGGGGGTGCAAACGATTGAAATCTTTACTTAATGTACACTAAACTGATCTTCTGGAAAAAAAAAAAAAAAGAAATTATCAATTCCCAACTTGACTCTCACTGGGATTAAACATGACAATAGGTCTGATCTGATTTCATCATCATTTAAAAAAAATCATCTATTATTTTTCACTTTATGTTTCTGTGTGGGAGCAAACTGCTGAAATCCTTACTTAATGTATACTAAGCTGATCTTCTGTATATTAAGATAATAGAAAATGAATCTTGATGTGAATGGAAGGGGAGAGGGAGTGGGAAAGGGGAGGGTTGTGGGTGGGAGGGACGGTATGGGGGGGGAAGCCATTGTAACCCATGAGCCGTACTTTGGAAATTTATATTCATTAAATAAAAGATAAAAAAAAAAAAAAGATTGGTGTGGATGAGTTCTTAGTTGTTTCTTGGGAGGAAAACGGGTGTCTCTCCCATGGAGCCACAGGAACTTAAGCTCCTAGAGGGTGCAGAATCAGTGTGCTAATTCTCAGTACCCCTTCTTAAACCTGTGAGAGCATTGGCAGGTGTAATTCCCCATAGACACGTGGCAGTAAATATCAGAACCTCCTGGCCGGCGCCACACTCACTAGGTTAATCCTCCGCCTGCGGCGCCAGCACCCCGGGGTTCTAGTCCCGGTCGGGGTGCCGGATTCTGTCCCAGTTGCTCCTCTTCCAGTCCAGCTCTCTGCTGTGGCCCGGGAAGGCAGGGAGGATGGCCCAAGTGCTTGGGCCCTGCACCCACATGGGAGACCAGGAAGAAGTACCTGGCTCCTGGCTTTGGATCGGCACAGTGCGCCGGCCGTAGCGGCCATTTAGGGGGTGAACCAACGGAAAGGAAGACCTTTCTCTCTGTCTCTGTCTCTCACTGTCTAACTCTGCCTGTCCAAAAAAACAAAAAAGTCATTAGTCCCTGACCCCAATGACCAGAAAAAAAAAATACCAGAACCTCCCATTACAGAGTAAGAGTAAAAGCAGTCATGCTGTGAACTGAATAGGCTGAAGGAATCTGGAGAAAGACATCTACCCAATTGCCCTGCAGTAATAGGTCATGAATTTGGGTACTCATCTCATTGCAGCCACTCTTTTTCTTAATTTATGTCTTTTGGAATAATCTCACCACTTAAGGAGTTCATGCACCTCTCTCAAAGGTGTGAGCCATGTCAGAACAACTGCGCTGCCTTCTGGGAACTCACATCCAAGCGTGAGGAGAGTTGTCTACACTCTCCTGTTTTTTGTTTCACCTTACCTTTGACCTTCTGCAGGGGCTCAACAAGGGAGGGAGGGTAAAGGCCTCTTTCTTCTACCAGTGACCCACCTGGAGTCAGTGGTCATGAACTTGGTGGATTCCTACCCTGAGGGTAGATTTACTGGGGGTAACTGACACAACCTCAATCTCTCTATCACTCACTCCTCAATTCACTTGCCTAAGAATTTGCATTTGGTGCAGCCAATCGCCTTTATCCATCACCCATCCCTAGTCTTATTATGACTGTTAAAGAGTCAAATCACAATACTGGCTTGGAAGAAGTCTCCTTTATTGATATTTCAAGGCACCTCATAACATAGGTTTTTGATTTTTCCTTTTTGCACATAATTTCCGTGAAAGGGGAAGCGTGGCAATAGAAATACAGTATGTTGGCCTGTGTTAGGATGCTCTGAATTCAGAAAAGCTAGAGCAATAAAGGTTAATGATGTAGAACCCTTAAAATGTAGCTGGAATGTTCTGCAAGGCTACTACTTTTTTTTTTTAAAAACATAAATTGGATAAACCTAAGGATAAAAAATTTACATAACTTATTTTAGAACTGTATTGCCTTATTACATATAGGTTTTAAAGCATTTTAATCAAGCCATGAATAATATTTATTTTAATTATAGTTAGCCATCACTTTATTTAATTTTAGATTGTGTCTATTATTTCCTATTGACAAAACACTTCTTCATCCTCATGATATAGATTTTGGATATCTACTTAAAATTGGGCAAATGAATATATGAATATATATATATGTGTGTGTATGTGTATGCTTTGTCTCCAAAAAATCTTTTAAAGCAGCACAAGTTAATATAAACACAATGTGAGCCAAATGGGTAATTAGCATTAAAAGAAACATAAACATAAAAGGAAAATGGGGAAATTAATTTTAATAATCTGGTTCATCTAAATGTATTCAAAATACTATTGCAACGCAAGATCAATATAAAGAATTACTAGTGGTGCATTTTACATTTTTTCTCAGACTAAGTTTTTGAAATCTGGTGTATATTTAACATTACAGCATATCATGATTTGGACAAGCCGCATTTCAAGGCGTCGTATGCTCGCTGTATGGCACAGCCTTACTCTGTAGTGCCCATTGGAAAAGAAATGTGAAGCCCATTGTGTTAAGACATCTTGGGCCTTAAGAGGCACTTGGGAGAAATGGGACCATTCTGCATTCGTGGCAACAGACTCCAGCCTTGGACTTCTGGATCCAACAGTCTTTAGAAAAGAAATTCAGAAACGCAACTGCGAGAAGAGGACAAACTGGAGAAAAAGCCACCGGAGTGATTGATATCCCAACCCCCAGCCACAGTGTGGTTATGGCGGCAGAGACCCTGGCTCACCACCTTTGGTTTCTGGTGAGTGACAAAAATCAGCTCCAAGTAAAATACTGACTGTCTTCTTAAAGTATCAACCATAAACCCGGTGGAGCCCTTTCCTCTGGATAATACCTGTTCTCTCGCTGCACCTAGCTGCAAGTTCACCTGGTGCCATTTCCACAAACCATCTGCTGTTTTTTGTCTTGGTGCCAGAGAAACATTGGTTGTTTAGAACAGGTATTTTTCTTTTTTTCCTTTCTTTTTCATCTAGTGTGTGTGATATTAGTTTAACATCCAAAGGAGATACTTACAAAACCTACTAGAAACCGAAACCATCACGCAATCTCATGGCAATGCAGTCACATAAAAACCCCACCACCTTCTAATGTATTCTCACACTGCACTGTGGAAGAACATCACTGAGATTGGATGATATGGATTTGCTTTCTTTTCCAGCCTTTCTCTACAAGCTGATGGGAAACAGGAGGGGGGCAAATCTGGTTTATTTGCACTTCCCATAATACTTATCATCCACTAAAAATCATTTCCAGTGCAAATGTCTTCATCATTCCCTAGTATATAAACCTAGTTCCATTTCTTATCAAAAACACAATAAACAAATTGCAGTTGACTAATAGATTAATTCCAGGGATAAATCTGTGATCCATACCAAGAGTTACCATTGCTACAGATCTCTGTTCTACATATCTGAGATAAGTCTGTGACATGGCTGATATTTGCAAAGAATGGCAAACTATTGGCAAAAATCTTTTGTAAATAAAGTTTTATTGCGACACAGCCTTGCCCATTCATTTACAAATTGGTCACGGCTGCTTTTGTGTTCTAATGGTACAGCTGTGTAGTTTACGGAGTTGTGGGGTTGCAACAGAGAGAAAAATGGCTCACAAGTCCAAAATATTTACTTTCTGATTACGTTGGCCTTTGCCCTAGAAAATAGAGCTTCCAGAAATCTGCAATTCTGGACTATTTATTTAGCTTAATTCCCAAGACAAAAATTCCTTGCTGTACATATTTGCCCATGTTGGGCTCACCTTTCCTCACTAAGGGTTCTTTGAAGAGCAGAAGGTAGGTCAATGTCAGAATCCGCAACGCCTTAGAAACAAGCAAAGCACATGGTAGACCTTCACTTAATGTTAGTCTTTTCTGTGGATACTTGTTTGGTGTCCTCTCGCTCTATACTCTACTTCTGGACCTATTACCTGTTCTCTCTAATTCTCTCTGAGAATCCTGAAGATCTACTGGGCTCTCTTGCAGGACGGATTCTACTCAGTTCAGCCCATGAGAGGACATGTGTTCTGTAGGCCAACCACATCAGAACTGCTGAGGGCCTTGTGTGAGTAGAGTGTCCTACAAGAGGATGAGGATGCTGAACGAGGATGTCCTAGCCGGGTCTCTGGATTAGTGCTTGTAACAAGTACCCCGGGTGTTACCAGCACACCTATTGGAACAGATGGCAAAATTCAGGTTTTGGGGCAGTATGAAAATGGGGATCATAAAGCTAGTTTATAGTAACTGCAGAGTTGCTAAAGCAAGAGGAATAAATGTGGATGGATTAAGCAGAGAAGGAGGTCAGAAAACTACCTACAAGAAGGCCGCAAGAATATTGAGGCTAAAATTGGGAATTACCAGTTTCCCCTGGAAGCACAGTGAGGCTTTCCTTTGAAGGAGGATACATATTTAAATGTCACGTATTTCAGAGAAGTTGACTACCTTAACAGTTAAGATGCCTGCATACCATGTCAGAGTCCTAGCTCCTGTTCCTAATTCCAGATTTGCTATTGCAGATCCTAACAGGAGGCAGTGACAGCTGAAGGTGTTTAGGTCCCTGCCCCTGCGTGGCAGACCTAGAGTGAGTGCCCCAGCTATTGCAGGTATTTGGAGAGTCAACCAGAGGATGGAGACACAGATTCTCTGTTTCTTAAATTTTTTTTAAAAGGTCACATATTCCAGGAACATTAGTTTCAATGGTCTATCTGGTAAAACAGTGAGCATGAATGGGAAGGCAAGAGCACCATAGTGCAATCACTTGTAGAAGGCAGAATGTGTGAATTACAGAGCAGCAGGATGTGCTATTAACCAATTATTAACTATGTGATCTAAGGGAAGTTGACCACTCAGAGCCTCAGAGCCTTGGGTGTCTAATCTACAAAATGGACTTAAAATTGGTGACTTCTTGGGAGGATACATGAGCTAAAAGATGAAAAGTTGTTAGGCTAATGTAGGGCATGGTAAACTCTCAGTAGACATTCCTTGTTATTACTTTGCAAGTTGTTTGCCAAAGTATGTGAAAAAAACACTAGTTTCTGAGCATATTATCAAATATTATGTGGAAAAAGACTATCACAGTATAAAAATCAATGAGTTTAACCAAGAGTAACTGAGACAGTCTCTTTGGAATCTTTAGCTTGCTATTGGGCATTTTCTTCTACCGGAGATAGATTGCCATCTGTCCTCAATTTATTTTAGCACATAATCTTCTCCATCCCATTCTCATCTCTCCCTTACTTTTCTATCATGAATGGCTCACCTCAAGAAGCTGGCTTCTATGATCACATTTTGAGGACAGAATATGAGAAGACTTCAAAAAGTTCATGGAAAATGATACCTTTTTTCCTTACTTTGTTTTCTTTCTTTAAATTTTATTGAAGTTATACAAGTTTCATGTATTTCATATATACAGATTTAGGAACACAGGGATACTTCCCTCCCCCCAACCCACTTCCCACCCAAGCTCCAACCCTTCTTCCTCCTCCCTCTCACATTCTTACCCTTAATTTTTACAAAGATCTATTTTCAGTTTACTTAATGATGGATATGGATTTTTTTAATTTCATTTTTTCCATGAAATTTTTTGTATCCCACTCATATGTACCAAAACATTGATCATGGCAATCATCCCACTTCCTGCAGTCCCCTAACCCTCCATACACACCATGCTTAACATTGTATAATTATCAATGGCTTATTGTACAGAATATAATTGGTCATATATATAATACTTTAGAATTCAGAAAACCCCTAGATGTGTTTAGATTCACTTAATCTACCTAGAATTTCCCTTGAGGTTGATCAAGAACACCCCCAATTATACATGAGGACATGAAAAGCTCAGTGAGGCTAATGACCTCCCCAAGGTTACCCTGCAAATGGCAGGGACAGGTTGTCTGGCACTAAATCCCACACCGTTCTCATCACATCTCAGCTGCCTTCTGATCAGCTCCAAATCTCTGAGAAAGGCTCTAGCAGCCCGGTGATACTCCTGGTCATCTACGAGCAACCACATTGGACTGGTGACTTTAAGAATCCTCGTGAATTCATGAACTAATGAGAATCACACTTTTGGTTTCAGGTTGAATTATGAAAGGATCTCTTCCAGTTTTATGTTCAAAACAATCCCCCAAGTAAAGCTTAGTTTTGACCTACTTAGAAGATAATCTCCAAAAGAGATGACTATTACATAAAACACCCCTCATCAGCACACTTCTCCATCTTTAAACCTTGGGAAGCAGGTTTCAGGCTCAGTGGGGTCCATGGTGTAATCTTTCTATTTCCTCCCCAGTTTGGATCCCAGAATAAAGACATACAACGTCCCTGACTCTCATCACAGATACATAGCTCACACAATTGCATCCAGGACATCATCAAAATATAGCATTCAGAATCAAAATGGCCATCCATTGATGGTCTAGTCAGACACCAAGTATCACCTCCTGTGGATTAGGAGGTAGCAGGTGGTAAGAAAACAAGGACCAAAAAGCCATCACCACGTCCCCTTCAAGGATGTACAGTCAAGACAACATGGGAGCATGTGCACAAATATACAAAAAAGCATTCCTTCAAGAGTCACATCAGAGGGGGCAGAGTCATGCTATCAATGAGAAGAAAGACCTCAAGCTGAGTTTTGATGGGATACCTAGAAACTTCTCAGGAAGATGGAACATCATTCGGTATTACTCTAGTATGTTGGTCATTGAACATACTCACTTTCCTCTTCCAGACAACACTTGCCAATAATCACACTGCTAGGGAGGCCTGGAGAATGGGTCTTAGCTGCCTCTAAAGGAGAGAGGCACTTCTCCAGTCTCAGAGCTGTAATTGACATGACTTAGTGAGGGTGCTGGAATCAAAGTTCTGCGACTGAAGTCCAGGTTTGTACTCTGAGAGGTGACAGAGGGTCTTAGGGGCCAGGGTATGGCGTTTTATTAACTATTGAAGCCAATGAGGGTATCATTTAGGCATAGGCCTAATTTCCACTCCAGCAAGAAGGGAAGAACTGGACTCCAACCTTGACCTTCATTTTCCTTCTTTTGTCTCAGCCAACTGAGACTCCCACCTGCCCCATAGCATGAGCAAGCTCCACTGGTCCTGGCTCAGAGAAGACCATGTTCAATGTCCTGATCAAGTCTCTTCCACGGAGGATGAGGACATGTGGATCCACATTCAAGGGCAAGGTCCCAGGAAGGTGATGCAAGTCTGATTAACTAAGTATGTAAAAACAATACCTTGTACTCTAGTTTTTCATTCCACAAACCTTTACTTGGTTCTTCCTCGGGGCCAAAAACTGTGTTCAGGTGTGGGTTTACAATGGTGAAAATGGCAAGGCCCACCCTTAAGGGGTTCCCAGTCTTCAATTCTAATAGTCAATGGAGTGAGCACTTCATACTCAGAGCAACCGAGGTCTCTTTTAATGATGAAAGGTCTTACCAAGATATTTTTTTGCCTCGCCTGAAATTCAAACCCAATTTGCTTTTTTTCCTCAGGTGAGACGTGGACAGAGAACATCTAGATAATAGGTGTTATCATTCATAAGGCCAAGACTGAGCCAGTACTTGTAGCTAAATGTAAGTTGTGAAGCACAGTTTAACAGCTCTATTTAGCGAGTCTTCACAATAATGATGATTTCAACAGTCTCTGAACGCCAGCCAAGATACCACCAAAGTATACTTAAATACCAGCAAATATTACATGCTATGAAAACTCCATGTTTACCTCTTTCTCTGACTTAAGAAAATCAGCACCTCTCCCTCTCCTGCATTCTTTTAAGACAAAGCTGTTGGAATTTTTCAATTGGAAATGGGAGAAAGAAGGAAAGGTTTGGATAGAGAAACTGAGCTCTAGTCTTTCCTAAAATCAGCTTTCCTCTTCCCCTAACTTTCTTTTTTATTAGCTGTTAAGCTTTCAGATCCTTATTTTAAGCCGAGTGGGACACCCACAACACCTTTTTCTTGCTCCACTAATAAATCTGGAGACAAAGGACTCCCATCAACAGTTACCGCAGAGATCCAGGCAGAGGCACATATTAACATTATCTGAAAGAGCCTTGATACGAAGGAAATTCAGAAAGTTCATGGAAAGGTGGAATTAAAAAAAAAAAAAACATTTATTTTGGTGAAAAAGATTTTGAAATCCAAGCATAGTTGTTTCATAGAATGCATTTTCCATGAACTTCTTCAAAAATATTTATTTATTTATTTATTTGAAAGGCAGAGAGATGGAGAGACAGAGAGAGTAAGATCTTCCTTCCACTGTTTCACTTCCCAGGGATACAGGTCTGGGCCAAACTGAAGCCAGGAGCTTGGAACTCTACCCTGGTTTCCCATATGGGTCAAAGGGTCCCAAGCATGTGGGCCATCTGCTGCTGCTCTCTCAGGCACATTAGCAGGGAGCTGGATCAGAAGGGGAGCAGCAACACTCAAATTGGATGCCAGCCCAGCACCACTCCTTCCATGAACTTCCTGAAGGCTCCTCATACATGATCCCGGGCAGCCAAGAATGAAACTCTGGGACCCAGCCCAACCCTCTGCCTTCCTCCATCTTTCAAATCAATTGATTATTTAGACCATCCTTACTCTTTCTGTTTCAAGTGCCACTTTTTCAATTAAAATGTGACATGAGTCACCTCTTGGGTGTTTTTTTTCTCATTAGAAGTGTGTTCATACTTTGAATCTGAAAATAAAAGTTCATCTCCTTACAGATAATAATGAGAACAAGAGCAGGGAACTCCCAGCCCTGCCATTTCCAAGGCCAGCCCAAGTCCCCCCTCTCGTTTCTCTAACAGAGCAGGGCTTTGGAGCAAGGTAAATGTCCTCAGGCACAAGTGAGCGAACGAGATTCTTCCAATCAAGTTCCCACCACCTGGTATTATGGGTTGGAATGCTATTTTGTTAATGTGTAACAAAAGAAATTAGTATTCTTTTTCCTTTGCTCACACATTATTGAAAAACATTAAAAATAATTGAACAAATATATAAATACATCCTTGTTGTAAAAGATAAAGTGATGACTCCCTTGACCTCAATAACCCTTGCCCTTTCATGAGGTCCTACATTCCCCCTCCAATGAGCCTCTCTGACGGCTGGAGAACAGTCATTCTGAAGACAAGAGGGGGCCTGGAAGACGTAAGAGAACTGGCCCAGCAGTTCTGCTGGCTCCTGAGCTTTCTGGCCCTTCGAGAAGTCAGCGTGAGGGACTAGGCATTGAGCTTAGTTGTCAAGATGCCCACGCCCCAGATTGAAGAGCCTGGGTTCGATTCCAGCTCCAGTTCCTGACTTCAGCTTCCTGCCAAGGAAGACCCTAAGAGCCAGTGGTGGTGGCTCAAGAATTTGGGTTCCTGCCTGAATGTGGGAGACCTGCGTTGAATTTCTGGTCCCTGTTGCAAGCCTCAGCAGAGCCCTGGCCATTGCGGACATCTGGGGAGTGACCCAGGATGGGAGCTCTGGGTGAATTTAACTCTGTGTGTCCCTCTGCCTCTCAAATAAGTAAATACTTTTAAAAAAAACACATGAAATAACACCTTTTTAATTCTTTTTGAGCATAATTTACTTAGCACAGACACAAAAACATCCCACCTATACGGCACATTGTCACAAGTCAGAGCGCACAGCAAGAATGCGAGTGTGTGTGAAAATAACCAGCTCCATCCAACCCCACCTCTCCAACTGTGAGGCTGCATCTTCAACACATGGAGAAGTGAGAATGAGTACATTTTGTTGAGCGTGTCTCATTACATTGATCTAAATAAGATTTCTAAACCTGCAAAAAGAAAAACAGTTTAAAATGCCATTTGTTTCAAACAAGACTCTATAAAAAGACAGGTATTGAAAGTGTTCAGAAACTCGCGCTGGTGGGCTGGTCTCTTGCAGCGTGGATGTCTGACAGAAGGATAATGGAGTTTAGTAACACTCAGGTCAGGTGTTTTCTTTTCTACTTAGTGCATCCGCATATGCCCTACATCATGTGACAGACAGGTGTTAAGAGACCCGGATTGAGGAATACGCAGTATAGGCCTTAACATCTTATACTTGATGAACTTGCCTCATCTCTGACAACATTCAAGTGTGACTGACTTGGAACCATCTTCTGAAAAGATCTCATCACCTGGACAGGAAGATACGGTCCAGCTTGCAAAGTGCCAAGCGCCCTTTCCATTCTTTATTAACACTGCAATCATCACAAATGCCTGATGCCAAACTAGAGAGGAACAGAAAACAGAGCAGGAAAATCCTCAGGCGACTTAGAGTATGCCGTTCCTGAGCACTGGCCTGCTGGGGTACCACCACCTGCTACAGCACAGGAAGGCGAGCCCTTCTTGTGTGTTTTAATCACTGCAGCCCCCTTCGCAGGGGTGTGCTGACTGCTTCCATTCTACAGATGAGGAAACTGAGGCTTAGAGATTAAGCAGCTTGTTCCCAGTCACCGTGGAACTCAGGTCTGTCTGATTCCGAAGTCCAAGAACATAGACACGGCTTACACCTTCCCAGAGAAGCCCGTACCAAGCTAAACCCATGACGCAAAGGCAGAGCCACTGAAGCTGTGCTAACTAAGAGTGGAGCAGCGCCCGTCGCAAGGGAGATGCGCAGGGGATCGCCCTATTAGTGGGATGATGACATCTGGGATGCAGGGACCAAGTGAAAGGCGGGACGAGAGTCTCTGCCCTGGGAAGAAGCCCTGATCTTCCTTGTTCATGTTCAGGGTCAGCACAAAACCCTTGACTTCGGAGCGGGCAGGAGGGGGCTGTTCTGGTTTTGCAGTTGTAATTCCTGTCCACTAAGTGGAGACAGGTATTTACTGAGCGTAGGCAACACTTATTATTTTAAGAGAAGCCTTTGGAATCAGGAAGCTCAATGAATTTATGAGATCAACAGTTATTTTTCCAAGGCGGTTATAATACAATTCGTTTCATTTGCAGCTGGTTTAACGTGAAACATTGTTTAAGAGAGACAAATAAACAACAATTCGCATTTGCCAGCTTTCTCTCCTCCTCAGCCCTCCCAGTTTTTCCACAGGAAATTTTTTATTGATTAAAGTACAATTACATTACAGTTGGGAAAATATCAGCCCTGGAATAAATCGTTTTAAGAAGAAATTGCAGTGGTATCCTATGGAGAAGCAGTTTACGGAAAGGAACTATGAACAAGGCACTGCCTGCCCTTCCCTGGGCTGCCATCTCCTGCTCTGTAGGGTGAGGGGCCCTCCTTTCTAGGGAGGTGGGTCCAGGTCAAGGCAGCATCACATTATGATTTCCATCAGTGCCTGGACACTTTGGCTTTCCTCAACAGAAAAATATTAAAAATCACATATCAGGACCACGTGGATCGAAACAGATACATGAGGGGATTTCAAGAAGCTCATGCAAAATGAAATTAAAAGTTTATTTTGGTGCAAAAAAAAGTTGAAATTTTTATAACATATGCGTTTTCCATGAACTTTTTAAAGATCCCTCATACAAATATTATCTCTTGAGACATTTTCTTTTACTGAAAAAGGCCATTGTACTTACTTCCGATTTTAAAAGATGTGAAAACATTGTTGGGTCTTGCAAACTAGGCAGGCACTGTGCCTGATCTGTGGTTTCTGGAAACAGGGGAGACCCCTTGGTTGCTGAGAGCCTGGAGCTGGAGAAGCAGCTTTGGAGGGGCTGGGCCCAAGCGAGCGTGCACCACAAAAGGGAGGCTCTGGGTGGGAGAAGTTTAGAGAGAGAAGGCCTCCGATTGGTGGCTGGTGGAAGAGCCAAGGGGAGGAGCTCTGGGTGGGAATGTATGGAGGGTGGGATACAAAGCAGTCCTTCCTCTACTGAAATCCTTCCCAGCATCTACCTTGCTCACTAGAACGTGAACTTTAGAAGATAAGAAACAAAATAAGGAGACTGGCTTCCATGCTGTCTGAAGTCTCTCTCTTCCTGCTCTAATATTAGACTTTTCACCACAAGTGTTTAAATAACTGTTCCACAGTGCCAAAAGCTGCTTCCTCTCCCAGAGGAAACTCGCTCATGGAGGAACTAAGAAAGAACTTTGAGGAACCCACAGAACCTGCAAAGATTCCTCACTTCTTCAGTGCTGCAGAGGTCTGCATGGGGCACACCTCCTAGCAGCAGGCCCGGCTTACCCTGCCACACAGGTGTCTTCCAGTGATCTGTGTGTTCAAGTCTCATCTGGCCAGGCTTTGCATCCAGTACCTTTGGACATTTCTGTTTCATGGACATGAATGAATTTAGATAACTCAGACTGAAAATATCAAGTGCTGTGTAACTCAAGAGCCGATACAGCAGGGACTTACCTACACGGAAGCTCAGCGTTTGTAAATTCTGCAAATACAGGTGCAGTTTGAAAAGTTCAAAGAAAGAAGGAATTATATGATAAGGTTATTAGGGTGAAACCCCCTCCCCCAAATCCACGCAGTTTTTCATGATGTGTGTATTCCATGAAAGTTTGGAAGGCCTCTTGCATGTCTAGATTTCTAATTCTTTTGCACCAAAATAAATTTCTTTTATTTCCATTTTCCACAAACTTTTTGAAGTACCCTTGTATCTCAGTTGGGCACCCATGCCCCCAAGAGTGTCCCCACTCATGAAATGAACATCCTCCAGCTGGTGTGGCTGGTGCTGCCTCCCGGCCAGCGGGACAGGTTCAGTAGAGCCACCATCTTTGCCTACTCACCAGAGGGTAGGCCCTGCTTGAATATTTTACTCATTTTCTCCATGAATAGGAACCAATTCCCTGTCTCACCAACATATACGCTAAAAAGCAATCCACCTATTTTTGCTTCCATTGGCATTATTATCTAAACAGCAATTTTCTGAGCTTTGGCATTGTGCTTCATTAAGGAAAACAGAGAGATGGGCAATTTAGTTTCCCTGCACTTACAAAAACACTCAGCTTTATCTTCCAACCTGGCAATTAAAGCAGCAAATCTTTACCCTGGAACTGGGCTGTCCAATACAATCGCTGCTAGCTACGAGTGGCTGTTTAAAGTTTAAAATAAATAAAATTTTCAAATTAAAACCCCAGTTTTTCAGTCTCGCTAGCCATGCTTCCATTCAGGTGGTAGTTTCTTGGAAAACACAGAGGAAAGCCCACCACTGAGGAAAGTTCGACTGGCAAGCGTTGCCTTAAGTCCTGAGCATTTCAAAGGCAAAAATTATATTATGAGCCTTTCACCACTGTATCCCTGGTGTCTGATACAGGCCCTGCTTGACAAGTAGTAAAAGCATCAATCAATGCCTAAGGAACCAAAATTCTTCATCCCTAAACAAAGGAACAAAAAATGATCCCCAAGAAATGTGGAGCTAGACAAGGAAGAAGTAATAAATACAAAGAAAGGGCTGTATTGGGAAAATTGTTTCCACAAAAACTAGAAGTCTAGTATTTGTACAAAAAATTATTTCTATACTTCTACTGGTGAAAGCAAAGAGTGAATGAGACTGGTGATCAAAACACACATTCATGAGCCATTCACAATACTAAGGGCCAGGCAAAGTCACCACCCTCACTATAGCAATAAAATAATAGCCATAGTAGCAACAATAATGATATGGATAGTGATGATAATGATATCCATGTGATACAGAGTATTTTACACTTAAACCCTTCTGCAACTAGTCTCATTTGAATCTCAGAACAATTTTATGGGGCTGAAATTCTCTCTCTCTCTCTTTTTTTTTTTTTTTTTTTTTTTTTTTTGTATTTGAAAGGAAGCAGGGGAGGTGGGGGAGGGAGAGAGAGAGAGCGAGCGAGCGCAAGCGAGCTCCTATCTGCTCTTTCACTTCCTAAATGCCCACAACAGCCACGAAGTCAGGAGCCTGGAACTCAATCCAGGTCTCCCACATGGTTACCAGGGACCCAAGTACTTGCGTCATCACCCGATGCCTCTCAGAGTGCACATTAATGGGAAGTTGGAACCTGGAGCAGAGCAGGGGCTCAAAACTAGGGAGTCTGATATGGGGTGCGAGTGTCCCAAGTGGTGTCTTAAACTGTTACGCCAATCACCCACCCCCAGAGTTGAAATTCTTATACCCATTTTACTGGTGAAAATAAAGGATTGGAGATTCAGTGGCTGGCCTGTGATGACCCAGCGGGTAAGTCGGAGGAAGACACTCCTGGGCTCAGGCTTCCTGGGTGCAGCTCCTTCTGCTTGGTCACAGCTGTGACACTTTGTCTACAGAGGACCCACTGGGCTATTCCTCCTTTCTCTCTCTGACATTAAGTGAATTGAGATCCCTTAACAAAAGCAGGCCTATGCTGCCAGTGCCTTGGAAGGCTGACTGATTGCTTGTCCTCCTTAATGGTAATTTTTGCTTCTGCAATATCAAAGGGCTAATTGGTAACCGTAGGCTCCAGAAAGATTATTAATTTTATCACCCAAGAAACCGTTTCTTCTGTGGATTACCCACCTCAAACAGTGGTTCTGGGGCCCAGGCTTGCTATGCTGAACTCCGGACGGCGCAGCTGCTTTGCATTTTGAATTCTTTATTTATAGAACAAGTCAAATTAATAACTCAAAAATGTTGTTTCGGGCAAAGTAATGGACACACAATAAAACTATTCATTTCCTAAAAGGTCACTCCAGGAGATGCATACATTGTTTAAAAGCCTACCAACAATGCTATTATTCCTTCGAAAACTGAAAATGTATAATAAGCAGTTAGAGCACATATCTGCCCCCGAGACCCCAGGCTAATTTAAAGTACAATCACAAGGCAATCAATCATACTCCAAAATTACTTCATTTTCCAAACTGTTTACACTTTTTAAGTTACAAATCCACTTTCTGCTATTTCAACTCACGATTTACAACTACAGAGTTAGACCTCTTGGCAAGCAGCCAAGCACTAGTCATGAGGGAACTAATGATATGAACAGATCAGTGTTTTATAAAGGAGAAAAGCGCATGTAAATTTCCAGTGTGTCTGCAAGTAATCAAGGCACTGCTGACTATAAATGAGACCGTCTCAAATTTATTTTAGGAGAAATATCTTAAAGCTGCACTTTTTATCCAGGCCAAAAAAAGCCTTTAGGAGGAACTCTGAGATTACTCAAATTATTGTAAATAAACGGTTATGTGAACAATATGGAAAGAATAGTGAAATAAGCGACTTATTTCAATAAGCGACTTATTTCAACATTCCTGTCCCACATGCCCTTATTGTGATTTCTGGAATGCTAGAGTTAACGGAAGGCAAAGAAAAAGATTTCTCTCTCTCTCTCTCTTCCTCTCTCTCATTCTCCTTCTCTCCACTTTGAAATGCTGTTGTTAACTGTAGCAGCAAATCAAGTTCATTTTAGTGGCCCAAAATGCTCTGAATAAAGAAGAAGACCCTGGGGGATACTGTTTTAAATTAAATATGATCTTTATTGTTCTGTTACAATGGCACAGCCAAATAATCACTTTGTGTTATTTGCACAAATAATGTAGGACGCTCGTTTGCTTGCGGAAATAATTACTCTAGTCTATCATATTCTGTGTGTCGTCCAAACCTCCCTCTTTGCTGTCACGAAGCATGTGCATTAGACTTGGGAGGCTAAATTTAGCCAAAGTTTCATGTGTTCTTACATGTTACAGAGTAATGCCAAGTAAGCATATTCAGATGTGAGGATGCCTCGAAGAGAGAAGCTCAGAATAGCCTCAGACTCTATACGTTGCAAAAGTCCATTCTCTGTGATTGATATTTTAGTTAGAGAATCATTACATGACTAAACTCAATTTCATAATTGGATAAGGCCAGATACAATAAACCAGCACTACACTGTTCAAGCATCCTACATCTTAAAACTATCTGTAATCATAAATCAACCTAATTATTTGAAATACTGTCATGAAGTGGAAAAGAAAAGAAATTAAAATAAACTAGCTGCCTGAATATCTCATTTTATTTTCTAAGAATCAACCAAAGCCTTTTATTGGCCCTCAAGCCCAGCGCCACAATGGCTGGTAAATCATACTTTTTATATAAAATTGTGCACACAAAAATCATAACAAAGATTAAAAGCTTCCCCCCTCCCATTTTTAAACTGGCATCTGGTGTGTGTGTGTGTGTGTGTGTGTACATATGCTAACTGTAAGTAAAAATAATGATCTTCAGGAACCTGGAGCAACAAATGTAGCCTTTTCTCATTAAAATTTCAAATTGTCCTTGTTTTTGTCTCTCTCAAAAAAGCTACTAAGAGTAGAGTGGACATTTCTAGTTCGCAGTGATTTCAAAAACGAACTCCCTGGAGGCTCTGATGTCACCACTGTGATGTCATCAGGATAGACACCCTTTCCAGCTGCCCTTTCAAGGAGCGCCAGCCTGTCATTGGGCTAGTTCTCCATTGTGGTTCATTGTGGTTGCCCTACATTCACTGTGAGAGCGTAGAGAGGATAAAGAAGATTCGTCTCCCCTCCCCCACCCCACACACATTACATGGAGCTAGAACATTCTAAAGCACACTGGAAGACATAGTGTAAATGCAGGCTCTCAAAGGGGCATTGTGGAGAAGGAAATGCTAGGAGCTCCCTGAGAGTGGGGTTGTCTTTCTCTATTATTATCTGAGCACTGGAGATGGAATTCTGGGTTCTCTTTACAAGGCACGAGTTTGGCCAGTTTCTCTTAAATCTTGATGACAAATTTATTCATTTTACATTGCTTTTGGCAAGGTCAAGTATTGAGTGATTTTCTACATAGGCAATATCTTAATTCTACTGAAAATGTTCTTTACAATTTGGCCACCACCTAGCAAAAGCCTCAGAATTCTGTCCTGACTTTTGACCTGACAATTTTCACTTCTAAGAATTTATGCTAAAGACATAATCAAGGATACAAACAATGATATAATTTCAAGGATGCCCCTGAGAGCACTGTTTATAATAGTCAAAAGCTGGGGGTGGGGGTGGGGTACAAAGTCCAACAACAAGGAAATAGGTAAATTGTAGCATATCCATAGAATGGAATTCAGTAGTGTCTGTCATGAAAAATGATGCTGTGGAAGAATTTTTGTTGAGCACATTAAGTTAAAAAGCATTATATAACACTAAAGATATAGTATAATTTTAAAACTGACATGTAAGCAGAAGAAAAAAACTAGAATGATAGATAATAAACATCTACACCAGTTGTTCTAGAATGGTGATATTATGGGTAATTAAATTTTTGTTCTTTCTGCTTCTTCATATTATCTTAACATGCTAAGCACAGATTACTTTTATTTTAGAAAAATAAACTCAGTCAAGAAAGTTTAAGAAAAAAAATGTGGAAACAGAGAAGGAAAATGACCCCACACAAGTTCTCCAATGCTGGATGGTTTAACTATTTGCTCACCCCTTTTTGAAGCAATATACTCAACTTTTTTTTTTTTTTTGTAACTCTAATAAATTCCCCTCAATACAACTAGCAAGGGGAAGGCCAATCAATAAATATACGCAATTAACAAGAATTTAAAACAAGTGCAGTAAGTTTAGAAAAACTGGATTTAGATTTATATACTACTGATTCTTCCTGGCTCCTAGTTCTTTATACAAAACATCTTGAAAATTAAAATTTTTTATTAGCATCATATACCTGTTATAATTGGTGAAACAATATTAACATATAATTATTAATAATGTCCATAGTTTGCATTAGGGTCATTTTCTCTGTTGTGCCATTTTGTGGGTTTTGTCAAATGTGTAATGTCATATATCCACCATGAGAGTATCATATAAAACACTTTCACTGCCTATTTGTTATTGTTTTTAACTGAGACTGAACATTTTCTTTCAAAAGTACATAAGGACATCACATTATTAAAATAAGTTCAAATGTATCAACAACTCTCAGCTCGGGCCAAGGTACAGAGACAGCTACAGAGTTTCAGCAAAACTAAACAATCTATTTTTTGATGCCAGGTCAAAGGGCAACTGTGAAAAGAGATAAAACTTTGAGCTGGGCTAGTCCTGTAACATAAGGAGGAGGAGGAGGACCAACTGAAATTTCTTTCTTCTCCACTCTAAATCCAGAATTACTGTTCAATTACAAGACAGAATGTCAAGATACAATAAACTGAACTGAAAGGGGGGAAAGAAAACATGCTCTTTTTTTCTACAAATGAAGTTCAGAGCTTTTGCCCATTAAAGTAAACCAAATATGTTTCTCTCAAAAATTCCAGCCAAAAGGCAGGATGCCAAACACACTTAACAGATAAATCACTGTTTCAGGGTCTCTTTTTTTACCCTTTCCCCCTTTTCTTTCTCTTCTTTCTTTCTTTTGTTTTAGTTACACACACACACACACACACACACACACTTTAAAAGCAAACTAACACCCCTCCTTATTTTCTCAATCTACTTACAGAAAAATAAGCCAAAGGAAACAATTACTTTTGTTGAATAACCCATTGTGTAGGGTAAAAGTCCCATAAAAATAAGTTCTACCTTCTTCATCAGAGATTACCATTTCATATCTAGGGATTAAGCCATTGTCCTACTCACTATGTGTAACTCACTGTAGTTAATTTATCACTAAGGTCATTGTAAACTAGGAGGGAGTTTGTAAACAAAAATGAATCACAGGTTTCATTTTTGTATCCCTTTCAAACTGGAAGACCTAACAGTTTCCTGTTCCAACATACAAAATAGTATTGCTTCTCTCAGCCTCCTCCCTGCTCTTGCCTGCAGTTTCCATTTAATTAAACTGACAGCGAAACAGGGCCTGCACTAATGGGATCCAGACCATTTTTCCTTCAATGTAAATTCTCAGGCATGAAATTACATCTGAAAGAGACACAATAATCCTTCTATATCTTCGACATACACTTAATCTATAATAACAATTCCTTTGTCTATATTACAGTGTGTTTTAGATTTCAGTCAATCTTGTTTGAGCTGGAATTCTCCAGCGTTATTCAATTTGAATTCACCTTAGCATTCCTCCAACGCCCTGCCTATATCTAGCCATAGATTATGGCTAAAGAGCGAATGCCAAAGGCTAATGTCCACAGCAGAGAGGAACAATTATAAAACGAATGAATTATGTTTCCGTTTGCATCCTGGTTCTCAAAGTCAATTTATTTAAGTAAGAGCTGTTTCATCAATTGTTGAATCTAAATAAAAGCTATTGGCATTTATGTCTGAATTTCATATTAATAAGTTGAGGCTTCAAGTATTTCAATATGGTTAATCAAGGCAGACTATATTGATTAAAATAATCTTGGAGACCTGATCATATGAATATAATTAATGAACTAGCTAACAATTTTTCTCCACTTGGATGTTAGTCACTGTTCTGGTAATGGCAAGCTGTGATGTATGCTTAAAACTTGACTCTTTCCAGGGCCTTAAGTGTAATTACGGAAAAAAATTCCCTTAGTGCGTGTATAGGTTGGCGAGAGGGAGTCTTGTCAGGTAATTTAACATGGAAATAAAGACCTTTAGAGAAAACAACCCACAAGAATCATGAGGCTGTTATTGAATAAAACTAAAGCCCCCAGTATACTGAACGGGGAAACATCAATCTGTTCTGAATGTGAGACAATAGAATATGACAATTCTTCAGTTGGTTGAGTCAGTGTCCTTAAACAACTAGATTTCTTTGACATTCACGACAGGTCTAGACATCATCAATATAGTTGTATGAGAGCATCAATAATTTGAAAATGCTACACCACGTGGTCAAGAGAGGCTGATTGGTAAATTTAACTTGGACACGCCCCCCCCAAACTCCTTAACAAAACGGCAGATTCCTTGCTATAATTTGTCCAAATGTCAATAAAAGACCTATTTCATCAAAAGAAGGGAGTTTGTTGTAGATATTATTACCCTGATCCTAAATAAAAAGGAGGATGGTGTGCATATTTTCAGTTCACCGTCTTGTTTGACCATCCCACTGGTGTCTCTTGGTGATACAAAGAAGATACTGCTACAAGGGACTTCATAAAACAAAGGAACTGCTAACAAAAAAAATTTTTTTTAAAAACTTGCTGAAAATCGTGTCTTCCAATATCAAAAATAATGCCACTGGTTCTCTTAGAAAATACAAAGCAAAGCACTTTATTTTGGTGTGGGGGTGGGGGAGCGCACTGAAGAACTGTCTCCACTATATCCTGACAGTCCCTTTGAAAATGAAACATTTCATTTATACAGCAGAGGACAGTTCTGGCAAGATTAGAAATCATTTCGAATCTCCCAGGCAATCAAAATACAGTCTTTTCATGCGGACGGAAGGTCTCTTGTTTTATAGAAAATGCTAAATAAACAATTCTATGGGCAGAAATGTGAAAGCAATTTATTATTGTTCTATTCACTTTGGTTAAAACTTTAGAAACCACATGAAGCCTATAAATAGCAGCTTTCCTTTGTCTTTGGGATGTTGAAAGCAGTTTCTCTGAGGTCCAGGGCGAAGAGGCAGGAAATTATTGCTCTTTCTCCACTGAGGAGTAATACACCGACTCAGTGCCTGAAAGACAGATTCCTTAAAAACATGGTGTATGAGAAACGCAGCAAACTTGTCCACACGGAAAAATCAAAGGTACTGCATCATAAATGGACTTGCGCTGTGAGGTTTTCCTTTTGTTTTAGACAGGGTCCACTTCATTAAATATGATAATGCTTTATATTACATTACCAACATGGGTATCGAACTAGCCGTGATGGCATCTTAGAAACAGGACACCTTGACACGGTTCCCTTTTACACTTTGGCAAAGAAAGACAAATTCTACAGAAATTGTCATAGAGTCGGAAGAACCTAAGTAACAATTAGCCAAAAATTCAGATCCATAAACACTTAGTGAGGTTTGGAAATAGTGTACTTAACCAGAAGACATCATGCAAAATGATTACCTCAGTGTTTTCTAAGCTGAGGTTTGTAGTGCTTTAGCATGATTCCAAAACCAATCTAGTGGGTTGCGACTAGCATTTTTTAAAGAATGAACTAGAACATAATAGAAAAGAAAATGTCAGAGTACAATATCTGTAGGAGATAAATTATGTTTAGTGAAATGTATGAGTGTGTGTATGTATGTATATGTATATATACATGTTTGTGTGTGTGTACTGGTTTGCCACATTAAATTTAATATTATTATGAGAGATTAGCTGTGTTTATAGACCTACAATTTCTTGCCTAGGTAACGTTCATAAAATGAGTCATCCCCAACACGACCATACAATAAGAAACTACTATTTTCAAGAGTATTTCTAGGGGCCGGTGCTGTGGCATAGTGGGTAAAGCTGCCACCTGCAGTGCTGGCATCCCATGTGGGCGCCAGTTTGAGGTCCTGGCTGCTTCACTTCCAATCCAGCTCTCTGCTATGGCTTGGGAAGGCAGTAGAGGATGGCCCAAGTTCTTGGGCCCCTGCACCTGCATGAGAGACCCAGAAGAAGCTCCTGGCTCCTGGCTCCCAGCTTCAGATCGGCACAGCTCCAGCCATTGCTGCCAACTGGGGAGTGAACCAGTGGATGGAAGACCTCTCTCTCTCTCTCTTTGCCTCTCCTTCTCTCTCTGTATAACTCTGACTTTCAAATAAATAAATAAATCTTAAAAAAAGAGTATTTTTAAAAAGCTAAAGTCTAATGGAACCTGGGCATAATAGGTCCTCCAGTGTTTATAAGTAACTCAATGAATGAATAAGTAAAAGAATGTATAAAGACATGGTTATTTATATGAAAGCAACAAGGATATCCAAATCAAAATACATGGAACTACTCCACGGGCCTTGCCAACTCACTTTATAACATCATACTATACTTCCCACATTTTGTTGGAATAAAATGCTAGCATTATTCTTACTGTTGTAAAAGGCACACACATTTACAGAGATATTAACATTCACAGGCCAGAAAGGTAACACGGAAGGCTGTATGTACAGTGCAGCATAATATAGGCTTGGAAAGGGAAAATTGAGTTAAATGTTTGGGCAGTTTGTCTACATAATATAAATCATTTTGTTGAAAGATGAGCATCCATCCATCAACCAACTCTGCTTGTCATTCTATAGCAAAACACTTAGATGCATGCAAAGGATTTTTTTGCTTCGGGGTACCTGACACTAAACCATCACCAGCTCGACAGGTTCCCTGTGTTACCTCATGCCAGTTATTTTCATTCATGTACAAGGAATTGTGATGGTGGCTGAAGTTAAGCAAGATAGACACATGACTCACTAACAACCTGTGCATCAATTAAAAATTTACTCTGAACTAAGAATTATGGTTAATATAAATATTGACCACTAAGATAAGCTTCCCACGAGACACTTGGAGTCAAGATAGGAAAGGAAATTCAAGTAGAAATATGGTAAAATCCAAGTGATAATAATGGCTCATGTTTGGTGGCTGCTTGTTTTAACCAACTTGACTTGAGTAACAATACAGATTTCTTGAATGTGCAGACAACACAGTTGAAAGAAATCATCCAAATGTATGTGAGTCAAGAGCAAAAAGCTCTTAAAAGGCTAAAAAAAATGGCCTACAGCTAATAATGCTGAATTTAATAAGGGAAAATGGGGGAGAAAAAAGGTCTGAGTTTCTTAAGCTAACTATAATTTCTGTATGAGCCAATGGAGAGTTCTGCTAGTGAGAAATAATAAAAGCTGAACAGGCACTGGTACTGTGGCATACTGCATTGAAGCCTCAGCCTGCAGCATCGGCCATTTGGTCACTGGTTTGAGTCCTGGCTGTTCCACTTCCAATTCAGCTAATGCGCTCGGGGTGGGGGGTGGGGGCAATGGAAGATGGCCCAAGTCCCTGGGCCCCTGCACCCATGTGGGAGACTTGGAAGAAGCTCGTGGCTCCTGGCTTCGGATTGGTTCAGCACCAGCTGTTGCAGCCATTTGAGGAGTGAACTACTGGATGGAAGATCTCTTTCTCTACCTCTTTCTCTGTAACTCTTTCTTTCAAATAAATAAAATAAATCTTAAAAAAAATAAAAGCTGGGCAGAATACATGGAAATATAGGTCTGGGATGAAGATTATAATAGATCTTATTTTATATGCCACCATGGTTAGGCAACATATCGCTCTCTGCCTCTCCTTCTCTCTCTGTTGAACTCTTTCAAATAAATAAATAAATAAATCTTTTTAAAAAAGAGTATTTCTAAAAAGCTAAAGTCTAATGGAAATTGGGCATAATAGGTCCTCAAGCTAAGGCTAAAAGATGGTATTTTAAAATGGGCACTGATTGACGTGGGCAGTTGGCACAGCAGTTAAAACACCTCACAGGATACCCACAACCTATACTAGGATGCCCAGATTCAAGTCCCTGCTCTGCTTCTGGTCTCTGCTTCCTGCTAAACACCATGGGAGGCAGTCTCTGTCCCCGTTACCCACATAGGAGGAGATCAACACTGAGTTCCCAGCTCACAGTTCTAGCCTGGCTCAAGCCCAGCTTTCGCCAACATTTGGGGAGTGAAACAATAGATGGGAGATCTTTGTCTGTATGTCTGTCTCTCTCTGCCTTTCAAATAAATAAACACCTATAAATAATAAAAAATATTTTTTTATAAAAAGGGTATTGACTGAGTGAGGCATATCAACAGAGGGAGAGTCTAAGAAATACTCTCGACTGGTAGCCCCAGCCATCTCTAACCTAGAATTAGAAGATGTCAGAAGAAACCAGAAAGATTTCAAGGGCTCTTGAAAACAACAGAGAGCCACCTTTAAGGTACTGAAGGACTTTCATATGTGACAAGAGTTTATACTTTTATCTTGCCGGGTACTTTAAGGGAACTGGCCCCACTGGGTAAACCTGGCAGTGCACAGTAGTTGATTCAATCTATAAACCAAAATCTTTTTATAACTCAGAACACGTGAAGAACAAAACCTCCACCAGAATTGCACAGGTAAGTAAGCCTGTGTTGCTGGGAGAGCAACGGAAGGATGGCTGTGGCGGAGGTAAAACTGATGCAGTTCCTTGCAAGGCTGAGTCTTGGCTTTGGGAACTTCACCGGGAGCTGTGAGCCCATGGAGAAGCATGGCTTCTTGAGGCAGGAAGGACAGAGCTGACCTGTTAAACTCATTTCCCAACTGTGCTTCCTGCCCCCTTCACCACTTTTTCATTTTTTGGAATCTGTGTATATATTAAAATCTTGTACATAATTGGAATGGAATTGTTTCCTGTTTTCCAAAAGTGGTTGTGAAATCAATGAAGCATCTTTGCAAACAGGTGGCATCTTAGCATCACAAAAGTACTTTAAAATGGAACAAAACTCTGGTAACCTCTGGGCACTGAGACTATGAATGATCTTTATTTCTTCTTTTTGTATATTTTTACTTTCTGCAATAAAAATATTACATGTGTAATGGGGAAACTTTTTTCAAGTGTGACTTAGAATGAGATTAGATTTTTATCTAGAAAAGTCCCACTGGTGAAAAATGAAAGTGATGTTTAAATTAAGACATTTCACTGTTTCCCAGAGAACATACATAACTGAAGTTCCGCCAAAGCACTTACTTTTGTAGACCGTGAAAAACAACCCATGACTTACCTTTTTGAAATTATGGCCTCACATCTAATTTTAACATCAATGACTGAAAAGTTGCCTTTATGTTACTACTCTTCAAATACTCCCATATGTTAGCATTTTAGTGGTCAATGTTCTACTGACATTCTTTTATTTACTAAAGTAGTTAATCTAAGTTGTAAAACTAGAGCCCCTAGAGGCTCCAAAAGCCATTTTTGTTTTAAATAGGAATATATATATGTGTGTGTGTGTGTGTGTGTGTGTGTGTGTCTATATTTCTGAATTGGTTCATATGCACAAAAGGCATTCAGAGAGAGACATTTTGATGAGACTGTGGCAGTAAGGTACTGAACACTAACTCATCTTCTCACAGAGTATTCACACTGCCTTCACACAATTAATTTTCAGGATGACTGGGGTAGGTGGAGGGGGAAGGTTTTTTAGTATTTCCCACTCCATGTGTTCATGAATTCGATTTTTAAAAATCATTGTCTGTTTCTCTTTTTTAATACCAAGTTAAAAACGAGTATATATTTAAAATCCCCATCTGTATCACAATCAAACTATTGCAGAAAATGTTTCCTATTATCTATAAAGAAAGATGCTCAAAGGTGTGGGTTTGAAATATATAACTCTGAATATACAATGTTCTTTCAATAAAGGCTGGGCAAGGGTCATAAAACTATAAAAAAAAATACCCTGCCCCTTTGGACTGTAACAGCTAATCATTAGCCATCCATTCGTAATGTTTACCTTTTAGTGTGTTATTTTCACATTTTTCTTCATGGGGACTAACCATTAGTATCCCCCTAAGACTAACAAAAGTACATTCATTGCCTGCTGGCAAATGATTTCCGGCCCCAAAGCATTTGCTGGTAGAAAAAGTTAAAGTCTATCTAGGCTTATATTTCTATTATTGTTGGGCATTAGCAGCAGCATAAATTTTTCTTCCCAAGAACTTGATTCTTGCTGGCTTCACACATGACGGTAAAGAAGGCACTCCGGATTCACACATCGGATTGTGTTTGGGAGTCAAATTTAGGAAAATACAAAATTTTAAACACTGTCGCTGTCTCAGAGATCTTTTACTAAGGGGCCATATTTTAAAGAGGCTCTCAATTCAATCTCCTCACTTTCGTCCCTCCAAAAGACTACCCCATGGCACCATTAGCTCCCAAATTAATATTCTTCGGCACTTTAGAAAGGGAGCTTGTTTGCATTGAAACGTGGCTGTGTAAACAAGGTGTTTGAAGGGGGGAGATTTCTTCTCAGAGTATTCCAGAGCTGGAGTGAAGCTATTTAAAGAATGGAGTATTCAATTCCTTAGGCCAGATGCTAGTATAAATATGAAACTATGTTCACACTGCAGATGAAACTATTTTTAGTTGGTGCAGTTTGAAGAGCACTATTCAGTTAAGCACTGTACAGTGGATTTCAGTAAACTACAAACAGAATCTAGGTGGGGTCCTGCCCCTTTGTTAACACAATGACCCCAGGGCTGTAAGGAGGGCTGCCCTCCAGTTGCTACAATCCCAGACAGCCTCACAGGTTAAAATACTGACGTGCAGGCAAGGATCCCTGCCTCTTCCTCCTCATTCTTGGATCTTCCCTGGGGACATCCAGGACCCTGTGCGGAACAGGCACTGACGGGTTAACTCCGGCACACACCTGTCCCTGGTTTTTCTAGCCCCAGGGTCTGTGTCCATCCTGACTGGTGCCTGCTTGTGCCCTACGGTTGTTAATATGCTGACCTCTTCCTCCCACCCCCAAATTTGATTATCCAGGAAGCTGCACTCTGTATTTGACCCCAGAGTTCAAAATCAGGAAAGGTGCAAATCTTAAAGGGATTTGAGGACCACAGAAATGCACAAAAATAAATTTACGCTGGGGCAGATCCTGGCAACGTTTCTCACACCAGACACACTGGTCTTGGCGTGCAAGTTCCTTTAATTGACATTTGCTAATGCTGCCAAGGCTGTAGGTACGCTGACCACACAGGTCATTTCTCTTCCAGTGCCTTGCACATACTAGAAACAATTATAGTAAATGCCCATGAGAGGAGCTCAAGAAATGCCAGTAGTTAGAGATGATTGGAGTCTTCTGAAACCAGGACAGGGGTGCAGAATTCAGGAGTGCAGCTAAGATGTGGCAAGCAAGTCTTAGCTTGCTTGTGGCAAGCAGTGCTTAGCATGCATCATTTTCCGTGGGACTTTCTGTAGGACCAATGGTTTTTACAACGAATTTTCTTGCTCCTTATTCAAATATAAGATGCTCTGCAAATCTGGTCCTGCAGGGCGACGCCCTCGGTCTGGAGACCACCTATCTGGATCTTTAAGTGAAGTGGGGCTGTGATGTCCCCAGGCTGTGTTTTGGGCATGGTGTCACTGTTGCTGCCCCACGGATGGCTGTGACTGAGTCAAGCCAGGAGGCTGGTATGGGTTGGTGCCCCTTCCAATGTCTCCACCATTAGTAGATCAGAGAGTAACAGATAGATTCAGGTAGATCAGAGAGTAACAGGTAAGTTCAGGGTGAGAATGATGAATGCTTTACTTTTTGGAATCTGAAATGGGAGATAAACCAACTAAACTGGGGTAAGAGGCTGAGGGATCAGGGCCCTCAATGTCGTCGTCTTTTCACTTACAGAAAACTCATTCAAAGGAATTGAAATTAGGGAAATAACAGGGGGGCAGGAAGAAATGTCTTGTTTTTCTTTATGTGTATACATTTTCTACTTGTTGAAACAGTCATGCATTATATGAATTGCAGATCTAAACTCAGTCATGACATTCCCATTGGCCCTAATGGAAAAGTTGTACATTTTTTGTTTATAAAACATCAGTAAGTGTGTCGCAGAAAAATAAAACAACTTTGGTGCTGCAAATATGGCTCTAGATATTTCTCAAGTTTCTACTCACATTAGAAATCACTTTAACTGCCAAATCACTTTAACTGGGGCCAGCGCTGTGGCACAGTGGGTTAAAGCTCCAGCCTGCAGTGCTGCTCCACTTCCCATCCAGCTCCCTGCTAATGCACTTGGGAAAGCAGCGGAGGATGGTCCAAGTCTTTGGGCCCCTGCACCCATGTGGGAGACCTGAAATAAGTTCCCAGCTCCTGGCTTTGTATCAGCCCCTCTCCAGCCGTTGCAGCCATTTGGGGAGTGAACCAGCGGATGGAAGACCTCTGTCTCTGTCTCTACCTCTCTCTTTGTAATTTCAAGTAAATGAAATAAATCTTTTTTAAAAATCACTTTAACTTTGCTTATGGTTTATCATGATATTAACTAATTCCTCCATGTACTTATAGCCTTGTAAGCAATAATTACCACTTACTCTGAGATCATAAATGCTTTTTTTGGTAAATTAAGTGGACAGCTAATAATATTAGTTAATAAATACAGCTACTGCTCATGGATGGGAAAATTATTTTAGTCCAAACTCAGGAGTTCATCAGGCATTTCATGCTTTTACGCAACTATTCATTTACCTTCATAATATGTGTATTGAGAACTGTGGTGCTTCTAAGCTAACAGCAGGATGCTCAGCTAAATTATCTTTGTCTTTCACGGTGTAACAGAGTGAAGCACAGTTTAATTGAACGTGGCCTTCAGAACACTGTTGGAATCAGATTGTCTGGCCAGAGCATCCCGACCCATTTCTCAAACCTCATGTAATCTTTTTACTACTAACGTGCCAGTTGAGTCATTAACAAGTAACCTAAAATGCTGCTTGTATTTAAGTAACCAGAAATGAAGTATGGTTGTAGAGGTTCCTTCCAATGGGACTTTAGCTTTTATCAATTATGCAATATGACACAGATGTGAGACTTCACCTTTGTTTTAGTGTGTTGTTTACATCTACTCCCTGTTGAAATCATGGGTATTTCCTGCTGCTTAGCCTAAGTCCAATGCTTGGACAAAGATGTTGTTCCAATTTAGACATCTGAAGGATTCAACCTCAGCAAGTCACCTTTGACTAAGGCAAATTCAGTTTTGCTATGTTACATAATCTTTCATGGGGGAGTAATAACAACTACCCTTTTTTTTCACCCTGTTGTGATCCATGTTCAGAAGCTGCCTGGGGTTGAGATTCTTAGCCTCAGCCCCCTGAGTGGTTAAGTATTAAACCGTCTGTGACAGCCCAGGCATCTCGAAGGTAAGAGTCCTGTCTTTACTCCCCTGTCCCTACAGCATCTACCTTCAATTAACACTGTAACTGACACACAAAGCAGGCAGGTGTATGGTGAGTTATTTTCAGACTTCACACATCTGTGTGGCAGTTACACTTCTGAATCTTTAGATTAATTCTGTTCCACTGGTCTTAGCCCTTCACAGCTAATTGTTGACATGAGGCTCACATGGCCTGAGAAGGTCCTACTGCTATCAATAACCTTAGGTTGGGTTGTTGCCCAAGAGAACAGACTCAAAGGAAATGACTTAAGTGTGGTATATAGTGGTACCCAAGATAATTTTAGGCAGTGCATAGATAAATCTTTTAATTTTAAGAATTTTATAAAATTTACTTTCATCATTATTTATAGCAAATGATGCAGTTTTCCATTTATAGTAGTGATGTAAAATTTCATATTTAGAATAAGTTATTTAGGTACAAAGAGCAGTTAACTTAAAGAAAAATCAAGTAAACAAAATTGAGTGTTATTGATATGGTAAAAATTGTGAAGTTGACTCTTAGGTGATTAAAGTCTAGGATATTCTCACTTAAGACCTAAGGTTTTTAATAATGCTATCATATATCAAGTGCTTTATTGCACCCAACTCTGTCCTAAGCACCTGGAATTCAATATGTTATTAAATTCTACACTATCCCTATGAGGTAGGAATTATTACAGTCATTTTAGAAATGAGAAAATGGAATCTGCAATTTACCCAAGATCATAAAGCTAGAAATTGAGGATCTAGGGTTCAAGTCCAGGTCTGTCAGACTTCTGGGCCCTTCCCATTACATATGTTGCTTCCAGGTGTAAGATTTAAAGTCTAGTCATCCATCCCACACACACATTGAGCAAGTACGACACACCAGACAATGCTTTAGATTGAGAGAGGGGGCCTTTCACTCCCATTAAGTAGTTCAATCTAGTAAATGTCAAATGGGGGCTTAATCAGAGACGAAAACAAAGTTTCTCAACTTGGGTTTCAACTCACAGGAAACAGATCAAATTTCAACCAAAAGTAATATTCAGAGCTCCCTATGTAAAAGACAAAAACTCATTATTTTAAGAATATTTAGAATATTAAGTATGGAATGTAGTCACATAATAAACATTTTGCTATTAGAAGAGACAAAAGGCATTCAAAGGATACCTAGGCAGGATCCTTTTATGGAAACTGATACAACAAAGGTATTGCACAAAGTTCATGGAAAATGGAATCTAAAAATGAGTTTATTTCAGTGTAAAAAAAATTGAAATCCATGCACACAAAAGATCTTCAATGAGTTCTGGAAAAATATGTATTATGGAAAAGGTATTCATGGATTTCAAAACCTTTTGTGCCAAAATAAACTTATCTTCTAATTCCATTTTTATACATATTTTTTGCAGCTCCCATATATAAAAATTAAGTCACAGAATATGTATTTCCATTTTAAAAAGCTTCCTTACTTTACTAAAGGGACTTCCCACTGTTGTAAGCCCCTTGTGAGCACTCTAAAAGAAGGTAGCTAATGAAGATATAATGTGTAACATGGTAAATCCAGACTATTGAGATGGTAGAGAATTAGTGTTATCTATTTTCCATCTCTGCTGTCAAAATTTATAATCTGAAAATATAAAAGAAAAATATGTGATACAAAAGAGACAGGCCCTTCTGAAGATCAGAAACAGTCCATCTGAAAGTAGAATCCTACAACCTTTGTGGGTGGATACACATGGCCCTTGTTTTTCTTCTTCATGGCATGATGGCTTTATACTCTTAAAGGGAGTCTAGCTGAAGTCCTGAATCAAGAGTATATAGGGGGCCAGCGCTGTGGCATAGCGGGTAAAGTCACCGCCTGCAGTGCTAGCATCCCATATGGGCACCGGTTCGAGTCCTGGTTGCTCCACTTCTGATCCAGCTCTCTGTTATGGCCTAGGAAAGCTGTAGAAGATGGCCCAAGTCCTTGGGTCCCTGCATCCACGTAGGAGACCCGGAAGAAGCTCCTGGAGCCTGGCTTCAGGTTGGCGTAGCTCCGGCCATTGTGGCCAGCTGGGGAGTGAACCAGTGGATGGAAGACCTCTCTCTCTCTCTCTCTTTGCCTCTCCTTCTCTCTCTGTATAACTCTGACTTTCAAGTAAATAAATAAATCTTAAAAAAAAAAAAAAAGAGTATATGGGCCAGTTTCAGCAGGGGGTTTCGTGAATGTCCTTAAATGTCAATCAGATTTGATGGATGTCTGGGTTGTGAGTCCACAGTGTTCTGTAGATTCCTAAATTTGTCTATGCCACCCACCAAAGGTTAAGCACCATTAGAATAGGCAAATCCCGCTATCATATGTACACGGGCTTCTCGAATAACACAGTAAATAAAACTTAGCTGAAATGCCTGAGAGGCCTTTTGGGAAAGAGAAGCAAGTATTCAGACATTTAGAAACCACATTTCACATCTTTTTATCTTCATAGACCCCTTTTAGGATCAAATGAATGCTATAAATGGTCTCCCAACAAAGTGTGTACTTCCATACAGAATTCTGCATGCAGATTTGGGGGCAGTGAAAGCTCACAAAATGTCATCTGTCAGTTCTTAAGAACCAGGACTGTGGTTATTTCCCAGCAGAACCTTCAGCACGTGATCTACAGCCTGACTCCTCGTATTTTGGGAGGTGGAGAAAGATGTAGACTTCCTGCCAAACCCTGAACCCGCTATCTATAGTACAGAGGTTCTTGACCATCCCTACTTTCGCTCTCAGAACAGAGATGGGACAGAAGTTTCATTCATCTAGAAAGCTCTGCCCAGGCTGACTGCTACAACTTTGTGAGATCCAACACTAACACTGCCTTGAGGAGAAATTGTTTAATATGAATTGATTGATTAACCACTCTAGCCCCATTTGCTGTAGGCAGAAAGTTGACATTCTCATAGAAAAGTTGTATCATTTGCAATCTAAAATTAGTACCTCCTTTTTATTTAGTTTGTAGGTTATATATCCTAAGAATAGGATTCAAATATGTTGCTGTTATGAATCAAGAACATCAAAAGGCAGGGTAAAGACTTAACATTTTGAGATTCAACTGATAGCTTTTCATTGCCAGAACACATACTGGTGGACACGAAGCATCTTCATAGTCATGAAACAAATGAAACTCAACAAATCCAAGTACATCCAGAAAGAGCCTTAAGCTTAATTATTGTCCCTTTGACATCCCAGAATACTCTGAGTGGAAGTGGTAGAGCTTTGGCAGAGTATGAGGAATTTCAATGAGGAATGCATAATATACATATTTCTTCTGGTAACCAGCCTTGATATGAACCACTAGGTATTTATCAGAAACAACGAAAGGTCAGCATTTAACATCAAGCACAGGGGTTCCATCTGGAAAGCCAACTTTGAAATAAGTCCAAGTTCCTAGTGGTATGAATAAGCCCTTCAAAAAGATCTAAGTCAGAGATGACCACGAGATTCTTCATTTCTGGCAATTTCCTGGTAGCACACAGAGAACAGGATGGGAATCTCCTCATGTACTCAGCAATCATGCACATGAGACTACTGCCAAAAAAACAGACATCAGAGTTTCCAATCTTCAAGTCTTTCAAAGTTTTTTCATAGACCAGAAATGTACTCAGGAGACTTCTTCCATGCTTCTAGCATACTTTGCTTATACCTTCATCAATGCTCTGGCTAAACTCTACCTGTTCATCCTGCACTATGAATTGCTGAAGGCAGACACTGGGGCTCCTTCATCTGCATATTCCTTTCAGAGCAAACAGAATACCCTCCCTCAGTAAGCACTCACTGCATTTAACAGTGGCTCCACTTCAAAATAAAAGACTGGGCTAATATCACAGGTGTCCAAAATCTCTCTAGAACATCACTGTTAAAGAGAAACATAAAGTGGACCACATATATAATGTAAAATTTTCTCATAGCAATGTTAAAAAAGTTTAAGGGAAGGTCAAATTAATTATAATACATTTTATTTAATTCAATGAATCAAAATTATTTCAATATGTGATCAATATAAAATTATTTCTTCTTTATATTGAATTTTTGAAATATAGGGTATAATTTTGCCCTTACAATGCAACCTAATAAGACAATAAAGCAACATTTAACAAAAAATTATATTGTTTCAGTTTTTAATTTTAAGGTGAAATTAATTAAATTTAAATAAAATTAAACACCCGGACTCTCAGTTGAAGTAGCCACATTTCAAAGCTGGTCAGCTATTTGTGGCTAGTGGCTTACATACTGGACAGCAAAGCCTTAGGCTACAAAACACTGACACAAGCAATTTACAAAATAATGCACATAGGAAGATCCTGTCCTTTGAGCAAAACAATTTATTCCTGCATGCATATACACCCCCTACACGCAGAGACAATGGGAGGGATACCCACCAATTATGAACCACCATGTGTTCCTTCTGACAGGACTGGGACTGAAAAGCAGGTAAAGGATTTTCACTTCTGTACAGATTAAATTTTTATATGGATTGCACAAAACATAAAATGAAGGGGACAAACAAATTGAAGTATACAGACACAAATGTATTTGCATTTAGAGAGTGTTGGGGATAACTGTAGAGGCTACATGTAATAAAACCCATATTATATAGGGAATGTGAGACTGGGGCTGTTGGCATTTGATCTGGAGAAGGCAAAATCTGGGCTGGGGATGGAAAGCATTGAGAAAGCCTGGCAACTATTTTCAACATTTGAAACGCTATCAAAAACAAGGAAAAAATGGTATGTATCTTGTTAAAAGAATCAAGTTCGGAACCATCGTGTACAATTAATACTATGGTTCATACTTTACACAGATTATTCAAATTTAATTTATCAAAACTGAGCATTTCTAATACAGGGATGGATCAGAGGTAGATTTGGGAATATTTCATCATAATCCCCAAGTGCTGGAAAAATCACTAGCTCAAGTAATCGAGGCTTCGGCTAAGGCTATTTAAGAAGTAGTAAATGTAAGAAAGATGTCATAATTGGAATCTAGATTGTCTGTAGTTCCTTTCGACCCTCAGATTTTATGATTCTATGGTATTTACTATTCTCTAAATGCATGTGAGAGATATGACTAAAGGAAATATTTAATGGTAACATTTGAGTCCCCTTTCCTTCCATGAATACTGTAGGATTCTATATCTGAATGTCCTTGACATTAAGACATGGCCATGGAATTAATCACTTAATTAACGATGGAAGTGGTGCATGCTACTTTGTGTTTTTAATAAGTATAAACATTTAATTGCAGAAATCAACTCTCCACTCTTCCTTTCCCCTTCCTGTGAAAGCACAGAAGCATGTGTTGACATGGAGACACAATACACCAGTTCCAGAGGGAAATCTGTCCTGCTGAGTCCTCACGATGAACTAAGTGGTGGGGGTGGGGTGGGGGGGGAGAAGGTGTAAAAAAACCACGAAGTAAGACTTTGCTGTGTTGAGCCATTGAGATTTTGGAGATATTTGTCATTGCAGCAAAAGGCAGGCTACACTAATATAACTGAAAATTCTTGCTCATAACCTCTGAAAGAAAAACAACACACAATGCATGGCCATATCAGTATGGTTTGGGTTTCATTTGGAATAATTAAACCTCTTGAGGACAAAAGGGATTTTCAGTTTGGACCATCTCCGAAACACAAGCATCTTCACACACCAACACATACACATTCACTAAAGTGCAAGAGCAGACCAGTTCTCAGCCAGCAATCCACAAGTTTTACCTGTGACCCTCCAAAGTACCTCCCGAATTCCAGGCATCAAAATGTTCAACCAACTGGGATCAGAGGAAGTAAAGAGCAGATGGTGTGCAGGACAATATACATACAAGTAAATTTTAGCACAGAAAACTAAATTTTTAAAGATCACGTTAAAACACTTCAAACATAACCCGCAAGATATTTTGGACCCCTAAAGAACTGGCATCACGTCTTATTTAACTTGACTAGGTTTCAGTGCCTTGTGATAGGTAACTAAACGTGACATGAATTGAATGCAATCACACACTACTCTTATCTCTACCGTTGCAACTGTTCAACTTACTTTCTTGAGGAAGCAAACAGCGTTTTCTAAGATGTTACTTTTGTAAGGGAAAGAGGAAAGGAAACTTGTATTATTGACTAATGCTCCCTCTGTGTACTCAATGCCCCTCTACACGATCTAATCTCCTCTTCCCCAGTCCTGTGTAACCGAGAATGTTAACCCTGTTTTACAGATGATCAATGAAAGCAGAACTAAAACTCTTAAGATCATAGAGCTTATAGAGCGAGGATTTGAATCCAGGTCTGTTTTAGGTTAAAGGCCATATTCTTTCCATTATGTATAACTGAATACCAAGGTTTAGAACAGTAGGCAAAAAAAGAAGTTACCCTGAAATGGTGGCTTCCACATTTGCTCATTCTAAATCTTTGAAAATATTAATACAAAACAATGAGAACTCAATGAACATTCTCAATTTAAAAAAAAAAAAAAAAAGAACAAAGACAAGAAACCCACACAGAGGCACAGAGGCTGCACATGTGAAAAGCCTATATTTATACACACAGCCATCATGTGATGGGTAATTAGCCAGGTAACTATAGGTTTTTCTCTACTAGAAAAGTATACGTTTCATCACGCTTTGAACTCTGCCTTATTATCAGCACTGCTATGAAAACAATGTTTTATTTCTTATTGAGAGAATAGGCCAGGCATGAAGCATTGTTTTTGTAGGGCCTAATAGAATACTTTCTTTGTAAACCACAGGAGTGGAATGGGGAGTTGGAAGGTGGAAAATATCCTCCACCATGATTAGCAAAGAACCATTTTAAGGGAGGAGAGGATTCAAACAGCATTATAGCCTGGGAAAGGAAGTATTAGATATTGTGCTAATACCATCTCCTTAATAACCTGTCACCTAAAAAACAGACAGATTACAAACAAGCAGATAATAATAATAATAATAAAAGATAAGGCAGAGCAAGTCCAGTCTGGATTTTTTATTTCCCTGCACATTTTTGTCTCTGCTAAATCCCGGAAGAAGAGAGGCACTAATAGAAGGCAGAATTAATATGTAAAACGTCCACACACACACTCACAAACCCTTACACCAGCACCACCACCCATCCTCCAAGTGGCAGGCTAGCTGCTAGCAGGTTCCAATGCTCATGCAGCAAGTTCTCCAGAGTGAGTGACAGACGGCGGACTACTAATTAGGCCAAGAATAGTTAGCAAACGAATAACCCAAGCATGCTGCTGCTCCTGCCAGGTATCAGTGAGACAGCCCCTCCACTAGAGGGTGTCCCAGGAAGTACTGCAAAAGAAGTCAAATCAACCCTTGAGTGCACACGGGTGTCCCAAGTAAACCAAGAACAGAGAGACTTCAGAGGAGGCTGATCATAAAAGCCGCGTGTTTACTTAACCTACTAGGTATAGCTTTGAAGTTAGAGCGCCAACACCATAGAGTTAAGGTTGTTATTGGGAAGATAAGACAGACACATGAAAAAAAGATACAGTATTATGCTGGTAGTTATAGAGTAAGGCATTCAACAAGGTGGTAGAGACTTTAGGTAGGATAAGATAAGAGTGCAATAAAGCAGGGAGACTCCTGTGACCTAAGTGCCTATGGGGGTTTCAAGAGCTGAAAAGAATTCCTAAAGGAAAAGGAGAATTCCCACAGGTGAAAGTCCTAGAAGGGGCATTTCAAGAGTGAAAGGCATGAGCCACTCCAAACCGATGGAGAGCTTAGAAGACAGGGAGTGGGTGTATGAGTATGTGATTAACAGAAAGATGATCAAGCAGCTAAACTAGTCAGGTTGAGGCACAAGGTTTACATAAGGAATAGGAGATAAGGTGGAAGGTAGCTGTCTTAACATTCCCTATGCACTTTAAGCTAGTGCTTCCCCGCCCCCCACAAATAGATAAGGAAACAGTCATGGGTATGTTCACAGCCACAAGGATTGCATTGAGTTTGTGAGAATCAGAAACAACTGAAATGGCCAATATAATTAAAGTAAGAAACACCTCTATAATGAAACATTCTGCAAGGAGGGAAAAAAAATGCAGGGTATTTTACAACAAGTAGGCATAGTCACAATACATCTATACAAAATTAAGTGGTGGGGGGGTAGGTTTCCAAACATCTTATTTTTATGGGGAAAAAGTATATGCATATAAACTCTTGTTTATACACACATTCATATACATTGGCACACGTGTTAAGTGCTAACAGCACTTACTTCTGGCTGAGAGGAAAATAAGCAACTTACATATCTTTGATTTTTGTTTGTATTGCCTACATTTTCCAAAATGAACATGGATGACTTTGGTAGTGAGAAAAATAACAACAAAAAGTTATTTAATAAGAAAGAAAAAGATATGGGGGTTGGGACTGACTAAACAGCTCACTGGATGCTTGCCTGTAATATTTGCATTTTATTCGGTAGGCATCAAGTTATCCAAGAAGGGAGGGGATGCTACAAGCTGAAAGCCAGTATTTTTAAAAGGTCAAAAGGGAAATGACTGAAATTTTAAAAGTGGGTAAGTCCGAAGGAAGAAGGTTCTAGGCAAGGCAGAGTTCTGGGATTTTAGGGAAGAAAAGAAACAGTACCACTTCTTCCCAAATGAAAACAGAATGAGGCGACTAGGAAAACCCAAATCAGCAGCACTATTTGCTCAGCCCCTACTGTGCATGAAGCATTTTGTAAAGCCTTTGAAAACCCACTATTATTCCAATCGGTCCTAAATAAATACATTTATTAAAATGGGCTACAAAGCCCAAACCTCAGCTTTCCTCTGCAATGACCTGTATAAACTACTGACTTAAACACATAATGTTAGAGGAGAGAAGGGGAGAGGATCTTTGACATTTAGGAAAATTAATGTTTTGCAATAAAACCTCACATTTAAAGTACTCTAAAAGATAAACGAGCTGTTCAAAAGAATCGGTGTCAATACTAAAGAGTATTAAGACTAAATGCCCAAATCAAATATCTGCTCGCAAAACCCTCTGGAAAAGCCACATCAATTCACAGGGAGGATGTATGTGCCTTGTGTTCCAAGGTGATGCTATCGTGATCGCAGCTGTAATAACGGCCTAGGTCAGGAGGCATGCAGTGGCTAAAGAGATGAGAGAGAGAAAGAAGGCAAACAAAAAACACTTCAGGGTTCTGACACAGTGAGAAATGCGTCATGAACCTCCAACTGAATTACACCTTGTTTGGGAGGCCTATCAGCCACAGAGTCAATGTTACAGTTTTTAAGAGATATTTAAAAGACAGGGTGGAATCATAGGTTTGGTCTTCACAGGAGACCCACTCCTATCACCAAATACAAATATAAACATTAACTTTGGCAATCTGTCTATCATACTGCAAATTCATAAGCTTTACAAAGCCAAGACTACCTAAGAGGCTTTTTTTTTTTCAGTTGATCCAAAATTATAGAAAGAGGCTAAAGGTATACACAACAAGTCAAGCTGAAATTTTCCTTTGCTTTTGATCATCTTCCTATCAGATGGTGATCACCACAGACAGTTCACTGTAAAATTCTCATTAATGAAGCTAAAAAAAAATTTATGGGTTAGTTGTCTCTGTAGATATAGCCATAAAGTACTTGATCCAAGATAAGTTTCCGAACAACAAACAAACAAACAAACAAACAAAAGAACAACCGAGAGGTGAAGTCCAGGAGGATATGAATTAAACTAATACATGTGATACTCTAGGGGAAGACTTGTCAGTCTGTGATCATCAAGCTGGTTTTCAACTGTGGATCCACACTGAGGCAAGCCCTACCCTAAATGCTGTACTACACAACTACAGAAACAACAGAAGCTTTAGAGCACAAAAGTACTGAAAATGAGTCACAGTGTCCACCTTATTAGTTAATATGATGTTCATTACATAACAATCTGCATTCCATATTACTGTATAGAAAACAAATATACAAAAACAGATGACTACACTTCAGGGTGTGGAATGGTGGGAAAATTACTCCCCCCATTTTTTTGCTCTGAAATATACAAAAGCCAAGGTCACACAATGCTAATGAGGAGAGTCGAATAGCTTTGCTACGGTCACATCATATCTGGAGGGTGCCAAGCCCGTACGTTAGACCTTCGGCTAACATGACGGATGTACCACGCCTCTATGCCCCGGAAGCTGCTCCTATTCTGGCTCTAGGATTCATAGCAAAAAACGAGCTCCTACTATATAAATGAGTCAACAGGTTTTAATAAGCACCCCATGGATACTCTAAGATGAGTAGCCAGGGCAGTGAAGAATTCTGAAAACAATTCCTGAGGAAGAATGGAAGACACTGGGGTTGTTTGGCTAAATGAGGAGAGGACTGAAGACTGTCTCAAGGAAAAGGGGATACCAACAAGACAAGTGTTCTCGCAGGGCCCTTAAGCCTGAATCATTCTGTGAAGAGGTCCAAAGGAAGCAGATTTCTTGCCTTGTTCATATTTTTTCCTAAAAGGTAAGTTTCTTACCTTCTAAAGGTGCATATTAGTAACCTGGATACTAAAAAATAGCACTACAAGTTCCAATTTCACCTTTTTTCTACTTTTGCCCTACTATCTCAAAGTCTAAACTTAAGCACAAATTCCTAAATTCTACATTTTTTTTCAGTTGATTGTCCATCTTCAGTGTGCCATTAAAAGAAGAAGTGACTTTGCAATTCTTAAAAATGATTTGTCACTTAGAAAACATCAGAAGACCCTTAAGTCAACGGAAGTTCCACATGAAAATGGATTGACTTGGAATCCTTTCCGAGTAATGGAACCCAAGTATCTGGGCACCAGTGTCAATGACCAGCTATTTACTGGCTCAGATGTGGTTAGATTTTACTTCCAGCATGAATAGCCAAGATGGCTAAGTATGGACAACATAAGAGTGTTACTTATTTGACATATTTTTCACTTTCTCACTCTACCATTGTTTCAGGACAATATTCAACTATTTGATGAGATAGTCAAACTGAATTTTAACATTCAGATGAAATAAGTAATTTTATTTCTTATGTATTATAGCCTTATATGGTCCCAGATTCTTAGAAAATATCCTGTCACTAAGCTATTCTAAAGCTTTTAATGTCTTGGATATAGCTTCTTGGAAGTGTGAACTTGTTCTTCTTAAGGACCCTTTGGGTTGACGCTTTGAGTTGTCCCTTTGGAAGGCCATGAGGCAACTCTTGAACAAGAATCATCTTGGCACTTGGACAGCATGCTTATCCAATCTTAACTGTGCTGTGATTAGATTCTTTAAAGAATGCATGATAAACACATTAATATGGTCAGAGGAACTTGGGAGAAAATTCTTTGAAAAGTGTCTTTCTAAAATTTTTGATAAATCCCACATGTAATTGATTTGGATTTGAATTCTAGAATGCTATAAAAGCCAAACTTGTTTGGGATTCCTCATGACATTCATCAATTGAATAATATAATACTACTATATAACCTAAGAAACTTCTCAAGGTTCAGCGTGAACGAAAATGGTGTAGATGGTCCAGCAAAGCAAAAAATACCCTCACAAGATTCTTTACTACACATAGAAAATCTCAGTCTAGAACGGAAAGAGGGAAAGAAAAGAGGGAGGGAAGGAAAGTGGGAGAGCAAGAGGAAAGAAAGAATGTCTTAGTAAGAACGATGTCTTCAATTGCAATTAATTCATTAGATGACTCAGGTGAAAAATCCTTATTGTGAAAAATTGTCAGCACCTTCCCATGCTTCTTATTAGAGGCATTTATACTGTTTTCATCAACAGACAGTGAAAATCCTTTCCATGGTCACATTCCAGGAACCCACCTGGCATATCAAACTCAAAATGACTTGAAACAACCATTTGAAATACGAGGCCTCATTCCAGAATTTCCAAGCAAAGACTATAATCAGTTTTTAAACAGGTGTGCTTAAGACCTCATTGATTTCCCATTGATGGCCCAGTTTATGATGACAGAATTTCCAGGAGGAGAAAAGTTATATCATATAATAAAATATAAATATATAGACATATTAAGTACATATATACTCACTATATCACATATATGTGTTTATTATTAAATAAGTATTTAAGTAATATGTCTATTAGTTATATATACTATAGTCATGCCTCACTTAACAATTGGAAGTTATATTCTGCAATGTTGTGCGATTTCACCATTGTGGGAAAACATCATGGGGGTAGTTACACAAACTGAGATGGCCAAACACTCGGTGATATAATCCTGAGACCACCATCATATACGTGGTATATCAGTGACTGAAATGTCATTATGGAGCCCATGGCTGTTTTTAGTACATGTGCAAGCATGCAAACACAAACATGCACACCCACACCCACACACAAGCAAGAACCTGAAGGACTTTAATAATATAAGCACTCTTCTACTGAAGCAGACAGGAAAGAGAGTAAACCCTGCCCTAAATACTAGAATGTATGTGTGTAATTAGGAAAATTCAAAAGGAACAAATAAGCTTACATTGTACCACAGTTAGTTCCCTATCGCAGAGAACTTCCTTCTAATAGTAACAACGCAATGATGATTTCATCTTAGCTTTCAACATACAAATGCTTCCATAGATATTAACTCATTTACTTTCAGTTGTTCATCTCAGAAATCCAATGCGGTAGAGCAAGGTACGTATTATTGTCCATTTTACACACCAAGAACTTTGAGATACAAACACAGTGACTTTTAAGATTCTTCTGATATCCCACCAACTGTTCTGTCAATACCCTATGCTGTCTACTCTCCAGAGTACAGTGAAAATGCTAGCAACAGAAAGAAGAGAAGCCACCCTTCTCAACTTGATGTAATTTTCAAATAAAAATTAGACTGAGGGCACTCCCATCATTTAACCTGGCCAGACTAACACAGACAATCTTTTGGTCTCTTCTTGATTTCTGCTCAGACTTCTCTATCTTTTCTTCCTTTTTCTAAGGACACTTTTTGAGATGAAACCATTCATAACTGCCCATCCACAGACAGTTTGTGGCAGCATAATTGACAATGAGTCTGCTGCAAAAAAATGAAAATGCTGTTTTAATAACCTTGGCCTAAAATACATTCTGTTGTATGCCTCAAAGGGTTTCAATAAAAAGTCAACCTGTAGAGACATATTTTCTTGGCTTAAACAACAATCCAAAGCATATAAATGTAGTCCAACTATAATGACATATTTATAGGCCAATAAAGCTTACACTGTAGCTTTCATACTTCACTTTAAGGAACTCTGTAAGAAGCAGTGTTATATAAAATAATTTGATTTTTTTTTTCAAACTATAGGTCAAGGAATAAAATATGCAAGTTTGCTATGTGTAGTTGATAGTATTTTTATTCCTTAGTTGCTAAGAATTTCATAAAATAAAATAATTTTTCATTTGACTACTTCCAACTGCCGTACCAAATATGGGTATCAAATCCACTTTATTACAAAAGCTAAGTACTGTAATTCTAAAGACAAAAATAAATAACTAGAGGCTTGGGTAGTGAATGATTTAATCAAACTGATTCTTCTGGAAAAACAGGTTCCTGTGTTCCTCATGCTTATGAATAATACATTCCTTAACTCTTCTGTTTTAACATAGTTATTTTGCCTTTTTTTTTTTTTTTTTGTTAAGCTTCGGTATGGAACAGTCTGAAAGAAGGTAAAACATCTCACTGAGTAAAGTCACGATCTGCACTGGTTTCATACTGAACTTTCTTTCTTTGAAAAAGACAAAGAGAAGGGAAGGAGGGGAATGAATGCTCTCAGAAGTGTTGTTGGGGATTATTGGTTTTTCCAGCATCCAGATCTGTCATTTTAGTCATCAGTTCTTTAGAGTCTTTCATGAAAACTCTAGAAATTTTTAAAAAGCAAACCTAACATCCTCAAATACTGTCCAAATGTACTCCTTTGAAGGGGAAGGGGATAAAAAAAAATCAGAGTTGTGATTTGAATCAAGGCAGTTATTGGAAGCTGCCCTTCGGGGCAGAGTGTCTCTTTGTGGAGTATTAATCTGTTGGCAGACACACATTTGTGAGAACATTCTCTTTTTTTTTCTTTTCTTTTTTTTTTTTGAAAAAACTATTCAGAGAGAGACAGGAAGTGACACAAACTGGGATTAAAGGGAACTTACTCTACTTAAATACAGAGCAAGAAGCATTCTTTAATTAGCTTTTATGTTTTAAAATCTCTTCAACCTAATTTGTTATTATAGATTTTTTTTTTTGGTAACATCTGAAAGAATTCAGTTTAAAAAATAACATATTGGAGCTTTACTTTTTCCATGGAAAGGTGAGATCTTTCCATTCTCTGCTTACTTCCACCAGAAAAAAAAAAAAACAAAAAAAAAAACAAAAAAAAAAAACAGTCAGGGGGGCGGTCCAAAGTAATCTCACAGTTCATCTTCTTTCTTTGGTAAGAACAATGAGTGAGTTGGAAGGGCTCTACAGAAGGAAAAACCTAATAAGTGTGTGAACTTCCATTAACAATATGGTATTGGAGGTGGTTTCAGTGTGGCCAAGAGAGAGAGAGATAAGAAAACCACTGTGTAGAAAGCAAAGTACAGACAACAAATATTTTGATGTTACATGCAGAGAAAGGAAGAGGCTACAGAGAAAGTTGCAGGGACAGGAATGTGAACAGCATATGACACCCTCTATCTCCCCAACACAAATCCTAACAATGTAGACTTACAAACCTTAGATCAGGCAGATAATGGAAACTCATTACATTAAGGAAAGTTTTTGTTTCTCTTTCCACATTATTACAACACAGTGTGCATTCCAATTACAAAAGCTATTTGTCTCAAATTCCCAACAGTTCATACCAACTGAGTAGAATTTCAAGGCCCTAAATTCTATCCTTAAAGGGGTATTTTACATTTTTTTTTTAAATAGGTACATGGTGTTTCTGGCCTCCTGAGAATCTCCCAACCAAACCTCCTAGGGGTTGTTTTCCCTCCCTCAGCACTAATTGTAGAGCTGTCTCCCAAATGAGATTTAAAAAAAAAAAAAATCCAAAAAATAAAAATCACCTGGGAAGCCTTTATCAGTATACATTCCTTGGCTTTGCCTCACTGTCACAGACTGAAGAATCTGGGGAAGCTGGACTCAGTAATCAGGATTGTTTTTTAAATTCCCCTAGTCAGTCTAATGAGCAACTAGATTTGAAAACCACTAATCTAGATTTTTCCAGACCAAACCACCTGCAAGTGCTTTGAACATTCACAATAAACCAATTTCTTTTGGAATTGATTGCAGAAAGGTAGATTATTGACATTTTTTAGAATCCAGAGAGATCAAAATCTCTAAATCTTTTGCTGGAATAAAGAAATTAGGTTTGTTTTTGTGCTCATTAATAAACTATCCATTTTAAACACAAAACAACCCTGCTATAAATACTATTGTTTGTATGTGTGACATCAAGCTTAACCATCTACACATCCTTTTTGTCCCCTGTGGGTTTCCTGTTTAATTTTTTATTAGTAACAGTATATTCTATAACTCGAAAAATCAAACAAAAGAAAGGTCTTAATGTTAAGGAAAAACATAAGACAATGGCTATACAACCCAGATCATGAATTAGGAAAATAACACAGCAGACGTTTTCAGCATTTTCACACGTCATAAGACTAGTCATTGTGTGTTCATAAAACTGGAGTGGGTAACAGCACATATAGAAGACTATTAAAAAATTCTTTGGCTTTAGAAGGAAAAACACTGGTTTAATAATTTTCCCTAATTGTGCTCATGATTTCAGGTTGCCATGTCCAAAATATCACCGTTCAGTGTGCACTAAAATGCTGGGAACTGTTGATTGTTAATCTGAAGAAAATATTAATGCAGTTCCCAAAACACTGCAGCTCATCACAAACCAGAGTCACATGAAAGACACAGTCAGTTCCCAGTGTTATGCAGTTTCTTTATGCCAATTAGAATAAACCGTGTAGGTTTCTTGTAATAGTTAAGTTCTAGGTTTGAAAAAAACAGGAAGTTGTCACATAAAATAAAGCTGCAAAATTCAGCATGTGCTAGAATGAAAGAAAAACCTGCCTTAATAAGTTATAAGTGAAGTTCCTCTTTGCCTAAAGAGGAAATAACTAGCCTAAATCAGAGGTCAACAACTTTGCTCTTGAGCAATGTTGGAGAATAGGTTAGTGAATAACACAGCGGGGTTCAAAGAGAAAAAACAACAACAAAGAAAGGACACAAAAAGTCGCTGGAGAAGAAAGAGTTAAGAAAAAACAACAGGATTAGTGATGAAGCCTGTTGTAGGTGACAGTCACTAAGCCAGATCCTTTACATCTTAACATGTGACAATGATCCTGTAAAGTTAGCCTGTTTTTCAGATGGGGAAAACTGAGGTTTAGAGGTTCAATTATTTGCCCAAGGCAACACAACAAAATAAATGGCAGAGTTAGTATTCAAACACTAATTAGAGTAACTACTCCAAATCCCAGATTCTCTTTTAAACTTAGAGTAGAGGAGAAGGTGGAGGGAAAGAAAAAAAAAATGCATAGCTGATGGTGGCCAATGCTTGTCTAAAGCAGCAACCCCCTGCCTCAGCATTGTTCTCTTACTCTGCATTACAGAACGCATCCCTCTTCCCTACTTTGCTTTCCGCCCATGCAAAACATGAAATTCTGACACAATGTTAAAAGATGTCATACTATCTACTTATAGCAAATATTTAAACTCTTCATTAATTCAATTGTAGGTGCCCCAATTAAACTTGACACCTTGATTCCACAACAGAAGCTGTTAAAGGCCACGTGTTCCATCACCCGGCACAGGGCTCTATGCACAGAAAGTCCTGTGCCTCAACAGGTAAAATCCATTCCTCACCCACCCAGTCATCTCTCCATCCATACTCTTAGACCCCTTTGAGGTTAAAGACATCATCTATATGGCCAGGATTCCAGAAAAATCTATAGCAGAAAATGTAAGTTATTATATATTTACACTCATTGGATGGAGACATATAAATTGTGTTTACCAAGGTCAGCCTTTTCCTTGAGAACATCTTTGAAGTTGAGTCCGCTGTTGAGGGTTGACTGCCTGTACTTCAGCAGAGCTTCCTTCTGGCCATTCCTTCCCAAGGCCTCAGTGTTCACTGGCCCAGCTTGGAGGCCACATCTCCACTTGGAGAAATCAGAATGTACCCACTTGACCAGGTCTTCAAGCTTCACAATCACCTTTTCGGAAACAGCAATGACTTCATCCTACAAGAGGGAGTTGGGGAAGAAGAAAAAGCATTATCTGGGAGTTGGAGGTAAATGACACCACGTCAGTGAAGTCTACTCAAAGCACCATGTGTGTGATTTAACTGTACACGAGCACACAGTGTGAATCCCTCAGTCAGAAAATTTCAGTAACTCAGTTCAAGTCAATGGTTTGACATTGCTGGTTGTTTAAAGAATTATTTATATGCTATATTTTTATATGGTTAAAAATATCCAAAACTAGAACAGTAATTCTAATAGCCATTTTTAATTCTGGTTGCCAAAGCCTGCTCTACCTATCTGACCACTTGGGCAAAAGTTAATTTTTAGGTGCAACTAATTGCAAATATAAAAAGCGAGAGCTAGATGACTAATGGTTAGTCTGTCTCTATATAAATGGTCTAAGTAAATCTAGGATTCTTGGAACTCTGACTCACCCCAAAATTCCTATGTTTATGGTACATTTTCCCTTGGCTTATACACAAATATTGAATTTAACTTTTGTCCTAAAAATTAAATAAAACTGTGATGTAATCCCAAAAGAAATACTTCATAAATGTTATATGCTTCCCACTGAAAGAAACTTACACATTCTCATGTTTCTCAAGAACTTTGTAAGCTGAGAAATGAACTGATTTTTTCTTTTAATACATACGGGGCAGGGGGTGAGAGGGTGAGTTAGCAGAAAGTCTTTGAATTTAAGAAAAGTAGTTGAAACTTAAGTTTCTCCTATGGATCATAAATTTGAATTTTAAGCATCTCTAATTGCTTCCAGGAAACAACCAACTTTTCTGAGAATTAATCCAGTAAGATATTTAATGGACATCCATACACGGAACAAAGGGAGAATGCTCTCCCCCCCCCACCCCCCAGATTCTTTGGAAAAGGCTTAAGGAGATCATCTCACTGGGTTTTAAGTGAAATTATTTGAAGCATTTGACATTTCAACTTGAACTGGCTTCTTTCATTTCTTTTACTTCACATTTATGAAGAAAGCTTTGCTATGAAAACTCTTAAGCTTACAAAACCTTAGAAACATTTTTTAACAAACAACAACAGGAAGATGTCTCCAAGTATTAAACAAAAGGAATTCACAACTGATTTTGGCTAATTTTGCTGTTAATCATGACTCTTTCTTCCTTCCCCCACCTACACAAACACACACACACTGCACACACTACCCCAGTTCAAACAAAAAAGGGTTTATTAAGATAAGCTTCACACAGTAAGAAGCCTTGGGTTTAGTTTTTAAAAAAATGTTTTAAGGTAGGCTCTAAAATTTCACTTTTCCTCATCCAGTTCCAAGCTGGTTCTGAGGGAAAAAGTTTGTTAAGCAGCAGCAAAGTAACAAATCCTCTATCAAAAATGAAAAGTAAAACTTGGGTAATGGAGTCCTTTCACTTATCATGATTAAATATGAACTTCCACTAAATGGGAGACAAAGCGAAAACTGTGTTTTTATCCTCTGCTCAAGAAGAAATTTTAATACTTTATAAACAATGGGGCATATTACAAAGCACATTTCAACGGATGATTTCCCTCGAATTCCCCACACCATCCTCTTGAAATAAAAGATCTGTAGCTGTCATGCATTTTATAGCTGTTACATGGTGATTATTCAATGTCAGGATTATAATTCAGCCTGGGTATTGTTTCAAAGCATATGGGAACAGCTTCTGGACAAGGCATACTAGAAATCAAGTTCAGAATGTGCTGGAAAATAACTAAGTGGTATGGTATATCAGTCTCAACATTAGTAAAGATGGAATTTAGCAACATTTTGACCAAATATGGTCCCTTAGAAGAGACCAGTTTGGAGATGAGTGTTATTTTCAAATAGCACTAACTATGATCAAATGATTATCATTTCAATTACCAGTTGCTTCAGATCTTTTCCAAGAAATGGCATGACTCGCTCTGGCCGGTTTACAACACCCGCCAAACAGATAGTTTATTAACCAAGAGAAAATACAATCCTTATGATGTCATCGATGAATAAACTCATCTTTCAAGATTCAGACTATAGATTGTGTGCGCCCTCCTTTTCTTTCTCTCTCAAACAGACCTTCTAAATATACACACACATAAAAACAGACGCAGGAATTCACATAAACACGCATAAGCCATAAACCCAAGTTTGGATTAATTGTGAAACCACCAGCATGTTTTACTGTGGATTTACGGAGAAACTGGCCCTGCAACATTGTCAAATGCCAGGATTTAGAAGGAAATCTGATAAGCAGAGGAGGGGGAAGACAACAAACCAACCCCCCAAAACAAAACAGCCAACATATATATAGAAAATGTCTCAGGAAACATTATTTTGTACACACAATGGCATAAATCACATGTTCTTATTTACTATTCTGAGCAAGTGCTGACTAAAGTTCCTAATATTCACCATTCTTGGGCAAGCCTCTATGTCTAAGAAAAGAATTTCAATAAGCTCATCTCATGATTACATTAGCTCTCGGCAAACTGAGAATTAGCACTGGATAAATATTGCTGATTTACTCTAATACAATACAAAAGGAACACAAAGAAATACACTTTGTTATTCTGTTAATGTACCTTGACTTTTCAATTAACCCGACTCTTAATCAATATTTATGTAGACACTTTGTAAGTCCTTATCCCCTTTGATCGCTGTTTTAAACTGCATTTTTCTGTAATTTGGGTTTGGTTTCTACCACAGTACAAAAGAGCTCATTTAATCATGACTCCTGTAAGGCAGAGATCAACTGGGCAAGAAATCATAAACCAACCAGTCTGTGTACATGGTTGGCCCTTCCAAATGTTCAAAAAATTGAGAAATTTACACAAAAATATCCCTGATTACATTCTTCTTTTATAAATTAATCCACACCCACCTTCCCCACCTCCCCAAAAAAAGAAGGCAGGAAAAAAAGAAAGAAAAAAAAAAACACTTGAAATTGAGTAGCAGCTGCTTTCTCTAGGCAAGTGTATATTTAGTACAGTGTTATATTCACTGTTCCTTTGCCTGCCAGGACCTGTGTAGGCACCAGACACTTGAACTTGTATACCTGGATTTAGCCCACCTCCCTCATCTTATTGAGGAGGGCGGTGAAGTTCAGTGACATGTCCTAGGACTTGGAAGAGAATCCAGGTTTCTTCTGCCAACACAGCATCTTGGATTCTGCAGCCAGCTTGCCTGGCTTCAAATCCCAGCCCTGGAATTTACTCACTGTAGAAAACTGGGCAGCCTTTTTAAAATATATTTCAAAATATTTTTACATATTTTTAAAAAAGAATAATAATACTATCTACCTCTTCTAGTAATTGCCAGGATTCAATGGGTTGACACAAATGTCAGAGTTAGCTATCATTATCGTTGTCATTACTGCTCTGCACTAGTGTTTTCCAAAGTGTCTCACGCAGAGATGAGTTTAGATAGTTCACAGGTTAATATTTTAAATATATATTAAGTGATTCATGGCTTATTTAATCTAATGGTTACTCTGTATTTACGAGCAGGTTGTACTGGTTTTAGATTTATTGGAGACCTAGAAAGTGTCCCCTTTAAGTAAATTGAAGTTAAACAGTAGGTCAATTTCAACAAAGCCATTAAGTAAGCACAGGGGACACGTGGATGTAGCAAAAGAAAGCCAGTATTCTATGAAAATGACCAAAACTGGGGACAATGTATTCTATCGAGTGTTCTCAGGCTGCAGTCCAGGGAACCATGGGGTTCACAGGGGCAAAACTATGATCATAACAATACCAGGACATGATCAGTTTTTTCACTCTCATTCTCTTTCAAGTGAAGTGGGGTTTTCCAGAGACTATGTGAAATGTAATACCACAACAGAGACAATACAGAAGCAGTTATGAGAATCCAGCTCTCTATTAAGCTAGACAGTAAAGAGATTTACAAAAAATGTAAAAAAACCACCAGCTTTTACTAATATTTTTGTTTTTGAAAATATGGTTTATTTTTATAAAAGTGTTTTATGTGTACATAATAGGTTTCTACTATTAATTTTGTTTTTAAAATTAACAGAGGAGTGGCCAGCGCTGTGGCCTAGTGGGTAAAGCCTTCGCCTTCAGTGCTGTCATTCCATAGGGGTGCCAGTTAGAATCCTGGCTGCTCCACTTCTGATCCAGCTCCTTGCTAATGTGTCTGGGAAAGCAGCGGAAGATGGCCCAAGTCCTTGGACCCCTGTACCCACATGGAAGACCTGGAGGAGGCTCCTGGCTCCTGGTTTCAGATAGGTCCAACTCTGGCTCTTGTGGACATCTGGGGAGTGGGCCAGTGGATGGAAAACCTCTCTCTCCCTCTGCCTCTGCTTCTCTGTAACTCTGCCTTTCAGATAAATAGATAACCTTTAAAAAATTAATAGAGTAATATTTTCATTTCTAAAAATAAACATCTTTTAATTCTAATTTTCACAAACTTGAAAAAAAAGTATTTATTTATTTGAAAGAGAGAGACAGATGAAAGAGAGAAGTCACATTTGATGGTTTATTCCCCAAATGCCAGCAACAGCAGAGTTGGGCCAGGCCAAAGACACCAGGCCAGGACTCAATCTAGGCTCCCTCTTGGGTGGCAGAGACCCTGGTATTTGAACCGTCTCCTGCTGTCTCCCAGGGTGCACATTAGCAGGAAGCTGGAATCAAGAGAGGAGCCAGGACTTGAACTCAGGCACGCCAATAATTGAATGCAGGTGTCCCAACCAGTGTCTTAACTGTTCGGCTAAATGCTTACCCCTGAAGTTTTCCTTTTTGGGTATACAGCTCTGTGAGCTTTAACACATGGATAAATTCAGACAACCACCACCACCACAACCATCAGGACACAGAGCTGTCCATCTCCCTCAAGAACCCTTTGTATTCTCCCACCACCAACTCCTGGCTGCCATTAAATACTTTCTTGCAGTAGTCTCCTCTTTCCTTGAATGTCAGATGAACTGGATGGGACTTTCTGACACTTTCCAAGACTGTTTCTGTCACTCAGCATAAAGCCTTTGAGAGCCATGCTTGTCACTGCACGACCTACAGCTTGTTCTTTTTTACCGCTGAATAACAGTCCATGCAACGAATGGTTCTCAAGGTTTGTTTATCTGTTCACTGACTAACGGACATGTGGATTGTTGCAAATTTGGCAATTCAAATTGAACTGCCGTATACATCCACTTGCAGGGTTTTGTGTGAACGTGTTTTCTTTTTTCTTCTTAAAGACTTAGTTTTATTTGAAAGGCAGAGTTACAGACAGAGAGTAAGGGAGAGCAAGAACTTCCATCTGCTGGTTCACTCCCCAGATGGCTGCAACGGCAGGAGCTGATCTGAAGCCAGGAGCAGGGGCCTCTTCCAGGTCTTCCACATGGATGCAGGGGCCCAACGACTTGGGCTATCCTCCACTGCTTTCCCAGGCACATTAGCAGGGAGCTAGATCAGAAGTGGAGCAGCCTGGACTCAAACCAGTGCCCATATGGGATGCTGGCGCTGCAGGTTGTGGCTTAACCTGCTACACCAAAGCACTGACCCCCATGAACATATTTTCTATTCTGTAAATGCCTAGGAGAGGCTAAGTATATGTTTAAATTTTTTTTTTAAATCTGCCCCACTGTGGGCATACTATTTTGCATTCCCACTAGCAACATATGCAAGTCCTAGTTGCTCCTCATCCTTGCCAGTACTTGATGTCATCACTGTTAATTAATATATTATTGTCATTCTAATATGCATGCAGTGGTTTCCCATCGTGGTTTTGAATTTTCATTTTCCTAATGACTAATGATGTCAAGTATTTTCAGGTGTGAATTTGCCATCCCTTACTCCTTTTTGGTGAAATGTGTTTAACTCTTTTGGACATTTAGAATTTCTGGTTGTTTCTTTACTTTGAGGGTTCTTGTACATTCTAGATATAAGTCTTTTATCAAATATGTGGTCGAAAATACTTGGTAACTTATCTTTTCATTCTAACAGTGTCTTTCACAAAGCATAAGCTATAAATTTTGATTAAGTCCAATAGGTCAGACTATCTTTTACGGATTGTGGCTTTGCTCTTATATCCATGAACTCTTTGCCCAATTCCAGGTCACAAAGAATTTTTTCCATGATGTCTTCCAAAAGTTTTATTTAAGAGTCTTATATTTTACTTTTAGAAATATAATCCATTTTGCTTAATTTTGTTATAAGGTTTAAGGTTCAGCTTGATATCCATTTTTTTGCATGTGGATTTTTAATGAATTAATAAATATTTTCAAATTATTTCTTAATTTTAATTTTTAATACAGTAATAGCAATAGATATTATTCACATAAACAAAAGTTCATTGTTGGAGTTCTTAACAACTTTGAGTGTAGGGATCCTAAGCTCAAAAAATTTGAAAACCACTATCTTACATCTTAAAGAATGGTCCTTTCTGATTCTTCATTTTCCTTGACTTCTTTTTAGCATTTGATAATGAAAAACCTTACCTTTCACTTGAAACTCTCCCTCATGTTAAGAGGTGAGAAGGTGTGAGATTTTACCTTCCTTTGCAAACTCATAAATTTGCCTGCCAGTTTCATGGATGTTGATAAAAGCCATGAGACTCCAGGTCAGAGATAAAGGATGGTTTATTGCTTACAGCAATAGCAGTAGCCCCTATCCCAGCATTTACGCTGGCTGCTTAACATCGAATTCCCAAAAGGAGATGCAAAGGTGGGCGAGCTGACACTAGCTCCTGTACTGGGGTACAGTACAGGGGAAGAGTCTTGAGCTTAGGGAACCCAGTTAACTCTTCACCACTGGCCTGTAAGCATGCCTACTCTTTGTTCTAGAGCAATCCCCTATCTTTGTCTTCCAACACTCTTCACTATATAAACATCTTTGAAAAGGCAGTCAAGAATTAAGGCAGTTAGTGGCTTGAAGTGTGCAGACACGTAAGGGACCTACAGGACACCAATATCAACCACCTCCACATTTCTCTGCTGTGTTCAATTTCTCTTGTTCCTCATTCCATCTCTCAACTGGGGAAATATAGAAAACATACATTCTTAGATGCAATCTGGGCCCACCCTGCAGATCACTCTTTCAAGATATTGTACCCCCTGGAGATTGCAATGCTCACCTCTAAAGCTCATGACTACATTCTGTAGTTTGGTTCCAAAAATTCATCCACATTCCAGTCCCTTGTTATCAGGATAAGTGGCTCACAGTCAATTCAAGCTCAATAGATCTGCGCAGCCCATTTGGCTTATTTGTAAGAAGGTATCTTATCTGACACATGAGGACTTAACACTGCCCAGCTGTGGCTACCTTGTCCCCATTATCTATTCTTCCTTTATGCCATAACAATAAACTGCTAATTTGCTGGGTGAAGAATAAAGACACCATTTCTCTGCTTCCTTTAAAGCCACATACAGCCAAGTGACCAAGTTCTGACCAATGGGATGTGAGTGTAGTGGTGTAAGCAACTTCCAGGTCATGCCTTCAAAGGGAATGGGTATGGCTTTGGACCACTAAAAATAAGGGAAAATTTCCTCAGGAGAAAAAAGGTTGAGCCTTGGACAACTTCCTGGCACAAAACCAACCTGAACCATTTAGCTCTAAGCAGTGACTGGAAAAAGGTTTTGAACCCACAACTTATTTAAACAACTGTAATGATGGGTCTTTTTTGCACACCACTGAATCTGTATCTTTGCTATATCATTCCCCAGGGAAGAAAACATGAATGGAACCTTTCCTATCCTATGCCGTATCCAATAACAGACCATTGCTAAAGAGAGCTAGAATCCTAAGGAGAAGGAACACCTAACTGTGCAGGATCAGAGCTCATGGCAAGGGGGAATGGGTTGGAAACAAGAAAGTACAGCACATTCACCTCAATCTTCCCTCCACATCCCAGATTTTTTAAAATGTTTTTTGTAGGATGTGAAGCATGATAAATGTTGGGAATACAAACACTACAATATGCGGTATTAGCTAAATAATTTATGAAACCAAAATTACAGTCCAATTCATTCCATGAAAGTGGAAAATCTTCATTAAAAACTGTTAAGAGTCAATGTTTAGAAAGACCAACTACAACCATTTTAACTTGTGCCCTGCATGGAACTATTCTTGTCAGGCATGTGTGCCTATGATGTGCACAACTTCTCAGGTAACGGGGAGAAACTCCACCTGTGAGCCTGGCTAGCCTGGGCACTCCCTTGCTTTCAATCCTTCCTTGGAAACACTGCAATTGGAGGCACCCGCCAGTTTTCCCAATTGCTCTTCCTGTTATGCATTGGTGTGTTCTGTTAATGGGACACCAACAGGAACGAGGAAAAAGATTTATTCTACAGGTATTTGCCTCTCAGGGACCCCCCCAAAATTGGGACAGACATGATGGTAATGTGAGTCAAAATTAGATAAAGTGTTCATGGGTCAGGAAAATGAGGACAACGCAGTGAGGTATCATGAAGTTAAATTTTCTAGATTTCAGGACTGTCTTTGTATCCATCAGGATCCCAACAGCAAACAGCTGGAACACAGGAGTAATGATAGTCCAAGGAGGGTTTTGCAAAGGGGCTAAAGACAAAGGTATGCTTGAAATATAAAGCCAGCATAGGAGGTAGATAGTACAGGAACTTGGGCTAGTAGCAACTCGGCTCTCATCTTTCAGTCCTAAGGGCAAACAAGGAGTCACAGAAGGTACCAGGATCACAGCAGAACCTTCCATCATCACTGGCAATGACCTTTCCATGAAGGAACATCACCAGCCCAGAAATACCTCTTCAAAAGAAACAGGATGACACCTGCTTTCACTCTCTCCTCCAGCTATTCTCCTGGAAAGGCACCTGTATGGCTGAGCCCCACCAGAAACCACACAACGCAGGGTCTTTGATAGTGGAGTCCTCACAGATCAGCCTCCCATGGAGAAGAGTCTCCCAGCAGACAGCAGAAAGAAGAAAGGACTGGCAGTGATGATATGTCTGTACTCTCTTTCCATTTAATTCTTTATCCATCTTCTGTTTTTTTTTTTTTTTTTTTTTTTTTTACAGGCAGAATGGACAGTGAGAGAGCGAGACAGAAAGGTCTTCCTTTGCCATTGGGTCACCCTCCAATGGCCGCCACAGCCGGTGCACCGCGCTGATCCGATGGCAGGAGCCAGGTACTTATCCTGGTCTCCCATGGGGTGCAGGGCCCAAGCACTTGGGCCATCCTCCACTGCACTCCCTGGCCACAGCAGAGAGCTGGCCTGGAAGAGGGGCAACCGGGACAGAATCCAGAGCCCCAACCAGGACTAGAACCCAGTGTGCCGGCGCCGCTTGGTGGAGGATTAGCCTAGTGAGCCGCGGCGCTGGCCTATCCATCTTCTTTTATGTCTGATTCTTAATCTCTGAAATGAGGACAGAAATATATGATAGTAGTTGTTTTATAATGTCCTTAGTAGGCAAAATAAAAAGGTATCAACACCAAGCTGGTCCCTGAACTGGGAATTACTACTCTTATTACCTGTGGCATAATGTCAAATCTTTGTTAGTAAAAATATTTGATGCTGAATTGCATAATTCTTTCTTCTACAGTAAATAACTGAAGTGCAAATCTTGTTCAGAGGCAGGTACTCTTGCCTAACTTCTACTTCTCTTGTAATTCCCAAAGGGCCAATGACCCTGTTGAACCAAGAGCACACAACAAATACTGATTTAAACCATCTCTGGATGTTCTGTGTTGGGAAAGATTAAGGGATAACTGAGCTTTTGCGTATGATTGGCCCAGGTTCAAATGCAGCTCTACTGTGTATAATGTCCAAGCTAATCATGGGACCTGTCAAGTTCTCATCTAAAAAAAGGAGGATAATAGCATAAAAGAACCAATCTCATAGGATAGGTAGGATGTTGAGCTACCCCTAAGAATACTCTATCAAAGTAAAAACAGTAACAAAACTCAGCTCAACTGTGACTCAATCCAGTTGTTCTATTATGTTGAATGATTCCAAACGATTCTTTCCCACTTTTAGATTTTTCATTTTCCTTTTTACCCAGTTCTGCATGCACATGGTCCTTGTTGCAGTTGTTTATACAGTGATGGTTAACACAGAGTAGGCATCCAAGAAATGATGGCTATTGCTTTATTATATGATATCACTTGAATGGAAAATGAGTGTTTCAATTTTACCCCAGAGGTAACTGTGTGTGTTGCTAACTCTTCTTAATTCTTTGTCTAGGAAAATAATGGCCTTGTAGCTCCTGCTAGCGACCCACAGGACAGACAGACAATTCTGGGCCAGAAGACAATTTAGAACATGGGTTTCTCATTCCCCTCAACCCTAAGGGAGACAGCAGAGGAAGACTTTGAGATGGTTCATTTGATTCAGGTAATAATCTATGACTTTCATGTGAGACCACATGATATCATCTCATCTAATCCTCTAAGTTTTCTCTCAGAGAGGAGTCATTAGGCCCAACTTAGAGATGAAAAAACTGAAGTGGAACCGGGAACAAGCTTGGTAGCACCATCTTCTTGCTCAGAAAGTGGTCTTGTAGAAGTGGCCTTTTTAGAAGTCACACTCCACCCTACTCCCACCCTGGGACAATCAAACCTTTGCCCACTCCCTATCAGTTCTCAGAAGTGGGTGGGATTTAAAGTCACTTCACAACAAAAAGGATTTTAATTTTAAATTTTTTTCTTGTGTTTTCGCCCCCAAGTAAGACTATGAAAATCCCAATAGTTAAAAACGTGAAGAATTTTATGTTGTCTGAGCGATGAAGATAGCCTCTCAAGTATGTGCTAAAATTTGATTCCTTTAACATGATGAAATGGATTTGCCATGGAGGCTCATTAGTGTATTGGGTTCCAATTTCCCAAGCCAACCCCTCCTCATCCAACCGTTTCCATCCCCTTCATCAGACATTCTTTGGGTAAAGCTTGTGGCTCATCAGATTTTGGAAATCCATCCTGGCACAATTAGGAGGAAGTAAGCAAACAGGAGACTGCTCTTAGGCACGATTTGTCAAGCGTAATGTGACCATCCTTCATGGTACAGCCAACGGCATTTGCGTATCAAACAAGTAATTCAAAAATCCTAAATATTTTATGTTCCTAAATACATATTTAATACACGTTAATCTAAAACCTGTTAGGCTGCCGCCTGCTCCTCTGACCAGATACCGTCTTTAAAGGAAGCCCCAGAAACATCCTCTCGTGCATTCCAGTTCCATTTCTTTCTTCTTGGACTTTGCATATGTGCACCTTCCTTCCTCCCAAAAATGAAAACTTACACAGAGAGCAAAAAAAAAAAAAAAATGCAATCCAGTATCCTAGATATTTCTCTCTAAACAGACTTGCATTTGGTATGTAAAGAAGATATCACAAGTCAGTCATTGAGCTTGCTCACCCTTTCTTTGGCCAAATTAAAGATAATATTGCTGTTTATTTTTTTTATTTCTGTCAGGATGCCATAATAAAAACTAGCTTGGCAACAAAATACTTAGCTGTGCCCATAGGAACATTAACAAAAGAAGATAAATGAGCCTATTTCCAGTGTTAAAGCTCAGTTGAGCTACCTGTTGGTGTATTCTATTGGGAAGGGAAGTTGACCTGGTAGTTAGTAGCCTCATAGCCCATATCCAAGTGCCTGGGTTTGAGTCTAAGATCTGCCCCTTGTTCCAGTTTCCTGTTAGTAGGCACCTTTCGAGGCAACAGGTGATGGCTTGAGCAGTTGGTTCCCTAACACCTTTATGGGGCACATGGATTGAGTTCCCAGCTCCAGGTCTTAGCCTCACCAGGCCCTGGCTGTTGTGAGCTTCTGGGGAGTCAATCAGCAGATGAGATCTCTCTTGTTCAGTCACTGTCTGTCAATCTCTGTCTCTCAAATAAAATAAATTTTAAAAGAATTTAAGGAGCATTCTATCAAAGCACAAACAATAATAATGATTCACCAACCACCCAACTCAGCAGTTCTATTATGCTAAATGACTCTAAACCATTCATTCCAGATATCCTTCTGTTTTTATTTTTTCACCTAATTTTGCAGGCACATGTCCCTGTGCTTCGGTATGCAGTTCAACAGTGCCTACACACTATAAAGACCCTCAAAGGAAGGAAGCAGACAACCCGTTGCTCCTGTTGGTATACGAAAGTCACAGTGGAAGCTGTCTGAATTATTACAGCTTAGTGGTCAGCTGGCAGAGTCTTGATACACCCTTGCCATTAATTAGAAAAACACTCTTCATAGAAAACCTACGAAAGCCTTATGCCTATTTAGAGCACTTTAATGTAGAAACCAAATAAATCTTCCTGTTTTGTGTAGCCTCTGTTTAAACATAAACATATGATTTAGACATGCTCCCTCTTGTTAAACAGTTTTTTTGCTCTGTTCACTTAGCACAGTTCACATTATTATCCTCACATGTACAATGGCAGTGGAATAATTTGAGGCCCACAGCTTTATTTAATAATGTAATTATCCTATATTGGATTACTTAAAGGGGCTTTGTATTTTTAAGTTCTAGCTTTTCCTATACTACTGATATGTTCTGCCATGGTGAATGATTCAGGTTTCAATCAAAGGCTCTAAACTCAGTTTGGAAAAATATTGAGTGTTTTTGAATAAGCCAGGATTAACACAAGAGCCAATTTGCAACCACAGTTGGTGACCTTTCTACTCCTGTTCAAAGACTTTGGTGTGGAGGCCAACAGAGGGGACAGACCCGAGCAACTACAACCACTCAATTCCAACTCTTTTGCCACCCAGGGAGGTTGTCTAAACCAGAGAACAAAGCTCAGGTTTTCCTCAAGGTAAACTTTCTGAAAGCAAGGCTGCAAAACGGTAGAGTTTCCCATGCCCAGAGCCCTATACACTCCCAGGTGGGGCTTGGGAATGAATGAATGAATGAATGAACAAATGAAAGCTACTGGGCGTTGTGACAAAACTAGCACAGAAGGGAATCCAGAAGGCGCCATCTCTGCCACCTTTAAGAGAGCATTCAGAGGCTGAGCTTCATCCAATGTTGTTGTCAGGAGAGATTTTGGTGTAGCTTTTCCCCAGCCCAATTCACTTGGATCCAACTAACTTGTATTGACTCCGTTCTGTGCCAGGCACTGGGCTGAGTATCAGCCAAGGAGAGAGAAAGATGAATAAGACATAGATGTCATCCTTTAGAAACACACGGCACCCAGGGCCTCCTGGTCCCCACCTGGGACATGAAAGTTACCCTCTTTTGAGTCTGTTGTCAGGGGTTCATTCGCTTTTGCATCTGCGATGATCTGAGCACCCGCTCTGAGCTGGGCTAGCAAGAGAAACAGCTAGGAATAAGCCTCTGAGTCATGGGAGGCTTGCCCAGTGAGGAAAGGATAAGAAACAATATGTTCTCAGCTAACTGGGATCGATATGATGAGAAATGGTCATAGGTGATTTTCTTTATTCAATAACTATTGAACATCGACTGGTGCCAGGCACCAAACAGATAAAAATCCCTACCCTCCTGAAGCCTACAGTTGCGCACGAGTGTGTGTGTGTGTGTGTGTGTGTGTTGTGCCAGAGAGGGAGTTGGGGGGAGAGGTGTGTGGCAGAAAAGCCAGATAGTAAAAGAATCTAAAGCAAAGAGACAATAATGAGAGTTAAGGGGTGGAAGAGGGGGAGATTTAAGTCCAGCGGTCAGGGAAGTTCTCTCTGCTAAGACCCAAAGTACAAGAAGGCGGCAGCTAAACTATGAGGTGAGTGGAGGTAGGGAAAGAACAGGGCATTGCAGGCAGAAGGAACAGACCATGTAAAGGTACTGGGAGTGTGTGCTGCATTGTCAACTTCAAGATGAACAAAAAAAAAAAAAAAAAAAAAAAGAGGAAAAGACATACCGTGGGGCCCCAGGTACACAGCTCACAGCTGATGCGTGCCCCTCAGTTTGAATCCTGACCTCTTTCCTTGTTAACTATCCAGTAGGTTTCCCATAAGTCAATTTCCATTAGTAAAAACTGACCAGAATCTTTTAAATGCCACCTTTCCCCCAAGCCTTTCACATCCACATACGTAGGTTCTGAGAACTTCGCTGGAGACCAAAGAGAAATAGGTGAATTTTCCCAGGAAACAGCTAATAGGTGAGTTTTCCCAGGAAACAGCTAATTTCCGCAGGACGTACAAGATGGGAGGCTCGCTGCCCTCCTGACATATGGACAAGGTGAAAGGGCAGCTGGGAGATGCTCAGCTCCTGTAGATACACTCATTAGAAACACAAACTGGGACAGCAATAACTCCAGTAACTCATGTGGAGTTTGTGGTCTTTGCACAGGCACACACCAACTTAATTTAAATCCCCACCTCAGTCACTGTGCGTGAAACGCACCTATTTTCTAATGCATTAAGAGGCTCCTCTTTCCCTTTCTCCCTGCAGGTTTATCATCACAACAGACATAACGTTCTAGCCAGCATTTCTAGAAAAACTTGGCAGATTCATTGATCTAGGTTTAGAAAAGACCAATTATGGCTTGTTGAAATGCTGATTTAACAAATCTTTAAAATATTAAGGCAATCAGCTGTCTCCCATAAATGGCATCTATAATTATATGCCCAAAGGAGGGAAGAGGTGTTTGGGAAGGAGACATCAATATAATAATAAAAGGAAAAAAAAGAGCAAGACAGAGTAAAACGTGTATCTTTCACCACTCATCAAAGAAGCTGTACGCTCAAGTGATTGGTTGTGTTGCTGACCGTAGCAGGTGATCTCTAAGAGGATTCAAAGATCCCTACTTCCCTGGAGTTCACCTCTTCCCCTTGTGTGGGCTGAACAAAAGTCTCACTCCTAACAAAGAGAATTAGGCACAAGCGATGGGATGCCCTGTGGAGGTTAGGGTTAAAAATGGCTGTGGCTTCTGTCTCAATCACACATTCTGAAGGGAGTCAGCTGCCATGTGTGTTGTGGGGTTCACTATGGAAGGGCCCAGGTAGCAAGGTAAGGAAGTGAGAGAGGATGGGGCCAACTCTCAGCAAGCAGCTGAGGCCCTCAGTCCAACAGCCCGAAGGACCTGAGATCTGCAACAGGCTAGTGAGTGAACCCGGAAGCAGACTGTCCTCCCCCAGAGCTTTGAAAGGTCACCTGGACTCACACCTTGACTGTTGCTTGAGAGCTCTTGTACCAAGGGCACCCAGCCAACCCCTAGTCCAATTCCTGACCCACAGAAACTGTGAATCAGAAGTATTGTTTTTAGATACCAGATTTGCCGTGGCTTATTATCCAATAATAGATATCTAATACATCAGTCCTTAACATGGGACAAATTCACCACTATTGTGCCACGATCAAATAAAGTCTATAAAATAAGGTGCTACCTACCCTTTTCAACTATGCCAGGAAATTAGATTATTTCTGCTAGGAGAAAGATAAGTCAATGGAAAAATGCTTCATGCAATTGTCTAAGTCCTCATTCAACTGCCGACCCAAGAGCTCTTTTAAGTTTTGTGTATCCATAGAGATCTCTAAGAATAGTGTTTTAACAGTATGAACACACCGATTAGGATGGAAGGGACAAAGTAAAAGGTCCTCTTACTGAGTAAGGCTAACCTGTATACGTACTACCTCCCCTAAACCACTAGTGAGAAAGGGGCTAAACTCATTCCTTTCTATCACCCCTTATAGCACCTTGGTATGTACTAATAAATACTGATTGAATTTAATTGAATGAAAGGCTGCAGTCACAAGGCCTCTAGAAACAGAAATGTTATTTTTTCAAGAGCAATATTATTTTATGCCCTTAATGACCACAGAGGAATTCCAAGCCTCAGCTCTCTTTCCCTCCATGTAGTCTTTCAAGATTTTTCAAGGCCCTTGGCATAGGTGACCAGTTAGAGCTGTCTGTGAGCACAGCCTGCAGGTCCCACATACACGCAATCCTCTAGACTGCAGGCCAAGAAGGAGGGGAGTAGAGAATTGCACAAAAAAGCCTTTAAAAATTAAGGCCAAAGAAAGAAAATTAAGCAATTGAGATATCTCAATATTCTGACATGCCAAGAATGTTTTTACTCTGCTGCTTCCAGGGGTCATTTCAGGAATTCTGGGGGTTCAGGAGTGATGTGAACACCTGCTTGGCTGTCTGTTGAATTACTGATCCAGTAACATCGAAAATGCAGAGTGAGAAACAGGACCTACACTCTAAAGAAAAAAAATCAAACAGAGCCCCTTGATAATGTTTAAAGACACTACCATTCTATGTGACTCATAGAATTTGCATTAGAAAAACATCCTCAGCCTTTTTACCAGAACCTTCTTTCTGCCTGCTGATAGTTGGGGGTGCATACTTTACAACCCAATGTATTGTTGCTGAACACACATTCCGTCCCCAGGAGCACAGAACACAATTAGACTATTATGGAGAACATTCAGAAGAAGCAGAATGGAACAGATTATTTCACTTAAGACATACAGAACGCAATTATTCTCTGTATTTATAACCCATGTATTTTGGGATAATTTGGTGAGGAGACTGAGTAAGACAGCAGTGTTTTCATCTGAATCCTAGTAATCTGATACACACTGTGGGATTAACCCAAAGCAAAAGGATTTAATGGCCCAGCAGGCAGTCTCTGTTTTGAAGATCCTTCTAAGATCCCCAGTCATTTTGGCTGGGACCCTTCCCTTGACATCCTTGGGCTGGTGCTTCTGACGTCTTCAAAAGGGCTGGGCAGGAGTGCACATTCCCCAACATCATCAGCGGACGAGGAGGTGGCAGCAGCAAGGGCATGAAACAATTTTCAAATTAGGGATGTTTTTAAAAATAAGAACTAGGAGAGGCTTTTTTAAACATGGAGGGAAAAGTGGGTGTATTTAATATAAATTCAGTGTTTTGCACACTCAGCAGATGAGCAGCAGGTTTCCTGGTAGTTGCATCACGAAAGGGCAGGGGGTACCTGGGAAGCGCCAGTTTGAACTTTCTCTGGCATACTCAGAAAGAACATCTGGAATGCAGGTTTTGTCTCTTGACTCCATCGTCCTCCCATCCCAGTCTGTTCTGTGTGGCTAACGGAAGAGAAGGCCCCTAAAGCTCCTTTAAGACCTACAAGGAACCCAGCCGAATGGGTTCGATCGCACCCCTTCCACAGGGCCTGGAAACCTCAAACACAGGTCAGAAACTTTCAAGCAAAACACAAAAGTCTCTTAGGATAGACAAAGAACCAGGACATTAACTCTATTTAAAATGATTGTTTTCTCAGTTATTGTTTTTCAAATAATAATCCAATGACTCAAAAATAAATTACTTATTAAGGGGCTAAAAACAGTCTAGCACTATGTCTTCAAAAGTCAGGATTTGGTCTCTGACCAGAAAGGGCGGGTCAATAGCAAGCATCTGCTAAAGGCCTGGGATAAGCCAGGTGATGGTTTCGTGCTCTAAGCTCCAATAAACGCCATTTGATATTCTCAGCCCAACAAGATTAAACCATTTTACAGATAAGAAACTAAGACAACAGGTGTTGAGCCTTTTGGCGCAGTGGTTAAATCGCCACTTGAGATGCCCTCGTCCTTTATCAGAATGCCTGATTTGAGTCCTTCCCTGCTTCGGATCCATCTTCCTGCTAATGAGCGCTCTGGGAGGCAGCCGATGAAACTACAAGGCTTGGAATTGCTGGGTGACCCTAATATAGTTCTGGGATCCTGGCTTCTGTCTGTCCCAGTCCTGGCTGTTGTGGACATTTGGGAAGTGAACCACTAGATGCAAGATCTCTGTCTCTCTGCCTTTCAAATAAAACTAAAGTAAATAAGTACAAATTAAAACAAAAGTGAAGGAAACTAAGATACCAGAGAAATTAAACAAGTTGGCCAAGATGACACACAGCTACTAAGTGTCAGAGTAACTATTAACACTCCATTCTACTGGGCTTTTAAAGTAGAGTTCATTTCTAACTATAAAGACAAAGTACACCCACAGCAGTTATTGCTCAGCACTGACTACAGACTCAAGTCCATGTGACATGGTACACTCTGAAATTGGCTTTATTTCCCACCAGACCTCTGCTGTCCTACCAAACCCAGACTATCTCTAGGATGGGTAGGTCCTTCCTTCCTATTTGCCTAAATAGCTCTCCTTCTGCCTAGGAGTTCTCCTTCTCTCACTGCCACTATCAGAAATCTCTACCCATAAAGCCCTAGTTTCTTTCCAGGGCTCCTCCTATCCCAAGCTCCCATTCTCCAGGACACCTTACAAGATAGCTAGAGGCCACCTCCCCCCCAACACACACACACTCCTTTCCTCACTTCCATCCCTGCTCCCTTTCACAAGCCTAAATGTGGGCCCCTGGATAGTCAAGCTTTTCTTGTACATCCATTCCTCCTGTTTCCACAGTCCCTAGACCCCTGGCTAGAGACAATAGCGAGTGTTTTACTCACCTCCCTGTCCCTATCCCTCTGTTCACTGTCTCCTTAGGACCAACAGGTTCTTTTCACTTTAATTACAGAAAAGCTTCCAAATGTGAGAAAGCTTTTAAAATTGTAACAGTCCCAAGCATTGCTCTAGAGAGTCCAAGGTGGCAGTCACATCTGGACTGAAGACATGTTTTGTTTGGCCCACAGACAGTGTTTTAAAAACTGCATTGAAGAGCCAACTAAAATTACACAGAAATCTGGATTTTTGGCTTCTCTTGAAAAATGGAAGTATCTGGCAATACTGGAGGACATTCTTGCTCAACAATGATAGGCAGAACCTGAAGAGCAATATTTTAGAGACCCACTTTAAATGAGTTATTCTCTTCCTAGGTCCCACAAACATCACATTTTCTCCTCTACTCATCTTTGCTTAATTCATTGACTGCATGAGCCTGTCCAAGTGGGCATTTGCGCAAGCACCCCTGTTCCACAAGTCCATTTCTCCTAGTCAATGGAAGGTGTCAGAGAGAAAATGACTTTAAAAATTATTTGAGAGGCAGAGGGACTGAGAGAGAGAAAGCTTCATCCATTGGTTTATTCCCCCAAATTCCCCACAACAGCTGAGACTGTGCCAGGCTTAACTGAGGAGCTGGGGACTCAATCCAGGTCTCCTGGTGGGTGGCAGGAACCCATCACCTGCTGCATAGGGTCTTCATTAGCAAAAAGCTAGACTCAGGAGCCAGAACCAGGCATCAAACCCAGGCACTCCAAATAGGATGCTGGCATCTCAAGTGACATCTTAACCACTAGGCCAGATGTCCTAAGAACCTTGCAGGATGGATACAGCTGCTGTACCATTCTACTTTACAGAGTAAAACCTCAGCTAATCTGATCTTACCTCTCTGATACCACCCCATTCCCTCTACTTGTCAACAGGACAGCACAATGTTTCTGCCATCTGCATTTTGCAATCAAGATGGCTTAAGTTCCTGTTCAATCTGTTATTTGCCTGATGAATGAATTTAGAAACCTGGACAACTCAGAATACCCTTCTGCAAAATGGAGATGGCTAAAGCCATCTCATAGTATTACTGTTATAAAGGGAAAATAAAGGTCACACATTAAGTTCTAAGAACCTAGTTTTACTAGTAACTTTTTAAAATGTTTTAGTTTTTCATTCATTCAAAAGTCAGAGTGACAGAGAGAGAGAAATCTGTTATTGGTTCACTCCCCAAATGGCTGCAACAGTCAGTGCTGGGCTAGGTCAAAGCCAGGAGCCAGCCAAGAACCCCATCTGGTCTCTCATGTGAGTAGCAGGGGCCCAAGTACTTGGTCCATCTTCCTCTGCCTTCCCAGGCACATTAGTAGGGAGCTGGGTTAGAAGCAGAATAGCCAGCACCCAAGCTGGTGCTCTAATACAGGATGCCTGAGACACAAGCAGTGGCTTAATCCACTGCCCCACAATGCTGGTCACCACTGTTAACTGTAATAGTATTATTTTAGGTGGTAGGTTTAGCCTAGTGGCCAAAACTTTGCTTAAGACACCTGCATCCTACATTAAAACGCCTGGCTCCACCACCTGCCTCCAACTTCCTGCTAACAGAGTCCCTGGGAGGCACTGGTGATGGCTCAGATAATTGGGTTTCTGCCACCCATATGGGAGACCTGGATTGAGTTCCTGGCTGCCAATGCAGTCGAGCCATTGTGGGCATTTGGGAACTGAACCAGCAGTTGGGAGTTCTCCCTGTCCCTCAAATAAATAGATGAATACTTTTTGAAAAATATATTATTTTAGACTAGAAGTTGGAAACATTTTCTGTTAAGGGCCAGGTAGCAATTATTTTAGGCTCTGTGTGTCATCTAGTCTATGTAGCTCTAGTATGAAAGCTGTAGGAGATCACTTGTCAAAAAGGAGCTCGGCTGTGTGCCAATAAAAATTTATTTACCAAAACAGGCAGTTGGCCAGATTTGGCATTTGGGCCTAAGTTTGCCCTGTTTTCCATCCTCTCTCCAGATAAGCAGTGTAAATCAGCTCTGAAAATGCGATCTAGGGATCCAGATCTAGACAAGATCTAGAACAGTAAGCATCAGCAGGCAGCAGGGCAGCTCAAATTTGGTTACAGGATTCACCAAGGCTGGGTCCAATCCAAAACTGTCCTGAGGTAGGGGTGACGGGTTGATTCCAGCTCTATGCCTTGCCCAGAAACCTCTTCACTGTGTAATCCATTTAGATGGATAATCAAAAAGTATTTCTTCCCAAACGTCTCCCAAGGCTTTCTCAATAAAATTAGAACCCCTATCATAGGTCCCATTATTTTACCCTCATCACTCTGAGCACACCATGAACCCTGTGTCTGTGATCATGATTGACCGTGTGTGTGTGCTCCTCAGTGGATGGTAAACTCCAAGGGGGCAGGATCTGCCTGGCTTTCCACCTCCAGCCTCTCCTGGGCCCCAGAGGGCTGTACACAGAAGGTCCTTGGGAGGTATTAAAGTGGAAACATTTCTGACCCGAAATGTGAGAAAGGCACCAGGATGCGTTTAAAGAGCCCTTTTACATATTATTGCACAAGTGTGGGATATGTAAGTTCCTAGAAAGCAGGATAGCTTTCATAAAGGCTCAAATATAGAACTGGACAGTACATAATGAAAGTCCTAATTTTGGGAATTCTCCCCATATTCTAAAGTTACAGGGAGAAAAGCAGCTTATCCAGTAGTCCCAGCAGAATTAGAGAGAATCTGACTTTCAATCCTGGCTCTGAGTCTCACCTAAATGACTTTGGGGAAGTTATTTAACCTCTCTTGGACTCAGTTTCATGATCTACAAAGCACAGAAACTTCAAGGGGCCAGCGCTGTGGTACAGTAGGTTAATCTTTCACCTGTGGCGCTGCATCCCATATTGGTGCTGGTTCTGAGTCCTGGCTGCTCCTCTTCCAATCCAGCTCTCTGCTATGGCCTGGGAAAGCAGTAGAAGATGGCTCGAGTGCTTGGACCCCTGTACCCCCATGGCAGACCAGGAAGAAGCACCTGGCTCCTGGCTTCAGCTCGGTGCAGCGCTGGCCATTGCGGCCATTTGGGGAGTGAACCAGTGGATGGAAGACCTCTCTCTCTGTCTCTCCCTCTCACTGTCTGTAACTCTACCTCTCAAATAAATAAATAAAATCTTTAAAAAAAAGAAATTTCAAAATACTACCAATCTAAAGAATATCTATGAGAATTGAATGAGATATTTTATTAGTATTTAATTTATATATTAATATATATGCAATGCCTGACAGATGACTTTTAAGAAATGGAGAATGTTGTGACACTGATTTCATTACTTCTTCCTCCTCACAACATGAGAGACAATAAGCTCTATGAGAACAGAAATCTTTGTGTATTAGTCATTGTTCTCATTATTCCATCCCTGGTGTAGAATATGGTATTCAAAATAAACATTTCTGAATAATGAAAACATCCATGGGTAGTGAGTGTTGGCAGAAAATCCAGTTCCATGTATCACCAAGATTGCCACCCTCTAGCCAGGCTTTTATGGTATCAATGTAACTCTCTGTCCTGGCTTCAAGGAAGATGATGGAAATGAGGGTGAGGTACAGCTTCGGGTCCTGAATTTCAGCATGTGTTCTGGGTAATCACTGACCCTCCGGGAAGATTCTGGTCATTCTAGACTCTCCACTAGCGATTTTATAAAACTGATGCCCCTCTTCAACACCATCCTCTGGTGTAGAATAGACACTGGTGTGACCCAGCCCAAGCCCATCCCAGGGAAACACTTGCCTACTTTTTGATAGAGTGGCCCTCTTCCCAAGGCAGCAGATCAGAGCACTGGGGCTGAGGGTGCTGGGTTCTATTCTACTTTTGTCACTTGAAAGCTCTGAGCACCTGTCCAAGAATTTTCTTTGGTTCTGCATCTATTAAATAAAGGTGGCTGGACTCATTCTCCTCAATCCTTCAGTTTTGTATATCATGCAAGTCTATATACTAAAATGTCTATGGTACTTTAGACACAAACATTTTTCTTAAATAACCATAACAATGCTTGATCATCTTTGTCAATACCATGTGACCTCTGGCTCCTCATGTCTAAAACTGAACATGTCTGCAAATGGCAAAGCCAAAGGGCTCAGCCTTACCAATGATTTTTTAGAGTGTTTCCCATGAACTAGTTCAACATCCCTTATATGCATGCATTTAAAAACTTTTTGCACTAAAATTTAACAAATTCTATTTCTATGAACTTTTTAAAGTGCCTACATATATGTACATACTAATTTTTTGTTATTTTTCAGCTTTATTGAAGTATAATGGACAAATGAAAATTGTTCATATTTATGGTACAGAATGTGATTATTTGAAATAGGCTGTAAAATGATGACCATAATCAAGTTAATGAGCATCCATCTCCTCACAAAGTTATCCTTTTTGGGGCTGGGGTAAGATCTATTTTTTTTTTTTTATCAAATCTGTATTATTAGCTATAGTCATTAGGCTGTATATTAGATCTCCAGAATTTAGTCATCTCAGAACTGAAAGTTTGTAGCTTTTGACCAACAGCTCCTCATTGACCCCACCCTATATGTACACATTTTTAAGACATAGTACTCCCTTTGAAAGGATACACAGAATTCTGGAGTTCTTTGTCTCCAGTTATGCTGTGTTCTTTTGTGCTGGTGAAACAACATGTGCTTTAATTAACAAATATCTGTAAATAATTTACTTGCTTTCCAAACAGACCAGAACAATGGGGTCAGTTTTCACATACATTTACCAAGCATGTGTCCTAGGTCCTATGCCAGGCTCTGGCATTGTTCAATAACTGTATCAAGCTGTCTAATTCTTGCTGCCCTCCTTGGTGAAGGTTGGGGGTAGGGGCCTGAAAATTCAAGATATAATAGTAACATCTCATTTTGTAAGACCCTACAAGGCAAGCATATAGGGTTCTCCAGTCCAAGCTCAAACTCTTGTAATGGAACCCTGGCAAAGTCTCCAAGGATTATGGAAGGGTGTCAAGTGTGAAGAGCATTGGAAGAATGACTGCAGGACACAAGCGTGCTTCTGACTCCTGCTCCTCAGCCCCCGAGAGTGTAAACCAAAAACCAGAAGGTGCAATGTATGAGTTCCACGAGTCAGGGAACCTAGGCTCTGCTAGGCTCTGCAGGGTTGAAACTGGGCACTGCACATACAGTGCAAAGAAAGATGTTAAATCAAATGAGAATGACTGCTCTAGGACTGGAGGCACTATTATTTTGAATAAGATTGAAAAGGCCAGAAAAAGCAATTCAAAAACATTTCAATTATGTATTTCCCAGAACTACATCTTTGTGCAACTAATGCAAATATTACCACCACAATAAAACTTCTTTCCACATAAAAGCATATAAAACAGGTTGAACAGCATATACTTTATATATCATATGCATATTTTTGACTATTAATAAAAAATTCAAAATCTATGTATGCTTTACTCTCCTAAGCAATACAGTAATTATGATTAAGGGACAAGCAGCACAAAAAGAGCCAATTTATCTTACTCGTGCTCAGGAATACTATTGTGTAACTAAGCAACTAAAGACAAAATATGGTCTAATTAATTCACTCCTATGCTTATTTAAAAGACACAATTAGAACATTTTTATTTTCCAGCTTGCACAGTAGCTCAACATGCTTGAGGGTGTAGAAAGCAAAGCCTATTATTCTCAAAGACAAGAGTTTAATGTTTAGTGCCACTGATCAGGCTTAAAACTCAACTATGGGGGTGGGGGGTTCACAGCCAGGATGTGCTGGGAGTCATGCAAAAGGAAGGGGGTGCTGACGGGGTCACTAGATGACTAGCAATATGTAGCCTCTGCTGCCTCTTCTCCTGACTGGGGTTCGGGGATGGAAATGAGCCCTTGAATTTGATGGTCATGTGTACAAGGACGCATACCGCTATTTATCTATACACAGCTACCAAGATCCTACAGAAAATTCACATAATTAATCCACCCATCCTAGTCTGCATGATAAATGTCAAATATCCATGTTTAACACTAATGGTGCATCTGATTTTAAAAGCAGAATTAATTTACGTAAGTATGTGCAAGAGATTGATGCCATTAGCATGATTCTAAAATCCCTTTTTGATAATCACCATCATCTGCATGGCTCCAACGTGTTGTCAGTACTGATGCTCGTAGTCCAGGGTGTGAGTGACACACTCTGAAGGCGAGGGCCCAGGTTCTAATTCCCAGCAAGACAGAGAGGATTAAAGTGTGGCCAGAAACGTGCACCCTGGTGCCAGGGCACAGGAGCAGACTCTTCAAGAAACGCAGGAATCCATGAGCACATCTCTGAGAGGCACAGGAATCCATAAGCCAACAATCAATAAATTTGTTTTAAATTTCTTTAAAAGCCAAGCCAATGGGTAATCACTAGCTACAATATTATTCTGAGTACAAGATGGCAAATATCCAACTACCCTGGCTATAAAAAATGACAAGTGAATGCATTTGATTCAAGCAATTATATTCTGGATATTGGTTAAAACTAGACTTTGATAAATGAGCCTCAGTCATCTATCACTAGACGCCACTATGAGCAATCGTATGCTTTATTAATAATTAATAACGAACTATTTACATGTGTGGACTCTTGTACTTCATAAAAAGAACATTTCCTTAGCCTGTGCCTGACAATCTAAATGTCAAGAGAGGTTTTAATTGCTTACGGTTTTTGAATCACTATCAAATATGTGGCCTAGTTAAGACCATCTGCCTGGAAAACACGCCGGCTCACGTGAGCTGTCCACCCCCACTTGGGTGAGGAAGGACTCTCTTTTCACAGGTTGCCATCCCTCAGCCCTGACTATGTAATGGGCTCCTCACTTTAGATCAGAAATGTACCCAAAGAAACTGAGATGCTGGCTCCAGTCTGATCATTCGGTCCTGAATATTTGCTCATTTATTTGGTGAGTACTCCCAAAATAACCATTTCACACGTTTTCACATCCTTATGGTGCAAAATGACTATGGAGTTTAGAAGAGAAAGAAAAAGTAGGAGGGAGGGCCCACATGTGAGCGACTGATCAGCCCTCTGCCAGAGGGAAATTGAGCCCAGCTTAAGGAAGACAGGCTGTGGGCAGGTAGGTATTTCACTTCTGTGGCCACTCAGGTCAACAAACACTGAAGGCCTTGGGGGCTGGGAGGTATTTGCAGTGGACCCCTGTGGTCCTAAGAGCAGCTGCTGTGGGCAGAGGGGTGGCAAGGCAAAGGAAAAAGAATGCGGGTAGTTACAAAGTGCCAGGTGCTCTAGCGGTGGAAAACAGCCCCTGGACTGCAAGCTCCCTGGGGGCAGCCATTCTTGTTTGTGTCGGCCAGGCTGGACTCCCAGGGCCTAAAAGAGCAGGCGCTCTAGCAGTATGGGTCCAGTGAATGCGAAATCAGAGATGAAAACAGCACTTTCTAGTTTCTAGAAAGATCATGACAGGCTACCAATAGTGATCTTAACCTCCAGGGTAACTATGGAACACAAATGGAGAGGGTAATGGCTCTGACCAGTGTTTGTCTATGGGGGTAGGCTCCTCTGTGTGTCCCTTGAGGGCTAGGGCCAGTCTCTTTCATTTTTGTAGCCAACAGCCAAACACACAGTAGGTCTTCACATCTGAGGAACTGAATGAATGTTTTTTCCAGAAACACGACAATCATAAGCCTTCCTTTGAATACATATTACATGTACTTATATTGCCAGTACACTTTACCCAAGTGCTATATAGTGCCCCATATTGTTTTTATATTTTTTAAATGTGTTGACCTCATGTCCCTATCAAGAAAAGGGGACAGATCACAGTGTTTTATATGTCACTTCACCTAGCAGAGCACCAAGCTCATGGTTAGCCTTCAGCAAGTAGCTTTTGATTAACTCAAGATAGAAAATACCAATATTGGCTGGAGTTTGGATCTTAACCATAAAACATAACTTTGGCCTGGTGGTTGAGACATCGCTTGGGATGCCCAGGTCCCATCTCTGAATGCCTGGGTTCCAGTCTCCAGCTTCCTGCTGGAGTGCGCCCTGGGACACGGCAGTGATTGGTTGGGTACTTGGATTCCCATAGCCTACATGGGAGGCCTAGGTTGTGTCCCTAGCTTTTGGCTTCAGCTTAGCCCAGCCCTGGCTGTTGTGGACCTGAGGGGAATGGACTGGTAAATGGGAGCTCTGTCTCTGCCTCTCTGTTCCTCTCTGCCTCTCAAATTAGTTTATTTATTTTCTTAAAAAAACATAGTTTAATATATATTTCACTCATTCTCAGATTTTACCATCCTAGACTCAATATTGAGTAGTGTATATTAGGAGGGGTCTTTGAACAAGTTCATGGGAAAACATGCATTGTCTTTTTAAAATTTTTAAACTTTTTTTTATTTGCTGGAAAGGCAGAGAGTGAGAGACAAAGACCGATATTCTACCTGCTAGTTCACTCCCCAAATGCCTACAGTAGCTGGGGCTGGGCCAGGTCAAAGCCAAGGAACCTGGAACTTAATTCAAGCCTCCTATGTGGGTGCAGAGACCTAACTACTTGAGCCATCGCCTGCTGTTTCCCAGGGTGTGCATTAGCAGAAAGATGGAGTTAGGAGTGCAGCTGGGTCTTAATCCCAGGCAATCTTATATGGGATGCTAGTGTCCCAGCACTGTTTTAATTGCAGAAACAAATGCCCACCCCATGTATTACCCTTTAATTCCATTTTCCACAAACATTTTATGTACTCTCATATAAATGTTAAAAACATACTAGGAATGCTACATTTTTTTATATATTACTGGCTCTTATAGCCAACTCAAGTTGGAAAGAGAAGCAGGTATACAATCAGGTACCTTCTTTCAGATCAACCCCAAAGGCCAGTGGTCTACAAACTTTCATAGAAAACTAGATAGTAAGTATTTCCACTCCACAACCATAAGATAACTGGTAACTGTCAAAAACACTCAGTACTGAACTCTGGAGTTCCAGTCCAACAGCAGGTGAAAACAATGCGGAAACAAATGAGTGTACCTACACTCCAATGAAACTGTTTACAAAATCAGACAGTGGACCAGAGTTAGTCCCTGGGCCTTAGTTGGTTGACCTCTGTCACAATGCAGTAAGTTCTCTCCATGTCATTCTTTAGCTGTTAGTAAAAGGCCTGCCAGGTAGAGAGTGAAGATGTTCCTTTTCTTGACTTTTAGATGATTACTAAGAATAAATTTAGAAAACTATTATGTCTGCAACCATCATTCATTGAGCTGTCATGCCAAAGTGGTATGCTGGATGTCAGGCCCTTTTCCTGGTTATCTTGAATTCTCACAGTAGAGATCATTAAATCCATTTTATAGATGAAGAAACTGAGACTCAGAAAAGGTAATGCAGTATCCAAGCCAGTGAGATCATTTAAGAGGACTGAGAAATCATTAAAAATTCAGCACATGAATACAGACCAACTACCGACTATCCTCACCACCATAAAAAAAAAAAAAAAAAAAAAGAGCAAGGCCAATCCAGTACACCTTCTAGATTCCAGAGTGAGTGTGCCTAACCCTAGATATGATCAAATCAGATAATCTATGAAAAAATCCTGCTGATCCAGTTGGTAGTATACCTCAACAATAACCTGTAAATCCTTAAGAAGACTTTCTGGTGACACAGCTAAACCCAACATACATAGAGGAAAGATAGCCTGGATTGAAAGGACTTGGTCACATGTTCTAGCAAACTAATCTAGGTGCCACCCTCCCACAGAGAAAATCTTTCCCTAGTAAGGTGTATCATAGTGGGCTCACAATAGTAACATGAATATATTAATGATAATAGTAACAGTCAATAATTATCAATTCACCTACCAAATCCCAACCTCAATTGTAGGCACATCACAGATACTAACTTATTTAATCCTTAAAACAATCCTAGAAAGTACTGTATTTCCATTTTATAGATGAGAAAACTGAGGCACAGAAGTTCAGAACTTGCCCAGGATCACACAGCCACAGCAGACTGTTTGAAACAGTCAGAATTCTGGGGCTGGTATTTAGCCTCCCAGTGAAGTCACCTGCGTCCCACATCGGAGCACCTGGATTCAATTCACTGCTCAGGCTCTTGGTTTCAGCATCCCGCTGATACAGATCCTTGGAGACAGTGGTGAAGGCTCAAATAATTGGTTCCCTGCCACCCACATGGAAGACTTGGATTGAGTTCCTGGCTCCCAGCTTCAGCCCTGGTCCAATCCCAGCCACTGAGAGCATTTGGAAAGTGAACTAGAGAATGGACTGGGATGCCTCTCTCTCCCCCTCTCTCCCTCTTCCCCTCTCCCCCTCTCTCCCTTTCCTCCTCTCCCCCTCTTCCCCTCTCCTCCCTCCCCTTCTCTCCCTCTTCCCCTCTCCCCCTCTCCCCCTCTCTCCCTTTCCTCCTCTCCCCCTCTTCCCCTCTCCTCCCTCCCCTTCTCTCCCTCTTTCCCTCTCTCCCTGTCCCCCTCTCCCCCTCTTCCCCTCTCCTCCCTCCCCCTCTCTCCCTCTTTCCCTCTCTCCCTGTCCCCCTCTCTCCCTCTCTCCCTCTCCCTACCTCCTTCCTTCCTTCCCGGTCTTTCAAATTGCAAATTTCAAAAAAAAAAAATGAGTTTTACAAATAAAATATTAAAATTCAGAATCCTGGACCCTGAATAAACTGAGTTGATCTTAATAGGGGCCCTGGAATATGCATTTTTGCCATTTTTAACTGAAATGGTTAGGGTGGTTATAGCCAAACTATTTTGCGAGATCCTGAATGTGTGCTGGAATCTCTAACAGCCAGGACTGCTTGATCTTCCCTCTGTGCCATCCTTAGCTGAGCCATCCACACTCACAGTTGCAGGTAACCAGCAAATCTGCTCATAAAACCCAAGCCATGGCTAGTCAGGCTGAAATCCAAGCCTGTACATCTACCTTTTCAAGTGGGTATACTGCCAATAGATTAAGCACTTGGCAATTTGAAAATGAATATAATCAGAAGTTACCCAGTAACAGAACCAATTACCCACCTATTTTGCCATTTTCCTGCTCTGAAGAGCTCCTGGCTGAATGTGGCAATTGTGGTAATTACTGAAGGCACTTAAGTCCTTGCACATGGTCCTGCTATTCACTTTCATGGTAATTTAAGACAGGATCACGATTGGGTCCAAGAATTTCCACAGAGACCCAAAAAGTTATGTTTTACGACTGTCTATTAAGTTAAGACTATCTAGAGCAATGACCACTATAATCATAACTGTGTTCTATTTACTTAAGCATTTTACATATATAAAGTGCTTTTGCCTCTATAATGCCCCTTGATGTCCACAAAAAGCCACAGACATCCTTACTATCGCTCCCACTTTACAGCTGAAGAAACCGAGACTCAAAGCATTTATGACTGTTCAAGGTCAAACAGTGGTAGTATGAAAACGTGTTGCTTCCAGAAACGCTTCTCTTCAGCACTGGTCACAGGCACTATTAGTATATGACAGCAGCAATGTAATGTAAGCGTGCAAATCATCACCGTCATTATTAAAACTAACGATAAGTTGGTAATGATGACTACGAATTACTAAAATATAGTTGCTATGTTACTTTTTACTGGCTAGAATTAGGTGAAGTTTGTAGAAGAATGCTTTTACTATGTAAATATCTGATGGCCTTTGGCAAAGCTGATGAGTTCATGTTTCTAGAATGATGCATTCAAACACTGGTTTCAAGGAGGGTTTTCATTGGGAGGAAAAAAAAATAACCAGCCTTAAAGTTTAAGGACTGACTGGGTTCAGACTTGTGACCTTTGACCAAACTACAAAACCCTTCCAAGGGTTACGTTCCCATCTGTAAAATGGGTATAGAAAGCCCTGCCCTATCTAGCCCCATATAATTATTACTACAAAGATCAGTGAGAAAACATTCCCAAAAAGGGTTCTGCAAATCACAGCAAACCACACAGGGACGCTATTTCTAATCTTGCACAATGATCATTTTCCTGCTTTTAGAACTGACGTCTTTATTTTTCAAGAAAATATAAAAAAAAAGAAGAAGAAGAAAGGCAGAATGATTCTCTTAAACCAAAAAAAGCATTCTGAGTCCTGGCTGTCCTTTTGAAATGGATGCTGATGTCAGCTCAATCAAGAAATTATTAACCTCCATTTGGTTACTTAAAATAAACTGTACTGGCTGATTAAATGTGCTGAACATTTTCTCCAAGCACATATTCACCAAGAAACCTTTCTCTCTCAGTTACACATTGCAAACGGCAAATGCATCATTCAAAACTATTTAAAATCAATAATAAAAATCATTTCAATGTATATAAACAAGTTAATGGAGTAAGTGAAAACAAAGCAAATTTCTTAACGCCAGGGCCCTGTTGCCCCCTCTAGGTGCCAACAGTAAATGCTGGTTTCTGTGGGCTCCCCTCCAGAGAAGGCTGCTGCTTCGCTGCTAATGAATGACTAACTTAGGCCGGGGGAAATGACATCACCAGGGTGGAAAACCGATCTGCATTGGGAAACTTTCTACCTGTTTTACATTTGTCACAATTATTTCACACAATGCAGCCGGCATTTGCATAATTTTGAGGCGTGTCATTATCTCAATTGAAAATTGTTTTAATATGGCTGAATAATTCACAATGACATCAGCCAAAGTCCTAATGAAATATACAAGTATAATCATACAGCTAATTACCAGCCGTGTTAGCATTAAAAAACAAATCATGCATAATATTAGCCGATGTATATGCAGCTGAGGATTATAAATAGAGCCATCTCCCTCCACAAACCCCCTAGAGTTTACTTTTAAATGGCAAGATTAATCTTCTCAGGTATGGCTCATACAGCAGTGACAAAACGCACAGATCATTACAATGGTTCGCTGTCAATTCCCCGTAATGAACAATTAAAAAGAAATCGTGTATTTAAAAATATATCTATTCACTGTCAACAGTTGTAGAAGATGAAATCTTAGGAGAATATGGCTTTTATTCTTCAATCAGAATCCACTATTTAATTACACCAACAGAAATTAAAATTAGACCACGTGGGGTCAATGTGGGGTCTTTAAAAATATTCCAATTTAAAAAAAAAAGGAATGACCACAAAATATCCCATAAAACACTAAATAATTTCCTCCTGGGTTTAGTCAGAAGTCTATTAGGCACCAGCTCTTTTCTGGATATTTAATCCTTCCCTTTTCCAGATCACAGGCCATGCTGAAGTAATAAATTTGAAAAGCAAATAATAAGAAATCAGGAGGGGGAGGGGGAGGAAGACAGCTGCGCAGGAAAGTTGGTCGGGGGAGGGGCCGAGCGAGACCTTGGGAGGGGGACGGAGCTCAACCTGTAGGTAGGTTGCCGGATTTTTCACAGTATTGCTAAACAACACGTTTGTAAAATTGCAGGCGGACGTCGGGAAATATGAACGTTTAAAACCCCAAGCTGGCCGGGAAAGGCGGCGGGGAGTGGGGAAGGGGGGGTGCGGGAGGGCGGCGGGGAGCCGGGGGGGGGGGTGCGGGGAGGTGGGAGGGGCTTATCTCCGAAAAGGCAGATTCGGGGGCGAGCGATTTGGCGAACTCCGGTAATTAGGCGGCGTAGACCACTGAAGGGTAACTCGATCCTGGGAAGGGGGAGTGAACCGACGATGCCCAAAGTACCACCAACTCCACGAGCCCCGGGAAACCTGCGAGGACCGGCGGCTCGGAGCCCCGGGAGGAGTGCATCGGGGCACCATTCATTTCCCACAGAGCTCCTGACGCCTACCTCGAAAGCTCGAGAGCCTGGCACCAGAGCTCGCTGCCCTCAAAAGTCTCAGTTTGATTACCCTGCTCTCGCTGTGGCAACACAAAAGCCTTGCCAGGCGGCCGTGCGCCCGCCCCTCCCCGCCGCGCCGCGGGCACGACTCCCCAAAATAGTTCCCCCGGCGGGGGGACCGCGGCGCTGCGGTCGGCCGGCCCACACCGGGAGCCCGCAGAACTGCGGTCACACAGGACACGCCGGAGCCGGCGCCCGGTGACAGCGGGCTCACCTCCCGCGTCCTCGGGCAGCGCGGCGGGGAAACGTGCCGGGCAGGCTGGGTCCCTCCCCGCCCTCCCCCGGAGCGCCGTCTGGGCTCGGAGGGCGCCGGGGCCGGGGGCCAGGGGGCGAGCACACACCCCTCGGCCCTGCCTCTCCCCGCACACCCCCCGCGATCGCGCTGGAAGACGGCCCCGGTGCGTGGAGTAATTGAAAACTCCAACATCAAATGGCTTGTCGGGGGGAGGGGGAGTGGGCGAGAGATAGTTGTTAATGCTTAACGTGTTTGTGCCGGTTACACGACCGCTTTGAAATCCGCCCGGGCAGATCTGCAAGTTATTTGAATGTATTATTCCAGTACCTGTCATTTATCACTTTATTCAACACGTCTTTGCCAACTCAATAGCTTTTGATCTCATTCTGCCTCCATTTCGTAATTTCCGCCCTCTTAAACATATCAAATACTTACTTAAAAAAAAAAAAAAAAGGTGAACAATATCGAAACCCACCGAAAGAAATCCACCGGGCCCCGATCGAGTCAGACTCGAAGGTAAAAAATTTTCAAAAGGCAAAAAGAAAAAGAAAAAAAAAAAGAAATACAAAAAGCATGTGATGTTCCAGCGGCAGTAGCCGGAGAGCGAACGATCACACACACACACACACACACACACACACCCTTGAACAAAACCCTTCTCGAACAAGTTATTTGATCTTGACTAAAATCAGCAGTTGGATCCTCTTTGTAAAGCTGACAGCCAAACTCTGACAATGGCAAAATACTCGAGCCCCAGCTAGTGGCGCTACCCCTTTAAAAAAACAGTCGATCCTGCTCGCCTGCAGAAGTGAATACAGTATTTTCAAGCTTGCCCTGTAATAAGCATTACTTGGGGGGGGGGGGATAATAAAGAAAGAAGAGAGGGAGAGATAGGTTTACCACCTCGCCATGGTCGCTATTTCTGCCCTGGGGAGTGTCTTCTGGGAGGAAATAAAGTTTAGAGCTGGATAAAAGTTGCCGGCTGGTCCTCTCTTCCCACAACAGCTGGAGCTCCGCTATGCAAATCGGATCCTTTGGCGTACATCTTACAAAGAAAAAGTCGCCAAGGGACAAAATTCTTGGTTTGCCTTCAAGGTGGAATTGAAAAGCCTTGTAGAAAATGTAAGGTCCGTGCAAGCCACACGGTGAGCCGACCCACTGCAGGGGGAAAAAAAAAGCACCAAATAAATAATGTAGCCATCAGAGCACAAACATCTATCCCCAGACACATTTATACACAGACATCCACACTCTTAATAAGACGAACCCACAGATAGAATACTGGGTGGAAACATAATAAAGCCCACAAATTTTCTGCCTCCCTAAAAAAAAAAAAAAAAAAAAAAAACAAACTCCGAGGCCCCCCCACCACCTCCCCTCCCCACCTCCCCATCTGAGGCGGTGAAATTACATTATGTATGTATGATCGGTGCAGGGCTTTTTTTTTTTTTTTAAACAATAAAAATGATTTTGGTGGATGTAGAGGGTAAAAGTTTGGTGAAAAGTTTGTGGGGGGTGTGGGTGGGTGCAGAGGTGTGGGTGAGCTGGGGGGCCGGGGGGTGCCGGGGGGTGCCGGGATCGGAGGAGCGGAGGAGAGCGAAATACCTGGAGTGAGTTGGGCTCCATCTCGACGTTCTGAATTGATTGAACTCAACATTCTCTCCAAACTTGTTGGCTTGAATGGATTGCATCAGGTCCTGGCAGGGAAAAGCATTCTCTGCCTTCAGCCGGCGTAATGTCTCAATATAAAACTGAGCTCTTGCCTCCCCTTCGGCACCAAAATGATTGAAAATATGTCCTAATATTTCTCTGACGACTCAATTTTCAGCTCCTGTCAGAACTATGTGCCTTTCCTGCCAAAGATGAGGTGATCAAATTCATAATCGGAAGGAAGGATCAGTCCGATCTCGGCGGGAAGCGGATGGATCAAGGCAAAAAGCGGCTAGGAAGATTTGTAAAAATAAATTCCACCCTAAAACTGCTGGAAGATGAGATCTCCCTCTTTCCAAAAGCGCCTGTCTGCGTGGATCGTCGGATGAGATTTTTGGAGGAGAGGAGGGCTGGCGAGCTCTGCGGTGTATCTGACAGGACCTGCTTGTATATGTCTAATATAAAGAACATTTCCTGCAGAGATTCCGGGGCGCTGCTCCTCTTTCTAATGCTCCTTAGCAGATTTGCTGTTATTAGACATGTAGATTTGTTTGATAGTTAAATTACGCTTCCTCACTGCCATGTTTTCGAGAACTAATCTGTTAAATTATCTTTTGATGCCTATTTACATGGAGGGGAAAGTGGGTTATCGATTATATAAACATATAAATATTAATGCATTTGTTCGCTTCGCAAAAAAAATACTAAGCCAAAAAAAATAACAGAAAGACAAGTGAGCAATGCACACACATCTCAGGATTTTGCAAACAATATTGAACGGACAGCGACTGCATTTAGGGACTGGAACAATAAACGATGCATGATAAATCAATAAATGCGAGCAGCGAGTCTGCTCGGAATATGAATTCAGGCTCCCGGTTCTGCGTGTGCATTCTTTAATTTTGAAGTATATACACTAGTACGTGTTTACAATGCTGATGGACGCCAAGGGCGCTCTCAAATGATAATGTGTTTATATAACCCAGCGCTACAGGAATAATATACCGACTCCTACCCCACCCCCAACCCCTCCCCCGCCAAAAAAGGGAGGGGAGCTTCCTCAATAATAGTTTGAAACTGAAAAAAAAAATCCATTTGCAAACTAGTTAAATACAACCAGAAATTAAGCTGTTGAAAACCGGGGGCATGAACCGTAAGACAATAAAGGCTTTAAATGTGTATATTTATTGTTCTGGAGCCCTGGAGCATTGCGAGGTTTGCATGCACGGCTATTATGCAAACACAGAGAAACTTAAGAGCGACAGAACAAGGAACAGGCAGAGAGACTGCAAAGCCCTCGCTCGCTCCGACCCAGCTGCCGGTCCTCCGCCAGGCTAGATTGCATTTTCGCAGTGTTGATGTAAAATGGTGTACTCGCTTCCCCCACGTTCCCCCACCCCCTTCGCCGCTCTCCTCCCACTCCTCCCAACACACTCCCTCCCCCCCACACCCCCCACCCCTGCCTCGGATTTTATTATATTGGCACCAATCTTTCCAAAGTGGGTCTGGCATGCTAAAAAAGTAAACATGTACTATATGGGGAATAAGGTCTGTATAGTATGACAGTTGAAACTTGATCTGTGATAAAATTACAGGATGTTGAAATTACTAGTAAGCTATTTTTAACGCTTTCGCAAGGTTTCACCTCTAGTCACAGCATCTAGTTGAAACAGGATTACTTTAATGAAAATTATATTCACATGGCTGAAGTTAATACACCCGGCAGAGCACAAATGCCTCATATTCAGTGACTTGAGGTGGAAAGACCCTCTGTGTGTATTTTTATGCCTTTTCATAACGTCTGCCTCCGCTGCAGTAAGAATTAGGGCACTTAACATTATCTAAACCACATTTTTGATTCAGAACATGGGGAAGTAATAAAAGGCAAGATCTATCTCATTTCTATACACACAGAGATAAACGAAAGAAAATGGCAGATCTTCCAATTACAATAAGTAATAAAAGCCCATGCCAAAGAGCCGGTATTCTGAAAGCTGTCGAAACTATTTTAATAATTTAAAGTAATATCACAACTCTGCACCATGGAAGACGACGACAATGTAACAATTCACAGTCTTCCATCTTTTGCATTAGCCAAATTATGACTTGCACATCACTCTTTAATTATCTTCCTTGAAATTTCATCTGATCTTCCTATTTTATAAACATGGGTTACAAAGAGAAATAACAGCTCTCTTGCGCCTCTCCGCCTCTCCCTCTCTCTCTCTAACTTTTATGATGCATACTGCAGACATTTGATTAGAATAACCCATTTTGCTCATTTTTAACATATGAATGGACTTGACTGAAGGGCATTCTACGTTTTTTTTTTTTCTTCCAAAAAAATTGATACGATATGCCTAAGGCTTCTGTTAGTCTCTGTCCTATTAGGGTAAATATATACATCCAGTTCAAGAAATCCTATATTAAAAAAACTTGAGTTGCAGTATTTTGACAAGATCTTATTTGAGATCCACTCTGAGTCAGTTTCCTGTATGACCAATGCAGCAGCATTTATGCAGGAAACCTCAACAGAATGCCTGAGGGTGTCCCTCAATTGTACATTAAATCTCTCTCTTTAAAAAGACACAGCTCTTTACAGCATCTAAGCAACTTCAGCTGTCTTTAGTGCTGTATGTCTCTAAGCGTCTGTAATGGGTTTCATCTAATTAGAAACCCTGTTTCTATGTCTCTTCTAGGTAGGCACCAAATCAGGCTGCTCACTGTCTAATCTCTCCGATAAGGTTTTTTGAGATATCAACAATTGCAGGGATCTAGGTATGAATATTTTTTAATATCTGCAGTCTTATAATCAGATGAATGCTGAATTTCAAAACTGAATCACAGTGCTATCTTCCCCCTCTTTTTACAGCACCTCGACCCCCACTTCCATGAACATAATAAATCTAATAAATCAAATCCCATGTCCAATACTGTGAACAGCTTTTAAAATTACAGATCACAATGGTGTTTAGCCCATCTCCCCCCACCACCAAAAAATACTCTATTTTACCTTTTCTTTAATGTGATGCTTGATAGGCACCTGTAAATTATCTGTGTTGCAAATATCCATACAAAGAAAGTTTCAATTAAGATAAGGAGATTGTATTGAAACAGTTCTTTGAAGTAATGTAGTTAATAGCCTGTTTGATTTCTGCTTGTGAGAGAGTAATAACGTGGATTCAAGGCTCCATCAATCACAGAGCAGATGTAAGACTTGAGACACCGACACCCAGGGGAATAGAGGCAAACTCCTGCAGTGCGGGGTCCCTGGGCTAATGTAAAGTAAATACTCATAAACAGATTGAATGTTGTAAGAAGACAATCCATTCAGGACAGTTATAATCATGAAAGCAACTGCCTTATTTATCTATCTATATATAAAAAAAAGCTGGTAGTTGGAACTTGCTGTGCAGAAAAGAGGAGGGAGGGTAGCAGTATATGTTTATATGATCACTATTTCCAGGCTCTTTCTCGTGCAGGCACACAGGAACCTAGACTCACACACCTATATTCCTGCTGTTTTATTAGCCAAAAAATCCAACTCTCTATTTTTAAGCTATCTGGCATATTTAAAAGATAAAAAAAATTAAAAATTATTCTCACTCCTCTGGGGGATGGGGGAAGCAGTAGACACATTATTCAGTGTCTGTCAATCGTTTCATAAAGGATCAGGAGGATTAAGTTAGTTGCAAAAACCAACAGTGACATAATTAGGCAGCCTGTACTATAATAAACAGGACCGTAAAAAAAAAAAAAAGTACAGTTTGAAGAAAGAAGGCGTCCGTTCGAAGATGCAGACCTCTCTGTCCACCCCTAGGTCTCCCCTCCCCCAAATTGCAAAAGACAACTGAAGCATTTTTGACCTTGGCTACAATAATACTTCATGTTTTAGCACTTTAGTCAGCATTTTATCTACTAATTGCTACACACTACCGCATGTGGCTCGAATCTGCCACTGCAGCTTTCTTTCATCGGTGAGCGAATTGCTTGATAAAGACTGGGAATTCAACCTGGCGGTTTGCTTTCTTACTGCCCCTCTGCGCTCCCTCCCCCCACTTTTTTTTTTTTTTTCTTTCCTCTTCCAGTTAGAAGCCGCTAATTTTTCCAGAAAATACGACATGGATCAGAACAGTGCTGCTGAATGAACCCCTAAATCTTCTTCCCCCAGTTAAAGCTCGGGCCACTCTGGCGATCGGGAGGCGAAAGGGAGGAGGGAGAGGGGCAGCGGGGAACCAGCGGGGCGAGGCGGAGCGGGGATGGGGGGGCTGGAGCCCGGTAGATCCTGCCCTGCTGGTGCACCTGATGGTAGGTGATTCTGAACATTGGTCCCTTGGCTTGTCCATCTCAGGTTAGAACTCAGTGGGGCTCCGCGCTGCCCACCTGGGAACCTTGAGTTAGGGGCGCTCTCCCCTCTTGCTTGATCAAGTTGTGGGGTTCTAGGGGGTCGCCTTAGAGCTGCCGATTGATCAGTGGATTAGAAAGCTAGCACTGTCTGAGGGTCAGCCACCGACTGGCCCCATCCCCCTCCAAGCCTGGCGCCATCACGGGCGGTGGGGGTGGGTGGCGTTATTAATAAGGCAGCCTCCAGCAGAGCAGGCTCGCCAAGTCTTAGTGCAACAAGTCTATTGGTTTGAAAAAGGATAAACCGGGTTATACGGGTCATTGCTTTCTAGGAGACCTCTAGTGGTCAAAGGTTGAGCTACATCTTAAATTTGGGGATCTTATTTGTCGCCAGTCTCCGGGGCTGTGGTGGGGGTGGGCCTCTAGCTCAGATCGGGGCAGCAAAGGCTGGTAGCTTTAGAAGCACGGGTTGGGAGACAGATTTCTCGTGGGCTTGGAGCCAGAGCCGAGGGAGACGCAGGGACTGGAGAGAAAGGGCTCGCCCAGAGAGGGGTCATGTGATACGCTCTGTGGGCACTGGAAACCCCAAGGTCCTGCGCGTTCAGTACAGCTGGAAACTTCCTATCTTATCTTGATTTTTCCTCCCAGGTCTGAAATTAATCAAGTATTCTCAGGGAAGTTGGCTTACATTTACTCAAGCCATTTTCGGTTACAATAGCAATGCTGAGTCTGGTTATTTTTCCTAATTTATTTGTAAATTAAAGTCAAGGCCCGTTCTTCATCCCAATCACAAACGCACCCAAACACCCCTTAATTTTTAAAAAGTCATCCCCTTCAAATGCCCTTGACATTTATGGGTTACTTAGTTCAGAAATAACTAAGCTTGCTTTAAAAAAAAAAATTCGTGCATTTCACGCAATGCAGGTGTGTGTGTGTGTGTGTGTGTGTGTAACTTTTGACCAAATTGTAACCTTGTCCGTGGATTCTGAATGCCACTGCATTCCATCTCAATGGCAGGGTGCTGGGAGTCACCATTAGGTGACTCACAGCCTCCCTGGTCTTCAGACTCATTTGTGATGCACATATTAATAAATAATTTGATCAAGCTAACTCCCAACGTGGCATTAAAGAAATTGCCGGCAACAGCTATCTAAAGTTATACTAAAAACAGACGTCCCAGCCATCTGAGGTTATTAAAACATCTTGCCATACCTGATTTTTAAAAAAGAAGACAAGAAAATGTACAGACACAGAGTTGTGCCTCCACCAAGGGGCTGTATATTGCTTACTAAAAATTTCTCTGTGTAGTTTCAAACGGACGTTAATGATGCCTTGTATGTGGTGATTTATAACTTAAAGTTACTTGACAGGCATTAAGTAACTCATTATTTAGAAGCACACTAGTGGGCACAGTGGGTAAATCACGAGACTGAAAGTCAAGGGAACCATTCTTCACTGATGTTCTGTGTCCGGGTGTCCATGGCTATAATTATCTACAGAACTCAAGCTCTGATTCTGGCTTTGTCAGAATTTCTCAGATCACTGTGGCAGAATTGCTCAGCCTCGTCATCTGCGTAGTGGCAGCCCTCTATGCTGGGTCATTGACCAAACCCATGGACACGCCAGCGAGTCCCTTGGCTGCCTCCACCAACATTTTGCCATATCACAGGCTGATAATTTTATGACTTGTTATTGCAGGTTAAAATATGTAAATGCGGCAATTCACTAAGGGTGTAAAGAGATCTGCATACTTTAGAAGAAAAATAAAACCAAGAAGAATAGTGAAATTGTTTCAGTTCTTTCTTCAGTAAGCCTTAGCCAAAATGAAATTGGGTGGGCTTTCCACAAAGACTGGGTGGGACGGGGAGGGGGGTGGTTTGTGTGTATGATACATTCCCCATGGGGCTTACACAATACTATGCCAGGGGTATGCTGGAACCAGTTCCTATGGACTCCCCAAAGCTGATTATGACATTTTCAGGAATTTTTGCAAGCTGGCTCTTAAACACACCCATTATTAGGCATAAAATTATATGAGCTCACAATGAAGTAAATTATATTAAAAAATAAAGGAAGTGCATTCTAAAAACTGACTTTCTAATTATTTCACTATTATCTGTACTTTTGAGGTCATTTATGTCATTGGTATTTTCATGGTCAAAATACTCTATAATGGTTTGCTATGTCAAATCTCTTCCACATCTGTTGATATCACATTGGGAGCTTGAAATTAGCTATGGTGGGAGTACTGAGAATGTGGAATTCAGCAAACTCAACAAACCAGGGCTTGATTTAGTGTGTTGCTGACTGTTTAGACTTCAGAAAGGGATGGGAAGAATGTTAATATTGCAGACTGTGTTGATTAATTTTATGTGTTGGCTTGAATGGGTCAGTCGGTGCTCACATATTTGATCAGTCGTTATTCTGTATGTGTTTGTATGAGATTGGCATTTGAATCAGTACACTGAGTAAAGCAGAGGGCCCGCCCTAATATCGGTGGGCCACACCTGATCAGTTGAAGGCCTGCGTGGAATAAACAGGCTGAGTAAGAGAGAACTACTTCTGCCTGACTCCTGGAGCAGGAACAATGCCCTCAGGCATGACTGCAACATTGACCTGCTAAGGTTTGTTGGCCTTTGGACTTTGGCTGGAAGTATTCATCAATTTTCCTGGGTCTCCAGTTTAGCAGTTTCCATATTGGGACTTCTCAGTCTCCATAGTCAGACATCTGAGCCAATTCCTGGTAATAAACCTGCTCTCTCTCCCCCCTACCCTACATACCACACACACACACACACACACACACACACATACACACCCCTTATTGGGTCTGTGTCTCTGGAGAACCCTAATACACAGAGTAAATTTTAAAGTGTTTCCAGGTTTGTAGCCAATTGCTTTTTGAATAGTACAAAAAAATTGAGAAGGAAAGTATTTGAAAGCTATTATCTGATATTAGCAAAGAAATAACTCGTGATGGAAGAATGACGCTCTGGGATACAACCTTTTTTTTCACTTTTGTCTTACTCCTTAGTGTAAGTGAAAATATCAACCAATATTCACATTGGGACTACACTCACTTGTTAGTTAGGCTCATAGATTAGTTATGGATACAAGAGTTCAACAAACAGTAGCAAAAGCATCCTATGTGAATAAATTGAATATATGAATTTACAGTGGGGTGTTGTCTATTTTATCATCATTTGTACATCTATGCTACATTTGCTGTATGTCAGTAAAATGGGTAATAAACTCATTCATATGCATGTACATGTGTACAGCTAGATCTAGATCTACACATACAAGAGGTCTTCAAAAAGTTCATGGAAAATATCTATTATCTTTTAATTCTGTCAACAAACTTTTGGACGTACTCTTTTTTAAAAAAATATTTATTTATTTTATTTGAAAGTCAGATTTACAGAGAGAGAGAAAGAGAGGCAAAGAGAGAGAGAGAGGTCTTTCATCCGCTGGTTTATTCCTCAATTGGCCACAACGGCTAGATCTGTGCCTATCCGAAGCCAGGAGCCAGGAGCTTCTTCTGGGTTTCCCATGTGGGTGCAGGGCCCAAAGACTTGGGCCATCTTCTACTGCTTTCCCAGGCCATAGCAGAGAGCTGGAATGGAAGTGGAGCAGCCGAGACTTGAAGGGGCACCCATATGGGATGCCGGCACTGCAGGTGGCAGCTTTACCCACTTTACCACAGTGCGGGCCCCCCGGAAGTACTCTTTTATATAGCTCTAGATCTTTATATATATATATATATATATATATATATATATATATATATATACACACACACACACACATATGCACACACACAAAAGTACTTTTTTTGGACGCTGAATAACCAGTTGTTAAATATTCAGAAGCATACCTTTGTCTAAAGGTCATGAAATGCAACCCAAACTTCTAGAGCAGAGATCAGCAAATTACAGCCCACCAGCCTACCACTTGCTTTGGTATAGCCTATGGGCTAAGAATGTGTTTTACATTTTTAAATGGCTGAGGAACAATATACATTTATAAAATATGATATGAAATTCAAATTTCAGAGTTCATAAATAAACTATTAGAGTGAATCTTTCATTGATGGCTTACTAGATGATGGCTACTGTTGTGATACAATAGCATAGTGGAGTAGCTATGACAGAGACCTTATGACTCTCAAAGCCTAAAATATTTACCATCTCGTCCTTTGTAGTAGAAATTTTCTGACTCCTCTCCTAGAATATGTAGGTATAGTCCTTAGTAGACTCAACAACATGGCCTTTTGAAGTCTTTTCTTGCCATGGGTTCTAGAAATACTTCCTCGGTAAGTAGAGCGTGGAATATCCAACGTGGTGAGGACTTCAAATCCTTGACTTGAGGTTCAGGAGAGAGCCCATGCCATCAGAAAAAATGAGAGTAGAGCGACAGATTTCTCACTGCTTGTTCATGTTCCGGCCACTCAGTGACAGTGGCTTTCTTCTTAACTGCTTGTATAATTTTGTTGGCCCCTGTTAAATATTTATTGAGTTTTCTTGTCCAATGTGGTTCAGTTACTGTGTGTCTGTGTGTGTGATGGGACCCTTCAGTATTAAAGGCAGTATATAAATAGAGGATTATTTTATTACTTGTTATTGCAGGTTGAAATATGTAAATGTGAGAATTCACTAATGCTTTATCAGTGTAGATATCTGGGAAGCTAGAATGCATTATCTTGCCATTTAAATCTAATGTCATTTACATTCCTTTTTTTTTTTCTTAAAGAAATGCCCAATCAATATTTTTTTTAAATGAGGCAATGCAGTGGAGGAAAAAAAAACTCCTTTAATGCAATACTTCAGCTGAAAGTTTAATGACACAAAAGGCAGGCAATTCAAAGTTACAGTTCCCACAGCAACTGTAACTCTGCTATATAGCACATTTAGGCATAGATTTCACAGCATGTACTGCAATACAAAATACTCCACACTGGGCATGCAAGGGGGCAGAGTTATGGTTGCTATGGGTACCATGACTTTGAATTTCCAGATTTTTTGAGAGTTTAAATTCTCAACCAGAACATCACATTAATAGTTCATTTTTTTTGCATTGAAAATAATAAAGGTTGTATCACTGTTTCCACTGTCAAACCCATCTCCAAGTCAGTCTGCTGCTTAGTATAAATACCTACCCAAACATATTCACCCTACTTGCTAAAATTAAACACATGACCTCAGCCCAGGGAGTATTTTAGTTTGCAAATTTATATGCAGTGACTTTCACTGGATTAACTAAATCTGCTCCCTTGTCCTTTCTCGAAATCACCAATAAATTCACATTAACCCTCTCAGCATTTTGGTATACTTTATTTTCTATCTGTAGGCTAAGAGAATATGATAATCATATTCATTGTGTATGGATGTGTGATGTATATACTTATAATTTATATTCTGTCTACCTCCAAAAAGAATGGGAGGAAGTTAACTGCACATACTCATTTATTCCTTAAGTACACCATGCAGTTTTGTGTGTTCATACTAGTGGTCTCAGGACCTTTTTCCATTTTAAAAATTATTGAGCCGGCGCCGTGGCTCAATAGGCTAATCCTCCACCTTGCGGCGCCGGCACACCGGGTTCTAGTCCCGGTCGGGGCGCCGGATTCTGTCCCGGTTGCCCCTCTTCCAGGCCAGCTCTCTGCTATGGCCAGGGAGTGCAGTGGAGGATGGCCCAGGTGCTTGGGCCCTGCACCCCATGGGAGACCAGGAAAAGCACCTGGCTCCTGGCTCCTGCCATCGGATCAGCGCGGTGCGCCGGCTGCAGCGGCGGCCATTGGAGGGTGAACCAACGGCAAAGGAAGACCTTTCTCTCTCTGTCTCTCTCTCTCACTGTCCACTCTGCCTGTCAAAAAAAAAAAAAAAAATTATTGAGGACCCCCAAAGAGCTTAAAAATAACAATGAACCTGTTACATGTTGATAAAACACTTTTTTTAGAGTAAAATATATTTCTTCAAAACAGTGAAACTTAGTGAAAAAGAAGGCATTGCTTTATATTTTTATAACTCTCTTTAATGGAAGATGGCTAGATTCTCATTGCTGCTTCCACATTGAATTTATTATAGAGCATATAGTTTCTGGAAAACCCTACTGTGCCTTTGTGATAGAATGAGACAAACAAAAGCAAATTGTGCCTTACTATTATTATGATGATTGCTGCCTCATATTGTCTACAGATCCCTAGACCACACTTTGAAAATCAGTGCTCTATGCATTTGCTTATGCTATTCTTTTATTTATTTATTTTTAAAATTTTATTTAAGGAGTACGAACTTTAAGCATTTAATATATACAAATTTGGGAACATGGAAATTCTTCCCCCCACCCATACTCCTACCCTTCTTCCTCCTTTCTCACCCTTTCCCTTTCTAATTTTTTACAAAGATCAGTTTTCAGTTAATTTTATACTCACAAAATTAACCCTTCACTAAGTAGAGAGTTCACCACGCTATTCTTTCAAGAATATGCCTCTTGTTTACAGGAAAACTCCTATTCATGCTTAAAAGTACTAGGAAAAATTACTGCTCCTGTAGCTGTATTCTCATAGCACTTTCTACATACACTAATCAGATCATCTACTATGTGACATTGTGATGGTATGTTCAAATATCTGTTTGTTGTTGTTAGACTATAAATTTCTTAAAGAGAAGCACGTTTTACATATTTTTTCTTTCATTTCCTAGCATGGTACTTGATATTCTATTTGTATGGAAGATAAAAATTTAATTCAGCAAGTAATAAAAACTCACTTTCATTGAGTCCATAATATTTGTGATGAACTAAACATGATCTGTCTCAAGTTTAATCCTCATACTAGTGTTGTGAAGTTGGTGCTGATATTATCAATATTTCTTGTGTGAGGAAACCGAGACTTGCCCAAAGCTCAACAGCTAAAAGTGCCAGACTCTGATGGATCTGACACAATGCCAAGTATACGAGAAATAGTAAAAAGGCAGGAAATATAATCACTGCCTTAAATGTATTTAAAATCCACAGTGGGAGACAAGACACATGCGCAAATGAAAGGCAAATAACAATATAGAAGTTAGCTAACAGCAGACCACAAAGACCATAATTAAAGAAATGCTCATTTAGAAATGGCTACTTACCCAATGAGTTGTTTAGATTGAAACTTTTGGAAAATGTACTGCTTTTAGAAAATCTTTGTTTTAGAATGCATACAAGATAAACACATATTAATTAATAAATTCTATATTCGCTATTGAACTGATGTTATATGTATACTAATAACATATGTGATGCTTCAAAGTATTCATGGAAAGTGGAATTAAGATAATTTCTAGGAACTCTTGAAATACCCTCACATATTCACATACTCAAAGATACAAATAAATGAAAGAAGAATGAGAAAAAAATAAAGATATTCTAAGGTTTTTTTAGCACACTGATGAATATATGTACCACACTTTGGAAGCGATTCTTTTAAACTAGTGGTGCTCAACTTTGGCTATAAATGAGTTCATCTGGGGAGTTTTTAAGATACCTCGCAGGGGTCCCACCTCTCAGGTAAATTAAATCGGAATCTCTGGGGGCTACTTTATATGTCATACTTTTAACCACTTCTTCCCCCAAGCAGAGAATTCAAATGTGCAACCAGAGATGAGAATCATTGATCTGACCATCAATGACTACAGTGCCATGGAGAGAGATCAGTGGACTATGTCCAGACAAGGTGCTGTTATTGGCTGCTTTGGCTTTTTTACATGGAAGAACTGAAAAGTTCCATTTGTGAAATAGAGCAAGGTGGTTTTTATCAATCTCTTCACCTAAGTTAATGCCCATGTTTTGATTTTTTTTTTTTTTAAGTAGTACCCATTTGGCTTGACAAGATCTTGGGATGAGGAGCCATGAATGGTATCTTGTGCATAGTTGAGAATTTCAGTTGAGCCCTTGGGCTAGTTTTCAATAACAGTAATTATGGAGGTGGTGATTTTCTGTAGTTCTGGAAGGCAACTCTCTTACATATGAGGAAAATGTGACACAGAGATGCTGAGTGGAGGGAGGGGACTGACATAGGGCACGACGCTGAGAGGGATGGTTTGGGACATTGGCTGGAGGAGGAAGGGGAGGTGGGTTGTCATTAGACAAATGGTCCTCAAACATATGCTGTGGAATTCACCCTCATAAAGTGCCTCAGTGGACACATAGTACAGAATAATTGTAGCTTCTCCACTTTAAACTGATCATATCACCCCTAGACTTGTGTATAAACATTTTTAAACAAATTGTTCGTGGATTCTCAAATTATAGAAGTGAGAAAGCCCCATAGAATGTCTGCTTTCTCATTCTTGGATCTCTTTTTATTGTAGTAATCCATAACCTTCTCTATAAATGCGGAGGTTGAACTAGATGAGCTCCGAGATTCCTGTAATTCCATGAAAGTTCTGGGCCTGTGTGCATCGCTAGACAGTGTCATCCAAACCTGAGGACACCATCAGAGCACGAAATTGGGGTCTAGTAATTCCCCATTGTGTGACATATTAGAGAGTAGGCATATTCTTGGATAATTTGCAGTTGAGAATACAGAAGCTTGGGCCCAGAGAATTCTGGGTCAAATGTAGTCCTACTCTGCCATGCCTGCTCCATTCAGGCCAATACATGTGAAGGCACAACCCACGCGCTGTTGGATCCAAGAGGGCAGGGGCAGTGTCATGTACAGCCAAGAAAATTCATGCTGACAACTTGTCAAAGCTTTCTTTTTAAGTTTTAACTGGATTTCATGAAATGGAAAACAATGCAAGAAACAATTCTTCATTCTTCAAAACACATGAAAATACTGGGAAGATTCTTAAATGTAGGTGCTAGGAGGACTCTTCACATCCCTTCCTGCCTTGTTTGTGCTATTACTTCTTCTGGATGTCCCTTACCTTGCCTTCTTCCCATAGCCACCTAAAGAAGTCCAAAATGCTGGATGAACATTGAACAAACAGTAACAGTAGTTCATTGTTGTAAATGCTTGTGTGTACCTAATTCAATGTGCTAAATACTCATATTGCCCCCATTTGAGGTGAAGACACTGAGGCACAGAAGGAGTGGGTGACTTGTCCAAGACCACTGGATCTGGAGACCGAGTCTGGACTCAGCCTCAGGGATCAGTCTCTTGTCTGTGCTTTAAATAATACACTTTACTATCCTTTGATGACATTGTCAGGAATGTCACAGAAGAAGAATTTCAAATGTTTGATGAATGCATTAAATCTTTTGTCATTATTTGTGACAAAACTTATTTATTTAACAATATTGATTTGTTTAGAGAGACAGAGAAAGAGAGCTCCCATTTCCCACTTTCCTTCCCAAATGCCCACAACAACCAGGCTAAAATCCAGGAGACCAAAACTGAATCTGAGTCCCCCATGTGGGTGGCAGGGACAAAAGTACTTGAGCTGTTGCTTCCTGGAGAAGGGAGAGTGGTGCCCCAACTCAAACCAGAAAACTTGAATGTGGAATGTGAGTGTCCCAAGGGGTATCTCAACTGCTCCACCAAACGCTCGGCCTGAATACAATTTTTTTAATTAAAAAATGCAATTGCTGGGGAAGGACTTGTGGTAGATTAAATTGCTACTTTGGATAGCCAGATCCCATGTTGGAGTGCCCTGGGTCAAGTCCTGCCTCTGCTTCCCAACCAGCTACCTGCTAATGCACCTACGAGACAGTGAATGATAACCTATGTACTTGGGTCCCTGCCACCCATGTGTGAAACCCTGCTAGCTTTAGCCTGGCCCAGGCCTGGCTGTTGCAGGCATTTGGAGAGTGAACCAGTAGATGGAAAATCTCCCTTTATGTCTCTCCCTCTCTCTCGGTCACTCTGCCTTTCAAATAAACAAATATAACTTTTAAAAAATGAAATTATGCTTATGATCTGTCTATGTGATAAAGCTTTTAAATGGAAGTTAGTATTTGAGGTAACTGAGAAGATGTAACTAGCCCCACTGGTGGGAATGTCAATTTATACAGTCTTTTTTTTTTTTTTTTGACAGGCAGAGTGGACAGTAAGAGAGAGAGACAGAGAGAAAGGTCTTCCTTTGCCGTTGGTTCACCCTCCAATGGCCACTGCAGCCAGCGTGCTGCGCCCGGCGCACCGTGCTGATCCGAAGGCAGGAGCCAGGTACTTATCCTGGTCTCCCATGGGGTGCAGGGCCCAAGCACTTGGGCCATCCTCCACTGCACTCCCGGGCCATAGCAGAGAGCTGGCCTGGAAGAGGGGCAACCGGGACAGAATCCGGTGCCCTGGCCGGGACTAGAACCTGGTGTGCCGGCGCCGCTAGGCAGAGGATTAGCCTATTGAGCCGCGGCACCGGCCTATACAGTCTTTCTGAAAGATAGTTTGGTGGTATATGACAAGTCCCTCAGATATAGTGGACCCTCAGACTCAGAAATTCCACATCCATGAATTCATACTAAGAAAAATTTAGGACAAGTTAAAAAAATGAACACACAAAACTTATACCAGAGTATTACTAAAAATAGCAAAAAGTTGGAATGAACAGCAATAATTGAAAATTTGGAAACTGGCAAAATCATGACATAGCTCCTTTGCTAAGGAAAATATGCAGATATTAAGAAAGTAATAAATACATGTTTGCTGCATTTAAAGGTGTTCAAAATAATGTAAAGTTTTAAAAATACATATTTTAAAAGTTAAAAAAATTATGTTGGTAGTAGTAATAGAGAATTTACAAATTTCTTTGTACTTTATGGAAACTTCCAACTTCCAACAACATATTACTTATGAGATATTAGAAAGGAAAAAGAAAAATCCTAGACTTCCTTGCCTGAGCCTCTGGAAAACTTTTTGCACGTGTGCAAGGAAAGCAATGGCTCTAACCAGAATGAGCTCAAAGTGAAATTAAAGGCTAGCATTTATTGAGCACTCACTGTGTGCCAGGAGCTCTGCTAAAGACTTTGAATGATTTCTTTTCATTCTTTCAACTCTGATATGTGAGCACTCTCAGTCATCCTTTTTACAGCCTAAGAAACCAAAGTGCAAAGAGATTAAATAACTTGCTCAAGTTCACAGAGGAAGTAGTTTTGAGGGGGTGTGAATAATTTGTAGGATTCAGAAATAAAACAGAAATAAAGAGATAAAGTTGAGCCTCCTAAAAGAGGGAGCATGAGCTAGTTCACCTAACCCAGAGGATCACTTTTTCTGGTTAAAACTAAAACCATCCCTTGTAGAGATTTGACCCTGAGGGGACACGTGATGGCTGATGGGTGAATACCGATATTTTGTGACTTAGTGTTACTGTATGTGATGTAAGACCTTGCAGTTAATTTTTCTTCCAGATAGAAAATACTTCTGTGGTAGATTCTTGTTTCTTTGATTTTTTTTTAATTAGATCAGTTGCAAAGTATATCCAATCTGAATAAGAACCTGAGAGTAAGTCAATTCAGTTATGGATTTTGCTTGGTTTAACATCGCCTTCCTCCTCCTCTTCCCGGACATCGCTGTCCCCCTCCCCCAATTTCCCTTCTAATACTTGTCTCTACACAACATTGATCTTGCTCCTTACATCTTTGAGATTTCCACCTTTCATATCCTGCTCTTCCTCATTTATTGGCTGGGAAAAGTAGACACAGAAATCCTAAATGCCCTGGTAAGACCAGAACTTCTAAACAGTAGGGCCCTAGGAGTGGTAGTGTAGTAAGTTTCCTAAGTACTTTAGTTTTTTTTTTTTTTTTTTTTTTAGAGATTTATTGATTTTATTTGAAAGGCAGAGTTACAGAGGGGCAGAGGCAGAGAGAGAAAGAGAGCGATAGCTTCCATCCGCTGGTTCACTCCCCGGATGGCAGCAACGGCTGGAGCTAGGCCAAGAGCCAGGAGCTTCTTCCGGGTGTCCCACGCGGGTGCAGGGGCCCAAGGACTTGGGCCGTCCTCTACTGCTTTCCCAGGCCACAGCAGGGAGCTGGATTGGAAGGATGCTGGCACTGCAGGCGGCAGCTTTACCCACTAAGTCACAGAGCAGGTCCCCCTAAGTAATTAGTTATCAAGTTACAAGGAAAGTGTATCCAGTGCCCTAATACCTGTGTCTGCCTAACCTCAGGGAGCCTACCGACAATGACCAGTTGCCTACACTGCTAACAATCATCAATATTTTATCTCAGATAGAAGAGACCAGGATCTTGAAAGGGCAGGAGAACCTTTGCGACTGCCATTCTTTTGTTGATGACATTTATGTTCCTGAAATGCTTCTTGTCATCCTTCCTTTGCTCCCCAGTCACTGAAACTGACTCAAGGGTCCCCTGTTCTATAAGGAATTTCTAGTGCAATGAAGTGAGAATAATCTCAATATACATGGAACTCTATAGGAAGCTTGTACTGCTTTCCTTGGCGGTGACTTTTAAAATAAGTTTTAGAGTTACGTTCCTCTTCCCTGGAGGGACAGGAACTCTATTAAATGACAACAAGAAAACGACAGAAATGACTAGTATGGTATTAGCCTATTTATTTCGGTAGAGAGAAGCCTAGTGGCTTATAGGCGACAAGATCCATCAGCCTAAGCCTTCAGTACATGAGGTTTCAATTAGATCGAGAAATTCAGTGTATTGAGAACCTACTCTGTGCATGGGGTTATTTGACTTTTAACTCAAGAAGGAAAAGTAGGAGATGGTGTACAGAGGCCTGGTTTGATCATCACTATAACATATGAGGACACTTCAAAAAGTTCGTGGGAAAATGGAATCAAAAGATAAGTTTGTTTTGGTGCATTTTTGAATAGTTTTTCATAATAAGCACTTTCCATGAGCTTTTCAAATGTTTCTGCACTAAAATAAACTTATCCTCGCAATCAATTTTCCATGGACTTTTTGAAGCGTCCTCAGATTCTTAGTTACTACTTGGAGTTTGGGTTCCTTCATCTGTCTGTCAATGGGACAAATGACTCAAAGCTGCACATACATAATAAAACTGCTGTGAGAAGAAAACAAAATAATTTATGTAAGGGGCAGATGTTTAGTGCAGTTAAGACACCCGCATCCCATATACCAGAGTGCCTGGCTTCAAGTTCTGGATATGCTCTCAATTCCCGTTTCTTGATAAAGCACACCCTGGGAGGCAGCAAGTGATGGCTCAGGTACAGGGTCCCTGCCACCCATCTGGGAAACTTGATTGAGATCTTGGCTTCCAGCTTTGACCAGGCTCAGCCCCAGCCATTGCTCTCTCTCTCTCTCTCTCTCGCTCTCTCGCTCTCTCTCTCTCTGTGCCTCTCAAATGAAAAAAGGTATGACAAAGCCTTCAAAAGCTGAAAGCACTAGGCGAACCCAATGCCTTGTTTGGTTTTATTATAAAGCAAAAAGCAAACCCTGAGTCACAGAGGAGATTGACATCATAAAGATGGGTGGTAATGACTAGGAATCGCTTATGATCAATGAATCTAACTGTAGAAATGATATCTACCAAGAAAACGCCTGAGTGGCTGAGGAGGTCTTAGGGAGATGAAGACAGCTCATATTAAATCAAAGGAGAATATTAATTTTGCTGGAAAATGGAACTCTGGCAGTTTTTTTTTTCCTAAAGTGCTATCTAAACTTTGATCTGTAAAACAAGTTTTTCAAGAAGAAAAATGGGTCAAATAAGTTTGAGTTAGATAAAACCAAATAGAATTTTCACTCACAGCCTTTACAACGCTAACATGACTCATCAAAAATGAGAGATACCGGATGCTTTAATCTTCTCAAGGGCAATAATAACCTGGCTAAAGAGGAAATTCAACTCATTGTATTTGATTGGACTGAAGAAAGTAGGAAGATACTTCAGAAAGGTTATGGAAATGGAATTAAAGGTAAGTTAATTTTGGTGCAAAGACTATTGAAATCCATGTATATGAGGAGCCTTCAAAAAGTTCAGAGAAAATGGATGTTGTAAAAAAGCTATGCATGGATTTCACAATTTTTTTGTGCCAGAAACAAAACTATATTTTAATTCCATTTCCATGAACTTTTGGAACCCTTTTGTATCTTTTCATGATTTTCTTGGACTTTCTGAAATGACAACCAAAAAAGGAGGACTCGAGTGATATTCCTCCAGCACTCCAGAAGAGAAAAAGACTTTGGTCTGGGTTTTTGTGGAAACTATGGTCCTAGGAAAGCTGGATTCTTATATGAGTGAAGAAATTAATCAGGCTCACCTAAGTCTGGGAGCAATCTCTCCCCAGACCAGTGCTGCAGACCAGTGCTGGGCCCATCTACCATCCTTCTGCTCTCTCACTCATCTTCCCGGCACTGGAATAACGGTGAACAGACTAAATAATGGGCAGCAGCATCAAGGAAAAAAACCCCACAAATTAAAATGATTGAATTTTTTCTTATTAGCAATGAAAAAAAATAACATATACTCATTTTAAATTTCAAAAAGAAGAAATATACAGTAATAAATAGTAGGTGAAGACAATCCTTCCCTACCTATTCTCATGACACATAGTTTAGATATGCTGCATTAAAAAACAAAATGACTAGAAGCCAATTCTTAATATCCCATAGCAACTATTTGACCAACTCTCTATAGCTGGGCATTTAGGTAAATTAATAATTTTCCATCACTATAGTGTGATGTAGTATGAGATAGATATACAGAAGAATGAATTGCCATGTGTAAGTAAATTTACAACATGGCTATGTCCTGCCAAACTGGCCCAGTAAGGAGTGTACATATTTATACCTCCAGCAGCCATATATGAGTTTGATTGGTTCAGTCAATTGCTTAGGATAGATTAAGTCTACAGCAAAGACAAAATTGATTACCTAGATTTCAAACTCTTAGGAACTTGGTGATGGAAGAGCTGCTTCTGGGTAGGGTCTTGTCTATGCATGCAGCAGCTCGGCCTAAGCAACATGGATCTTGTATCTCTTCATAACTGTAAACTGGATCATGGTATGGCTCCCACAATTTGTTAGCTGGCCCATTAGTTTCCTGTAAAAATTCTAATCAGCTGCTATTTGTGAGGGGTAGTTAAAGTTCCCTGAAAAGTATCACTTGTAACTAAAGAATAAGATAATCAAAACTTCACCTTTGTTGTTGTCAAGGTTGATATTGAGCAATGTGGGTTATGTCTGCTGTGCAAGTGGGCTTCCCTATCCTTTCTCTGTCATCACAGGAACCACACCCACTCTTAGGCAGCACCAAAACTACTGCCGATTTTTTTGCGGGCTAAAGAGAAAAATCATGGGCAGATTCATTAGCTGGTGAGAACCAGGAGCCCATGCCCTATGTGCACAGTCTCCCTAAGGAGGGACTTGGCAACTCATAGCTAGACTTTTTTAAGTTCACCAATTGGATTACATCTCTTTTCTTTCCCTAGGGAAGCATAAATGAAGAAATAGAGGAAATTTAGTTATTCCCTCCATAAGAATGAAATATCAGGACGAGGGGAGATGGCTTTTTTGCCACCCCTCCAACTATCCCAACAGTAGTGTCTGCCTAGATTTGAATATTTAGTAAGAAAGATGACCATGATCAATTATAATGTCTACAGTGGCTGTGTGTGGGGGAGTTATGGCATATTTGTCATCCATTGTCAATCCTATGATAATTATGCAATGAATAATATGTGATTAATACAAAAGTTTGGTGCGACTGTGTCTTCTAAGTTATAAAAGGATTTTAGTCCTGACCAACCACCCCTAAGACTTTCTGTCTCTATTTTCTAAAATGTCTAAGTCTCTCTTCCATCATAGGGTGGAGAGATAGTCTGCTCCCAAATAATTTATGACAGTCTATGTCTTTATATCTCTTGGTACTATTCCCAGTACAGAGCTGATATTTTTATTGTAATGGCTCACCATTAAGGACTCACATATCAAAATTTCCAGCTTTTACACTGGGGTAACAGAGGCACAAAGAAAAAAAAAAAGACAATATTTGCCAAGTGACCAAGGATAGTGGAAAAATTGAGATTTTCCAGCTATTAAGAATTTATTACAAGCAAGGCAGCATTTAAACAAAATGATGCCAATATTGTCTTTCTAAACACCTGGTATGTTGATATTCTTTCTTACAAAAGGATTTTTTGTTTATTTTATTTTTTACATGCAGATAATTTCCATTTGCAGTAGTAAGGAGAGAAAAACTTTTTTACTTCATTGGATAACTTTGGTTAAAGAGATGAGCCAGATATGTTAGTATCCAATTAAATTGGAGTAAAAAATGCATGAGCTACCCAATAGAAAAATAACAGTCACTAAGTAGGATAGTGTTAGGGGACAGGGCCAGGGTTTATTGAGGAGGAAATGTTGAGAAGACAAAAAGAGGAGAGAGCTTTTCTTCCATTAATGTCTTTCCTGGTGGACACTTCATTATTTCCGGCCCTTTCCCATAAACAGCCAATAAGAGGACCGCTCCCGAGGGTGGGACTTTAATTAACATGTGGATCAGGCAAATGGTTCCCAAGGACCCTGACCAGAGACCTCTTCATTGAGCTTACTGCTTTCAAAACTTCAGGCATTGGCATATTTTCTTTCTGATTTTTGCTTTATCATTTCACCACATTTACTGCCTCCCTCCTAATTAGTATCTGTTTATATTGACTGACTTTTAAAATGCTTGTGACTGAAAGAGAAGTCAGGATCCACTTCCTGTAAAAAGCAGATAATCATTAAAATAAATACAATGAAAATAGAAAGTTGATTAATTTTTTTAAAAATTCAGTAATAAAAATAACTAACAGTAAAACTGACACACACACACACATTTCTATATCTAAAGTAAGCTTCTCTATGAAAAGAATAGACCTATTTATTTATAGGCAGTAATGGAGGGATAATTAAGCCATTTGTGCTTGGTTCTTCCTAAAATTATGTCATTATTTATGGTATGGGAAACAGATTTTTCAAGAAGGCAGTGAGATATGTTAAGAAAAACTTGATGTTTCTAGTCCCAACTGTTACTGGTTCCACACAGTAAAAGTAGGATGATTAAGGGTACTTTAAAAAGCTCATAGAGGGACATTTGGCACAGTGGTTAAATAACCACGTGTGGTGCCTGCATCCCGTGGTGGAGTGCCTTCCTCCAGTCTCAGCTCCTCTACTTCCAATTCAGCTTCTTGCTAATGTTCACCCTGAGAGGCAGCAGATGATGGCCCAAGTATTTGAATCCCTGCCACCCAGGTGGGTGACCCACATGGTTGTGTGGACATTTGGGAAGTAAACCAGCTGATGGAAGATCTCTTTAGATCTCTTTCTCTTTCTCTCTCTATCTCTTAGTGCATGTGTGTGTGATTACCTTTCACATATAAAAAAGTTCATGGAAAAACAGAATTAAAAGATAAGTTAAATTTGATGCAAAAATAGATTGAAATCCATACATAATTTTTTTATAATATGAGCTTTTTTTGGTAGATCATTCATAGTATTTACTTCAAAGGTTTGTTGTGAGACCAAAATATAAGTGTATTGAAAAGTATGTAGGGGACCAGCATTGTGGTATAGAGGGCTAAGCTGCCACCTGTGAGGCCGGCATCCCACATAAACGCCAGTTCCAGTCCTGGCGGCTCCACTTCCAATCCAGTTCTCTGTTAATGTGCCTGTGAAATCAGCAGAAGATAGTCCAAGTGATTGGGCCCTTGCCATCCAAATGGGAGACCCAGATGAAGCTTCAGGCTCCTGGCTTCCATCTGGCCCAACCCTAGCTGTTGTGGTCATTTGGAGAGTGAAACAGCAGATGAAAGATCTCTGTCTCTCTTTTTCTCTCTTTGTGTCTCTCTCTGTAACTCTGCCTTTCAAATAGATATAAATCTCAAGAAAAGCATTTATGACATATTTAGGCAAATTTAGCTTTATTTTCCTTATTAGTCAGCTTTTTGCCACTATAACTAAGTGCCTGACATAGGCTGCTCATGAAGGAAGGAGGTTTTATTTCAGTTCATAGTGTTGGAGGTCCACAGTCCAAGACTGGGCAGCCATGTTCAGCATTTGACAGCGATCTTCCTGGTAAAATCCCATGATGGTACAAAGCATGACATGGCAAGAAAGGCACAAGTCTCTCTCTCCTTACGAAGCCACCGGGGTTCAATCACAAGGGCAGCACTCTGACAACCTGATTCAAATGAGTCACTTTCCAAGGGTTCACCTCTGCACAACACAATGGGATTAAATTCCCACTTAGTACCATTATTTCAAGACTTTTGGAACCAAACCTTTAATGCACATTCCTTGGAGGGGTGGAAGGGCTCCCAAACCAATATTCTAACAGTGGAAATTCTTTTCTTCAAATATGATATGTGTCGACCAGCTCCAGTCTTCAAGTATTTTTGCCTTGGATGGAGAAAAACATAACAAAACAGAATCACAGCATTTGAGGAATGGATCTGCATTGCTCAGAAAAAATAAACAACATTTATGGGCTGTATTTATTTTCCATTCGAAATAAAAATAGCTTTATTGAGTCCCATGGGAAAAATGTACTGTCTTACAACTTACATGATCTACTTCATTGACTAGAAGAATGTCAATGAAAAAATTTTCACAGTTTATAGTCACTCAATATTAATATCTGGGTGTGTCTGAGAAGCAGCACCAGAGGCAACATTTTAATCTCTTAGATTTCAATACAAAGCAAGTCCAAGGGAACACAGAGGCCCTTGGGCCCCAGTAGCCCCTCATTTAGCAGCCTGGTCCTTTAATTACTGATGAGGAAACAGACTCACTGCATCAAGTTTCTCCACAATTATAAAACCACAGAGCATCACACAATGTGCACTCTCATTTAATGTTTATTAGTGACCCAATGTCAACTGACAGCATTTCAGTGCAAGGAAATGCAGGGCTTGTGTAGCTCAGGAGTCAGGCGTCTAACATTAGCAAATGATGTGGGTCTGGGGACACGAGGGGAATGAGAGAAAGGGAGCGGTCCTAAGCTGTTCCCATGTGAAACTTTTGACTCAGGGTTACCAGCTTTGACTGCTAAAGAGAAGGTAGAGATTTGGCATACGGGATTTTTATGTAAAATTTTCTTTATATGTTAAAATTAATACACAATTAAACACACCACCTCCTACCCTCATCCGTAGCCACACACACATACACATAAACACACACACACACACACACACACACGAGAGAGAGAGAGAGAGAGGGAGAGAGAGAGAGAGAGAGAAGAGGAGAGAGAGAGAAGGAGAGAGAGAGAGAGAGAAGAGAGAGAGAGAGAGAGAGAGAAAGAAAGAGATGGGAAACAGAGGCCGGACTAGGAGAAGTGACTTAACCAAGGTCATACTAAAAGCCTCTGTTCTTAAACTTCCTGTGAAAAGATGACAGATCATTCATGTAAAAAACTATACAATGGAATAAAACTGGAAACTGACAAGCTAGAGAACAATAATTCTGAGCAAAGCCCTTTGTTTAGTTGTCTATATCCTGTATTATCCAAGTTGGTGAAAACAAAAAGTTAAGAAAGTGGACCACTGCAATAATAAGTTGGTAGGAGAGGGTTTGAAAATTAAATGGAAGTATTCATTGGTGCAAGACATTTGCAGAAATGAGCCTCTATTCTAAGATCATGGATCAGCCTGTAAGGTAATGTGGAAGTATGTCAGTGATTTACCCATGGCTCCAGAGATAAAGTTGAATGAGATCATGAGTATCATTTGCATTTCCATGGAAAGAAAACTCATGCATATTTGGCAGTAATCTTTGAGGATGAATAAATGGATGAATGATTCATTCATTCATTGACACCACATATAATGACTGACCTTTTACTGTGAGTTACTCATGGTTCAAATACTAAGGATAGAGCAAGAGCAAGAGAAACTGTCCATGCCCTAAAGTGACTAATATCTTAGTGAGTTGGAGGAGCTGCTGAGGCCATTCTCGACAGGCTAAATGATGGATCAGCTCTTCCTTCTCTTTTAGCCATGCCAAGAAGAACAAGAAAGTTGATGGTGGCATTGAGAAGAGAAAGTTGACCCTTTTGCTGCTGGTCCAGTATTTTACTGGCATGGTAATGATATGCTTGCTGGTCTGGATTGTGGCACAGACATTTACAGTTTGAATAAAAGGTCTAAAAATACCAGAAGCCAAAAGATGTAATTAACAGGATAAGGTATGGGGGAACTGATATCAATTTACTTTTTTGTTGCCCATGACTCCCTTAAAACAATATCTGAAACCCAGAACAAACAAGGCCTGCACCTAAATTAAACCCCATGGTTAGCTTTGTTAGGGAGATGCACATTTCTATGAGTGATTTGTCTTCAGCCCTGTTGGCTCTGGCAGATTTATAGGGTTTATATTTTCACACACAAATTGTGCTTAAACAATTTCCCCAATTACCTGGAACACTGCCCCCTCCTCCCAGCTCCCTGTCAGATGTGCCCATCTGCTATCTCCTCCAACCCCAGATTTTTTCTTCCATCACAAAGCAGTTGTTGACATTGTAAGGTAAGTCCGATTCTTAGTTGAAGTTTACGTCCCAGAGGGTCTCTCTTTGGGGAGAAAATCGGCTGCGGGTAGAGTTGCACATTCCTGATGTCAGGGCCAGCTCCCTCTGAAGCCTGCATTCCCACAAACAACTGCACCGCCCTCTCCTTGTGGCTCTCTTTTCTTAGGAAGGATCAAGACGCCTTGTCCTTGACCCTCCACGTGCCAGGGATGCTGCATGCAGTGATGTCAGTAGAGGGTCACAGGGAAGGTGGAAGATGGGCCTAACAGCTCTTGAGTTAAACCTCCCTTGGTCAGGTCCCACATACTGGATGATTTTGTGATCTCATATGGGTCACTTCTCCTTTTAACAGCCCTATGCTTAAAGTTTGTGTTTTTTTTTTTGTTTGTTTTTTTTTTTTTTTTTTTTTTTTTCATTTTCTTTGAAAGGCTGAGAGACAGATCTTCAACTGTGGGTTCACTTTCCAAATGCCTGCAACAGCTAGGCCTAAACCAGGAGCTGGAACTTCATCTGGGTCTTCCACGTGGGTGTCAGGGACCCAGCTGCTTGAGCCATCATCTGCTGCTTTCCATGGTGTGCATTCGCAGGAAGGTGGAGCTGGAAACAGAGCCAAGGTTTGAACCAGGCACTCCAGTATGGGGAGCAGGGTTCTAAGTGGTGACCCAATTGCTATGACAGATGCCTACCCACAAGTCATTTTTAAAACTTATTTCTCCAGGACTGGTGCTATGGAGTAGCAGGTGAAGCCGCTGCCTGCAGTGCCAGCATCCCATATGGGCGCCAGTTCAAGTCCCGGCTGCTCCGCTCCTGATCCGGCTCTCTGCTGTGGCCTGGGAAAGCAGAAGATGGCCCAAGAGCTTGGGCCCCTGCACCCGCGTAGGACATCCAGAAGAAGCTCCTGGTTCCCGGCTTCAGGTCTGCCTAGCTCTGGCCGTTGTGGCCATTTGGGGGAGTGAACCAGAGGCTGGGAAACCTCTTTCTCTTTCTCTCTCTCTCTCTCTGCCTCTGCCTTTCAAATAAATAAATAAATCCAAAAAACAAACAAACAAAAAACAAAAACAAAACAAAAAAAACTTAGTTCTCTGGCAGTGAGAGCAATTTGGAAGTTGTGGTGGCTAGCAAATGTCTCACTGGCATCCACAGATGATGGCACCTGGCCGCGCTGAACGCACTGAGTGAGGGTGTTACCAAGGGTGGCTATCACCTTTTGGGAATGTCCACTGATGGTGTGAAGATGGACCCTTTCAGGGCATTTCATCGCAGCAAAGTCCCTATTAAGTTAGGCTAACATAATAAATGGTGATCTTAAGAGACGAAGTAGAAAAACGTAGGAGGAAGAGGTTTAGAATCAGGTAATCTGGGGCCGGCACTGTGGCGCAGCAGGTGAAGGCCCGGGTCTCAGTGCCAGCATCCCGGCTGCTCCACTTCCCATCCAGCTCTCTGCTGTGGCCTGGGAAAGCAGTAGAAGATGGCCCAAGTCCTTGGGCTCCTGCACCCGCATGGGAGACCTGGAGGAAACTTCTGGATCCTGGCTTCGGATCGGCACAGCTCCAGTCATTGCAGCCATCTGTGGAGTGAACTGCTCTCTCCCTCTCTCTCTCTCTCTCTCTCTCTTTCTCTGTAACTCTACTTTTCAACTAACTAAATAAATCTTTTTAAAAATCAGGTAACCTTTGATTTGTGCTCTTGCTTTATTGCTTTCTAGCTTCAGAACACCGGACCAGTAACTTAAATTGTCAGCCTGGTTTTTCTGTGGGTAAAGAGAAAAGAATTGCCTCTACCATACACCATGGAGTTGTCATATTTTTAAATGAGATGATGTATATGAACGTGGTTAAAACAGTGGCCTGATGTCAGTGAGAAATCAATGAAAGTTAATTTTTACTCATGGCATAAAGTTGAGCTACAGAATATTTTACACAAATTCAGTTTTTTTAAAACAAAGATTTATGTATTTATTTGAAAGTCAGAGTTTCACAGAGAGAGAAGGAGAGGCAGAGAGACAAAGAGGACTTCCATCTGCTGGTTCATTCCTTAATTAACCGCAATGGCAGGAGCTGCGCCAATCCAAAGCCAGGAGCCAGGAGCTTCCTCCAGGTCTCCCACGTGGGTTCAGGGGCCCAAGGACTTGGACCATCTTCTACTGCTTTCCCAGGCCATAGCAGAGAGCTGGATGGGAAGCGGAGCAGCTAGGTCTTGAACTGGTGCCCATATGGGATGCCGGCACTGCAGGCAGCAGCTTTATCCACTATGCCACAGCACTGGCCCCAAGCCTTTTAAAATTTTTTTTAGGACTTATTTATGGGGCTGGTGTTGTGGCTCAGCGGGTTAACGCTCTGGCCTGAAGCTCTGGCATCCCATATGGGCACCGGTTCAAGACCCGGCTGCTCCGCTTCCTATACAGCTCTCTGCTGTGGCCTGGGATAGCAGTAGAAGATGGCCCAAGTCCTTGGGTCCCTGCACCCACATGGGAGAGCTGGAAGAAGCTCCTGGCTCCTGGCTTCCGATCGGCGCAGCTCCAGCCATTGCGGCCAACTGGGGAGTGAACCATTGGATGGAAAACCTCTCTTTCTCTCCTCTCTCTATGTAACTCTGACTTTCAAATAAAATAAATAAATAAATCTTTTAAAAATTTATTTAGTTAGTTAGTTATTTGAAAAGCAGAGTTACAGAGCAGCTAGAGGCAGAGAGAAAGAGGTCTTTAATCCTCTGGTTCACTCCCCAAATGGCCCCAATGGCCAGAGCTGGGCCGATACAAAACCAGGAGCCAGGATCTTCTTCTGGGTCTCCCACACAGGTGCAGATGCCCAATGACTTGAACCATGTTCTACTGGTTTTTCAGGCTGTAGCAGAGAGTTGGATCAGAAGTGGAGCAACTGGGGCTAGAACTAGGGCCCATATGGGATGCTGGCACTGCAGGCGGCAGCTTTGTCTGCTATGCCACAGCACCAGCCCCTCTGCGGTAAGTCTTTATGTCATTTTGTGCAAATGTGTATTGAATTTAGCTCCCTCTAAGAAATGGTAAAAGTTGAATTTGAATTTGCAGTCTCTGGATTCCTAGGGTTTTACTATTACCCAAAGCCTTACTTTTGAAAAGATCTCACATATTTTGATTATTTTTTTTATTTAAAGGAAGAGACAGATCTTCAATTTGCTGTTTACTTCCCCAAATTTCTGAAACATCTAGTGCTTGGGCCAGGCCATGGGTAGAAGATGAGAAATCAATCCAGGTCTCTCACACGGTGATAGGAGCCCAACTGCTTGAGCCATCATCTGCTGCCTCCCAGAGTGTGCACTAGCTGCAAGCTGGGATTGCAAGTGGAACCAGGGTTCAAACCCAGGTGCTCTGATGTGGGGTGCAGGCATCTCAAATTGCACCCTAACCGCCATACCAAATATTTGCCCCAGAACTTGAGTATTTTCAATCTGAGCCAATGTAGTCCTATACCTTGTGCAGTTGACCTAGACTGTGTCCTGTCTGTGACATGATTTTGAGATACAGTTCTTGGCGATGGCCTTCAATGATAGTGATAAAAATAATAATAACGATAATACCTCCTAAATTTGTATGTGGTTGTAATGATTTCATTTGTGCTTCACAGAGTCTCTGTATGATAACAAAACACACATTATTATCCACATTTTGCAGTAGAGAAAATTGAGGTTTGGAGAGAGAAATCATTTTGTTTATGACATTTGCTTCAGAGGTTTACAAACCTTTATGCAGCTATGTAGTTGTAAAGCTGTTTCTAAAACTGAAATATTCCCTGGAAGAGAAAACACATGAATTGGATAACAACCTTCCTGTTCGTGCTGATATGCACTGATCCCCAGTATGAAGTAGGATGGTGGCTTTCTTTGACAAGGACCATGGCAGCACTGACAGGTGGTCATGAGAGAATGAAGCTCTTTAGTTTCAGGTTCCTATATGGCTTTGAAATCTAGTGAGAGTTGGTGAGATGCGATAGATTGCCCACTTAGTGCTTGTGTAGCTGCTTTCTGAAATACTGGCTTCGAAGGTGATTTGACCATGTTCTGCAGAGTGAGGGCTACACCCTGCCTGCCATTGCTGCAAATTCTCATTCTTGCCTATGTGATGGACCTGGTGAGTGGTAGAATCTATAGAAGAGGAAGAGACCTAGTGTTGGTGATGCTGGTACACACAGTGAGGGGATGAATGAAGCTCAGTGCTTTCAAGTTGAAGACATGGCTCAATAGCTAATGAGACATGACAGCCAATTTTAGAAAACCTTTATTTGCTATCTTCAAGGCAGACTTGACTATTTTGGATAAAATGATAGTGCGATTCATGATTCTTACTGGTTTCATTTTTTTAAATTTTTATTTATTTATTTATTTATTTATTTATTTTTTTGACAGGCAGAGTGGACAGTGAGAGAGAGAGAGACAAGAGAAAGGTCTTCCTTCGCCGTTGGTTCACCCTCCAAGTGGCCGCCTCGGCCGGCATACCGCACTGATCCGATGGCAGGAGCCAGATACTTCTCCTGGTCTCCCATGGGGTGCAGGGCCCAAGCACTTGGGCCATCCTCCACTGCACTCCCTGGCCACAGCAGAGAGCTGGCCTGGAAGAGGGGCAACCGGGACAGAATCCGGTGCCCTGACCAGGACTAGAACCCGGTGTGCTGGCGCCGCAAGGCAGAGGATTAGCCTAGTGAGCCGCGGCGTCGGCCCTTACTGGTTTCAAACAAAGGCACACACTGGCAGGAACCTAGCGAGCTAGACACCTAAACGTAATCCCAGACTTTGTTGGCTTTGAAACTCCTCCAGATGGGCATGCTCACTTTTTTTCCCTAAGGTTTATTTTCTTACCTGAAAGGCAGAGTGACAGAGAGAAAAAGAGAGGGAGAAGGAGGGAGCGAGAGCAGGATCAAGTGCAGGAGTGAGAGCGAGAAGGGTGGGGTGATAGCTTCCATCTGTTGGTTCACTCCCCAAATGACCACAGCAATTAGTACTGGGCCAGGCTGCAGTCAGGAGCCTGGAATTCTATCCTGGTCTCTCACCTGGGCAACAGGGACCCAAGCTCCTAGACCATCTTCCACTGCTTTCCCAGGCACAATAGCAGGGAGCTGGGTGGGAAGCAGAGCAGCTGGGACTTGAACCTGCACTTCGATATGGAATACTGGCATTGCAGGAGGCGGCTTAATGCCCTGTGCCACAATGTGGGCCCTGTACATTGCTCATTTTATCATTATGGTGCTGCAACCTAATTGATGCCTCATTAATGGCAAATGAATTGAACAACACTGTCTGCAAAGCAGGTATGTTTACCTCTCTGTTATGAGTGAAGAAACTTGTCTTCTCACTCCAAATTTGGTAGCCCTTCCACGACACTCATGCATGCTTTCGATGACATTTTTGTCCCGCATCAGAGAGGCAGGCTTTTCATGCTGCAAAGAGGCTGAGCCAATGTATCTTCCATGCTATTCTTTTTCAGTAAAGAAAATGAGGCCCAGAAGAGTTTCACTCAAACACCTATGTGTCCTCCAAAGAGACTTGGGTTTTATCTCACTCATTGCTATGCTACTGAGATAATATAACTTATAGTGTCTCAAAGCTCAAGGATGTACAAAAAGTGCATAGGAAAAATGCAAAGGTTTTCAAGAAAGGTAAAGGTGAAATGGGTATAACTGGGAAAAAGATTTGTATCAGTTAAGGTCATAACAGCTGCTGCAACAAATCCTAAGATTGCAGAGGTTTAACACCATAAAAATTTTTTCTCACTTAGGTGACAGTTGAGAGCAGATGTTGCTGATTAGTGATGGTGGGACTCATGCAGTCATTCAGGTATCCAGGTGAATAGAGGCCCTGCCATCTCCAATCTGTCATTTCCCAGTCAATGACATGCGGGGCACCAACATATGAGAGACAAAATAGAGGGAAGAATGAGGGACCACACGGGAGACTAGGTTTTAGGGGGCACACCTGGAACACATTGCTCTTTCCACACATCATTGTCAGAATTCAGTCGCACAGCCTTACCTGAAGCAAGGGAGGCTGGGAAATGTAGTTGTGCTCATTAAAAGAAGAGAAAGCTGTTGGGTGGCCATCCAGCAACTTCTGCCACAGGGTTTGAAGGTGTGATGGACATGATGTGGAAATGCAACCCTCCTCAGGTTGGAAACAGTTCCATGTGCCTGCCTTCTAGACTTTGCAGAACATAATGATTCTAACCTGTAACTTTGATGAGGAAGGCTGAGTGACTGGAAGAAGGAATACTCATCCTTAAGTACTAAAATCATGAAGTTTCTCCTGCTCATCTCAGCCAGAAGTGGTTGTTTCCTCCTTGCTCTTAGTTTTTGGTAGTCATACTCCCACCTTTTTCTCTTTTCTCTATAATCTTTGATCAATTTCTACTAGTGAAATGCTGTTAAAACCAAATTTATATGTTGGCGTTCTGATATGATTTCATTAGCAAAATATTTCAAGTTTGAAAACTGTGGGATAGGATAATCTCTAAAATTCCTTTAAGCTTCATCAAATCTACAATTGTGTTGACCTAACAACATAACCCGGATTTATAGGATAATTGCCAACTTCTCACTTCACTTTGTACTTGAACCAAGCTTTTGAGTAAGAAGAACATGGAAAGAAAAAAAAAATTAAAGGCTGAGTGTGGAGGAGGAAAAATTCAACCGAATTTATTGAAACCAACGCAGCCCTCCCAGAAATACACCAAAGAATTAAGTGGCCAGCTTTAAGTTATTGTGTCCCATAGTGAATTAGGAAATGGATTCCCCTTAGTGAGCCGTATCTGTTTCTTGTAAATGACTCCAAATAAGTTGGTCACATGAGTATAAAACAGCACCCAGGGGCTGTTTTGAACTGTACTAAACTGAAGTCTACTGTTATCCAACCCAACCCCCAATAAGCAAACTAGCCATATGTAAGTATATACTTTTTGCTTTCTCTGAATTTGCATAAACTTCAGCAGTCTTTCTTTTCTTCTTTTTTTTTTTTAAAGAGGTTTGATAATAGTGTTTGTGTTAAAATCACACCTTCTTTTGAGTTCTTGCATGCATATAGACTTTTGTCATGTTTGTGGACTTAAGTGCTTTTATCTTGCTGTGCAATCAGTCACAACCCAGGGTGGAGGCAGGGAATGTTTGGTACAATATTTCCTATATAAACAGTTTTGCTGTAAAAGGAACAATATGGCTCTAATTTTGATGTATGATCAGTTTAGAAATATGCAAACACATTTGAATATACATCCTGTACAAGACAACGGCAATGTGAAACTGGATACACAAAAGAGTTTGCTTTTTTCTTTTTGGCTCTAGTGATTTCCGCAGCCCTCCCCCAACCAGATAATATCAGCTTTATTTCCAAGCTTTTAAGTGAAAATGCCTGCTTTGATAGCTTTCCCAAATTGATAAAAATATATGTAGTCAAATAGAATTTTTTTAATGGTCAAGTTGTCCCCTGGCACACACACTCTATTTTAGTCTGAATACAAATAAAAGCAGCTTCAATTGAAGAGGGTTGAAAATTTTCAAATGTAGCCTGTGAAGTGAAATTGGAAGTGGCAGTAGTAGACACATAGCCCAGGGATATTTAAGATGCATTTGTTCTGTGTGAGAAAAGCACTTGGATCATTAGGTCCTATTCAACTGTGCCAGGTGGGAGGTGAACCTTTGTTGCTCTGATTTGGTCACAGGCTGCCCAGGTGTGGTTGGCCATTGATGGGGCAGCCTTGGAGTGGGGGGAATCTTTGCTTTTCAGTCTCTTTCCCACATCACAACTTGGAGTTGAACAAAAGACACTCAGTGGACGTAGCTGTGATTTTGCTGCTCACAGTTTCTATGAGTGAACAAAGAAAGAGCTTTTCTTAAAAAGCAAAAGTATTAACCATAATCCCATCACCACAACATCAGGACCATTTATTGCGAATTTATTAACTACCAGAGACAATTGGGAAAATTTTTGAGGGTACTTGAGGAAGTTCAAGGAAAAATGGGACTTAAAGATGTTTGTTTTGGTGCAAAAAATTTGGAAATCATTTCATAGTATTTTGAGACTATGCATTCCCATGAACTTTTTAAAGACCTCTCACATACATAGATATTTCCGCATATAAAATAAATAAATGCTTTATTTTTCTCATTTGGAATAAGAATGAATATATGCATATACACACAGCAGAATATATTACATTGGAATGTAGGGATATTTTAAAATTAGCTTAAGGATTTTTTAATGTTATTTCTACAATCTTCATCACAATGATGCTGTCATTCTTAATGGCTGCATAGTATGTGTTAAAATATATTTGCTGTGTGATTTCAAATTATATGTTAGACATTATGCTTTTATTTATTTATTTATTTGACAGGTAGAGGTATAGACAGTGAAAGAGAGAGACAGAGAGAAAGGTCTTCCTTCCGTTGGTTTACTCCCCAAATGGCCGCCGCAGCCAGTGCTGCGCTAATGCAAAGCCAGGAGCCAGGTGCCTCTTCCAGGTCTCCCATGCCAGTGCAGGGCTCAAGCACTTGGGCCAACCTCTGCTGCCTTCCCAGGCCACAGCAGAGAGCTGGACTGGATGAGTAGCAACTGGGACTAGAACCTGGTGCCCACATGGGATGCCAGCGCCACGGGCAGAGGATTAGCCAAGTGAGCCATGGTGCCGGCCCCGACATTATGCTTTTTGCAAACATTAGGCATTTTGCTGTCCCTCACTAAAAAGAGAAAATAGATAGAAGTATGTATTTCCATTTTATTTCTATTATTTCCATCTTGTAAATGTTGTGGTTGAGAGTTGCAGGACTTAAGTAACTTACCCACAATTGAATATCTGATGAATGGGCAGAAATGTCAAGAGAGACTTTTTTTTTAATTTACTTCTTTTTATTGGAAAGGCAGAATTAAAAAGAGAAAGAGGAAGAGACAGAAGGAAATCTTCTGTCTGCTGGTTCATTCCCCAAATGGCCACAACAGCCAGAGCAGGGATGATCTGAAGCCAGGAGCTTCATCCATCTCCCACATGGGTTCAGGGGCCCAAGCACTCAGACCATCCTCTGCTGTATTCCCAGGCACATTAGCAAGGAGCTGGATCAGAAGTGGAGCAGCTGGGATTCACACCCATATGAGATGCTGGCACCAAAGGAGGCAGCTTTTACCCACCACACCAGAATGCGGGCCCCAGCCCCACCAAGGCAGACTTTTTAAACTTCATATCTAGGGCCCTTTCCACTCTTCCACAGCTGCTTTCTGAAAGTTAGCAGCAAGTCACAAAGTATGTGACATTTGGGGCATGGATAATTATTGTATCCTTTGTGGGTACTCTGATCTTACTGTGTACGTCTCTTAAAATGTCTATGTTGATACGCCAACCCCCAAGGCGATGGTATCAGGAGTTGGGGCCTTTGGGGAGATGACGAGATCATGAGGGTGTAGAGGCCCACAGGAGCTCGTTGTCCTTCCACCCTGTTAGGACACAGTGAGAAGGCATCATCACCATCTGTGAACCAGAAAGTGGGCATCATTAAGGTGAAGGTGCTTTGATCTTGGACCTCTCAGCCTCCAAAGCTGTGAGTAATGAATTTCTGTTGTTTATGTTACCCAGTCTATATCATTTTGTTACAGGAGGCTGAACGGACTAAGAGAGTGGGCAGTAAATTCTCTATGTGGACAGCAGCTGAATGTAGCCATGAATGCTGATTTTCTTCCCAATGAAAGCTTATTGAGTGAACTCCAACAATAAGATGTGTGCTTGGATAGGTGTTCCAGTGATCATGATGGGTTTGGGCAGATCTACCAGGACCCAGAAACCTGTCTTAAGGTGGACTTTCCCTCATTTTATTGTGGAGATGATGGATGGCGTGCTTGAGATACATTTCAGACCTGGTTGGATGAGCATTTCTTTCTTTCAATAGTTACGTACTTCCATGGGGACTTCAAAAAGTTAACAGAAAAATGAAATTAAAAGATAATCTGATTTTTGTGCCAGAAAATTTTGAAATTCATACATTGTTTTCATAATGCCAATTTACCATGAACTTTTTGAAGACTCTCTCATATTTTAAGGTCTGTTTATTAGAAAAAAATATAGAGCTAGCCCAATCAACACAGCAATTTTCACCTATATTATAGCTTAGCATGAGGCTAAATTAAGGTTTAAAAGTGAGTCATCTAAAGAAAAATATCTAGCAAGTAATAATTCAGGTGGCATTAGGCTGTGCAAAATCCCAAAGGTGGCTTGTGTGTGAAGGAGGCGGGGCTACCCTGTCTGAAACACATATCGCTGTCTCCTGCCTCTCATTTTGCACCACCATGACATTCTCTTACTGCGGCACCAAGCCTCCGTGATCTTTCTGGCTGGAACCCTGCCTGGCTTGCCCTTTGGATTCATCACTTCTTCATCCCAGCTCTTGGCACAGTGTCCAGCGCATAGTAGGAAACTAGGCCGGGATCTCAGTTTCTCTGTTTGTAAAATGGCCAACAGGCCAACCTGCTGCTTGCCACTGTGCTGGCTCTCAGCAGCAAACCCAGCGATCCAGGGTTCCCGAAGTCTGATCCGCAGGAAGAGAAGGGAACAAGGGACAGAAATAGAACTAGAAATCTTGAACACAGATAAAAGGCTTTTGATATTTGCATGAAATATGCTTCTTAAAGAGGAACTATTTTTATAGTATTATCTATAAGAGATTATAGGCAAAAATTAATTTTCTAAGTCTTTATAGTTAAAACAGTCTGTGCACAGAAGGAATTTAAATTCCTCTTTTAATAAAAAACTGTGCATTGTCCTGCAGGCAAAGGGCTTGGTTTCTTTGTGTGATTATTTTGAGATTTCTGAGGCCAAGAGAAATTTGTAAAATGCTATAAAGACTGCTATGCTTTCTTCACTGCATTCCAAACTTTGTCTATGCTTCCTCCTCAAGGATTATTGGGGGAGGGGGGTAGGTGAAAGGCAGAAATCTTATAATACAGCGATTCAATAAAGTATGGTGAAACCGTAAAACACAGCAATACAGCAAGGATAGGAATAAAGCCTTCTAGGTGAAGAGAGGCAAGGTGGGAATGACTGAACCAGATGAATAGGAGGTCAATTATTGAGCACAGAACAAACTGAGAGTTGAACCAAAGGCATTTGCAGTGTTAATTTATTAAATAACCCTTTGCTTTCAAGGCTTACAATAAAAAATATTTGTGGTCAGGAAAGTTAAGAGACAGGAAACTGAAGTCTTCTAAACCCATTTTTATGCTTGGAATGAAACCAAATCTTTCTCCAGTCATAGACCTTATGTGTTTATCTGCAAGTGGAGTTAGAGGGAGCAAGAAAGTACCGGTATTTGATTTCTATTCAACATACCCCTTGTTGTCCAGAATTTTGGTTCTAACTAGGTGTCTTCATTGCCGTCTCCCCTGTCTTTCTCATGCCTTTATCCACAGCACCACACCCCCTGAGGTGGTTTGCACGCATTGGCTCAGTTTCTCTACTTTGGTGAAAATTCACAGGGAAGTGGTACATGGTTTAATGATCAAAGCTGAACTTGATCTGTATCACAGCGATACTTTCCATCCTGGAAATCTGAGTCGCTTGAAAATAGTTTGATCTAAGAGGAGGACTACACCACTGTCCACGCGGGCCAGTTTGAAGAGAGAATGAGGTGGATCACCAAACATGACCTGTTTTTAATGGGATTGCCCACAAATATCTTTCAGCTCTTTTTGTAGTGCTGCATCCTGGCAGGTCTCTGTAAAGAATCTGGTGGAGAAGACCCCAAAGAGTCAGGGAAAAATATGAATTTCTTACATGACTGAACCTTTCCGATGTCTTTACTTGATGAATGAAGAAACTAGGACCCCAGGAGGTAAAGTGACTTGCAGTGGAGTGTACCCACTGAGGAATGAGATTCCTGAGTCCTGGTTGAGAGTGATCTTGAACAAGTGACATAACCTTCGTACACTTCAGTTATTCCCTCATTAAAATGGAGTGAATGACTGTTTGCACTTTTGCAGATGGTTGCTAAATTTCTAAATTCTTAATTCCAAGTCCAGGGTGCTCTCTGTTGTACTATAGTCAGTGGTATAATTTTGCCTTTTTGTTTTTGACAAAATACTTTTTCTTTTCTATGACATTTGGAGAAGGAATGTTTGGCATTATCTGCTCACTTTTTGCCCAGAGGTATTCTGAGACAGGTTTGCTCAGAAGTGGCCTAGGGATAAAAATAAGACTTTAGAAACTTAAATTATGAAGTGCCCACTTCATATCTGTTCTTATATCATCTCATTTAATATCTGAAAAAGGAAAGAAAGAGAATTTAGGAGGTAGAGTTTATTATTTTCAGTTGAGCAAAGGGGATCGCCACTAACTCAAGTGACATAATGGAGGTGGCACAGTTAGAGGCAGACCAGCTCCAAACTGGGTGGCCCCTGTCTCCAACCTCTAGGCATTTCCATCTGCAGTGCCTTGTGGTTGGTGATAAAATAGTGGTGCTGGTGGTTCCGGGAGAGAAGTTGAGAGAGGTAGCCTGGAAATGATCGCCTTGGGGCATTGTCACAGCCCAATGCCAAGAGAGTTCTACTATACAGGAAGGCACATAGAGAGTCAGATCTCCTCTGACTTGAAGAGCCAGTATTCAAACTGGGCTGACCTGAGTCCAAAGCTCACTGCATCACCTTTGAACAGTGTCATGGCAGAGCCTGGTGGGAACTAGACATCTCAAGAGGCCCAGGTCACACCACTGTCTTTCTGGTCAGTTGAATTTTTCTAGAGGGAAACCCTTTCAGTGGTTGTTGGTGCCTTTTCCCTTTGCAAGGCAGCCATGGACCAAAAGATATTTGAGAGACTGGGGAGATTTCAGCAAGACTTGGCTGCCATCATTAGTGCCATGTAGTGCACTTTGGAAGCAGTCATCCTCGGCTTGAGTTCTAACTCTATCTCTAACTAGCCGTATACAGGGAGTTATTTACAGAATGGTTCTAAGCCAGTTCCCTCTATGGTAAAAAGGTAATCTTACCAACACATATCTCATGGGGCTGTTTTGAATATTAAATGAGAGCATGTTTGTAAAGAAGAAGCAAATTGGAAGCAGGATACAGCCCATGGGTTGCCTACAAGGTATTTTTAAATATTGTGAGATGTCACTGACATTCTCTGTATCTATCAATCCATCTATCTTTATCTCCTTCCCAAAATACAAAATCTGTGATCCACTGAGAAGATTTTCTTTTGGATTTTCAAAACAAAATCTGGTGAGAGCCTCATGGGATCTTGTTCCCAAGAGATGGTAATCAAATAGACACACAGCAGTTACTACCTTGGAAAGGGCATGTGTGCTTCTGTCACCACAGTCCCCTGGACTCCTTATTGTCTGCTTCCTTCATATGGTTTCTGTAGACACCATAGCATTGCAGTTGATGTGTAGTAACATACAGGAAGTAGCAGAGCCAAGATTTGAACTGCTTGTCTGGTTTCAGAGCCAGATGAGTACTCACCGTACTCTCTGGCCTCACGACTCAGAGTGCGGTTCACAGAACAGTGATCCCCACTCTCCTGGCACTTGGTGGAGATGCAGAATCTCGGGTCCCACGCAGATCCCTGAATCAGAATCTGCACTTCAGGAAGCCCCTAGGTGATTCATGTACACCTTAACATTTGAGAAACACTGCTCTGCATCTCTTATTATAAACTGGACGTTTGGACCCTCAGCTTTACAGAGAAGGCCAGTGTAGTCATTGCAAGACTGGCCTGGGAGTTGAGAATGGAATGCAAGTTAATTTGCTTCGTGAGTTTGGTCAAGTCTACCCTGGGCCTCGTCATCTTTCTACATAAAATGAGAGAACTGAATGCTATTTATGCACTGCATTCCACCAAAACAGGGTTTGGTGTGACTTCTAGGCTCCTGGCTGTGCTGGGTGCTGAGGCTACCGCAAGTCCATGCAGTCCCCTGGGGCTTTGAAGTTCAGTGTGCTTGGGAGATCAACCCTCACAGCCCTTATGACAAAAATGAGCCCAGCTTACACCCGATAGGAAAGTTGCATGATCCTGAAGTGGCCCTGAAGATGCAGTAAATGATCCCCAGGGTCCTGACTCATGAGTAAGAGCCCCAAGGTCGGTCTGAGTGACCCTTCAGTACAGAGGACTAGCTCATTGAAGAAATGGACACACGTATTGCTAGCCTGGCAGCGGGGTGCAGCCCCAAGGGAAAATGTGTGTTGGACCAACACATGGTAAAGAATGCGGATCTCATAAACCTTTATTTATTAACATTTATTATAGAGGCGAATGGGTTTTTTTTAGTTCATATTTAAAAAAAAATAAGTCACACCTCTTAGCCAGCACTGAATTACAGATAGTGCTAAATTGGTTCAATTGTTTTGCTCATTACGGGCAGAAACACAAGTGATGTCACAGACCCAGGACTGAGAAATCAAGTCCCAGCTTACTTGCATGAAAAATACAAGTGGGATTTAAAAATGTATCAAATAACTAGCTGTCACACCTGATTAATACCACCCGATCTAACAGAAGCAGCCGTTCTATCTTCTAAAATGTCATTAAAATATCAAAAATAAAGAGTTCACGTAATTAAAGAAACATTATTTTGTTCACACAGGCTGAAAAAATGTGATTAGGCAGCAATTCTGAAATGGTGATATTCAATCAGGTAGGCGTTCGTATCCCAGCTCGATACAGATACCGCTGGTTATGTAAAATGTTGTCTCGTTATGGGCTGCGTTAGGACAGACGCCAAAGGAAAGAGAGGGATGGAGGTGAGGGCACATGGTTCATTTGCTGTGAAGTCACAAGAGTGGAGATTTTTTTTTTTTTTGTTTCAAAGCCAAAATAGCCCTGTTTTATCAAATAAGCTATCTGGGTTACATTTCCTGTCAGCAAAGCGACAGGATTCATGTTGATGCTTGGATTCCAAATAAGACTGATTTAGTTATTCTGTCACTAAACACAAGCTAAATTTCCATCCAACAAAAACAAGAATAATTGGTTTGGTTTTAGAAAGACAAGCAATCATTTTTCATTAGTGTATGCGAGAATGAAGCATGCTGTTGGTTGCTAATGTATGCTCACAATGATGCCAGGGGATGGGTCTGTAAACCCTACTTAGCCATCAATTTCTGTGAAATGGTTTTCTTACAGTGGGGCTATGGATATGACTGAGTCTCTTAACACACACACACACACACACACACACACACACGTACTTTAAGAAGTTCATGGAAAATGGAATTAAAATATACACCTATTTTAGTAGAAAAATCTTGAAATCCAGATGTAAGAGGGTTTTCAAAAACTTTGTGGAAATGTATATTATCTAAAAATGCATGCATTTCAATTTTTCACACCAAAATTAACTTATCTTTCAATCCCATTTTCCATGAACTTTTTGAAGTTCCCTGTGTGTAGTATACATATGGATATAGATATCCATGGGTATCAATATGGGTATGCTACAGGTGCTGGGCTCACTAGGCTAATCCTCCGCCTGTGGCGCCGACACCCTGGGTTCTATTCCTGGTTGGGGCACCGGATTCTGTCCTGGCTGCTCCTCTTCCAGTCCAGCTCTCTGCTGTGGCCAGGGAGGGCAGTGGAGGATGGCCCAAGTGCTTGGGCCCTGCACCCATGTGGGAGACCAGGAGGAAGCACCTGGCTCCTGGCTTCAGATTGGTGCAGCGCCGGCCACAAGCTGCAGGCCATAGCGGCCACTTGGAGGGTGAACCAACGGAAAAAGGAAGACCTTTCTCTCTGTCTCTCTCTCTCACTGTCTAACTCTGCCTGTCAAAAAAAAAATATGGGTATGTTGGCTCAGGTTCTTTGTCAAAAATAAATTACTACTTGTTGAATCTTGTTTATAGTAGGCACTCAATACATGTTATTTGAATTAGTTTGCAAGAATATGAGTGGAATATGGGGTAGTTAGGGGTCTTTGTAATTTGAACTCGGAAACAGAGGACTAAGAGTACTGATGCTTTACCAGGGAAAACCGGGATCATGCATGCAGCTAGCTTGTCCAGATGATGTGTTTCTGAAGAGAACGCAGACATTTTTCTGAGTCCTGGCGTTTTCAAGCATTGGTCAATGACGCAGATATTCCTGGTGTGAAAGTAAGATATTTTGTGAGGTATATTCACTCACTAACATCTCTATCCAATGTCAAGGCAAATGCTACAAAGTAAACACTCACCCTCTCAGACGACCAAGTTGACAGTGCTTGCCCTGAATTCTACAGATTTTAGGTGTCTGCAAATCCCACTGATCACAAGAGCAGGGATGGAGGCCAGGCACTGGCAGGTGGCCCCCAGGGCAGGAATAAGCAATACCCAGCCTGGTCCTGGCTCCAGAGTGTGGGTCAGTCCTGAACTGAGCCCAAAAGGATTAAGTCAGGCTAGCTTTTGCACACTGGAAAACCAGCCCACCGGATCAGCAGCATTTCAAGAATGACGACGAAGAAGAAAATATTCGAATTCTTCACGTTACATTTTGGTTTCATCCTTTTAAATTTTCGTGTGTGTGTGTGTGTGTGTGTGTGTTATACTACACATATTTGAAAGTAGTGCAAATACAAACTTTATAAACAAGTATACATTCGTTAGGGATATGCAGCAATCCAAGAGGTTTTGAGATGTGTGCTTGGCCAAGACATTTGAGGCGAGGAGTGATAGTCCATAGGTTTATCTTTGAATTCACGGTTTCTAACACGGCACACAGAAGGCTTTATTTTTAATATGATAAACTCCAAGAGAACAGGCTTTGTTGTTTTTGTTTAATGTCATACCTCTGGTACCTAGTACAGTTCCTTGAACTTAGTGGTGCCCAAAAAATGTCCACCTTAAGAAAACAATAAATGTCTTCCAGATAAATTGTACCAAGAGATTTTAGCAAGTTTTCTCTACATAGTTGAGGATCGCTACCTTTTGAGATCTTTGGAAGCATTTTGGGTATTTTGGATAACATATTTGTCCAACTTTTGAAACTCATGGTAGGAAGTGCTCTGCTTTTTACATATAACCTGTACCCTGCCAGAACTCCCTCTCCTTTAAATCAGACGCCAGACTTATTGGTAAGCACTTGATGAGTGATTGTCCAAATTTTCAAAATTAAAATAGGTTATTTATTTGCTTTTCAAGATTAGGGTTATTCACTTTGTGGAAGGATCACTGTAGAATCTCTCTCTCTCTCTCTCTCTCTCCCTCTCTCTCTTTTAAAAAGATTTATTTATGTATAAGGCAGAGTTACAGATAGGTAGAGGCAGAGAGAGAGAGAGGTCTTCCATCCACTGGTTCACTCCCCAGATGCCACAATGGCCAGAACGGCACTGATACAAAGCCAGGAGCCAGGAGCCTCTTTTGGGTTTCCCATGTGGGTGCAGGGGCCCAAGCATTTGCGCTGTCTTCCACTGCTTTCCCAGGCTATAACAGCGAGCTAGATCAGAAAGGGAGAAGCCAAAACTCGAACTGGCACCCATATGGAATGCGGCTTTTTCTACTGGTGACAGCACTGGCCCCATAGAATCTCTTTAAATGAAGAACACCTGTATGCAATAAAATTTGACCAGTACAAAGTAATGAGCACCCATGCTTTTAGAAAAACTTTTCTGTATCATGTAAAGAAGATTTGCAGAATTGTCTGGGGTAATTGCATGCGTTGACTTGATAGAGGGGCAGTATGACCCACAGAGGTCATTTGCAATCTTGTAGAAAAGTATAGAAATCATGGTGAGTATGTCTCTGTGTGTTTTCCCTTATCCAGCTTGTGTCAGGCTTTTAATCTCATAATTTAATCAAGCAAAGTTTAAGAATTTCAAATACAATTCTTAGCTGTGCTGTTTAGTTACTCTAATTTGCTTAACATGGTGTTTTGAAGCTTTAACTTAACTATAGTGATTACCAGTAAGAGATGCTCCTTGATATCCTAATAAACTCATCGTAAGTTGAAAATGCTGTAACACATCTAACCTACTGAAAACCGCAGCTTGGCACCCAGCACACAGTAGAGTATTGATTGCCCCCATGATCTCAGGGATGACTGGCACTTCCCAGCATCTTGATATTGTCCTGAATATCTCTAATAGAAAAATTTCAAAATTCAAAGTTTGAAACGTGGTTTCTGCTGAATGCCTATGGCTTTTGCACTGTTGTAAAGTCAAAAAATGTAAGCCAAATCATCTTATGCTGGGGCCCATCTGTACTTCTTTCTAGGTTTATGGATTAGATCTCTGATGTGCAAGTTACAGAAAACCTAATCCAACTGATGGCAGTGGTTTTAAAAATCAGGGAGTTGGGGCTGGGGCTGTGTCATAGCAGATTAATCTGCCACTTGAAGCACTGGCATCCTATATGGGTGTTGGTTCGAGTCCTGGCTGCTCCACTTCTGATCCAGAGCTCTGCTAATACACCTGGGAAAGTAGCAGAAGACAGCTCAAGTCTTTGGGCCCCTACACCAATGTGGGAGACCCAGAAACTCACTGTTTCGTCCTCTCTTGTTTCTGTCTGCCTCTATGTTGGCCTCTTTCTGAAGCCGAGGAGAGGCAAGATGGCTGTAGTTCCATCACTATGGGAAAGTCTCCCTCAAGGAAATGCTCCGGATAAGAATTTTGAGCAATTAATAAGACCTCTTCTGGCGGAGAAATGAAATGGAGAAAAGGCTTTTTCTGGGCAGCAGAACAGCCTGAGTACAGATGGGAGAGCTATAAATGCACAGTGTGACTCAGGAGGGCAGGCCTAGGTCCCAGAGATAACTTCCTATGTCTGATACGTTAAGGAGGATGCTGACAGAGGCAGGAGACTCACAGGGGTCTGATCATCAAGGGCCCTATATTCCATATAACGAGATTGTGCATTATCCTTCGTTTACTGGAGGCCATTGAATGACTTAAAAGCAGGGGAATGACATGGTCCAGTGGAGTTTTTGAAAGAATACTCTGGCTGGAGTTGGAAAATGGATGGGTGTGCGACCAGATAGACTCTTAGGACCTCTGGAAGATGCTGTTGCACTGGTTTAGGGTGAGAGATAGGGTGTAGGTGTGGAGTGGGAGAGATGGAGGCAAGAAGGGCAGAGTTAAGGGAGCAGGACTTGGGGACGGGTTAGATGATTGCAGTTGGGCAGAGGGATAATTCAAGTCAGGCCTATGAAATACTTGGGGTGCATATAAGCCCATTCTTTTCTGATAAATGCTAAAAAGAAAGCTAAACAATGGAAACTGGACAAGTCCACCAATAAGGAAACGGTTGAATACCTATGGTGCTTTCGCACAGTAGGCTAAACTTAGTCTGCTAATGTAAAAGATAATATTTTTATTAAATGTTTAATGTTTTAATATATTCATACAAAGTGGAAAAAGTCAGGCTGTAAAATGGAATAGCAGTGTGACAATGCATGTAAAGCTAGCTATGGGAACATCTGTGTTCTATAATTCCAGATGACTTACAGCACAATGTCAACAGTTTTTATCTTTGAAACTAGGGGACCTTTCTGTGTTTTCCATTTTTAAAAGCAATGGACTTGTAGTACTCCTAAAAATAAGAAGAAAATAAGTGGAACATTGTAAAGGAAAACAAAAAAAACTGTTAAATGTTGACCTTCCAGGAAAGGGGTTTCCAGAGAAGACAGGCGGTGGGCTGTGAGCATACGTTTGGCCTAATCATCTGTAGTGGTAATGGTAGCTCATACCACAGCTTTTGAAGACATATATTGGGAAATATTGCCTGGAGCGTCTCCATGGTGTGCTTTGAATGTGTCCTCTCCAAAGCTCAGATGCTGTCAGTGTGTTCAGATTAAGAAGTGGGGGCACTTAGTTCATGAAGTTATGAGAGCTTCTCCCTTGCTAGTGGAGTTAAGTCCCTGATAAAGGAGATTTCACACAGCTCCAGCTGCCTTCCTCTTCCGCCATGAAATGACACAGCGGTCATCACTTTTTGCCCTTCTGCCTTCTGCCATACAAGATGCAGCAAGAAAGCCCCCAGCTCATGCTGGTGCCTTGATTTGAGACGTTCCAGCTTCCAGAACGGTGAGAAAAAAATTTCTCTTCTTTATAAATTACTCAGTCTCAGATATTTTGTTGCAGCAGCATGAGGACACTACCCCTACTGAAGCCTGAAGTCCACCATTTGCTATCAGTTCAGCAAGGGGCCCCCTTGTACCCAAGGACACTAGAATCAGAAGACACAGGCCGGAAGATTCAGCGTGTGGTTTATAAGCTCTGGAATTATTTGGGAATCACTTTTCTTCTCTGAACTCCAGTTATTTCACCTCAAAAATCGGGTAAATACTCCCTGTCATGCTTAACTAGAGAGCTGCAGGATTCAAGAGTTGATGATGTCACCATAACCCGCTCAGTTACTTGGAACCTCGGAGTCATCCTTTCTTTCTTTAGAACCTCACGTCTAACCCATATGCACTGGCTCTCCATCCTGAATTTGACCACTTTTTTTCCTATATTCACTGACCTCATCCTGGTTCAAGGTATTGTTTTTGTCTCCTGGAACACTGGGTTAGCCTCTTGATTGTTCTCTTGAGTCTCTTCTTAACTCCCTGATGGTCTTCTGGTCACATGAGAGCCAGAATGACCCTTAGTAAAGCATCCAGAGATATCCCCCTTTTAGAACCCTCCAAACACTAACTCAGCATAAGCCAGAGTATGTGTGAAAAGTTTCTCTTTATCAAAGTATTTCCATGAATACATTAAAAAAAAAAGTGATAGAATTAGGAAGTTTATATTGGTGCAAAAGATCAGAAACTTATGCATCTATTTTTCATTTTATATGAATGTTTTTCTTGTAATATATTAAATCTAAAAAAGGATTTTAGACCTATGATCAACTTGTAGGAACTATAAGCAGTAGAGAAGCATAATAAATAACACAATGGAGATGCACTTAGCAAGATCCAAATAGTAGAAAATGCTACAGGACAATAATTAGGCCACGTCAACAAATAAATAGCAAGGAGTGGGGAAGAAGAGGAGTCAATGTGCACCTGCCTCCCCCAAAACTTTTCTTGTTTTAGCACTAAAAGTTCAGCATGCTAGAAACCCACCCAGCTCCAGGCAAACCAGGATGGTTGCTCACCTGTGGTGAGGTAGGGAGAAACATCCTACAAATGAAAAGGGTCTTAAGAGACAGTTGTGTTTTTTTTTTTTTTTTTTTTTTTTTTGGATTCTATTTGAAAAACACTGTGTATGTGTATGTATGTGGGCACTGACTGCTTAGTGATATCAAGGAATTAACTTTACTTATTTTTTAGAAAAGATTGTGGTGTTGTGATTCTTAGTTTTTGGAGATCTATGTTAACACGTTTGCACATAAAATCACATGAGGTCTAGGATTTGTTTTTAAATAACCTAAGGTTTGAGGACTTGGTTTTAAATGGAACTAGGTCAATTGAATTGACAATTAACAGTTGGGTGACAATTGTTTTATTGTTCTCTCTAGTTTTGTGTGTGTTTAAAATTTTAAAAGGAAACACACTTTATAATAAGTCAACAAACCTAAAAATGCCTCCCCCTCAGCTCCACTAGGGGCTTCAGAATACGGCTTAAACTCTACATCATGGCCTACAGAATTCTGAGCAGTCTGGCTCCAACTATCCTCTCCTTCACCTGCTCCACGCTTCCCGCATAGTCCCTCTAGTTGCCCTCCAAGCAGCAGGCTTGCTTCCTGTCTAGCTTTGGTGTTGTCCTCTTTTTTTGAAGCTTCTCTCCTTGTCTCCTTCAGGCCTTTGCTCAATTCCTATTTCTTCCTCAACCAGTGTACAGAGTACTGCTCCCCACCACCAATTTGCTAAATCTCTACTGTATTTCAACCATTTAAAAATTTTTCTGTATTTTAAGAGGCACATCTTGAGGCTTCCTAACCCAGAGAAGAATTTCTCCTTCCAAGGTTAGCTAATTCCTAGAGAAAGCAAACAACTTGCCTTTGATGTGCAAACCAGCTAATCTCCCCACAGCACCCTTTATCCGGCTCCAGCACTCTAGGACACTACTCCCCTGACTCTAATCTCCCCCTCTCAAGGGCCAGGTACTAAATAACTAGAGAGCATCCCTTCATGCAAGTGTAGAAAAATCCTCAACCCTGGGAATGCTCAGCCACTCACTTTGTCTTGCTCAGTTCTTTCCACCAAGAGCACAGTAAAGGTTCCTGCCGTGTGTTCTTCTCACTCCTTTGCCTTTTGACACTCCTAGTGTCTTCCCTTGCTGGTTTTTCAAGATGTGTAGCATGCTCTCTCATCCTGGGAACTGTGAACAACAAACTGTTTTCCCAAAGGCAACCCTCTCCTGATCTGCTTGTCTTACCTCATTTGAATAAAAACAAGATCCCAGCTGTATTTTACAGCAGCAGTCTTTATCCTCTCCTTACTCCTCTTTCCTTTTCTCTAGAGCACACATCATTTCCCAACACTACATGTTCGTTTGTTTTCTTGTTTATTATCTACTTTCTATAGATCCTTCAGAGCAGGAATCATTCAATTCCTGTTGCCTAGAATGGTACTTGTTATGCAGTACTTACTCGGCAGATATTTCTGAAGTGAAGAAGTGAGGGAACAAGCCCACTTGCTGCTTTGGTAAATGGAAGTATGGTCAGGGAAAGAATGCATAACAGGGGGGTGTAGGGCATTACCTCCTTTATCAGTCATCAGGAAAGTTTTCCTTGTATTACATGTCAGGACAGAGAAGGCTTGATCTCTGATTAATGGAACACAATGCAGGAATGAAGATCTTGACATTAGGGTTCAATACACTTTGATTTAGTGTTCTACATCCCAGTTTCCGTGCTTATTAGCAATATAACCTTGAGTAAATTACACTCAATCTCTTAGAATTATCTCAAACACTAAAAAAGGAAAGGGAGAGAGAGAGAGAGAGAGAATATCATTATGTTTTTAGAATTGTGAAAAAAATAACAAAGTACATGGGGAAAAAGGGATCTCAGTTTCTTCATATTTAACATGGAAAAAAATAATTGAGAATGAATGGATTGATGCAAAGAAAGTTCTTGACATAGTGCCTGGTGCATGATGGGTACTTAATAGATGGTAGCTCTTATTACAAGGTGATATCTTCTGTCCTGCCTGTTCTTTTCACGAATCAGTAACAAAAATAGGGACCTAATGAGGGAGAAGGGAGGCCTAGAGTACTCATTGTTGGTCAAAACACAATTGGAATATAGTACTCTTTTTTTAAAAAAAACATTTTTAATTTATTTATTTGACAGGTAGAGTTACAGACAGTGAGATGAAAAGGCAGAGAGAAAGGTCTTCCTTCCGTTGGTTTACTCCCCAAATGGCTACCATGGCCGGAGCTATGCCGATCTGAAGCCAGGAGCCAGGTGCTCCCTCCCGGTCTCCCACGCGGGTACAGGGGCCCAAGCACTTGGGACATCCTCCACTGCCTTCCCAGGCCACAGCAGAGAGCTGGACTGGAAGAGGAGCAGCCGGGACTAGAACCCGGCGCCCATATGGGATTCCAGCGCTGCAGGTGGAGGATTAACCAAATGAGCCACGGCACTGGCCCTGGACAAGGTTTTAAACCATGACTTTGGGGTAGACCAGACCCTATATTCAAGTCCCAATGTCATTACTTAGCAGCCCGGTGCCCTTAGGGAGTCATGTAACATCTCTGGTATTTAGTTTTCTTGTCTACAAAATGAAGAAAATAATGAAAAAAAATAGGACTATTGTGAAACTTAAATGAGACATAAAATAGTTGCAACATGATGAGCACTCAAAAATGGTAGACCTTTTGCCTTTTCATGAAGAACTGCTTACTCAGTTGACTATTGGAAATTTTTTTCTTCTATATTTGAAGGTTGTCTTCCTGAAGTAAAGCCCTTGTTCTAGACAATCAATCCTATAGTTGTTCTCTCTCAGGTCATCTTCAGCCAAATCATAGTGGCTTCCTGGAAATCAAGGATCAGAAGGATTGTAAAATCCTTTTCAGTGGAAATAAAGACAAGAAGACTTAGTGACATCTGGCATGGTATAAGAATTGGGAATGGGGAAAAAGTAGGAATGCCATGGGCAAAAACATTTGCCCAATTCATTTGCTAATCCTGCCTAGATTTACCCTTGGAATCCTACAGAATGTGTCTGTTTTCTTGTGTCCCCTAACTCATCTCATGAGCGCTGCAGCCAACAGCTACATAATATTTTGCCTATTCTGTTGCTGGCTGTCTTTTTTCATGTCAATTATGCCCCTCCTAGAGAGCAGGAAAAAGCTCAGAGTAGCTGTCAAAATGCCCCTGCTTTTTAACCAATTCATCAGAATCAACAATGACTTACTGGAAGAACAACATAAGAGAGGCAGGTCTCACTTTATGATGCTAACAGAGTGACAATTAAACTTTGAATAAAGAAACAGAAAGCTCCAAAACAAGACCCAAACACTAAAACTAGAAATCTTAGAGATTTTTGGTATTGAGACCAAGTCTTCTTGCCTTAACAGCCCCTGTGGGCTTCATTATATGATATCAAAATACAATAATTGGTGGGCATAAAATTGCCCAACTCATTACAAAAACAATACATTATAATCACTATACTCTGTTTAAAAAAGCAAGGAAGTCTGTAATGCTCTTTATAAAGGTCATCAAGAACTAATTAAAATTAGAAAATATTCCTGCTAAAAAGACTTAAAATTTCATTGTGTGATATACCTCATTTTTTGATGCTTATTTCATAATGATACTAAATCAGACCACATTTTGGTAACATGTGAAATTTAAAGTGAAGAAGTATTTAGTGCTACAGAGAAATTACGAATATAATAGATAGGAGAATAAATATTGAGGAAAAAGATCTCATTAGAAAAGGTCGTCGGAATCCACTTTACTTTGTTTCTATAAGTATTTATCAAACCCCTTATCAAGAACATATATAAATCTGGACCTGAGGGGTACCTAAGGATTGAGATTGGGTCTTTTGCTTGGGGAGTTCATAGTCTAGCAGAAAAATGCAACATGTGAAAAAAATATCTACAGCATAAATAAAAGAAAATTATTTTTCTGGGTGGATAAAGGTGTGGCAGGGAAGACTAAGAGGAGCTACAATGGTTGAGCAAGGTAGGATAAGCAAGAATTTGCATTTTTCAGATATACAAAGAAAATGCATCCCAAGAAATCATAACTTTTTCTGTTCTTTAGATATCACCATAACCAAATTGTTATAAGGGAATAAGGAATTCCAAAAGAATTTGTCTTGGAGGTAAAAAAAAGAAAAAAAAATTTTGGGAATGCTTTTAGTTAGGGAAGAAATACTTGCTCTTTGCGAGTCTGGAAACTTGCTTCAATTATGAGAAGCAAGGTGGAGGTGTGTTGAGGGTTGATGGAACCGGAAATTAATCAAACAGAAAGTGAAAAATACAAAAACATTTAAGCAAAATGAAAGACTAGAGAAGGAATTAAATTTACATGGTGTAATAAAGTATTTGCTTAGATCATACAAGAGAATCACATTTTAGTGGATTTCTAGTCCTTAATACTATGGGATACTTTGCAAATCATGGATGCCTGATTTATTCTTCAGGTGTAATAAGATTAACCAGCTTATGATCTATAGTTTACTTCTAGATCTGATAACTCCAGTGTTCTACAAGACTAGAAGTAGAATGTTTGACAGAGGCAGTGCCTGGAACATAGAGTAGGTGTCACATACATGAATTCATGACCTTCTCCTTAAGAGATGGAGGCAACTTGTAGAGTCTTAGGAAAATAATTGAAATGGCATAAACCAACTGGCTGATTTTACCAAGTCTTTTGCAAATGAACTCTATGTTGGAACTCAGAGAGTTGCCTGGCAATGAATTGATAACACTATCATAAAGCAAAAGGAAAATATTAGAGTAGTAATTGTCATGGGAATGGCAGAAAGAAGAGACCATACTTGGTGGGAAGGCCAACTTGCAGGATTGCTTTTGTGAGACTCAAAGGATTAGTTAAACTTACAATATAGCAGTCAGGGCCCTGTACCAAGGTTGGGACCCTGATTCATAACCCTGGGGTGTTGAGCTAGGTTAACCTCATATGCGATGATCAAGGGCTCTATAAATGTTTATGTAGGATGATGAGCCACATATTCACCTTTCCTGAAAAAAAAAAATTCTGGGACGTGGAGAGGAAGCCTTGGAGTATAGGCTATTGTACAACTAATGGAGAGCATTAAACTTAATGCCAGTCACTAGCCCTTCTGCTGCTTCTGATTACACTCTATATTCTACATAACAGTTTCCTTAACACCTTGGGAAAGACCTCATTTGGTTTGTCTGTGGGGATCACTGATTGTGTGTCATGGAGAGTCACAAAAGCCAGTAACAATTTACAAATTGACAGTTTAGCAACAGCACTCAGCATCTCATCCTCTGAAGCTTCCTCAGTTGTCAGAGACAACAATGTTATTGAGAACAGTTTTATTGAGACCTGAAGAGAAGTAATAGCATAGAAAGGCACCTCTATCTGAGGAAAGTGGTGCCTAGAGGAACCACTTACTGTGACCACAGAGACTTTGGGGGCCTAGAAGCTAATTAATAATGGCACAAATATCAAGCTTGACATAAGTAGCAATTATTCTTGAGCACAATGCTGTCCTGTATGTACCCACAATAGACTTAGGAAGAAAGAATTTGATTGATCTGTGTCAAATTCTGTGATAAATAATATTGTCTCAACTTGCACTGACATTGTGAGTTTTCTTTTGCTTCTCTGGGGGGATGTTACGCTGAAAAGCAAAAACTATTCATATTGCCATCATTTTTGCTATCAATTATGTGAAATGAAGCATTAAAATTAAAAATGAGATTCCTATCCCACCTACCGAAGGTAGCCACTTTGAACAATTTGCCATGCTTCTTTTCTGAGTTAACTTTAAGATTCTCTGTCTTCTCTTATTCTCATGTACATATGAATATGAGGATATATTGGTGGAATATTTTATATTTTTATATAAGTCTGAAACTATGGACCTATTATGGATATTTTAATATATTGATAGATATGAATTTACAACATTAAAAATGGTTACACAACATTTTATAGTGTGTATCATAATTTATTCACTGTTTTAACAATGGGCATTTAAGTGTTTATATTTTTAAATTTTGCTATAAATAAAGCTGTGACAAAATCCATATAATTAAATAATAATTTTGGCTTCATTTCTGTAGGTCAATTTCTTAGAACTAGGATTATATGGTCAAAGACCATAGATATTAAAAATTTTATTCTCCAAAATTGAGCCAATTAACATTCCCATCAACATCAGTAAATGAGAGTGACTCTTTCTGTTACCTCCAATGCTGTTACTGTCTGGATATTAGTTTAATAGTTTGGATGTTTTCCAAAGGCTCATGTATTGGGGGATTGGTTCCCAAAATTTTACATTAATCCCTAGGGGATTAATGTCAATTATTGGTAGATTAAGGGAGGACGGTTGATCCAATTATGGTGTCTGGGATGATAGAGTTAGTGGGGGATCTTTAGATTTTTGGGGGCTTGCCCTACAAGTAGTTCTCCAGAGGGTTGGTATATGAACAAAGTTCAGCCTAGTTTCCCTGCTTCCCAGCAGTGATCCTCTCTTCATATGTGTGTCTGTCCTTATCAGACGCTGGACTAACAGGGTGCCTAATCTTAGATTGTGAATCTCCAAAACTGTAAGCCAAACTAAATCTTCTTTCTTCCTAGTAGTTTCCTCTCAGGATTTAGTTGTAGTAGTATGAAAAAACTGGCTAGTACAACTACTTAAAGTGAACTCACAAATTTATATTTTTCCAAAACAGAAGTTTGAAACTAGTATCTTCTTAGTGGTTTAATTTGTGATACTTTGGCAGCTGGATGACTGTACATTTTTCTGTTTATTATACATTTGCATTTTCTTTCCTCTCACTCATCTATTCTAATATTTTGCCTATATTTCTATTGAGTTATTTGTATTTTTAAAGTTAACTTGTAGGAAGCCCTTAAATATTAAATATTAGCATTTTATTAACTGTTTTTCCAAAGACAAGTGACTTTCAAAGAAATACTTAAGTAGCAAGATCTTTTAAAACTCAGCAGGACTCTCATACCAGAACTCAATGAATACAATAGATAAAAGTAGGGTCCCAGAAGGTAATCTTTAAATATCATTGCTCACTAAAAATAAGCCAGAGATCTTTGGGAAAAATGGCTAATTCCAGATCTGGGGCAGGAAATGTGCAAGAGGCACTGAGAACATCTTGACATACTCGAAAGTTATCAAAGACTCCAAGGGTCATGTAAAAAGGACCCAGGAGCTATGAATCTGAGTCAGCTCCCATTGGAGCTGATGGGATACATGTTAGACAATGTCCAAAAGAACATTAACTGCAAGGAGTTAAAACACATCAATTGTTTAAATTCATGGACTCATCATGCAAGAACATCTTTGGATGATGCTAAGCAACCGATTCATTTGGACTACTGGTAAATAAAGAAATAAGACATTTATCCTGCTTTTCCTATACTTCAGTGTAACCAGAGAGCTGATGAGAAGTTTTCATTATAGAATTATTTCAGGTGGTAATTTGCTGAAATATCACCAATTGACGTGGGGAACTGAATGCAATGATCCTAATGAATCCTCCTAGTGGTTCAGAAATCAGTTCATAAACTCCTAGTGAAATAAGGGATTTAGGCAAAGATCATACATGGCTGTTAACTGTTCAGAGATCAGAATCAACTAGACGTTAAAAGCCTTCTGATAGACCTCTGAAATACACTGATAAAAAAAAAAAACTGAGCCAATCTGTAGCTGTAAGTACCGTATTACATGAAATACACAGGTCAGAGGAGAGATATGCTAAAAAAGCACCATGGAGATGAACAACAAAACCCAGATCCTATAGAGTAAAGGACAGGGAGAGATACAGAGATGAAGAAAGAGAGGGAAGGGGATGAGAGAGAGGGAGAGAAAGAGGGAGAGAGGCAGGGAGGGAGGGATGGAGGGAGAGAGAGAGAGAGGAGGGGAGAATTCTTTCAATTAAAGGAGAATTCAGAGATATATCAACTAATTTCAATATATGGACTGTATTTCTATCCTGATTTGAGCACATGTGCTTAAAAAATAATCAGACAGTGAGAAAATGTTGACACTGACTAAATGTAATGGTATTATAAATTAATGCTAACATTTAAAGTGGAATAACGGCATGTGATTTTTTTTAAATGATTATGTCTGAGAGGTACATGCTGATGATATTCACAGATAAAATTATAACATGTCTGGGATTTGCTTCAACTTAATCTGGGCAATGAGAGTGATATGGATTTGAAAGCAGATTGGCTAAGACTTGATAACTCTGGAAACTAGGTGAGAGGTTCATGAGGCTCCATTATACTACTCTCTCTACTTTTACATATACTTCAAAATGTCTACGGTGCAAGCATTGTTGGTTGTCTTGTTATAGTTGGGACAAAATCCGTGAAAACAGGCAGTTTTGTTTTCACCTCAAATGGATTCGCAATGTTTTAGAAGAGCTCCTGGCACACAGTAGGCCCTCAGTATTCTGAAGAATGAACGCATCAGTGTGCCTCAACATGACTTGTTCCATCAGAATCACTTTGGGAAACATGTCACACCACAGAGGCCTGGACACAAGCCTGGGAGAGGACACCAGCCTGCGCCGAGGCTTCCTCACAGTCTTGTGACTCTTGGTACAAACAAACACATTCATGACTTATTTACAAAACTAGAATGTCTGAGATCTGTTTCACATTGCAAGCTGAGGGTCCTGAGAGCAGACTTGTGGCCCAAAAAAGGCAATTGTCCCAGCTCACTGCATCCACGTAGATACAAACCAGGGGTTCCCTACATTGGCTGTGTAGCAGCACCTCCTGTGAGTGTGTTAACAATACAGATTCCTGGGCTCTGCCTGTAGAGATTTTGTTTTGTGAGACCTAGGCCAGCTACAGTTTTTTACAAAAATAAAAGCTCTTCAGGTGATTTTGAGGACTGTAAGTACAGTTAACCAAATTATTTCCTTGGCCCTATGCCAGCCTTGGCCTGCAGAACTGTGGTCTAATCACAGCATTCCTATATGGTCTCTTTCTTTGTCAGGTGGCTGAATAATTCTCCTCCTCCCAGGCCGCATCTGTGGCAGTTTCCCTAGACACATGGATGGAGTCTCAGGTCCATCCTGATCCAACTCAGCTTCCTAGCTCAGTCTCTAGTAAGTACTTGTTTCCTGAAGTGGGAACGTTATGCTTTTACGGGCCCCTTACTTCATATCCCCAGTAGGTAGCCTTCCTGCCTCAGAGCCGAATCGCCCCATTTCTCTGTTTTTAACTAGCATTTTTAACTAGATCCTGGAGGTGGGGCTTCCTGCTGCTGCAGTTGCTCTCTGGAGAAGCGCTTCCAAGCTGTATTTGTGCACGTTAATTTCAGACAGAGACAAGACTCCTTCATGGCTGGCAGGTCTGGCTGACTCTTCTCAGGGCCTTGGCCGAATTTTGCTTTCCTATTACATAACCTTATTGATTAATCAAAACTATTGCTCACAGCTGCTGGTTAATGGATGATAGCTCTGGAGTTTGCCTGAATACAATTATTTATTGCTTTATTGATGTGCTACTTATTACTCTGTTAAGTACCATAGGGTGTTTAATTATGTGAAAGGGAAGTGCAAAGGCAGCTGCTGAAAGCTGGAGTTAAAGAGGCCTAGTACCTGAGTTTCTGACAATGTGTCATAAAACAGCTTTAAAACACATGCACACACAAAGGACAAACTCCATTCCGAAGTTTAATGAGCTTGGAAGCAGAATGGGCTTGGGGAACTGCCTTGCCACTTTGCGGCTTGATATTAGCCACAGCACAAGCAATGAAATCTGAATGCTCTAAATGAAAAGGAGACTCTCTTTGAGGTTTCATGCATTTTTATTTATTGCTAATGATTGAAGTGGAGCCCATGACAAAAGCCACAGCTAGAGGAGTAGGAGCTGATGGGAACAAAAAATGGCTCCTATTGCAATGGGGGCAGCAGACCTGGCTCAATGGCTCCATGGAATTCAAATTTCTTTTTGGTGTGGCATTGACTCTTGCCATCCCAAACAGCTGCCATATTGCCCCTGGAGAAGCCTGAGAAGGAAACACTCCTGGAGAATTATGTGAGTACTCTTTCTAACTTGCAAACCATTTTGTCCTTGCCAACAGGAATAAATGACTTGGCATGGTACCAACAGGTTCAATGGTTCAGAGGCCTTGGTGAAGAGGGAGTGGGTCCGTGTTTGAGCAGTCTCCCTACTGCTAAGTTTGAGCCCTGATCTGACACAAAGAGGAAAAATTCCATTATTTTAGTTTTTAAGATAGTGGTTTTCAACTTGGGCTCTGAGAAATCCTAGGTTCCTTATTTCAAAGATGGACAGCCTTACTCACCACATACTAAGCTGAAGCAGCAGGATCCTGGGAAAAATAAGTAGCCTGGGGGCTGGTGAGAAGATACCCTGGGAATCTAGAATCCCTTCCCCAACACTAGCAAGCCCAGGGCATTCCCCCACCAGCAGATCATCTCCATCCTGGGAATCTGTCCTGCCTCAGGCAGACTCCTCTGACTTCTTCATTTAGGGAGGGGAAAATACTTTTTCCTTTTTTGTCTCCTATACAATTAGGAACAAACTAAAAATTAATATCTCAGTTAATAATGTCACTGATACATACATAGATGCCAATATAAATAATTTGTATGATAGGCTGTGTTGTAGTACAAAGAACTCTCAACCTGGAATAAGAAGGAGTTGAAATCCTGCTTTGTTATAATTCAGTTGAATGACCCAGGAAGAGTTGCTTCATTTCTCTGAAATTTGCTTTCTTATTTATGAACAGGATGAAATGATAGCTACATCAAAGGCTTGTGGGTGTTAGCTGAGATAATAGATTTTGCAGAAAGCTCAGCCCTGTTCCTTTCATATGACCAATGTTCAATTATGTTGGGTAAGAAAAAATAGACATCACATTTTGATTTCTAATGAATCCTTTCCTGGGATTCTTTCCATGCTCCACATTATAGAGATTGTATAAACATATCGTAATGGTATGTAAAAAGTGTCAGGATTATAAATTTGTATATAAAATACAGTTTTTTGAAAGTGAAGTTTTAATAACATATACTTACTAGGGGCCTTAAAATATTTTTCCGAAATTTGAATAATATGGTATATGCAATTATATATCCTGATTGTTAATACTAGCCTACCAAGAACAGACTCAATTTGGGGAGATTTGTTTTGTTTTGGAACATAAACTCTGTTCTCAAGAATTCCTAGGAACTAAGTTTGCTCAAGTGAATTTTTTAAAAAGTTGTTTACAATACTTAAAAGCCCATATTTATCCTTCTAAGAGGCAATGGCCAACTAAAAATGGGAAGCCACTGAGATTCAAGGCTTGGGAGATGCACAGCTCTATGGATGAGTGCATTGCTCCTGGAATAAGGTAGGTGGGATTTGATTTTCAGTGCTCCAACATGTTAGCTTGTATTTGACCTTGGAAAAGTTCTTCAACCTCTCTAAGCTTCAGATTTGCATCTATAAAAGGGGAAATCAATGGCACCTAACCCAGAATGCTGTTGTGAGGAATAAATGTGAAGATTTAGGGAAGGCCTTGAGCTCAGCATCTGACATGGGATAGGTACTCAGTAAATGAATAGCAAGTTCATAATTATTATTTTATTCTTAGATTCCTCTAAGTGAGAGTGACTCACTGAGATGCAATTAAGGGTGGTCACAGGTAGAGCTACTCTTAACTTTATTCTTGTTGATTTGGCTGAATTCTTGTGGCATGCTTTAGAATGACAGCATTTGAAAAAACCATGACCACGACTTTGTCTTCTCTTGGAAAGTATATTCATGACTCAAATGATCAGGCTAGGAACTTCCAATTTTTTGTTGTAAAATATTTTCTTCTCAAAATGCTTAAAGTAGAAAAATATATAATACCAATTAGATTTTTTTTTGCTTTTATCTACTACTGCTGTAATTTGCGTGATATGAAAGTGTTACGATATTGTAGAAAGTCAGTGTTACTCAGTGTTTTAAAACCCCTCTTGGCTCAGGCTTTGGTTTTGGGTAGCCTGCACAAATAAGTTATCTTTTCTAAGCCTCAGTTTTATCAACTGTGAAATAGAGATGATAAAAAGGCATTCATCTTTGTCTCCTCCACTCTGCCTGGCACATAATTAGTGCTCAGACTTTCTCCTGGAATCACCCTCTGGCTAAGTTTTCAGCTTCCGTCTCCCAGTTGGATGACAAGAGGCCTTGCTTGCCTGCTCATTCTGGTCAGCCCCACAAAGATGACTTCATTGGTTCAATGCCTGTTGGTATAAATTCTACTCTTGGTTTGCTGTGAATCTTTATAAACGTTGTGTGCTGAACATAAGCCTCCGGATCCGGTTGGGCATGTCCCTACCAGAAACAGACTCTCATGCCCACTGCCTGGTCAGCCATCAGTGATTCAAATTCAATTCCCTTTGGCCCCTGTGTGCATTCCTTATAGGTCTGAGTCACCTCACAATCTTTAACCTAATCCAAACAAATCAGACTTCGCATTCATTTTTTTTTTTTTTTGACAGGCAGAGTGGACAGTGAGAGAGAGACAGAACTGGAAAAGCATTCCTTTGTATTGGCACAATGATTTGTAGGTTCAATCCCTATCCTGTTCAGAAACTAGATGACATATGTAAAGCAGTGTAAACTGTAAAGTGCTTTATAAGTGTGTGTTACTTTCTTATGATATCTGCTTAGGGCTTTCCTCCCTGGGCAGGGAATCGCAGACAATTTTGTCTCCTATTAAGAGATGAAGAAGGAGTAACTAAAACTTAGAGAAGTAATATAACTTACTTGAGGTCTCACAGCTACAAAGTGATGAAATTATGCTTTGAACTTTGCTCTCACACCAAATCCAAGCTCATATTATGTGGATACCAGAGAAAATTTTGAACTTTTTTTGACACTGAACAGAATATAAACCCTTTCTATGAAGCATTTTATAAAGTTCAGTAACTGATATCTTATTTTTATTTATTTATTTATTTATTTATTTTTTGACAGATAGAGATAGACAGTGAGAGAGAGAGAGAGAGACAGAGAGAAAGGTCTTCCTTCCGTTGTTTCATCCCCCAAATGGCCGCTACGGCTGGTGCTGTGCCCATCCGAAGCCAGGAGCCAGGTGCTTCTTCCTGGTCTCCCACGTGGGTGCAGGCGTCCAAGCACTTGGGCCATCCTCCACTGCCTTCCCAGGGCACAGCAGAGAGCTGGACTGGAAGAGGAGCAACCAGGACTAGAACCTGGCATCCGTATGGGATGCTGGCACCACAGGCGGAGGATTAACCAAGTGAGCCACGGTGCCGGCCATTAACTGATATCCTAGTCTATCTTTCCTTCCTTCATTCAACAAATATTGGTCAAGCTTCTACAATGTGTTAGCCATTATGCTAGACATAAAAAGAATGACATGTAAACTTCTTCAAAGTTCTTGCATTGTCAAGGCACTTGACCAGAGGGGGCTGCAGGGACCCTGCCGATAGCCCCTGCTGACTTGAGAGCAGGCCAGTCTGCTTTTCAATGACTAGCTCCTGCAGCTGCTTGGGAGCCTTCTCTCACCACCCAAACCTGCGTTGGTGCCTATGGGACCAGCTCCAAGTGCTGCTGAATTAATGCCCCTCAAGAACAACCTCAACCAAAGATAGTTGGCAGCTGGCGTATAATTGTTCCATCTCTCTGGTGGGATGATTCTGAGGTATGTGTTCTACAAGGGCTCCTAGATCTCTCCCCACTGAGATTAAAGTCCAGCTTCCCCCAGGGGTAGCTGGCTTGACAATACACCTTATATTGACTGCTTTCCCTAACCTATCTCAGTCTCTTCCTCTTCTACTGGTATTTACTTTGAGTCTGAAATCAACTTATTTTACTTCCTGCCTCATAGTGTAGTTCCAGGGGAACCCAAGTCAGAGTTCCAACAGGTTCCTCCATTCTGTGACCAGTGGATATCATGAATCTTAAGAAGGCAGGCAGCCATATTTAAATTGTCCTGGAAGTGAATTCTTCAGTCTATTAGTGGTTTAGGTCATGTTTACTTCAGCTTTTCCATGAGTGATACTAGTTGTTGGGAGCTGTCACCTACTATATCCTCAAAGAAGTCATGCACCAAATGTTCTCCTGAGAGAAAGCTGTTCTTCCTTGACAGAGATTTATTTAGTGAGGCCTTGTTGGGGTGAAGGATACCTAGAAAATGAGAACTTGAATATAATATTATTTTCCATTCCCTGAATCCGAGTGTTTCGAAGGAAGCACTTCCTGCTCTTGTGGATTCGGAACGTACTCTCCGGTTCTGGTCAGGTAAAGAGCAAGCCTGAATGGGTGAGCGGGGTGTGGGGGGGTCATCTTTAGCTCCTTGGAGGGCATTTTCATTCTGCTGTTCAACAAAAGTTTATTGAACCTTATCTGGGTTTGAGCTCCGGGCTAAGCAACAGGGAACACACATAAACACAACAAATGGATATAAGGCACAACTCCATCTAGGGGTCCATGGGGCTGAGAACAACAATTGAAATACCCCTTTTCAGGGTTCATTTGGGTGGTAATACATTTCATCCTGGAGGACAATCAGAAAATCAAATTGACTTTGGTCTGTTTAAAAATATAACCCCGGGGGGAAATGGCCTGTCTGTGGAGACAAATGGTTACCAATCTCAAAATAGGTTTTACTGTATTTTTACTCAGCCAACAAACATTCTGTTTTGGAGTCTTAACCTAATTTCCCAGAGTTGCCCAGCCTATCTTTCTCCTCTAATTTTAGTGTTTTGCCCAAGTCTTTAAGGTCTCAGTTGGTTAATGTTTAATGCTCTCCACAACCAGTGTTTGATGTTTACACTTTATTGGGCTAACCAAATTTGTAGAGCAAATTAAATGTGTGCAGGTCTTTGGCGAGCCACGTTTAGATACGTGTTGCCCAGAAACCTTCTCCCTGTTCAATACTGCATGCCCCAAGTAGTTTCAATTAACTGTTCTTCTTCCCTGGCAATATCTACAGCTATCTGCATTGCTTTTGGGGAACTATTCCTTCCTAGATTTACAAATGTTACAGTCTCATACCCATCTGCTCCCAGAAAGCACGTCACAGCAGACAGCTCCACTCCTATGTGAAATGAGAGCGTCAGCAACAGTAACCTATTAAACCAGATTGACCAAAGACCAGGAAAATATACCGGGGTTGCAGCAGAGGAGGCTTGGGAGAGAGAATTTGTGTGGAGAAAGGTGGGAATAAGAATTGAAGAGTAGGTATTTTTTATTTCAAAACAAACACACACATACTCTAAGAAAACATACAGGTGGCGTAATAGAAATTTAAGTATAGGGTCATTACAATAATAGCCCAGAGAAATATATGTTCTTACCCATGAATTTAATTTATCCTTTTTTTTTTTTAATAAACTGAAAGGTTCCATAATATAGCAGCAGAAAACCAAAAACCTGAATTCCAAGTCCAGCCAGATCCACCTCTTGGTATGACCTGGGCCAATGCCTCTCAACCTCATTGAACATCACCCAGGAAAGAAAAAAGTTAGCCTTGACCTACTGAGGGTCTTCCAGTTCAGACACTTTGGGATTCAATCCTATCTTTAGGCCCAATTATAAAATTCCAGGAAAGCAGAAGATATGGCTAACAGCAATATTCTTGCAGGAGATAAGTTTCGCAAATAATTATCCAATAGACGACAACTTAATCTCCCTCAGAGTGCCTTGATTGTGACTATTAGCAATCTTTTCTCCATCTTTACAAACCAGTATTCTCTTTCAGCCTTGCTGAGAGACCCCCGGCTTTGACATGGTCTGAGAAAATATGAAGACGTTTCTGGAGTTTAATCAACAGAGAAAAATAAGGACTCCCCAAACTGCAGCGTCACTGATGGACTTTGGGGCTCAGGCTTCCTGGAGGTCCCATTTCCTCTGTCTCCTCCAAGCTCCCAGAGTCAGGCCAGGTCTGGAGTGATAGCTGCTTTTCTGGCACAGCAGAGGCGGCGGAACACTAATGTGTTTAACAGTTGGACTTATTTCTAATCTACTGTATTAGGAGCACAAATTTAATCAAGAACAAAATGTTACCAATGTTGTTTTTTTGTTCCTGCATATGCATATATCCTTAACACTGTTTTGCATTCCCTTGTGCTAGAAAGCTCTCCATCTGACATCTGACTTATTTCATAACATTAGTTTTTTTTTAAGTGCAAATATATGTGGAGAAAAAAGAGAAACAAGGAGCTGAATTTCCACTCAACACAGTCCCCCCCCCCCTTAAAGAAATAACTCTCAGTACAGATTTTAACAATTAACATTCCTGCAGTGAATGTCGTTATGGATGGAGCTAATAAATGTTTTCAAACACTCCCTGGCTCAGATACACATTCAGCTTATTTTCTGTCATTTGATGGCATGGGTGGGTTGAGACATTCCTGTAAGAGTCCCTCCCCCCTTCCCCCACACCCCCAGTCTAAGAAAGAGATCTTATCTCCCTCCCCACCCGACCTTACCCCCTTCCTGAGCCCTCCCCCTCTGGTGCCTACTTCACTGAAACCTGACTTGCAGGTCAGCTAGCTGGTAACAGATTAATTTTGCTCTGTGAGGAACACCAAGCATTTTGGCCAGGACACATGAGAATCCTGTTATAATATTACTGTTTTTTCTAAATTAAATATTAGGAAAAATTAAACCAAATTGTGGAACATAGTGCAATGGAAAATATTTCCCTTCCAAACACTCCTCTGTGATAAATGCTTGTGTAAGTAAAAGCACAATAAATAGGCAGTATGTTAAAAACCTAGATTATTCAGGTTTTAAGACTTATAGCTAAAAGTGGTTTAATGTTTCATGCCTAATAATAGATTACTCCTATCACATTTCTAACCTTTATTTCTCCTCGCTTTGAAGTCCAGCCATATAAAGGTTGTTTGTAGAACCACACGAAAGTTAAAGCAAATATTACTTAGAGTGATTCATACCAGCAAGAATTTGCAATGAAGGCAGAGACTTTTTTTTCTGTGTGTCTGAATCAAAGGAAATGAAATGTTTGTAATATTTTTTGGTTGATAAATTTATTAAAACATTTTAGAGGTTTGTAGTAGAGGCACAGCTGACATAAACAGACTGGAAGCAGATTATATTCTGCTCTGTGGGGGACGCAGAATTTAAAGGAGGAAAAATTCTCTGGATTTCAAAAATTGCCACCAGGTCACGGCGATACTTAATTAACTGAATATATTAACAGAGGGCTATAACCTAGATGCTAAAAAAAGGGTTGGGGGAGAAGTCAAATTCATTTAATCCTCTGTTCTTTGCTTACAGATTAGCCTTTCAGAATGAGCAACCTGATTTTTTTTTTTAAGGATCCATTTACCTTCCAGAGCTTTTCATAGCAAAACATTTTGCATGGTTGCAAAAGAAATTAATTTGTTGCCAGTTGCTCCATACTGGCAGGAATTCTGAATAAAGAATGTAAGCAATCTATCTTTGTTTGCAAGATATAATTAATCTGGCAGTTAAAATTCTTTGGAAACATTCTGATGACTTATGTGGAAAAGTAGAGCAGCATTTTCAAAGAAAACTCAGCACTGTATGCAGGGGAAGATAAAAGATATATGAAGTGTTTGTTCTAAGCGATACTATTCATTTAAAGATCATAATGTAACCCCACCCTAGCAATTATTGTGAAAAACAAGACAAATCTCCGTCTATAGCTTTCTGACACAGTCTTGATTTGAGAAACAAAATAAGCACATTACTGTTATAGTCTAATAGATGGCAAGCTGTTTTATTAGAGTCAGCTGAATCCTGTTTTGCATAAAAAAGAACTCTGTTTGCTATCAAGAACACATTTACATTAATATGACTTTGACAAAGTAAAATAAAATCGCATTAAGATGATGTAAGTAGATAAGACAATGAAATCTCTGTGAGAGTTTTGGCACACACTAATTACAGTCAAGTCCCTGCAGGAAGAGAACATATTTTTACACCAACTATCCATGTGTTTGAAAATGTAGGGAGCCCAAAATGTAATACTCAGTTTAGGTATTTCCTGAATACATTGTGTTTCTGTGTTTTCGAGGCAGTTGTGTGTGTGTGTGTGTGTGTGTGTGTGTGCGTGCGCGCGCGTTAAAGGGGTCTGCTTGATAAATAACACTTTCATTTGTAATAATACAAGCAAGTTTCTTTCCGAATACTAGCCTGTAATCATCCTGATGATTTTAAGGGACTTTCCAATATAGGGCAGCTGAAAACAAGGTTTTAGATTACATGGTAATTTAGGAATGCATGAAAAGCTAAGCAGTTACCATAATAGGGTTCTGGATAAACTTCATGGTTTTTAGAGCAAAACATAACAACATATGTTTTGTGATTTGTTTCAATGATTTCTTTACTTTTTCTTTTTGTTCAGGTTCTATCAAAATATTTGGAGGCTTCATCTGCGTACAGCGTTTTTATAACCTTATTTTGAAAACTTTGATGTCTCTCTTTTTAGTTCAGTCATTAAAAGAAAAGCAATGATGGATGATGATAATGCCTCGGATTTTATGACTAATCAGTTCTTGGCAGTGGCCATATTTCTTCCGTAGTGAAACTTTAATATTCCTTTGGCCTTGTATAGGCTTAAAATTTTTTTTTTTTGGACTGTGCTACACCAGCTACTTATTAAGTGTTACCAAATGGTTATTGCACAAAAGCTAGCACTCTGATTTAACACCTGACAAAAATGAAGCCACTGAAAAAAAAGAGGATTTCTTCTCTTTCCTGGCTTCTCACAAATTTTGAAAGAAATGTGATTATATTTTTCTCTCTGTTTTAAAGGCAAGGGTATGGAGAAAAATGATTCAGCTGGTGGAAATATTAAGAGGGAGGGAAAATCTCCTGGGTGAGAGGGCTGCCATTTGCATTTCCTCTTCTTGAATTGTTCCTGTGATGATGCAATTTTTATGAGAAGCCTGATTTTCTGTCCGGAGTCTTTGATGTATTGTTCTTGAAGTTGCAACAACAAACACCAGGTGTCTCCACTTAGCTGAGCTAAAGGTTCTGAAAAGGAAGACCACTTCGCCAGGCACAGTGGAAGCTGCCTTCCCTTTCTCCAGTGCTCCTGGCCGCTGCCTGGATAAGGTCGGAGGCTGACTTGGTGCGGGGGAGGGGGGGTTCATGCTTTCTCGAATTTTCTGGTTAGATGTGTTAACTGACCTAAGATTAGTAAGGGACTCTTATTTTTGTGCGGCCGTCATGGAGATGGGTGCCCCTGGAAATATCCATATGCTGGGGAAGCAGCCTTGTGAACGACGCAGTTAGGGCCCAGCTTCTATTTCTGTTCTGCTCTCCAGGAACTCACCATCTTGGCTGGCACACGGCCATTCCTGGGTGGGTGGGAGCTTCTTTCTTTTGGAAGCACCAACAAACACCACAGGGGCCTTCTTGGAAACAGATTGAAGACCCAGAAGTTGATATGCTGGCTTCTTCACCAGTGGCAGATGCCCCAGTTTCCAGGTTGTGATTCCCATGAATGTGCCTTCCTTTCTTCAATAAATATTCACTTATTCTCTACTGTGTGCCTGACACTGTAAGAGCAATGAAAAAAACCTGAATCACCCTCCTCCCCCATAGACTCACATTAAAATTTGCCTCTTTGATTTAATGGCAGGGGTAACCATGGATGCCAGTGGTTCCCAAAAGGAGTTTCATGGCATTCCAGGGATGATGATGGGTATTGTGCTGAGACTCATGTTTCATTATGCTCTGGAAGAGCAGGATTAAAAAGTTTCTAGATGCAAAACTTCCTAGGAATTCTGTGTGCTAATTTGCATTGTCCTTTCCAAAGAGATGTCTCCTTTTTTTTCAAGTATCTTTAGCCAAGAAATAATTTTTAAAAAAGCAACTCCAAGTCATTGAAAAAAATTAAACCTGTCACCATTACCCTAAGGAAGTATTTCAAAAATTTCAATCAGATATTCAAACACCATCTTTCTTTCTTTTTTAGAAAACTTTTATGTAATAAATATAAATTTCAAAAGTATAACTTTTGGATTATTGTTGTTTTTCCCCCCATAACCACCCTCCCACCTGCAAACCATCCCATCTCCTACTCCCTCTCCCATTCCATTCTTCATTAAGATTCATTTTTAATTATCTTTATATACAGATCAACTTAGTACATACTAAGTAAAGATTTTAATAGTTTGTACCCACAGAGACACACAAAGTATAAAGAACTGTTTGAAGACTATTTTTACCATTAATTCTCATAGTACAACACATTAAGGTCATAGATCCTATATGGGTAGTAAGTGCACAGTGACTCCTATTGTTGATTTAACAATTGACAATCTTATTTATGGTGTCAGTAATCACCCGAGGCTCTTGTCATGAGCTGCCAAGGCTATGGAAGCCTTTTGAGTTCGCCAACTCTGATCATATTTAGACAAGGTCATAGTCAAAGTGGAAGTTCTCTCCTCCCTTCAGAGAAAGGTACCTCCTTCGATGGCCCATTCTTTCCGCTGGGATCTCACTCACAGAGATCTTTCATTTAGGTCTTTTTTTTTTTTTTTTTTTTTTTTTTTGCCACAATGTCTTGGCTTTCCATGCCTGAGAAACTCTCATGGGCTTTTTAGCCAGATCTGAATGCCTTAAGGGCTGATTCTGAGGCCAGAGTCAAACACCATCTTTCTAGTTCTTATCATGTTGGTTGACCATCCTTATTTAAGGAAAAAGAAAGCTAAACACTACCCTAGACATAAGTGAACATTTTGAGGAAATATTTTGGAAAAATTGCTTTGAGTGGTGGGCACTACAAATCCTTCCTGAGGTAGACTTGAGGTCAGGTTCAAAAGGCTGAAGGAGGCCCAAAGCCTGGGTCTGGAACTCCCTGTGAAAGGAAGCAGAAAAATTTGTCCCAGAGAATGTGACTTTGGAAGCAGTGATAGTTTCATGGTCGAGGGAAGCTCTGCTCCCCATCGGGTTCTGAGCAACTGTCAAACAACTGTGCGGAACATGGGAAATCTAGAGGATATGGGATCTAGCCCTTCTCTGGCTCCAACTTGCTGGACAATCTTGAATAATTCACTTACCTTTTTTGGTCTTAAGCCCTATCCCTAATGATAGATATTGTGCATACACACATTGTTCTTTCCAAATCATCAACACAACTCTTTGAGGAAGATTCTACGATTGCCTCTATTTTGTAGATGAGGAATTTGTGTAGTAGACTAAGGAGCTTGCCCATGGTTGTATCAGTGCAAAGTAACGGAGCCAAGGATATTGAATGAGAACCTTGAGTCGGATGACTCCTTCATATCATATTCTTTGGTTTCATTTGAGTGTCTTTGGTTTATCTCAGATCTGTGTGATTGAGTAAGCAACCCCCTTCAGATGCTAGTCAAGGAATCTGCGGTATCCACGGGGAATAAGGCAAAATCCTTGCCTTCAAACCTTATGGGCTAGTAGGGGGTATGTTAGGGAGAAAGTAAACAGGGATTCCATCTGCAACAGTAAACACGAATTAACAAGAACATTTCTATAGTGAATCATATTATTGAAACACGAAGGCAGACTACTCAAAAAAAGCCAAAAGGTAGCAGAAACCCAAATGCATATCAATTGATGGATGGGCAAACAAAATGTGGCCTATCTCACAATGAAATATACAGTCATAAAAAAGAATGAAGTACAGGTACATGATACCAGGTAGACAAACCTTGAAAACATTATGCTAGGGGGAAGGCGTCAGATACAAGAGGCCACACATTGTTTGATTTTGCTTGCACAAAATGTTTGCAGTAGGCAGGTCCTTAGAGACATAAAGTAGATTACTAGTCAACATGCCTGGGAGAGGCACTGACTGCCTAATGGGTACCGAGTTTGCTTTGAAATGTTCTGTTGGGGTTGCACAATATTGTGAACATATGAAATGCCATTAAATTTTATGTGTATTTTACTACAATTAAAAATGCAGAAAAAGATGGTAAATAAGGCCAGGCTTCTTCTTATTTTTGAAGAGTTATTTATTTTATTTGAAAGGCACAGTTATAGAGACAGAGACTGAGAGAGAGAGATCTTCCATCTGCTGGTTCACTCCCCAAATGTCCATATCAACCAGGGCTGGGCCAGGCTGAAGTCAGGAGCCAGGAGCTTCATTCAAGTCTTGCAAGTGAGTGGCAGGGGTCCAAAGACTTGGGCCATCCTCCACTGCTTTTTCAGGGACATTAGCAGTGAGCTGGATTGGAAGTGGAGCAGCTGGGACTTGAACTGGCGTCCATATGGGATTCTGGCACTGCAGGAAGCAGTATAATCTACTGCACCACAGTGCTGGCCCTCAGGCTTGTTATTTTCATTTCAAGTTAATAAACTAATGCTTATCAGTTGCATCTGAAAAACCAGATGCAGCAGTGCTTTGGCTACAAAGGTGAGTAGAATGTAATAATGCCTGCCCATACAAAAGCTACAGTCCTACTTGTTGGAATAATACATGATTAATGCATTATAATAATTCATAATTAAATCACTATTATAATGACATCATTGGCAGAATAGATGTTCTTATAAAAAGATGTTTGAGAGGAAGAAACAGTTAATTTCAACTGAGGTAATTGGAAAATCCTCATTGAAGAGGAAGTGTTGGTTGTTGATAGAAATTTAGCAAATGGAAGAGGAAACCAATGGACAGGGAGGATAATTTGTTGACCATCACCCAACAGTGACAGTAGAAATTGAACCCTAGGCTCTTCACCCTAGTTGACTATCAGTTGATTCTTATTTGTGAATTCTGTATTTGTGTATTCACCTACCTGCAAATATTTATTCATAACTCAAAATACAACCTGAGGCACACTCAGGGCCATTCATAGACACATATAGAGAAGTAAAACTTGAGTTTCCTGATGCACATGTTCCCACTTCAGGTCAATCAGGGCGACACTGACACTGCCTTTGTGTTTCAGCTTTCATATTGCAAACAAGCATCCTTTTTGCAGTCTGTTTTGTGCCATGTTTTTCACATTTTTGTTCTTTTTGTTGGTGATTTCACTGTTTAAAATGGTTCCCTCAGGAATTTAGCTTGGATATTAAGACACAGTACCTGGATTTGACACCCAACTCTATCTCCTGATTCCAGCTTCCTGCTAATGCAGTACCTGGCAGGCAGGCAGGCAATGGTAATGGCTCAAGTATTTGGCTTTCTGTCATCCATGTGAGACACCTGGACTGAGTTCCTGGCACCTGGCTTTGGCCTTTCCTAGTGGGCATTTGGAGAGTGAAGCAATAGATTGATAGGACCTCTGTCTGTGGATCTCTCAAATAAGTAAGTAAAAACTGAAAAAGAATGGTCCCAAGTGCTGTGTAAGTGTTCTTAAGTACACAGAGGCTGAAGGGGCCTTTTGGAGAAATATTTATGTTAGATGAGTTTCACTCAGGAATGAAATTCACGTTAGTGCAGAATATTGCTGTTGTCAAGGGGTCAGCGGTAATAAATATGCAGTATGTATTAACTATGATGTCTTTAAAAGAAGGTTATATATTGATAAGTTTGTAAATATGTTGTGGCCAGAGGCTTGCAGAAACCTAACCTTGTATTTTCTCTAGGAGCAAAGTGTCAGTATTCACTAACTCAGTGTCTGGTGGCTGTATAGATGTACCATAGCTACTCAGATTAATGAGAATAGACTGCGCTTCTCATTATTGTCTGCTGCCAGGTTTGAAATTGAGCTGTCCCTTCTCCACTCATTACTTACCACTAATCGCCATTCCCTATCTAAATACACACACACACTTCTCCCCAGGGATGGCTACAAGATTTTCAGGATTTAGAGCACAAGCAAGCCTCCTTGTTCAATAATTGTAAGAATTTTAAAGCATGTGTTTGGTGTAGCAGTTACGACATCTTTTGGGACACTCACATCCTATAACAGAGTGCCTAGGTTCTAGGACTAGGTCTGCTCCAGGCAGCAGTAATGGCCTTAGTAATTGGGTCCCTGCCACCCATGTGAGAGACCTGGAATGAGTTGCCAGTCTGTGGTTTTGGCGTGGCCCAGCTCTGGCTGTGGCGAATATTTGGGGTATGGACCAGGAGAAGGGAGTTCTCCTCGTTTGTCTGTCCTTGTCTCATTGCCTTTAAAATAAATAAAAATTCACAAATATAAATTTTAAAAAAGGAATTTTAAAAATATTTATTTATTTGAAAGGCAGAGTTACAGAGAGGCAGAGGAAGAGAGAGAGAGAGAGAGAGAGACATGGGGGGGGAGGGAGAGAGAGAGAGAGAGAGAGAGAGGTCTTCCATCCGCTGGTTCACTCGCCAGATGACTGCGATGGCGGGAGCTGTGCTGATATGAAGCCAGAAATCAGGAGCTTATTCCAGGTCTCCCATGCAGGTGCAGCAGCCCAAGGACTTGGGCCATCTTCTACTGCTTTCCCAGGCCAAAGCAGAGGGCTGGATCGGAAGTGGAGCAGCCAGTCCTCGAACTGGTGCCCATAAGGGATGCCAGTGCTGGAGACGGTGGCTCTGCCTGCTATGCTACAGTGCCAGCCCCAAAAGAAGTTTAAGACTGCATATAAATCACACAGGTGCAGGGGCCCTGTGTGCAGTCACACATCATGAAGCTAGCCCTGCGTCCCTCTCCATCTAGTTAGTCATGTCCTCCCTTATAGAGAATGTGTTTCTTTTTTCTCTGAGTCAAAGAAAATCTGGTCATTGTTTATGTCACTTGAGATAAGAAGTTGACCAAGCTATTCAGACTTACTATGTGTCTCCAGGAAGAGGTACTGAGCTCACAGATGCACAATCTGTGATCTGGTGGTGGAAGGGTTGGTTTGGCCTCAGGTCCCCTGGAGTTGAGTGACTTGGAGAGGGTTTCATATTTTTCCTGACAACTGGCCAGTCTTGTGGACTTGTATGTCAGAGCAAAGCAGAGCTGTAGTGCTGTCTTCTGCCTCTCAGAGTCCCCTGGGTCAAATTCACTGAAATAAGTCTCCTTAATGATTTGAAACATCCCAATTTGGCCTCCTTAAAGTTCCTGGACAATGCTCAGGTCTTGGCAACCTCTCACAGGCGGCCTTTGTTCAAGGACTGTGGACTGTCCAGCTAGATGTCGAGACTTCCAGGACAGAAGCAGGGGGAGGCTGTGACAACTGAGCCTTGAAGGGGGTTTGTTTGGCCCAGAACTTGCCCTTTACAAAAATGTGGCTTAAGTCTTCAGTGAGAAAAGAAAGGAAGGGAAGTGTAGACACTCAAAAGCAGCTCACTGAAGATGGATCTCTGGAGCCGGATTTGCTTATCTTCATTTACTTCATTCCTGCTCTTTCTCTGACCAAGTAGGAGTGGGCTACAGTTGGGTAATGTCTTTCAGTCTTTCAAGGAAGCAGGCTTGGCTTCCTTTTGGAAGACAGGACCCACATTTGCTGGATTTACTAGTTGCTCCTTTGCTGATCACAGTCGTTCTCTCTCCCCATTCCCTCCCCCAACCACCCCACCTCCCTCATTTCTCTCTCTCTCTCTCTCTCTCTCTCTCTGTCTCTCAGCAGATCTCATATGGCCTCCAGACCTAGCTTCTTTCAGGAAGTCTTTTGTGCCTACTTTAGTCAGGAAGCTGTATTCTGTGCCGATCCGAAGCCAGGAGCCAGGAGCTTCTTCCGGGTCTCCTGAGCTTCTTCCGGGTCTCCTGTGCTGGTGTGCAGGTGCCCAAGGACTTGGGCCATCTTCTACTGTTTCCCCGGGCCATAGCAGAGAGCTGGATCGGAAGAGGAGCAGCTGATGTAATAGACCCCCACGGTAGACTGGGTGCCTTGCATAAGCAACGTTTATTATCGCACAGTCATGGAGGTCAGAAGGCTAAGATCAAGGTGAAGGCCAGGTTTTGAGGGAGAATCTGCTCCATGCATCTCTCCTAGTTTCTGGTTATTTCCTGGCCACCTGTGGCATTTCTTGGCTTGTAGATGTACCACCCAGATCTCTGCTTTGATGATCACATATTGTTCTTCCTGGCTTCAAATTTTCCTATTTAGGAGGACACTTAAAATTCAAAGTATGTTTTCACTGAAAATTAAAAGAAAAAGAAAAGGAAAGAAAGGAAGCAGGGAGATTGTATCTATCAAATTCATGAATTATATTCTGTATATATTAATAACTAAAAATTATAATACAAAGGATAATCAGAAGTCTACCATAAACCTATATGGCCTCATCTTATATTACCTAATTACAAATGCAATGACTCTATTTCAAAATAGGGTCATATTCTGAAGCATTGGGGGTCAGACTTCAACATATGAATTTTTGGGGGGGACACAACTCAGCCCGTAATAGGAGCTGTGGTGGGAGTGAATAACAGTTGGGAGTTTTAGCAAGGTGAGTGGTTACACAGATTGCATACTCAAGTGCTCAGTGTAGAACATGAAGAGATGGGACTTGGTTTTGCATGTACTGTGGAACCAGACTGTATATCTGTTTTTCTTCTACTTGAAAGGCAGAGCAATGAGTGAGTGTGTGTGTGTGTGTGTGTGTGTGTGTGTGATTAAGAGAGACAGAGATACTCCAACTAGTGGTTCACTCCAAAAATGTCAGCAACAGCCAGGGCTGGGCCAGGTTGAAGCCAGGAGCCTGTAACTCCATTAGATATTCCACATGACTGGCAAGAGCTCAAGAACTTGAGCCATAACCTGATGTCTCCCAGGATGTACTAGTAAGAAGCTGGATTGGAAGTTGAGACACTGGGACTTGATCCCCGACATCCCAATCTACACCACGAAGTCTGCACCAATGGACTGTTTTAAAAGCCAAACAGAGCCAATTCTGATTTGGTGTGGAAGGCAAGTGGGAGCCACTGTACATTCTTGAATTGGGTTGTAATAATGTCAAAAGAACATTTAAGGATAACACATAGGCAGCAGCATAGAGGCTGTGTTGAAATAGTATGTCGATAGAGAGAGGGGCACTAATAGGAGCCTGGGCTATGGTGGGAATGGAATGGAAAAGGTGTAGGAGTTTTTACAAGAAAAACAGGTGGTAGGATTTTAAGACTTTACTGGATTTAGAAGATAAGAGTGGACCAATAGTAAAGTTGATAAAAGAAAGGTGGGGCTGGGGGGTTCCATCTGTGTGTGTGTACATGGTCCTATGCAAATGTTATTTTGGGAATATTGAGTTTAAAATGATGTTTGGCATCTCGGAAGATGTGTGCCATAAAGACATGGCATCAGCAAACTTCTGTAAAGGACCATATAGAGTATTTCAGAGTTTGCAGACAGGATCAGCTCTCCATATTTTAGACTGACAAATATTTAACAGCCAGTGGAAATCTATAGTGTCAACTGAAACGCATTCATTTAGGAATGTGTGCTGCAAACCTTTTTATTGGGAATCAGCCACCTGCCAACTGCATTCACACAATTGCTCTCTACTGACAACTTCGTGACTTAGACAAGTCTCATATTGCAGATGAGGAGACTCGGGGTGTCCTTGGTGACGCAGAGGAGAGTCTAGCTTCCTAACTGGCAAGTTTGGCCAATTGCAGGATAGAGGCCTTCTTCTCAGGCAAGAATATTGGCCAGGGTCACTCGTTTGCAGGTGGCAAGATCAAATTTTAATTTTTTTTTGAAGATTCATTTATTTATTTGAAAGTCAGATTTACACAGAGAGAGGAGAGGCAGAGAGAGATAATCTTCCATCCGATGGTTCACTCCCCAATTGGCCGCAATGGCCGGAGCTGCGCCGATCCGAAGCCAGGAGCCAGGAGCTTCTTCCGGGTCTCCTGTGCTGGTGCAGGTGCCCAAGGACTTGGGCCATCTTCTACCGCTTCCCCGGGCCATAGCAGAGAGCTGGATCGCAAGAGGAGCAGCCGGGACTAGAACCAGCGCCCATATGGGATGCCGGTGCTTCAGGCCAGGGCGTTAACCCGCTGCGCCACAGCATCAGCCCCGGCAAGATCCAATTTAATATCTACTTATATGTTGTGAAAGTATTAATTTTGCATTCAATTAATTGTTTTCAGGATAATGGCCCTCTGTGTTCCTGTTAGAGTTAAAACTGTGTAATAATTACAACTTGTCAAATGCCTGGAAGAGAAAAATTGAGGAAAGAATAATTTAAGGCTTATATAATTTGCCCACTTCTCTACATTTCCTACATTTTCCCCTTTGATCAAGTTGACTGCTAAGGCCCTCACAATATCTGCCTCATGTAATTTAAAGGAGATACCAGTCTCTTTGCTAGAATTGCTTAAATAAATAAATAAATAAATAAAGTCATGTCAATTCTGCTTCTGGGTTAGCTTAAAATTATTATTAAAAGTATTATTTAGTATACCCCCATATTTTTTAAAGATTTATTTTATTTATTTGAAAGACAGAGTTACAGGGAGACGTAGAGCCAGAGAGAGAGAGAGAGAGAGAGAGAGAGAGAGAGGTCTTCTATCCACTGGTTCACTCCCCAGTTGGCTGCAAAGGCCAAAGCTGCACCAATCCGAAGCCAGGAACCAGGAGCCAGGAGCTTCCTCTGGGTCTCCCGTGCGGGCGAAGGGGTCCAAGGACTTGGACCATCTTCTACTGTTTTCCCAGACCATAGCAGAGAGCTGGATCAGAAGAGAGACAGCCAGGACTCGAACAGGTGCCCATATGGGATGACAGTGCAGCAGGCTAGGGCTTTAACCCGCTAGGCCACAATGCCAGCCCCATTCCCATATATTGTTATTTGTGAAAAAGAAAATATAGAATTTGACATAATAAAAATTCTTTTCTTCTGAGATTTGCTTATTTGCTTTCGCTTCTCAGCTAGAGAGAACCACTCTTTTTTTTTTTTTTTTGGTATTTCTGTTTATTTTTATATTCATTGAGTTATAGAAATCACCTTATTTCAAATGGATTCAAGGTTTCAAGGTCCCTTTTAAAAATGAATGCAACAAAATAAAATAAACTTATATGAAATGTAAGGTTTTTTTTTTTTTTTTTTTTTTTTTTTTTTTTTTTTGGACAGGTAGAGTTCTAGACAGTGAGAGAGAGAGAGACAGAGAGAAAGGTCTTCCTTCTGTTGGTTCACTCCCCAAATGGCCACTACAGCCGGCATGCTGCGCCAATCCGAAGCCAGGAGCCAGGTGCTTTCTCCTGGCTTCTCATGTGGGTGCAGGGGCCCAAGCACCTGGACCATCCTCCATTGTCTTCCTGGGCCACAGCAGAGAGCTAGACTGGAAAAGGACCAACCAGGACAGAATCTGACGCCCATATGGGATGCCGGCGCCTCAGGCGGAGGATTAGCCAAGTGAGCCAGGGCGCCGGCCAAACCACTCTTTTTTAAAAAATAGATTCACTTATTTATTTGAAAGCCAGAGCAAGAGAAGGAGAGAGGGAGGGAAAGAGGGAAAGACAGAAATTTTCAATCCATTGGTTCATTCCCCAAATGGCTGCAACAGCCAGTGTTCCGCCAGGCTGAAGCCAGAAGCCAGGAACTCCATCCTCATATCCCACATGGTTGGCAGGGGCCCAAGCACTTGGGAAATCATCTGCTGCCTTCCAAGGTGCACTAGCAGGGAGCTGGATCATAAGTGGAGCAGCTGGGGACTAGAACGGGCACTCCGGTAGAGAATGCTGCCATTACAAGTGGCAGCTTAACCCCTTGTGCCACAATGCTGGCCCTGGGAACAACCCTGTATGATTGGGCTCCTGGGAGGCTCAGAACCATATTTAAGATGTAAAGACTGCAACTCTTGTCACTTGCTATCAACTTAATTTTCATTTGTTTTCCAGGCTGTATCCTCTTTTTGTTCTTGTGTTTCTAATTTTCCTTTTTCTCCCCTAAGCTCCTTTAAATACCTCTTGGAGAGAGGTGAGCATTTCGAAGATTAAATTAAATTGATTCAGAATCAAGTGGAGAGTCTTTTGGTCAATTGAGATACTAACTTAAGTTCCATTGGACACCAGAAAAATGTTGAAAAAGGCTTTATGATTAAGATTTTTTTTGGGTGACTTTAAAGAACATTTGGTGTTTGCTTTGTGATAATTTATTTCACATATGTTGAGTGAAAAGCTAAATGGACTATTTTATACATTTGCCTTAACACCAGGCTCTAGGTGAGATGCTGAGTTCACAGAACAAGCAAAAAATTTGAGGTTAGATCTGAGGATTGTTTCAGTTCTGCCACTCAGTGCCCAGGTGACTCCATGTAGGGTTTAGACCCCAATTAGATGATTTTGAATGTCCCCCCAAGCAGAGACTTCTGGAAACCTATTGCCTACTTTCTGTTCTCGACCACTCAGTCCCTCGCATGGTTTCTCAAGTAACAGGCAGCCATCCCATTATTCTTAATTTTTCTAGGAAGACTCTTCTTATATTGGGATCAGGAGCTATGTCTAAGTGAGGCTTTCCGTCTATATTTGGTATATCAGTTTATTTTCATATTCATTGAGTTATAGAAATCACCTTATTTCAAATGGATTCAAGGTCCCTTTTAAAAATGAATGCAACAAAATAAAATAAAATAAACTTACATGAAATGAAAAAGGTTTATATGGAGGGAACAAAGGATTAAGACTAGAAAGATAGACTGCTGTAGAATGAAACACCAATAGCCTTCTGCCTGCAGAGAGCACGTTTGAATTCTGCACAGTCACAATTTGCCTTGGATACTGAAGCAAAGTGAAATAAGAGTGTGAAGAAATCTTGTTGTCTTAAATTTAGCCATCACATGACAGAAATATAGCATGTATTGATCGTTCAAAATCAAGTGCTGAGTCACTGGTCTTTAAAGATACTTCCTGGATGTGGCAAACGAATTCCTTCGCTCAAAAAGGGCCCCAGGGAATTTCAGGAGAGATTTGCTGTAATGGGACAAGAGAAAAGAGAGATTGTGTTGCAGAAAGAAAGTGTTTCACCGGGAAGAAGTTTTGGCTCTCGGCGGCTGCCTGTGGTCCCTGAAGAACAAGGGGCCAATTTGGTACAAAGCAGATAATAGCAGCGAAAGTGAAAAACAAGGAGGAAGTAGGTTTGGGAAATTCAGCAAATAGCACTTCTTATGAAATTAATGAGTAATAAGGTAATATAGGGGACCATTCCTTTTAATGGGGAATATTCTCTGGTGAGCTCTTTAGATTCTCAAATACTGCAATGCACTGATATGAAAGATTTATGTAGCAAGAGGCCATAACAGAAAGATGAAGAAATTTCAGGCTGTGGAGGTTGGCGGTACTGCCATTAATACTTCATTCATTTAACAAATATTTATAGAGCCCTTTGCATGTACTGGATACTATGCCAATCACTGTAGAAAATAGGGACAAGGGAGGAAATAATGAGTAATACATCCCATCTGTCTTTCCAAAGCTCACATCTTAATGGGGAGATGGTATAAAATAAATCTTGTTAAGGCATTAAAATATTTATTGAGCACCTATTATATACCAGGTCTAGTGCCAAGTGCTAGAGATATAATGAACATGATGTGTTTTGAACAGTTAAATTAGAAATCTATAAATCAGGACCTCCCCCTCCCCCATTTCAACAGATTCATCACAAACATTTTCTTGAAACTACAGAGATTAAGCAGAATTAGAGAGGGTCCAAACACTTTAAAATAAAGTAATAGGAACAAAAACTGGCCTTAGAGGCTCCTTTTCTCTCCTGGACAAATTCTTGGCAGACTTATTATGAATGCATATTTATCTAATTTTACTTAAATAGTAAGCTTCTTCTTAGTTCTGAAGATTGATATTGTTGGTACCTAAAATAGGGACCTCATATCTTATCTAGTGATGGAAACTAGAAAAATGTTCTGAGTTGCCAGGAGAAGAGAATCCAGAGATAGTAGATTTGTAGTATGTGTCACAAAACCCCCTTCTCATGTCCATAGTAGATATTACTAATACATTACAGCACTTCTTCCTGATACACCTAGGTGTGGCCTCAATATCCTTCTCATCGCAGTGTACCAGGTGGGCCAGAACTGGTCTTGGACCAAAGATAAAGTCCTTTTGACCTCTGGAGGTCCTTCATCCTTTGAATATGCTTCAATCCTTCATATGAGAAGCAGCAGAATATTTTGAATTTCTTTTTGGCTTTTTCCTTGACACAGTCGCATTCTATTTTCAAAGTTTAAAGCCCCCCCCCCCATTATAGAAGTTTTGTGTCCCACAAAACTTGCATCTGTCCCTGAAAACACTGGATGATTATATGTTCCTTCCACTGTTTATCTCCCATCACTAATGTAGAATTTTTTTTTTTTTTGAGTACAGACTTTTCTTCCCTTGGATATTATTCATTATCCAAATCCCCCATCTCTCCTTCTCTTGGATCTTGTTATTTTAGACAGTAAGTTGTATTGTGGGTCGATAACTTCCAGCCACTCAGCAAAAGTATTAATCTTTTCTCTGGCATCTCACATATGACATCGTCAATGGTGTGTTTGTAACCTCTGTGAGAACGGCCAATCTTCTAATTATAGTAAATGGAGTCAAGGAGTAGGGCCCAGATTTTAAACAAACATGTGCATGTCATGCTCTGAAATCATCTTTTTCTGAGTCATAGATTCTCTGCTGAGATCAAGCCACAACAAGCATTGTGTTTTGTTAATCTGAGGCTTTCAGGAAGGGCGAAAGAATTCTCGTCAAATGTTCTAAGAGATTCTGTACGCTTCAAAGTGAAACATCTTGGTAAATCATTAATGATTCTTGAGTGACTACACATTTAGGACAAGAATATATTCGCGCTAAGTGAGCTACGTTTCCAGCACTATGACAGTGTCGAACATGCAATTATTAGAAGATTCATGAGCGCTTGCAAACACCGAATTACTGTAAAACTTGACTTGTAAACTAATTTGGACTACACGACTGTTGAAACAAGACTTATAAAACATTTATTAGCATCCATAAAAATAAGCCCAGGTTTGTGTAAGGAAGTATTAGTTTAAGCAAGAATGATGTCATTAATAAGCTGTGTGACTCTAGCCGTTGATAATGATGATGATAATAATGGGGATAATAGTAACAGTGATGAGGAAAGTTAGCACTGGTGATTGTTTGCTCTTTCAGGCACTGTGCTAAGCACCTTTTATCCACTGCATCAATTAATACTCACAGCTCTATCATTGTCCTCATTTTCCAAATGAGGATACCGAAACCCAGAAAAGTTGAGTGATTTGCCGAGGTTGCTTGGTACATTACGGACCTGGGATTTGAGCAAAGTCCTCCTCATGGCAGAATCCAGGTTCTTAATGCACTCTGCATGCCATTTTTCCTTGATGGAACTCAGTTTCCCTATCTGTAAAATGAGGGGTGGGCCTCCCTGGTCTCTGCTATTTCTTCCAGTTCTAAAGCCCTAGGATGCTATAATTTTGCATTGTAATTTTCTGGTAGCAAGAAAGCTCTTGTTTTTTTTTTTTTTTCTTTGCTAATATGTTTGTTTTTCTAATTGATCTCTACCAGCTCAGGGTAATTAAAACCCCACAGCTCTTACATTCTCCAAACAAATAGAGGCATGCATGTTCGCCACTCCTCACAGCAGTGCAAATGGCATTGCTTATGCATGGTACCCAAGATAAAAACCAAATATATGGCAGAAAGTAACAAGCCGTGTGTGACTAGAAAAATAATGTATGCACAGCCTATCCTAATGTACTCCAAGTTTCTGCTTATTTACTGACAGCACTAAGTGTTGACCCAATCCAGGGCTGCTCCATCAACCCCAGATGATCTGGTGGTAAATAGTACTTTATATTCATAGTAAATACATAGTGGAATGGTGACTTAGTAATGCAGAATATCGTTCAGCTGCTTGCAATCCAGGTAACCATTTATTGTGGCCATAATTACAGAACTAATAATATGAAAAAAAAAATGCTCAGTCTTTTGGATTAAGACACCATCCCGGCAGTGTCCTTTGCAGATATAGCCTTAGTTACCCTGGGGATTATGACATAGCGTGTTCTAAATTCTTGGCATCACTGGATTGTAAATGTTTGTTTACCTTTCATGTGAGGATATATGCCTGAATGGAGGTAGAAACAGAACAGGATTTCCTATAGGAAGTGTGAATGAGGCATCTCACTATGTAGCTAGAGTTCTTCAAGTATAGTATGTGAGGATAAGAAAGAGAGCCTCTGTCATTTCATAAGGAGTTTCTGGGTACTTGCTTTCCCAGCTTTGTGTTGGGTGCCATTGGCACTATGATGATGAAGTATATGAGACTATGTTCCCCACCCAAGCTCTTAGCAGGGGAGAAAACATGGGCAACATGCAGAAGCCTTAAGTTTTGGAAGTCTCATTCATAGAGGCAGGAGGCCCGAGCTTCATTGGCTACCTATGTGTAATTTATCTCAATGGGCCCCAATTTCACACTTAAAGGGAGACAATACCAGACTAGATCTCTCTAGGTCCAGGTAAATATGTCAGCTGGTTTTCTAAGACTGTTTGTGAATTTTTGAGAATTTGATCTACTCATCCTCATTATTCAGTTGAGCTTGGGAAATGTCAGACCCCTGAGTTACCAGTTCTTAAATGAGAGTCTGCGTCTGAGTGGCCTTTGGGGAGGGGTCACTATGGGTGGTTGTGTTTCTCCATTTGATAAGTGATTTAAGCTCCAGTTTTGATTTGCTGTAGATATGGGTAAGTTCCCTGGCTCCATTTGGTCTCCCCCAGCTTTCCCAACCATAAATCCTTCCCTTGAATTACTGACCACTCTCTTTCAGATTGTGAACTGACAGAGACATGAACATTCTCTTCTCAGTGTCTAGCTCCCAGTCTGGCTCAGTGTAGGTCCTTAGTGGCTATAAAAACAAAACTCCTGAGATTGAACATTATTCCACTGTGTAAACTCTGCTCACAGGAAATTATATCAGCTTTTTAAATGGTTTTCCCTAAGAATCACTTAGTTACTTATTCCTTAGAGACATTTATGGTTCAGCAAGACCTCCTACATCAAGGAGCAAGAGGAGAAAGGAAAGGAGCTGGGAAGAACAATGGGTACTGCAGAGAACTTTGCATTTGTTAAGATGTTGGAGTAGCCTTGGGCATGGAGAGAATCTGAAAATGAGGTCATAGCAGTGACAGCAACCTAGACTCACTGCCTCGTGTACTTGTGAAATGGTAGCTAGAGTTGTCTCATGCATGGATCCTTAATGGTAGGATAGAAGTAGAGAATATTCTTAAATACAGTGTGGGTGGCACTGGTCAGGGTTTTACTCTACTAGTTGAGATGAGTCAACAATTAGACTAAAGAAAATGGGGCTAAGATTGCAGTCTCAGTAAGCAAGACTGAACTTTATTCCTTTCCATTCATGAATAAAACTTGGATGAATCATTTGGTAAGTTACTTTCCTCATTTTATGTTTAAGTCATCAAAGACATGGTTGATGGCATTTCTGCTCAACAAATATTCCATTATTTTGTGCAGTATATTTTATGCAAGCCAGTTACACATTTCCATATGGCCACATGCTTTTCTTCAACCAATGAGGAATGGGCCAAAATGATATATAACTCTTGGGCAAAAATGTTAAGAGCCAACACATATCTTTCTCCTCTGCTACAAGAGCCAATGATATTCCAAATTGGATCCCAAGAGCAAAGTCACTTGTAACAAAGCTACAGTTGACTGGCAAAAGACACGTAGTGAGCTCAAGAAAGAGATATTTGTTGCTGTACATCATTGAGAGTTTTGGTGTTGCTTATCATGGCAACATAATCTATCCCATGATGGCTGATTAAATAGTAACAGCAATAAACATAGCAATAAGCATATTGCTGTTTTGCTTTTGAAAAATGTAAATTGGGTGCTATGCTTTGTGCTAAGCATTTACATGCTCTTTCTTATTTAATGCAGAAACAACATCGTGAACTGGATAAATTCCCTCAATTTATAGATGAGAAAGTTGAAACTCAAAGAGGTTGAAAAGGCTTCCTGTGGTCACATCATTAGTGTGTGTGTTCAGGATTTGAACTGACCCTTGCTCTTAATTGCTTCATTGTATTTTACAACTGCATCCCCACAACTTTTCTTTTAAAATCAGAGTATGTGTTTCTTAAAAAATTATTTATTTAATTATTTTCATTTTGTTTGAAAGATAGAGACAGCAATGGAAAGAGATCTTCTATGAGCTGATTCATTCCCCAAATGCCTGTAACTGCCATGGGTGTTCCAGGCTGAAGCCAGCAGTCTAGAACTCAATCTGGGTCTCCCATATGGGAGGCAGGGATCCAAGTACTTGACCTGTCACAACCTCCCAGGAAGTTTCATGGGAAATGCAGGATTCAGGACTGGAACCCAAGCAATCCAATACAAAATGAGGACATCCCAAGGGGCTACTTAGCTGCTGTGACAAGTGCCAGTCCCAGAATAAGAAGCTATAGGTTCTGAGAACAAAACCTGAGACCTTGCACATGCAAAGCATGCACCCTGTCACTGAGCTACATCCCTAAAACTCCAACAATGTTTGTTAAGTCATCATACAACAGAAATGCCAAAGCTTCAGATTCTGAGATCTCTCAGGTATGGATCCCAATAGATAGCAAACCTACAAAAAAGTCTTAACGTTTCATAATCCAGGAACAAAATAAGAAAATGTCCTCAATGTATTGCTTACAAACAACAAAAATTATTCTTTATCTCATAAGAGAAGTCTACAGCCACATACACGTGGTATCTTGTTATAAAACAATGTCCTACACCTATAAAAATAGCCCAGTTATTATATCACACTACCAACTTGATAATATGTTGGGAGTTACATAAATAGCACAGCTATTTATCACCAAAAATGTCATTGTATAAGCAAATTTGAGGTGAATATAAATACATTGCATATATACTTTGCAAATAATGGTCTGGATGATGCATATTTTAGCCATAATATATACATGCTTTAAAATGTAGTTATTGGATAGTTATTGTCCAAAAATAGTGTTGCTACAATTATGCACCATTCCCCCAGTAGGGTTCACCAAACAATGACAACAAATTAAATTAATAGTGACCTAAGAAAACCACAGTAATCTATAGTGAAAAAACAAGGACAGCAGCAATTTAAAAACCATAATCAGCCAACCCAAGACAACACTGATGATATAGTGACAACAAAGGAACAGTTCTGAAACTTGTGAGAATTCTAGCTGTGTCTGCATGAGCTTGTGTTGGAGCTTGCCATATTGTCAAGCATTGTTTGGAAGCTGGAACTGTTAACAAAGCAATGAATTAGTGTCCCCAATAAACCAATAATGTGCTAAGTTGAATTTATGAAGACTGAAATTTAGTGCCCTCTAATTGTCCATTTAGTAGTCTGCAGGTCTATGAATTAAATTAGTATCAGTTTCCAAACGGCAGCTGGTCAGTGGGTTACATTTGTTGTAGTCTGATAATCATTCTTGTAGAAAGCTGGTGAATCAAATTGACCAATTTTTCCATTTACACACCTATTTCAACAGATATTCTGATAAATCCCTCGTTAGTCCCCCGCAAGGCATGGGGTATCTATGCCCTACCTTTTTAAAAAGGTTTTTGGTGATCCATTGATCACCTCTAAGAAGGCATTTGGTTTTCTAGGTGCTTCGGTATTGAGAAAGAAATGTCTTGGATCTAGAGCTGGCATGTTTGCCCTGACCCTCAGTTAATATTGTGTTTCCTAGGGCTGAGAGAATGTCTGTCCTTGTTGTCAAAGATCAATTGGGTGATATGACTAGCTTTCTTCACGGACACAGGGATGAGAACAAGGCATCTCAAGCAGTATGCTTACTTTTTTCTTGGATCCTTGGCTGGGAGAGCCTAACAAAAAGCTTGTGTGTGTGTGTGTGTGTGTGTGTGTTTCTTCCAGGCTTTCTCTCTGGAACTCTACACAGGTAAATTTACTGGTTTCCTGTCACTTCACCCCTCAGTCTTGCACCCAACCTTCTCATGGTACTAAGTAGAAGTGTGAATGACTCAGTACCTGTTCTAAAGAACATCAGTGTACTCAATAGCATTTTTTAAAGCTCAAGTTTGATCATTCTCAACTTAAAATACTGGTAGTACATGCTGGCTGTGCGCTATCTCAGCTTTATATTATCTTTTATTTATATTACCTGTGTTATGGATAGAATTATGTCCTCCAAGACAGATTTGTTGAGGTTCTAACCCCCATGATCTAAGAACATGATTTGATTTGTATATGGGCTCCTTAACCATATTAAAATGAGGTCATTAGGGTGGACTGTAACCCATTATGACAGATGTCTTTATAAAATGGGGAAATTTCTCTAAGTGATGGCTCATCAAACAGTAAAATCCAAAGTCCTTACAATATCTTTTAACATCCTATCTTATTTGCTCGTTATTCCCCTAATCTCTTACCTGACTTCTTGCCACTTTCTTATTCACTCTGCACATTTTGGCCTCCAAATCTTTGTAGCTACCATTCCTTCAGCCTAGTTGCTTCTTCCAGGTATCCACATGGCTTGCCTTCCCAAAGACAGACACTCATAGAGGGGAGACTACACAAAAACACAAAGGGAAGCTATCTACAAGTCAAGGGCCTTCCAAGACTACCAGAAGCTCGGAGAGAGGCAGGGAAAAGATTCTCCCTTGAAATGCTCAGAGAGAACCAATTCTAACAGCTACTTCATCTTTGACTTTTAGTCTCTAGAACTCAGATAATAAATTTCTGATGATTTTATAAGCCATTCATTTGCGGTAGTCCCAGCCAACTAGTACACCACATTATTTTGCCAATGATACCAGTTTGTTAAAATTTAATTCCATTTAACAGGTAAATGAATTCAGGCAGAGGTGATGATACCTGATAATGGCTTAATGTGCTTCTCCCTCCCTCAGCGCTCTGCATTTCTTCCCTTCCCTAGGACCTACACTCCACTCACCCTGCCATCTTTTCATATCCCTCACATCCTAAGTGTTCTCTGTTCGCTCTGTCTGGTTTAGACATCCTGGGCCATCATTATAATCACTTTCTTACATTCCATCAATTAGTTTCTCTCTCTCTCTCTCTCTCTCTCTCTCTCTCAGACTCTTCTGGAAATCCTTACCCTGGCTTAAATTCTACTCTCTACTTCTGTCTATTGCAATTCAATAGGGCTGGAGAAAACTTTCATTGCTGGAAAATGATATTTTACTTATATACCAGTAGGGCTGCCAGACCTACCTGATACAGCCTTTCTTTCCTTTTACAAATAAGTAATTTCCTCTTTCTCCTAAAAATTTTAGTATTCCTACCCCTCCTCATCCACACTTGACTCTCAACAAATAATCTTGCTTTCTATTTTACAGGAAGGTAATCAAAATATATTTACATGCTCCAATTTCCAGTGCTATCCTAGTCTGTGTTGTATTCAATGGCCTCCTTTCACCAAAGTGAACCATCTAAGTTCATGTATCTAAGACAAGTCTCTCATCTTGGGCAGCAGACCTTAGCTCTTCTCTCCTCTCAAGATTCGATTCTTGCCATTGCCTCCTTCTCAACTGCATCACTGATGTTGCCAGTTCACTGGTCTCCTGGATATTTCCCATCAACATGCAAATATGCCAAGATTTTTTCACATCTAAACACAAAAAACCTTTCCTACCACACACTTCTAGCTGCCTTTCCATTTCAAATAATTTTTTTATAGAAACAAACTAGTTGAACAATTGTCTTTAAGCTTTTATCTAATTTATTTTTTCATTCTGTCTTGAAGTCACTCCCACCAGTTTGTTTTGTCCCCAAACACCCCACTAAGTCTAATCCAGTGAAAGTCATCCATTGGTCTTCAAACTGTTAAGTACATTGGACAATCCTCAGCCTTTGTCCTATTTGAATTACCTATTTGACACAATAATTACATTCTCCTGATTTAAACTCTTTTTTTAAAAAATTTAGTTATTTGAAAGAGTTACACAGAGAGAGAAGGAGAGGCAGAGAGAGAGAGAGAGGTCTTCCATCCACTGGTTCACTCCCAAATTGGCTGCAATGGCCAGAGCTGCACCAATCTGAAGCCAGAAGCCAGCAGCTCCCTCCGGGTCTCCCAAGTGGGTGCAGGGGCCCAAGGACTTGGGCCATCTTCCACTGCTTTCCCAGGCCACAACAGAGAGCTGGATCAGAAGTAGTGCAGCCGTGTCTCGAACCAGCGCCCACATGGGATGCCAGGGCTTCAGGCCAGGGCGTTAACCAGCTGCACCACAGCGCCGGCCCCTCAACTTGTCTTTAAAATTTGTTTTCCCCTCTCGAATTTTCTTAATTCTTTTAAGCAGAGAGAAAATAGAATGGCTTTTGGGTAGGCCATTAACATATTTGCCAGAGGGGAGCTAGTGTTGGAAAATTGGCTCTGTTTATTCCTTAGACTGCCAAAGAGATGGTGCCTTTTTACTCTCTGGGATAAAAGATGATGGTCATGGTCATGTGTATGTGTGTGTGGTGTGCTCATAAACAAGGCAATTCCTGACTTGTTGCTGATTTGCTGTGTGAGTCTGAGTAAACCACTTAATATTCCTGAGGGTAGTTCCCCTACTTATAAAACAAAGGAGTTGGACTACATAATCTTTAAAGTCCTCCCTATCTTTGACATTCTATATTCTGTCATACCTTTTACCTAATGAGATACTAACTCTGGCTACATTTTAGGACTTGAGGTCCTGGGAACTGGCAGCTATCAGCAAAAAATCTCCAAATGCAATTTGAACACAGTGGAGCTTAATGTATTTTCGCATCTGGGCTTCAAGAGATCAAGCTTTGAGTTGGCAATATGAGAAATTCAGTTACTATTTTTGACAAGTGGTTGGACTTATTGAATGATACATAGCATCTGGCAGCATTACTGATGAATTAGGGAACAAGGACAGAGTTAAGAGTTTTAAAATAGTTGAAGGGTCTTAAAAATTGACCCTAATGAGGACACTAGATTTCTTTTACGAACCACAAGATTTGTCTTACAAAATCCTCATTATGCAGAATGAGCTAGAGAGGTGTTAGGAGGAAGAAGAGAGCTTTGAAATATGGGGATAGGAAAGAGGACTGTTACTTTTCCTCATAGTAGTTGATTTCTTACTAGTGTCTGTTGGGAGGGGAGGACAATTTGTTGCTCATGAAAATTGTGACGACAGACAAGGTTAAGAGTGGCGGGTCTTTGTGATGCTTGTGAAAATAAAGTATTTCATTTCTGTAAAACAGAATGTCTATTTTTTATAAAGTTATTTATTTGAAAGAGTTATAGAGAGAGGCAGAGACACAGAGAGAGAGTTCTTTTTTTTTAAGATTTTATTTTTATTTATTTATTTGAGAGGTAGAGTTACAGATAGTGAGAGGCAGAGACAGAGAGAAAGGTCTTCCATCCGATGGTTCACTCCCCAGATGGCCGCAACAGCTGCCCATCCGAAGCACGGAGCCAGGTGCTTCTTCCCAGTCTCCCATGTGGGTGCAGGGGCCCAAGCACTTGGGCCATCTTCTACTGTTTCCCCAGGCCATAGCAGAGAGCTGGATTGGAAGAGGAGCAGCCAGGACTAGAACTGGTGCCCATATGGGATGCCGGCGCCACAGGTGGAGGATTAACCTACAGCTCCACGGCGCCGGCCCCCAAACAGGATATCTATTAATGACATGTAAAGACCAGAAGTAATTTGCAGTCAGGTGATGACATATTCTAAAAATTGGCTTTTTCTGTGATAGGCCTGCCCTGTGTAATTCTTTGATATGCCCTAAGGCCACATCAGATTCCTTAGTGGGCTACATTACAGATAGATGAGCTGGAACCTAAAAGAGTTTGATGAAGGGCATTTGCGTAAGTGAGGACAGTCTGGAACTTCTGCCTTCGTGGCTGGGTGTCCCCATGGTGCTTCTCATACCAGCATCATGATCCTAGCACATCCATGTGTAAGAGTCACTAGGACTGCCTTGGCTTATCCACACATGGCTTTGAGCATTTAATCATAGCCTAGAGATGCAAAAAAGGAATGCTTTAATCCAGAGTTAGTCTGTAGTGATTTCCTGCAGCACTTGGTTGAGAAAGATTCTGAGTTTCTCATCTAGGCTCAGCAGAAAAGGGGACCTTCATGGATTGGTAACACCTCCTATGAGGGAGAAGGGTGAACACATGTGTGCAAGCCACGGGTAGTATCTCCTCTAGCTCCTTCCACCCAGTCTTAGAGAGAATGTTGAGGCCAAAAGAAGGGAAGCAACTTGCCTGAGGTCATAGAGCTAGTTAGGCAACTGGAAATAAACCTCGGACTCTTCTCTGATGCCAAAATATCTTGTCATGCTGAGAACTATTTTCATAAAGGCTTCTGTGTTGTAAGGATATGTACAAACTCTATAGGAAAACGTGACACTAGGAGTGACTGTGCATGTGATAACACATCAACACCCTGCTTTGAGTCATATCGTGAACTCTACCTTTATCTTTGGCTTAAGAGGACTCCAAATAGCATCTATTTGCTTCCATTGTCTGTGAAAGCTGCAGTACTCTGGAGGTCACAGAAATACCGTTCTTCGAATAATTAAACTTTCTGAAGGAAAGTTCCCTATTTTGTATGGGTACCTGAAATATTTATGTTTCTTCCAAATATTTAACCCTCCTATCTTATGATTTGAGGCGTTTATCCTTTGGAATTCTCAGGGTCTGCTTTTCTGCTAGAATGAAGCTGCTGACTTAGGCCTTTGAACATTTTCCTTTTATCATACAAGTTTGCAGCAGATGAGTTCTCTAGTAGACGTTGAGCCTTGTTTCATGGTCCCAGCTGCTGGGAGTTAGGGTTGCTTTTCAGCAATTGCTTTTGGTGGAAGGAAGTTTTCTTGTTCATGTTGTGCCCCTGACAGAGTAAGTCTGCGTTCAGACATTGTATGTGCCGAAATTCAAAAGCAACTCAGAGGGACCATTTCAGCTCCAGTCCCCCTTTGGGTCAGCCAAGGCTTCTGTTCAAGTACATTGGTTAAACTTCTCCCTATTTTCTTATAGGTGTTGTTTCCAAGAGCGTAGCCCATTAGCATCCTCTGTACAAATCATTGTCTCGGAGTCTATTAAACAGAGAGTGCTACTCAAGAGAGACTCTGCCTTGTGAGGGACGTAAGCCAAGGGAAGGGATATAAAGTTGGATAAAGGAAAAGGTTACATATATGAAAGCATTCTTCCTGGACACCAAATTTAACACATTAGCAGGACCCAAAGAGACAGGCTAGGATGACTCTTGGACCCTGCAAGAATGCAATGGCCCACACCAAATGAAGTAGAAAATGTCAGAAATGCCCATATAGATGGTGGAGCAAGTGAGCAAAAGGATCAAAGAAGTAGACACTCTAGAGTGGATATAAAACATAAGGCCATGAAACTTGTTGGCCGACTTTTCCACAAAAGGGTCAGGAGAACAGTCTTTGATCAAAGCAGTAAGCAATATGCTGGTGAGGTATATCCGAGCAGTTTGGTGTAATCAGTCCTCTGTTGCTAATGCTGACAATTAAGAGATGCTAACACAGAACTGGGCTCCCTAGTGGTAAAAGGGATGGTAAAATACCCAAATAATAGTAACTAGACAGTGGCACACAGCCACCAGGGATAAGAGAGATGCAGTTATTGTGATGAGTACCAAGGTCAGAGCAGCAGTCATGGGGCCTAACTTGCAGAAAGCTTTGGAGATGTTTGATAGAACATGATGTTTCCAGGGAAAAGACAGGCAGGACATCAGTAAGGGTACCGCTTAATATATGTAATTCAAGATAATGAAACATAGATGGACAGCATATTAGGTTTCTACAGAGAGACAGAAGCAATAATAGATAGATGATGATAAACCAACCTAGACCAAGACCTATGCCTAGACTGAGATCTAGACATAAACATGGGTGTAGATATATTAATATATAAGAAGAGATTTATTAGGGGAACTGGATCCCATGCTTAGGGATTCTAGGAAACCCCAGCACCAGGTTGTTACAGTTTGGAAACACTGAGTTGCCAGTTCAAGACCCTAAACCTCAGAAGCAGGGAAGCTGATGATTTAATTCTCAGTTTGATACTAAAGACATGAAAAGCCTGGAGGCCACTGCTATCACTTCTGGAATTCTCAAGGTTGGAGAAGCAGGAGTTCTGAGAAATGGAGAATCCTAGATCCAGGAAAGAGAGGTAAGTTATCCTTTTTTTTTTTTTCTATCTGAGATCCCTGCTTATTGGATGGTGCCTGCCTATATTGGGCGTGATCTTTCCTACTCAATCTATTGGCTCGTATTTCAGTCTCCTCAGGAAATGCTCACAGACACACCAGAATTCTTAAGCAGATCTGTAGCTATTCATTAATTCAATCAAGCTAACACCGAAAGTTAACCATCCCAACCAGAAAGTGGGAGGCAGGCCACTAAAGTTAAATAAATAAATGCATAAATAAATAAACAAATCCACAACTATCTATTTACTATACTTGAGCTGGTTCTTGAACCTGAAACCCATTGACAAAGGGACAGATTTTGTTCCTTTGAACAAGAACAAAAGAACAACCTTGTGACACCATAATGAGTAAATGAATATTAATTCCTGTAGTTGCTTAAAAAACATATGGTCATTGACTTGGAGCGCATTGAAATCAGATAATTTACCAGGCATTTTGAAGAATGTTGGACACAGGATTGAACTGACATTGGCATTCAAGGACACAAAACAAAATCATGGTTTCCTGATTAGAGTGGAAGTAATTTGGAATCTGTTAATGGAATACAATCCCTATCTGGCTTGTATTGGATTATTGGGTATAACCGGTGATGGTTTTGTTGGTCCTCAGATATGTAATCTGATGGATATATTTCATGGTAGGCAGATTCAGCATGTCAGTTTCATATTCTATAGTAAAAGCTGCCTAGAAACAGAACTTTCAGTGTAAGCCTCTGAAACTAACCCCCCCCCCCGACCTCTACATGATAGTAAGTCAAAGTACTGTGTATGGTGGGAATGGCATCAATGAATAGCACTCTTAACTACCTAAATGATGTTGTTGATTTCCCCATCATATCCCCATTTAATTGATCAGTCTAACACCTACAAATACTGTATGGATTATAGTGGTCAATGCTGTTTGCTCACAGTCATAAGCAAGTAGTAGTCCCAATATCAGTGGCTGTGCTGTGTATGATATCTTTCCAAGAGCAGGTTAACATGGCCTCCGCTAATTAGGCCAGAGAGGGATCAATGATCTGAAGAGTGCAGTTTTTTTTCTCATTGACATTGTATTCATCAAATTTCTCCACAGAAAGAGAAGCAATAGAGTAGGCTGGGGTAGGATAGACTAGAAAGATAGAGAATCACTTAGAGGGCTCAACTCATGTGACTATGAAGGCTAAGTCCCACAATCTGCAAGCTGAGGCCCAGGAAGGTGAGTGGTGTAATTCTAGCCAAACCTGAAGGCCTGAAGTCCAACAAAGCCAATGATATAAGTCCCAGAATGAGTCTGAATATCCAAGAATCAGGAACACTGATGTCTGAGGGCAACAGAAGATGAGTGTTTCTGCTCAAGCAGAGAGAATGAACTCAGTTTTAGACCATAAGACCTCGCAGGTCCTATGAGATTGTTAGTCTGTGAGGTAGAAAAGATTCCATGTAGAGTTTATGACAACCTCCAATAGGAGAATCACTGTTTTGACCCTTAGGATATTAGATTAAGCACATGCCATCTGCACTAGAGAACTATGCAGCCTTCAAAAAGTGACTCCTGCCCTGCTGATGACCTGTTAGAGGACATGGTGTTTGAGATTATACCATCAAAGAGGCTGTGGCCAGAGATGCCCATTGTGAGCTGGATTCTTTCAGATTAATCAATATTGGGTATATTCACCTTCAATCTACCATTACAATCAGTGTCATCCTCCTCCTCCTCCTCCTCCTCCTCCTCCTGCTCCTCATTATCATCATCTAGCATTGGCCATGAGCAAAAAGTGAGTTGCACAAGTGAGTGGGCAGATCCCTGTGCCATCCTCTGGTCCCCCTGCCTCAGCACACACCTATGGCTGTATGGAGAGTTCCTTTTGAATCACAGGAGGGTCGGTTCAGTGTGTGGGTGGAAGCCAAGAATAGACTGCTGATGTACTACAGCCCTGCCAAGTGAAAGGTAGCAGTGAAGCAAAATGCACAATTTCAGTGAGAAGAGCTTCATGGGGTTTACTTGGCCCTCTACTATGTATGAAAAAATAAGTAGCCCAAGGTAACACTGAATGGGAAGTACACACAGAGACACATTATTGGTTGGTCAGGGGCCTAGGAGGAGCAAGATTGGAAGAAGTAGGAAAAGTTCTGGGTAAGAGGTGTGCGGATGGAGTTACAGAAATGGAGATGAGGCATGAGGATCTTTGCATGGCCTACTAATCCCTACCTACACCCTTCCCAAGAGCGGCACTAACATTCAAAGTTCATCTTATCACAGAAACTTGATCTCCTGCAAGAGGGTGGTTAGTTTATTGTTTGCGTTTTAGATGATTTGCTATTACTATAGAAACGATTTCCTGAGCTCCTTAATTAAGGACTTTCTCTCACTACACTATTATATCATACGCTTTGTTTTCTTCATTGTGCTTAGGTAAAGTATTTTTATTCATTGACTATTACCTGTGTTTTTCAGTAGTCTCTACTAATGGAGAAGGGGCATCTTAGTCTTATTCACCACTTTATCCCCTATGCTGAAGACAATTTCTGACAGAGAATGAATTCACTTTATAGATTATTGAATAAAGGAATTGTATAATTTATTGAATAAAGGAAAAGGGCTCAGCAGGTTAGGCGAATTGCCCAATGCCACACAGTTAATAACTCTTAGAGCTGGGGTTTGAACCTAGGTTCCAAAGCTAGGCAATCATGAGGGTGAACAACTTGTACTCCACTGGTTACTATGTTGGCAAGCTTAAGCTATGATAATACATAGGATAGGTGGCTAAATGCGTTTTTAGCTTATAATAGTTTCAATTTATGGTGGATTTATTGGGATGTAAGTCACAGAACATCTGTAAAAATATGTGTAATATGCTTGACACATGTTTGGCATGGTAGAGTATTTACTTTTATTAAGTGGTGGACATGAATTTAAACTTGGGTCTGACTGGATCTTTAGCTTTAGTAGACCCTTGCAGTGACATTTTTTGAAGGTACTGGAACTTGAGGAAGAAAGAATAGTGACTGCTAAAAAGGAAAGTATAAGTATTTGATATAAAGTTCCCTTCACAATTTCACCAGTTCTTGTGTATGAGTGCCTAATTACACAAAGTACGGTGGTGGGCATTATGGGAAACCCAAAGATAACGGCTAAATGATCTCAATCTTCAAGGAGGTCCTTCAAATGGGTCCTAGGGCACAATATTTTAAATGCTTACAGTCTCGTCATCAAATCCTAGGTCACTGGACCATGGCAAAAGCAGGAAGTGCTATTGTCCAGGACCAAGGCTAGGCCTGTGACACTTGCTGCCAATTCATACCATTTCTATACTCCCCTAATCTAGATGTATGGAAACATCTACAGATAACCTAGCAAGCCTTGCTCTGACATTCACTCCACCTTTCCTTTCACTCATGTCTTTAAATTTAATCTGTAACCTATCTTAGTCTTACCTGAGAAAGAACAAATGGTTGCCTTCCCAAGGCCCTTGACATGGCCCCCTTTAGGCTTGACTTCTTCACTTCCGATTGCAGAAGACTTAGCATTTCAGGGGAAATTTGTGGGCCAGGACTACTTGTGTTTATACCACTGGTTGATGAGGCATGTGACACCGTGTTTATTTGTGACACTGAAAACTTTTCCTAAACTATTCCAGGGTGAATTGTTTAATTTTTTTCTGGCAGTTTGGTTCAGCATTGTTTGCTGAATGCCCTAGTAAGTGCTGAACTTGTATTTACTGCATGACTTAACTGTAAATTTTACTGTTTGGGTTGAACTCTAAGTATCAAGGTAAATAACAAGGTTCATTATGCCTTATTATGTAGGTGCACTCATTGCTCCAGCCACAGTGCAGTCTGTGTTTCTAATAGTGCAGGATGATTTTTACACAGGATGCTAGGAGAGCCATTGCTTTGCTAATATAGGGAATGTGGCCTTTTCTATGTGGACAAGTGTGAAAAAAAAATCTTATCCAGCTGCTTCTCTTGCTCTTCCTTCCCCATCCCACCCTGGCAGTGTGTCGTCAGCCTCTCTTTTGCTTTTGGTTTCAGGAAAGGTTATATGCAGCTTTAATGGTGTGTGTATGTAATGCCCATTAGTACTGTTGGGATGTATTCTTTCATCAGGACATAATCGCCAACAGCATGCAAATCAGCACATTGGTTCTTCAATGTTTGCTGAGTGCTCTGTTCTTAGGTAACATATGGTCTCCAGTTACTTCCTCACTCTGTCCTGAAAAGTTTTCATTACTCATCTTAATCATCATGTTTTTTTCCTTTGTATTAAGAACGAATTAAGGCAATAAAAATTGGGATGACAATCATTTTTAGAATGAAAAGAACTTCATCTCCTGGCTGCTGAAATCCACTGTTGCATTTCTATTTTTCACTTATTCTGTGTAATTTTTATGTCACCAATTAATGCCTCAAAGTGATTTTTGCATCTGGCACACATAGGGTGTGAACCATAAAATTCATTTTAAAATTTTCTTTTTTTTTTTAAGAGAAAAGATTTATTTATTTGAAAGGCACAGTGATAAGGAAGGGAGACCTTCTATCTGTTGGATCTCTTCCTAAATGCCTGCAACAGTCAGGACTAATCAAGTTGGAAACCAGGAGCCAGGAACTCCATCCAGGTCTTCCTTGTAGGTCGCGGGAACCCACGTATTTGGGCCATCACATATTACCTCCAGGTAGACCAGCAGGAAGCTGGATTGGTAGCATGGAGTAGCCAGTACTCAAACTGGGCACTTCACCATGGGATGCTGGCATCCCAAGCAGCAGCTTAACCTGCTATACCACAATGCCTGCCCTTCAAACTTCTTTTGACCTGTTCTTTGATAAAAATTTCCTTTATCAAGCAATTTTGCAAGGACAAGGGGTAGTAGTTTAAGATGCATCATGAACAGTTTTTACCCAGACTGTAGCTTTAGAAAACGTCTGGGGGTGATAAAAGGTAATTTGATGAATATCCAGAAGGAAGAAATTAATAGTGAAAGAGCACCTACTAAGCATCTGGCACTACATTTTCCTGTATCATTTGATTTTCTTTCTTTTGTAAAATTTCTTATTGTGATATTAATATAAAGAGAACAGATTTATTGTAGTTCAAAATACAATTATAAGAATATAATAATATTTCCTTTCCTCCTTCCCTAACCCCACTTTTAAAAATTTTGAGATAAAATATTTTAATTTACATTATAGTGAAAGGTTTAATGCTCCACTAAACAAAGAATTCAGCAAGTAAAAAGTAAAAAGACCATAGTTCAGCAGGAAAATAGAAAAGGGTTATGAATAAAAATCAAAGGAAAAATTTCACTCATACAGAGTAAATTTTAAAACAATCACAGATCATTAAAACTATAGTAGTATATCATTCCTAATAACTTGACAAAGATGTAAAACAAAGTTTGATAAAGTTATATTTACAGCAGTACTGATACACATAAGCATTTCTTTTTATTTTTTTATTTTTAGCTTTTAATTTAATTTAAAAATTTTAAATTTAGGGAGAACATGTGGTATTTGTCTTTCTGTGTCCAGCTTAGTTCATTTGACATGATGTCCTCCAGTTGCAACCATCTTGATGCAAATGATATAATTTCATTTTTTACAGCTGAATAATATTTCATTGTATATATGTGTATATATATATGTATATATTTGTCCATACATCTGATGATGAACAGACTGGTTGATTCCATATTTTGGCTATTGTGAACTGTGCTGCTATGAACATGATGGTGTAGGTATCTCTTTGATAACAATGTGTTCATATCTTTTGGGCATATACCCAATAGTGGGATTGCAGGATCATATGGCAAGTCTATTTCTAACTTTTAAAGAAATCTCCATACTTTTTTCTACAGTGACTGTACAAATTTGCATTCCTATCAACAGCATATCGCAGTTTCTCCTTTTCTACATCCTCACCAGCATTTGCAACTCTCTGTCTTTTGGATAGTAGTCATTCTGACAGGAGTGAGGTGATATCTCATTTGTGGTTTTGATTTATATTTCCCTGATGGCTAGCGATGTTGGGTGTTTTTTTCATATATTTGTTGGTCATTTGTATTTATTCTTTTGAAAACTGTCTATTCAGCTACTTTGCTCACCTCTTAACTGGATTGGATTTTTGTTGTTGTTGTTGTTGAGTTTTTTAGTTGTTGATACGTTCTGGATATTAATTCTTTGTTGGATACGTAGATTGCAAATATTTTTCCTGTTCTGTTGGCTGTCTCTTCACTCTATTGATTTTTTTCCTATGATATGTGGAAGCTTCTGAGCTTGATGCAATCCCATTTGTCTAGTTTTGCTTTTGTTTCCTGTGCTCTGGGGATATTATCCAAGAAGTCATCACATACTCCAATATTTTGAAGTGTTTCCCCTATATTTTCTTCCAGCAACATCATAGTCTTGGGTCTTAAATGTAGGTATTTGATCCATCAAGATTTGATTTTTGAGTATGGTGAAAAGTAAGGATCTAATTTCATTCTCCTACATATAAACATCTAATATGGCAGTGCCGTGTATTGAAGAGATTATCCTTCTTCATTTTTTTCTAAATAGAAAAGGCAACTAAAGAAACTTGCCCAGATGTATTCATTTTTTTTCAGATTTATTTGTTTGAACATTTATTCCATCACAAGAAAACTAATTCCTAATCACCTGTTTATTCTAGGCATTGTGTCAGGCACTAAGGAAAATGACAGGTTTGGTCCATGTCCTTATGGGGGTTATAATATAATTGGGAACATAGATGAAAAATAACTAAACCAAGAAATAAATAAATAAAATTTAGGTGGTTGGTAAACACTCCAAAAGAGAATAAATAGGATGCCTACTTAGAGAATAATTGAGGGTGCAGAGTGGGAGGACCTCATTTGATCTTCGATGCTATATTGCAATTAGGAGAGGAGTCTTGATTTATAGTCAAGTTAGTCTGGTCCCAAAGCTTTTCCTGCCATTACATATATGCCAACTGGGCAGCTTTGTCCTGAGTTTTGACCATAACTCTGATTCCCAACATACCTGAGAACCCACTACGTGTCAGGTTCCTGAGAACCCACTATGTGCTAATTTTATGTTTGCATTGCTTTCTTGTGAAGTAGGAATTATTTTTACCCATTTTGCATTTGAGAAAACTGGGAACTAAGAGAAAGTTGCAACTTGCCCAAAGTGAAACAGTACGATTTTCTTTTCAGTCCCAGTGCTCAGAGTTTGTAGCTGCCTCCCCTTCTCCCTGCCCTTTATTCCCAGAGCCCAAGAGGTTTTGTTGTGTTCCTTAAGAATTAGACTTAGACTCGGGTAGTGTGGATTGGATGGTGAGACATGCATCTCTCCCTCATCTATCTATATCATCTATATCTATATCTAACTGTATCATCTATATCTATATCTATATCTAACTGTATCATCTATATCTATAGATAGATATAAAAAGATTCAGCCTTGACTTTGTAAGTTAAGAATAAAACAGATTTTGAATGGAACTTCACTTTTAAAAAAATCATCTATTTTTTAGGTCCCAAGAGTAATACGTGATTATTGTAGATTATTTAAAAAATAAATCAGATAAAAAGAATAAAAATTAGTTAAAATTTCTCTCAGAAAGGATAGTATTTCTTCAGTGTGTAATAACAAAGATAATTGACCTAATAGCACGTAATAATTACACACATATTCTCTCTCTTTCTGTATGTCTGTGTGTGTGTGTGTGTATAATTTTATAGACGAGGAAAGTAAGGTAAAAAATGTTTAGGTGAATTTCCCAAGGCTACAGTGTCATGCCTTCACAGGCAGTCTGGTTTGAGATGTACATTCCTTGTCCTGCCATCTGGCGACAATGGCCAGGGCTAAGCCAGGCTGAAACCAGGAGCTTGGGAACTCTAATTGGGTCTCCCATACAGGTGACAAGGCTCAGGTACTTGGGCCATCATCCATTGCCTTCCAAGGTGGAATAGAAGGAAACAGAGCAACTAGAACTTGAACTGGCACTCCAACATGGGATTCCAGTGAGGCAAGTGATGTCTTAGTCCACTGTGTCACCATGCCCGCCCCTTCAAAATGCTTCTAATGGTTGTATGGATATGTTTTGCATAATTACCTCCCACTGTTGTACACTTTCACTATTTTCACTACTGGTTATCATCAAAAAGAGGCAATGAGTGTGTATTTGAATGTTTGATCAGCTTTTTGATGATTTTCTCAGGACAGAATCCCCGAAGACAATGACTTGGTCATAATTTTAGCATTTCTTTAGATCTTTATTGGAAAGGGAGGAAAAAAGTGTTCAGATGGGTGACACAGACTTAAATAACACAAAAACTCAGGCTGAGAAAAAAAAGGGGGGAACTTCCTTACGGAGGTGGATTGGTGGGGAGGGTGGAGCCTGATGGGGCCCCAGGGGTGGGGAGGCAGAATCTGTGGCTCCCTGGTCACCTTTCTTCCAGATGTCAGTTCACTTGGATGGGGGACTGGTGAGAGAAGACTCCCTGGAATAGGGCCTCCAAGGACAGATAGGCATCTCCAAGACAGACAAGGCTGAGAGGAGAAAGGGTGAGAAGGAAGCAAGGCCCTGAGGACACAGGCAGCCCCAGAGGGCTCTGAGTTGATGAGGGGAGGATTTGAGGTGAGTTAAGAGGCAGGCAGCGGCTGACACCAGAGAGCCCTGGGATGTCACAGGAAGGAAGGCGGGTGCCCTTCTGGAGACAGGGCAAGGCTGCTGTGCCTTTGAACTTGAAGAAAGTCATACTGCCATTTGTGTTCTCGCAGACCACAGTGGTGAAGGAGTAGAACAGGTAGGAGGCAGTGAGGAAAGAGAAAGCCCACAATGGGTTGAAGTTTTGGGGACCTAGGGAAGAGACCCACTCCTGAAACAGTCTCATTTCAGGGTGCTTGCCCCTCTTCATGCTTTGTCAAGGGGCGCGCAGTCCAAATGTATAACCAACACTGAGGTGGATATGAGAAAGCTACAGAAATTGCACAAAAATGCTTCCAGTGAGTTAACATGGGAGAGCAACGGGCTTGAGCATCGGAGCAGACAATGAGTTTCCATAAAGAGATGTAGTTCATCCGCAGGGGTCAGGGGAGGGGTTACTGGTTGGGACACCGTCCTTGACAGCGCAGGCTGCTCCTTTCCAAGCAGATGGGTCACTCCATACTTTTTTCCAGGCAATTATTTTCAAGATGATTCGAGATTTCGATCAACCAATCAAGCTTTTATAGAAGCCACTTCCCTTGATTATGTCCCCGATCTTTAACTCAGGGAGAGATTTTCCTCAGTCTGGCTTGATAGTCTCAAGTTTTCAATTAATTTTTCTCTCCCCACCTCTTGAATCTTGCTGTTGCTTTTAGCTGGGGAGAGCTGAGGTTTTCATTTGCTCATAGGATCTCCCAGTGTGCGTGCGTGTGTGCGTGTGTGTGTGTGTGTGTGTGTAAGGGGCTTTAAAGGCATCTGAAAGCTCCCTCTTGCTTTCTCTCAGTGGGAAGTATTCCATGAAAGAGCAGAGGGATTTGTGCATAAGGATATTGAATGAATCAGGGAAGCTGTCAGGAGGCGCTGAAGGCTGTAGACTCTGGTGTCTGGCGCCACTGGATTCAGGGCCAGTCCAGAGGTATGGAGAAGAGAAGGCAACATGGAACACTGTTTTTGAATGTAAAAATCATATCTGTGTTTCAAAATATGCTGATGAATACTTTGAATTTTCATGGAAACATCTCTATTTCAGTGTGATTTATTCCATGGAAATGATTACTTTTTTTCAAAACCAAATTATTTGCATAACATATAAATAACTTAAACAAAGATGTTAAGTAAATTAGTTCAGAGATTATGTTGATGATGGCAAAATTCTTGAAGGTGGCACATGAATGTCTTTTTTATATTTATTTATTTGAAAGTCAGAGTTACACAGAGAAGGAGAGGCAGAGAGAGAGAGAGAAGTCTTTCATCTGTTGGTTCACTCCCCAACCGGCTGCAATAGCTGGAGCTGCGCTGATCTGAAGCTAGGAGCCAGGAGCCTCTTCCAAGTCTCCCATGTGGGTGCAGGGGCTCAAGGACTTGGGCCATCTTCTACTGCTTTCCCAGGCCATAGCAGAGAGCTGGATCAGAAGAGGAGCAGCTGCACTCAACTGGCGCCCATAAAGGATGTGGGCACTGCAGATGGTAGCTTTACTCGCTATACCACTGCGCAGGCAGGCCCCACATGAATGTCTTAAGATTGGGAGACACTGGTGTTGTGGAAATAATTTTGGAATCAAGCAGACATGAATAAAATCCAAGCTCTGCCCCTTACTGCATGTGTGCCTGTGGGGAAACTACTTAATAACACCAGGTCTCAGTGTTAGCATCCATGAAATGGACATGAAAAACCTACCTTAAAGCTTTGCTGTAGGCTTTAGCTATTTATTCATTCTTTCTGTCAATCATGAAAACTTATTGAGAGTTCTCACTGTTCTCGCACTGAGAACACTGTCATGCACTACGAAAAGTAAGCATAGTAAGGGAGCGATTACAGAAAGTCTCTGAAATAGGAGTTTTAGGAGAAGCTAGATGTTCACAGTGCTGTGGGAGTGGACAGAAGGAAAGGGAGACAGGAAGACAAACAGGTAGTGGGTCCAGGAGAGAGGGTGCCTGGTCGGGTAGAGGCTGTGGGTTTTGCTTTAATTGCTATGGGAAGAGACATGTTCAGTGTGTGGCAACTGCTCAAACGACATGTTAAATGTATATTTGATTGCTTATGTCCCCAGTGCTTGACATGTGCAGTGCCCTGTGTTAGGCTCTTAGGTTTTAGGGATGCCAAGATCAACTGGAGAGGACAGCAGTTTAAGCAATTAATATCTAACATCGCGAAGGCCTTGCTGTGTTCCAGGTATGGTTCCATAGTTTTCTTGTAGGGTGGTAGCTCATGTATTCTTCATCAAACAAAAATATAGAATCAATTAGTGTTCCTGTTTGACAGATGAGGAAGCTGAGGCACAGAGAGACTTACCACCGTATGTGCAGAGAGGGTCACTTAACTGTCATCGAATGTGGAATGAATTAAATGTTCCAACTGCCGTTGGAGTGCAGAGAAAATATTATCCCCAAGAGCAGTGACACAGCCAAGATTGTGGGCACTCTGCAGTGAGGCTGCCACCTGTTAACTGTGATGGCGAGCACGTAAGCTTCCCTCTGGGCTTCCGTGTCCTCGTCCATAAAATGCGATCATCAGGGACATGAAGAGTAGTTGTGCGGATTAAATGAGATGGTACACAGAAAATGCTTTGGCACAGAGCCTGCCGCACGGCAAGCGTCTCTCATGTCTTTGCAATACACCTGCAATGGTGGCTCCTGAACTAGCCCCCTTGGGTCTGGGCCTTGGGGTGTGAGGAAGACTGATAGGAAGCAAAGCTGGAGAAGGGGATTCCAGGCGGTTAGAGAGTATCTTAGGAAATGTCTAGAGTGCTGCAAGTGCACGGTATGGTTGGAATGCCAAGTTTGTGGCGGATGAGCATGCAGTGAAAAATTACATTAACAGGGGACATTGATGGCCACCCAAAAGACAGTCTTACTCTGCTGGAGTTGCCCTTACAAAACACCACAGACTGGGTGGCTGAAACAATAGACATGTGTTTCTCAGGGTTCTGGAGGCTAGAAGTTCAAGACCAAGATTTTGGCAAGGTTGACTTTTGAGTCACTTTCTTGCTGTGTCCTCCCATGGTGGTCCCTTAGTCAGTGTGTCCTCTGTGTCCTCATCTCTTCTTCTTAGAAGAAAACCAGGGCAGATGGATTAGAGACCAGCTGTCTGACCACATTTTACCTTAAATACCTCTTAATAAAGATCCTATCCCAAAATATAGTCACATTCTGAGTTGCTGGGAATTAGGACTTCGGCATAATGGATTTTGGGGGGATGTATTTCAGCCTGTAAGAGACAGAAAGGGTTTGATCTGTGCAGTGTAGAGAGAGTCTATGATGTGTGCTGGATGTGTCTAGCAGTAGTAGCTGAAGACTGCAACTCTCAAGGTGGGGGAGGGTTTGGTGGTAAACACTCCAAGTCAAGTAAGGAAAGTGTGGAGATGGAGCAGAGGAGACTTTCAGGGGTGGAATCCACAGGTCTTGGAGCCTGATTTCTCCAGTTTCCCAGAGGTCTACACAAATACACTCAAATGCAAGAGAAATCCAGATCCATCCCATCTTGATCTCTTTCTGTGTCCCCTAGGGATGAGTCTACTTATAGCTCCTTAGTTTTCCCATCTGTTAAGTGGGAAAAATAAAACTGGGATCGCAAGGCTCCCCACGGGATATAGTCATATGTTACTCTCATGGAGACTCTGGTGCAAATGCACACTGGTTTCATTCCTCCTGCTAATAAAAAACTGTATTTCTAGCAGAGTACAGTACCAACAAGCTTGCATTCTGAGTATCAGAAAGCAATGGTTTGGGTTGGAGCTATTCACTCACTTAGGATCTGAGATTATTCTAAAAAGCCTTTGCAGCTTAGTCTAATTGGGTAATTGGGATGTTTCCAGATGAAATTCGACTTGTATTTCTAAAAAATGCTTTGAAGAACCGGTTGCCATGGCACTGCTCTGCTGACAAGATCCTCCACTGGCTCCCACTAAGCGGCAATAATGGGCTTCTGTTTATTCTAAGTTTCAGGTTACCCCACCTGAACATCCTTCTGGGAGGAAGCAGGGTGTGAACCTGGAGAAATTAGTCAAGTACTTCCCAGGCTCTCCGCAGCTGGGGGTGGGGTGGGGGCGGGGCCTCGGCAAATCAAATGTGTCATCTCAGGGGCAGGAGGGCTTGAGCCCAGGAGAGGTCCAGAGGGCAGGAAGGGACTTCCCAGACCCCTTCCCTCCTGAGCAGCTGGGAGTTGAGGAGACACGATGGTGCATTTGTCACAGGACAACTGGATGACTCTCTCAGTATAATACTACTAATCCCCTTGTATTTGTAGGCAAATAAGTGTCTGGCAGAGAGAATTGCCTTTATTTAAAGAAATAACATGGTCTTAGAAATTCATATTAATGTTTTCATAGTATTACTGTTTTAAAATTTGAGAAGGCCTTTGTTCAAAGTCAATTTTTCAGCCCAGTGGACAGGATTCTTCCCCATGGTCCTTAAGTTTCTTGTACCCTAGTGTTTATTATAAGAATGTGAAACATCTTCCCCAGATGCAGTATTTTTGGCTTCATTAAAAGTTTTTCTAGTTCCTCTTCATTCAAGTCAATATTTACCTTGGACAATGCTTTCTATCCTTTTATTTATAATTCCAGTATTCTCCAAGACAAACTGATTATTCGTGACTCTCTGGCCTGGGTTACAATTTAAACATACCTTAGGTTCACATTTTGAGAGTATGAGTCCCCGGACTGTTTCTTCTACTTTTTTTTCCAAAGATTTATAATTCCAAATCTTCCATATTCACTTCATGCCCTATATTTTTTTCTCCTCTCAGATACCTTCTAAGCACATCTTTTTTGTAGATTATATTCTTAGAACATTAGCATGTGAACTTTTTCTTCCTTTCCTTTCAACATCCCAGGATCCCTTGCTTCTGCCAAGGATGATTTTATAACAATGCATTGTACGCACAAGGGTTGAACACTTCTATTGCTTTCCTAGAGAGCATACTCTTCCATACTGCTCACTCCCTCTTCTGGAATTTCTGATCACTGATACAAAGGCCACGTGACTCCTGTGTCCATCATTTAAAGACTGTAGCTTAACTCCTCCCAATGAGGATAAGGTCACCCTATGGCCAAATAGATATCAGAAAGCTCAGCCATTCTCTTCTCTTCTCTTCTCTTCTCTTCTCTTCTCTTCTCTTCTCCTCTCCTCTCCTCTCCTCTCCTCTCTTCTCTCTTCTCTCTTCTCTCTTCTCTCTTCTCTCTTCTCTCTTCTCTTTTCTTTCTCTTTCTTTCTTTCTTTCTTTCTTTCTTCTATCTACAAATATTTATTTATTTGAAAGGTAGCATTTCTCTCTCTCTCTCTCTCTCTCTCTCTCTCTCAGACACACACACACACACAGAGATGTCGCTCCCCGTCTTCGTGGAGGAACGACACAGGACCCTGCGCTGTTCTTCTGTCTGCTCGGCCCTCCCCGGGTTTGCTGCTGGTCCTTCCCGGGTTTGCTGCTGGTCCTTCCCGGGTTGGCTGCTGGTCCTTCCCGGGTTGGCTACCATCCCTTCCACCTCCGTGGAAGGGCGGTTCCCCCTGCCACATTCCCCACTTCCGCGGGGGAGCGGCTCTCTCGGGGGCTGCACAGGTGTTCCCCTTAGATGTTCCTGGTGCATGTTGTCTCTCTCCTCCTTTATAGTCCTCTTCCGCCAATCCCAACTCTGCTACCCACACGCCGAGCACACTGCTCTCCTCCAATCAGGAGCAAGTCCTACAGTTTCTTGGTTGAACTGGAGGCAGCTGCGTAGAAGCTGTTACTCCCTTCTCAGCGCCATATTGTGGGAAAGTAGATGCATAGAATAAGTCTTAATTCCAGTAACTTAGTCTAGTCCGAGTTGCTCCCAGTTGCTCCCCACAGAGAGAGAGAGAGAGAGAGAGAGAGAGGGAGTATTTCATCCACTGGCCCACTCCTCAAATGCCTGCAATAGCCAGGTCAAAACCAGGAGCTTGAACTCAATCCCATTCTCCCATGGAGGTGGCAGGGACCCCCAAAAATTCAGTCAAACATTTGCTACATCTCAGGATGCATTGTAGGAAACTGCATTGGAAACTGAGTAGCCAGTACTCGAAACAGCACTCTGATATAGGATGTGGGCATCCCAGTTGGTGGCTTAACCTTCTGCACCACAATGCCTGCCCCTAAAGGATGTTTTTCTTGAGAGGCCCATGTACACAGAGCCAGTGACTGTCCCTTAATCACTCGGGATTTTATGAATCTATGTGCTTCTTTCAGTTCTCTACATGTGCCTTACAGTTGTAGCTGATTTTAGATTTATTTTCATTTATATTACTGTATTTGATCCTTCAAAAACATTGTGAAGGAGACTCAGAGGGCTCAAGTGACCTGTTTAAGATCACATAGTGAATAGAGTAAGACAAATGTTTGCCTTTTTAATAGACTCTTCAGGTTTAAACTCATTTTTTCTTTTCCTCTACAATATTGTACTGGCTCTTGATTTGGGGACATTGCTTGTGTGGTTCCTTTGCTTGAGTTACCCCGACTTCTCATTTCAACTCATTAAGCGCTTGCCCATTTTCCAGACCTCAGCTTTGATTCCACTTTCTCTGAAAGTAGTCCCATGGTCCCCCAAATCAGGGCTAGAATTTCTTTCTGTGTACTCTGGTATCACCCTTAAATACACATCAGCTGGTTCATCAGGGTGCCTGTCATATAATGAACACTTAAACTTCATTGTTATGTGATTTCATCCCCTGGGTGAAACACCTCAGAGTGAGTATTAACCCAAGCTGGACAGGTAACAGGAACCCTGTGACTTTTGCTCCAAGTCTTGGGAGAGAGGCCTTTTTTTCCTTTGAGAATTGCATGCAAGAGAAACAAGCCTGGAGCTCTGATTCTTTGGGAACTTGTGCAGTCATCAATGAAGTCAGCAATGAAGCCAGGAGCAGCCAGAGCTAACTGATAATGACAGAGTGAATGTACGATAAAGACACCATTTGAGTCCTTGAGTTCAGCAGTACCTGAATCATGACACCCCTTGAATTTCCAAATTTATGAACTGACAGATTTCCTTTTTAATTGCATTTCTGTCAGTCAGTAACAACTTGTAGTCTGACTAATTCAGTGTGAAACAAAATACTGTGCATTTTCATTCCTGAAATTAATGCTTTTTGTTCCTTTATGGCTTTGCCTTATGCTTGTGCTTCTTCATATGTGACATTTTTTACCCATGTTATTTGTTTTGTATGGTTGATCATGAACAGCATTAGTAAGAATGTGTTTGACTTTTCCCCCCAAGTCCATTGTCATGTTCAGGCTCCCTAAATATGTTCCAGGTCATATTTGAGCCAAATATACATTTAAGATTCTTCTCTTGTGCATGTTGATGGTTTTATACCAATTTGTCCCCACCCTCACTCCTGACCCCTGCCTGTTGGTCTCTTGGGGTACATTGTAGGGAGGGTGAATGCATTAGGATTGGAGAAGGTGGCCCATGATTTCTGAGTAATACATGAAGAAAACTCCTTCGCCTGGAAAGTCAGAGTCTCTGAACTGAACCTGACGGAGCTACGTGCCTACATATGGGCAGGTAAGCCCTTCAGACTCTTTTTGGAGATGACTTTCTGCCTTCTTGGGGCTTTAGAGGATCAAAAGGAGTTGCAGTCTATTTGCTTGTTAAGGCTGGTGGATGCTGGTCTCTTGGGTGCATCAAATATTTTGGAGATGACCTTCTATTGTCACCAAATCCAAGATATAAACCATAAAATCTGAGGTTAGAGATTAGGATCTAATTACTATAAACTTGCAAAAATGTAAAATGATATGTTTAAATGGAATATGTTTCATACCCAATTATACAAGAATATGTCACATAAAAAATGTGTGCGACTACTATAATTTAAACAAAGGGCAATATGCTAATTATAAAATGTACTCTTACTTTAGAATTAAACTAATTTTGCTTGGCTTCTCAGAATTTTGAAGGGTTTTTAGGAGATTTTTTGGATAATTTATTTTTATTATTTGAAAGACAGACTGAACTGTCTTCTCTTTACATTTCCCTGCAGTAAGCACCATGTTCTGGGCTATTGCATACCCAACTGTACTGGAATTCCTTGTTTATGAGGATGGTGGTAACGTTACATGCCCTGAACCTAGTAAAAACAAGGAGAAGTGACATGCAAATGTCTGTAGATAGAAAGATTTCAATTAACAAAAGGCATAAAATTGTCTGTGAAGTGAGACGCATCCTTGCTGTGAACTGCATCCATATGTAAGAGTTAAAATCTACTTCTTGTGGTTGACATAGACAAAGTTTAGGCCTCACTTAAGTGTGGTATACTGAGTTTATGCTTTAAAAAAGTTTATCTGTAAATTAGAGAGGGAGAGAGAGAAAGAGAGAGAGAGAAAGAGAGAGAGAGAGAGAGAGAGAGAGACTGATTTAGTTTCTCACTTCCCAAATGCCTGCAATAGCCAAGGCCGGGCAATGCCAAAGCCAGGGGCCAAGAACTCAATCCAAGTAGCCCACATGGGTGGCAGAGACCCAAATACTTGAGCCATCTCAGGGTGTGTATTACTAGGAAGCTGGGATCCAGAGTGGATTTGGAACTTGAACCTAGGGACTTTTATATGGGATAGAAGTGTCCCAAGCAGCAGCTTAACTGCTCCTTAGTGTGGTTATTTTGCCCTCTCTTCTCATTGTGAATGTTTTTTCCTTTGCTCATGTGTTCTTTGATGCTCTTAACAGTAAGATTTGGAGTTAAGTGAATGGACTGTGAGAGAATCCAGGAGTCCTGAACTCTGGCTCACCCTATCAGAAAGCTCTACCTAAGGGCTTAGGACACAAGCACAGCCGATGATGAGATAGTACTTACTTTGCTTCATCAGAATTTCTTGTGTATATGACTCCCCTAGGAGTTACCTAGGTTTCTGGGGCACTAGGACAACCTTACCTTCATTCCATCAGTATCTTATATTGATTCCACCCAGAAATAAAAGAAAGTTCTCTGCCTAGTTCCCAGTTAACCTGAACATTCAATTAAGCAGCATCTTCCAAACACTACAGTTCACTGATGTTTAACTATGCACGTTCTTGGAACGGCCAAACTAGATGAAACTGACATTTGAAAGCTATATCTTGTACCGAAATAGAAATTGAAGTAGGAATGTATTTTTGCTGACTTGTTTTGATAGCATTTTCCTGATAGGAAGTTTGGGGATGTTTGAGGGGGCAAAAGTCAAACTTTTGATATATTATCAGTGAATGTTCCCCCCAAACTGTAACCTACTTCATTTATAAATAATAAAAAATCATATTTTCTTTGCTTTAGGATTTCATTGCTGCTTTCTTTCTCATTTCCCTAGAAGATCTTTGGATATTTTGGTTGCAGTCACTCATGTTAGATTGACTTCTGCATTGGAAGATTTTTCTTAACTTTATTCCAGAATTAATGAATACAACAAACAGCTGTGCTGATTGGCCCATTCTGCTTGGCGACACACCCTTCCAGACAGTTGGCAGATGGTCTATCTTGCAGAGGATGGGAGCAGCGTAGGGGAAATGCTGTTAGGAGAGTGGGTCCTACTGATTTGAAGCCAGGTTCCTCCATTTTTCTCCTAATGTTAAACATGCTGTCTCATACTTTTTTCTCATCAATTTGGTGGGCATTCTCTCTGCCATTTTCTATTTCCATTTGGTTGGACTCCTTTTCCAGTTAAAATATTTTTATTCTTGACATTGACAACTTTGCCTGAACTACCATTAGATGAGAATCTGGAGGTTGCTATTCCATAAGAAGTCTACAGCTTGACTCAATCCTCTGATAAAATTACAACTGGAAAACAGCAAAGTGAATAAGAGAAGACAAGAGGTGCTAACTGAGTGACAAAAGCAATCTTGTCACAGTGGTAATAGGCAAACCCATACCAGAAGGGATGCAGAGCACGTGCCTCTGCCGAGATGAGTGTGGTGCTGTTTTGCCGTTGGTTTGTATTACCGTGTGTTCCATAACCTTTCCTCTTGCATACCTGACATTTTTCTCAGAATATATTCCCTTTTGTCCTAGGCCTTGAAATATAAGAAACCTATAAACAATAGATCTGTATCTAGAAATCCAGGTACTGGTTTTTGATAACATTTGTTTTAAAATATTCTTGGAGGGAAGGAAAAGAAGCTTCTGTTGCTTCTAAGGAAAAAATAGCCCCTTCACCCAAATGCTTATTGGACAGTTAATGGCCCTATAGACAGGGATGCCCTATAGACAGGGCATACCCATGTATATTCAGGTATCCAAGCTCTCAGAGTTGCATCCTTGAGTTACTTGGAATACTTTACATAGAGTTCTTTATAGGGTCTTTAATTACCAATCAATCTCTTTTGAGCTATACGAGAGGCTTTCTTATGTTGGTGTTGTCTTTGATGGCCTCAAGATGGAAAATGACAACCTTAATAAAAAGGTTTCAAGATACTGGAGACAACTTTGTCCCTAATTCCTAACGAATATTCCTGGAACGCTGATACCAAAAGTGTATACTTGTGAGTAGAGCAGCAAGCCCAAAAGGGAACTGTCCTGGTTCCTTACACTTTGTGAACACTTGGGCAGTGTGACACGGAAGGCCTCCTCCGATTCCAGTATTACAACTGCTCTTTCATGTGAGGATGTCCAGCTGGTGCTTCGGTGACTTCCACGGTAGGGAAATCACGACTTCGGCAAGACATATTATTTAAGATTTCTGTTATTATGTGAATTATCCTCCTCAAACTGAAGTCTGCCTTCCCCATTCCCTGGAACTCCCATGGATTCTATTTTTCTGTCCTCTAGAGTGAAGACGTCACATCCTATCCATTTTCAACTGGCAGAACTTGAGTGCTGTCCAATCTTTTCCAAGTCTTTCTTTCTTGGAGTAAATATTTCTAGAGTGTTCACTGCTGGGAAAACATCATTTTGACCACCTTTGATTGTAGAAACTACAACTAGTAATCATCTGTATTAGAAAGATCATAAATAACTGACAGTGTTCAGATGAACAGAAATGTGTTGTCCAGACTCTGGGTGACATGGTATCCTTGATGTGTTCTTACCAGTGCAGAACATGCCTGGGCTAAGGAAGACCTTTCTGGAACCATCTCATATTTTTGTTTATGGAAAAATATCTGCCTTTAAATACCAAAGTGATTCAGGCTCTTAGGCAGTGCCCAAAATTTGATATTTCTCCTTGGGATATTCAAAGAACCATGGAAAATTAAATTTATCTAGATTCCAACTGACACCATGTTAGGTTCCTCTTTTTGAACTGGCTGTGTCTGGGAGTAAGATCCAAATCTTACATGCTTTTCTGCTTCTTCCTTTTCATATACTACCTGCTTCCAAGTGAGGACCATTCCTCCTCCACGGGTATCATGCTCATCCGACCCCAGTCCCTTTCCCAATTCCAATCCAGCCTTTAGCTGAGACAGGGAGTATGCAAAAGGTAGTGTGTTCCTGCAACACTTTATAAAATCAAGTCTTCTTAGAAGGTCACACCAAGGAAAAGGTAGCTGCAAAACAACCTCCTTTTTGCAATGCTAATCTGTGTTTTCCTGAAACATATACCCAAGAGGGAAAAAATTACATGTGACAAGAAACAAATGGGGAATGAAGTTATCTGCCTTCTCCGAGGGTCTGCCACCTGCTGAAAAGGCCAAAAGAGGAACACATTCTCAAACTGAGTAATCAGCTACAAATAGTTAAAACAAAAGTTCCTCCATGGCTGCACCCAGAGGAGTGGGACAGAGTTCTGATTGAGAACTTTGATTTCCCACAGATTGTTTGAGTCTTAAATGAAATTTGGAAAGTTTCCCTGACATCAAAGGCTGTTCTTTTTGGCTAATCGATTGAGTCTGTTGTGCCCATCCTCCCCTGCGCCCCCCACGACTGGGAACATATGTCAGATTCTCCTCTTGCCAGTAATTTGGAGGCTCATGACAATGAAACATCCTTTTTCTAAGTAAAATAAAGGGTAGTACTGGGGAATGTTAATGTAACCGAGAACAGCAATGATTTACTCCTCCTTGAAAAAATATACAAAGTCTGATCAATCCATATTTGAATATAATCTGCATAATTTGAAAATTATAAATTGAAGGGAGTAGGCTCAACTCACTATCCTGTTCACATTTACATCTGGAACAGCTGCCAGGGCCTCTTGGAGTTGATTTTGTTCAGTTCTGCAGGGCCGATTTGAAACCCAGGCAGAAAATGAAAGTGAGCAAATTTACCTCTGGCATTCAAAGAAATGCTTTCGGTCAAAGTGAGTATTTCTGACCATGACTCATTTTCAAAAGAAGCATTGAATTCGCTTTGTCATCTTTGCCTGGATCGGGCTCAATCGGCTCTTTTATGATTTTTAAAATATCCTATATAGCTGGGATGGCATTTATTAGACTTCAGCTATTCAATATTGCATTTCAATGTATAAAAGTCACTGTTCAATTGAATATAGAGTTTTCTAAGGAAGTAAACCTACAGAAAAGAAATTTGCAAGAATCTAAAATAAATGAGTTTGAGGAAGATCAAACTGCCCTTTTGGCTGTTTCAAAGATCAAAAGATCTCTCTTTTGTAGAAATCAGGAGCAGTTTGAATAGCTTCTTTCCTCTACCGCAAAGCCCCATTTTTTCCACGATCATTGATAGCTTGGGACTGCACCATAATGGTATGAAAGGCCTTGAGAAAGGGAGAACAGCTTCATTCTCGAAAAGCACCCAGGTCTTTTGCTTCTTAAATAGTAGGATTTTAATTTAATTGAGTTTAGAGCTCAGAAGAGTGAACAAATGTAAATATGTCCCCAGCTCCTTCAGAACAAGTGGTGGCCCTGAAGGGGATGACAGTGGGTTCTGTTGGTTGTTTATAAAGACTGCCATAGATCTCTGTTTCCACTCCTGGAGAGGCTGGATTATATGCAAGAACACCATCTCTGGGTTCACACTGCTCTACCTTCAACACTGCCTTAGCAAGTTATCTAGTCTTTCTAGATGTCAGTTGATTCATATCTAACGTGGGGGTAGCAATATGTTCCTCAATGGCATAAGCTCCTTCCAACTCAGGGCCTTTGTTCACACTGTTCCTTCCACTGGGCTCTCATGCTCAACCCCCCAGCACTCAGTTGGAATGGTTTTTCTTCCGGGAAAGAAGTCATAGTGGAGAACATTTTGTGTGAGTCCTGTTGTCACATTTGGCTTCCTTTATAAGGAATTAGGAAGCCTAGCTTATTCATGCACATTGAAAATGAAAACAAAATGTTTGTTGAGTGAATAAAATTAATAAAGTCCTGTACATAGAAAATGATTAAGAAATGGCAATTCTGTGGAGACTGTTGTGGCATTGTGGGTTAAGCCGTGGTTTGGGGTGCCTGCATCCCATATCAGAGAGCTAGTTTGGCTATGCTACTTCTGATCCAGCTTTCTGCTAGTGCATCTGAAAAGCAGCAGCAAATGGCTTAAGTACTTGAGTTCCTGACCCAAGTGGGAGACCCAAATGCAGTTCTTGGCTCCTGGCTTTGTGTTGGCCTCGTCTTGGCTGTTGTAGGCATTTGAGGAGTAAAACAGTGTGTGGAGGATCTCTCTTTTCTTCCTCTCTCTCTGTAGCCCTTTCAAAATAAATAAATAAATAAAAAGTAAATAAATCTTTTTTTTTTTAAAGAAAGAAATGGCAATTCCTCTTGTTCCCCTGTACTGTGAGCTTCTAGTAGCCAGGATGAAACCTGCTCCTCTACAAGTGTCTGAGGTGCAGCCTCAATGGACATCTGTAGATATGCAGATGCCTTGTCAATCCTCTCTGTCTATCCCATCACCTTCATCCCCTGCTTGCTTATTTGTCTTTTCTCTGCTAGTGCATACTGACCTGAAGGAAAATGCTGGAGCCCTTGTTCATCACCTTATATTGCTGCTCTAGTCTTTTTGAGATGGTCCTTCTGGTTTCAGAGAGCTCCATTGGAATAGGTCTGAAGTGCGAGACAAGGAACTGGGTGATGGTCATGCTGTGTAGATACTTGGATGAAGGAGGAGAGTTAAGGATGTCAGTCCAGTGAGACTTAGAAGTTAGTTTTAGCTATACTTCTTACTTACTTACTATACTTATAAACACTAGCAGCAACATCATCACTGACAACAACAACAACTTCCTTAAGGTTTAAAAACATCTTTACCTCCCTGTTTAGGGAAAAAAAAAACATCTGCACCATCATGTTAGGCTATTAATGGTAGGATAATCACCATTAGAATTTTTAACAGTAATGGACTTCACACAAGATATAAGGAGCTTACAAAAACCACAAGCACGTCTGGATGAGTAGATTTTGAGCAGAACTTCCAAGAGTCCACCTCTGAACAACACCTTGGGACTGGCCCAGTGAAGCAGCTACTGCCTCTGCAATGATGGTGTGGATGAATAAGAAGGTCACGTCTGCATCCCTGGATCATGCACCTTACCATGTCTTTCTTACCCTGAACCAACAAAATAGATGTCTTCCACTTGCTTTTCAATAGACACAATGCTAGCGTCTGGACCTAGGGCCTCTGTTATAGCTTCCACACATCTCACAATGTGCTGGCTAGCAGAAGCAGTGGAGTGCAGACTCCGCTTCATGTTTGCTTCTCCTTTTTAAACCTCATGGTGCAGTCAATGTCTACTTTGCCGACACTAGGTTTCACATGGGACTTAAGCTGCAGGGGTTTCTGGGATGTGAGTCTTTCAGCTTTGCAGCCTCTGGAGGGCTGTGTAGGAAATGTGAGGCCTGAGTGGACCAGTCCGCAGATTCCCAGACAGGGGCTCCCAGCTGGCTGTGCCAAGAGAACGTTTTTGAGAAAGAAACAAATGGAGAGGGGGCTGACCTCATCACTCTGCCTAAAGTTGTCCTTGGTTATTAAGATTAGGGATGCTGGAAGGCAATTGGTTTTCAGATCTACAAGTGCATATACTTGAATAAACAGCCTTATCCCCCATGCCCCCAGCCTTTATGGTGAGTGTATTGTAGTTACCTTTTTTACAGAGGTCCCGCCGTGTCCTGTTCAGAGTCACCCACCTACTTTCTTCAGGCTACTGTCCATTTGGCTTAGAAAATGCTCTCATGACATGAGATGGTGAAAGGAGAAGCATTTGATGCTACCCAGGAATGTGCAGCACTTTTAGCTCCCAGGTAAGTCGCCATTTCCCTGGTGAGGAGACCCGAATGAAGCCTCAACATCACACGTTTTTGATGAATCACGGAAGGTCCTCTGGGTCTTGGAAGCAGAGTCAGTGTTGCTATCCTCACATCATCTTTTTAACATTCAATCCAGAAAACACTTTAAGCCTTAATAAACATCTTTTCCTTTAATAGTGTTGACTCCAAGCTAATAAGGCAGCCAGCGAATCAAGTGAAGGTAAATTTCTCATTAACAATTTATTTAACTTTGTTGAAGAGAGAAATTCCAACTTCTGCTAATTGAGTTTGAAACAAAAACACGGATCTATTTTACAACCACCCTCAGGACCTTAATCAAACTCCAGGAAAGGTAAAGTAACTCTTAATAGCAGACTAAAGGTAAAAATCCAGCTTGGCATGGGAGGTACCAAACACTGTTAAATTCTAGAAACTTCCACAGGATTATAAAGCTCAGGCACAGACTGGCATTTCAGAGTGTTTTGCATTTCATTTGCTGGAGGAAGTGCCCTGCTGACATGCAGCTAAGGTTGGACACATGTAAGACTTTAAAGATGCTGTCTTTGGTTTGTCGGTGATGTGTTCAATGTCTCCCCCTTTATTTAAGACCTCTCTGTGGAATATGGAAGAGTGAGCTGGGGAGACCAGGGAGAGGACTTGCCCTTTTCAGCTGACCCAAAACCTTTTCCTGTGGCTCCAGGAAGTGGCTGTAATTCAGGAGTCTCATAACGAAAGGCTGCACCACAATGTCTAAATTGACAGCCCTGTGGGCAGAAGGACACGTGGCTTGTCGGTGATCAGCCAGTGATTGAATTGGAGGGGATTTAATAATTCTTCTTGAAATTCTCTGCTTTTTCTTCAGACTTGCCTCTGGAAGCCTGATTAAATGCGTATTATTTCTTCTTAAGTGATTTTACAGGTCGTTTATTTTGGATTTATGAGCATCAACACGTTTTAAGAGGTATTAGCAAGTTGTACTGCTGGATACTTGTTCTCTAAATCATTAACTGTACTCTCTATCAGCATCAGATAAGAAATCATTCACATGTTATTTTTTTCTTCTATGTTTTTATTCTGACAAAACATATTTTAAAAAACACTATGTGCCAGGCACTATGCTGGGTTCCAGAAATCCTCCAGTGAACAAGACAGTCCTTGCTCCCACTACATTATATGAATTAAGAAATGTTTTACAATGTCTATGTTACTGTGAAATTATAGGGCTTAAATCTGAATCTGAATGAATCTTTCCCATTGAATACTCCATGCACTGACCCAGTGTCTACAGGGGTGGCATGAGCGGGATCTTGCTTCTTCGCATTTTTACATATGCTGGTGTGTGGGATCACTTAAGGTTGGGAGGTTGAGAGGAGTCAGGGAAACTACTCTTTATCATCCTCTCCCAAGGCACCTGCCCTGTAGAATTACAAATTGTCCAATTGTTTCAAGTCTGTATCTTCAAAAGAGAAAATGTGTCCGCAGTATTGACAGAAACCCTTCCATTGTCTATTTTGGGAGGCACATCGCATCTCCTCCACCTGCATATAAAAATTTCCCTTTATGTGCATCCCATTCACAGGGATGAGCTGTAAGGAGCTGGGACCAGCTGGAGTGGGTGATGGGAGTATGATTAAGTAAGTCATTTGAATGATAATGGAGAAGAGCATCAAAAGGTCCAAACCAGATAACTGGAACTACCTACAAAGCTACAGGGCTCAGACCAATGGAAACAAAAGACTGCTCACAACAAGGTCAAGAGCGAGGAGGGTCTAGGTGACAGGATCAGAAGGAGACTGTGAGAAGTGGTGAGGGGCATACTTACCTGAAGCCACGTGAATGGAGCCCACTGGAGGTAGTCTGCTGCATGGCAGCTGGAGGTTTCTTCTCTTAGGACAACTTGTTCACTTCACCTGTGGCTTTGGGAAACACGGAGGAAGACGAGTGTGGAAGAGCTAAGGATGCCACCATTTTCATAGGAGAAAACAGCTTGCTCAAAGCAGAGAATACAGCAGGGCAGATAAAGTTTAAGACATGACAAAGCCCTTTCTTAGGGTTCTCGTTTCTCCCTCCCAGAAGCCCAGGATGCAGAGAGGTATCTTCAGGGACAATGGTTCTGGTAACTTGACAAGGTCACTTAACTGTGGAGGGTCAGACCTAGGGCTTGAGTCCAAATCATCTTATTCTAGTTTGATTCTCTTTCCATGACAATTTCTAGTATTCAAATGATATGTAAAAATAAACAGACGACGAAACAGAGCATAGCAAACGCATTGACCCACAGAGACATGAGCATAAGACTGTGGCCAAGTCTCTCTGATTCCTTTGGAGGCTTTGGCAGTTCCCTTTGGTCATATCCCCCTTTACCCTTTTGACCTCAGTTGAGCACTGGGAGACTTGTGGCTCTAAGCACTTCCCACGCCTGCTCCCCAACACATAGGCTGCTGTTCTCTCTATGGCTACAGTCTTCAGGGTAGTTATCATCATGGAGGGCCAGGAAGCATTTTATTCAGTAAGATTCCATGCATTTGCTGAATTATCTTCCAAAAATGAATCATAAGGTTCTTGCCATTCTATTTGTTTGCTTTAGCGGGGAAATCTAAGAGAAATGTTTTTAACTCACCATTCACATTTCTAATTAAACCTTATCATATTTCAAGGTTTTTTGTCGGGAAAAGAAAAAGACAAGAAATGTTGTGTGGAAGACAGCTTTGAGAAGACCCAATCCATGTGTGATCGTTTGGGAGCAAGGAGGGTTAAAAAAGGCAACAACAAAAAACCTGCTCATTTTTTGCTTATTTTAAAAAAACACAAAAAACAACTCCAACAGTCTCCAAATGTAGTTTTATCCATTTTCAGACTATATACATTATGCATTGAGATTCTGTACAAAAGGAATTTGAGAAGAGCGTTTGCATGAAACCATTTCAGTGGATTAAATTCGCAGTGCAGCACATTAGAATCAAACACTACCCAAGACATGTTGAGAGCCCTATGTCCTTCTTTTATATGCATGATTCCTATCAGGTAAATAACTTTTTAAGAATGAGTGGATTCTAGCATCTCTCTGTAAGAAAAAAATTCAGACAGGATATGGTTTACTTGCTGTTTAGCTTAACAATGACTATGAATGTTTGAAAAGCAGAAAGCATGGTTGAGAGAGCTGGACTAAGCTGTCTGCAGATCCTGAGGTTATTTCTAGCAAAGCCATCTTATCCAAAGTGGAAGAGCTAATGTGCAAAGACATTTCTGGTGAAACAAGCTCTCACAGGTAGCTCTGTCCTGACTGTAAACCCCACTCAGCTTTGGTTGAGGGTTGAGTTGCCACTATGGTGAACATCTGGATAGAAAGCTCAGAATCAGTCATCCAGATGTCTTCACCCACTGGGTGCCAAACAACACTGAGACCACATCTGGATGTTTGGAGGGCCAAAGGTATTTTTATTTCCTGCTGTGTAAAGAATGGGTTGTTGGGATCTTGGCAACATAGTATCTACTTTATCTTACCCCAGAGACCTTACACCCCTGGAAGAATACACTTTATGACAATCAGGTTAAGTTGGGAATACCCAAAGAGCAACTCACTTCTGGGCTGTTAATGGTGGGAGGCTGTAAATTGACAGGCAGAGTTTGACCTCTAGACACCATTACTGTTATAAACCATGGGCTATCCAAACAACTGAGAGAGCATCTGAAATTTTCTGTAATAACTTTCATTTTTTTGAGTGTTGAAAAGTTCCCAGCGGTGTGGCTGGTTGCCTGGGCTACAATGTTGTGTTGACAGCTCTGGTCCTTTTCCTGGCAGCCGAAGATCTGGACAGTGACCAATGAGAGGGAAGCTTTCTACTCTGAAGTTTCCATTAGGCTGGTGATTCATTTTGAAACCCACATGTTATGAATGTTGTGAATTCAATGCAATGTAGCTGTTGAGGTGTCTACATTCAAATTGGATTCCATTAACTTTATGGTGTGATTAAATGTCTGAATCATAAATACTCCAGATTGAATTTATGTGCCTTTTGAAGACCGACAGCTTCGATGAGTGTAATCTGATGCATGGGATTGAGAGAATAAACCTAAAGAGATATTACCTAAAATATAACAAGAATTTGAGAACTTAAATTTGAGAGTTGGGGTGGGTGGTCACTCTCAAGTGTACACAGCAGAAGTGCTGTACAGCATGCATATTTTTTCCTTCAAAATACTTGATTTTGGAGTGAGAAGGGACTTAGAGGTTTGCCATTACAGTGGTTTTTCAAACTTTAAAGTATTTAAGCATTCACTGAGTTGCCTGTTGAAGATGCCAGTTCCTGGTCTTGTCTTCTGAGTCCAAGGAGGCTGAAGTGAGATGCAGGGATCCTGGGCCTCTCTGAGAACAAGACCGACCGACTTGACTCCCATGTGAAAAACCTGCTGTGCCTCACCCACAACTTGCCTCACAGCTCAGGACAAGAAAGTCAAGACCCAGAAGCAGATTTCATGCTTCCTGAGTGATCACTTCGGCATCCACTCAGCTCATACTCATTTGGATTGAGATTTATGGTCTGGAAACCATCAGTGGTGTCAGGGTCACGTGTGTCCCGTCAGGAAAGAAAGCACGTGGAGTGGCACAAAAAGAGTGAGTCACCAATGAGTTCTGACATGTTATTTGAAAAGTTGAAGTATGGCTAAACACATGGGGGTTAAATGGAAAGTGCATAATGATTCTCCTATTTGAGTTAGTTTTAGGCAGTTCTTGAACAGTGCACAAAATATTTTTATTTTTGTATTTCCCTTTATGGGTGTTTTGGCTTTAAATATACCAAAATTTAAATGTTGGGGTATTTAAATCCCAGAATTGACAAGATTCCAGAATTGATGAAACTAAACACTTTGTCATCATCGCCAACAATTTGTATTTAACTCTTTCTTTATTTTCCTTTGTTTAAGAGGCAGAGACTCGGAAATAAGAGAGAGCTTCCTTCTGCCCGTTCAAATGCCTGCAAAGGGCGGAACTGGGCCTGGCTGAAGCTAGGAGCCAGGAACTCACTTCAAGTCTCCTTGGGTGACAGGGACCCAACTATTTAATTCTGTATTGTCAAGAAACTCAATAATGGGAGAAGGGAATCAAATGCGAGAGCTCTAATATGGGATGCAGGCGTCGTAACTGGAGTGTTTACTAGTTTAAACAAGTGCTCCTTTGTTTAATTTTGAAATTTGTAAGTTATTCTGATCTTTTGAAGTTTTTCAGTTGGATTATTAACATTTTGTATTGATTTTAAAGAGCTGTTTATATAGTAAAATTATCAATTCCATATCTTCATACCTCTTGCTGAAAGTATTTTTTTCCTTTATTCTTATTTATAGTGAGTTTTCTTTCACATGGCACAGGTTAAAATTTCCCACAGAAAAATGAAAATTTATTTTTGTCTGTTCTTTGTAGAAATATCTCATTAATGTTGCATGTTCAAGCTCTCCTTATCATAAGATCAGAAAAATAATCACTCATATTTTTCCTATATATTTTATGGTTGTAGTATTTGTATTTAATGCTCTATCTTGTTTGGCATATTCTGTAGAATTTATAAAACATAAATATATAACAGTAAACTTTTTTCTGAAATATCTGTTCTAGTATCATTTCAAGAGATTCCTTTGCTTTCTCATTGATTTGTAAGGTATATAGTAAGTGTCATTTATTGTATACATATGTACAATAGTAAATAATTTTAACTTTAATGAATATGCATTTCATTTGATCCTTGCAATAACATTCTGGTATAGTTATTTATTTATTTTTTTTGGAGATGCAGAGTGGACAGTGAGAGAGATAGAGAGACAGAGAGATAGGTCTTTCTTTTCCATTGGTTCACCCCTCAATGGCTGCTGCGGCCGGCGTGCTGCGGCCGGCACACCACGCTGATCCGAAGCCAGGAGCCAGGTGCTTCTCCTGGTCTCCCATGTGGGTGCAGGGCCCAAGGACCTGGGCTATCCTCCACTGCACTCCCGGGCCACAGCAGAGAGCTGGCCTGGAAGAGGGGCAACCAGGACAGAATCCGGTGCCCCGACCGGGACTAGAACCTGGTGTGCTGCAGGTGGAGGATTAGCCTATTGAGCCTCGGTGCCGGCCGGTATAGTTATTTTTAATCTCTGTTTTTTAGAGGAGAAAACTGAGGCTCAGGTAGCTAAAGCTGCTTATCTATTATGAGATACAACTGTGAAGGGTTTTCAGGATCGAGTTGACAACAAAGTTCATAGACTGGACCACTCAAATACACTATTCTATGAAATAAATTCTGTTTCATTAACTCGGCTTCTATTTTTCACTAATACACTACTTTAGAGTAATTTAATCTCAAAATATTTTGAAATCTGAAAGTCCTTCCCCTGTATTACTTTTCATTCTTTTCATCACTCCTCTACTCCTCTCAATGGCTCAAGTATTATGTTGGCCTCAGATGAACATCAACAAATTTTATAAATACTTCTGTGGAATTACATTTAAATCTTTTGTATGTGTGTTGTTGACATACAATTTTTCCATTGTATTTTCTAATTATTATTGAAATGTAGAAAATGTTTTAATATTTATTTTTCTGACTTCTTACTGATATTTTAGAATAGTTTGTCTCATGAGTTTTCAGTGTAGATAATATTATAATCTATAAATCATAGTTTTAGCTTTGTTTTACTTATACTTTTATAATTACCACATCATCTTCTTGTAGTGGTAGGAAAGTAAAATACTAGTGGTGAAAACAGGCAGGCAGCTAGCATGTTTGTTCACCTTCTGCTCTTTCTTCCACAAAATATTTATGGTACCTAGTCTGTGCTGACACGGTGCTAGAGGTTGGAGATAGAGCAGTGAGCAAAGCTGGAACAAATGGTTCTTGTTCTTCCAGAGCTGTGGCCTAGGCTGGAGACAGGCAATAATAAGTAACTATAGCATTCATTCAAATCACTACCTTTAGCTCATTTTCACTTTATGGGAATGCATCTGTTTCAATTTTAAGCCAATTGGAAATATTCTTTAAAATGTGTTCTTCTAAGGCAATTTTCTAGTTTTTTTTTTTTTAAGTCAGAAATATAACTTGAGTTTTAGGAAAAGACTTCTCAACATTGCCTCCTTTTGACTATTTTCTACTCATCTATTTTATAAACTATAAACTTCGAGCTCAGTGGAGTAAAGTGACATGAGGCTGATTTCAACCAAATCCTTCCTGGAATCTTGCTCTAGAAGTCATCTTAATACTACAAGGGCAATGTGTCTGTTTACTGGTTGCCGGGGGCCTGGTAATATATCTACCCTAGACTGGAAGCTTCTTCAGAACAAGAAGCACTTCTGGAGAGCCATTTCAGGGTCCCTGGATCAAAATAGTACCTGCTGTGTTCTGAGGATCACTGTCATAAGGACTCCTAAGTTTCCAAGGAGGACAGAGAAATCCCCAAGCTTCCAGGGGGCTGGTCTGGAAACTGATGGATGAGCAATGGCATTGAAAGTTAGGACATGGCCGGCACCGCAGCTCACTAGGCTAATCCTCCGCCTTGCGGCGCCGGCACACCGGGTTCTAGTCCCAGTCGGGGCGCAGGATTCTGTCCCGGTTGCCCCTCTTCCAGGCCAGCTCTCTGCTGTGGCCAGGGAGTGCAGTGGAGGGTGGCACAAGTGCTTGGGCCCTGCACCCGCATGGGAGACCAGGAGAAGCACCTGGCTCCTGGCTTTGGATCAGCGTGGTGCACCGGCCGCAGCAGCCATTGGGGAGTGAATTAACAGAAAAGGAAGACCTTTCTCTCTGTCTCTCTCTCTCTCTCACTGTCCACTCTGTTAAAAAAAAAAAAAAAAAGAAAGAAAGTTAGGACACTATATAAACCTGGAAGAAGTAGAGCTATTTCTTATTATACAAAAGAAAAAGTTAAAATAGAAGGTATGGATAACACACCAAAAACCACCTGCAACTTCACCAAAAAGAGGTAACTCTCATTTGGTTTGAATGTTTTGGCTTTGCTTATTAATTTTTCCCACAAAACACACATTATATTCAATAATAGATTATGTCTCTTAAAATTTTATATCATGTACAGTTCCCCAAATCTGTGCTTGTATCAATATTTTGTTTTTTGTTTTCTCAGTTTAACTCTGGCCCATGAGTTTTGTGGTGTGGTGCTTGGGTAATTCATCTGTCTATTCATTTTGAAATAGTTCTAACAAACAAAGGAGCCTATAAAGACACCTTGAATGAAAACACTTAACTAAATCTGAAATGGCCACATTTGATTGAATGAGTGATGACCATGTCATCAAAATTTCAGCAGGTAATAATTCAATATGAGGCTGGTACCTTAAGAACTGAACAGGTTTGTTTTCAAAACTTTCTGGCTATTTTTCATAGACATGTTGGAATGCAGTAGCTTCTTCTAAGATAAATATTTTTAAATGACACCCACACAGAGATATAATAATCAGCATAAGTATCATAATCTTTGAAAAAGGAGGGGCCAGCGCTGTGGTGCAGTAGGTTAATCCTCCGCTTGTGGTGCTGGCATCCCATATGGGCGCCGGTTCTAGTCCTGGCTGCTCCTCTTCCAGTCCAGCTCTCTGCTGTGGCCTGGGAAAGCAGTAGAAGATGTCCCACATCTTTGGCCCCCTGCACCCGCGTGGGAGACCAGGAAAAAGCTCCTGGCTCCTGGTTTCGGATTGGCGCAGCTCCGGCCATTGCGGCCATTGGGCAGTGAACTAACGGATGGAAGACCTTTCTCTCTGTCTCTCCCTCTCACTGTCTGTAACTCTACCTTTCAAATAAATAAATAAAATCTTTAAAAAAAAAAAGAAAGAAAAAGGAGAAAGGATCTGTTTATTGTCTATCAACTATTTATCTAAATATATACCTGGACATGAAAAATGCTGAGAATGCTAGGACATTCCAAGGTACAAAATGTTACAGAGAAAAGATCACTTGATGGAGTAGAAATGGCAGCTGCGAACCCCAAAGCCATTCAATTTTTTAATATTTTTAAGAGTATTCCAATTGTTTTAACTATTGGCTAGCCATCTTTTTCAGGGCCATTCCACAGCCTAGGGAATTGGTTGGTGAATCCTAACTCACCTAAATCTTTCATGACAATTCTGCTCCCTTGCTAGTGTCTAGTTTTGGATTGGGCTATGTGACACAGGTCTGGCCTATTCTTGATAGGCCTTGGGCTATATGGGGACAACTCAGAGGACAACAGCCCAGATACTAAAGGGAGCACCCACAGACAGAAATAGTCTGGGCTCTTGAGAATGTCATTGAGGCTCTTCTCTTCTAAACTTCCTTTTGGTTTTAGATAATACAGTATGTATTTATTATTGTTTGAGCCATTTTGAGTTTTGAATTTTGCTTACTTGCAGCCGAAAGCATTCTAGCTGAATTAAGTGGTCACCCATAATAACAAGTGGACAACTAGTGACTGAGTATGTCACTAGTTCTATTTCTATTTCCAAACTAAATTCTATTTCTATTTCCAACTCTATGATCTGACTGTATATTTTACTTGAATCTACAAACCTGTCTACTACCTGAACCGGAATAATATACCAGGAATACTTACTAGTGTTTAGAACTGGGTTATAGTCAATACCCATTGCAGCCAACATATTGGCATTTGCTATAGGAAGGGACTTAGCCAGGTAGTAACAAATAATTTTTAGTGAGTTAAAGAGCATATTAGTTGAAGAAATGGCCTTAGCCTAAGGGAAAAATACTTGCATACTAATAATTTAAGCTCTTGTTTATACTTCTATTGTTTTAGGGAATCAAAGGGCAACCACAGATGTTAAAAAAAAAAAAAAAAAAAAAAAAACTATTGGTCTCACTTAAGGGAGAAAGTGTTTGAGGTATGACCCCTTGTAAGAAGCTCCTGAGTTTGGAATTCACCATAGGCTCAGTGAATTATTCATAGAATGTCAGTTTAGGAGAAACTGTGGACTTATATAAGCTAATAAGTAACTACTTTGTGTAATAAAACTAGAGGGGCTGACACTGTGTGCAGTGGGTGAAAGCCTCGGTCTGCGGTCTGCAGCGCCGGCATCCCATATGGGCGCTGGTTTAAGTCACAGCTGCTCCGCTTCCGATCAGGCTGTCTGTTATGGCCTGGGAAAGCAGTAGAAGATTGCCCAAGTCCTTGGGCCTCTGAACGCACCTGGGAGACCAGGAGGAAGTTCCTGGCTCCTGGCTTCAGACAGGCACAGCTCTGGCTGTTGCTGCCATCTGGGGAGTGAACCAGTGGATGAAGACCTTTCTCTCCGTCTCTCTTCCTCTGCCACTCTGTAACTTTGACTTACAAATGAATAAATAAATCTTAAAAAAAAAAAAAAAAAAACTAGAAGCAGGCCCCCTAGTCAATGAATTTTCCAGTTCTCCCAGTTTAGACGTTGCTCCAGAAGAGAGAGGTTACACACACAAACACAGAGAGGCACATCCACTGAGTTAATGAGGACAGACTAAATTGCTGTGATGGACAGATTCAGGAATGAAGTAGTTCTAAGAGATAAAGTCTATCTCTGGCTCAGGAGTCAGTCTGGTGTACAGTCCTGGTTGTGAGGGTCACCAGCCATGTGGTCACTCAGAAGCTCAGGCTGACGGTTACTTCGTTACTTTTAAATTTTTACCCTCCTCATGCCATATAGACTGAGAAAGGAGGAGGTGTTGTCTAGTCTTGAGCAATGCCCTTAAAGGAGCACATTCACTTTGGCCCATCTTCCAGTGACTGGTACTTAGTCACATGGACACATCTAACTGCAAAGGGACCTGGGAAAATGAATCCAACAGTGTGCTTTGGAAGAACGGGACAATGGATTTTGATGGACGGCTTCCAACACACATGTAGTGTAATAGCAAGAGCCCTGGGCTGCTAAAAGTCCCTATCTTGGCTAGACTCTTCTCCAGTCTTCTCTCCCAACTACAATTAGAGTCATCTTTGCAGGTGAAAGCATGCTTGTCCTTACCATCTGCCTCCAAATCTCTGCTTGAAATCTTTCAGTTTCTTCTCATTGTATGTAGGACAAAGGCAAAAATCTATTTGCCCTACAAGGCTGTGCGTTACCTAATCTTTACTTACCAATGAATCCTCAATTTTTGAAAACGCTTTTTCTCATTTACAAGGCTTCAGCCACACCAGCCTCCTATCACATCTGTGTTCCATTTCCACAGGGATTCTGCACTTGCTCTTTCCTTTGTCTGAAAACTCCCTTCTTCCCTCTTTGCCTAATTAGTGCCTGCAAATCCTTGACGTATGATTCTTCTAGTGGACGCCTTTGTTGAGTTGGTCAGTTTCCTCTATGTAAGCTCCCATTGCAGGGTACACCTATTTTTTATAGCATCCAATAGAGTTATTTAAAAAAAAATAATTGTGTGACTGTGGTTGATTAAAATCCATCTTTCCCACTAGTCCATAAATTCCATGAGAGCAATTGCTCTGTTTTCATAGATGTATTCTTGGCACAGTTTCTGACATACAGAAGACAATTAAGGGAAAATATCATTGACTATGAGGAAGTTTGAATGGATGAATGAAGATCTGGATTCTATCACAAAGTCTTTTCATTTTTCTTGGCTTCAATTTTTTGGTCATGAAAGAGTTGAACTAAGATGATGTTTAGGTCTTTCAGCAGCACAGTGCAATGGTCCTACTATTCTACAATTTAATCTTACAGGTCATGACTTTTGTTTACTCACTCAGTTATGATTCCTAAGCAGGTATAACAAATTCTGAGAATAGTAAAATGGAGTGTGGGCACTTTTTATTCTTTCATTTTGGATCTTCAAGCATTACTAATTCACTGTAAATGTTATCCGGATTCATAAAGTCCAATAACAATAAAAAAGAAGAGAGTAAAGAGTTAATGAAAAATAGTAATGTCAATTATGATATTGAAATACATGAGGAAAGAAAATCCACAAATCTTTGCTGGACATTGCTAAGAGCTTAACTCCTGTGTGGGGTTAGAAGATCAGTGTCCCCAATTTGAAAATTTGACATCTAACTTGCCACAAAATCCAAAGCTTCTTGAATCTCACAAGTAGGAAGTGACAATACAGGTAGAAAATTCCACACTCGACCTCATGTGACTTGTTGCAGTCAAAATGCCAGCACACTAGAGATACGGTATAAAACTACCTTTAGGTGTATGAGTAAGATGTGTGTGAAATCTAAATGAATTTTGTTTGTAGATATGGGTCCCATTCCAATATATCTCATTATGTATGTGCAAATATTCCAAAATCTGAAAAATCCCACAGCCTTGAAGCACTTCTGGTCCTAAGGATTTTGGATAAGGATAATAAACATGTACTATGGTACTTTTATTTTCATTGAATTTAGGCCTTGGTTTTATGAAGGTCACTGGTGGTGTATTAGTATAACATTGTTGGTACAAGAACAGGGATTATTTTTTCCTCCTTTTGATTTTTTTAAAACTTTTTAAAGTTTACATGAAGGGAACAAATCTCATGCATTTCATATATAAAGTTTTAAGAGCATAATGATACTTCCTACTCTACCTCCTTCCCTCATTCCCCTCTCCTTCTTATTTTTTAACAAAGATTTATTGTATTTATTGGAAATGCAGAATTACAGAGAGAGAAAGAAAGGGAATGAGGGAGGGAGGGAGGAAAAAAGGAAGGGAGGGAGGGACGGAGGGAGAGAGAGAGAGAGAGAGAGAGAGAAAGAATCTTCCATCTGCTGGTTCACTCTCCAGATGGCAGCAATGGCCAGGGCTGGGCCAGACCAAAGCCAGGATCCAGGAGCTTCTTCTGAGTCTCCCAGCTTGGGCCATCTTCTACTGCTTTTCCCAGGCACATTAGCAGGGAGCTGGATTGGAAGTGGAGCAGCCGGGACTCGAACTGGTGCGCATATGAGATGCTGGCACTGCATGTGGTGGCTTTATCTACTATGCCACAGCACTGGCCCCTCTTTTAACTTTTACAATGACATACTTTCAATTTTCTTTTTAATTGCAAGGTTTACCCTCTGCTAAATAAAGAATTCAACAAATAGTAAGTAGAAAACCCACTGTTCCTCAAGAGTATAGACAAGGGTTATAAAAAAATAAAATTTCAAAATGTTGATTTTGTTCATATACATTAAATCTTTTGGACTCTGTATATTAGTTATTACAGATTAATATTTGATAAAGATAATATTCAGTTCATTTTAGCTTTGTTTCTGCTGATAGGGTAACAGCTGATATGATTATTACAAAGCCTCTGGAAAGCATTCATTCATTGTGCTTTCTATGATACACGAGGCAAGGAATAATCCTTTACAAAAGTCTTAGATGGCTCCAGAGGAGATTCCTCTCATTGTGTGAGATTGGGGTCATTCTATAAATGGTTGATCTCTTTATTCAAGATTAACTGATGGACTGTATCATGATTTCATGTTGCAGAGTCAGGTGCTAAAATAAATCAATCTACTCTCTGCTTTTATGAAGTATGAACAGTTTTAGAAAGTTTACGTCCGGGGCTGGTGCTGCGGCGTAGTGGGTAAAGCCACTGCCTGCTGTGCCGGCATCCCACATGGACGCTGGTTCGAGTTCTGGCTACTCTACTTCTGATCAAGCTCTCTGTTAATGCACCTGGGAAGGCAGTGGAAGATGGCCCAAGTCCTTGGACCCCTGCACTCACATGGGAGACCCGGAAGAAGCTCCTGGCTTTGGATCAGCACCATTCTAGCTGTTGCGGTCATTTGGGGAGTGAACCAGTAGATGGAACATCTCTCTCTCTCTCTCAGCTTCTCTGTAACTTTACCTTTCACAAACATAAATAAATCTTTAAAAAGAGAGAGGGGGGAAAAACACACTAACTTTTAAGAATAATAAATAATAAAAAAGAAAGTTTCACATCCTTTCATGGAATTGAGAGAGGTCTAGAGGTCAAGACTGGTGAAGTTTATAATTATCTCTCTCTCTCTCTCTTTTTAAAGATTTATTTATTTATTTGAAAGGCAGAGTCACAGAGAGGCAGAGGCAGAGGGAGAGAGAGAAAGGTCTTCCATCCCCTCGTTCACTCCCCAAATGGCCTCAATGGCTGGAGCTGCGAGAGCAGAGAGCTGGATCGGAAGTGGAGCAGGCAGGACTTGAACCAGAGCCCATATGGGATGCGGGCACTGCAGGTGGCAGTCGTACTCACTATGCCGCAGCGCTGGCCCCATAATTACCTCTTTAAAATGAGCTTTGCTATCACTTTCTCCTTCTTTATGAGCATTTCTCCCTCTAGTTTGCAAAAGACTATATCTCATTTTTTATGGTCCATTTAGAAAGGGATGTCATCCCATTAATGGCAAAATCTGACAGTGGGCATCTGTCCTTGTAATTAATGTTGTTTTGTTTAACCACGATTTTAAAAAATTTATAGACAATTTTTAGACCAGTTTCAGATTTATAGACAATTTGAGGAGATACTACAGGGAATTTCCAAATATTGTTTCCGTATCCCCAGCGTTACCCCTATTATTACCAATTATTAGTTCTATCACTGCTCATACATTGGTATGGTACATTTGATCTGGTTAATGAACCAGTACTGAATTGTTTTTTATTAATTAAAATTTACTGTTTATTCATAGCCTTTAGATTTCTATCTTCTATTAGAGAATACCATCCAGAATACTGTATTATACTTAATTGTCCTAGCTCCTAAAGTACCTCTTGGGGGTGATAATTTCTCACACTTCCCCTGTTTTTGATGACCTTGACAGTTTTGAGCAAGACTGGTCAGGTATATTGGAGCATTTTCCCCCTGCTGGAATTGCCTTACGTTTCCCTAGACCGCGATTGTTGGCACTGGGGAGGAAAGTCACAGAGGGAAAGCACCGTTTCCATACTCACATAATTTATGACATTGATGTCATTGCCTGGATGAAGTGGTGTCGGTCAGGTTCCTTAATTGTAACATTACTCCCCTTCTCCTGCCTTTCCATACCTTATTCTTTGAAAGGAAGTCTCTATGTATAGTCCACACATGAGTGGGAGCTATGCTTCCTCCCTTGGAGTGAAGATCAACAATTAAGTGGAATTCTCCTGCAAGGGAGGTTTGGATCAGGATTTTTCCCCCAATTTGTTCAAGGGTCAGGAAGAGAGAGAGAGAGAGACTTGTTCACTCCTCAGAATCCTACAATGGCTAGAATGAGGCTAAACCAAGTTGGGAGCCAGGAACTCAACCCGTGTCTTCCACATGAATAGTAGGAACTAAACTTCTTGAGCCATCACTTGTTACTTCCCAGGATGCACATTAGCAAGAAGCTGGAATCAGCAGCAGAGCTGGGAATCAAACCCAGGCACTCCTCCAATATGGGATGTGGGCATCTTAACCGCTAAGCCAAACATTTGCCTCTAATATTCTCTTAAATAGGTGGGATTATTTGGGTTTGGGAATTCCTCTGATAAGCATTTTGTGCCATAATTCTGCATGTTCTCTTGAAAAAGTCAGGTAATGTGGCCTTGCCAGTGTGGTGGAGCAGGAAGAGCTGTGGGTTGAAAATCAGGGGTCTGTAATGGCATGCCAGCCTGATCACTAACCAGGAGGGTGACCCCGGGAATGCTCCTCTTCCCTGAAGCCACCTGAAGTGGTCAAAAGTTCTCCTTGGCAATATAACACAGAGCCCACTTGACCAGCTCTCCTCCCTGCCTGGAATCAATATTTCTCAGCATTGCTCATGGTTGGCTTCACGGCTGACTCCCTGTTGGATTCTGGTCCAGCTCAAAAGTCACCCCCTCCAAGAAGAGTTCTGAGAGCACCCCAGGTAACGTGGCTGCCCCATCCCTGAACCTTTTGTTCCACAATTTTGTATGATTCATTTCTATCATTGCTATCTGAAATCTCCCTACTTATTGACTTGTTGATAATCTGCCTCTAGGTAATGAAAATGATTCATTCTAGGCAACCAAGAATTTTATCTTTCTTATCTCATCCTAGTAACTAGAAAGTACCCAGAACAAATCAGAAGCCAGACAAAAAAGAAGAAACAAATGCCATTGTACTTGGAGTGAGCGTTACAGACATCTCACTGAACATTCTTTGATTTTAAAAATTAAATAACCAAAAGAAAACTCTTTAGCAGCACTGACAAGTAAAATATGATAAATTGATCTTCTAAACTACTCGTACTTCCATGAAAAGGGAAGGGATTTTTGATATTCTATCTCTGTTTTGGAATTTGTGAATTCTAACATGATGGGATTATTTTAGTTCAGACCCATTTAGCTTAGGAAATTTAAATTAATAGGTATTTTGGCTTCTATGAGGGGGGTCCTGACTTCTTTTACTTAATAAATAATGTCCAGGAAAAAATGACTTTGATGTCCAAAGGAGGGAGGTCTTCCTGAGACTGAAATTCGAGATGTCAGAGAATTTCTCCTCTACAATTGTTGGGGAAAGGAGCACATTTATTCTCTGGGGGAACTGAAGCATAATGAAATGCAATCTAAGAACATGCAAACTTATTATCTACCAGGATGGTTGAATGGTTCCAATCAAATGGAGGCTGGAAATAGGGCTTTATATTTGGATTTTAGAAAAATGACCCCACATTTATATTTAGGTGCAACAGTGCCTGCAAATACCTAAGTGGTGGCAGTATGTGGCTTGCTCATAACACAATGAATATATTTATTATTTGAAACTTATCAGGTGGGCTAGGAAAAGTGTTTCCCAAATTATTCCTGGAAATAAGAGAGATCCATTTTCCTATGAATGCTATGGGAAAACTGGGTCTTTGTCTAGGTGATAGTTTGGTATTTTTTTTTAAAGTAGTTAGAGGAATGTCTTTGCCATGGAGACTACTTACAGTAGGTGGATCCTGTGACTTTAAAACAGTCCATTTACCCCCTTTGTTTCTTCAACTCTTGGAAATCACTAGAAGTGATGCTTTAGTACCATCAGTGGCAGGAAACTCTTTATGAGATTATTCTATTTTCTAGAAGTCTTGGTATCAAGAGGTGACATTTTTAAAGACACTAATCTGATGTTTCTTTCAACTTAAAACTTGTCAACAATTTCCTATTGTTTCTAGGTCAAAAATAAAAACTTTAATGTGGGTAACCCTGTGAGAGCTTTGGTTCTGGCCAATTGTTTGGTCTCATCTGTGTCCCAGGTACTTTGCACAGGTTTCCCTCTCTGCCTGACACTTGACTTCCTTCAACTCCCTTTGTCTGGTAAAGTTCTATGTCATCTCTCAGATTCCAGCCCAAATGGAAATATGTGTAGGAAGTTTCATGACCTTTCAAACGAGATCAGGCTCCTTTGTTCTACAGCCTCTTAGTTCTCTGGAAAGTGTCCTCATCACAGTCAGTATTAATTCCCTGTCCCCATAAGATTATTAGGGCAGAGAACAACTCTGTCTGCCTCACCACTAAATGCCCAGGCATATTAAGGGGACTCAATGAATATAAAATATGTGAATGAATGAGTGAGTGAGTGGGCGCAGATGGGATGCACATTCCATTTTTGCATAAATCTTCTACTTCATGTGCTGATGACGTAAGAAATTTTGTTCCCTTACTGTAACTAATAAGGGAAAATATCAGCTTTCACTTTATTTCCTGTCAACTATGAAATGGCTAGATGAACATAAAAGATATGTGGGCTTTTAAAAAAAGTTATTTATGATAGAGAGAGAGAGAGAGAGAGAGAGAGAGAGAGAGAGAGAGGGTTCCCATCCACTGGTTCACACTCCAGACACCTGCAATGTCTGGGGCTAGGCCAGACTAAAGTCAGGAACTGGAAACTCAACCATGTCTCCCATGTGCGTGGTGCTGGATCTACATTTTAGGAATTTAGATCAGGTGCAGGAATCAACTCAGGTAAGCACCATGGGACACAGGTGACTTAACCCCTAGGCTAAACATGTACTCCAAGTGTGTAATCCAAGTGGATTTTGTAATCATACCACTTAGTAGCTGTATGATCATGAGAAAATTACTTAAAATATTTGTGCATTCCAGTTACAACATCTTCAAAATAGGTCAGACCTGGGTTTGAAGCATTGACCCTCCAATGATTTATAACTCGATTTAAGTTAATAATCTGCCTAAGCTTCAAGGGATCTATAACCATAGAGTAAGGCTAATCATCTCTCTCTCTCATCAATATCTCTTAGGATTATTGGGAGGATTAAATAAACACGAAATGTATACGTATTTGCTTGTCAACATATGAGAAAGTGCTCAACCCATGTGGAGAAGAGTAAAAGCAAATTATAACAATGACATGACATTATTTTCTATCAGGACACAAAAGATAATAAATTGGCTAATGCCTGCTGTTGATAGCTATGTAGAGAAAGAGGCATTCTCTACACTGTTGGTAGGCATACAAAATGATAACAAAATGATAAAATGTCTTTGATAATGTCTATCAAAATTGGAAATGCACATGCAATTTGACCTAGAAGTTTCCTCTCTGAAATTTGTTTTAAAGGTTTTTTTTTTTTTTATTTAAAAAAGGTTTTTCAAATTTATTTGAAAGGCAGGGTGATACACACACACACACACAAACGGGGTGGGAGAGAGAAATTGATCTTCTACTCACTGGTTCCCTTCCCAAAGGCTTCCAGTAGCTGAGGGTAGGCCAGGTTATAATCAGGAGCCCATAATTTCATCTAGGTCTCTCACAGGTGGCTGAGACCCAAGTACCTGGACTATTATCTGCTGCCTCCCAAGGTACACATAAATAGGAACCTGAATCAGAAGTGGAGTTGGTAGGAGACTGCAGGCTCTCTGGTGCTGGACATCCCAAGTGGTGGTTTTTGTTTTTTTGCTTTTTTTTTTTTTTTAAAGATTTATTTATTTGAAAAGCAGTTAGAGAGCAGGAGGAGGAAGAGGTGAAGGAGGAGTGAGAGAGAGAGAGAGAGAGATTGATATTCCATTTGCTGGTTCTCTCCCCAAATGGTCAGAATGGCTGGGCCTGGGCCAGGCCAAAGCCGGAAGCCTGGAGCTTCTTCTGGGTCTCCCACATGGGTGTGGGGCCTAAGCACCTGGGCCATCCTCTGCTGCTTTCCCAGGTGCTTTAGCAGGGAGCTGGGTTGGAAGTGGAGCAGCCAGGACAGAACTGGTGCCCATATGGGATGCTGGTGTTGTAGGCAGTGGCTTTACCCACTATACCACAAGGCCAGGCCCCCAAGTGGCAGTTTAACCCACTGCACCACAATGCTCACTTGCGTCTCTAGAATGTTATCCTATAATTATACATATTTCCAAAGATACAACAAGATGACCACGAAACATTGTGATAACAAAGCACTGGAAATAAAACATTCTTTAAAAAATCATGGAACTGATAAAATGAAATATTATATGGCCGTTAAAATAGTGATACAGAATTAACGCCCAGATATAATAAATGCTTCAGGAAAAAAGCAATGCAAAGAGAAGTACAAATTGTGTGAACAAAAAGAAACCTCACTTATAGAAAATAGTATTGTTTAAGTGGGTTAAAAAAATTTTAAAACTTCTCTAAATTTTACTGAAAGCTGTGGTTGCCTCTGGTGAGAATGAGCATACCAGGGTGCGATCTATTTTTCACTGTCTATACTTCATTCTTTTTTCATTTAAATAAAATTGTCATCTTCTATACATCAAACTCAATCTAAAAGAACACAAATTGTGAATTACAATTTGTAGCTGCTGTTGCTCGATTGCTCCGCCAGCCCCAGCTTCTTTTGTTGGATTGTAAGGTTGGGTTGTCACAGTTGCTCCAACATGAAAGATACAGGGCAGCAGGTGGTTACCTTGGGAGGACTTCCACAGAGTGGGAGCACCCAGCGATCCATAGACGCCCACAGAGAGAGACAGAGCAGGCGGACTGAACAACTGGACAAAGGGTATTAGGAATGGACAGTGGCATTTTGTGCATCCCAAGAGGTAAACAGAAACCAAGTCTTATAACTAAAGTCCTCACCAGGAACTGAGTGACTTGTCAGAACTACCTTGAAAGTAATTCTTATCTCCACTTAATAGATGAGCAGACAGCGGTTGAGTAGCCTCACTAGCCAATGGTCACACACCAGCCAATGGTGAAGACAGTGTCAGGCCCCAGAACCTTCTGTACAGAGGCCATAACTTTCGGTGTGTTTACAGAATGTCTCTTTGTGGGGTGCAGGAATCCCTGTGATATTTTTGATTCACTTTTAGATTCCTGATATCTTTGTACAAACACTCCTCATTAGAAATGGAGGCCCACTCGCTGCCAATGACCGCAACTGAAGCTGCGTTTGGTGAGTTCCAGAAGCACCTTTTATTGCCTGCTTGCTTCCCCTCCCCCACCTGCATTTCATTGTTTTCCATGGAGAAAAGACCATCTGATGGAATCCAGCCTTGGAAGTCCTCCTAGTGATCTCTATAGTCACCAGTGTGTTTTCCTTCTGGAGTGGCAGCTCAGCAAAGAAAACACATCTCCCAGCCTTCCAGCCCTAGAACTGTGTGAGCAACAAACATGGTTTTACTTTAGGGGAGACTCTGACTTTGTTGCTTAGTGTAGTTGGAAAATTATCGAATGCTTGTCAGGTCTATCACTGCCCCACATGAATACATTTTGGGCAGTTTAAAGGTTATAACACATATTCAGGCAATTGCCACTCAGATGCAAAAACTGCACACCCTGGAAAAGTCTTGAGGGAAGCCGCCTTCTCTTAGCAATGCTCTGCTTCCTTTCTAGAATACTCTGAGAATGTTGGAAAGAGCTTTAGGGAGTGATTAATTAATTTGTCCAACCAGGGACAATCAGTTGGCAAATGGATTTTTTCTTTTGAAATTGTCTTTTAATAAAGGTATTTAAAGGCTTCAGATATTTTCAATCATTCCACTGCAGTATAATGGTTAATTTCAGCAGCTCTGTGAGCTTGATTTGTAGTTAAGATTTTTTACAATCTATATATAGGCTGGGCTTTAATAAACATTTATACTTTGCTTCTTTTTATATAGGTCATGTATTCTCCTGGGAGAGTAACAAGATTAGAAATAACAAATACAGTACAGAATAAATTAAAATGCTTCAAACTGCATTATATAATTTCAGAAAATTGGTTTCACACTGAAACATTTAAATAAGACAACCAAATGATTTTAGTTAAAATAAAGTAGCATATGCATTTGAATTGCTATTGTTTAGCAAATTTATCCTTAGCAAGGTGGTACTGGTATCTATCTTATTACAGTGCTCCAGTAACTCCAAAGTTCATTTGCATCAGTCTGGATAAAATTATTATTTTTTGTTATTTCTGGTTATTTAAAAAATTGGCTTCTTTTACACTGAAGATGAATAGTGTTTATTAGTCAAAATGTCAAGGGACTATCATAAAAATAATTATATTATTTTGTATAGTTCTCTGAACTCTTGTATACAAAATGTTCTTATTACATTTGGTGCAATAAATTCAGAGACTGTTATGGGACAGGAGATAGCAAAATTGGGGCCAATACTTTTCTAATTACTTAGGATAGTAAAAAGCGGGGCTTGGTTTTTCTTTCACAGCTAAATGAAGGAGACAGGCTGCTTTAGAGAGTCTATTATGCTGGATGGTGTTGTTTGTTTCTGTGAAGTTTAGCACCACTCTGCTCGTACTGAGTCCTCAGGCCTTTTTCAGTTTTTCTATTCGTGCATTAAAGGCCTCTTCCTGTATTTGCAGCTTTTCGTTTATCTCGGTCTGTGAAGACAATCATAAAGAAGTGGTGATGATGGAGCTATCTTTTGCTGCACATTGTCTTTGTGGTTTTGACATACTATAGTGCCTAAAGACAGACATTACCCCGCACACACCTTCCTGTTTTGCAGACATAGCCGTGTTTCAGCCTGTAGTGATGTGATAACACTTTATCATATTTTTCTGCACATTCCCAATGTATAGCATGTCTACTATGAACAGGAAGTGGTATTTGGACAGCCATTTTTCACATAGCCTTGTGTTGGAAGATAGGATAATTTATCTGTATTTTCAGACAGACTTTACCAATAAGCACCGAATCAGAATAACTGCTTTGGGCTCAGTTATTGCGGTGTTGTTGGTCCCTCCACCCCTTCGCGGTGGATGTTTTTGTCTCCTGTGTAATACATTCTAAATGGGATCCTGGAAAGCTGCTGTTGTGAAATACCAACACAAATAATCTCCCAATTAGAACAATTCTCATAATTAAGAGTATTCATCATACATTATGACTCTTGGAATGATGCCACTTTGTCGTATATTTTTGGTAGCAAAAAGTAAGCTATTACCGACAGGTTTTACTGATTGCTGTGGCTGTGAGAGCATTTAGCCTCTGGCAACAATGTTCTGTGAACTAACATTGCTACCTGCACAATTCCAGAAATGCTTTCGTATTATCTGAACATTAGTAGCTCTGGAAATGTCTATCCTTTGTCATGATGGACAATAAAATTATGTACAGAGAAATCAGCAGTTGTCCATGAGGCAAAACCTGGTTTTGCTGGTATTTTTAGGGGATGTTAAAACACACCTACGGGGGCCAGCACTGTGGCATAGCCAGTAAAGCTTGTTAAACTTCTTATTTGGTGCAGGATTAAGCTTTTTTACTGTGATGTAATTTTAAAATGTTATCTCAAAAAATAAAAAAAAAAGTCAGAAAGGGAAAAGGAGAAGGGGTTGGAGGAAGAAGAAGGACAGGAGAAGGACGGAGGAAGGGGACATCATTATGTTCTTAGAGCCATATCTACAAATTACATTTAGTCTGTTAAAGAGTAATTAAAATTAAAATTAAAAAATTTAAAAAAAGAAAAAAAATTTGCTTATTTAAAAGGTAGAGAGACAGAGGGAAAGAGATCTTTCAACTGCTATACCTGAATGGCTACAACCACTAGGGCTGGGTCAGGTCAAAGCCAGGAGCCAGGAATGCCATCTGGGTCTCCCACATGGGTGGCAGGAACCCAGGTACCTGGGTCAGCATCTGCTGCCTTCCCAGATGCAGAGGCAGGGAACTGTACTCGGAGCACAGCAGCTGCTAAGGTATGACGCATTGCAGGTGGAGGCTGACCCACTGAACTGCAATGCCAGCCTCAAGACAGAATTTACGGAAACAAGCGTGGGCCTTGGGGATGAGGTTCATGAAAGTAAGTTGAACCTGGCAGTGGAGTCCTGACAGAGATGAGTGACATTTCAGATCTCTAGAGCTGAGTGATCAGTACTTGTGGAACAAATGACAGGGATTGGATCAAAAGATGCCATTGGTCAAGAACAAGCTGTCATTAGTCTGTCACATTTACTTGTTTTACTCAGAACACTGTTGAAAATACAAGCTATCCCACCACCACTAGGGCTGGGACAGACTCTATTTCCTTTGGGAAAGAATGGAGAACCCGTGGTCAACCTCTTGTTGACCACTACCCTGAGGTGATCTCTCTCTGCTTTTCTAACTTGGAAAATTCAGACAGGCCTAAAAACACCTAATGTTGCAAGATGGCAAACTTCCCTCAAAGTTTTCACATTATTTTACCCTATTGCTTAGACAGGGCCAATAGCCAACATTTCATGCAAGTCTTTAATGTTAACATTCATATTTCTCTGAAATGTAACTTTTTAAATATATTAAAGTTTGCTCTACTGGGCATAATTTTTATTATACAACTCAGGGCCAAAATAATTTCATTTTGAATGTATCTTTAAAATTAAAATACCTAAAGTATATATGCTTAAAATGTTTGCATGATTCAGTGTAATTTTAATTAACATCTCAGAGCCAAGATAATTTCATTCTTAATAAATCTCTAAAACTATAAAGTTAGTCAATGGGAAAATAAGTGGATTAATATAAAAAATTTAAAGATTCACACTACATTTTCAGAAATTTCTCTATTACATAAGATGAAAGACATCTGTAATGGTGCTAGAAAAGGAGCTCTGAAAAAATTATACTTGAGACATGAATTCTTTACCACCTTTTCCTGTAAAAATCGTAATAACAGTATGACTTTTAATAAAGATGAAGAAAAAAATTTAAACCATCGTACAAATAATAACTCATTAACTGTTCCTGTAGCAGGGCACTGTGTTCAGAAGGCACACGTACACTGACCATTGATATGCAGCTACCTTTGAAAAGGATGTGGCCATTTGTAGAGCCAGGAACACTGAGAGGAAGGCTTGGAAGTAGAAAATAACTTACCCATCTAAAACAGGAGGAGAGATTTAGGGAAGCAGAGAGTAATTACCCAAACTGGAATTCGACCAAGACACAAGGGTAAACACGGAAAAAGTGCCACCCCATGGGAGTATTAAAATCCCAAGTAGTCTGGTTGTGATATTGGACATTAAGTGGTTTTAGTGGATAGCTCTGGAATTAGAACTAGAACCCAATCCATAGCTCCCATTCAGGGCCTTTCATCGGTTGTCAACCTTGGAAGTCCTGGACACATGACTTAGTCTCTCTATGCCCATTTTTCAATTTTTCCACGGAGGTGTCTGCCTAACTCACATGGAGTTTACTAAGATTATTGAGAAGAAAGTACACAAGCAGGTTTGCTATCATAAGACACTGCAGATCCAATGAAAACTTCACTTAAAAATATCAGTAATTTGGCTCAGATTGATGACCACAAATCCACTTGATACGGAAAATGACTGGCACCTAAAGGATCTGCATCCCTTTCTTCTGGCCCAAGTTCTCTCTGTGCCTAATTAAATTTAGGTGAGCAAGCTATGAATTTCCCAGATGGCTTCAGGCCAATGGGAAGATAATGTACATATAGAACAATCACATTCCTTTTGTTACAGAGTACAAGTACAAATGCTACTAACTCAAATGTTTAAAAAAATTTCAGTGAATTGTTAAAAACATACTGTTCACTACATGGAACATGGCCTTAAAAATGTTTCCAATTTTTGGGGGGGGCCTGCAAACAATTCCATTACTGTCTAGCAGTTCCTCAGTAATCATTTCAGAGCTCAGATTGCAAAAGAGCCGAGGGCCATGATTATACATAAACTATATTTAGATGAAATGTTATCAAATCTGAAAAGGAGATATGTTCTGAAGTCAGCCTAATTCAACTGCACTGTGCCCTTCCACACAGTAACTAGTTATTACATTCATGGAGTTGTTAACAATAAAGCTTTGTGTAAAACGTGTTCTTCCACTATTTCTAGTAAACACTAAACACCCCTCATTAAGCTGAGGACTTTGGCTGATTCTGTTGGCACCAAATCGTTAAATGTTCATGTAAATAGTGCAATAACATTTGATGATTAAACAAGCAGCAAGGTGGGCTTATGCCAAGCTAATCTTTTGCTCTTTCTAAATTCGTTGTTAAAACAGTATGCTTTTTATATGTAGTCTTGTGTTCAGATAACGACTAAATCTTCCTTTCAGCCGCAGTAATATTGTAATATGCACTATGTTGTCCCTTTGAGTTATGTTCACTTTCATAGGAAATTGCAAAGTTATTTAAAATATGGACTCATTTAATCCTTCAGACAAGGGAATTTTGTGAATTTGTATAAGTCTTTGTGTTGAGATGGAACTAGCAGTTTGGTTGTTTTTTGGACAGAATTAGAAAAAAGTGAGCATTGAGCTGCGCCGACTGATCAGTCTGTGGCAGCTGCTACAGAGATGGCAGTCGCCATCACTGTTTTCAGGCAAGTCCTTGGTGTACATTTTTCAGCTATTAGTGATATGGGGAAAAGGAAGAAACTATTCAAGGGGGAGTTCACAGACTTGAAAGCCTTTCCTTAGAAATTTGATGAGAAAATTTAGTTAAGAATTATGGCTTGATCTACAGTGTTTACTGTGTAGGAACGTACTCCAATTACTTCTGCATGAGCCATGTTTACAGTGTGACAAAGTATGAAGTGTTTACCATGTAATTTTTTGGGTTTTGTTGCTGAAAGATTTTGCCAACTGACAACACACCACACTGGATCCTGTTGGCAAATCTCTTTTGTGATCTTATCGAATGTCAGATGACTCCACTGAGAATTATGTGGAAATGTTAAATTGAACTCCATCATGAGCGTTACTCTTGCTGGCAGAGTGTAGACAGGGCTTACAGACATTAAATTCAAGGCTAGCTAGTCAACAAATCATAAAGTAAGTGAGTAACTATCAACACTGAGTACCTGGATGCTGATTAAAAAGTCATCTGTGACTTGACCCAACGCTGATTTTACATCTTCAATGGTGAAACCGACCAAAAGATCCGTGTCTGAAGTGGCAGTTTCCAGCTGGGAATCCTCAGGGCCTTGTTCTTGAGGCAAAACCTAGAATATGGAAAATAAACAAAGCCCACATGACTTCTGAAGCACTGACCGATTTCTCAGTAGCCTCAAACTTCTGTTGGATACTTGGTACCAGACAGTATGTCAACCTGGAGGGAGACTTTCATTTCCCACTACCTTACATTTCTATTGCCCATGAGGGTTAGGACAGAACAAGTCACGTTGCCTATGCAGTGCCTACTTTTGGGAAAGTGTAGGTGGCGATTAGGGAGGTTGGGGTGGAAGAGAAGAAAACTGCTGAACCATCATCAGCTGGCCCATCTTTGAATCAACATTAAAAGATATATTTATAGTTGGTTGGGAAATATTGGAGGCAAAGATATAGAGAATATAATGTTGAGGCGGGATGAGGGAAAAGAAAAAGGGAGACGTACCTTAGTTTCTGTTTCCAGTGCTGGAGGTGGCTCTATGAATGTTGAGTAGATGTCATATGAGATTCCTTCTTCCAGAGGATCTGGGAAAGGGTGACCTATAGGCTTGACAACCTCTATTACTTGCTGGTGGGGAAGAGAACAGCTGCATTATGACACGGCTTTCAGTAGGAAACCACACTTTCAGTCCGTTTCCTTGTGTAAATACCATAGTTCCAAGTCTGTTCTCTCAAGTGCCATCTCTTCTGAATTCCAATGTTAGTGCCCTCTTAGCTCCCTAGTGCTTTATGAGCTCCACAGTTCTCACTGTCTTATTCCCTTTCTAAACTCAGTGGTTTATGATTTAGTTTTGCACTGACTTGGTCTTTAATTATTTCATGTACCAGTATTCCCTTCCTCCTGTGTATAAGCTACCTGTAGGTAGACAACTGCAAGTTTTAGGTCCCCAAGTGTATCTCACCCAGCTCTGGCAGAGGGTCAGGTGCTTCTTACACTCATTAACAGCTTGGTGATGATAAGTACTACTGGGCAGTATGTAGCTGTTTTATTTATTTAGTTATTTATTGGGTGGAAGGTGGCAATAGTGAAATGGCCATCAAGAACTTGGTTATGAGGATATTAAACATTCTGTAAGTTAAGTAAAGCCATGACACAGGAGATCTGAGAAAAGAACTTGCCCCCCACCCAAAAAAAGTAGAGGCCATGGCAAGAGTTCACCTTGAGCATTTAATGATTCTTTATCAAGAGTGTGCTAATCAGAGGAAGGATGCTAGTCAACACTGGAGACGGAAAAGGAGAGTCAAAGAAGCCAAGTCTGGCAGTGCCCTTTCCCACCATGACCTGAGAGAGAGAAAAGGGAGATGAGGGTACTAGTGACATTAAACATCCAACTAATTTAATTAGTTCTTCTTGTTCTAATTCTATGTTTAACAAGCAAGATTTTTTTTTATCATAATTTGATTTCCCATCTCAATTGATCTGTAAAGACATGCTCACTCTGGTTTTCATGCCTGTAACATTCCTCACTTAAATCAGTAAATTGTTCCAGTTGTATAGTAAATTTGCATGACTTTGCTATTATGGCCTTAAGATGAAACCACTGACTCTAATGCTGACAAAGTCAGAATATAAGTCTCTGAGCATGTATAAGTTTGAAAATAGAACTCTGTAAATACATAAATTCACCAAATAATTGTCATCCTGTGAAGCCTCAAAAAAGTCATGAAATAACCACACAATCATTTCTCACTTCTTCACAATATTTCAAATAAGCTTACATGTCATATTTCATCATTGAAATATTAACATTTTTGATCTATACAGATTTTGGGATATACTATATGCTCAATTATTTATTGGTATCACAAATGTATATATATTTTGGACTGAATTAATATTATTGACGTCTACTTGATTTGATAGGAAGTTGCTGCTTAGTACTAATAAACATAAGTAGTGTAGTATATTCATGTTATAGACAAGGAAATTGGATAACCAAGAAGTTAAGTGATTGGCCTGAGGTCAAATAATTACTTAGTGGCGGAGGAGGGAGTTACATCCTGGTACACTGACTTCCTGGCTTTTGCAGTTCTCAGTAAACTGCAATACATCATCAAATTGCTGTTCTTGGAAATTATTGATATTATTAAGTACTTACTTTTTAGGTGACATCGTTCCAGATTATTTATCTTAAGTCAACTACATGTTAATCAAAATAGAACGTTGAGAAAACATATCAAAACAGTTCTTTCCTTTTATCACCTTCACAAACCATTGCTTTTTCCCTAAGTAGGGAATGCAAGCATTTTCATCATCCTATGGAATTATGTGTACATTTTCCCACCATTCTTGGTTTTCATCCTCCTTCAATTGCTATTTGTTCAACTAAGATAGGGAAAGGGGTTGGTTAAACATATGAGGGCACTTTGTAAAGTTCATGGACAAATAGAATTGAGTTTGGGGAGGGTATTTGGTGTAGCCGTTAAAATGCCAGTTGGGATGCCCACATCCGATAGCAAAGTGCCTCAGTGTGAATCCTGGCTCTGCTCCCAATTCCTGCTTCTTGTTCACGAGTATCCAGGGAGGCAGCAGTGATGGCTCATGTATTTGGAACCCTGCCACCATGTGGGAGACCTGGATTGAGTTCCTGGCTCCTGAGCATTTGAAGCATGAACCAGAGGATGAAACTCCGTCTTAATCTGTCTCTCAAAAAAATCTGAGTTTGTTTTGGTGCAAAAATAATTTTGAAAACCATGCACAGTATTTTTTTCATGATATTCATTCTTTTTTTTTTCCCACGGGCAGAGTGGAGAGAGAGAGACAGAGAGAAAGATCTTCCTTTGCCATTGGTTCACCCCTCAATGGCCATCGCGCTGATCCGAAGGCAGGAGCCAGGTACTTCTCCTGGTCTCCCATGGGGTGCAGGGCCCAAGCACTTGGGCCATCCTCCACTGCACTCCCTGGCCACAGCAGAGAGCTGGCCTGGAAGAGGGGCAACCGGGACAGAATCCGGCGCCCCGACCGGGACTAGAACCCGGTGTGCCGGTGCCGCTAGGCGGAGGATTAGCCTATTGAGCCAAGGCGCCGGCCAATATTCATTCTTGATATATTATGAATATTTTTGCCCCCAAAATAGTTTTGCATCAAAGTAAAGTCATACTTTTAATTCCATCTCCATGAACTTTTTGAGGTACCCTCATGTTTTATTGTCTTCTGAAACATTTTAGGTAAAATAAATAAGCTGTACAAGTAGTCAGGGACAAGGGGAGATGACAGGGTATTTACTTGTATAGACTTTTACATAGGGAGGTACAGACGTTAATAAAGGGTGAGAAACATAAAGTTAGGGGCAGGGGTAAGAATGAGTGGGACACAGAGAGAATAAAACCAAGTGGGAGTGGAGTTCATTGAATTTACTGCAAACACTGTGAAAGCAAGTATGAGCTAATCTGCAAGGTAAAAGGATTTTCTTCTAAGGAAGCCGACTTTTATCTTGTCTGCTGTCACCAGATTTGTCTTCCTGCTCTGCTTTTCCATACACAGGCTCGTCCTTCTTGCTAATTTGCCCTTACCTCCTTGCAGAAGTTCTTAACAGAGAGCCTCTCCATTCTGGTAGGAGCAGAGTCTACCATGTGATCCTGTGTGCTCTTTTCCCCATTGGATTTTATGCTTAAATGCAAGAAGAGATTTGTGCTCCAGTCACTCATGTCATCCCTCACACCCCTGTGTTTCAGATTTCATAAAACAGCTCTTTTGAATTACTTTCAAACTACCGGTTTCCAGGTCTTTGGCACTTTTTGTGTGTGTATGCATATGTGTGTGTGTGTGTGTGTGTGTGTCTACTGGACACACACTTGGAAACTTGGAACTCTCTCCCTCTCTATCATCAGTCCTTTGGTGGAAGGAAGCTCCCATTTAGCCCAAGAAAGCCTTGAGCAAGAACTGGACTTTTCCTTCCTTTGATTTTTATGTGTAGCTCATAGAACTATTACTTTATTTTAATTTATTTAATTTGATTTAATGAGTGCACAAAAACCAGGAGTGAGAATTTATTTTCTTCAGGGTGCTTTGGATTCTCTTAATGAAGCAAACTATGACTATGGTTTTCTCTTTCATGAAGAACTACATGTGTCTGTGTAAGGGAGATACTGTAAGGGACAGTGATGGCCCAATTTCCCAGGAGAGTGAATACAAAGCCTTTCAATAATAAGACGGTATGCGGTAACATATAGTTTGAAAGACACATAGTGCCCAGAAACATCACAGTGATTTTTCCCCATTAAAAATGATAGCCTTTTAAAGAAGCAAGTTGGAGGAAAATTAGAATCAATAATTGTGGTGAGAGAGCAGAGCCAGCAAATGTGTTTAAATAAAACCGTCTGATGCAATACTTTCTTTTAAAAAAATACAATTAGACCTTTGTATTTTTTTAACAAAACCTCATGTTTTACAACATCACTGGCTCTGTAATAAAATCTATTTAAAACAGAGAGACATGGTCAGCTTTATTAAGTTAGATTTTCTGAAGGAACGCTATAATTTCCTCAAGTCTACGAATAGTTGAAGCAAATTAAATAAAGCTAGTTTTATAACTATTTTTATACATTCCTGTAGAATTGTAATTGTCTCATTTTTTTCCCTCAAAAGTCTAATATGTTACCTCTTAAATCTAGAAAAATAAAAACAGAAAACGGATCAAGTATATTTATTAAAAAAGAAAAACCCTCCTATTGGTGCCCTGATTTAGCAACCCCCTTTCTTATAGAGGAACATAGCACCCATAATCTTCAGATCAGGAAACAAAGGGAAGGACTTTAAGTGACTTGCCTGAGGCCTAATGCTGAGATTAAAAATCAGGAGTTTCTGATTATACACATACAACCATTTGGTGAAATGATTGGTTTTGCTTGACTTTCAAATACCCCCTAAATATTACTTTGAATGTAAAGTAATAAACGTGTTTCTCTTGCCATTTTTGAATGCTTGCACACACAAATGGATATAATAAAAACAATCATGTTGTTCCATGTGAATGCCATTTATATTTTTTCTGATAATGAGCAGATCATTTGAACCTAGGTGAGTACATTAAAAGCTCTAATAAAGAAGAGAATAGATTTCTAAACAGAATAATGGACTGTTAAGTGAACATACAATAAATAAAATCTACAGATGTGGTTGCTAGAAAATTAGTTTTGCATAACTTACCAATATATATTTCCCCCAGATGTTATCTGTTACATGAAAATTAAGTTAGTTATATTGTTCATTACGTGCACATTGTATTAGTGTTATTCAAGATGGTTTATAATCTGAGTTTTAGTTGAATTGTGCTATGGTATTTGCAGAATACCAAGTAAATGACTTTTTGGCATAATTTAATACACATAAGTACAAAATTTCATTGTCAAACTTAAAAAAATTCGAGATCTTTACTTACAAGTTAAGTGAAATCACTAGACATATTTAAAAATTTCCATATTCAATATTAAATGGACAACTGTCATGGGAATAAATGCTGAGAATTTTGACTTCTCTTGGAACTAAGCACAAGGTCAATTTGGGTCTCAAAGCATGCTTACAGGAATTAGAATCTGCCTGCAGATCTTACTGTGTCCGGGAAGTAGTACAAAGATTTTTATCTCAAAATTGTATTACTTCTTGCTTTATTTTTCTACTTTATGTGTTATCATTATCAATAATATTAACTCAGACTTCTTGTTTTCTTTAGTTATTTACACTTTAGGGAAAGTGTAGATGATTTGTGTGTAGTGTTCGTACGAATAAAGTGTATCACCGAAGCACTTATGGAATGATTAAAATATATCATTACATTACTCAAAATATCAAAAATACCATTGAGATTAGAACTTTTCACTACTTTGAGTGGCAGAAACCAAGATAAATCTGTTCAACCCTTTTTGAGCCACAGGCACACAGACAAAAAAACGGGTGTGCTTTAAAAAGACATTTGTTTGGAATTGTCAGATGATGACTTCATATGTAAATCAGAACTTACTAAAAAATGTCACAAAAAGCAAACTTTCTTCACTTTTAACTGAGGAAAAACAGTCACAAAAAAATCCTGTAATGTTTTAGCTACTTTCCCCCCTTGAAGAAAGGCATTGCTTATTTGCAAGTCTAATTAAGAAATACTTGTGTGGTTCTGGAAATTTTAAACAAAAAATTGTAACCCACTGCCCACAATACACTGCAAATCAAGTAACAACATACGAATGCCACCTGTAAAATGCAATAAACTCTGATAATGTCAGACCGAGGCCATAAATTTAAAATGAAAAGAAAGGAAACTCAAAAGCTAAGATTATCAGAGAAACTAATTAATCCGTTTCTAAAGTATTTTTCTTTTGTGTTAGGGCCATTACCAACTCCTTAATAAATCCTGTAAATGTCGAATATCAATTTTTCTGTAAGAGTCCTCCTCCCCCTTTGCATTTCTGACTTGGAAATAAATTTGCAAATGCAGCACATTAATTTTCTTTCCTATGCTTAATATGCAGTATTTACATTTTGAAAAGGTTCAAAATGTTGCCAGGCTTCTGCAGGGTATGAATAGACATCTAATAGCAACTTCTATTTTTATCCACAGCACACTGGTACTTTGAACATTTATAACTTAAAAGAGCTTCGAGACCATCAGATCCACACATGCTAATCACCTAAACAGTGAAAGGTAACACAGTACAACAAGTTAGGACAGGAAATGAAGACTATCCATTCCAGATGAGGCTGCAAGGAGGAATTCAAGTTGGCAGGCCACAGAAAACCAATTTGCAATCTGGCTAGGACACTCTAGTTAACACCTTTCGCCCATTTTTGTTTATATATCTTGATGTGATCTTGTTTAACTTGGGCTTCAAATAGTAATTTTTAAAAAGTTAGATAATTAAAGAAACTGAGTCCAGGGCATTGTAGATACCTTTCGTATTTCTGAGTATACTTTTTGCTTAAGGCCAATACTACATTTGAAAAGAAATGTGAGTATTTCTATCTTAATGACCTCAGACAATAAAATGCTCTAATGAATCTAAAAAGGAGCACCTTCTTGGAGCGTAAATGCAATTTAAAAGGAAAAGATGTTTTGATCTGGCTCTGGCGCAAACATTTCCTGAGGGATAGAACAGTTCTTTAGATACCCAGATATTTTCTAAAGATGCAATAATCTGGAAGATAGATCACTGAATTAGAGGCTTTAGACTTGGCTCCATTCCTAATTGTGTGATGCTAAGAAAATCCCTAGGCCTCAGTTTATTTATCTGCAAAAGGAGAATCAAGATAATTGCTACCTGGCTACTTCCCTGAATAGTTTCAAGCACAAATTAGATAATGTGGATAAAAATGCTGGGAATTCTTCAAAGGGAAGGTATCATTAAACCTCAAGGTGCATTATTATTATTTATAATTACTGTTATTATTGAAAGGATTATCCTTCCAACACCATCGTTGAAAGACAGATTGGAGTCGCCATATTGAGGACATTGGTCCGTGCTATTTCTATATGTAATTGTTAGCATTGCTCAAGCAGCCCAATTAACACAGAATTTGTTAAAGAGGACCTGCCATCACCCTGTTTCCACAGAGTGACAGTCTTTAAAATATCAAGCATATATCCAGTGCCATCTAATTTGAAGAGTTCCTTAGACCAAACTCCTTCTCTTTTGAGCCCCAGAGAGCATGACATAATTAGTGGTCACTGGGCACGGTCAGGACCAAGGCAAATCACCTATTCAGAAAAGGACAGTGCTTGCACTTAACTTTCTAAATCAGGCAGTCGGCCTCTCCCTGTCCCTTGCCCAGTTTATCACTGTTTGTTTTTCGGCATCAAATGTGACCTGTGGTTGCCCGTATTACGTTCATTTTAAAAAGAGTCTCTTTAATATCTTTTGTCAAAGGTAAAGTGTCAGGGCATACAGGGCAAACAAACCTCTTCAACATGTCTTTCTTGTAAAAACGAAATCTGAGAGCTCTTGAAACTAAAGTTCAGCATTGTACTCTTGATTGTTAGATTGACATTGACCTTATCTTGTGACATCCTTTGGATGAGAGATAGAAAGTATGATTCCATTGCAAATAGCTGGAAAATACCTAATGTTTTCCAAAAATATATTTTAGAAGCCATTCGGAGTGCATCTGTTTAGCTTACTAGGTTATACACTCATGGGCATACCTTTGAACTTGGTATAAAATATTCCAAACAGTTCTAGTCACAGATAAATTGTTGTTTGGTTTCATCTAGAGAGTTCTATTTATTTATTTATTTTTTAAGAAAACTTTTATTTAATAAATATAAATTTCGAAAGTACAACTTTTGGATTATAGCGGTTTTCCCCCCATTGCCACCCTCCCACCCACAAACCATCCCATCTCCTATTCCCTCTCCCATCCCATTCGTCATTGAGATTCATTTTTAATTATCTTGATATACAGAAAATCACCTTAGTATATACTAAGTAAAGATTTCAACAGATTGCACCCACACAGACTCACAAAGTACAGAGTTTGTTTGAAGACTAGTTTTACTGTTAATTCGCATAGTACAACACATTAAGGACAGAGATCCTACATGGGGAGTAAGTGCACAGTGACTCATGACATGGAGTATTCTATTTAATTGTGAGGTTTTTAATATTTAAAATTGGAGAAGTATTCTAAATTAGTTGCTTTTTAACGGTTTGAAATTGAATAGCCAGATCTGTCAAGTAATACAATAAAAATGACTTAAGCAACTATTTTTGTGCAAAGCCTGTTTTGAATTACCAAATATAAATGCAAAAATTTGATTTTACATATGTTGCATTTTCCTTACACCTTATGATAGCTTATATAAACCTGAAGTTATTTCATGGCTTTTGTAGATGAGCAAGTTCCTCTTTTCTCACAAGTACCTGCAACTTATAGAAATTATATGCAACAGGAAATTATAAGAGAACAGAAATTTCAATGGAAGAACACTAGGTCCTTGGCTCTAGTCTTTCTTTGTTCATGAACTTCTGTTATTTTGACAGTTTAAGCAACCTGAATAAGAGGAGGCTGAAGCTATTTGAATAAAAGCGATACATGTAATTTATTTAACTTCAAAGCATACTGATTGAACTACACCTCAGTCCTGAAGCCGTCAGTTGAAAGTGGAAAAAAACAAAAGCAAACTTCTTAAAACTATATTGAAACTAGTTTCATTTAGAAAATTAAAAGTTTTTTGGGCTAAATAAGAATGTTTGTAAAGTGCTATGAAATCCTTAGGAAAGTCAATGTAATATTATTATTCCTGACCTCTTAGAGTCAAGAAGTCTATTTTAAGTAATTTGACATTAAAAATGTGCTGACAAATATAGATTTTAAAAACAACACAGGAAGTTGTAGATCAGTTGGTAACCCGTCGCATCAAGGAAATAAGAGACCACGAAAATGTAGTCATTTACTTTAGTCAACCTCAGCTTTAATTTTTAACTAAAGAAAATCTGCAGAAGGCATGATGTTTACATTTTAGATATTTTATTCATAGATTGTGTGTTTCCGTTTCTCCAGCAGGCTCATAAATTATTACCAGGAAACATGTTGTCACAGTTGTACATATTACTTTCTCTGCTTAGCACCTCCCTCACCCCAGCCCCAACTTTTTATTAAAAAACAAAAACAAAAAGCTCCATTAACTGATTCTGTAACTGTATTAGGCACTCTGATCACCAGAGAAAGGTTTGCTTGCTTTGGAGGAAACTCCTGCCAATCACTCTTCTGTGCCTGGCATACTAGAAAGAAAGCTTTTTTGGGAAGACCTCTTACACAGTTCTTTAGTCTATACATGGGGGCTATCATCATTTCAATGAGATAGAGTCACTTCTTCCCTAGATCCAGGTCTAGGTCCTCTAAGTTTCTGGGCTTTTCATGGAATCTGAAATCTTAGAAATTAACTAGAAAACTGATTTTGGAGACAATGGTGTACAGAGCAGTAGATGTTTTCAAAAAACGTCCTTCCACCTAGAATCTGTAAAATCACTGCATTTAGTTAAAAACAAACTGAAATCATAGCAGCTCTGAAACCTTTATTTCACATTTGAATATCCTAGGACTCTGGATTTTGTTTTCCTTTTCTTAAATGTGTAGTTGGTGTTCTGGCTTGGCTCTGCCACTCAGCAGAGAGTATGTCTGAGATGTGGTTTCTTTGTTTGTAAAATCAGGGGTTGTATTAGGTCATCTCCAGTCCAGTTACAGATGTTACATCCCATGTTACTAAATTTCAAGTGGCTTCTTCTTTATTTATATGAGACTCAAAGTCACCGCCTGTGTAGATCCTCAGACTCGTGATGCAGATGAATATTTGGATTACATGCTCAATGCTTACTGGAACCCCAGACAGGCTGAAACGTGTCCGTTTATTTCGACTTCATTATCTTCCCCAAACCTGCTCCTCCTCCATCCTTTGTCTTTCGGTGTCATCATCAGCTTCTCGATTGCAGTTACCAGAATCAAAGCCTAAAGGATGTCTTCAGTTAGTCCCCTTCCTTGCTCCAATATTAAATCAGCCACAGAGGCCGGCACTGTGGCGAAATGGGTAAAGCCACCGCCTGCAGTGATGGGATCCCATATGGACGCAGGTTTGAGTCCTGGCTGCTCCACTTCCGATCCGCTCTCTGCTATGGCCTGGGAAAGCAGCGAAAGATGGCCCAAGTCCTTGGGCCCCTGCACCCATGTGGGAGACCTGGAAGAAACTCCTGGCTCCTGGCTTTGAATCTGCCCAGCTTTGGCCATTGCAGCCATTTGGGGAGTGAACCAGGGAATGGAAGACTCTCTCTCTCTCTCTCTCTCTCTCTCTCTGTAATTCTGCCTTAAAATAAATAAATAAATCTTTAAAAAAAAAATCAGCCACAAACCTCATTGGCAGCATCTCCACAGTGTTTGTCACATCTGCCCCTTTTTTCACAATGATGACAACCTTCAAGTCCAAGTTCTTGCCTTCACAGTTCCAGCCAGACTGGTGTACTCACTCTTCGCCAGTATGCATGGCATCTGGGTTATAGTGTGTGCTCCTCCATAAGTATTTGTTATGTGAAGGAAAAAACAAGCTAGTCAAAGCACTGGCTGCTGTCTCAGTCCCATCTTGCCTGTGCTGCTCCCTGTGCCAGGAGTGCTTTCTTCCCCTACTCTTACCTGCAATGTTCCCTCTGGTCTCCCAGACCAGCTCTTTCACCATGGTCAAGTCTTTCCTGATCTCCCTTCCTTGTGCTCACAGAGTATTTTGCTGATTTCTCTTGCATAGTACTTGCCACACTGACCTTGAGTTATACAGCCTGCTATGAGTGACATCCTACCATTTTTGGACACAGCTTGAAGGCAGGGCTCAGGGCTTATTCATTTTAAGGGCCTTAGCTCAGGTCTTCATACATAGGAGGTACTCATCAGATGTTGAGTACTCCATTAGGGTGTCCACTCATTTAAAACTGTTCGGGGCTTCCTAATTTGGTCGGCTATAATTAAGTTTAAAATTTTGTCCTGAAGGATGACATGACTTGCAAGTGAACCTAGTGGCTGTGTTGCTGCATCAGTGCAATATCTGTATTCCCTAGGTGTCAGTCGGGTCCTAGAGTGTTTGTTTGATTAGCACAGGTCAAACAACCAACCAGATTCTCACTGATTTGACTGCATTGATAGCTGTTTTTGACTGGTAATTAAATTGCTATATAAACAGATGGACAGTTGTTTAGTAGACAGAATGTAGTTTAAAATTCTAAAAATTCCTCATGGATATCACTCCCTCTAGCCACCTCCTAAAGGAAATAATAATATTTTTTTAAAAAAACCTTTAAGGAAGCTGCCAAATTGCTCAACTCCAGAAGCCAAGATTCACATTCCCTTCCATGTGTTACCCTTGAACCCCCCAACCCCAATAGAGTGTGAAAGTATCCATTGGAATTGTGTAATAGGGAAGCCCCAAAAGCATTGCTGGCCACCATCCAGGGAAATAAATGGTGACGATAAAAAAAAAAAGAATCTCTCATTTATTGATAACTTACTCCATCATGCATTGGGCTAGTTAGAAAGTACATGATGAATATTAGATCTTTTAATTTACACTACAGTGTTAGGGGCAGTTTTATTGACCTTAGTTTTTAAAGGAAGAACCTAGAGCTCAAAGCTAAAGTCACACAAAAAAATAATGATGGATCCTGATCAGAACTCAAACCTGGGTCCATTTGATTGCAAAGTCCTTACTTTGGTACAAGTGGAATCCTACTGGTTCTGTATGGCTCCTTAAAATATTCATCTCCAGTTTATAAGTAAGGAAGTAGAGATTCAGAATAATAAAATGGCATATGCACATTACAGGATCTGATAGCCTGTGTTCTCAGATAAATTCAGACAGATAATTTACCCATAGCACCAGGGTGGCATTACAGTGTATTGTTCCAAAATGAGTCAACAAAAGTAAGGCATGGAAATTGATTTTTTTAAAAAATGGCAAGACATAAAAATGCTGGATTTATAAAGAAATCTGAGGACACATTAGTTCATTTGTGTGAACTGTAAGGAGCATCAGTTTGCTTTCAGTGACTAAAACTGCATGTTCCTGCTCAAACAGTAATTTATCCTATTTGTTGTAATTGTAATTACTGTTTTCATTAGAAGCACAGTTTTCTCTAGGAACAGGCATGCGGAAAAACAACCAGTAACTTAGACAGTTAAAAAACATTGAGAAATGGGTATGGTTTTGTGAACAAATCTCTTCCTTTGTGTGCTGTAATGTGCTTTAAATCCATTTCCATATTTTTAATTAACACTTAGTTCCAAAAAACTTTCTGCAGGCTATTTAAATCACAAATGAAGGAAAAAACAAATTTACTTTATCAGAAAATTGACTATAGACTATTTTAGTGGCTTTTATTATTTTTACATTTTAATGATTAAAATTAAATATAGCCTGATTACTCACGACAGAAGACAGTGAAATAATTTTCATGGCTGATATAATTTTAAAGTCAAACCTGGTTGAATAAGATATTAGCTCTGTAGTGCCTGAGTTTCATTGTCCATTCTGTGGCTCTAATTCCTGATCAGATCCAACTGTTTCACAGAAGGAATTACACAACTGTACCAAGCTTCGCTTCTCAAAGAGATCCAGAGACCCTGTAGGAGAGATGGCTCTCCTACAGGCTCTACAGTGCTGCTTTGGTCCTGCAGATCGTGTTTCTGGTTCAAATCACTCATTTCTTTGAGTGGGAACAGGATGCCATCCTACTGCACAAAAATTATTTTAAATCTCTAGCACCAAAAAAGATTTATCATCTGCTGTTTGAAACACTGTCATTGTCGCTAAAAGCATCATGGCAGTGCTTAGAGGATGCCTGCTCCTCCATGAGCCCACAGTGAGGGTCACTGTTTCCTCATCTGGAAGGTGGACACGACCATGCTTGTTTCCACCCCTGGCCCTACCATGGGTTTTGGTGAGGATTAAATCAAATTAAGACATAATGTGGAAAGTATGCAGTTGACATGAAGAGTTAAAGTGCAATGTTTTGGTTTTCTACAAAGATTTTCCATGTCACATGTTTCCATCTTCACTAATGCTAAATACAGCTCTCTGAGGACAAGGACTTGATCTGTTTTGTTCCCAGTTCACTGCCTAGCGGGCAGCTGATAAACAGTGGGAAAGTAATACATATTTATTGAATAATTAAATGTGAGGAAATGATTGCGTGGTTATATCTGGTCAATAAGTCACTATATCACAGTATTTCTCTTGGTGTAATGTATTCTGTCAATGTTCAGTGTACCAAATGTTAACAATTTTATTTTCCACATATCTCTCCTATCCCCTTATAGGACCTATAACTTAGGCTGCTACTCATCTGTGTCTCCCTTCCTGCTCCTGTACTTTTTCATGTTTATCTTCTGTTAATGGTTAGAATCTTCCAAGGGGTGTCCATGCTAGATGGAGTTATAGAAAATGAATAGACTGGGGCTGTAAGAGTGAAATACCAGGATGAGGGTAGCTTGTGCCCTGATGAGGGAATTATTCAGGCCAGGAAAACCCTTGAAGGGTCGTTCTGGTTTTCACACTTGTATGAACACAGACTTGGTATGAGGGGCTGCTAATGAAGTCAGTGAATCCAGCCCAGCATGTTAATTTACTCGATTCAGGGAACTTTCTGGTATTTATAAATGAACTCTGTACATTAGACAACCAATATTTAGATAAGAAAATCAGAAAACAGCACTTTCTGCAAAATAGCGCTTCAACAGATTGTAATGTCATTTGACTCCAGCAAAACTAATATCATATAAGAAATCAAAAACAAGCAAGGACAATGAGCTACTGTTTCAAAATTCTTCTGCTAGAAATGAGAAACCAGAGCCTAAAACATTCATATAATAAAAGTACATTGTAAACCTAAGCCCTAGCATTAATTGAGTTAGTCTAATTATACAGTCTACAATTAAGCCTCAATATATTTCAGATTGCTGATATTATTGGAAACATCAGCCACCTGATTGTCATCACTGCCCCAGGAGAAGATGTTTGTACCTTGAAGGATTTGGTGTTCAAGGCATGTTTTGAAGAGCAGATTATCTAAATGTTGTGAAGAGACACATTCTGTTTCTTCAGCTTTTATTTGTATTTCATTCTCATTCTACTCAGTAATTATATGTAAATACTATGAAAAGGCTGAGAAGATATTATTATACCAATTGTTCTAAAAATTATGTTTCATTACATTTTGTTTTGTTATAATTGGCTTATGTATCTACTTATTGGTGAATAACTTGGTTTTAGACTCAGAAATGCAACATTGTAAACTGATTTACTCTTTTACCAGATCCAGATTTCTATGGATACATCAAAGACATTTTATTATTTTAGCAAGATTTTTTTTAAAGCATTTGCTGTTTTATCTCTGCGCTTCACCATCTCACTAGCATCTGTCAGATTTAATCACCTACAGAACTACCTTATAAAGATTACCTTATCAGAAAAAGTGTCATCTTGTGAGCTTAGGTGTGAGAATTGCAAAATAAAGATGAGCTACACTAACAACTGCTGTGCTAATTTATTGTAAATTATGTTTTTTGTTTGCAGAGATAAGACACTGAGAAGTGTTTCTATTTAAATTCATTTCCTATTATTTCGAAATACATAGCAAACAGCCCAACAAGAAAAAAATAGTTAGAACACAGAGTATTCCTTAAATAGGTTCTAGTGACAGTGACATTTATTTTCTAAGCTATTGGTACAAGTCATGCCACACTGTTCTAGGTGCAGAATCAGGCAGCCCAATTAAGACAGAACATGGATGCTTAGCAATCTAGATGGAAATTTCTGATGGTCATGTGACAAGTAATGATTTATAGGATATGAACTGGAAATAATTGCCTAGCAGGCTGGTTTACAACAAAGCTTTAATTCACTGGGCTGACACTGTAAACTCATAATCTGCCGACCTAGCGCCAGTCATGATAGATGACAGCCGTTTAGGACACATAAAACACGTCCTTTTCACGAATATTCTGGGAACTATAGTTCAGATGACCCTAGTAAAATCAACTGCATTGGTTTTAACCAAGCTAGTTCTTTCAGAAATGTAAAAATCATGAGTCATTATATTATTAAAATTCAGAACTGGGTGGCAATGAATCACATGAAGTTATCTCCTTTAAATCACCAAAGAGAGCATAAATTGGATCTTACAAAGCACCAAGAGTCTCAACGCATTTTTAATAAGATGGAACTCTTACATAAACACAATTTTATTATTGTATTTACTGCTGTTATTATTATTAAAACTGGAGTGAAATTTAGGCTCATAAAAGTGAAGGGATGTTGCTGGCTTGAGTCAGAGAGAGCATAGCCCTGCATTTCATAGACTCCTTTATGTGGTCCTGCTAATAATGTATTTCAATATATTCTTTTTCTTATGAATCAATGCCAAACACAGGAATTTGGGTGATTCTTTAAAAATGTGTTAGTGGATAGGGCATATGATAAGAGGCCTTCAGATCTATCTTGGTTTTTAATCTAAGTGAGGATTTGAGAATCATTTGTAGGTCAATCCAAATGTTTTATCCTTTCCTTTTAAAACATGCTTTGAGTATTTCAAAGAAAATGAAGTTGAAATACTATTTAAGGAAAAAGTAAAAAAAAAATTTTTTTGCTCAATTTGCTATGCCTCTCTGTTAGTATGCTTTATGCTGTACTTTAATGCTGTTGTTTTTTTTTGTGCAAGATTTGGATTTCATTTCAGCCCAATTGATCTACATTCATATTGTGTGCTTAGGCACATTATAGACAGAATTTCTGCTCTCACATGCATGCATTACAGTCTGGAGGTAGAGTTAGAAGGCAGGGGATACAAATATGTGTAAGATCAGTGATAATATTGTGTGAAAATGGCTACAATTGGGCTACAGTACAAGGCTTGAATTAGTTGCTTCTTATTTAGCTGACAACTGAATAATAATTTGCCAGTTACAGATCATCAGACAAAGAGAAGAACAAGGAAGGGATGGGCATGGTGGTGTGTATAGGCAGACGTCATTACCAGCCACCCATAATAATATTTTTTGAAAGCCAGAAGAATAAGTGGCATTAAAATAGCTTTGAATATTAAAACATGTCAAAATAAACTTGGGGTCTTGAAAAACTTCAGTATAATTGTTAATTTTTGTTAAACATTACTTTACAATCAAAGAAACAATACTGTTGTTAGCCATTGGATGTTTTTACTTAAAATGTATATAGTTAGAAGGGTACAAATAGATCTCTGGTGATAGATTATGGAAACACATTTAATAGCTGAATATAAAAATCCAAATATTAATAAATATAGACATTTATATAGTTCTTTCTTCCCAAAGCTCTTGACAGACATTACTAACAATATATACACAGGGATAGCAATGAAATGCTGCTACCCTTTCAAAAGGCTAGAGATTAATTTATGCAAGAAGAAAGTGGCAAATGGATGATGTATTTAAAATATAGGTCTGCAGAATATAGGTGTGCATTTGGAAATGGAAACTCACACTACTTCACTTTCTCCCAAACTGTCATATTTTCTTTCAATTTTGTTGAATTTATGGTATTATCTAACTCTGTTTTCATACTAAGACGCCAACAATATTTGCATGTTTTTCTTACATGGGTCCTGAGCTCTGAGGGAGTGAATAAGCTCAGGGCTGATAACATCGTTTTCCCAAGGAGATCAGCCTTGGCTCTTTAGCACTTCCTAGTGTAAGAGGGCTGATGTGCCAGCATACCTTGGGAGTGCTACTGAAGGACTGGTTACTCTACTTCATCACTAACCAAGACTGATCTTAGTTATCTGTGAAACACCATCTGGCTCAAACAAATTTGTGAAATGTTTGGTCAAATGAGCTGTTGCTAGGCTGCTTGCTTACAGTGATTAGAAGGATGCAGGTTTGTTGGTACTTGTTTGGACAAAGGGTAAATTACACAACAATAATCATTTTTAAAGGCCAGATAATGTAAAATTCTTAGTGTGTATCCTTAGGGTTTTCAATTTAAAATATTAATCACTTTATTGCCTTCTCAAAGTATGACAGCCAGTGACACAAATACAAATGAAGGTTCATTACATTTCTTGTAATGATGTTATAATTTAGAAATTTTAGTTCAAGGCTTATTCCAAATCACTTAGTTAAAATTTTTACATTCCCTCTCTTTCTTCCTCTATATAACCTAAGTATCTTTAAAAGCTAAGCTAAACATGCAGCAATTCCTTAAAGCTGTCATAATTTCTTCAGCAGACAAGGAACACTATAATTTTAAAGCTCTTATTTATGCCATCATTTTCAAGGAACCTTTACTGAGCATGTCCCAGGTCGTGGGGATTCAGAGAAGCACAACGCATAGTCCCTGAATTTGAAGGTCGCAATCTAGTGGTATGGGCAGGGGGCTTGGTAGGGATGGCATATGAAATAATTTTCAGAGTGAAATAATTAGTATATGCAGGGTGTCCCAGAAATATAGAGAAGGGACAATGCATTCATTCTGATGGGAAAGAGAGGAACAGATTCAGGGCAAACAAATGGCAGATGGTGCCTAAGTTGAATCTTGAAGGATAAAGAGGAGTTGGCATGAATATGGAGTTGGTTTGGGAAAGAAAATCTCCTGTAGACAGACAGACAGAGGAAGCAGCATGAGCGGAAGAACAGAGAATGCTCAAGGACAGCATTTGAGAATAAAAGATGCACATATTATTGGTGAATAGTTAAAGAGAAACAGGTTTGGACTCAGTCCTTGCTTTGATATATAATTACAAGATCTCTGGGCAAATAATTTAATCTCCCAAAAGCTTTTAGATGTCTCACCTGTTCAGTGGGACAAATGAAACACTGATTGAAAAATCATCTGATTGGTAGAGTCAATTTTCTTGAGCACAAACAAGAGGGTTTCAAAAAGCTCATGGGAAAATGGAATGTAAAGATGTTTATTTTGGTGCAAAAATTTTTGAAATCCGTGTATACAAGGGGTCTTCAAAAAGTTTATGGGAAATATGGATTGATAAACACTATGCATGGATTTCATTTTTTTGCACAAAAATAAACTTATCTTTTAATTTCCTTTCCACAAACTTTTTGAAACATCCTTGTATATCAAATATTAAAAAATCAGAACAATGTACATAAAAATTGTGTGTTAAAGTCTAACAACGGAATGACATTTAGTTAAGGAATGTTAACATTTAAGTAATGAAATGTGAATGTTTTACATTTAAAATGTGGTTTATAATCTTTTAGAGTAAGTCATTATTTAGAAGTGTATGTTTGTCTTTTGCTATATATATTGAAAAACAGAAAAAAGAAATGAAAAGATTTGTTTTCCATATATTCAAATAATATCCAGCAATTTAAAAAAATCTATGTAGCAAAAGTTAGAACAATGTATTTCCTCCATTTTTGCTGAGAGGAAGCCTGCTTGATTAATGTAATTAAAGGGTTGCCTGTAACTCAAGACTCAATTAAAAAAATAAATTTGGCCTTATTACTTTACTTCCAACGGGTGGCTTTCCTAGTGTGAATTTTGAGCTAAAATCTGGGGCTGCTTCGTTCATGACACATGAATTGTTTTAGCACATCCTTTCCCTGCTGTGCATATGACTGAGAAAGCAGAGGTTAAACAGTGCGGTAAAGAACTCGGTGAATTCACTCTATTTTTGCTCATGATGCCCATTAGTCACCCCACCTCTCTTTAGGATTGGAAGAAGGTAGAAACTCATTATCTTCTCCTGAAATTATTTCAGATACATTTTTAATGTTGGAACATACCTTCTCTTTCTTAACATTATCTAATCCACTGATTTTATAATATCTGTGTGTAGATTTTTGTCTGTATTGGCAAGGAAATCAAATGTAAGTACTTAATACCTATTACTGAGTGCTAACATATGCAGGGCACTGTAGTAAGATTTTGCCGACATTGTTTTATTTTTACTTTGTGATAGTTCTATGGGGGAAGGATGATCATTCTCTTCCTCCACTCTCCTCTCTCTTGACGATTTGTAACAAGAGGCTCTGGTAGGTTACTGCTACTTGTCCAAGACCTCATGATTAGCAGGTGACATAACGGGTGCCAACTCCGGTTTACCTCATTCCAAATCTGGGCTCTTTTCACTTATATTTTGTTTTTGTAGTTAAGTGTTTGATTTAAGGATTTGAATATTTTTCTTAGAGCATCTTGCATATAGTTGGTGTAACACAGGTTAAATTCAGTTGAATAAGGTCAGATGTTTGTCTAGGTCATTAGGAAGTTGTTTGGGATGCATGTATCCTGTATCAGGCCCAGCTCCACTCCTGATTGTAGTTTTTGGTTAATGTGCACCCTGGGAGGAAGTATGTGGCTCAAGTTCTTGAGATCTGGCTGTTACATAGGGGATCTGGATTGGGTACCTGGCTCCTGGATTAGGCCTGGCCTAACCCCAGCCCCAGCTGCTGCAGGCATTTGGGGAGCAAAGCAACCCATGGTAAATATCTGTCTCTCTCTTTTTCTCTCTGTGCCTTTAAAACGTAAGCAAGTTAAAATGAATAGAAATCTTATGCTCATGAGGGCAAAAAGCAGTCAGTTTTAGCCCTTTCTCTTTTTTTAATTAATTTATTTGAAAGAGTTACACAGAGAGAGAAGAAGCAGACAGAGGTCTTCCATCCACTGGTTCACTCCACAATTGGCCACCATGGCTGGAGCTGCCCTGATCCGAAGCCAGGAGCCAGGAGCTTCTTCTGGGTCTCCCAAGAGGGTGAAAGAGCCCAAGGACTTGGGCCATCCTCTACTGTTTTCCCAGGCCATAGCAGAGAGCTTGATCGGAAGTGGAGCCAGCTGGGACTTGAACCAGCTCCCATATGGGATGCAGGCACTGCAGGTGGCAGCTTTACCCGCTATGCCACAGTACCGGCCTCTAGCCTTCTTTGACTTGGTGGGATTACAAAATACATGGTAGGATCTCTGTATCTCTGATTCCACATCTGTGGATTTAAAGAACTATGGTGTGTGTGTGTGGGGGGAGGGTTGGCATTGTGGCATGGTAGGTAAAGCTGCTGACCAGGATGCCACCATTCCATATGAGTGTGATACCATGTTCCAGCTGCTCCACTTTCAATCCAACTGCCTGCTAAAGGCCTGGGAAAAGAGGCAGATGATAGCCCAAGTATTTGGGTCCCTGCCACCCATATGGGAGACCTAAATGAAGCTCCTGGCTCCTGGTTTTGGCCTGGCCCAGCCCTGGCCATTGTGGCCATATGGGGAGTGAGTCAGCTAATGGAACATCTCTCTCTCTCTTTCCCTCTCTCTCCCTCAGGAACTCTGACTTTCAAATAAATCTTAAAAAAAAAAAACTAACTGTGGATGGAAAAATAATTGAATTGAATAAAAGATTTGGTCTGTACTGAATATGTACAGATTTTTTGTGTTGTCATTATCTCCTAAACAATACATTACAGCAAGTATTTACATAGCATTTCCATTCTACTAATATAATAAGTAACCTAGAGATAATTTCAAGTATATAAGAGGATGTGCATGGATTACATGCAAATACCATGTCATCTGACATAAGGGACTTGAGTGTTTGTCATGCTGGTATCTATGGGAGGAGGGTAACGTCTTAGAACCAATCCCTATGGAGCCCGAGGAACGACTGCAATGTAATAGGCAGCACGAAGAGTGTGGAATCTAGTGTGGAAACACATGACAGACTTAAACACTCAAAGTGAAGGAGCTTGCCTGCTCCAGTCTTCCAGGCGATGGTGATAGTAACTACCCAGGCATTCAAAATCCATACTGGGAGGCATCCTTGATTTCTCCCTTTCTCTCTCCAATTTCTTACCAAGTTCTTCAGCAAGTCCTGTCAGGTATGCTCTGAGAAATATCTAAAGTTGACTTCTCTCCACTTTCTTAACCACCACCCTGTTCCAAACCACCCAGACCACAGCCATCACCTTCTATCTGGTATCCTTTTTCTGTCCAACAACAACCACGTATAAAAATTTTGTGAAGCCTGAAGCTAAATTGTGATACAAAACTAGATGCAAAAGTGAGTATACAGAATTCGCAGAACTAAAGATGTGAGGGGTCTTCAAAGTGCTCAAGGAAAATGCATATTTTGAAAACACTATACACAGATTTCAAGATTTTTTTGCATCAAAATAATCTTATCTTTTAATTTTGCTTTTCCCATGAACTTTCTGAAGTATCCTTGTGTAAAAGAATTAAAGAAGCAGCAACAAATTATACTTATTAAAATGCTAACAAATCTGATAAATTATAAATGTGAACTGTTTAATCTATACATATAATACATTTTATCCTTCTTTTGGGGGCTTTATGCTTTAATCAGCTTTTCAGATACAACAAGACTGCAATATTGTTTTCCAAAGGAAAAAGAAGGATTACTCAATCTTTTCCCCAGGTTGGTTAATAGAAATGTTTTTATTATTGATGGTTTAGAGAAGTCTCAGCCTTACAACTTATTGCTGGTAACATCATGTGCGTTTTAAGATTGATGTGAAATGTCAGAAAACCTTTTGCAAGTTATCTTTGTACATGAATTGCAAGATTTAACATTCTTTTCAGGTTCTCTGATGCAAGGAACAATTCAAATTCTTCTTTACTCTAGAATAGATGACAATTATTAACTAATTTGTGTTGGTGCCCTGATTGTAGAGGTATATTATGCTTTTCATGCTGCCTTAATTGATACATGCAATTCTTTTGTGTAAAAGTGTAATATAAATATTTGACAGATTATCTCTATACCTATCTGTCATTTATCTATGATCTATCTATCTGTGGGGGAAAGAGAGAGAGACAGAGACAGAGACAGAGATACAGAGATATAGAAAAAGACAGAAAGAGATAGCCCATGTTGGTGGACTCCCCAAACGCAAACAGGAGCTGAGCTGAACAGGGCTGGGCTGAAGCCAGAGCTAGGAGCAAGGAACCCAACTCGGATCTGGCACATGGGCTGCTGGCATCGAGTTACTTGAGTTACTACTGTGGCCTCCTTCCCAGGGTCTTAATTAGCAGAAAAAAAGAAAAGAAATTTAAATCTATTTTTCAATGTAGTGATATGCTTTACTCCTCTCTACTAATTGGATTATTGAGAAATTTAGAATTCTAATCATTGCTTCTATTTAAAATGTATTTCTCCTTATTACTGGATTACCACTTTTGTGATGATTTAAATTTAGGGGGTTATAATTTATTTCTTGATGTCAGAATAACTTCTATTGATTTCATTGCTCATTTGTATTTGCTTCCTTCAAATTCCATTATATTCTACATTTCTCTCAGTTCTCTAATAAATATATTTAAAGTTGACAAAAGAAGATTCCTACATGTAAATTCAAATCAGAAGTTGTAATTTCTCACGTGTTGAACTAAAACTTTCCAAAAGGCTGCCCCAATTATGGTTAAAATGGTATATTCAAAATCTATTGAATAAAATGTTTGCATTTCATTTGCACTTTGATTCTTATTCCAAGTCTTCAAAAATATATTTTACAGTTCTTAAAATGTCATTTAACTCATGGCAAGACTTGAATAGCTTTTTACACAGCTGATGTTTAGAAGAATTTCCCATAGACTAGCTTTGAGCGACTCACATTTCAAATCTGGTTTCTCCTCCACTCCTCACACATGTCCAGAGCCTGCTCCAAAGTATGCACTCACATGGGAGAATGACATTGGACCTGGAAATTTTGTATCATGATATCACAATGGATGGCCAGATATAGATTATATAGACCTAGATTATTATAAAAGAATTCCCTTTCTAATACACTTATCCAGTCCTATATCTCCAACTATTTGTAGGAAGTTTATAACTTGTCATTCCAATATCACATTGAACTTAATATATTTGAACAATAAGCTTGGGCCACAGTCATGGCATAGTGAGTAAAGCTGCCACCTGTGATGCTGCCATCCCATATGGATGCTGGTTCATGTCCCAGCTGCTCCACTTTTGATCCAGCTCCCTGTTAATGGCCTGGGAAAGAAGCAGAAGATGGCCCAAGTCTTTGGGCTCCTGCAACCCAAGTGGGAGACTCAGATGAAGCTCCTGGTTCCTGTCTTTAGCCTGGCCCAGCCCTGTGTAGCAGCCATCTGGGGAGCAAACCAACAGATGGAAGATTCTCTCTATCTCTCTCTCTCTCTCTGTAAATCTCCTTTGTCTCTGTAACTCTGACTTTAAATAAATAAATAAATCTTACAAAAAATAAACAAACTCATTATCACCACTCTTACCATTATTATGACAAAATGGTTTTACTGCTAATGAACAATTACTCTTATTTTTAAGACCAGGGTTTTTTAAAAGATTTATTTTATTTATTTGAAAGACAGTTACAGAGAAAGGTAGAGACAGAGAGAGAGAGGTCTTCCATCCACTGGTTCACTCCCCAGATGGCTGTGATGGCCAGAGCTGCACCGATCAGAAACCAGGAGTCAGGAGCTTCTTCCAGGTCTTCCACATGGGCACAGGGGCTGAAGGACTTGGGCATCTTCTACTGCTTTCCCAGGCCATAGCAGAGAGCTGGATTGGAAGAGGAATAGCTGGGACTAAACTGGTGCCTGTATGGGATGCCTGTGCTTCAGGCCAGGGCTTCAACCCACTGTGCCAAAGCACCAGCCCCTGCACAATTACTCTTTTAGATCCTCTTGCTAAAATCTTCCCAAGTTCTGGTTCATCTTAACTTCTTAGTCTTTCATGGCTCCCAATTTCTATGTTAAATTTCCTTGAGACTATGTCTTACTTATACCCATTCCTTTATATTAGTGTTGCTATATCCAATAGCAATTTTAAAAATAATTTCTCAAATTTTCTAACTTCCTAATTAGCCTCTCTGTCCCTAATCACTTTTCCTTTTTTTTTTTTCGCTCTCTCTTTTTTATTAGGTAAATATAAATTTCCAAAGTACAGTCTATGGATTACAATGGCTCCCCCCCATAATTTCCCTCCCACTCTCACCTCTCCCATCTCCCGCTCCCTCTCCTATTCCATTCACATCAAGATTCATTTTCAATTCTCTTTATATACAGAAGATCGATTTAGTATATATTAAGTAAAGATTTCATCAGTTTGCACCCACACAGAAACACAAAGTGTAAAATACTGTTTCAGTACTAGTTATAGCATTACTTCACATTGGACAACACATTAAGGACAGAGATCCCACATGAGGAGTAAGTACATAGTGACTCCTGTTGTTGACTTAACGATTTGACACTCTTGTATATGGCGTCAATAATCTCCCTAAGCTCCAGTCATGAGTTGCCAAGGCTAGGGAAGCCTTTTGAGTTTGCCAACTCCAATCTTAGTTAGACAGGGTCATAGTCAAAGTGGAAGTTCTCTCCGCCCTTCAGAGAAAGGTACCTCCTTCTTTGATGGCCCCAATCTTTCCACTGGGATCTCACTCACAGAGATCTTTAATTTAAGTCTTTCTTTTTTATTTTCCAGAGTGTCTTGGCTTTCCATGCCTAAACTACTCTCATGGGCTCTTCAGCCAGATCCGAATGCCTTAAGGGCTGATTCTGAGGCCAGAGTGCTATTTAGGACATCTGCCATTCTATGAGTCTGCTGTGTATCTCGCTTCCCATGATGGATCGTTCTTTCCCTTTTTGATTCTATCAGTTAGTATTAGCAGACACTAGGCTTGTTTATGTGATCCCTTTGACTCTTAGACCTATCAGTGTGATCAATTGTGAACTGAAATTGATCACTTGGACTAGTAAGATGGCATTGGTACATGCCACCTTGATGGGATTGTATTGGAATCCCCTGGCACGTTTCTAACTCCACCATTTGGGGCAAGTCCGATTGAGCATGTCCCAAATTGTACATCTCCCCCCTCTCTTATTCCCACTCTTATATTTAACAGGGATCACTTTTCAGTTAAAATTTAAACACCTAAGAATAATTGTGTGTTAATTACAGAGTTCAACCAATAGTACTAGAACAAAACAAAATACTAAAATGGATAAAGTATTACATTTACATCAACAGTCAGCACAAGAGCTGATCAAGTCACTGTTTCTCATAGTGTCCACTTTACTTCAGCAGGTTTCCCCTTTGGTGCTCAGTTAGTTGTCACCAATCAGGGAGAACATATGATATTTGTCTCTTTGGGACTGGCTTAATTCACTCAGCATAATGTTTTCCAAATTCCTCCATTTTGTTGCAAATGACCGAGTTTTGTTGTTTTTGACTGCTGTGTAGTATTCTATAGAGTACATGTCCCATAATTTCTTTATCCAGTCTACTGTTGATGGGCATTTGGGTTGGTTCCAGGTCTTAGCTATTGTGAATTGAGCTGCAATAAACATTAAGGTGCAGACAGCTTGTTTGTTGGCCAATTTAATTTCCTTTGGGTAAATTGTAAGGAGTGGGATGGCTGGGTTGAATGGTAGGGTTATATTCAGGTTTCTGAGGAATCTCCAGACTGACTTCCATAGTGGCGTAACCTGTTTGCATTCTCACCAACAGTGGGTTAGTGTCCCTTTTCCCCACATCCTCTCCAGCATCTATTGTTGGTAGATTTTTTTTTTTTTGACAGGCAGAGTGGACAGTGAGAGAGAGAGACAGAGAGAAAGGTCATCCTTTTGCCGTTGGTTCACCCTCCAATGGCCGCCGCGGCCGGCATGCTGTGGCAGGCGCACCGCGCTGATCCGATGGCAGGAGCCAGGAGCCAGGTGCTTTTCCTGGTCTCCCATGGGGTGCAGGGCCCAAGCACCTGGGCCATCCTCCACTGCACTCCCTGGCCACAGCAGAGAGCTGGCCTGGAAGAGGGGCAACCGGGACAGAATCCGGCGCCCCGACCGGGACTAGAACCCGGTGTGCCGGCGCCACAAGGCGGAGGATTAGCCTAGTGAGCCGCAGTGCCAGCCTTGGTAGATTTCTGAATGTGAGCCATTCTACCTGGGGTGAGGTGAAATCTCATTGTGGTTTTGATTTGCATTTCCTTGATTGCTAGTGATCTTGAACATTTTTTCATGTGTCTGTTTGCCATTGGGATTTCCTCTTTTGAAAAATGTCTATTGAGGTCCTTGGCCCATATCTTGAGTGGGTTATTTGTTTGATGTTGTGGAGTTTCTTGATTTCTTTGTAGATTCTGGTTATCAACCTTTTATCAGTTGAGTAGTTTGAAAATATTTTTTTCTCATTCTGTCGGTTGCCTCTTCACTCTCCTGACTGTTTCTTTTGCAGTACAGAAACTTCTCAATTTGATTCAATCCCAATTGTTAATTTTGGCTTTGACTGCCTGCACCTCCAGGGTCTTTTCTAGGAAGTCTTTGCCAGTACCTATATCTTGCAGGGTTTCTCCAATGCTCTCTAATAATTTGATGGTGTCAGGTTTTAGATTTAAGTCTTTAATCCATGTTGAGTGGATTTTTGTGTAAGGTGTAAGGTAGGGGTCTTGCTTCATGCTTCTGCATGTGGAAATCCAATTTTCCCAGCACCATTCATTGAATAGACTGTCCTTGCTCCAGGAATTGGTTTTAGATCCTTGATCAAATATAAGTTGGCTGTTGATGTTTGGATTGATTTCTGGTGTTTCTATTCCATTCCATTGGTCTATCCATCTGTTTCTATACCAGTACCATGCTGTTTTGATTACAACTGCCCTGTAGTATGTCCTGAAATCTGGTATTGTGATGCCTCCAGCTTTGTTTTTGTGGTAAAAGATTGCTTTAGCTATTTGAGGTCTCCTGTGCCTCCATATGAATTTCAGCATCATTTTTTCCAGATATGAGAAAAAGGTCTTTGGTATTTTGATTGGTATTGCATTGAATCTGTAAATTGCTTTCGGGAGAATGGACATTTTGATGATATTGATTCTTCCAATCCATGAGCATGGAAGATTTTTCCATTTTTTTGGTATCCTCTTCTATTTCTTTCTTTAAGGTTTTGTAATTTTCATCATAGAGATCTTTAACGTACTTGGTTAAGTTTATTCCTGTAAGGTATTTGATTGTTTTTGTAGCTATTGTGAATGGGATTGATCTTAGAAGATCTTCCTCAGCCATGGCATTGCCTGTGTAAACAAAAGCTGTTGATTTTTGTGCATTGATTTTATATTCTGCTACTTTGCCAAACTCTTCTATGAGTTCCAATAGTCTCTTAGAGTTCTTTGGATCCCCTAAATAAAGAATCATATCATCTACAAAGAGGGATAGTTTGAGTTCTTCCTTCCCAATTTGTATCCCTTTAATTACTTTTTCTTGCCTAATATCTCTGGCTAAAACTTCGAGAACTATATTGAATAGCAGTGGTGAGAGTGGGCATCCTTGTCTGGTACCAGATTTCAATGGAAATGCTTCCAGCTTTTCCCCATTCAATAGGATGTTGGCTGTGCGTTTTTCATAAATTGCTTTGATTATATTGAGGAATGTTCCTTCCATACCCAGTTTGCTTAGAGTTTTCATCATGAAAGGTGTTGTATTTTATCAAATGCTTTCTCTGCGTCTATTGAGATAATCATATGGTTTTTCTTCTGCAGTCTGTTAATGTGGTGTATCACATTGATTGATTTGTGCACATTGAACCATCCCTGCATACCAGGGATAAATCCCACTTGGTCTGGGTGGATGATCTTTCTGATGTGTTGCTGCATTCTATTGGCCAGAATTTTATTGAGGATTTTTGCATCTATGTTCATCAGGGATATTGGTCTGTAATTCTCTTTCAATGCTGCATCTTTTTCCGGCTTAGGAATTAAGGTGATGCTGGCTTCATAGAAAGAATTTGGGAGGATTCCCTCTTTTTCGATTGTTCTGAATAGTTTGAGAAGAATTGGAGTTAGTTCTTTAAATGTCTGGTAGAATTCAGCAGTGAATCCATCTGGTCCTGGGCTTTTCTTTGTTGGGAGGGCCTTTATTACTGTTTCAATTTCTGTCTCAGTTATGGGTCTGTTTAGGTTTTCTATGTCTTCCTGGTTCAATTTAGGTAGGTTGCATGTGTCCAGGAATCTATCCATTTCTGATAGATTTTCCTGTTTGCTGGCATACAAATCCTTGTAGTAATTTCTGATGATTCTTTTTATTTCTGTAGTGTTGTTGTTATGTTTCCTTTTTCATCTCTGATTTTATTGATTTGGGTCTTTTCTTTTTTAGTTAGTTGGGCCTATGGGGTGTCAATTTTGTTTAATTTTCAAAAAACCAGCTCCTCGTTTGGCTGATTTTTCGTAATTTTTTGGATTCAATCCTGTTGATTTCTTCTTGATTTAGATATTTAAAAGTCACAGATGGATAATATTTGTTAGCAATATAAAGTATTAATATAGTATTTCACTAGTTTTGTTTTTTTTTTTTGACAGGCAGAGTGGACAGTGAGAGAGAGACAGAGAGAAAGGTCTTCCTTTTGCCGTTGGTTTACCCTCCAATGGCCGCCTTGGCCGGCACGCTGCGGCCGGCGCGCTGTGGCCAGCGCATCACGCTGATCGGAAGGCAGGAGCCAGGTGCTTCTCCTGGTCTCCCATGCAGGTGCAGGGCCCAAGGACTTGGGCCATCCTCCACTGCACTCCCAGACCACAGCAGAGAGCTGGCCTGGAAGAGGGGCAACTGGGACAGAATCCAGCGCTGACCGGGACTAGAACCTGGGGTACCAGCGCCGCAGGCGGAGGATTAGCCTATTGAACCGTGGCGCCAGCTGCATTTCACTATTAAAGTGGCAGAAATTCTCAAATTTCAGCAGCTTTAAGAAGATACTATTTTATCTCTTCTTCTGTAAAAGCACAGACATAAGTAGAACAAAATTATTGCTGTGGTTCTGCTTTTTACAAAGTCTTTGGGGGATCCTCTCTCCTAGCTTGCTGCTCCTCTATCCATTTCCCTTTTCCAAGACTACCTTACGGTCCAGAATGGTTGCTCTCTCTAAGTCATTGCTTTCTCCCCTTTGTATTCCAGCTAGAAAAATAGAAGAAAGGAAAAAAAAATTACAAAATGGGTATGTTCCTTCCCTTAAAAGACCTCTAGTAAGTTCCAAACTTTACTTTTGCTTATATCCCATCAAGCAAAACTTAATCTTGGCTAAGTTTACTGACTCACTGCAAAGGAGGTTTAGGAAATGAATTTTTTATTTCAGTCAACTATTTGTTGAGGTGAAATATCTTCTCGTACAAGAAAAGGAAAAAATGAAAGTTGAGAGATAACGTGAGGGCTCTACCAACACATGGTACTGTCCTCATTTGGATGTGTCTCCGAACTATGTAATAGTAAACCATGTCTACACAATTGCTATCCTTTGGAGCAGGAGATAGTAGATGGACGTATATCAGCAAGTTACACCCAGTTGCAGCAAAAGTTTCATATGCTGGTTTTCAGCCATATGTATATATCAGATTCACTATGGAGCTTTAAAAACCTAGAGATGCCAAGCCCTGCCCCAGATATATCGAATTAGAATTATGGTGGGGAGCTGTTAGTAGTTTGTTTCTAAGAGTACTACTCGTGAAACAGGTCCATGGTCAAGATTTGGATAGTGTCATATGGTAATCCCTTGTTAGAATTTCAGAAGCACATTATTTCAGAATTGTTAAGGGGAGGGACTATAGGAAAGAATTGAGTTAGAAGCCTGCATCTCTCCAATAATAATCCCTTGGATTATGGGCCATGTGATGTTCACTTTGTACCCGGCTTTGTGGGTTTCACCTTGGGTCCCTTTGAAGGAACCAATTTTCTCCCCTTAATTTTAGGCCAGATTTTATCTTTGCTTATAAATGGAGCTCCATTTACCAGGGTACCTCAAAAAGTTCATGGACAGATGGAATTAAAAGATAAGTTTATTTTGGTGCAATTTTTGTAAAACTCCATTCATAATATGCATTTTCTATGAACTTTCTGAAGATCTCTCATATTCTAGGCCTTGAGAAAATCTCATCCTTTTGGATTCTATTTAGAACACAGTAAAATAAGAATACTATAAGCATATTTTATTTAAAATTTTAAGGTTACTTTTAGGTTAGGTTGAGTTTCCCAATTATATTTCTAATCCAATCTGGTCTCACTAATTAAGCCATTTTTACTAAAGGAAACTAACACCATCCTTTACTTTGTTCTACATTTTCTCTTCTTATTTTTGTTTCTACTTTTAAGATTTTGTCCAACACTTCTAGTTTGGGTGAGCTTACTTTTAAATCTAATCAGAAAGAGCTCCACTTCTCTGGTTATGGAAGTTGCCAGTTATCTAATAATCTATAATTATAGGTATTTAAATTTTGAAAAACCAGTATGTTTCCCTTCCCATTTGCAGGAGACAGATTCAAGAGATTTATGTGAAGAGACAAAAAAAAAAAAATCCTTAGCATTTGTTATTGATATAGAATGTTGAAGACAGCTTTCTGGTTTTTCTCTTAACCCTTTTTAGTGTCACCTCGCTGTTCCCTCCCACCCTATACAATTCTTGTAGAAAGCCTTAATTAGAGGTTCTTTACACCTGCTTGATTTCCCATTTTAGAAGGAGGTGGGCTTTAGGGTTTGAGTACTTGGCAAGGCATCTTCCCCATTAGCAAATTAGAAAAAGCTGGGTAGTGTAGTTGTCACCTAGGAGAGGAAAACAGTAAATACAACAGAAATATTGGACACCTAAATCCACAAATTTGAGAATTTTGTATACATTGAAACCTAATTATAAACATGCACCAAGAGTGAAGAAGTTTTGGGGTAAATAGGAATATGGGTGCCTGTGTGAGTGTGTGTGTGTCACATATGATAAAGTTCATATTTCCATAGTGCTGAAACCAAGTATAAAAGGAGGTTGAAGACTGGGAGGAAAAATAAATGAACAAAATTATTTTAAAATATACCTAATAAATAGCATTAATTTATCTTCAGAAAAGATGAACTGAGGGAGAAAAGCTTGACAGTTTGAAAAGAGGTCACCTTTGCATATTTTTAAAATTAACATAAATAAGAGTATATTCTAAACTAAATTTTTGTTGTCTTTTTATCTTATTAAAAAATCAGAATCTTGACACTTCTATTTGGAAAAAAATTTTTTATGATACAAATGCAAGAATGTCTTAACAGAAGAATGTATCTTCTAGTTCAGGATTTCATATGTTCTTTCTTCTTCGTAGTAAAAAACAAGGAAAAATCCATTTCAATAAAATGATTAAGACATGTAAATGAAAAATGAAAAGCTGACATTTGTATTTTGAATTGCAAATATTCTGAACTGAGGATTTTTTTACATTTTAAAAGTAATTTAAGATCTAATTATAAAGAAAAAAACATTCTTTGTGACTTTAGTAATTCTGAATGTGATAGCTTTGCCACTTCATTTGAAAATCATTCTCATAGGTTCCAAAATGAAGTTTTAACCAAACCTCCACAGGAGGGCACCACAGTGTGACTCTGGCATCAGTCGCAATTGCAGCAACCCACTCTGTCCTTACCTACACTCTGGAATGAATGTCTAAAATAGTGAGTCCTTCTGAATTGGAAAATTCTATTTCCAAAATTCAAGATAGATGGATTTCAAATGTGGTAAATATTTCTTCTTTGGTAAAAAACAATTATAGATAATTTAATCTTTCTTTGAGGCATATATTCAACATAAAATATCATCTGAAAATACAGTAAATGGATAGGATGCACAGTCTGAATGAAGCAAAAATGTAAAAAGGTTAAAATTGAAAAAGAACAGAAATATTTTAGAACTATCAGGATAAGAAATCAAGCCCAAAATACATCACAACAGATAAATACATTTACTATTTATAAATAGTGTGTATAAATTATATTATTTACAAATGGTATATATTACTTATCATAGTATGTATATCTAGTTAGGTAGATGGCAGATAAGGTAATCAGTCTTGGTGAATACAGAAACAGAATCAAAGCATAAATACCAAAGTATTTCTAAACTGGTTCTTCTCATTACAATAAAGTTTCTAAAAACATTACTATGTTGATAAAGATAGAAATTTGGTCCAAATTAAGATTTTAAAAATGTTCCTTGCCCTAACTTTCAATTTCACTCATGCATTTGTTGTTCTCCAGCAGATAAAGTATTTTAATATTTTACTGGAGTTAAATAAATATAAAACTAATTGTAACCTTGGCAGTTGCCATGTGTCTTGCTTATTATTTTAAGGACTAACAGAGCCATGCAAGTCTAAGAAAGGAATACTGAATAGACAGTTTCATTTAATTTGAAAAGTAACAGGAACAGGGGTAATAGATATAGATTATATGGTTCCAATAACTGTTTATATAACAAATCTATTCTCAGTAAGGAAATTATTCATTTCGCTATAGTTTTGTTAAAAAATGCCAGTTGGGTAAATTCCAACAATGGAGGGAAAGACTGGTGAAAAGTTCTAGTAGACTATAGCAACAGGGCTGAAATTTGGCATAGCACATACTGTATTTACAGCAAATATTCAGTTTTAATGCTCTAGGAATTTATAGCTGAAACAAAATAATATAATCACAGTACAAATCTGACAGATTCCTGAACTTGCATCCTATATTAGAAATTAATGGCATCACATTTTTATACGAATGCAAAACACTTGCTAAAAGTACAGGAGTTCTTGAAACTTCTGATGGTTCACACCTTGGTTGAATAATTGCATTTGTTAGTAATTAAAATGCAAGTTCATCATCCCCTGGGGAATCAAGAGAGACTTAATTTAAATAGTCATCCTGTTAGCTCTTTAGGTCAATCATGAATTAAAAAACAGTAGATTTTAAAAAATCAAAAAAGAATTTATGATTTGTATAACCTGCTTACACAAAATAAAATTACTTTTAAATATCATTGTCACATAAATTTGACAAATTGCATATATTCTGATACTTGTATAATGGAACCATATATAATCCAAGTTTTCTTTTGCTTTTTAATCTGATTCTAGGTAACTAAAAAAATGAGGTTCCTTATTGTTTATATTTTAAAAGAGACAAATTACAATCAAATGAATTGACATCAGTAACTTAAAATAATGCAACTTCTGTCATCTGTCTAAAGGATGAGGCAATTTTTTCTGGATTTAATTGTCATTATGAGATACTAAAAGATCTCTCTCTCCCCCCCAAAAAAAGATTTTGTTTGGGAAAATATTCCCTTTCTCTCTCCTTCCCCTTTACCAATTTCCTTCCACTACTTCCTTTTTAAAATCTTTTTATACATCAAGAAAATATACCATTAGATTTTCACAAAATATAATGTCAAAATAAAAGCAGATTTGGATAGGTAAAATGCTCCATTTCTTAAACTCTAATAAGAAAATTTGCTACAGAAATCTATTCAATTTTGAAATTTGACTCCTCTAAAATAAATCAATATTTTGAGGGTCAACTATTATTATTTCTGTCCAAAATGTCCTATTTGAGGGGTGTTCAAAATGGTCACGGAACATGTGTGTTATGAAAAAAATATGCATGGACTTTGAAAGTTTTGAGCACCAAAATCAAACCTATCTTTTAACGCCATTTTTCCAATAATTCTTTGAAATGTCCTTGCACAAGAAAAGGCATAAGGTGAAACATGACATGAGGTGAGTGCTATTAATCTGAACGGTACAATGGGGACAAAAGGAATATAACAGATTTTATAAAGGCTCATCCTTGAGTGAAGGAAATGTCACAGTTATGTAACAAAACCCTACAGAAATAGGAGCCTGAGCTCATGGAGGCAGCTTCTTCCCATGGCTCATATGAACTTTCCAGTGTTTCATGAATCAGACTTAGATTTTTAAAATATTAGATCAAATTTTGGTCAAAGAGTTTTTATTTTACTATCTTCTTTTGAAATGGCCTCAAATTTACATGTAAATTACAGAAATAATGTATAATATGACTGTATAGCCATTGAGAATATATTGCAGGTTAATACTGCATTGTCATACTTTTGTATGCATTTCTTAAGTATGACGATACTCTCCCATATAACCAAAAAACCCATTAAAATACACTTTTATCTAATATTGAAATATGATCCCAGACTCCAATAAAATTTACTAACTATCTCAATAAGTCCAGGATCTAATTTAGGAGCATGGGTTGCACTGAAATTTTTCTTCAGTCTCTTTCACTTTACAAGAATTCCTCAGTCTTTTCTTATTTTTCTTGATGTTACCACTAAGTGCTAGAATAGTTATTTTTTTAGAATACTCCTCATTGGGTTTGTCTGATGTTTCCTCATAATTCACACATTTTTTAGAGAAATACAACCAAAGTAATGTTGTGTTCTTCTCATTACAGTTTATCAGGAGGCAAAAATGATAATTTGTATTATTTCTTATATTATCAATGATTATTACTTGCATAAGATAGTACCTGACAAATTTCTCCCCTGTGAGGTTAAGTATTCAGTATATTATACTTATTAATTAAAAAGCAATTACTAACAATTCTACAGGAAGATACACTGAGACTACATACATATTCAGTTCCTTATCAAACTTACACTTATCATGTTTAGCACTCTTGGATCACTCACTCCTAAAGGAATTATTATGACAGTTACCAAAGAATAATGTGCTAATTGCATTATTCCTTGTGGATATATTAGTAGCCATTCTACTAGTGTGTTCTTCTTCTATATATTTATTTTTAACAATTGAGTATTTATAACTATAGTGCCTCATGGATATGTATTTTACTCAAATAGTTACAATCTGTTACTATCGAAATTTATTTTGGTTTTCAAATTGGCTAGTAGAAGATGCTTCAAGCTAGATCCTCTGTCTTTGGACAAGATCCCATCATTCTTCACATGTTTCTTTATTTTCTGGCATAACATATTCTAGATCTACGTAATTATTTTCTTTCTCCAAACCCAAAAGCCAGCCATTTCTCAAGGGGCTCTAGTTTTCTTTTATCAGGCAATGGTATTTAGAAACCAAGAACTGGGTGTTAAGTGTGCTCATTGTTTTAGATGGAACTTATCATTTCATCTTATTTTATTGTAGTAAGAACACTAAATAAATCTTTAAACAGTATTATACCAGAGACCTCAAGAACATATTCATCTTTCTTGGCTGAAACTTTATACCCCTGGATCAGTCACCTCCCATTTCCCCTTCTTGCCAACCCCTGGCAACTACCATTCTACTCGCTGACTCTGTGAACTGAATACCTCAGGTATTTCATATAGAAGGAATCAGGCAGTATTTGCCTTTCTTCTTTTCTTTTATATTTATTTTTTAAAGAAGTATTTATTTTGTTCAAAGTTAGAGAGAGGGAGAGAGAGGAAGAGAGAGAGAGAGAGATCTTGAATCTGCTAGTTAACTCCCCATGGATTCAATGGCCAGGGCTGGGCCAGGCTGAAGCCAGGGAACAGGAGCTTCATCCAGGTCTCCCACATGGGTGGCAGGGGCCAAGCACTTGGGCCATCTTCTGTTTCTTTTCCCAGGCCATTAACAAGGCGCTGGATTGGCAGTAGAGCAGCTGGGACACGAACCAGCACCTATATGGGATGCTAGCACCACAGGCAGTGGCTTTACATGCTATTCCACAATGCTGACCTCAGATTTATTTTTTATTTGAAAGCAGAGTTACAAAGAGAAGTGGAGAGACAGACAGACAGACACACACACACACACACACACACACTGAGACACAGAGAGCAGAGAGCGCGAGATCTTCCATCAGCTGGTTCACTTCCCAAGTAGCTAAAATAGCTGGGGCTGGGTGAGGCTGAAGCCAGGAGCCAGGAGCGTCAGCTGGGTTTCCCACATGGGTGGCAGGGCCTCATATACTTGGGCCATGCTCTTGCTTTCCCAGGGCCATTAACAAGGGAGCTGTATGGGAAGTGGAGCAGACAGGACTTGAACTCAGGAAACAGCTTAACTTGCTGTGCCACAACAGTGGCCCCAGGAAAGATATTTTTATTGTCAAACATCTCTGGATGACAGCCTAAGTGTTAAAGGCCTTATGCAGAAGCACAAGTAGGAACAAACTCGATCACTGAAAAGAAAACAATAAAAATAGAAAAGCCAACAACACATAAGAACACTGGCAGAACTAAAAGAAACAAAAGAAACCAGAAAGATACAATAGCCACATCTTTAGATGCATTTAATAGCATCATGAAACAAAGGACAGTTCCAAGTGTATTTAGTCCTATGACATTAGAGTTTAAAAATACTGCTGTGTGTGACCCACAGATTTTAAGGCTCTAGAAATAAATTTAAAACCAATTCTGTAACAGATGCTAATGTAAATGATGCTTACAGGCATTGATAAAACACACTTTGCCTTCCTTCTACTAACATATTCCATAATTATACTGTGACTTAAATAGTTTATATATAGAGAGATGAATGTGGAACAGGAGAAAAGTGTTCCTACATTAGCATTCAGAGTAAGTAATTCAAACATCTAATTGTTCCAGCCAAGGAATATTTTAAAATATTACCAGTTAGGTGTTCAAAATTATTTTGACTTACTTCTTATTGAGTCATGCTGATCATTTGCAAAATTAGAAAATATTCTTGATTGATATAGATGCGCATCACAGAAAATACAGAAAAGGAATAAATGACACCAGGAAAACATTTCTGCTTTTCTTTTGTTCTAATACATGCAAAAATCACTTTTTAAACTGAAAAGCTATTTGAAGAGTTATGGATGAAAACAGATATTTCTAGTTTTTAATTTTTTTACTAGAGAGAAATGCTGTATATAAGGGGTTTGATTGTACATTCTTCTGACTCTAAAGCTTTTTTAGATGCATATTAACTGACTTGAAAGCATTTACATCTTTCTTTAATATTCTGAGAACACTGGAGAAAATCTTACTTCAATCTAAATTATTCTTGAGATTTTAGGTGGTCATTTATCCTTGTGTTTGGGACTCCTGTGTCCCACTAAAGAGTGTCTGGTTTCCAGCGCTACTCTCTATTCCAACTTCAAATTGGTATGGACTCTGGGAGGTAGCAATAACGGTTCCAAGAACTGGGTTACTACCACCTGTGTAGGAGACCTGGAATGAGTTCACTGCGTCTGTTTAACCCCAGGTCCAGCCCTAGCTGGGCATTGTGGGCATTTGGGGGTTGAGCAAGTAGAAAGGAGTTCTTTCTGTCTATCACTATGTGTCTCTTAAACATAAAATGTAAAAAATAATATAAAAATAATGTAAAAAATATCTTGAAATTTATGCAGTGCACAAATTATGACCCTTTTGCTTTGTAACTGAAATGATTTTAAAATGTAAGAGCTTTGAAAATTCTGGTTTTATTAATATGGGTATAAAGATCGACTCAGCTGAATATCTATTTACTGAGTACTTCTTTATGGTAAGATCTGTCGGAGAATCAAATAAATAAGAAATGGCCCTAACATCAAGAATTTTATAATATTAGAGCAGGTGATAACTTAAAGGTTGCATTTTGTCTCTTATAATTACATAAATGGCATAAATGAAAGATGTGGGAGTAAAAGGAGGCCACCCAGTTCTGGGAAATCATACATGGCTCTGTGCACAACAGTATTTCCTATTATCTGTGTGGATTTTTTTCCTCCAAATGTAAGTTTTGTTTAGATTTACTCTTTGGCTAAAGGTATTTCTAGAGATTTAAAAAATTTTCAACCAGCTTTTATTGTGTTATTTATTTATATATATGTTTTTCATTTCTAATTTTAATGCATTATGTTTATTACATATTATTTCTTTTTATTTATTTATTTATTTTTGACAGGCAGAGTGGACAGTGAGAGAGAGAGAGACAGAGAGAAAGGTCTTCCTTTGCTGTTGGTTCACCCTCCAATGGCCGGTGCGGCCGGTGCGGCCAGCGTGCTGTGGCCGGCGCACTGCGCTGATCCGATAGCAGGAGCCAGGTGCCTATCCTGGTCTCCCATGGGGTGCAGGGCCCAAGCACTTGGGCCATCCTCCACTGCACTCCCTGGCCACAGCAGAGAGCTGGCCTGGAAGAGGGGCAACCGGGACAGAATCCGGCGCCCCGACCGGGACTAGAACCCGGTGTGCCGGCACCGCAAGGTGGAGGATTAGCCTAGTGAGCCGCGGCGCCGGCCATATTATTTCTAATACAGAAATTTATCAAAGTTTATTTCATTGACTAAAATATTACTTAAAATCCTGATTGCTGCTTAAAATGGTGGTGTTTTTTTCCCCTCCCTGTGGGTAGTAGATGAAATACTGTGTGTGTGTGCATGTGTGTTTATCACGTTAATGCCCACCAAAGACCATTCACTGTGGAAGAATGAAACAAACAAGTAGACAAAATGGCCCAGTTCATTGACATAAAGTAGCTTTTGTCATTAGCCTTCTCAGGACTGACCCTTTGTGCTCTATGTGAAATGCTTTCATGGGTAATTCTTACTCCAGAACTCCCCAATGGATTGAAATTTTGTAGTCTACTGTCTGCATTACCATGTTCAACATCTTGTTCTAATTCCATTTATTTCTCCTATCCTTTACAGGTATTGATCCTTAAAAGAGATTTTTATACTCAAACTTCATCTTAGCTTCTGATTATGGGAAAACCAGCTTGTGACAATGAATTCTACAGGATACTGCCCTTTTTTTTATTTTTGACAGACAGAGTGGTCAGTGAGAGAGAGAGAGAGAGACAGAGAGACAGAGAGAAAGGTCTTCCTTTGCCGTTGGTTCACCCTCCAATGGCTGCTGCTGCCGGTGCGCTGCGGCCGGCGCATCATGCTGATCCGAAGGCAGGAGCCAGGTGCTTCCCCTGGTCTCCCATGGGATGCAGGGTCCAAGCACTTGGGCCATCCTCCACTGCACTCCCTGGCCACAGCAGAGAGCTGGACTGGAAGAGGGGCAACCGGGACAGAATCTGGTGCCCCAACCAGGACTAGAACCCGGTGTGCCGGCGCCGCAGGTGGAGGATTAGCCTAGTGAGCCGCAGCGCCGGCCCAGGATACTGCCCTTTTTAGCCCTGTACTTCCAGCTGGACTTAGCCAATGGATCCAAAAGCAGAGGAAAGTGAAAGGACAAAATGAAGCAAATGTCAAGTTTTTATTACCCCATTTCCTACTGCTTTATTATGATTCTGTACTATGCTGCATACCTCTGGGACCTTAGTTCTAGTTTTGTGGTTCCTCTTTCCAGGATTCCTTCATGTATTAGACTCTAGTAAATAGATTACCCCTTCCTTTGTTCTTTAGGTTTGGGGTAATATACTAGTGAGAAAAGGTTAGATCTGCTACTATAAAATAACTACTCCCAAATATCAGGTATTTATAATCATAAAAATTATTTATTATTCCTGGTACATACCCACTGTACATTAGTTTGTTTCTACTTCCTGATGTCCAGTCTGGGCGATGAAGAAGCACAACAGACTTCAAAAACTTCTCTCTATCCATGTAATGACACTTCAACTCAGGTAAATGTTCAAGTATGACTTCATGGGGGCAGGGAATGAATCTCCCCAAGAAGTAGAAGAGGATGACAGTCCAACCAAGGGAATCAATGCCTTCTTGTTTGCTATGCTTGCGTGTGAGAGCTTTTCCCACTCCTATGAATTATTACCTTTTTCTGAGTGTGCTGTTTCATACCAAGAATTTTGATTTATACTGTGGTGCTGAGTGTTTCAGTATCACTTCCCGCAAACACTAAGCAAAGTTTCCTTGAGAAATTATAATAATTACATTGTTTTATAGCTTGCTAGTTGTTCAGCCTAAGTTTTATGTTCAATTGAACTTAATACTCTTCAACTGCTTGGCTTGATATTGGTTGAGTGTGTCGTCCAAAGGTTTATGTGCTACAAGTCTGGTCCCCACTGTGATAGTTTTGAGGGGAGAGGCCTGGTGCCAGGTGATTAGGTCATGAGGCATCACCTTCAGAAGAGATTAATGTACTTGGTAGTTCTCTTTTGCAGAACCCAATGAGCACATGAGAGAGCAGGCCATTAGCATGCAGCTGTTTGCTTTTCTGCTGTGATGCCCCAAGGGGGCCGTCACAGAAACCAATGCACTTTACAGTCACTAGAATCATGAGCCAAAGATGTCTTTTGCTTTATAAAGTACCCAGCCTCGAGCATTTTGTTATAGCAATACAAAACAAACTAAGACACCAATCATCTCTCTTCCTGTGAATTTCCCATTCCTCTTGTTTTTGCTTAGTTTAATGTTTGTATTGGCTACACTGTGTTGACAAGGTTTATCAGAAAAGCTACATGAATATGTGGGAGATATGCTTCCTCAAATTTTGAATATTTGAGATTATGTCCTATTGTGTGGACATTTAAATACCAATTCGATTTAGTACGATTCTACAGTCACATTTCTTTTCTCCCAAAACTTTGTTGACATTGTTCCACAATCTTCTTGCTTCTAAAGATCCTAACAAGTAGTCTCAAGTTTGTGTTTTGTTTTACCTCCTCCTTTGTTGGTGATGTTTTGCAGGGTGGTGGGAGACAGGGGTGGCAAGGCTTGGATGCTTCAACACTGCAGTGAAGTTCAATATCTCAGAATCTGTCATTCTACACCTTTGTTTTTCTAGGACAGTAATTCCTTTTGTTCTTCAGATCCTGTCTTCTTTCACCTCAGAAATGTTATTGAATTATATTTTTTGGTAATTTCTTTTTTTAGTCCATCCATTTTGCTGTTTACTTCAGAGACAAAGATCTATGTATGTCAGACCCCTGGGATCCCCTGTTTCTCTGTATTTTTCTTCATGTTTCTTATGTGATTTTATAAAGTTTGTTTTTCATGTCATGGGCTGGCTTTTCTGCAATGTTGTTTCTCTTCCTCACTATTTTCAAATACAGTAAAGTCTTTCAATGCCCTTATTTTTCTCTCTTTATGATATCAGTTGCCTTTTAAATAAAATTTTGTCTAATTTTTTCTTTAGACATTGCAAGTATTTCCTTTAATTTCTTTGGGGGCTCAAAGAATAACTATTTAATTTTTTTTTCTCTAGAGTAAATCTTGACTTTGTTTATCCTTAGTGAGTCTATTTTTTTTCTTTCCTTTCCTTCACCTTCCCTCCTTCCATTCTCTTCTTATCTCATTCCTTTTTCCTCCTTGTTTTCTTTTTCTACTCCCCTTTTCTTTCTTCCTCCTCCTTTTCCTTTTTTTCTTTCTTTTTTTTTGCTAAAATTATCTGATTTTTTAAAAAAACTACTTATTTATTTTTAGTTGAGATGATCTCTTCCCCATTATATATCCCCCAGTTCGGTAAGAGGAATCTGAAAGTACATGCCTCAAAACAATACACACTTCTAACACAGAAAACTGGCCTCCAGTGTAGAGTTTTCAAAAATTTTTCTGAAAAACAGAGAAAGGAGACTCTCTCTTAACATATAGCTTAATGTTTGACTCAAAATAACCTTGACTACGCTCCAAGGTAACTATGACAAGGAATGGCAGATAGAAATGACAAGAGTGCTGTTTGGAGAAGTCATTTCCCACCCACTGGCAAGCTTTTCTCAATAGCAGTGAAAAAGCAGACCCTATGCTGAATATTTTTAAACTTTTTCAAAGACAATAAACAGACAAACAAAAGTTAGAGGGCACTCTTAGGTTTTCCATCATGTTTCATCTGTGATTATATTTTCATAAACGGGAGAGAGTTGAAGTTTAGCCTCCACTGTCCTCTCTCTATATAAAGGTTTTCTTTGGAGTTTACAGCATAGGCCTAATCTTTCTTAATTTAAGTTGGAAATGAAAGAAGGTACTTTGGTAAACATGCCCTATGTCACTACCTTTCCAAGAAGTTAATTATAATTTTTGTAATTCGTTTTTTTAAGACTCAGGAAAGCAATGATCAAACAATGTTTGGTTTAACCTACAGGAAGTCAGGACCTTATTAATACTTCCTGAAATGCTGAAGCATTCAGAAATAAATTATTTTACTCCATTTTTAAATGTACCCAAAAGGTGATTTATTTAACCTAATGACTTTCTGTAAAATTAATGAAGTGTTTTCAAAGCATATTTATGAAATGAAAAGTAATTGATGAAAGTTCTCATTTGGTAATTTTGTAGATGTTTTATTATGAATTGGAAATCAATTTCTAGTCACCTAGAATATATAGGCATTGGGTAGAAATGGACATATTTTTAGTGAGAAATACACTTCATCATTTAATCAAATTTGTTTTTATGATAAGAGTAACAAACTGTGAGAACTGGTAAAGCAATATATGCATCAATACCTTTCACTAAATGTACTGAGAGTGACTTTTCACAATTAATTGTTGAATATTTTATTTTAAATTTGGTTGTTTAAACATTGGACTACTTTGTGGGCTGAAATGACAACCAATTGGTTGGCTGTCCTGAAGTAGTCCAATTTCTGCCATGTGACCCTCCCTTTGGAAATTAAAACACAGAAATGTGCACGAACACACATGCTCACATACACACCCAGACTCTGACCTTTGCTACATGTTTAAACAATAATATCTTCATGGAAATATATGCTTATTTTTATACCTTTTTAAAAAAAATGAACTGTGGTTGCTTTTCATAAATACTTCATAGCTATTTAAATCTAAACTTAGTTGATTGAACGTTTTCTAGTAAATTGACTACTTTTGGATTGAAACGAACACCTTGATTGGTTGCCATGACACTGCACAGTCCTAATCCTGTCTTTTGACCTTGGCTTTGGAAATTAAAACACCTACACAAATCATCATATTTATGGACACAAATACACACCCAAACTCTGACCTTTGCTTCATGTCAAAACTAATAATCTCTTTATGGAAAATCATGCTGATTTCATGGCAAAAAGGAGACTGATTTCATTATTTTATTCCCACTACACTGTAAGAAGAAATTTCCCGTGTTAAAACTCAGTAAAGTTCTCATTAATACATCAAATACTTTCACAATCAAGTATGAAAATGGCTTTAGATTGTTTATTATACCAAGTTTGAACCACAATGGCAAGCATCCAGTCAGAGTTTGTCACCATCTGGCCTATCTTACTAATTAGATTATATTTTCTAATAATCACCAATACATAGCCTGATCAAGATGTGTACTCTGTTCCCTATTATTGGGTGAAAATGTTGTAATTGTTTTAGCCTCCATCCTCTTGCTTGGACCTTTAGTAGTTTCTGCTTTCTCAAATACGGAATATTCTTTGTTAACCTTTCTAAATTCTACCTATCTTTAAAGGCTCACCTCAATTCCTTTTTTTTTTTTTTTTTTTTTTTTTTTTTTTTTTTTTTTTTTTTTTTTTATTTTTGACAGGCAGAGTGGACAGTGAGAGAGAGAGACAGAGAGAGAAAGGTCTTCCTTTTGCCGCTGGTTCACCCTCCAATGGCCGCCGCTGCAGCCGGCGCACCGCGCTGATCCTGGCAGGAGCCAGGAGCCAGGTGCTTTTTCCTGGTCTCCCATGGGGTGCAGGGCCCAAGCACCTGGGCCATCCTCCACTGCACTCCCTGGCCATAGCAGAGAGCTGGCCTGGAAGAGGGGCAACCGGGACAGAATCCGGCGCCCCAACCGGGACTAGAACCCGGTGTGCCGGCGCCGCAAGGTGGAGGATTAGCCTATTGAGCCACGGCGCCGGCTCTCACCTCAATTCCTAAGTCTTCCAACAAAAATTGATTTTGTTGTTATATTCCACCACTTTCATGATCTTGCTTTTTTAAACCAAAGCTGTCCTATTAGTTGCTTAAATACTCAATTTTATTTTTTCAAATACATTGTATAATTTTCTGATATCATGTAACATACTACACTCATTTTTTAAACAGTCATAAAGCATAGTACAAAATACACACTACATTTTTGTTGTTAAGTAAAAGTTTCAGAAAAATTGTGCTATTACCTCTAGGTAGAAAACAATTTAAAACTAAAGTAACATTAGTTTTTCTTTTCCTGTATGGGCAGTTGAAGATTTTAATATTACATTAAAAATTAAACTAAATGAATTTGAAGCCTTCAAACTTTAAATTTCCAGAAAAAAATGATGTATTTATTTAAATAAAGAATTCATAAAATGGACAGGACTTAATATTGATATGGAAAGAGCAAATTCTAATTCAGAAGAAAGATTTTTTTACAGGCAGAGTGGACAGTGAGAGAGAGAGACAGAGAGAAAGGTCTTCCTTTGCCTTTGGTTCACCCTCCAATGGCCGCCGTGGCTGGTGCGCTGCAGCCGGCGCACCGCGCTGATCCGATGGCAGGAGCCAGGTACTTCTCCTGGTCTCCCTTGGGGTGCAGGGCCCAAGCACTTGGACCATCCTCCACTGCACTCCCTGGCCACAGCAGAGAGCTGGCCTGGAAGAGGGGCAACCGGGACAGAATCCGGCGCCCCGACCCGGACTAGAACCCAGGGTGCCGGTGCCGTTAGGCGGAGGATTAGCCTATTGAGCCGCAGCGCTGGCTCAAAGTACTTTCTTAGGAATGTGCCGAGGGCTTGACTCCCCTCACCATGCAGCCAACTTACATTAGAATTTCAGATGTCTTAGAGCTGTTCAGGGTTCCATAGGGTAATTTTTTTCTGGCTCTTTTATTTATTTTGTTCTTCGCTCCTGGCTTACTCCGCCCCCCCCCCCCCCCCCATTTCTTCACAACCTTGAGGATGTTAGAAGGATGAAGTGCTCAGAACTGTGCCTGACCCACAGTTAGGATTTCAGTAAGTGGCAGTGATTATGTTATTTTCTTTTCCTTTCCTTTTTCTCCTTTATGATTCCTCCGCCTTTTCGCCCCTCCCAGTATAGGCCTGGTAAAGTACACACACGCACATTATTTAGTATCACTTTGCCTACCTCTATCTAAAAACATATGATTGAGTCTAAGCCAGAAAGTAGCCAGCCGAACAACCTCAGAAGCACCTCCAATCAACCTATTAGAAAGCTTGGATTTTATTCCAATCTTTACTTAATAAATGTTTATTAAGCATCTCATAAATGCAAAGTTACGTGGAGGAGGCACATATCATGCAGAAATGAATCCTGCTAATTTTCTACAGTATGAATTTCTTATTTCAGTAACTAGGAATAAATGTCATTTAAAATGTAGAAGAGATAAGATTTATATAAATAATTCAAGGTTGAAAGTTAAAAGTGCCCCAAGAAAGGTAGAGATAAAATGAGAGTTCACAGGGGGAAATAGAAGAGCTATTTTCAGTTTAGGGGGTTAATAATTCATAAAAGAGAGAGAATCTGAACTGAACTTTGATGATAGAGGTGGTTTTGAACAAGTTTAAATTTGAGGATGCTTGGAAGATGTAATGCAATATGGATGACTGCAAAATTCTCTATCACTTCTCCAATGGAAAGATGGAGTTTATTTCTGCACCACTTGAATCCTAACCCTAACCCTGACCCTGACCCTAACCCTAACCCTAACCCTAACCCTAACCCTAACCCTAACCCTAATCCTGTTTTAATTATTACCATGTGGTTGAAGTGACACTGTGTCAGTTCTGGACCCAAACTCTTTAAGAGGTTGGCAGCTTCCACTTCCTCTCTCTTGAATCCTCACTTTTGGGATCCAAACATCACGGTATAAATGAAGTCAAGCTAGCTATAGGAAAGACCACCTCCAGGGACCATATCAAAAGAGATCGGCTGATAACTGATTTTTGTTTGCATTTTCTTGATGACAAATAAAGTTGGACACAAATTTTCTTTGGTTATATTTGTTGGTGAGGTGTATATTTAAATTTTCACCCACTTAAAAATTCTAGTTTATCTGCCTTATATCTTGTTGATTTGTAGTTCTTTATCTATGTGGATGTCCTTTTGGGTGCACAAGAGGGAACTTCAAAAAGTTCTTGCAAAAATGTAATTAAAAGACGTTTTAGTGCAACATTTTTTGTAATTGAATATTTTGTGACAAACGTTTTCTCCTAGTTACTCAAAGTTTTGTCCCTTTGTTGAAAAGATGTCCTTAATATTAATGTAGAAAAACTATCAACTTTTTCTTTCATAGTTTGTGGATGTTTCATAGTTTGCTGACCTGTTCAGGTCATGATGGCTTTTTTTCTATGCTATCTTCTATAAACTTAAATGGTTTGTGTTCACATTTAGATCCATAATTCAACTGGATTGGAAATTTTTATATTGTGCATCAAGAATCCAGATTCCTTATGGAGTATTCACTTCATTTAAAGTTATATTTGTATATTGGTCATTTATTTAATGACTGAGAAAAATCTGTGAAATCCAGTAATAATTTTTCTGTAGATTCTTTTGTGTTATACACATACAATTATGTGAAATGTGGAAAATGAGATTTATTTGAGACTAGAGAGAGTGAGAGAAGCAGAGAGAGGGAGAGAGAGAGAGGGAGAGGGAGAGAGAGAGAGAATTTTCCATCTGCTGATTCACTTTCCAAAAGCTAGCAACAGCCAGGGCTGGGTGAGGCTGAAGCCAGGAGCCAGGAACTCATTCTGGGTCTCCCATGTGAACGGCAAGGACACAAGTACTTGAGCCATTCCCTACTCCCTCTCAGGGTGTGCATTAGTTGGAAGCTGGAATGAAGGGTGCAGCAAGGACATAAATACAGGCACTCCAAAAGGAGTAAGGGTATAAAGGGATGGCTTAGCTGCTGAGCCAAATGACCAGTGAGTTTCATATCTTACATTTCCAGTTTCATGCTCTTAATATTTTCCTGCCTTATTGCATTGGCTAGGATTGCCAGTGTATATTAGAAATAACTAGTGATAGCAGACATCCTCACTTCCATTCTCATGAGGAGAGATTTGAATATTTGAACATTGTGATGTTTGCTATAGGTGATTGTAGATACTTTTAATTTTTAATTACATTAAGGAATTTTTCTTCTGTTCTAGGCTAGCTAAGAGATTTTATAATAATTGTGAGATTTATGAAATTATTGTTCTGTTTCTAATGAGAAAGTGATATAATTTCTGATCATTAGGTACTGTAGTAAATTGCAGATTGATTCTCAAATATTAAATAAATCTTGCTTTCATGAAATAAACTTACCTTGCTCTCCTTTTTATACACTATTGGATTATATTTCTTAAAATTTTCTTTAGGAACTTTGCAAATATGTTCATAAGGGAGCTGTGTCAAAAGTTTTCCTTTCTTATAATATCTGTCAGATTTTGGTAGTACAGTTATGTTGATCTTTTTGAAAACTCTGGAAAGATTCATGTAAGAACAATTTTATTTTATTTTTCCTGAGCATGAAGCAATGTGGACTTGGAAATTGCTTTGTGGAAAAAATTTTAACTTAATTTAACTTAATTTAATTTATTTGATATAGAGCTATTAGAATTTTCCAAGCTTTATCATTTTGACCAAGTGCAAAAATTTGGATACAGTATTGTTCATATTATCTTTTTAATGTCTGTATGATCTTCAGAGAGATGTCTCAATTTATTACTGACATAGAATTTTCTAACTTATCTCTCTTTTTATTTTTAAAACCTTATCAGGAAAACATCAGTTTCATTCATGTTTCTAAAGAATCACTTCATTATTTTGTTTTCTCTATGCAATGTATATTCTATTTCATTAATTTCTGCTCTTTCACATTCTTTTCTCTTTAGTTTATTTTCACATATTTTAATATGTATTTCTCTAACTTTGTTTCTGCCTCAGGAGTTCTGGATCTTCTGCCAGCATCCATGAAACAATGACACAATGGCCTGTACTGCAGGTAAAACCTCAGACCTTTCACAGTTCTTGTCAATAACTACTTATTATACTCTGTACATTTGTAAAAATTTTAATGCTATCATCTCTCTCATTGATGATACTGATAATTTTGTCTTCTGTATATTTTCTCCTGTTTAATTTTGGTAGAGATGTATCAAATTTATTGCTTTTTTTAAGCTCTATTTTTAGTTTTTTAAAGCTCTTTCATTTGTTTTCTTCAGGTTAATTTGTGCTTAATCTTCTCTTCTTTGCTAGTTTCTTATGGTAGAAGTTGAGGTCAGTGCTATAAATATCCCAGTATTGTTTAGCTTTATCACATATAGTAGTTTTCACTTTAATTCCATCCAAAATATTTTTTAAAAATTCCTTAAAAATTTTTTTCATCCATAGATTATTGGGACTGTGTTATATAGTTTATACACATTTGAGATTTTCTATTACTAACTTATGACTTAACTGAGATCAAAAAGCATACTTGTGCTGGTGCCACAGTTCACTAGGCTAATCCTCCACCTGCGGCGCCAGCACCCAGGGTTCTAGTACCGGTTGGGGAGCCAGATTTCTGTCCTGGTTGCTCCTCTTCCAGTCCAGCTCTCTGCTGTGGCCCCGGAAGGCAGTGGGGGATGGCCCAAGTGCTTGGGTCCTGCACCCGCATGGGAGACCAGAACAAGTACCTGGCTCCTGGCTTCAGACCAGTGCAGTGCGCCGGCTGCAGCGCTCCGGCCGCAGTGGCCATTGGAGGGTGAACCAACGGCAAAGGAAGACTTTTCTCTCTGTCTCTCTCTCTCACTGTCCACTCTGCCTGTCAAAAAAAAAAAAAAAAAATACACACACAAAAGATCACTAAAAAAAATCATCCTAAATGGTAACTAGGCAAATTTCTTCTTGTTTCTGGCCAATCAATGCACTATGTTCTTAAATCATTGTGTCTACATTTTGAGATTAAAAAATTTAAATTTACAAGTTATGTAAAATGGTTATTTTATGAAGTCACTCATGCTTTAATTAATGTCCTTCCATCTCTTAATTCATCTTATAATTTTGAAATGACAAGTGGAGCTTATGTTACCACAAACATTTCCTTTAATCTGAAAAATGTGTTTTTTGAGAAGTCATTCTACACAAATAAGACTATAAATAAAGCTTCTTTTTCTAAATCAGTTTAAATTTATTGAACTTTCATAGTAATATAGGGCTGGAGACTTAAGAAAAAAATGAGAGAAATGAAGGGAAACAGCATTGAATTATTGTCAATATATATACTTTTTTTCCCAATTCGAAGGGGAAAAAATTAGATCCATAGTGATTTAAATGACTTAAAAAAAACTTTATACTTTTTTCTTTTTGTTTTTAGTGATTTAGTGGTTACTGGCGTCTTTTAGAATGTAAAATGTGTTTGTTTAAAGTTACGGATTTTGTGAATTTGTGTAAAAGCACTATGCATTTACTGTGAAATTTTAACTCAGTTTTTATGACTGTGGCATAAAGCTAATAAAACTATCCAAATATTGTAGCCATGATTTAATGAAAGGTGACTATCTTAAACTGACTTAATTCCAAATGTCTGGCCTTATTTTAATTTAATGGCTCTGTGTTTAAGCAATAATCTAATTTTAAGCTTTTTGTTTATTCCAAGTAAAGTCAAACAATATGTGCATTTGTTCAGAACAATCTTTGGGTGACACTTGAGTTGATGTATCCCATTAGAAATGATTCAGGGAGCCTCTTTCAGTAACCTATCCAAACTGCTTCTTTTTAGGATTTGTAGAAATGAAAGGGATAAAATTAACTATATAGCTCTCTTATTCAAAATTTAACTGTTGAATGTGAATATTTTCCATATTTACTCATTTTGGATTTATTGCAATCACTTTCAGAAGTGGGACCCCTTCCAAATTCTTAGAGCATTCTAACCATAAAAGGAATAAAAATATTTTGCAATCCCATGGGCAGTAATTTGATATTTAGAAATTTTTTTTAAAAAAGCAATGAATAGAGCATAAGCTTTCAAAATTAGAACTCCATGCATGGTCCAACATGGACATTTATTTCAGTGTTTATAATGTGTTGAATTTTTGAAATACAAATTGAACAAGAGAAAAGGAAATAAATATACGAAGCACTCTCTATTTTCCTGATATTGTAGTTGTTACCTAGGTTACTTCTTGATAGGAGGTAGCCATGATCTAACCTTCTAAATTTCATGTTGACACTGAATCCCCCATGTATGGCATTAAGAAGTGGGGTCTTTGGAAGATGATTAGGTTGTTGGGACAGAGCTCTTAAGAGTAGGATTAGTGCCCTTAATAAAGAGCTTTTCGGGAGTTAGTTTGCCCCTTCCCTAAAGAGAAGAAACCATGAGAAAGTACCAGCTATGAAGCAAAGGGTGAGCGTCCCTGGACACTGAATCTGCTGGTGCTCTCATCTTTTTTTTTTAATTAATTAATTTATTTGAAAAGCAGAGTTACAGAGAGAGAGAGAGAAAGAGAGAGAGAAGTAGAGATAGAGATCTTTTATCTGTGAGTTCACTCCCTAAATGGTTGGGGTTGGGCTAATCTGAAGCCAAGATCCAGGAGCTTCCTCTAGGTCTCCCTAGGGATATGGTTAGGGATGTGGTCTCCTAGGGATCTGGTTAGGAAATGGCTAAGTAGGTTTTACAGTTTCATCTCCCTGAACTGTCAGAATCCTTCCTCTCCATTATTCTGGGGAAATTCTAGCACATCAACCTAACTGACTGTAGGCTATGACTGAATTCAGCATTTAGTTAGCCAGCCCATTAGTGCCACTCCTGGGTGCTTAAGTCCTATGATCAAATCCCAAGTTCTAAGTAAGCATATCCACATTGACACATTCAGACTGCTCTACCTCCTACTTAACCCTCTTCTGTCAACTGTCTTCAGTCAACCCTGTCCTCAGTGCTCCATCTCAGCCCCCAGACTCAACATCGATTCCTTCCCTATACACTGGACACCACATGCATATGTGAAGAACCCAATTCAGGAGCCCGTTTTGAGGATCAGTTCTCCAAGGCCACTCCTGGTATCAGATACTATAAAGCAGGGTTCTAAATGAAGCTGGTTAGTAGAGTGGAATTCAATAAAGAAATTGTTTACAAAGGTGCAGGTGGATTTGGTGGACAGTTAGTGGTGATGGTGCAGCACCCTATCTGTTATTTTCCTTAGGGTAAAAGGGAAAGAGCAATGTCCAGAACACCAAAAAACAACTGAATCGACAGGAGAGGAACTCTAGCCTACTGTACAGGATGCCCCCAACAGTCAGGGACCCCATAGGAAAGGAGCTGGCCTCACTATTTTCCAACTCAAGCCCCTGGCACTGCTGAAATCTGAATGTTCCCATTTCATTGGTGGTTTCCATTTACATCGAGTTTCTTCGGCATAAAGTGAGGGTGGAAAAGGATAGAAATAGAACTAGAGTGTCAAACAGAAGACATGCAAGCAACTGGCCAAATATTTAATGTAGGACTGTTTAGTTATTTAAAGTATATATCCGAAAAAAAGCTCTCTTCAATTGTAATTGCTTTCACCTAGATAACTAATTATGTTGACGAGGTGACTGCATTCATTTTGTAAAAACAGAACACTTAACTATTCAGAACTTCTGCCAGTGAGTTTATTTGAAGGACTGTTTCAAGTTTGGAAAAATTTACATTTATATCAGTTATGCTTATTTGCATTTAATGATCATATTATTTCAAAAATTCATAATTTAATAAGGAAACATGAACTGTTTTCCTTTCTCTTTAATTTAATACATAGTATAGCATCTGTGTTTTCATAAAATATATAAACTGGGACACATATATTTGTTATCCATATAAAAAAGAACATCATGGAGTTCTTGGGTAAAAATAAATTGAAAAGATTGCAAAAATGATGAATAATTCAAAATAACTTTATCACAATATTATTTATATCACACTTTATTCTGTTAGAATGCATGTTTGGAAGGTAATAAAGTTAAACCATGTCCTGTTTTGTTTGTGTTTTAACTATTGAACCTTTTGTGGATAATCAATATTGTGATGTGCTGCTTCACCTAAAAGAGGTCTAAACATTCTCATTCAAGGCTCCTTTTTGCATCTTGAAGAATTAATCAAGATTTTTTTCAGAGGGAGTTTGAGACAACGGTTAAGGATGTCAATATTAATCCTAGTTTCATGTCTTTAAAATGTGATTGAAAGTGGTGCCTATCTCGTACATTTGTGTGACGATACATGTGTTAATACTAAAAGTGCCTAGATACCACCTGACATAGAGCAAATGCTCAACTGAGCTTGCCTTTGTCCAACACTTTTGCCTAGTTAAAATGTCACCCCTAGACTCTACTCAAAGATAATTAGCTCAGAGTAGACTTCTTTGATACAGTGATTCCAGGATTAGAGAAACCCAGTACCTCTCTTTATAGTAATCTGTAGTTTTCTTTACCGTTTGATTTCAATTATATATCAGTGGGCTCACTAACATATGTCCATTTCTCTTGCTGGGCTGTTAGCCTTATGAGTAACTATGCTTGTTTGGCTCAGCAATGCCACACAATAGCAGTAAAAGTAAAACTTGTACATGAACGTACCGCCTGAATAGCAGTCAGTTCCCAGAGCACTTACAATGTTGCCAGGCATCCTGCATTTTCTCAGTAAATATCTTAATAATCAGGGGGCAACTGACATTGACCTGGAGATTACAGGCAACATCTAGAATGGAAAATGCATTTAGAAAACAGAGATCTTGATCCTAGGATAATTCCTTAGGGCAAAGTACTTGAGTTTTTAACTGTGCTGCAGCTTTGTCCAATTGGAATTAGAATGTACGTGTGTTCCTGTTCCAGAAGTCAGTGTGTTAAGCCCAATATCTTCCTGGCTCAGGCACCAGATGCAGTGTTATAACTATCAGTAGCTTAGCTTCTGCACTTACGCATTTTTCTCTATAACTTTAGTCTGAGTTGTTAAGAAAATATTTTTCCAATGGATGATTTTTTTATTTGCACAAGTCAAAATAAATTGAAATTTAGTTATTCTATGAAGAAATATTTACCAAGTACCTATTATGTGCAATGGCTTGAGAGATGAGACATCGATGGTGGAGAATTGGATTTTTTTAATGGAATTTCAGGGGCTTCTCTGTGAGTAAAGAGAGTCGAGTAGGCCAAGTAGGGGTATGTGGGAGCAACCAGACACAAGGCAGGAGAAAATGAAGGACTGTTAAAGAAGGAGGCATTTAGAGGGTGATTAAAATGTAGTTCCAAAGAGGGGGATTTTTGTTGGTGTTGTGAATAGGAAATGCATTAACTATCTGGTGCTACCTAACAAATTACCCCAAATGTGTCAGTTTACAACAATAGTTAGAAACATTCTAGTCTGTGTCTCAGGAACCTGACAATGCTTTATCTGGTGGGTTCTGGCTCAGAGACTTGTGGAAATTGCAGTCTTCCTGTCAGACTGAAGCCATATCAAGGCTTAACTAAGGGAAGGTTCTCTTCTGAATTGATTCATGACACTGGATCGATGGGTCTCAGGATCTCTCCAGTGGTCTCTTGAGAGGCTCCTTAGTGTCCTCATGACATAGCTGCTGGCATCTCCCAATGCCAACGATCCAAGAGAGACAGCAAGAAAGTAACCAAGGGGAGAGTGTTTGGTGCAGCAGTTAAGATTCTATCTGGGACGCCTGCATCCTGTATCAGAGTGTCTGACTCATGTTCTGGCTCCTCAGCTTCTGATCAAGCTTCCAGGTAATGCATGTCCTGAGAAACAACAGGTGATGGCTCAAGTACTGGGGGAGATGCAGGTAGAGTTCCAGGCTCCTGGCTTCAGCCTGGCGCAGCCCTACTTGCTGTGAACCAGCAGACAGAAAAATCCTTCTTAGTCTATCTGCCTTTCTAATAAAGTGAAAAATAAATAAATATATATATTAAAAAAAATAAAAACAACAACCAATGTGGAAGCTACAGTTTTTTTTTTTATTAATATTCTAACCTTGGTTGGGACATGTCATCACTTCCACAATATTCTATCTACTAGAAGCAAGACAGTAAGCTCAGCCCACTGTCAAGGAAAGGCAATGTAAACTCTACCTTTTTTTTTTTTTTGACAGGCAGATCTAGACAGTGAGAGAGAAAGAAACAGAGAGAAAGGTCTTCCTTCTGTTGGTTCACCCCCCAATGGCCACTACAGCCAGCACACTGCACTGATCTGAAGCCAGGAGCCAGGTGCTTCCTCCTGGCCTCCCATGCAGGTGCAGGGCCCAAGCACTTGGGCCATCCTCCACTGCCTTCCCGGGCCACAGCAGAGAGCTGGACTGGAAGAGGAGCAACCAGGACAGAATCCGGCGCCCCAACCGGGACTAGAACGCTGGGTACCGGCGCCACAGGTGGAGGATTAGCCTAGTGAGCCGCGCTGGCAAACTACCTTTTCAAGGAAAGTACTAAAGGATTTGTGCACATGTTTTTAAAACCAGCCGAAAAAAGGAAGACCTTTCTCTCTCTCTCTCTCTCTCTCTCTCTCTCTCTCTCTCTCTTTCTCTCTCACTAACTCTGCCTGTCAAAAAAAAAAAAAAAAGGACACTTGGTCAGAGGAATATCCAGACTTCTGTGGATGCCCTTTGTATAATTTCTTGGCTGACCTTATAAAGAAAGAGATTCAAAAATTGGCATTTCCTTCAATCTCCTAGGGATAAACTGTGTATGTGTGTGTGTTTCAAAAGGCAGAGGCAAAGGCAGGTGTTTGACACAGTGTTTAAGACACCACTTGGGCTGCTTGTATCTCTTATCATAGTGCCTGAGTTCACCTTTCTGCTCTGTCTCTGATTCCACTTTCCTGCTGATGTATATATTAACAGGCAACAGCTGATGGACAAGTATCTGGTTCCCTGCCACCCAAGTGAGAGACTTGGATTGAGTTCTGGGTTCCTGGCTTCAGTTTTGGCTGTGTGGAGCATTTGAGGAGTGAATCAAGGGATGGCAGATCTCCTGTCTGTCTCTGTCTCTCCCTCAGTCTGCCCTTCAACTAAAAATAAATTTAATAAAAAGTTAGAGGCAGGACTCAGGTTACATATAAAGGAACACTGTAAAGCAAGATGCCTTAGTTCAAATCAGAACAGTGGTCTGTAGGAGGAAGGATTCATCATAGTCTATGAAAGTCAGGAAAGGCCACTGGGAAGAAATATGTTTCAATAGATTAAGAATGTTAACGCACATGTGATATTTATTTAATATATTTTTGCTTTTAACTGAGAAAAATGATAATTAAGGTCATATTTTCAGTCTTTAAGTGAAGCAATATATTTGTATTTATTTGTTAGCTGCAAGTATCTTTTCTTTTTTCCCATCTAAAATACTTGATCTCTTTAAGTGAAAGTCTCTAATTCTTTAAGTGACTGTGTATTGAATAAGGTAGAAAAATATTTCTATCATTTTGGTTCTGAGAAGAGAGAAAGAGAATGAATATGTCACCATCACTATTGGTGCATTTATATTATACTGTGTGTACCAGGCATGCAAATATTGAAATAAGAGAAAGTAGGTTGCAGTTCCTATCGAAATTCTTATTAGTCCAAAAGCTGTGCTCTGGGAGCTATGAAACTCCATATTCATCAGTTAAACTTGCCACTGCTGCCATGGTCATTAGCACTCCAGGCAAACGGAAGAAAAAAGGCAACTTAAAAAAAAGCAAACTCAAAACCATCTACCTCATCTACCCTTATATTATTTCCTTGATCAAACACAGAGTTATTTTGCCACAGAGAACTTTGTTGTTTTTTTTCCTCTTCCCTCCTATAGTGTCAACAGTGCTGATGCAGCTGCATCATTTGCATAGAAAGTTGCCAGATTCTGTAGTCAGAATATCAATAAGGTGGCCTCTTTCTAAGCATGTTTATTCTCTCTTGATTGACTCTTCACTTGCATGGTTTTCTGCACAATGCATACTTACTTGCATATTCTCAGCCATCTGTCAAACACTCACCAGGCCATAAGGGTGGCCTAGTAATCAAACTTGAAACATTGGAATGTGGTCCAATACTACAGAAATGTGACCAAAATCCTTTTAAAGAGAGTAATCAATAAAAATACATTACCCCTGAGTCTTTCTTGACTTACATTTGATTACATTTATTAACTTGTAAGTCTGCATTTGCCAAGATAGAGCTGGCTATATACTTCTGGCAAATGACTTCCTAGTTATAAACAACTATATTTCTCTCTCCACTCCAACTATAGCAGTCCAACATAATTTCCAGCCTGTAGAAAGGAATCCATTTTGTCACTCTATTAGTTATGTTACCCAAACTAAGACTGGCTTATCATAAATTTTGGATTTTACTAATGCGAAGAACATTTGGAAGTATAATCATGGGAAGAAGAGGACAAAATAGTTTAAACTGTCCTCGAAAATCCTAGAAAAATCTGGAACACATCATCTAGCTTAATGTCCCATCCAATGCTTTAAACAACTTTACAAAATTTCACCAAAAATCACATTGCTAAACTCGAAATATGTTCAATGAAGATACAACATACTTCCTCTCGATTCAATTCCATGAAATGTATTAAGTGCTGCATATTTGCCAGGACCTGTACTAAGTCAGAGTTGGTAGTGTAACAGTGAGGAATTCATGAGCCTCTGCCTTGCCATATCCCTCCCATTTCTGTATACATCTATTATTTAGAAAGTGATTGTGTTTACTTAATCAAAAAAATCTCCTCCCAGAAGATCCACTGGTCTTTAGTCTGCCATCTGGGGGTTATGAAGACAACATAAATCAATCTCCCTCCCTCCCTCCCCCTTTTTAATCCTGTCAGTGTCTTACATTTGAAGGCAGCTGGCATATCTACCCTGAATATTTTCTTCTTTGGTTCTAAAAAGTTCAAGGGACTACCCTTTGAACATATTTTGATTTCAAAATGTCTCTTTTCAAACATGGGTTACTGAACTTGATCTTACTTAGGCAAGTCTGGACATCCCAGAAAGGACTGAAAAGATCATGTTGTCTTTGAACCAGAAGTTCGGATTACTAGGGGATTCTTTGGGTGTGGAATCATAGAGTGGAGACATGTTGATTGTCTTAGGCTCCATGCCTTGCCTCACATCCTGCCATCTTTGGGCAAGGTAGTATCTTACATAGTAGAGCAAATTCCTGTAAACAGAGTCCTTGTTTTGTATGTCTTACTGTGATCATCCTGGATATTTTTTATGATTTGTACAACTCATGAATAATAAGATGCTCATCCTCAAGTAACAATTAAATCTTCATTTGCAACAGAGCCCTTTTCTTTAAGGAAAAATACTGCCTAATCACATAAACATGAAATGCATCTCTTCAAAAATAAAACAGACATTTTCATAATGTTATGCAATCTTCTAAAGTTAAATAGGCAAGAAAAAAGAAATATTGCTGAATAAGGAAAACAAAAGAGAATGAAGTAAAACTTTTTATTGTTTAAGCCTTTACTCTTCAAGAAACAGCAGCATGGTGTAATACATACTGATTGCAAAAAATAACTTCAGGACATATGGACAAGTGTAAAGGGAAAGCAGCCGGCGCCGTGGCTCCACAGGCTAATCCTCCGCCTTGCGGTGCCGGCACACCGGGTTCTAGTCCCTGTCGGGGCGCCGGATTCTGTCCCGGTTGCCCCTCTTCCAGGCCAGCTCTCTGCTATGGCCCAGGAGTGCAGTGGAGGATGGCCCAAGTCCTTGGGCCCTGCACCCCATGGGAGACCAGGATAAGCACCTGGCTTCTGCCTTCGGATCAGCGCGGTGTGCCGGCCGCAGCGCCATTGGAGGGTGAACCAATGGCAAAGGAAGACGTTTCTCTCTCTCTCTCTCACTGTCCACTCTGCCTGTCAAGAAAAAAAAAAAAAAAAAAAGGGAAAGCAAAGATTATGTGGCATACTAGTGACATCAAAGGACCACTGCTAATAACTTGATGTGTGTCCTTCAGGACCTATTCTCTATGCTATCTCAATAGACAAACTAGTAGCCTCTAATTGCATAAATAACATAGTGAATAACTTTCAATTATCAGTATAACAGCATATACATACCATTAATGATTACAGTATTATAGAGAGGCATTGCTAATTCTTTAACTTCCTTCAAATGACAGGAATCTAGGAATTTCACATATTTTTTCTCGATTTTAAGCAAATACATACACCTATGTTTCAGAACACTATCTGACTACCTACTTGGGGTAAACTCAGTGAATACAAAAGATGACTCAAAGGTAACACTTAAAAAAAACTGAACTATCTCTGAAAACTAATGTCTGGAAGGTTTACCAGTTTGCATTGTTGACAGCAGTGGCTGAGAGTGCAGTTTGCCACACTCTCGTAAGATAATGTGCTATTATTTTAATGTTTGTTTGAGCGTCTGATAATTTTAGTGCAATTTGCATTTTTTTAGTTATACGAAGGGTGAAAATATTTGCACAAGTTTATTGGCTATTTATATATCTTCTCATATAAATATCTTTTGTTAGCTTTTCCATTAGAATCGTTTTTCTTAGTGACTTGTAAGAATTATTACATAGGATATTAACACTATTATGCCTTTTCGGTCTTTTATACTACACATTTTATTTTTAGTGCTTGATTTTTAAATTTGAGTATGGTGTTTTCCTCCAATAGAAGTTCTAACTTTTGATGTAGTCACGATTAGTGGCCTCCAGTATCTTGGAACCTTGGCTTAAATGGACTATAGTTAGAGATTTCCTCGGCTGCTCCATATGAGTCAATAATTAAAAATTAGTAATGTAAAGATTTTATACAAAAATCAGCTTTTAATTGCCTGGTAGTGGAATTAATGATTGATTATTTATTTACTTATTTATAGACAGGAAAAAAGAGAGAGAAGGAGAGACAGAGAGCTCCTATCTGCTGGTTCACTTCCAAATGCTTGCATGATTGAGGCTGGGTTGAGGCTGGAACGAAGAGCCAGGAACTCAATCCAGTTCTCCTCCTTGGATGGCAGGGAACCAACCACTTCAGCCATCACTGCAGCCTCACAGGGTCTGCATTAACAAGAAGCTGCAGTAGGAGCCAGAGCATCCAATGCAGACCCTCTGATGTGAGATGTGGGTATCTTAATTGTAACCTTAACTCAACTGATCATTTAACAGATTGATTTCGATTTTTCAGCCTACACACCAAAATAGTATTTTCAAAATATAATATTTTGAAATTAATCAATAAAACTGCTTCATCTGTATTAATTAACTTAGTGAATAATTATTAAACATTAGGTGAAATTATATTGTTCCTATGCTGAGAAAAACAAGAAAAACAATAATGTCAATTACCTGACTTCATGGAACTATATAATAATTTCTAAGAGAATATGTGAAAACTAATCTTTAACAAGATATTTAACACTAAGGAAATAAAAAGCAGTATCATAGAAAGTGTTTTCTTCTTCTTCTTCTTCTTCTTCTTCTTCTTCTTCTTCTTCTTCTTCTTCTTTTGTGTGTGTGTGTGTGTGTGTGTCTAAGAGAAATGTCTGTAAACTGAGCTGTGAGGGAATAATAGGTTTGGCTTTGCAAAAAGGTTGGAGAGCATTTCAGGAAGTAGGAAAACCCTCCTATTTCCAGGCAGAAGGAAGCAGGAGAACTGTAATTACAAAAAGACCCACTGAGTTCAATCAGAAAGCTGGGCCCAGAAGAGCTAGACTGAAGCTAGAGGGCCAACGGGCGGAGACCTGAGTGACAGGCTCAAGAGCTGAGGTGCCATGTGATCAGTGATGGAAACTATCTTTAAATTATGCTCCTGCCATTTATCAATTATTTTGCTGCAGACAGATTCCTTGAATTTCTCTTAAAAGATTTATATTTAGGGAAGGATGATTATTTTTCTAAGCTTTGGAGAAAAAGGACTAGAGTGAAGTTTGATAAATTGTATATCCAAGCGTCAACCATTTTCTTTAAATGATAGATTCTGAAGTCAGTTAGTCACACATGCCAGGGAGAGTAGATAGAGCTATTTTAACACAACAATTTCTGATTGATTTTCTTTAGCAACACCCAATGTGAGTAGGTCAAGCTACAAATTATGCCCTGTATGATTTTCCCTTCCAGCAGTTTGCTAATAGGATCATCCAACAAGAAAAAAAGCCTTTTTTCAAGATTAAAAACATCATCTGGATAAGTTTAGATTATTTGATAGGTACATCTCAAGGGTAAACTGAAGAGAAAAAAGATATCTTTGTAGCTATGCTTCAGTCGCCTTCCTCCTTTCCAAAACATGATGAGACGCGCAGTGTTGTTTTTGCAGCTTTCTCTTCCTTAAAAGGTTGAATGTTTACATAAGTATCATATTTTGTTTATTCAGGACACCATAACTTTACAGTTTAAAGAAATAAAATAAAATTTATGTGTCTATCTGGTATTTTTCCCCCAAAAGCTAAGAATTTTTAAGTATAGTCTCATTAGCATTCATTAACTGTGTGGGTTTTGAAGTAAGGAAGAAAAAGGTGTTTTGTTTTGCTTTTAATTTAAGAATAAGTACTTAGGACATGAAATTATATTCGGTTGACATTCACCTATTTTAGTGAGGTTTGAAATTTCTATATTTGCTAACCTTAAGTGGTATTATTTTGGGTTATGAAAGACTGCCAAAGTACGATTCTGGGCAAGGTAGCCACTTAGGTATATTTATGATTCTCTTTAAATATCTTTCTAAGTATATCATACTTATAATAATCAGATCCTGCTATGGCATCACTTGTGAAAACATGATTTCCATTAATGGCTCTATGGGCTGTGCAAGGCACAACTCTGTTAATCACATGGACCACAATATAAATGGTGCCCCCCTAGAGTTGTACAAGAAACACCTGTGCTAAAATGCTGATGTTCTAGGGCAAAATTCTGAAATGGTCAGAAGTACAACTATACCAATGTTTTGGTTTTGAAAAATAGTTTTGATGTCCCCCAAAGTTCCATTTACCAGGAGTTTGAACCCCAAAGTTTTAAAAAAAATTATTAATAGAAGAACAGATTTCATGCATTTCATAGGTACAATTCTAAGAAGATAAGCATACTTTCCTCCCTACTTCTCTCCCTCCCTTAATCCCCCTTCTTCCTTCTTTTATCTTTGCAAAAATATAATTTCAATTTATAATCACATGGTTAACGGATTAAAAGTGGAGACTTGATTTAATTATAGCATGTATAAGGTGAATCCAGTCAAATTTTTTTAGGTCATTGGGGCGTGCCCTTAGAAGATGTTCTTAAGAGAGGGTTAGTTATGTAAGCAAACTTTGGCTCACTTGTTCCCTCTTTGTTTCCTGGTTTACTACATGATGTTTATTGCACACACTTTTTGCCAATCATCAGATACCAGACAAATGTGGCCAGATACCAGATTAATGCAGCCACCAGATCTAGGACCTGCAAAACATATAATAAACCTTCTTTCCTTCTAATTAGCTTTTTTTCCTCTCAGATATTTTAGTTGTAGTAATGAAAAGCTGACTAATACAACCTATCTATCATATTTTACAAATTGGAGAAATTATTAAAGCAGACTACATCTTCTAAGGTTTTATATATCCCAATGCAAATATGTCTATGTGTATGTGCATGTGTTTAAATATATATAATGTAACCTCTGAAATTACAAATGATCCAAGATTTGATGTGTTGTTACTTTGGTGAAATTAAACTGAATAAATATTTTTAAAATGTGGTATGTATGCATAATTCATGATATCAATTTTATTTTCTTGCAGAAAATTTTAGATGTTATAGCACAACACCAGATTTTTACTCTATAAATGACTTTTCAGCTAAAACTCATTTATACTTAAAATTAAAATGTGGTAGCAACTCACTTGTAAAGTACTTAATTTTATGGATTGAGAGTTTGTCTAGTTTTTTTCTATTTGACCTTTTCCTTGTAAACAGCTGGTTGATATCCCAGTGCCTGTCTGTCAGTATGCTAGTATATAAACAAGTTTATATGCTTGTACTTAATTTATAAAATGTGTCTCGGTCCTTCTTGGGAATGAACTAGTGAACAATTTTGTTCTTGTACAGGTAATTCATGAAGACATCCATGTTGTAAAAAACCAACATAAATCTGAAACACAGAGAATAAAATGTCCTTTTCACATCATAGCCAATTCCTACTTCTACTCTACCACCCACAGGTAAACCATATATAGTTTAAATTCTTCTAGTTCTTTTACAATCTCTTACATGCATATACATGTCTATATATTTACAAGCTTATCTCCTTCAAAAAAGAAATAGGATGCTATTCATATTGTTCTATACTTTTAAAATTAAGAATGCATTTTAGAGATCTCAACATAACTGATACATGAGAATCTACAACTTTATTCTAAAAACTCAGTTTTCTATAATTAGTCTATACTTCACATTCATTGAATGTGATTTTGCCAATCTGGTATACAAAGTGGCTTTACAAATTTAACCTCTCACCACATATATGTAGAGTTCTGTTTTCTTGCATCCTCACTATTAAGGGTGTTCATAAATCTTTTTATTATTAGCCAATATTACAATTGAAAAATATCAAATTTCATAGTTCCTTGATAACTGCAATTTTAATATTCCCATATCTATTTATTCATATACTGTTTGTTAATATTCTTTGCTCATGTTTTTCTTGCCCTGTTTGTCTTGCTTCATTTTTTATTTTTTTCTTTTGACTTGTCTTCCAGTTTGTCATTTTTTATTGTGTGATAAATAATGGTCATTAAAAAAAAACCTGTAGATATAATCTGGAATGTATCATGACTTTGTTTTACTGTAGGGAGTATTCCAACCACATTATGCATAGATAACATAAATCTACCAGAAATTGAATTAATTGAAAATGAAATTCAGTCCATGTGAGGGATGATCTCTTTTAAAATAAAATCCTGGGGTCAGCGCTGTAGCGCAGTAGGTTAATTCTCTGCCTGCAGTGCTGGCATCTCATATGGGCACCGGTATGAGTCCTGGATGCTCCACTTCCTAGCTCTGCAATGGCCTGGGAAAGCAGAGGAAGATGGCCCAAGTGCTTGGACCCCTGCACCCACGTGAGAGACCTGGAAGAAACTCATGGCTCCTGGCTTTGGATTGGCACAGCTCTGGCCATTGTGGCCATTTGGGGAGTGAACCAGCAGATGGAAGATCTTTCTCTCTATCTCTCCTGCTCACTATTTGTAACTCTACCTCTCAAATAAATAAATAAAAACGTTAAAAAATGCAATCCTTTGGAGTCTCAACACATACTGGCAGGATTTATTATATTCTCTTCATTTCTAATTTTTGCTCTCTTTGCTCCATATATGCACCAAAACTCTACTTCTCAGCTTCTCTTACCACCTTTTCCAAACTGGTAGATTACTATAGGTAGAAGGCATTTCCAAAGGCAATGTTTGCCTCTTGGATCCATAATATTTAAAGCTTTGCTAGCTGAGTTTTCAAACATGGTTAAAAAAATCTTCCAGCTTTTCTAGTTGTTTTCAATGGAAATGTTGAGCCAGATGGGAAATGGATCTCTTAATAAATTAGAATCATTTTTAAAATTTGTTATAAGAAGGAAATCTAATTTGTTTTTACTAAACATATAATAATCCCAAATAATTTTAAATGCCACTTTACTACTCATATATGTTATACACTAAAAATCCTTATATAAGTGAGTTTAATTCCAAATTTATTACTTAACAAAAATGAACAATGATAATCAATTAAATATTAAAAAGAACAATAAGAGATTTCCAAAGCAGACCCCAAGACAATTGATATAGTTATGGCTTCATTCTCCATCAACTCTGCAACACCTTCAAAGCTCTCTCTCCTTTAACTCACTCTCCTGTCTACTCTTTCTCTTATAGGGAAGCTTATGAATACATTGGATCCACCTGGGCAATCCACAATATCCTCCCACTTCAAATTTAATTTAATACAAATTTCAAATTCAATCACATATGTAAAGTCCCTTTTGCCAAGAAAGGTAACATATTCACAGGTTCCAGAAGTTAATATTAGTTATCATCACATATGTAGCCCACGCTCAAACATTGCTGATGATCCTGTAACTGTTTTGTGTTGTGTTGGGTTTGTTTGCCTGTTTGTTTGAAGTAGGGTACAAGTAAGATATCTTCATTGAATTGTATGTAAGTAATTTTAATCAGTAGGATATATATTTTGTTTATTTCCGTGCAATTTATTTGTTGAAGAGTCTACATCTTCTGTCTTACAGACTCTCACTACCTGGATTGCTGTTCACATTCCTGTGATGTCATTTACTTGTTCTTCTGTATCGGTATTTCCAGTAAATTGGTAGTATTAGAAGAATGATCTGATGACCAGCCAGTTAAAATGTCTAGCAAAAGCAATTCATAGGTGGTTTTGTATAATTTTATTTGAAGGCAAATAATGTCCGGTTTTCTGTTTTCATGTTGTTAACAACCCACTGCTCATCATTTTCTAGATCCATTATTTCAGTAAGGGTTGAATAGCAATTGTATTCTATTTCTTCATTCTTTTATCATTTAGGAACTGGCTATTCCCATCAGCAGAAGAGACTTGCATTTAGTTCTAATCTTCCATCCACAATTAATAAATAAAGTAAATTTCATCAGTATTATCTGAATGTTTGCCTAACAGTTAAATTTTGAAACATTCATGAGGTTTTCATGTGGCCCTTGTTTGGTTTCACAGTGCTGAGATCAGCATGAATAATCACATTAGTGGGGCAGACCTCTGCCATGAAAGATCATTAATTAAAAAGCAGATATTTGTACCAACGGTCATCTGACACTAACAATATGCTATAACGTATTATAGTATAATATCTACTTTTGTTAATCCTTTAAAAGCCCATGAGTGGTCTAATTCTTAAAAGACGCAAATCTTTTCCCTAAGGATATTTCATTCATTTTATCTTTCCATAAGCATAAATGTCACCTAAATATAGAAGAAAGACATGATTGTGCAACTAACAAAGGGCAAGGGAGTGCTCTCTGAAATTTTTTCTTGATGACTCTAAATGTCCACTTATACCATTGAAAACACTATTATTTTCAGAAAGTTTTGCTGGGTAGGGTTGTATTACAAACTAATAATTGCAGTGTGTAATACTGTCATGCTATATAATTCTAAAGTGGAAACATTTTCAGTGAAACATTGTCAAAGGACATTTAATATGAGCAAAAGTACGAAGAGATTACAAAGAAGTAATTTTGAGGAAAATCAAAAGCAAAAAGGTTCCTTTGTTTTACTGCAGCATACTTTTAAAAGGCCTGCCTAGAAAAAGTACTCAGATGGAGGATGAATCACAGTGATTGATATGGTTTTGAAGTAAGCAATTTATAAATCCTAAAATAACAACATTCAGTAAGACAGAAGACTTGGCACATTGCATCTGGTTCTTAATATCAGGATAGTTATTAAGAAAAACGTGAATATATGGGGCAGGATTGAGAACATACAAGAGCACTTTTCCGGATAGTTTTTGCCTCCTGAGGATGTTGTTACGTAGGATTAATTCCTAGTGTTTACCAACACATGATTATATGTAAAGATATCCAAGCATGTATCTGGACAGACTATTTAGTGCTGAACTATTGTTCTGTGCACTACTTGAGGGGCTACTGTGCCCTACATTATACAATGTACTGTGATAGAAAAACAGCAAATGATCCTACCCTTCAGGACAACTACTGTTGAGTTGTATTGACCATATCAACCCACAGGAAACAGAAAATCACGTAACACAGTGCATATTTATGTGATTATTGGTGTAAAGTAGCCACAATTAAACAAGAAGAAATCAATTGAAATGAAATCATAGACTGTGATTAGAGAGTTTGTCCAAATCCTTTGTCTGAAATTTGATGCAATTAAGATATGGTCGCTTCATTGAGGAAGCGGAATTTGAATTAGGCCTTAAACAATGAATAGACTGAAAATTAATATGAAATTAGAAAAGATTTAACTGAATTAATTTATCTCATTTTCTTGATTTTATTTGTATGAAGACATACAGTCTATTCAATTGAGCTCAAATAATCCATAAATCCATAAAGTATATGTGATTAACAGTGCTTTTAATGCCGAAAGACAGCTTATTTTCTAAATCCAAAGCTCACTTTATATAATTATTCTTTCTGCAGACTAGAAGTTGGTTATATTAACACTTGAATAATCTTGACAAGAAGTTGCTTTAAGCAGTTAAATATCCAGATGCTGATCAGCATGCATTAAGTGATTCAGCTTAATTGGTTCCATCTAGATAAATTACTTACCTCAGTTCCGATCACAATTTCTTCTCTGGTAAAGTAAAACATAAACTCATACAGCTTGTAGTGTTGAAATAAGCTGAAATACAAAATGATTGTGTAACTGATGGATTTATTTCAGGAAAAACAAACTAAATTATGGTATTTATTAAAAGAAAGTTCATAATGACCATGCTAATGATATTAAATGCTAACATAGAGTTTACATATCTGTTACTCCAAAAGAAATTGTCCTTAAATGCTAAGAAGTAAGTTTTATGTTTTGAGAGGTTGACACTGTAACACGGTACCTACAATGATATCAGTAAGTCTATCTGTGAAGATTGGATAGGTTTGGGATAAGGGAACAATTAGATTGACTTGACTTTTCCTAGTTTTAAGCCAAACAATGCACCATCCCTAAGGAACATTAAACTTCACATTATTTATTACGTTTTGGTCTAAAATGGAGTCAATTTTTTTCCAGTAAAATGGCACTGAATTCTACAATCTACTTCCATATCAATTAGTTCTCACATTCCTGAACTGTTTCAAAATTAAATTAATCTCCAAAAGCACCTGAAAAAATTATTTGACATGAACTGAAATCCATTTAGAAGCCTTCTGATTTTCCTGAAAAATATTCAGTCGCACATCAAAGGGTGAAATTAATTTAAGAAGGAACATGTGTCTCTTTCCTACCTAAAAGCTACAAAGACCTAAAGGATAGAAGGTACTGAAAACAAACATTTCTAGTGATTTTTCAAGAGCTCAGCAATGTATTATTGAGAGTTAAAAATTTACTGAAGGGCTGACTTCTAATATCCTGTTTGTGATAATATTTGAATTTTTCTAATTCCCTTCCTGCTGGTTGGGAAAATTAATAGACTCATAATACAGCAAAATGCACAAGAAAAAAATTGTCTTAGTGGTTTCTCTTTCACTCTGGTGCGTTTTGCTATTTAAGAAAATTGATTTTAATATAACTGAGAAATTAACATTTGCAAAATGTAGCTACAGAGCATGTATAATAATGGCTTCTCCTGAATGCTGTAATGGATCAAAGTTTCAATTCATTTGAAATCAATGAAGAAATCCTCAGGCAGCTGGGTCTCTCTGAGTTATATTAGCAGTTGATCTCACTACTAACACAATTCATTAAAAAGTGAGGGGTGTGCAAACTCAGTTACTACATTTTTTTTGGAGGGGGGGGAGCTTGTACATTTAAATTATCCATCAAAATTCAGAAAACTAAGTTAGCTTTTGACATCATTTTGATTTGTTGGCTAGAAGAATAAATTAAGATTAGTGAAGTTTGATAATTCTGATGAAGCAAAATAAATTCCAATTTTCTCTCTTTTACACTGGTGACATAAGAAAAGCTTTAAGGTCAAAAACATTGCACTGATAATAACTGATCTTTTTTTTTTTGAAAATTTAAAAACAGTTTCATTGAGATAAGTAATTCACAAAGCTTACAATCCATCTATTTAAAATTTACAATTCAGTGGTTTTAGTATATTCACAGCATCCAACTAGTCCTACAGTCTAATTCTGAGTAGAAAAATAAAGAAGATGGAGGATTTTGGAAATAACTTAGCTCCCTCTCAATAAACAAATGTAAGAGTTTCCTTTCTCCATCTTGTGTCACACAAATTATTTAATTCATACATTTTCCTTTTGACAGTTTCATAGTCTTTCTGTCTTATTCTCTTCATTGCATGTAGAAATTAATTGTCCCATGCCATAAAGAAGATTTACTTCTCACAATGAAAATAAAATGTATGACTTGGATGAGGGGGTTAAACACGCGTATTTGGGGACAGAGTCAGGAGTAGGATTAGATATCCAGGGTAGGTACCTAAGGGGGCGTTTTCTCAGGGGTAGGCTGAGATGTTTCTCTTTCCTTATCTCACCCCCCACCTTCAGCTTTGCTAGGGAGCTATTAGGTCTTGCATGGGAGCAAAGTGACACTTCAACCAGGTAAGTGGATTTTCTCCCTCTTCCTTTTGAATCTGTGCTAGTTCAGGCTCCTATGCTATTCTGTCAAACATCTAGTCTTAGTGCTAAATCAGAAGAAGATGGAATAGAAATGTATCTATAAGTCTGGAAGTGTAATGCCTTGCTATGTACAAAGGAAAAGAGTTCGTTCTTACACAGGGCATGTGACTGTGTACTTTATTTCCACCTCATTCCCAGGGGACAGGTAGAATTCACAAAGACAAATGCGTACTTAGACCAGCTATATATGTAAATGATGACTTATATTACAAAGCTGCAGCTGTACATATATTCTTATACACTGCACAATATATTACATGGTATATACAAAAAATACATACATACACACACACGTATCTATCTGCCTATCTATACACATCTACTTACAGTAATGTTGGGAAGGAATCTTGGTATGAGTTTTTTTCAAATTACAGATATAAGACAGAATATGCAGTTTAGACTGCTTTAAGAACACTCAATGACATTTTAATTTTATTGTCAGGCTCATGTGCTATGAGTGCTTCCTAAACTGACTAGAGATTTCAGTGTTTGGGTAAACTCAGTATTGGGTTAAATTGTAATAGTTATACTTTTGATAATTCAGATACATTCATATTTTAAAAAAACTGCTTTGTAGTCATGAAAATGAAAAGTATTGTATGATTTAACTGCCACTAAACTTCCTTTTGTGTATGCATGAGGGATTGTGGACAGGTGTAGAAAAGCTTATTTCACTTTACACAACTTCAATATATCCTAGTAACTTGATATTATTTTTCTATAATATGGCTATTTAAAATGTATAATTTCTTTAAAATTACATCATGAAGATTTAACAGAATTGAAATAGTTCTATTTTTTGGCTGATATCTGAAATATTGATTTTTTTTTCAGAGTTGTAAGATTAGAGATTTTTGGTATATGAAGTCACTTTGGTTGGAATATCAAGGTACTAACACTGATGATCGCTCATAACATAACAATCTTCTGAAAGAAAATGTCATGAAATATGTCTAGAGAGATGAGATGAAAGGGAGAAGAGATGCCATTTTTCATTGTCTACAAGGTGTTGTGATGCCTACACTGATTTTGCAGCTCTGGTTAACTATCAGTCCCCACGCTCCTAACAAACTTCCTGGGCACAGAGCTCGGCTGTAAATAGGTGTTTTGCAAGAGAAACTTGGTATGCCCAAATAGACGCAGAAGAGAAAGAAGATGCTGATACAAATGCGCAGAGTACAATTCCTCTCATTCACTGATTCTCAAACCCTAATGGGCAGAGAGACCTTGAGGAATATGATCCTTCTCCAGTTCTGAACTTCCTTCCTGACTCCTCCCCACTCACAGAGAAGAACACTACTGTAGTTTTTAGTGAGAGATACCCAATAGGAGCTTTTTGTGTGTGTATGTAATGTGAGATTATATCAAATGTGATTATACAAAAATATTATATCATATGCCACTATTAATTCATGCCAGAAAACAGTATATAAACTTTATCATATTAAACACACTAATATTTATAAACCTTCCAAACTACAACCAGGATCTTTGCCAAGCAAACCATGAGCATGTCTAGGAAATCATTTAGCACTCTGAATCAGAATTTAAAATTTTGAAATTGGAAAACACTGGAATATATGCCATAAAAGGAAAGTGTGTAGCAAACATATTCTACAGATGATTTTAGTTAGGCAAAAGAAACATATTTTACCTACTCTTGCTCGATTATTTGCAAATTCCAAAAACATCCTTTCGGAGAGATGCATGATTCTAATGCAGGCCTTGTGACAGATTATATAAAGAGAGATTTGTTCACTCACCAATGAAGAATCACTGTAATAAAAATACTTTCCCTCCATCCACTATCATTTTTTAAGCAGAAAGACTTAATAATGAATTTAATTGGTCAATATTACAAAATTTTTCAAGGCATGTAATATATTTGAGGAAGCATATAGATAAATCTCTTTCATTTCTAATACAAAGCATTTAAAATAAACTAACTAAATAAATGGAAATGGGTTTTGTTCTTTAGAATGAAAAATTAGATCACTGAACACATCAACTATCTAAAATGCAATCTGTTGTAATAGAATCTGATTAATCTGAAAGAATCATTGTATTAATAAAATGGTATTAGAAATGTAACAAAAAATTCTTGGGTAATTTATATAAGTCTAGATGAAATTATATTTATCAAACATAATCCATTTTCTTAGAGTGCAAGTTTAGCCAAAATGTTCAATGATCTGATTTTTATTTATAGAATGCAAACTTTGAATATTCTCTATTTATGAGTTGGGTTAATTACTGCATAAATTCTGTGAAGTATCTTAATTTTCTGAAAACAATTATTCTTATTGAATAGATATTTGTTGGAAATTATGAAATTAACAGAAATGCTATTAAAAATCTATACCTGATCTGTAAGTAATCAATGATGGCATTGGCTTGTTTTACATCAAATAAATTCCATTCTTCATTTTTTTCTAAGTGGGTTGGTCCAATTTCAGCCATAACTTCCCCAAGCCACTTTAGATTGTCTTCCAATGACATACGTAGAGCTGAAATAAAATTCAGGGATATCTCAAGCATTATCTTGATAGATGCTTTGAGAGCAAAATAATCCACAATGTCCTAAATGTACCAAAATTTACTTTGTTTAACATTTGTGAGGACAAATGGTAAACTCTCACTGTTTCTTGACAATAAATTAATGATTATATTTTGTGTGAAAGAACAGCAGCTGACAAACCCTACAACTATAAATTACTGTGATACTATACAATTTTTGGAAGCTTATATCTGCAGTAAGATGTAATATATATGTATGTAAAGTACTCTTTACATATATGTATATTTTTACATATATGTGTATATTTATATATGGAAAGAATACTTTAATAAAGTTGGTTGACTAAGCTGGTTAGGAAGACCCATTTGGCAGGTTGAGTTATTATAAACAGCAGAGCTGAGCTCAGAACTGAAATGGAAATGAATGGCGTCCAATACTTGCTTTTTGTTTACTGTTAACATTCTTGCCTAAAGATTTTTAGTAAAAGTCAAAAGTACAGCTTTTTATGAAAAATATTGAGTTTTTTTTTAAATTTTCCATGGTTACAGACTTACAACTCATGTAAGCTGTTTCTCAAGTGCCCAGTGATGTTGGAGGGAGCCAGATGAAAGCTCAAAAAGCATGACATGGCTTTGCCAGCATCGCCAAAATCCAACAACTCAATGATTCTAGTCTATTCTTATGGCTACAAACAAACACCAAAACGGTCTTCTATGGCATTTGTCCAGCTGAGAAAGAAGTAGGTACACATCAAAAATCTCAGACTTAACTTTTAGACTGTCTATGATGAGAATTACAAAATCTTAAAAAACGAAATAGAAGAGGATACCAAAAAATAGAAAAATCTTCCATGCTTATGGATTGGAAGAATCAATATCATCAAAATGTCCATTCTCCCAAAAGCAATTTACAGATTCAATGCAATACGAATCAAAATACTGAAGACATTCTTCTGAGATCTGGAAAAAATGATGCTGAAATTCATATGGAGGCACAGGAGACCTTAAATAGCTAAAGCAATCTTTTACCACAAAAACAAAGCCGGAGGCATCACAATACCAGATTTCAGGACATACTACAGGGCAGTTGTAATCAAAACAGCATGGTACTGGTACAGAAACAGATGGATAGACCAATGGAACAGAATAGAAATACCAGAAATCAATCCAAACATCTACAGCCAACTTACATTTGATCAAGGATCTAAAACCAATTCCTGGAGCAAGGACAGTCTATTCAATAAATGGTGCTGGGAAAATTGGATTTCCACGTGCAGAAGCATGAAGCAAGACCCCTACCTTACACCTCACACAAAAATCCACTCAACGTGGATTAAAGACCTAAATCTATGACCCAACACCATCAAGTTATTAGAGAACATTGGAGAAACCCTTCAAGATATAGGTACCAGCAAAGACTTCCTGGAAAAGACCCTGGAGGTGCAGGCATTCAAAGCCAAAATCAACTATTGGGATTGAATCAAATTGAGAACTTTCTGTACTGCAAAAGAAACAGTCAGGAGAGTGAAGAGGCAACCGACAGAATGGGAGAAAATATTCGCAAACTATGCTACAGATAAAGGATTAATAGCCAGGATTTACAAAGAGATCAAGAAACTCCACAAAAACAAAACAAACAACCCACTTAAGAGATGGGCCAAGGACCTAACCAGACATTTTTCAAAAGAAGAAATCCAAATGGCCAACAGGCACATGAAAAAATGTTCAAGATCACTAGCAATCAAGGAAATGCAAATCAAAACCACAATGAGGTTCCAACTCACCCTGGTGTGAATGGCTCACATTCAGAAATCTACCAACAATAGATGCTGGAGAGGATGTGGGGGAAAAGGGACACTAACCCACTGTTGGTGGGAATGCAAACTGGTAAAGCCACTATGGAAGTCAGTCTGGAGATTCCTCAGAAACCTGAATATAACCCTACTATTCAACCCAGTCATCCCACTCCTTGGAATTTACCCAAAGGAAATTAAATTGGCAAACAAAAAAGCTGTCTGCACATTAATGTTTATTGCAGCTCAATTCACAATAGCTTAGACCTGGAACCAACCCAAATGCCCATCAACAGTAGACTGGATAAGGAAATTATGGGACATGTACTCTAGAGAATACTACACAGCAGTCAAAAACAATGAAACCTAGTCATTTGCAACAAAATGGAGGAATCTGGAAAACATTATGATGAATGAAATAAGCCAGGCCAAAGTGACAACTAACGGAGCACCAAAAAGGAAACCTGTTAAAGTGAAATGGACACTATGAGAAACGGTGACTTCATCAGCCCTTGCCCTGACTGTTGATGAACAACTTAATACATTATCCCTCTTAGTAGTTTTTTTTGTTTGTTCTACTTAATACTCTTGGTTGAATTCTGTAATTAATACACAGTTATTCTTAAGTGTTGAAACTTAACTGAAAAGTTATCCCTGCTAAATATAAGAGTGGGAATAAGAGAGGGAAGAAATGTACAATTTGGGACATGCTCAAGCTGACTTGCCCCAAACAGTAGATTTAGAAACATACCAGGGGATTCCAATTCAATCCCATCAAGGTGGCGTGTACCAATGCCATCTCACCAGTCCAAGTGATCAATTTCTGTTCACAATTGATCATAATGATAGGTCTAAGAGTCAAAGGGATCACATAAACAAGAATAGTGTCTGCTAATACTAACTGATAGAATTAAAAAGGGAAAGAACGATCCATCATGGGAAGCGAGATACACAGCAGACTCATAGAATGGCAGATGTCCTAAACAGCAGTCTGGCCTCAGAATCAGTCCTTAAGGCATGCAGACCCAGCTGAAAAGCCCATGAGAGTATTTCAGGCATGGAAAGCCAAGACGCTCTGGCAAAAAATAAATAAATAAATAAATAAATAAATTACCTAAATGAAAGAACTCAGCGAGTGAGATCCCAGTGGAAAGAACAGGTCATCAAAGAAGGAGGTACCTTTCTCTGAAGGGAGGAGAGAACTTCCACTTTGACTACGACCTTGTCTAAATATGATCAGAGTTGGTGAACTCAAAAGGCTTCCATAGCCTTCGCAGCTCATGACAAGAGCCTACGGTGATTACTGATGCCATAAATAATAGTGTCAATTTGTTAAGTCAACAACAGGAGTCACTGTGCACTTACTTCTCATGTAGGATCTCTGTCCTTAATGTGCTGTACATTGTGATTTAGTGCTATAACTAGTACTGAAACAGTATTTTTCACTTTGTGTTTCTATGTGGGTGCAAACTATTGAAATCTTTACTTAATATATGCTAAACTGATGTTCTGTATATAAAGAGAATTGAAAATGAATCTTGAAGGCCGGCGCCGTGGCTCTCTAGGTTAATCCCCCGCCTTGTGGTGCCGGCACGCCGGGTTCTAGTCCCAGTCGGGTCGCCGGATTCTGTCCCGGTTGCCCCTCTTCCAGGCCAGCTCTCTGCTGTGGCCAGGGAGGGCAGTGGAGGATGGCCCAAGTGCTTGGGCCCTGCACCCCATGGGAGACCAGGGGAAGCACCTGGCTCCTGGCTTCGGATCAGCGTGGTGCGCCAGCCGCAGTGCGCCAGCCGCGGCGGCCATTGGAGGGTGAACCAACGGCAAAGGAAGACCTTTCTCTCTGTCTCTCTCTCTCACTGTCCACTCTGCCTGTCAAAAAAGAAGAAAGAAAGAAAGAAAGAAAGAAAGAAAGAAAGAAAGAAAGAAAGAAAGAAAGAAAGAAAGAAAGGAAGGAAGGAAGGAAGGAAGGAAGGAAGGAAGGAAGGAAGGAAGGAAGGAAGGAAGGAAGGAAATGAATCTTGATGTGAATGGAAGGAAAGAGGGTGTGGGAAAGGGGAGGGTTGCGGGTGCGAGGAAAGTTATGGGGGGAAGCCATTGAAATCCATAAGCTGTACTTTGGAAGTTTATATTCTAAATAAAAGTTAAAAAAAAAAAAAAAGCTGCCACAGAGAAGAGATCTGCTCACCAGGTCTGACCTTGGATGCTGATGAGCAAAACAGACAACCGGGAGGACACCGTAACCACCTGAGTGTGGCCCTGGACCCAGACCACAACAAAGATGGAAATTGAAAGAAATAAATGTAGAGATATCTGCAGCAATTTGACAGAGCACTTGTAGGCTTTTGTTCTAATATTAAAAAATCGGAGCACGTATGTGCTAAAAAATTAACATATCTTTTGTGTTTTTTTAAAATTATAGTCATTTTTCCATGTGGCAGGAAAAGCCTTATTTGTGATCCACATAGACATCATCCCCCACTTCTCTCCATGCAGAATGCATTCAGGTAACTGGACAGAAGGTCCTTTGCTTGCTAACAAGTGCAGGGTGTAAGGACATAGAACTGTGGCAGCTGGAGGTGGAGAGTTCAAAAGCTCTGGAGAAACTGAGACTGGGCTGACTGGGGGCGGGCAGTGAGTGGGGAAAAGAATGAAAATGAGGATCCTGGATGAGGCTTCTGGGGAGTAGTGCTGCTCACTGAGAACTCTACCAACCAAATCTCTGTCTCTCTCAGGAAACCATCAGTGAACTTGCCACTTTCTGTAACAGAGTGGAGTTTTTAGGAGGTGGGTTGTGTGTGCAGATAAAACAAGTTGTGAGAATATATGCTGATTGTTGGACCTAGCAGCTTTTGGAGTGCAGTCTTTTCCTCTGGGATGTAAATGCTGGATATTCCAAAAACCAAAGTTGTTAATAAAATGGTAGTAGATTAAAATTTGGGAAAGGTATTATGAACACAAAGTTGTCATTTATTTAGTCTAGATTCTTTCCTACTTGTAGGAACTGGGAAGAAATACTGATTATATAAAGATGTATATTACTAAAAAGAACTAAAAGAACAAGTAAAATTTAGTTTAATGAATTCCAATCAGTCCATTTCTCATAGTCTTCTTCTAGCTCATCTTTTAAGTCAATACACTAAATTGTTGCTGGATTATCAGGCTTTCCCATGCAATTCTAAGTGGAATTCAAATCGACTGTACATTTCTTTTTCCATGATAAATTTCTTTTGAAAATAGTGGAAGTAACTTCAGAAATGAAAAATCTGTTGGATAAATGTAATTCATAAATGAATGGCAAGTATGAATCATTTAATTAATAAAATGATATTAATTAGAGATGCAGAGGAAAAAAATTCTTATATAACTGATTATAGTTTGATGGAATTACTTATCAAACACAAAATTAGACTTATATGACTATTTTCTTATCCTGAAAAAAAGCTTCCTAAAAGTGTTTTTCTAATGTCTAATGTCTTTCTATAGATAATTGCTTTAAAAAATTTGGGGAGTTATTTCACATGTCTAACTGAAATATTTGCTCTTTTAAAAATTACATTTAGTGATGTGATTAAAATATGAAATATTAAACCACTTAACTACTAACAGCTGCTAGAAATAAATTTTATTCTTGAAAATTTAGTGTAATGAAAGAACACACTATACTTAGAATTAAATAGAAGACTCAGATGGTGCCTTATACCTGACACTTACCTGCTAGGTGACCTGACTCTCATTTTCTTCATCTGCAAAATGAGAATAATATCTATTTTCAATATTATAGTGCTGTTGTGAAGATGAAATAAGAATTCACATATACTCTTGGTAACCAAAAAGTATGTACAGTGCTTCCTAGAATCCAGTCCAAGGACGGGCACAGATGGTGTTGTGGTCAGGAGGATGGATTCTCACTTGCTGGAGTTCACCTTTTGTGATCTTAAGGAGTTATTTAATCTCTCTGAATTTACTTATTTTTATCGTAAATTTGAATGTGAATTACATAAAATAATATTTCTAAAACACTGTGAGTGGGCCAAGTTAATCCTGCATAAATACTATTTGTCATTATTCCTACGTAAGGAAAAATAATGTAGCATCATAGGAATTACAAAATATTCTGTAGGTACTAATATTCACCTTCTCTAAAGGAAAAATAATGTAGCCCTCTGGATCTGGAAAAAGGCCAAATATCAAGCTGATCTAATACTCTACAGCTTGTACTTGTCCAGGCCTTAGAAAAACTAGACTCCAAAATAAACGCAGTTATCCTTTGGTATTTGCACAGGATTGACTCCAGGACCCCCTAGAAATGTCAAAATCCAGATAATCAAGTCTCTTCATTAGCATGGAGTGGTACTGGCATATAACCTGTACAACCTTTCCATACATTTTCAATTTTCTCTAGATTTCTTATACTATCTAACATTATGTAAATGTTATATAAATAGTTGTGATTCTGTACTGTTAAGAGAATAATGACAAGAAAGAAATCGGTACTTGTTCAGTATGGGTGCATTTTTTTCCCCAAATATTATCAGATGATGGTTGACTGACTCACCAATGTAACTCATGGATATGGAGAACTGCCTGTACACATAACTCTGCAATTCCTATGTTCCATAAACTATTAAGTTGATCCAACTTGATTCTATGTGGGTTGTCTGTAGAAAGCCTTTTAGATATGCAGCATAAGTTTGAGACAAGGATCAGATCAAAATCCTGTTCAGCTCCCACACTGAACTGACCACACTACCACTGCCAGCCTGGCCTGCACCTCTAGTCTTTTGCCTGTTAAATTGTTGCTGAACGGGAGGGCTCACTGTGTTGAGAACTCCATTTCACCTGAGTTTAAGGGTATACACACCACAGCTCATCCTCTGGCACACTTGGCTAACTGCACACTCTTTCTTGATGTTGACCACCACTTGCTAAGTTGAAAGTTTTCTTTTTTAAAAGATTTATTTATTTGAAAGTCAGAGTTACACAGAGATAGGAAAGGCAGAGAGAGAGAGAGAGAGAGAGAGAGGTCCTCTATCCGATGGTTCACTCCCCAGATGGCCCCAACGGCCTGAGCTGTGCCGATCCGAAACCAGGAGCCTGGAGCTTCTTCCAGGTCTCCCACGTGGATGCAGGGGCCCAAGGACTTGGGCCATCTTCTACTGATTTTCCAGGCTATAGCAGAGAGCTGGACAGGAAGTGGAGCAGCTGGATCTCGAACTGGCGCCCATATGGGATGCCAGCGCTTCAGGGCCGGGCGTTAACCACTGCGCCAGCGCCATGGCTCACTAGGCTAATCCTCTGCCTGCGGCGCCGGCACACCGGGTTCTAGTCCCAGTTGGGGTGCCGGATTCTGTCTCGGTTGCCCCTCTTCCAGGCCAGCTCTCTGCTGTGGCCAGGGAGTGCAGTGGAGGATGGCCCAAGTGCTTGGGCCCTGCACCCGCATGGGAGACCAGGAGAAACACCTGGCTCCTCAATTCAGATCAGCGAGGTGTGCCGGCCTTGGTGCGCCGGCCACAGAGGCCACTAGGCGGGTGAACCAACAGAAAAAGAAGACCTTTCTCTTTGTCTCTCTGTCCACTCTGCCTGTCAAAAAAAAAAAAAAAGTTTTAAGGGGATTTTCTTTCTTTTTTTTTTAACTGACAGAAAAAAGAATTAGAATTCTTGCTTTTTTTCTTCTTAGGTTTTACATATGTACTTTCTTTTTTTTTTTTTTTTTTTAATTTTTGACAGGCAGAGTGGACAGTGAGAGAGAGAGACAGAGAGAAAGGTCTTCCTTTTGCTGTTGGTTCACACTCCAATGGCCGCCGCAGCCGGCGCGCTGCGACCGGCACACAGCGCTGATCCGATGGCAGGAGCCAGGTACTTATCCCGGTCTCCCATGGGGTGCAGGGCCCAAGCACTTGGACCATCCTCCACTGCACTCCCTGGCCACAGCAGAGAGCTGGCCTGGAAGAGGGGCAGCCGGGACAGAATCCGGCACCCGACAGGGACTAGAACCCGGTGTGCCGGTGCTGCAAGGCGGAGGATTAGCCTAGTGAGCCGCGGCGCAGGCCAAATATGTACTTTCACTCTCTCATGGTTTATGGGTAGCTGGATAGATCCTGCTCAAGTTTTAGAAATTCACTTCTGGCCGGCGCCGTGGCTCAATAGGCTAATCCTCCACCTTGCGGCGCCGGCACACCGGGTTCTAGTCCCGGTCAGGGCGCCGGATTCTGTCCCGGTTGCCCCTCTTCCAGGCCAGCTCTCTGCTATGGCCAGGGAGTGCAGTGGAGGATGGCCCAGGTGCTTGGGCCCTGCACCCCATGGGAGACCAGGAAAAGCACCTGGATCCTGGCTCCTGCCATCGGATCAGCGCGGTGCGCCGGCTGCAGCGGCGGCCATTGGAGGGTGAACCAACGGCAAAGGAAGACCTTTCTCTCTCTCTCTCTCTCACTGTCCACTCTGCCTGTCAAAAAAAAAAAAAAAAAAAAAAAAAGAAATTCACTTCTGAAATATCAACCATATAAAGTTTCACCTAAAGGAAATATCCTTGATTCAATTATAAGTTACAGAAAAGTTTTACAATGGAAATAGCATCTGAAGTTTGGAATGTGAGAACCAGGGTGTTTTAGGTTCCTTTATTCTGTTTCTAGTTTATGAATACTCAGCTCAAAGAAAACAAAGTTCAGGACTCTCTAGCTCATATATTCTCTTTTAAAAAATTTAGTTTTTTTCCTTAGGTGATATATTCTTGTGCACATGAATATTATTTATCTATTGATCTGTCAATCATCTATTATAAAGGCTTCTTCTACCTTGGTGGCCCACATGACTGTTTTCCATGAGTCACTTTAATTCTGCATTCTTACATTATTTGTCTATATATCACATGAAATGTATAAATTTCTACCTTTGTGTTTTTAGTAAACAAAAGTACGCAATCCTGCATGTTGCTTTAATCAGTAACAATATATAGTCTGTCATACCCTGCATTGGAAGCTTCCTCACTCTTTCCTAAGTTTATAGTGAATTATATTCCATTTTAGGGAATATACTCAATGATAAGCTTTTAATTTCAGAGTAGTTTTAGATTTACAGAAAATTACAAGAATATTCAAGAGTTCCCAAATATTTAGAGGGTGAGTAGAACTAAGGTGTTTAAATTAAATTAACATTTCCTTGGAAAATTAATTAAGAGAACTTCAGTCTCATTAAGTATTATTTGGGTTTTACAACTCAGTGAGGATATGAACTGTATCTTTGCAATAACTACTAGAAACCTATAATTTTCATCAAAGGATGTACAATAAAATCAGGGATTTCTGCATAAGAATATTAATTTAGATAGAGGACTACACTTCCCTTTCTTAAAAAAAGAGACTAGTATACTTACTTTTAAGATTTTGAAGTAACATATCTAGTAAAGTCATAAATTTTGAATGTTGAACAGTAGAAAACTCCATTCCTCTAGCCCACAAAAATCCAGACACATAATAATCAAGTATAATGGCATCCTTTAAACAAGTTTGAACATTCTTGAATTTCAAAAACATCCCCAGTTTTCTGTAACAAAAAGCAGGATTCAAACAAATCAGATTAAATACCAAGCAGGTCCTTTCCTAAGTTTTAGAAACACATTTTTCTTAAGTTGAAATTACATAAAACTTGTAGTCTAAAAGTATTTTGTTATATCAAAATCCTTAAGTACAAAAAAACTTTCAAAAGAGAAACACACACATTAAAAATAAGAAAGAGCACTTTGTCCTTTCTTTCTTCTTCCTTCATTCTTTTTTTTTTTTAAATATTTTTTATTTATTTATTTTAGAGATAAGAGTCATAGACAGTGAGAGGGAGAGACAGAGAGAAAGATCTTCCACCCACTGGTTCACTCCCCAAATGGCCACAACGGCCGAAGCTGCACGGATCCAAAGCCAGGAGCCAGGAGCCTCCTCTGGGTCTCCCACATGGGTGCAGGGACCCAAGGACTTGGGCCATCTTCTACTGCTTTCCCAGGCCACAGCAGAGAGCTGGACAGGAAGACCGGGGCTAGAACCCTGTGTGCCGGTGCCGCAGGCGGAGGATTAGCCTATTGAGCCACAGTGTCAGCCCCTTCAGTATGTTTCAAACAATGCTATTTGGGCTATATAAATTTCACCTCAAATTCTGAAAGATATTTCCCTTTCTACTCATTTTTAAAACACTGCTTTAAAACCTTTTACTTCTTATTGTCCCTTTTCTCAGCTTCTAAATCCTTGCTTTGTGACTGTTTCATATTTTAATTCATGACAAAATATTGATCTTTGAGCTTTGTATTTTGATATTTGAGCTTTGTCTGTTCACAGCTACATCTTTTTGGTGTTTTTTTCCTTTTTTATCTGATATTTATTCTTCCCACAATACATTTGCCTGAAGTGAGTTTCTGTCCTTACATAGCCACTTTCAGGAAACATACTGGAGAATGGGGACATGCCAATGTTACAAACCAGTAGGCGTTTTCTATTCGAAGTAACTTTATTTTAATTATTCTATCCTTTACTTTTTTCCTCAACTAGCAAGGGAAAACAAAGAAAAAAAAGTAGGGATAGCTTCTCTTTAGCATGATAAAACAATCTACTTCCTGTGGTACAGAGTGTATCTACTCCAAATCTGTACTACTTGGTCCTGCTGTTATAAACAAATGTTCTTGGATTGACCCTTCAGGATTTTCTCCCTGTGGGAAAATAAATGCTTTCCGGCTCGTCCTAAGATCTGTAACTATGCATATCTTAAATTTTCTCCTGTACTTCTAGTTGATCTGTAATGATCACAGCAGTCATCTTTGTATTTTGTGGTTTGGCCTTTCAACATTCTCCTTGTTTTGATAAAGACAGAACTGGTATTTCCTTATTGCTCATATGTGATTGCAGTGATGGGGGTAGGGAAGGATATATGCAATAACTTTATAATGAAAGCTTAAAAAAGTAAGTTCTTTTTATTCATAATGTTGAAATATATTGGGTGATCAAAGTAATAATCAGAGAAGGATTAAACAGTTTCAGAATAAATAAAGCTATTGTCCATATGTGTTTAACCAGATGATAAATCTCAAACTCAAAAATGACGTCTGACTATTCTAAGCCAGTTACTGTAATCTCACTCCTTTCCCATAATGATGCATCATTCCATTTAGTATGTGGTATTGCTCTACAGTATTAATTGTCCTGAGTTAGGCACTCTCGTAAATTGTTCATAATAATTCATAACTAAGAATGAAGATTATTTCATTCTGTTGAGCAAAAATTTTTAAAGTAAACAAGTAGCTTTAAGTGTTATTGGAAGCCATCTTCTAATCACAAGAAAAATCAAACCTGAGATTAAGCCTCATTTCTTGATAATGCTATTCAGGCTTTGACTCAACCAATTGTGAAGTGAACCTATCTCTGAATTTCATGCTATGTGGTATTTTACACATATTATATATGTGCATGCAAGAGGAGAGGCCTTCAAAAAGCTCGCAGATGACTATTATAAAAAAACTATGAATGGATTTCAATTTTTTGCACCAAAATAAATGACTCTTAATTTTCCAAGAACTTCCTGAAGTATTTTCATATGTGTGAATGTGTGCACTTATCTTTTAAGTCAACATGATCAGTTTATTATGTGATTACATGACCCACTTTGGTACATCTTGGCAAGCATACAACTCAGCAGATAATGTATATGGGAACCTGGTGTATGACAGAGGTAGTATTTCAAATCAGTGAAGGACCCATGGACTATTTAAAAATGGCGCTGGAAACTAAAATAGTACCTCACCTAATACATTAAAACAAAGTTCAAATGGATTAAAAATCTAAATATCAATAGTGAACATTATATACTTTTAATATACAAATATATACGTTTGGGTGGGCCAAAATTTCTGAAACATCACACCAAAATACAAATCATAAAGAAAAAGATAAATACATTGTTCTATCTTAAAAAAAAAAAAAAAGACAAAACACTTCTGAGTGACCAAAGACAATTAACCAAAATTGAAAAGAAAAGCTGCAGGATGGGAAAAAGTTTGCAATCAATATAAATTAAAAAATAGGTTAGTATTCAACAGGGGAATAGATGTGGAAAGTCTTCATGCATTGTCCAGTTTTATCAGTAAGAAAGCACTCTAAATAAAGCTGAAAATAGAACATATCTTCCCAAATGGGTTTCAGTGTCTTTCCTTACCTACAAACCTACATATGAAAAGGACCATTCTTATACTCTGATCTCATTTGGATTTTGTCCATAATTTTAATATCTATTAATCTAATAGAAAATTTACCATCTTTTGTGTATTTCTTTGCTTGTCAGACTGGATTTTGGTATTTGTTTGTTTGTTTTGTTTTTTTATAATTTCTTCTCTTTTTTTAGTCTGAGAGGTGGGGGAGGGGAGAGGGAAAGGACAGTGACAGAGAGCTCCTATCCTTGCCAGCAAAACCAGGATTAGCCTAGGCGGAAGTCAGGAGCTGAGAACTCAATCTAGGACTCTTACCACAGGGGCAGTAGGGACTCAACAACTTGGACCACCATCACTGCCTCCCAGGTATGCATTAGCAGGAAGCTTGAGTCAAGAGTTGGAACCAGGATCCAACCACAGGTAATCTGATATGGAATGGAGGTACACCAATTGTCATGCCAAATGCCCATTCCCAAGATTTCTTTTTTTTAAATTTTATTTGATGCTTTTCTTTTTTATGCATTTATAAGAATTTTTTTGTGTATATACTGGGCAATAGTGATATTCTATATTCATGATACTTTTTAAAAACCTTTTGCTACCTGAAATTCAATTTTATTTAGGTGAGAGGAGGAAATTAACTACTTTTTTTCTCATTTGCACACCTGTTTTTGTTGATATGCACTAAAGTAATTATTTCAGTCTGTTATTACCTTATTAGACTTGAATTTTAAATGAATCTCATGATAACGGCCATGTTTTTTATGTAACAGTTTATCATTGGCAGCTCTGTTGTTTTGAATTCAAAAATGAACTGATTCATCTTTTAGATATACTATAAGGTAGGTTGTTCAATAAGATCCTTGTATACTATATTTTCTGAGTTTTTGTATATATAAGGGTACTTCAAAAAGTTCATAGAAATGGAATTAAAAGATACATTTATTTTGGCGCAAAAATTTTGAAATCCGTGCAGTTTTATTATTTGCATTTTACATAAACTCTTTGAAGACTCCACATCTGCACAGATTTCAAAACTTTTTGCACCAAAAATAAATACATCATCTAATTGTATTTTTCTAGGAATTTTTTTGAAGTGTCCTCATGTTATAAGGTCTTCTTGTCACTACAGCTAAACCATAACACAAATTAGTATTTTATTTTGGAATCAATCTTTGACTCCTAAATTTTGGTGACCTGTTGCTCTACTGAGTACTGCTATCTAACATTTCTAAGGCAGATCCTGGCTTCCTTGATTATTTTCCTAAATAGGTGACTTGATTTATCCCAGAGATAAGATAACACACAAAATTTCATTCTACTAAAATATTAAAAACAAGCCTTTCTTTTTGAAGGTTAAATTGTTTTCTGATTCATTATGCCAGATATATGTTCCAATATCTAGTAATTACTTCAATCAGCATTTTTAAAGTTTTCTAAAATTTATCTTCCACATTACTGACTTGATTTTCAGAAAACTAAGTTCAACATGATTTTTATTCTTTTATTTTTATTTTTTATTTTTTTTGACAGGCAGAGTTAGACAGTGAGAGAGAGAGACAGAGAGAAAGGTCTTCCTTCCACTAGTTCACTCCCCTAATGGCAGCCACATCCAGTGCTGCGCTGATCTGAAGCCAGGAGCTGGGTGCTTCCTCCCGGTCTCCCATGCAGGTGCAGGGGCCCAAGCACTTGTGCCATCCTCCACTGCCCTCCTGGGCCACAGCAGAGAGCTGGCCTGGAAGAGGAGCAACCGGGACAGAATCCAGTGCCCCAACTGGGACTAGAACCCGGGGTGCCGACGCCACAGGCAGAGGATTAGCCAAGTGAGCCATGGTGCAAGCCATGACTTTTATTCTTTAATCTTAGTTCTTTCCTTAGTTCTAAAAGCTTAGTTACATATTTTTGCCTCTTCTTTACTCTCTTATATTGTAGAATTGATGTCCTTTTTAATGATCATATTTTGCCTCACACTTTATTTCTAGCAGTTAATTTTCCTTCTAAGTGTACTCTGCATCTGCCATCTGTATAGTACTTTTTGCCGTTTAATATTTGACCTGAATATTTCCATATATTCTTTGCTGTTAGCTTCCATTTGTCAATACTTAGTTGTGTTTAAATGAAGGCAGCTACTTATTGCGTAGGAATATTTGGGGGAAATCTTTTTGATCCCCCTCCACCTTTGCTCTCCTCCATGTTCCCTCCTTCACTCTCCCTAGTACCATTTGAATCTTCCCCTTTAACTTGAACTACAGGCTAAGTATTTATCATTTCTACCCCCTTTTTCGGTCATTTCACTCCACGTGAAGATAATGCAAGAAGGCATTTGGAGAAGACACTGCTGCAGTTGGAATGCAAAATTTCCTTGTATTTTACTGGCAAATTTGCAAACCTTTTCTCTGGGTATAAGAGAATAGAACAGGGATGGGCAGCCAGATGGCTGTGAGAGAATGTAGGAAATGAGGAAGGCGCTTAACTGTGTTCCCAGAAGTTTTGCTATAGTGATAGGTGATGTAACTATCTACTTTGTTTCAATAAGAGCTCCAGTGAGAATATTATATTCTTGTTACATGGTTTTGAAAGTGAAGTTCCTTTTACTTAAATATGATGACATGCAGAAATATATCTTAAGGCAAAAGTTAAACAACAGCTCATGGAGACCCAGGTATAGAAAGGTTACTAAAAGATGTCTCAGTATTATTTCTGTGTTTATGTAGTTATCTTCAATTTGGTTCCTATCTTTTTAAAAAGAAGATTTGGGTGGATCTGTTAATAAAATCAGGGTCACATTAAAATATTTATTTTTGATAACAGTTGAGAGATCATAAGAAACGTATCCAGACATTTAACTGTTTTTAAAGTATATTCCAGAAATATGCTCTAACAATAATTTAATATTTCATGTGGTTGGCTGCTTTCATGGAGGTCAGTTTTTAATTTTTAAAAGTAGGAAAATGTATTGAGTTCTGACAGGATAACTAAAATTACTGTTTTGAAAAGTATATAATTCTTTTTATAACAATACTTTTAATTTTAAATCAAAAGTGAATGGTTGATTGCAAATATTTTGGTATTACTATTACCAAAAATCAAATAAAGAACATCCAGAACACTATTTTACAAAGAAATTATTCTTAATATAACAAATATTTATTTAGAATGATGTTCTAAAATCTGAGGTTACTTCATGTGATTTCCATATCAATGAGACAGAATAAGAAGTCTGTTATAGGGGCTGGCGCCATGGCTCACTTGGTTAATCACCCGCCTGCAGCGCCGACATCCCATATGGGCGCTGGGTTCTAGTCCCAGTTGCTCCTCTTCCAGTCCAGCTCTCTGCTGTGGCCCGGGAGGGCAGTGGAGGATGGCACAAGTGCTTGGGCCCCTGCACCCGCATGGGAGACCAGGAAGAAGTGCCTGGCTCCTGGCTTCAGATAGGCGTAGCACTGGCCATAGCGGCCATTTGGGGGGTGAACCAATGGAAGGAAGACCTTTCTCATTGTCTAACTCTATCTGTCAAATAAATTTAAAAAATATTAAAAAAAAAAAGTCTGCTACAGAACATGGCTGTTTGTATAGTGCTAACTTCTGTATCTCCTTTTTTTTTTTTATCAGGTATTTTGTCCTAGACCTTATCTTCTGAAAATTGAGAATATTTTCATGATTTAGGTATTTAACAACAAAAGAGACCCAGTAATTTTTTAAAAATCACACAAAGAATGAAATACAGCACAACTTACAATGTGATATATACAAGTAAAATATTATTTGTATTTAATATGACATATTTTACTTAATACTTGGTACAAATAAATTGTGAAGTGTACTATATATCTGTTACTTGCACTGTATTATTTTGTTTATTATTCAATACCTATTATTTTGCATTGTAATAAAGTATAGCGTTTAAGGTGACCTGGAAATGTAAAATTATATTTTACATAAAGATATAAATAATCAGTGTTAGTAACACAATGATCGCATTTTACTTATTGATTTTCACCACCAGTCAGAATTCCCAAAGAACACTGATTACTACAAAAATGTTAAAACAATTTGGAGATACTTGTTTCCGTCTGCGCAATTTTTAACTCACTGAGTAGTACTCGTAAAGCTGCAGATAGTAGGCAATACAGCCCATCGCAGATCATCAATTTCTAGCAGAGTCTGCAAGCAGCAAGGATGCGGTGCATTTTGTGAAAGGCCTGTCAATGTTCCAGCCAGTACATCTGTCATACTGCCTTTCAGTATTAAGTTGCCTCTGATTCATAATATTTGTAAGATTTGCCAATGATAACCACTGCCAGAGTAATTTTCTATTTGTCCACTATGGCCCACAGCACCCTCCGTGTGTCCCAGGGGCTGGCCCGCAGAGACCTGACACCAGGATGTCGTGGTCCAGAACCTCGCATCATCCCCATTCTCCACACGTGAGGTCCACTTAGGCTCCCATTTTAAAGTGAGAATTTTTCAAATGCGTGATTATACAAACAACTTTCAGGAAATTGGGTTGGTTTAAGTATCTGACCATAGAGTTATAGGTAAAAGATCTACTGTACATGTGTTAAGAGTTATTGCCTATAAATTCAGTTATACTCACATTTTTAAGCAGTGTACATGCACAGTATAGCTAAATTTCCGATAAAATCACAGGAAGATGACTAATATTCAGAATTTACAGAAAAATAAAATATATTCACTATTAATATCAAAACCATTACTCACCCTTCTTAGGAAGGGATGTAAGCCCATTAAGTTCTTGTGCATATTGACAGATTTATGAATGAAAGAGAAATGAAACAGAACACAGCATTTGCTAGACGTTGCTTTTAACAATAAGTCCCTACCCTTGGTTGGTATTAACAAGCTTGCTTGCAATGTATTTTTCCCACAAAGAAGACTGTTAAACAGAGCAAAAAGCCAGTTATTTGAGAATACTGTGTTCCAGAGCCTTGATATATTTCATACACAATAAAAACGTTAAAAAGCTTAAAATATGTATTAATATATCATATTGATTTATAGGTGCAGAACTACAACTGTTCTATATTTGATTGTAATATTGATGTGCTTACGCTTGAACTCCAGCTACGTCCTCAGTTAGCAAATCAGTGATTTGAGCAACTGAAAGAAAATCTGGAGAGAGAATCTTCTCATGCTCCTGGAATTCATCATCTCTCTAGAAAAAAAAGAAGTGGCATGAGTTATTTTAGTCATGTTTTACTTATTAAAAACAATGATATCAAATTTTCTTTTTTTTTAAGATTTATTTTATTTACTTGAAAGGCATAGCTAGAGAGAGAGAGAGAGAGAGAGAAAGAGAGAATCTTATCTGCCGGTTCACTCCCCAAATGGCTGCAACAGCCAAGGCTGGGACAGGCCAAAGCCAGGAACCAGAACTTCATCTGGGTCTCCCACATGGGGAGCAGGGGTCCAAGTACTTGCTCCACCTTCCACTGCTTTACCAGGCACATTAGCAGGGAGCAGGATGGGACGCGGAGCTGCCACGACTCAAACTGGCATCCACATGGGATGTAAGTGTTGCAGGCAGCACTTTAACCCATTATGCCACAGCAGCGGCCCCCAAGTTTGTTTTTCTTGTGGTCTAATTGTTGTTAGGAAAAAAATTAAAAACAATAGTCTCCTAGATAAGCATTTCTCTTTTCCATTTTTAAGTAATGGTACCTCTCCTCTGAAAATACAAGTGGCTGGTAGATCTATTTTTGGAGTATATGGGAACTGGGTGATGGTTTTCAATTCTACAACTATTTATTGAATATCTACATATTCATCCTTGAACTTGGGACTGAAGAGGAGGTAAAGACAAGCAGGAGATCCTTGCTAACCTCCAGAAACTTAGTATCTAGTGAGAGAAATACACAAAATTTCTTTAAAATTAAAAAAAGAGGAACATGGTAAGAGTGGCACAATAAATGTGGCTTTTGGTCTAAAAGGAAAGACAAGGACAAGGATAGGACAAAGCAAATTTGTAGAGAGGAGGTCCAGAAATGGGTCTTCTGGATCGACACGGCTAATGCTCCAGGTGAATGAATCTGTAACACTGCTGTAACCAAGACAGAACTGTCAGGGACACGCTCTGGAAATGTCAAGGAGTTCACAGTTCACCGTGATATGACTGAACTGAACTTGGCTAGGAAGTGGGCATTCTGAACAAATTGTAGAAGAACTTGATGATTCAACATTACTTATTGAGTGCTCACAAACTACAAGATGTTGTGCAGGTACTCTTCAGAGCATAACCTGCACAACTGTACATGACACCGCTGTTAGACCACTAGAAACAAGGCTGGAAGGTGATGCTAGTTTCACAGAGGCAAGACGGTGAGTTTTATTTCAGTGGTTGAGTTTAAGACAAACTGCAGATAGCAAAGAAGAGATGTTTAGAGGTCAATTAGAAATGCTGAAGTCAGAAAACTCAAGCTTAAAGATGCTGATTCAGGAATCAACTGCAAGTGTAAGAGTGGATGAGATTGTCCAAATCCAGAGCATGAAGAGAACAGCTGAGAATGGAATATGGAAGGGGATACTAAGAACTACACTAAAATCCAGGATTGTAGGATTTGGGAACACAAGCAGTCAAATGTTTTTCAATTCAACAAATAATTATTGAGTCTTCCAGGTGAATGGGTTCCAATAGATAAGAACATCAAGCGTATTGTTTGTGATAATTGACCATAATATGTTCCAAATTTTCCTTACTCTTTTTCAAGATCAGAAAAACAGAAAACCTAATACTTCATTGACATAATATCCACCATATAATATTATTATATTTTTTATTTTTAAAAGCCTAGTTTAGAAATAAAATACGCTATAGAAATAACCATATTTTGTACTGTAGGATGAGTAAGTTAACCTAAACTAGGTCACGCTATTAAATTATAAATTCATTAGGAAAAAATGTTGTAGTACTTAATTTAATTTCTTGCAACTAGTAGGCATTAAGATACTTGTAAATTGAATTAATTGCACTCAGTCTTTATATAAGTTAGTATTTTGTCCCACAATACATGGACATTTGTTTAAGTGTCTTTTGGTTATATACATTTTTTATTAGCAGTAACATACGATTATTTCTATACTGTCAATTCCATTAGATTGTAAATTCCTTAGAGACAATCATTCCATCTTACTTCTTTTCAAAATTCTGAAGATCCTGATATGTCAACACAGGTTGCTAACGGATGGTCTGAATTCATTTTCATCACATGGTGACATTTTTAGATGGTAGAGCATGATGAAGGCAGATCTTCTAGAAGCCTCAGATCTCACAGTGGTTTGACTACTGATTAATTTTATGACTTAAGGCAAGTCGTTTTAACCTAAATTTGGATTCATATTAAAAATCATTTAATATGTTTTAATACACACAAGATTGCTGTCATTATTAATAATGAATAAAGATACACATGAAAAGCAAATTACAAAGACATTCAGATCAATTTATTTGATTTGAAAAATCTCTGGATAGGGGAAAAGTAGGTCACACAAGAATTATATGAAAGAGAATACAATTATCATAACCTCTTGGATAAGAATAAGTCTAGCTAACATGCCTAATATTAGCGCCTCATTTTTTTACTGAAGCATTGCAAGCTTAAGATGATCACCTGGGTGTTTTTCTTTTGTCTTATATTGTATTACTGGATCCATTGTTAAGGAGATCTCTTTGTTTTTGTGTTGCTTTGCATTAGAAAGAATACTAGGTGGCCAAAAATCTTTACTCTTTCAACAAGTACATTCTGATTTGTTAAAAATTGTAACAGAAAATTCATCAGTAAAATAAAAAAAGGGATATGTAATTATGGTTTTCTCTGTAAAATTACATCTCCAACTAGGAAAATATGTAAGCTAAACTGCACTGCAAACTCATTTTATTCCACCACCTGGTGGATTTGAGCAGCTATTCCAAGAGCAATAAATTGCAAACCTGGTATTATTTGTCAGATCATCTTGCCTTTAATTTTCTCCCCTCTAATGCCACATAAACTTCCCACATTTGTCCAAGGGGTCCTCAAAAACATCATTAAAAATGCACATTATCTTTTAATTTCATTTTCACACAAACCTTTTAGAAGTACCCCCGGATATGATTTTTTTCTAGAATGTGAGATTTCAGAGGCAGCTTTGTATCTACAGTGCTTTATATAAAAAAAGATTCTTAAGAAATGCTTATTTCAAAAAGTAACAGATTTCACCAAAGATTACTAAAGAGGGCTTTCCTAGTCACAGAGAAATACAGCCTGGTGTAGAAAGTCCAGATTTCGAAAGGCTTTTATCAAGCCTGAAAATAAATGAATTAAGATGCAGTGCTGTATTGAGTCATGTTGCAGCCTGAGGTAAAAAGGAAAATCGTCAACACTGATCCTGCCTTTATTTAAAATTTTGATCCATCTTGGATTTTTGCATTGATGCTCATTTTTAAGGTATTGCATTAAAATGTGATTTGTCTGGATTATAGGAATTCTCCTTAAATCTTTGTGCCCAAAGTGAGTCTTGCTATGGAGCCAATTAAGAAAAAAGGACAAGAAAAGGAAGGAAATAAATGAAATAATAATAAAATAAAAGCAAGAAGTGATGATTTAATGAGCAAAATAAGCGAACCTTGGCTAATATGAATAAGGAATAAAGAAAATAAGTACATGACACATTAAGTATAAATGCATTTGAAAATGTCAAAGAAATTAATGATTTCCTGGGAAAATGTAAGTTATCAAACAGGAGAAACTGAACTTGACCAAACATGAACTCAACTGGAAGTTTACTTTTTACAAACATGCCAGATGAATTTCTGTCTAATAGTTAAAACCACATAAATTCTGTACTAGTCTAATAATTACTGTAGAGAGTTCAGTTTTTAAGAAGTCCATATAGTCCACACACAAAACCCTAAACTGACCAAATTTATTACTAATTACTAATAAATTCAGATGCAAAAATTGTAATTAAAATAGATCCTAGAAAATTTAATCAGGCAATGTACTAAAAGAATAATAAGCTTATCATTAATAGGATTAATTTGAGAGATTCAAGGCTGGATCATCATTAACAGCTCTAACACAATTTTATGTCAAATTAAATTACACAAATTATGATTATATAAATAAATAATAAACAAGCACTTTATAGATCCAGCAGAAAAGCTCTCTGTGAAATGCAAATGGAAAAAATATTTTAAACATGAGGAAGATTATTTGCCAAAATCAATAGCAATTATCATGGATGGTGATGGTGAAATACTAAAGTCATTCTTATGAAAACCAGGAAGTATAAAGCGATTCTGACTAGCAACATTAACATTATTGCACTATAGAGGTCCTAACTAACAGAATAAGGAAATTAAATATTTGGCTTAAATATTAAACATGAGGAAATAAACAATCTTTATTTGAAGACTGTATGATTGCATACCTAAGAAACCTGACAGTGTACTAACATTGCTTCAGTTAAAAAGAAATTTGGCAAGATGATTTATATGAGCATAACATAAATATATGAAAGCCAGTTACTGGGGCTGGCACTGTGATGTAGCCAGATCCCTGCATTCCACATGGGCACTGGTTTGAGTCTCAGTTGCTGCACTTCCAATCTTGCTCCCTGCTAACGCACCTGGAAAAGAAGCAGAGGATGGCCCAAGTCCCTGAAACCCAGATGAAGCTTTTGGCTTTGGCCTGGCACAGTCCTGGCCATTGTAGCCATTTAGGAAGTGAACCAGCAGATAGAAGATCTCTCTCTGTCTCTCCCTCTTTCTCTGAAACTTTGCCTTTCAAATAAATAAATAAATACTAGGGGGGAAAAGTCAAATGCTTTTCTTTCTATAAGACATTAATTAGAAACGGAAATTGGAAAATTGATTTGGTTATAAACATAATAGGAAAGAAAACTTCCTAGAGGAATCTTTCCAAATTACATTTTAAAGCTGAATATAAAATGGTATGATATTGACACAAGAAGGGACAAGGTTGTCGATGGACAATAAAGGTTCCAAAAAATTGTTTTGTAAACATAAACAAGGGGACTTTAAAGAGTTCATGGAAACTGGAATTCAAAGATGTTTATTTTGGTGCAAAAATTTTTTGAAATCCAAACATAGTTTTTTTCATAATATTCATTCCCATGAACTTTTTATATATGCACATGTGTATATATACATAAAATCTGAGAACAAAAATTACATACATACATATCATATATATGATACACATATGTACACTCTTGTATTCTCTAATCTCTTCCACTGATTATTTTGTCCATTCTCATATACATCCATGTATATATAAAATGTTATAGCAACAGTCAGTCCCTTCTCAATGGCTTAATAAATGAAGCTGATATAATTGGTGACTCACCTTTAAAAGGAAACAAAATTAGACCCTCATTTCAAATACCCAAAATACATTTATCAAAAATTAAGCTTAGGCTGGCGCTGTGGCTCACATGGCTAATCCTCCACCTGCAGCACCGGCACCCTGGGTTCTAGTCCCGGTTGGGGCGCCGGGTACTAGTCCCGGTTGCTTCTCTTCCAGTCCAGCTCTCTGCTGTGGTCCGGGAGGGCAGCAGAGGGTGGCCCAAGTGCTTAGGTCCCTGCACCTGCATGGGAGACCGGGAGGAAGTATGCAGCTCCTGGCTTCGGATCCGTGAAGCGCCAGCCGTAGCAGCCATTAGGGGAGTGAACCAATGGAAGGAAGACTTTTCTCTCTGTCTCTCTCTGTCTATAACTCTGTCAAATAAAAAAAAATTAAGTCTAGACTTAATAGAGATTTTAGTAAAATAAAACTTTTTTAAAATGATTTATTTATTTATTTATTTACTTGAAAGGCAGAGTTACAGAGAGGCACAGAGAGAGAGAAAGAGAGAGGTCTTCTATCTGCTAGTTCATTCCCCGAATGGCAGTGACAGCCAGAGCTGAGCCGATCCACAACCAGGAGCCAGGAGCTTCCTCCAGGTCTCTCACATGGGTATAGGGTCCTAAGGACTTGGGCCACCCTCCACTGCTTTTCCAGGCTATAGCAAGAGAGCTGGATCAGAATTGGAGCAGCCGGGACTTGGACTGGTGCCCATATGGGATGCTGGCACTGCAGGCAGTGGCTTTACCGCTATGCCACAGCACTGGGCTTAAAACTTTAAATATTAGCAAAAGATTGAAGATGATTTGTTCTTTGCTACCCGAAGGATAATATGGAAGACAGAGAAAGACAAAGATTTTTAAAACAAGGCAGCCCTGAGACAAATGGTGAGGAGCAAGATAAGCCTAAATGTTTGTTACTATTGCCATGCCCACAGCTAGTAGTTGCCATAGGTTCTCAGTACCTGCTAAATACTAGTACTAGATACTAACATTTTGAGATGCATTAGCACTTTCTTCTCAAAAATATTTTAAGAGACTTTTATTTACATCATCCCATAGCCTACAGTTTGACTATACTATTAGTCACTATGTGTTTATTCATATTGAATTATTCATAATTTCAATAAATACTTCCTGAATGATACTGAAATTACAGAAACCTAATCATTTCGTTCCTCACCTTGAGCCCAAGTTTTCTCACAAATCATCCAATGATGGAGTTGAGTCTGTTTCTATACTCTGTAGGAACCATTTAGTGTATAGAAAATTGTCTACTGCTGTCTCCTGGCCACACTGACTATCTCTATGACAAGTAACACCAACTTTCTATTCAGGATTAGATGTGCTCTTGTCTTTATAAAGCCCCGAGTATTCTGAGTAAATGTCACGTATTAAGAGAGGTGATAACAATTTAACAGGTATCATTCAGAAGAAGCAATTGGGAAATAATACTTTGCATTTTCCATTAGGACACTGATGTGAATTGAAGTATATTTCTTTTTAAAATTTATTATTTACTTATTTTCATTTTATTTGAAAGAGAGAGAGAGAGAGAGAGAAACAGAGAGAGACTGAGAGAGAAGAAAGAAAGAGATCTTTCACCACTGGTTCACTCCCCAAGTGCCCACAGCCCACAATGGCTAGGATGGGCCATGCAATAGCCAGGAGCCTGGAATTCAATCCTGAGTCTCCCACCTGCATAGCAGGGACTCAAATAGTTGAGCCATCACCTGCTTCTTCCAGGATGTGTATTGGCAGGAAACTGATCAGAATAAAAGGAACTGGGGCTTGAACTAGGTACTCCTATATACTACTTAAGTGATTATATTTCCTAAATAACATTTTTGAATATATTGAGAAAGTCAGTTTGTGAACAAACTATCAATAGAAGATTGATCACTGAATTCTAAGTATGCATGTATAAACTTTCATTTACACATCTATACATAGCAAACATTTATTTTCAGATTTTTGTCATTTTCTCTGTTTTTAAGCATTTATACCAAATGTCTCTCAAAAGTTGGGCCTTACCTTTTAAAGGGATGCATATTACTAAAGACTCTGGAATGCTCATTCCTAAAGCTGGCAAGCCAAACTAATGCAATGTCACAGACAAAATTATTTCCCTGGCTATGCATCTACTGTCTGCTTGTTCACAGAGTAGATGTTAGTTTATGATTACCACCTTTCCTGGCATACGTCAGACCACCCATGATTATAATTACAGTCGTTATCACAGTTTTTCAAATGCTTACTATGTGATTGGGTTAATCATTTTTATTCTATATTTTGGCCACAAACAACACATGGGAAACCTTAGACTACTGGAAGCTTATGCTTTATTTCTGATAGATTCGGCAGGAAAAGAAATATTACAATACTGCTTGGCTCAGCTGACTAGTGGTCTACTGGCTAAGTCAATTTGAAAACAGAATTTATTAGAAATGACCCCATAAGGGAATAGGTCCCAGGGGATCAACTCTGCAAAGATTTGGATCTGAGAAAAACCTTTCCGCATCTAACTAAAAAGCTGTAGCCTTGGGAACAGACTACAAGAGAGGGTCTTGCTGTCTTTTCCCTAGAACTTCTGAAATCCCCATTCAGCACAAATGGGTGGCAGGCAGGACTCATCATTCTAATAAATGACAGAGCTCTATAGAGCAACTGTCTGCTCCATGGACTACAGGAACTTTGTTTTCACAGAATGGAAAACAGAATTTTCACCATGCAGCATTATTAACGTGTTATCTTGGGCAGATGAGTACTGAAAAGTGAGTCCGAATTACAACGTGATTTTCCCTATTATAAACAACTCAGGATACTGAGAATAACATGAATTGTGTGTCAAAGAGAATACCTGGTCCTCCAAGAAGTTAGCAAATATACAAGCTGACAATCCTGAGGTGGTAGATAATTATCTAGGGTCTCTTTTCTGTGAACCATGAAGCATCTTTACAATTTTAAAAATATATATGGTTTTCTTTTAATGTAAGTGCAAATTCATTAATACCCCAAATTATCAGTCTACTAAGAAAGACAACATCTACTTGGATAAATATGTTTATGTATACACTGACAATTGTGCATTATTCTAAGTTTTTGTATATGTTTAAACAACACAATTTAATTAGGAAATTTCCTATGCTACTTTTGAAATTCTATTACTTACATCCCAGATCACAGGGGAGTAACTGGCTTCCTAACTGGTTTATCACATTACAATGTACTTTTAACGCATGCTAATTTCAAAAGGCTCATCTGAGCTTCCACATGCCTTAGTGGTCTGCACACAGTTAAGGAGAGGGAGCTGCACCGCGAATGACTTGCACATCTCTGATCCAGGCACAGAATTACTGGCTCTGTGTGTTTCTTTGCTTATAAAATTGCAGCTAATACTTGTCTTCTGCACAAAGAATGCTGTTTAGACTGACTGACAAGGGAGCCAAGCCAAGCAATGTTAATTAAGACACTGTTCACCTTCAAAGCCTTAAATAAACCAAAGGGGGAAGAAAACTTTTTAGGAACTGTAAGATAGATTCAGTGTGTGAAGACCTAAATATTTTTGGCACTATCTGGAATGCAGATATGTTTGTTCTTTATTAAAATCTCAGATTATTAAGTGTATGAGTAGGGCTACCTAAAACCTATTTATTAGAGTTGGTTTGGGGAGACGCCTACAGAGAACACAGAACACTTCTTTATGTTACCCAGGAGATTACAGGGGTCCCAGGAGGTTAAATGACTTTTCTAAATGCACGTGGACTATGAGCAGCTTAATCACAAGGCCGGTTTTCACGCCGCTGTCCTTTGCCTTCTCTTAATACTGTATTTGTTCAGAGAAACGACACAAAAACATGAAGACCAAGCCCCGCCTTCTAACATTATTCAATCCATTACCAAGGATCATGATGCCTTTTGGACAAGTCTCAAATAGGGACCGGTCCATTTTAAAGTGTGAGATCACTTTATATATATTTTTTCCACTTAGGTAAAAACATGTGTCTGTGAGGTAATTTGGCTACAGAACTGTCGGGACCAAGAACTAATACCACTTACGACTTAAAGCACAACCGAGCGCTGAGGCTGGACCGGTTGGAAGGCGGACCCCAGCGGCGGGCGCTAAGGAATCCCGGAACTGTTCCTACTCCCACCCCGGGGCCACCAACCCAGGCAGGACACCTGCCGCGTCGGGTCTGCGGCGCCTCGCCGGGGGCAGCAGGCCTTGGCCTCCTCCGCGGAGTCCGCGGGAAGGGCGTGCGGGAGCTCAGAAGTCGTGGGACCCAGATGACTATGGCAAAGGGGCGGCGTACCTCCGACTCGGGCGTGGTTCCCGCTGGGGTCAACCCCAAGGGGGTCGTGCCCACAGGAGTCGGCCCCACAGACGTCGCCATGTTGTCTCAAAGGGAAGCGGCCCCTGGTCTCCTAGGCAACCGGGGTGGGGCCAGCGTCGCGGGGCCCCGGAACGGATCCCCAGGGAAAGCGGCTCCCGGACCTGGAGCCTGCGGCTGCCTGGGAAGTGGCTGGGGACCGGGCAGTAGGAGCTGGGGGCCAGGTGGGAGACAGGCTGGAAGCTGTGAGTCGTCTGGTGGAGGCAGACTTGGACCTTTTAGAAAGAGTTAAGTGTGTGTGTGTGTGTGTGTGTGTGTGTATGAGAGGAGGCTGGTGAGATTTAAATAGCAGTAATTTATTTTTTTCAAGAGCGCTCCCCTCAGCTAGTTCACTCCCCAAATGCCATCAAAGACGGGGCGGGCATGCCAGGTCACGCACGTGGCTGACAGGAACCCAATTATTTGAGCTATCACCGCTGCCTTTTGGGGTCCACATTACCAGGAAGCTGGAATCAGGAGCCAGAGCCAGAAACCCCACCCAGAACAAGTCCCATCGTCCTAACCAAATAGGAGTCATTTAAATGAACTAGTATATGTGAAAGTGCCTAGTGCTGGCCGGCGCCATGGCTCACTTGGTTATTCCTCCGCCTGCGGCGCCGTCATCACCTATGAGCAGCAGGTTCTAGTCCCGGTTGCTCCTCTTCCAGTCCCGCTCTCTGTCGTGGCCCAGGAATGGCCCGGGAGGGCAGTGGAGGATGGCCCAAGTGCTTGGGTCCCTGCACCCGCATGGGAGACCAGGAGGAGGCACCTGGCTTCTGGCTTCGGGTTGGTGCAGTGCGCCAGCCATAGCGGCCATTTGGGGAGTGAACCAACAGAAGGAAGAGTTTTCTCTCTGCCTCTCTCTCTCACTGTCTAACTCTTCCTGTCAAAAAAAGAAAGAAAGTGCCTAGTGCTAGATGACTGCAAGTTCTCTCAATCAATATTAAAGTGAACTATTTTACTGGCACTTTGGTCATGGATTGATATCTGATATTAAGCAATTATAGTAGTTTTCAAGATCTTGTGATTGCATTGTGGTCATGTTTAGAAGGGAGAAAAATCTTATCTTTTAGAGACACCTACTGAACAATGTGGTAATGATAATGAAATGATAAAAGTCTGAGGGCACTGGAAACAAGTGGAGGTAGAAAGATGAATCGAGGCTGGGTATCTAGGGGCTGGGATCCCGGTCAGTACTACTCTTTCTACTGGTGTTATGTTTGAACATTGCCATAATGAAACTTCCAAAATGGGTATGTTTTGTGGCAGTATGAGTATTCTTGGCTTTTCTGGAAGATCAGTGCTGGCAATGAAAGTGAAATCCACCTGGCTTGTTAATTATTGACTACACAGTGCTATGCAGGATGCTTACTGTCAGAATCAGACGTTACTTAAGTGCTTCAGGTTCCCTATCTGTAAAGTGAGATAATAACAGTATTGACCTCAAAGCATCACTTTGAGGATGTAACAGGTTAATATATATATATATGGAAATCTTTAGAACAGACACCTAGTAGTGGTCTGTAACTGTTTGGTATTGGTAGTTTTTTATTAGTAATGTGCTCTGACTTTCATCAATCCTAGGCACAGCTGGCAGGATAGTATTTTATCACGTACCTGCCTTTTATATTAACCCATTGTCTTTCAGACAAAATCTTAACAGGCTAGTTTTCTACAACCTCATGAAAATTGTGCCTTTCCTTCCAGTTGTCTTATGATTCAAATTATATGCCTAATTTGTACCACCAACCTGTGTTTAGAGTTTTATATGACTCAGCTTTTCAAGTGCGTTACAGCATTCCTCTTTTCTTGACATTTTCATTGCTAAAAGACCTGGTTTAGTTCTCAGTATAAAACATCCACTCAACAATGACTTTCATCCCGTTTTAAACTTCTTAGAACGTCTTCAATTAGTGAAAACATAGTCAATTTTTAGTGATTACCAGAGTTAATGCCAGAGCCACCACCTTCTAATTCATCACAATACTTAATGTTTTGTTTTGTTCTGATCTCTGCTCAAGAAATTGAAAATCATTGGTCACCTTCCAAGAGGTAAGACTGCTTCACATTCTTTCAATTTAGTGTTTGGTAAAGCAGTCAAGTATTTATTTCTTTAAATTGTAGTTCTAGTTCCCTCAAAGATCGAGTTATTTTGGGAGACTTTAATTGTTCTGCCATTTTTTGATAATTTTTAGGTTTCCTGGCCCCCTCTCAGGTTGTAGACCCCAGAACTAGGCGGAGTATTCCCATTAAGGATGAAATCAATCCTCACAGGAAAAAGAATGCTACCTTGGGGGGCAAGATATTATTACATAGAAATTCCAATTTTACTTCAATGTATTTGTAATGTATTATAGAAGTCAGTTTTGAAGAGGTAATTTAATTTTATGGGGCACAAAGTTTTTGCTCAGTAAAGAGTGGTGTAGAAAAGCCATTAGCTTGAAGGTTATTTTTAATTTGCACAAGTTGAAGCTGATTTTAGTTCACCACTCCTTTCACAGGGAGTTGCCAAGAAGAGATACAAATAACAGTAGGTGATCGACTTTTTCATGGAAAGGTCATTCAGTCTTCCTTTTCAAGTCTCTTTTGAAAGTAAAGGGTTCTAACCAGTCTGCAAAATTCTACTTATTATCTTAGTTTATTGTTTTAGAGCTGAAAAAAAAGGAAACATGTATCTTGTAGTTTACCATTATTTAGAGTAACATGGAGTTGCTTGCTATTATTGTTTGATTAATCAGATTGACACCTGTTCTAATGAAAATATTCCAATATAGACACCTATAACCCTGTAGCTAGCACATTTTACTAATGGAATGAGCTTTTCTTGAAGAGAGGCATCTGCATAACTTTCCCAGTTCAATTATTGGATGGATATTTAAAACAAAGTACACTTTTAAGAACTAGAGAAAAATTCAGGAAAGGGCTAGATGATTTTTGAAATTTTTTTGTTTATTTGAGAGAAGACTGAGAACAAAGAAGGAAGGAAGGGAGGGAGAGAGGGATGGAGGGAGGGATGGAGGGACGGAGGGGGGAAGAAAGGAAGGGAGGGAGGGAGGGAAAGAAAGAAAGAAAAAGAAACACTTTATCTGCTGGTTTACTCCCTCAAATGCCCACAATCTTGGGGGTGAGCCAAGGCCAAAGCCAGGAGCTGGGAACACAACCCAGGTCTTCCAAAAGAGTGACAGGAGCCCAGTTACTGGAACCATCACTGCTGCATACTAGGGTCTCTATTAACAGGAAATTTGAGTCAGGGGCTGGAGCCAGGAGTCAAACTCAGGTATTCCAGTGTGGGAAGTGGGCACCTTAATAGCTAATGGCTGAGCACCCACTCCCAGGAAGGTGTTAAATAATGTTAGGAAGGCTGTCAGTGCTCTGGTGTGACAATACATGGTCAGCCGTACTGATGGTGAGAGCTATCTTCATGAGGTGGTTACACTTTTTGACTCTACTCTTCATGGTTCCTGGCAACTGGCATATTTTAAGTATTAATGAGATTCTTCAACAATAAATCATATACTGTCCCTAATAAGATTAATGACACATTCATAGTTCAAACACTGATCCCTGAGATCTCTAATCCATTAAGTGACACCTATGTTTTTTTAAGAGGATCACACTAGAATAATTCCAATTTGTCCTTTAAATGTAAAATGTTACCTTAACAAAACACATTTAGGCATTGATATAATAGTGTAAATGCATTCTAACAGTAACTAATTATTATTGGGCATCAAGTGGGGTAATGCTTTCTAATACTCATATGGTAATATTTTTGACATTATTTATATAATTTTCTTTCCCGTCTCATTTTGGGTTCATTTGTTAGTCATTTTCTCTGTAGTCATTCATTTTACAGCTGATCCTTCTGCTCTTCAGATGAAAATTCTGTCTTTTTGCAAGTCAGGAAATACTATATTTTCCTAATCCAGAGATCTCCTTAAGATCATTTTGCATCCTGTTCCGTTCCTTCTTGGGCAACTCATTGAAAATGTAGTCTTCTACTCAATACCTCTCCATAACTACTCCATGCCTTTTATCAGTCTCTTACCTCGTTTGCTCTTCTAAAGCAGTCCTCTGAAGCTTGGCCACTGGTTCCTGCCTTCTTTTGTGTATGGACATCCTCTGTCTGTCATATCCACTCTCTGTCCTTCTCCATCTGGCCTTGTGCCCTAGAAGACCAAGTTTTTTGGGCTCCATCGGCTGCATCTGCCACATTTGTTGCCCTCAGGCTTTTGGCTGGGTTTTGGCTATGCAAGAAGGAACAGAAAGAAGGAGGGTAGAAGAGTGAGATCAGGTCATTTATTTTCCCAGTTCCTTACTTGCAGGATAACAGTAGTAACTGGATTCCTATTCAAAAGGTCTTCAAGGCCACAGCCTGTCCCTCAGTGTCTTTCCAATTACAGCTTTCTCTGGCTTGAGGTAACCATCTCTCTCCTTATCCCTTCACACCTAAGGATGATAATGGCTCCTCCTGCTGTTAGCCCTGGCATGCTGCACCATCCCCTGTGCTATTGTCTACAAAATTTTTGTCAGTTACTGTCTTTGTGCCATCTGTTTCCTGATGGAATATTGACTGCTATCAGCGAAAAAATTGCCTCAAAAACTTTTAAAAATAGAGTAAGTCTGGCTTGATCAACACTATTGTTATTGCCTACCATTTAGTGGTTATGCATTGTGCATTGTCTGTAGGTGATCCTGGGTACTGACTGTGGACGTCCTGAACAATTATCTAGTTAGGCTGCACTCCAGCCACCCCATAGTCCAGCTGGAGGGCATGTACTCAAGATCAGGTGTCCTCAGGATTGATGGGGGATGGGGGCAGGGGGGTAAACTACCCACAGGGCCTGTGTTATCTATGTCCTGGTCAGCTGGCTATCTCAGACAGCTTTTGTACATTTCTGGTTGCCCAAATCCTAGCCTTGCAGACTGTGTCGCTTCCCTGTTTTCAAAAATTTTTTCAACAGTTTCCATATAAAATGACCAAAGAACAGATCACCTGGGCCTAGGGGTGCCTCTCTGAATGATGGCAATTGGGCAGGAGAGGAAAAGTGCCTTCTTGTTTTCTTCTTCTTGATCTTGGCCTTAAAGCTTTGACCTCTCTCAGTAAAGCCTTATCCCATGCCATGTGATGTTATGAATTTTTCCAGAAACCAGGATGGATGGAGCAGAATTACAAGTATGTTTGTGCATCATGGATTCACTTGTCCCGGCACATTCAGATTTATAATCCATATTTGTACCCAAGTTATGTTAATTATTTCCATTCCCAAATTATTCTTTATTGCAGTATTTATGTTAGTATTTTCATCACTCCTTTTATGCTTCAGTGGGCCATTTTAAAGTCATCCATCCATAATTATGAACTGGTAATTTAATGCAAAATTAAAAAAAAACAGAGTTAACAAATCTGAGCAATGACATGTATATGGGTGTTATATGAAAATGTTTCAGCTGAGAAAAAACTACACTCTATTTTCAGAATGTTAGCTAAGGCAGAGTGACCCAAATTCCTGAAGCACAAGCAGAATCTGCAAACACATGATTTGAACTAGCCATAAAGAATTTTTGTAAAATCAAAATATATTCTATGCTTTAAATTTCTAAAATGTGTATGAGCAGATTTATTTCACTGGAAGTACTAAAACTTCTGAAACTGCCTAAAAGTCACTGGTGCCACTTAATTAATGACAGGGGACTCCACTGCTCTTTGAATGAAACGTTGACAAAATCTCTCCTGGGAAATTCTGGGAAGTGTCTCAGTGAGCAAGTGTTGCTACCTTCCTTGGGCAACCTCTTGCTCCTCTCTACTTTAAGATATAGCAATGCTGCTTTTTTTTTTTTCTGCTTTACCTAATAGCTTTCTTGGAAATTTTGTTAGAAGGAAGGCGTTTGAGATGCAAAAAATTTGAAAGTCACTAGAAAATCTCTAAGGAAACTTCATTTTAAAAATCCTATTATAATAATTTTCCAAAGCATGCATTGCCTGAGACATTCACTTTGGCAAATATGCAGTATTGCTGTTATTAAACATTTCTGGTTCATATGCATGTTGATAATCCCAGGGAGGAAAAATAACACACATAATTACATGTAATGATCACAGTCACAGTAAGAGGGAGATAGGATTTGTTTTGCAGATGAGGGCATGAAAGCTCAGAGGGCCCAAGCAACTGACCTAACGTCTCATGGCTAAGTGTGCTGCATGTGGGTGCAGGTGAGAACTGGTCCTTAAGATTCCTGTCACTCTGCCCACCAGGTCACACCACCTCACGTGGAGCGCTGCATGGGGCTCTCAAGAGCCTGGGTGGGCAGATAGAATTTATCTCTAGAGACTTTCTGTCTCCCTCTCAATGCCTCTCATCTCCTGTCCTCATATCCCCAGTGCCTTTGCAATAATTATTCATTCATTTAGTGTTTTACAGTCAGCAGGTTATCAACCCAGGTATACTGTAATAACTACAGGATGAAGTGATATGGCTTAGCACACAAATGAGTGTTTATATTCTATTAGGAGACTCTTGAAGATGGAAAATTCTTTTGTATCTCAGATGAATGAGGCTTTCATGGAAGGTTACTCAGTTATAGGATTTATATTGTGGAAATAGGAGGTCTTCTCTGGTACGTCCTTAGATCTCATCTTAGAGATAGGTTTTTTTTTTTTTTTTTTTTTTTTTTTTTTTTTTTTTTTTTGACAAGCAGAGTTAGTGAGAGAGAGAGAGAGAGAGAGAGAGAGAGAGAAAGGTCTTCCTTCTGTTGGTTCACTCCCTAAATGGCCACCTCGGCCGGCGCACCGCACTGATCCAAAGCCAGGAGCCAGGTGCCTCCTCCTGGTCTCCCATGTGAGTGCAGGGTCCAAGCACTTGGGCCATCCTCCACTGCCCTCCCTGGCCACAGCAGAGAGCTGGACTGGAAAAGGAGCAACCAGGACAGAATCCAGCGCCCTGACTGGGACTAGAACCCGGGGTACCGGTGCCTAAGGTGGAGGATTAGCCCAGTGAGCAGCGGCACCAGCCAGAGATAGCTTTATTCTACCTATTCTAATATTCTAATGTTGGAAGCTGCTCTTAATATTGTCTTCCATTGTCCACAGCATCTGTAACAGTGCTTTGGTAGGCATCCAATCAACAGGTAGAACATGATGATAAATAAGTGAATTTGTAAACAGAAAATATTCTTGTAGGGGCCAGAGCTATGGTGTAGCAGGTAAAGCTGCCACTTGCAGTGCCAGCATCCCATATGGGCACCAGTTCAAGACTCAGGTGCTCCACTTCCAGCTCTCTGCTATGGCCTGGGAAAACAGTAGAAGATGGCCCAAGTACTTGGGCCCCTGCACCCACGTGGGAGACCTGGAAGGAGCTCCTGGCTCCTGCAGATTGGCCCATTTGCATCTGTTGCATCCATATGGGGAGTGAACCAGAAGATGGAAGAGCTCTCTCTCTGCTTCTGCCTCTCTGTAATCCTGCCTTTCACATAAATAAATCTTTTTTTAAAAAAGAAAATATTCTTGTAGCTAAGGTTAGTCCCAATTTAAGTACAAGGTGGCAAATTTAAATATTATTTCTCTGTATCACCAAAAGGCCTATGCATATTGTTCACAGATAAAATGCATTTTATGTGCCTTAAAGTAGTTAGATGAGTTAAGCATCTAACTACAGAAATTCATAGTGTTGTTGTTCAGCTTTCAGAATATTGCAAGAAATGATCATGGGATTTTCCATTTAATCATATAATAGAAGAAAATGAATTTTGTGGGAGGAGGGCTGATTGTCTATGAATGCTGGAAGGCTAGGTCTGTAAAGAGCATGAGCTGTTTGATATGTAGTATTTCTTTTTTTTTTTTTTTTGACAGGCAGAGTGGACAGTGAGAGAGAGAGACAGAGAGAAAGGTCTTCCTTAAAGTAGGTCACAGCCTATTGGAAAGTAAGGGTTGGTTTCTTGAAAAAATTCATTTATTTTTGTATTTTTATTTGAAAGTAGAGTGATATGAGAGAGAGAGAGAGAGAGAGAGAGAGAGAAAGTGAGAGAACAAGCAAACTATCTTCCATTTCCTAGTTTACTCCTCAGATGGAAGCCAAAGCCATGAGCCAGGAACTCCATCCAGGTCACCCATGTAAGTGACAGAGATCTAAGTACTTGAGCCATCATCTGCTGCCCTCCTCCACCCACCCAAAGGGTGCACATTAGCATGAAGCTTTATCAGAAGCAGAGGCACGAATCAAATCCAGGTACTCACCACATCACAACACCTGCCCCCAACTTGCTTGTTATTTTGATAAACACATCATGCCCATTATGGTTCTACCTGGAGGCCACCAGTATCCAGGGAGACATAGCTTGAGTGCAGGGTAGCATAGTGAACCTTGTCAAGTGAGGTTTTTGCCTAGCTAAAGTAATCTTAGGAAAAATGCTTTTGTTTTCATGCATTATATATGATACTTGGAAAATATTTAAACAATTCTGTATGCTAAGGCACATAAACTAGAATGTTTGCACAGGAAGACAAAAATAGAAGACTGGGATAAAAGAAGGAAAGGGAAGATGGATGGCAGAACAGAAGTGATGTTCAGACTTAGGGGAGATGAAATGGAGTCAAATAGAAAGTTGAGTTGAAACCAATATGCCATTAGATTATAATTCCGTCATTAGGAATGAGCCCATCTGAGATTCGTCCAACATGTTCTGTTTGTTGTAGAATTACCTTGGTATTTAGTAGGAGAGTTGCTATTACAGTGTTTTTTTTTTTTTTTTGATCTATATCCTCCAAACAAATGTCACTTTGATTTAAGACTGTTTTTCTGTTGATCAGTAGACACTTAAGATACTTGATGCCATGGCCATAGATATAGAGTGGACCAAGACAATTTGAGTACAGTTCAGCAGCTAAATTAGATAGCAGAGATATATTGAAAACATAGCCTTCTAAAAGACCTGCAGGTTACTCTCACCTAGCATCCCCTCAAAAAGACTGGCCATTCCAAGGGGCCAGCACTGGGGCATAGTAGACTAAGTCTAAGGCACCAGCATCCCACAAGGACTCCAGTTCTTGTCCTGGCTGCTCTTCTTCCAATCCAGTTCTCTGCTGTGGCCTGGGAAAGCAGTAGAGGATGGCCCAAGTCCTTGGGCCTTTGTACCATGTGGGAGACCCAGAGGAAGCTCCTGGCTCCTATCTTTGGATTGGCTCAGCTCTGGCCATTGCTGCTATTTGGGGAGTGAACCAGTGGATGGGAGACCTTTCCCTCTGTCTCTTGCTGTGTCTGTAACTCTGCCTCTCAAATAAATAAATAAATCTTTAAAAAAGAGAAAGACTTTCCATTCTTGAGGTGGCCGCCTTCTCATCACATCTTGGCCATGCTCAACAGCAGTCACACAACTCAATGGACTTCCTAAGTGGTAGACTCCATGGTGTAGGTTACAAGTCCCTAAGGTAAAACCCATCAATCAGAGGTCCAAGGTTCAAGAGTTCAACAAAAGGCAGGGTACGCTTCTGATTTCTTGTTAACGTGTGTCCTCTGGAACCAATTGGCAAAATTGTTATTCCTCTCTTGATTAGATAATGACTAAACCATTTTTCTTTCGATATCCAAGCTTTTGGAACAAATCTACCCAAATCATCTCCAACAGCAGTATATGCTATGTTCTGCCTGGATCAAGGAGATCCTGTAAATTTAACTTCCCTCTTTGCCTAGGGAGTTGTCTCCTTTGATCCCTAGTAGAGCCCTAAATCACAGGGAGTGCTAATGAAACTTGATTGGGCTGTCTCCGAATATAGGGACCAACTCCATATTAAAGCCTTGCATCTAACTCCACCTCTAGTGATGATTGCTTACTTACATGAAGTGCCTTCAAAAAGTTCATGGGAAGTGTATATTGTGAAAAACAAAAATATGCCTGGATTTAAAAATATTTTTTGAATCAAAATAAACTGATCTTTTTCATTGCATTTTCTGCAAACTTTTTGATGTATCCTATTACTATTATGTAGGTAATAGGAACAGAAAAGGGAGTATGAGGAATTTTCTCCACAATTTAAGATAATTTAAAATAACTGACAATGTGTATGGAGGCATTTTCTTATTATTTATTCAACCAACAATTTTTTATGGGCTACTGTATAAATGTCAGACACTATTCTAAGCACTCAGTCAACAGAAGAGACAGAAACTCTTTGTCCTCTCAGAAATTCCATTCTAGTGAGTCATAAACCTAGATTCTATTTCAAGATTTAAGAACTCGCTAATTATTATTTTGGAAGGCTTTTTGTCTCTGTGAGTCTGAGATGTTAAGATCTACAAAGAGCCTGATATTATATGTGATTTTTTTAAACTGGAAATCATATCCTGTTGCCTGATGGTTAAGAGTTTGTTTAGAAAGTGGTAAGAGCAATGGAAGAAAAAATAGAGCAAATTGAGGAGGATCAAAAGTGTGGGGTTGGATATTCTGCAGCTTTACACAGGATGGTCAGGGGAGGCCTTGGCAAAGAGACAAGAATTGAGCAAAATCATTATCATAACTAGTATTCCAGTCAACTGTCTTTTGTGCACAACCTTTCTTAAACTTTACAACAGATGTGGTCACTGAAGTTTAAGTAAGTCAATTATTTATCCAGTGTTTTGTGTAAATTTTAAGGAGAGGCAATAGAATTTAAATTCAGGTCTATCATATTAAAAACCAAGTTACAGTATACTGTACTGGGTCTCAAAGCAGTTGTTTCCACACTGAATTTGGAGGTTTTGCTATGATTTGATTTGGCATTAGTTTATTAAAATGTCCATAGTTAGCCATATTTTCAAACTACATTTAAAAGGATACATTCAAATATACTGTAATCCACATATTAACATATTTGAGGGCCTCAAACTACTGAAGTATGTGTTAGGCACTTTTGCACATATGCGACCTTTTTGCATCTCTGTGCACTTGCAAAGGGTATAAATGTTTCATTGGCTAGGAATGTTTTAATTTTGAATGATTGGAAAAAAATTCAGATCTTAGCAGGTCTATTTGCATAAACTAGTAAAACAGCTCAAGTGTAGCATAGACTAGATCACGTCCACCTGCTGGTTCCATGTTTGCATTTTAGTGGAAACATCAACTTATTAACAAGGGAACCCTTACATATGTATATAACGTTGTACTAAATGTCATTCTAGTACTGTCTGTTAGGTTTTGGTGCTTCTTACCTAATATTTGAGAAAAGTTGAGATATAATCAGTGACTAAACCTTGATGTTATTTTAAGCTCTGAATTTACCTTAGTTGAGGAGTTTCTAAAACTAGCTGGGAAGGTTTTGTTTTCTCTCTGAACTACCATTTGCAATTACTTATGTTGACATTTGTCAGTGTTTTAATACTAAGAACATTGAAAAAATTTGATGTTGAGATGACATGGAAGAGTCTCATTATGCTAACATTTATAGTAATATATGTTGTAATAAGAAAATATGTATTTATAACATTTCAATTATTTACCTACTGAAGCTTCACTTTTAAAAAATTTGCAGGGGAACATGGGCATTGTACATAGTGCTGAAGATATTGTTTAGGGGATGCTTGTTTGGCACAGAACTTAAGATGACTCTCAGGTAACCCATATCCCATATCTGACTGTCTGAGTTCGAGTCCTAGTTCTTTTGAATTCAGCATCCTGATAATGTGCTCCGTGGGGGGCAGTGGGTGATGGCCAAGTCCTTGGGTCCCTGCCACTCATGTGGGAGACCTTCGTTGAGTTCAGGCTCCTGTCTGGCTTGGCCTAACTCTGGATGTTGCTGGCATTTGGGTAGTGAACTAGGGTATGGATGATCTCTCCCTTTCTCTGTCTCTCTGCCTTTTAAATAAATAAAAAGTATGTAAAATTTAAATAAAAAAGAAACTTCTCAGGATGCCTGCATCCCATGCCAGAATGTTTGGGTTTCAGTCACAGCTCCACTCCCCATTACAGCTTCCTGTTAATGCTTGAGTAGGTGGTGGGACTGGGTCCCTGCTACCAATATGGGAGACCCAGATGGGTTCCTGGATCCTAGCTTCAGGTTGGCTCAGACCCAGCTGTTGTAGGCATTTGGAAAATAAACCAGTAGATGGAAGACCTCTGTCTCACTGTCTCTCTCTCTATGTCTATCAAATAGATGGGTAAATAAATAAATAAAAAGTTTAGCTGGAAGGAATATAGCTTGAAATCCACAGAAAGATTCTAAAGTGGCAACTATGTAAGGAAATAGAAAACAGCACAGCCTGTGCCCATAGTTGCTCAAAATGAAACCAAATAATATTATTTATTTTGTAAATATAAATAGTCAAATGACCAAAATAATTTGTGGCTTTTCTCACCTACTTTAATCAATATGATTGTACCATTAAGGAAGAACATTTTGAAAAACTTAACAATTTCATTATTCAGTCATTGACTTCAGGTGACTATACTTACAGACCATTACTGCTGAGATGGTGGTGGTAAAGGGAAAATTCAAATGTTGGTGCTACTGCTATGTCCACAGACCCTCCATCATTGCACCCTCTTGCAGACCCAAAAGTAAGATTCATCTTGTCTGAGTGGAATGTAGTTGTCTTGCCAGTGATTTAAGAAACATGCATTCTTACTGCCATTTTCTTCATTACCACTTTAACAACTAGAATGAATTATCTTCTGTGGCCGATGAATACATTCAGGATGGTTTAATTTATGTAGAAATCATGTCTTCATGTAGGGAAATGAAGATATCAAAATTAACCAGGGACTAGCATTTGGCCTGGGGGTTAACACACCCATGTCCCAGAATGGAGTGCCAGGACTCTGGCTTCCTATTAATGTGGACTTTTGGAAGTAGCAGACAATGGCTCAAGTGATTGGGTTCCTACCATATAGGTGGGAAGCCTGGATTGATTCCTAGCTCCTGGCTTCAGCCACAGCTGCAGCTGTTGTAGGTGTTTTGGGGGTGAAGCAGTGAATGGGAGCTTCCAGTTTCTCTTTTTCTGTTTATCTCTCGCCCTGTCTCAATGATTCTCAACAACAACAAAAAAAGTCATCCCTGAACTTATTTTGTAATGAATGATTGGAATTACTGACATGAATGTGGGATAATAAAGAATAAAAAAAAAATTAAGAAAAATAAGCATCAGTTTAAGTGGGCACATCTTGAAAGAAGAAATCCTACTGAAAAGAAACACATGAAGGGTACTCAACCTTACTAATGATGAAAGAAATGCAAGCTAAAGCAACCATAGTATCTTTTGCCTGTCAACATTCACAGGCATGAGGTGCAATGGACATTTTCAAGCTTCTCTTGTGGGTGTGTGAAATAACATTTCTGCAAGTTCATATGACATATGCATAAAACGTAAAAGTTTGCATATTCCTTGAGCTGGAAATTACATTTCTATAAATGTAATTAAGGACACAAATATGAATATCTACATATATCACCTAAAAAGTTCAATGTTACACTGTTTACAGTTATGGAGGAAAAGGGAGAAATAAATTAATGGCTAGTAATGGGGAGGGGTGATAAAATAAAACAAGGTAGATTCATAAAATGAAATTTCACATGGTTATGAATGTCATATTTTTGAAAATGTTCACAATAAGGAGACAACAGTACATGATCATGAATCATGTAGCATGATTCTCATTATAATCTGTATAATTATGGTAACAAATTTAATAAAAATAAAGGAATTCTGACTCAAATGTTAAGTACCTTTTGGTGGTTTCTTCTTTTTGCTTATTTGTATTTTAACAATTTATCCATCATTGTCATTCATATGAAATTTTTAATAAAATTTCTCAAACTTGCACAAAAGTAGAACGGTACAGTGAACATCCATGTATCTGTCAGTCCATTTCATCAACTCTCCACTATAGTTCTTTGAAAAAAACAATTAAGGGGCCAGTGCTGCTGTTGCCAAACAACATCCCAAACTAGTTGGAGGTGTTGCTGTAGAACCCCCAAACTGGGTGTACTCACCTGATGCACAGAAAAGCCAATCCTGACATCGGGATAGGGGAAGAAGTACGTTTTTATTGCAAAGCACAGAGCAAGGAGTGGGGCAGCTATTGCTTGATTCCCAAGCTCCCTGAGGAATCAGGGGTGAAGATTCTTACAGATTGAAATTGGGGCTGAGATGTGCATCACCAGCTTGTGTCCCAAGTTTCTGGTTGGTCATTGGTGCTTATCATCTTCCTTCGATTGGTCAGTGATGCTGGGTACTTTAGGGAATTTCTGATGGTCAGGTGGGCTCCAGTTGGTTTGGGAGTTACATGAAGGTGGTAGTTACTTTTGCCCAAACCTGGGATACCCCTAAATGAACCCCTGTGGGCAATATTGACTGTCAAGTTTCTTGCCTATTGGAGAAGCAAATGACTCCTTGAGTCCTGCAATTAGAACCTTGTAGGGTCAGTTGTGTCTCCCTCAATTTAAGTGAATTCCTTTTTTTCTTTTTTTTTAAGATTTATTTATTTGAGAGGCAGAATTACAGATAGAGTGAGAGAGAGAGAGGTCTTCCATCCACTGACCCACTCCCCAAATAGCTGCAAAAGCCAGAGCTGGGCTGATCAGAAACCAGGAGCAAGGAGCTTCTTCCAGGTCTCTCATGTGGGTGCAGGGGCCCAAGCACTTGAGCCATCTTCTACTGCTTTTCCAGGCCATTAGCAAATCAGAAAAGGAGCAACCAGGCCATGAGCTGGTGCTCATATGGGATGCCAGTACCACAGACAGAGGCTTAGCATACTATGCCACAGCGTTGGCCCCTGGTGAATTTGTTTTTGTAAAGGATAGGCAAGGACACTTTGGGATGAAGCAGACAGACATGAAACTGGGCTATGCTTTTACATTATAGGGGTTCAGTTTCATTGTGGTATAGCAGGTTAAGCCACCATCTGTATTGCCAGCATCCCATATTGGTTGGTTCATGTCCTGGCTGCTCCACTTCCAAACCAGCTCTTTGCTAACATGCCTGGGAAAGCAGCAGAGGATGGCCTGCATCCTTGCACCCACGTAGAAAAAAATACTGGCCTCAGTTCATCCAAGCCCAGGCAGTTGCAACCATCTTAGGAGTGAATTAGCAAACAGAAGATCTCTCTCTCTCTTTCTCTTTTCTCTCTCTCTCCCCCTCTCTCCCTCTCAATTTGTAAATCTGCCTTTCAAATAAATAAATCTTTAAACAAAAAGAAAAAAAAAAAACAATTAAAAGAACATTCAGTTACCCAGAAACCATTGTGTTCAAATCTCCTGGAGCTATTTCTCGTGCTTCTTCATAAAATAATTGTTATATCTCTCTTGAAAAATATTGTTTCCACTGCCCAAATTCTGGTTTCAAAGCCTTGACTTAGTCATCAACAATTCTTGAAAATCACTGCAGTATTGTTAATGAAAACAGTAAATCAAAATATGAATTTAAAAAAGTTTGTTTTCTGGCAGTTTGTCATTGTTTCTCCAATTACATAAGCAAGAAGATTATGAAGAGTAAGATGCTAGTGGTGATGCAACCAGGGGTATGTGGTCCTATCTTCATCTAGTTCATGGATTAGGACAGAACCTGGCAACACCTGTTTCAGTAAAAGGATTCTGTATACTCTGCAATCAGTTTTGGAAGCACTTCCATTTTTGAATTCTGAGTTTGAAATACAGCATGTGCTATGCAAGCAGATGTTTATAAGGAGGTCCTACAAGAAGTTAAGAGCCATGTGTGCTCCAAAGACTTATGTGCTTACGTGCAAAAAACTCCCAGGAATTGAAATATTTTCCCCACTGAAGAATAAAAGACACAAAGAGGTGCAAGAACCACCGCTAGTATATTTATAACTAAAAACCTCTTTTAAGACTCCTGTTTTTCTACCAAGCTTTAAAAGCACATTTTTCATACTGTGTGTTAGTAGGAGTGTATGTGTGTTGATAGACTAAGGCCTCTGGCAAGCTTTAATGTGTGCTATTTTAAAAAAGTCCCGGGTAACTTACTTTTGGAAAGTGGAAAATTGTTTATTTCTTTTATTTCCATAAGGCCCAATACTGTGGTTCCAATGCACTCAGTATAACTGGACCATAAAAATAATAAATGTGTGACAACATGAGTATAAACATAATAAATGTCATCCTTTCACATGGCAAATTGTCAATATCTATTGACATTTGTTCTTATGGCATCTATTAGGGCCAGCCCATATTTATTAACCCTGGTTTGATTACACCGCTCCATTAACTTGGTAATTTCATTATAGTTTAAGAGGGATTTTAGCTGCTGAATTTAGTTTAAATTTTATGCACAAGCCCAGAAGTCCTTGGGCAGTGAACACATATAATATAAATCACATAAATAATTAATGAATAAAAGCTATTGCAGAGCAGAAAACAACAGAACTGGGATCAGATAACTTTTGAATAACATGTACGGAGAAATTACTCATGGAGATAGTAGTTATAAGCTGTGTCAGGTATATTCATGTACTTGTTAGTAAAATATTATCATAGAGAAATACCTATATCAGAGACAGACATCACGTCAGTCAGAAATACATGGTAAGCCACATAGAGGGTGTGAAAAATGAAGAAAGATCAAGAGGATGAGGAAATTTGTTCATATTTTAGTTAAACAAGTTACTGCAGAAATCTGAAGAGAAAAATGTTTCCATGCTGATAAAAAAATCCCACAAAAGTCGCCAAAAGCACTGGTTAAGAGAGAATATATTGTATAAGGGCTCTTACAGCGTGTAATCAGTCTCACCTGTAAATTATCTAGAAAACCCTTCTGTGTTATTTCAGCTATTATGTATTAACAAGTCATAGATTACACCTGGGTTTGACCTTTCTGTTCTCAGTCCACTAATTTGTTTAATTTATTATTCTCTTTAAAAAACCTTTAGAAGATTTAAAAAATATTTTTTAAAGCTTTGAAAGCAAGTGCGTATGCACATGTTCTATCTTTATCATTTGTGAGACTGAACAAACCACACTTAAAGGAAGACAAACACTATTAAGTAAAAGAATGATTTCATTGGGATCTGCAGTTTCAGCAGAAGCTATTAATTTTTATAAGAATTAACTTTGACAAGAATCTATACATTTGACATAACCGATATGTCTATAAAACCTCTGCCCCTCAGTACTAATGTTAACATCAAGAATTGAGTATCGGGCCATTCAGATAAAAACTGTAGCATATGGTAGAGTCTTTACAATGGTGGGAAGATAGGCCAAAAATTATGTTTGTAAATTTTTGAAATGATTTCCAGAAGTGCATTACAGGCTAAGTGTTTTATACAGTATGTATTGTTAGCAGGTGTTGAGAGTACTTTATTTCTTACACACAATACTGACATTTCACTCCTTTATACTCTTTAAGGGAATAAGCAGCATAATTGGAATTCCTCTGAGAATGATTTGTTAGTTATTTTGGACCTTTACAGGGAGTAAATGGTAAATAAGAGCTGAGTTTTTGGACATTAGTATCTATTGGTTGAGCAGATTAAACTGTAAATTTTTAAAAAAGGAAGGGCAATTTAGGCAATGATACTAACAGCTGCATGGTTATTGTATAATAGGGGCCCACCTGGGCTGAGTTGTGAATTGCAAAACAGAGCTGAATGCTTTCAATTCCATGATATATTATGCGACAAGGGAAGCTCTCAGCTAAGCAAAATATAGAGCTACTGTCAGACCATCCCTCTGCCAAATTACTACTGTGCTGAGAAATGACCACAGTGATATCACTGTGTGAGCTCATCACAGTCTACTTCTCTTAATGTTTCCATCATTTCTGATCCCAATTTTCCAACTCAGTAATTTATTTTTGGTAATGAAGTGTTTTCTCCTCCTTCACTTTGGTAGAGCATCTATTACATTTTTTTCTAAAGTTACTCATCTCCTTGAGAATGAGAGCAGTTTCTTCCCTCCATCGTCATGAGCAGTGTAATAGGTGAACAATGTCAAGGCAATGAGTTTCATGCTATGATTTATGTGCTTCATGTGCAGTTCCTCTAAACACAGAGGAATGCTCTGGTAAGTAGGTTAAACTCAGCAAAAGCAAACCTTGCACTTGAGAATTTACTACCAAAGTATGTGATTAATTAACTTCCTACAACTCCACATATAAAGAAAAAGAGTATTTCCTACATCTCCATCAAGATCGCAACTCTGCACTTCCCTGATTTTTCTCCATACTCGCTAGCAGTGAAGAGAATAATGCAGACTCGCAGGAACGTGATTTCAGAAAAGGAAGGACTTCAGACATGGGGAACCACGTGGTCTTGCAGTGAATCATCACAAATAAGAACCAAAGAAAGTTGGGCCTGATATCAAGCATTGTTTTCTTTCCAGGTTTTGCTAAATCTGGCTGAGTTTTACAAACACTTCAGGGGAAGTTCCGAGTTCTGCATTTCATTCCTCGATCTTTCCTATGACCCTGAAAAATCACTTAAGCTTGCAGATGTGCTGGAGATGGATTTGAAACCACCTTTCAAAACAGATCTGTAATAAAAGGTGTCTGTTTGGTTACTTTCTCTTCATACATGCTCAGACACAAGTGTGGAAACACTGATATTACATTTTGATGCAAAGAATAATTCAATTTTTAATAAAGCCAAATGGCTGCCTGGATAAATCTGTTAATCAGTTTTCTCTTTACTTGTTTTCTTTCGGTAATGTGGTTTCCATTATCCATTTCAATTCTGCTTCATTGCTGGTAAGCATCTGTTTTAAAATACAGTTAAAAATTGGTACTCTTGGTCCAATTCCAAGGGGCAAAATCAGCGGGAATAAGTAATCCCACAGCCTTTAGAAGAACCTTCTAAACCATGAAAAAAAAAAAAGCAGTAAGTACTAAACTTTGAATAAAAGAGCCATAAATGAGTCTGGAAGCCTCATTTACATTGTAATGTGCGTACCAGCATGATGTCATTATCAATTAGTGTGAGTACTTTCTAACAGCCATCTATTCTGAGTATGTAGTCATTTCGTTTATGGTTATGATTGCAGGGTGTGTGTGTGTATGTGTGTGTGTATATGTGTGTGTGCGTGTATGCGTGTGTGTTTGTACCAGAGAGAGGACACTAAAGTAGCAATGTCCACTGAAAGTAGTAATACAGAAAAAATTTATGCCAGCTGTGAATCAGTCCTACTTCACTTAATGTTATTTATTGCTATGAGGTAGATATAGTACCTCAATAATCTATGCATGTTGAATAGAATAGTAAAATCTGCCTGTAATATAATATTTCTACTAGATGAATTAAAGCAAAAAAAAAAGCATATATATTCCTTTTGTCAGTCCAATCCAGTGTGATTTTTTTTCCTTTTGGATTTTGGAATGCTATAGGTATCGTGGAGATGAATATTTCATCCTCTGTCTTTTGTCTTGCTCAGTCTCTCTGTTTTGATTATGTTTCAGGAATCCTGGTGCATGAATTAATGAAGGGGCATCTGAGGAGTGAGGGAAGACTGTCTTGTGTTTATAGAGTTTGTTCTTTCTAATTCTGGGAGAATATTGAGTAGTTGACATGGATGTTGATGTATGTAGATGAGCAAGACAATTTTGTTGAGACACTTCTTCCCCCTAGTTGAAGAAAAATGAAATGACTGAACATGGTTCTTGGTTTATCTCTGCACTAAAGGAAAACATAGTACACAAAACAAAGAGGCAACAACAAAACCCTGTTTCTGATCTGGGCTCTAATTAAGCATTTTCCCCAGATTTTCCTATGGACGGTGGTGAACATCCAAGACTCCCGGGGCTCCTCTCTGAGTGCTGCAGTTTGCTGATCTGTGTAACGTTGCACTTCTTTGTTAATCACACAATGGAAGGCTTCACGTTATTGAATCATTTGCTTTATTACAACTCCAGGACGACACTGTAACTGCCTTGCCTCCTGGGAACTTCCTGAGAGGGAGTTATTCTGAAGGCAGTCACTACGTAAATATATCTCTTCAGTCCCTGGAAATGGCTCCAGAACCTGCTGCACCAACGGAGTAAAAAACAAAATCATCCTTTGAATAAGATTTTTTCATGGAGGCTTTTTAAAATCTGCATTTAATAAATTCAGGCAAAATTGCTATGGTGGGAATGGAATAAGATGTGTATGTAAGGGTGCTTTGGATCAGTGTCTGGTGGGCTGGGCTTAATTATGTTCCTATCATACATTAAGTTTCAAATGGGCATCCACCTAAATGTCTTGGTTATGGAATAAAATGCAACAGGCTCCATCATGCATGTGGAGGCACATTTGAAATCATCTGAAACTATCTAGGATCATGAAGATGATGATTTCTGAAGTACAATGACAGAAGGACATCCTTTTATTTGGAAGGGGGTGATGGCAAGGTTGCAGTTGATTCTAAAGTTCAATGTGACAAGGTTTAGGAGACCCAAATAGGTGAGGTAATATGTAAATATGATGAAGGAAGAATTTGGTGAAAAGAGAAGAATATTCTGGAAAGGAAAGACAAGTCTTACAGCAAAGCAAATATGCATCTGATATTTCCCTCAATAAATATGTTCCTGGAAAGTGAGAGAAAATAAGAATTAATCAATTTAGTTCTTTCAGAAATAATAATAGGTTCTCTAATCAATGATTGAATTTCAAATTCAAAATAACTAGGCTCTCATAGTTTCCAGCAGTACCATAATATGTTAGGCAATTGAGTTAACATTTTTTAGGCTTTTAGGGGATTTATCATTTGCTGCAGAAATAATTAACTGTCACCTGTCATTTAATAGATTAATAGTAGATATGTGATGTTATGCACAGTATAGAATGTTGTTGGTGTCCTACATGTTGCTTCAATAATTGAGTGCTATTCATGTCCACCCAATTTTTCCTATTAACTATCTCAATAAATCAATAAATCTTGTATTATGTAGTTTTCTGTGGAGCAAATTTAAGGAGACATTGTAGCATATTTGAATTATACAGATCTTACAGGTACTGAGTAATTTTTAAATTCTGCAAAAAATCATTGAATTGATAAGAATAAAGCTATAAAAGGCTCATTTAGCTTGACTTTCTCAGAATGCAGCTTGCTCAAAGTCACATATCAGATGTTACATGGCCAGAGGTGTGGGAAGCAACTGGGAGCAACTCGGACTAGACTAAGTTACTGGAATTAAGACTTATTCTATGCATCTGCTCTCCCACAATATGGCGCTGAGAAGGGAGAAGCAGCTTCTACACAGCTGCCTCCAGTTCAACCAATAAACAGCAGGACCTGCTCCTGATTGGAGGAGAGCAGCGTACTCGGCGTGTGGGTAGCAGAGTTGGGATTGGTGGAAGAGGACTATAAAGGAGGAGAGAGACAACATGCACCAGGAACATCTAAAGGGAACATCTGAAGGAACACCTGTGCAGCCCCCGAGAGAGCCGGCCGGCGGTGTGCCGCTCCCCCGCGGAAGTGGGGAATGTGGCAGGGGGAACCGCCCTTCCACGGAGGTGGAAGGGTCGGTAGCCAACCCGGGAAGAACCAGCAGCAAACCCGGGGAGGGCCGAGCAGACAAAAGAACAGCGCAGGGTCCTGTGTCGTTCCTCCACGAAGAGGGGGAGCGACACAGAGGTTAATTTAATAAAGCACTTTTTTCTGATGATTAGAAAGAATGCAGGAGACCTAAATTTTCCATGTCTGGGAATGGTGCTGTGCTGTGGCTTAGTAGGTTAAGCTTCTGCCTGTGGCACTGGCATCCCATGTGGGCACCAATTCAAGTCTCGGATGCTCCAATTCTGATCTAGCTCCTTGCTGATGGCCTGGGAAAGCAGGAGAAGAGGGTCCAAGTGCTTGGACCCCTGCACCCATGTGGGAGACCTAGAAGAAGCCTGGCTTCAGATTGGCCCAGCTCCGGGCCATTACAGCCATTTGGGAAGTGAACCAGCAGACTGAAGACCTCTCTCTCTGTCTCTCCCTTTCTCTGTCTATAATTCTGCCTCTCAAATAAATAAATAAATCTTTAAAAATACATAAAATTTATGTGGCCTCCAGTCATTCAGAGACTAGATTTATGTATTGTTCTATGGCAATGTTTTACTGATATCTATACTTCAATTTGTCCAATTGTGTCACTTTGTGCAAAGTTGCAAAGTATTCCACCGCTTCTCAATGTCTGTTCTCTCCCAAAGATGTTCTGTGGAATAATCATCCATTAATAATTTTGGGGGGTAAGGGAGGCTAGGGAGAAGGCATAGATATGGTGCGTTTGCTGACTTAAATACAACCCAGTGAATGTTGAAAGAAGGCAGAGGATTATTATTGTTGAAAACATTAACTAAGGTCTGAGTTCAGTGACTTGATCTTAGCCTGTTGTCTGAAACCTCATCAACAGAGGAACACTGTGACACATTCATCCAGTTCTGACCCTTTGAAAGGAATCAATCAGAGAAGAGTTTCTGTTTAGCATCTGAAATCGACCTACAGATGCTGAGTCAATTTAAAAACAGTGTGTTAAGACTAAAATAATGGGACCAGCACTGTGGCATAGTGGGTAAAGCCACTGCCTGCAGTGCCAGTATCCCATATGGGCACCTCTTCAAGTCCCGGCTGCTACACTTTTGATCCAGCTCTCTGCTACGGCCTCGGAAAACAGTGGAAGATGGCCCAAGTGCTTGGGCCCCTGCACCTACATGGGAAACCCGGAAGAAACTCCTGGCTCCTGGCTTCGGATTGGCGCAGCTCCGGCCATTGCGGCCAATTGGGGAGTGAACCAGAGGATGGAAGACCTCTCTCTTTTTCTCTCTCTCTCTCTGCCTCTCCTCTTTCTGTGTAACTCTGGCTTTCAAATAAATAAATAAATCTTTTTAAAAAAGCAACTTATTTTAAACATCTACATAATAATATAATATTACAGAATCAGCCAGCAGCTGATCAGAGAAATCAGAGCTAGACCAAACATCGTTTTATATATATATATGTAACATACATTTATGAAAATCAGCCATATTTGTTTGAACAGTCTTATTTTATTTTATATAAAGTTACATTATTTTCTAACTTATCTGGGAACTGAAAATTGCCTATCATTTGGAACATTTTAAATGAAATTCTAAAAGGAATAGCTACTAAATTATCACTCAATAGATCATTTTAGTTTCGTATTTAAAGAATAAAAATGTCACTTCACATGGGGTGTTGTGAAATCTTCTGACATAGCTTACCAGACTCTAAGAGTTGAGCGGGAAGTTAATAATTTTTCAATTGAAATACTCAACATTACTAATCATGGTTTTAAAATAATTAAAATTATAATGAAATATGACTTCATACTTGCTGGGATAGCAATGATAAGAAACATGAAAGACAAGAAATGCTGGCCAGGATGTGGAGAAAAGGAACTCTTGCATACAATTGGTGAGAATGTAAATAAGCGCAGAGATTACAGGAAAACAGTCTGGAGGTTGCTAAAAAAATGACAAATGGAACTATCATCTGATCCAGCAATCCCACTGCTTGCTATATATCCAAAGAAATGAAATCAGTATGTCCAAGATATATCTGTACTCCTCTGTTTATTGTAGCATTATTCATAATAGCAAAGAGATGAAGTCAGCCTAAGTATCCATCTATAGATCTGTGGAAAAAGAAAACACATGGAATACTATTCAGCCTCAAAAATGGAAATCCTGTCATTTGTGATACATGGATATATCTAGAGGACAATGTATAAATGAAATAAGCCAGGCATAGACAGACAAGTTCTCCATGATCTCACTTATATGTGGAACCTAAAATAGTTGAATTCATTTCAGGACAGAGTAGAATGGTTATGGAGGTGACAGGACTAGTGGGGCTAAAGATTGGGAGGATATTGGTCAAAGGCTTACAATTGGAATTGGGGAAGCAATCCAAATAAGTTCAAGAGCTCTACTGTACAACATGGTGACTAAAGTTAATGACAATGTGTTATGTACTTGAAAATTGCTAAGATAGTAGCTTTCAAGTGTTCTTACCACATTGCATGGTAAGCATATGAGAAAAATGTTAATTTGTCGGAAGGCTTCCATGGCCTTGGCGACTCATGATGGGAGCCTGGGGAGATTGCTGACACCATAAACAAGAGTGTCAGATTATTGTGTCAACAACGGGAGTTACTGTGCACTTGCTCCTCATATGGGATCTCTGTTCTTAATGTGTTGTTCAATGCGAATTGATGCTATGGCTCATACTGAAACAGTATTTTGCGCTTTGTGTTTTGTGTGGGTGCAAACTGTTGAGGTCTTTGCTTAATATATACTAGATCGATCTTCTGTATATAAAGAGAATTGAAAATGAATCTTGATGTGAATGGAATGGGAGAGGGAGTGGGAGATGGGAGGGGTGCGAGTGGGAGGGAAGTTATGGGGGGGGAGAAGCCATTGTAATCCATAAGCTGTACTTTGGAAATTTATATTTGCTAAATAAAAGTTTAAAAAAATTCCAAAAAAAAAGAAAAATGTTAGTTTGATTTAGCCATTCCATAATGTACACATATTTCAAAATGTCGTGTTGTACACCATAAATATATATATATATAATTTTATTTGTAAATTGCAAGAATACAAAATTGGTAAAAACAGAAAACAAAGGGAATTACTGAGGTTCTGAGGCAGCTTGCCAGGTGAGGAGATTGAGGCTGAGAAGGCAGAGAAATGATGAACTTTGCTGCAACTTCTGTAACTATTTCACATCTCTTCCTTGTGCCATCCTGCCACTGACATGCTATTCAGTTCTCTGAGATTCTGAAATTTCTCTGGTTCATCATTTCGCTGTCCTTTACTAGCATTGGGTTCTTTGATTATTTTTCTAGTGAGTGTGGCATTTATTTCCACAGGGATGCAAACTACATTTGATTAATAATTATATTTGTCTACTGAAGTTTAGATACACAGTGGGTTCAGAGCATGAACTCGGCTGTCTGACAGCATGAATTCAAGTCCTGTCACTCCTCTGCCCCTTACTCTGTGACATCTGACAAGTTTCTTAATCTACACCTCAGTTTCCTCATGAGCAAAATAGCATTTGTTTCTTATTATGAGTACAGGGCTTAGTCAGTAAATACTGCTCTTACTGTGAGTCAATAAATATTTATTGGTCAGTTGAATCTGGGAAAATATTTCTGAGCTTTCATAACTACTTTTAAAAACATTTCTCAATCCATGTTACTGTAAAAGTAGTGATAGTATTTAGAATCAAAATCTGTGAATGTGTTCAACTATACTTTTTTTGGGTAGCATTTCTAGACTTAACTTCATGAAGTTATCGGAATGACACAGAAAAAAACACAAAAGGTACTTTATGGGCTTACTGGTAAGTCAGAGGTAGGTTGGAATTCAAGCAAAGTTTGATTTAAAAGTAATAAACTGTGATTCCAGAGATACTATTTTCTTTCCTCTTGACCTGCTGAAGTGTCTGGTTCATCTTTGAAGGGCTCTCTTTTGGGGAACTGAATTGTCTTTTTTGTGGGGGTAAAGGTTTATTTATATATTTATTTATCCATTTATTTATCTGAAAAGCAGAGCGACACAGAAAAGGGGAGAATGGAGAGAAAACAAACAGAGATATCTTGCATCCTCTATTTCATTCCTCAAATAGTTGTGATGGCCAGGGTTGGGATAGGCCAAACCAGGATCCAAGAACTCTACCTTGGTCTCCCACATGGGTGGCAAGGGTCTAACTACTTGTACCACCTTCTGCTGCCTTCCCAGGGACATTAGCAGGGAGCTGGATCAGAAGCAACATCCAGGACTTGACTTGGCACTCTGATATGCCATGATGGTAGCTTAACCCACTGTGTTGCAATGTTGGTCCCAGAACTGAATGTTTCCTAATTCTTATTAAGCAGCACATGAGAAAAGATTTCTTCTAGTGGCTCTCAACAATGAGAATAGACATTTCTCCAGAAACTCCCAGCAAGGATCTTTCTGTGCTTCATTGACTCTCCCTCTCCCCACTGGACTCTGATCATGATGTTAGAGATTGATGTGCTGATAGTCAGGATCCACTTCTGGTATTGGGGAAGAAGGCAGATTCCTGCTACATTTGCTGTTTTGGGGAGGGGAAAATGCTCAAAAGAAAATTAGACTGTGCTCACTAAGAAAGAAAGAGGCGAGGGGAGGCATCATGACACAGAGGTTAAGCTACCACGTGCAATGTCAGCATCACAATTCAAGTTGCAGCTCTTCCACTTCCAATCTAGCTCTCTGCTAATGCACCTGGGAAAGCAGTGGAAGATGGCTCAAGTGCCTGGGACTTTGCCATCCAAAAGGGGGACCCAGATGGAGTTCCAGGCTCCTGGCTTCAGCCTGGCCCAGCCACAGCTGTTGTGGCCATTTAAAAGAACGAAAGAGTGGATAATGTACAGACCAAAATGTCTACCATATTTCCTCAAAGCTACTGAATCTCCCAAATTTGAGATCAAAGGTTAGATGCAATTGCATCTCTTTGTTTTATATAATGTCAAATTATTTGCTTTTATAAAGAGTGGAATATTCATTATTTTTTTTTTATTTAATGAATATAAATTTCCAAAGTACAACTCATGGGTTACAATGGCTTCCCCCCCCATACCGTCCCTCCCACCCACAACCCTCCCCTTTCCCACTCCCTCTCCCCTTCCATTCACATCAAGATTCATTTTCGATTATCTTAATATACAGAAGATCAGCTTAGTATACCTTAAGTAAGGATTTCAACAGTTTGCTCCCACACAGAAACATAAAGTGAAAAATAATAGATGATTTTTTTAAATGATGATGAAATCAGATCAGACCTATTGTCATGTTTAATCCCAGTGAGAGTCAAGTTGGGAATTGGTAATTTCTTTTTTTTTTTTTTTTTTTTTTTTTACAGAAGATCAGTTTAGTGTACATTAAGTAAAGATTTCAATCGTTTGCACCCCCATAGAAACACAAAGTGAAATATACTGTTTGAGTACTCGTTATAGCATTAAGCCTCAGTGTACAACACATTAAGGACAGAGATCCTACATGAGGAGTAAGTGCACAGTGACTCCTGTTGTTGACTTTACAAATTGACACTCCTGTTTATGGCGTCAGTAATCTCCCTATGCACCAGTCATGAGTTTCCAAGGCTATGGAAGCCCCTTGAGTTCTCCGACTCTTATCTTGTTTAGACAAGGTCATAGTCAAAGTGGAGGTTCTCGATAAAGAGTGGAATATTCATTATTAAATAAGCACATCAGCATGGAGATATTTAAAGAATTATATCTATTTGTATTCAAATTTTCTTCATGTCTTCCCAAAACCATGACCCATGAAAGGATACACTATAACTGAACAGGAGGTCTAGATTAATTACATTGAACTTAGCATACTTCAGAATTAAAAGGCTTTGCACCTAAAGAGAAATTATGGGCATTATTTTTTATTATCATATAACTGAGTTTTCTTTTTTAGTAAAAAGTCTTATTAAGCAAGAAAAAAATGAGAGTCACTTGAATCATTTTGGCCAAAAATATAATTTCTACTTTTAGCAAATCATAGTATAATCATTATTTTCCAGCATATTACTTAACAAAATATTAATCACATTAGAAATTATTTTCTGTTGCCATCAAGGAAATCTATGCTTTCAATTCTGATATCTGCTAAAAATTAACAGATCATAGTGTAGGAAAGTCAAGATATGATAGGTATTCAAGTTGCAGTAGACTAAAAACAATTAGGTTTCCAAAGTAGCTGGCATTACCATGGAAAATACACACCTTACTGACAAGAAAAATAACCACAGAACCAAGTGTTCACAAAGCACAATAAAATTATGCAACCATAGAATCTCAGAGAACTTTCAGGAAGGAATTTGACTTATTTTTGACTTCATGCTTTTTGAGCACACTAAAGAGGCTCTTGATAGAGATGGAGTAGTCTAGAGAATGCAGTATTCTGGGTACTCTGTTAGTACCGAAATCATGAATTTTGAGAATCAGATGAAGATACAAATACTCATACCAAAAAGAAATGCTATCCCACCCAAAATTTCACATATATTTCAGGAGTTCATGGACTTTATAAAGCTCATTTTTGGATCTAAGCCTATATAAATCATTTTTGTCATAATACAAAACTAAGCCTTCTTCCTTGAATTTTCAAATTTAATATGTGACTTCTTACAGGCATAGCTTTAGGGATTTGAAAGAACTGAGTTCATTGTTTCCAAATATATATTTCTAGTAACACAATCTAATAGGAATGAGAACATGGGGAAGAGTAATAAATGTGGAGAATTAATGGTTTCTTCAAGTGCTTGCACACAGTAGGTAACATAAGTCATATAAAATGTAATGAAAAATTAGTATGAGAATCACAGAGGAATAGCTCAGTTACAATGTTACAAAATAATAAGTAAATACTTATTAAAATTAAAATTATTTCTCTTTATTTTGTCATAAAATACTTCACTACTTCATAATTTTCAGACTTCTATATAGAGTTTTCTTGATATGCAAATTCACTAAAATATACAAAACAGTGTAAGTGCTGGCTTGTTTACTTCAATTTCTTGCCTTTACAATGCCAATGAAATTTTTTTTTAAAGATTATTTATTTGAAAGAATAACACAGAGAGAGGAGAGGCAGAGAGTGAGAGGTCTTCCATTTGATGGTTCACTCCCTAATTGGCTGCAACGGCTGGAGCTGCATTGATCTGAAGCCAGGAGCCAGGAGCCAGGAGCCAGGAGCCAGGAGCCAGGAACTTCTGGCTCTCATACGGCGGGTACAGGGCCCAAGGACTTGGGCCATCTTCTACTGCTTTCCCAGGCCACAGCAGAGAGCTGGACTGGAATGGAGCAGTTGGGTTTTGAACCAGCGCCCATATGGAATGCCGGCACTGCAGACATCAGCTTTACCCACTGCACCACAGCACTGGCCTCAGTGAAATGGTTTTAAAAATGAATAATATACTATGTTTAAAGGGGTACTCAAACAGTTCCATGATGGATTTTCCTTAAATTCCACATTTTAAGGGTTATTTTACTTCTGTCTTGATTTTTATAATTGCTAATAAGCTGAGTGTTTTCCAAAATCAGTGTTCTCACTGGAGAAGATCTGAAATGTCAGCTCAAATGACTGAAAAAACATGATTGTTCCTAACATTGAGCAAAACTATGGAGAAAATTTGTAATGATTTGTAAACATTTTCACACTTGTTATAATTCAGATATGGATTGTGGCCCAGAAAAGATTTGGATTTATTTTGATAGTCCTTGTAATTAGCTCAGCAATGTTTTCCTAAGTTATGATTTCATGCTGACTATTAAAAATTGTACATTGTTGAGATGCCACATGCAAAGAAGGTATAGAATTGTATGGCAACAATTAAACACACTACAAGGTAAATTAAATAGGATTTCAAACCAAGAAAGCATGAAGTAAATGTGGCATAAATAGACTTGAGAAGGAAGTGATTTCTAGTATTTGTTTTGGATAAAATTCTCAGCATATAGCCCTGTTTAATTGTGAATAAATAGAGAAAAACTAGAGTGCTGAAGATGAAAGGAAAATGTGGGTTTTACTCTTATATTATTGGCATTAGTGTAGAGATGAAGGAAATTGTCTTAGCCCAAATGCCATAACAATATCTATTCTCCTGGGATGTGTGACAGGCAAGACTGGCTACAGAATTTGCCAGTGCAAAATGAAAATTCAGATCCTTTGATCAAAATTCATTAAGAATTTCAAGATGGGTACCACAGAGTTAAATCCAGCACAGAGCCGCCTTTGACTGCCCATCCTGGTGACAGGTGTATAAGGGCATTGTAGAGGAGCTCCTGAATCCAGGCTGTCCCACCTCCCACTTGACTTGGGCTCCAGGGAGATGCCTAGACCAAGCCCAGGGGAAAGGGCCAGCTTTCTGGTATAAATTTGCAAGACTGGTAAGATGATAAGGGCAGCTCCTTCCCTGAACCTATCCTCTAGATAGGTTGTGAGGATTAATGAGTTAATATCAGAAATTGCTACAGGGTAAATCTTCACTTGCCTAAAGAGTATAAAATTTTTATTTTGTCTTTTATGCTTTCTGACAATCTCTTTAGTCTGCCACTTGGCTTTTAGTGGAGCGTGTGGAGAATTTAGGACAAGATGATGAACCTTACTCAAGTGCATCTCGATAGCTTTGCAAACTTAATGCAATAATGTATGTTTTGGGCCTGCATCATGGAGTAAACGAAGACAGTGAAATTTCAGATGAAAAGAGGCTACAGCTCATCTATACTATTTTGGAGACAAACTACAGCAATGAACATAAAATTTTCCCTTTTATCATTGTGTGTCCAGCTGATTTTCTTTTGAGTAACTAGGAAACTACAAAGATACTCAATGACTGTTTTAGACAGTATATTACTTTATATAGTGCATAAATAATATACTTTGGTTTCATTATTTTTTTAAAAAGCTAGGTTATACAACCTGAAAGCAGGGTAAATGCCAATGTGAAGACTGTTGGGACAGTTGGGACAGAAGTGATGTTGCAACATCCTTTGCTTTTGCACATGCTTGAGAGTTCAGAGAATCAATGAGTGCAGACTCCTACAGACTAGGCTGTGCTTACAGTCTTCAGTGCCACTTGAGAGCATCTACTTTTCTAAGTCACTTAAAAAAAGTGCAAATAAGGCATTTAACACTTGTATTCCACAGAGCTAATAAACATAGGCTGACTATAAGCAGAGAACATAGGCAGTGGTAGCCAAGGGGAAAGTGGAAGGCGTGGAAGCCAGGGTGCTATTAACAGTTTACAATAGCGGCCATGTTCAACATTAGAGTTAGTGGCTTCTCTTGTGTCCAGGGCCTTTTGCTATGTGCTCCACAGATTGCAAGCAGAAGGTAGGTGTCTTCACTCAAGGAATCCCTGATGGATGGTACTTTGTGAGTTAGATTAATTCAGCTCCTGCCTTCAAGGAGCTTCTTAACTTGCAGTGGAGATAAGAATATCAAGAAGTTCAGAAACTACTAAGAATATTGTAAAGGGGGTACAGAGGAGGAACAGAAGAGAGAGATGAGGAAAACTTAACTGAAGGAGATGATTTCAGAGACCAAATCTTGGGGCTGTGATGGGAAAAATGAGCAGCAATGGGAAGGCCATACAGACCGCATTAGAGTACTATCATAGAACACATACCACATCCGGACAGAGCTGAATTTTTCATATATTTATCTCTTGCCACTTCACAACAGTTCTATGAGCCCAAATGCTATTTGCTTCATTTAGAGACAAAAAAATGGGCCGTGATTAAGATACTTAAGATAACTAAACACCAAAAAGATTATGGTATTCCCATATATAATTCAAAATAAAAATAATACATAATACAATATACTTGTGTGTGTGCAAGAATTAAAACAGTGACTTATATTAAGTTTCTTGTGACTAAATCTTAGATAAGTTAATCAAAGGTCAACATGAATCAAGCTTGAGAAATCCTTGTTTTCCTTGATTATGTGATTATGTACTCTTGGTGTCCAAAGACATGGTATCCAAAGTTGACAGAGGCAGGAAGTGGCGGAAGAAGGATGTAAACTTAGGTGTGTCTATTGTCAACGTCCCAGTTTGTAATCACATGGCTTTCCCAGGGATCCATGTCTGAAATGAGTCCAATTCCTGCGTCTCTGCACAAGACTTGCAAGCAGTCATGTATGTGGGGACACACCATTTATATAGACACAAAGGGCTTCCCAGAACTCTATGAAATTTTGCCAAAGGGTTTTTATGTGATATAAACATCCTTATCTATGTTGTCTTGTTACAATGCAGAAAAAGTATGTAACACAACTCCATTTTCTCCTACCAAAATGCTCCTAAATCTATGTTTACACATACAATTAAATGTTTATATGGTTTCTCTGGGGACTGGGAAGTAAACAGAAAAGAAGAGTGAGGGTAAAGTGGTAGGTTCTTGGGGTTAATTTAAAGGGAACATACACAATGGCACAGTCAACTCCACAACATTACTGCCATTAGGGAGACCCTGAATGTTCCTATGAAGAAGTTCTCAAGTCAACATGACATAACTGATTTGTTTAAGCAATGGGACCATAGGCAGTTCTGGTGTTGAATTTCTTTTGTTCTTTGAATTTAGTTTTTACTCTAAGGTGAAATATTAAAACAAACTGAAAAGAATTTCCCAAATCTGTAGGCAATAGGGTATGCCTCCATAGAGATGTACAAAAAACAATGACAGACTTTGTAGCCACAGAGGAATCTGCCCCAGGACTCTCAACTTCCAGACCCACTCTGTTCATGGGCTGGGGGCTAGCAGTGAGTCAATGTCCCTAACCATGCACCCTCTGGAGTTGGGAAGCAGGAGGAAGGCTGAAGGGTCCTTTGGGAACTTGGTAAACTGCTGTGTGTGTGTGCCCAGTCTAAAGGGGGAAGCCAGAGCACTACTATTGGGCAGTTACTTTGAGCATGGTCAGAGTATTTTCGTCTTCCAGTTCTTCTAGCAAAGCACAACATTCAGATTTGTATGTGAGCAGTCTTCATTTTTAATGGTTGCACTAAGTTATGATGCTATGCAAGCAAACAGGATTTTCAATCACACGTCATTGTACCTTGAATGGAAATGAGTATAACTCAATACTTTGACAAGGGATCAGGAGAGTTATGGAATATGGCTTTTGAATGGAGTGTTGTATTGTATAGGTGAAGTGGAGTGGAACAGTGGTTAAGGGTGGGGAAAACTGAGCATATATAAGGGACATCACAAAGTCACACACTGAAAATATAGGGTAGCAATGATGATTACTTTTGCTGATTTTTCTGTTTTGCTGAGTATCTATTTTTTCTCAGGTATTTATTCTATCCCACACCAACAGTTAAAATTGAATTTGGGAGCTCAAACACTGAAGGTGCCACTTCAATAAGGAGTGAAGACCTTTTTTTCCCCTAACCCTAATGACATACAGGTACATCACACACATCATAAGCATGTAGAAACAGAGAATGTTGTGTTACTATTTTAGTTACTTAAGAGTGATGGGTATAGATGAAATGAAGTAAAAAGCCATAGTGCATCATTGCATGTTCTGAATTCCAACATAATTCAAACACCTCCAAGACTTGTCATTCTTCTGCCTCTAGGCAGAACTGTTCTTAAACTGCCCTTGACGTAGGAAGGAGCACCTATGGTATTCATTAAGCCTTCCTAGGAATAAACTTACCTTAGAAGGAAAGTATCATTCTAAAAAATGAACTTATATATCACCATCAAAAAGATGAAGGCAAAGCCTTCAATGTGCTATATCTTAAAGGAAAGAAAAAGTAGGTTAGCACGTAGGGTGTAGAATTGAGTCAGTTTCAGCTACTATTCAAAAGATATGCCTTATATAGCTCATGACTGAATATCAGCAAAACCCTCCTCCCCTCTCTGTCTTTAAAAAGAGGGGCACAAGAATTTTGGAATATTATACTCTATTAATTTTTAAACAGTACTGGAAACTTCTGCTTTTAAATGATCAAAATATTAAGAATTATTCTGCACCCCAAACAGATATTCTTATTTTTAGAAAGTGCTTCTTTACCAACTACTATAATATTCAATTGCAAGGATCCAGCTAAAATGAAGTAATTTTTTTTTTCTGAATTGAAAATTTGTCCTCTCTGTTCTGGTGAAAGCCAGTAACTTATTTTATGCAGCTTCAAACCAAGAATTTTGAAATTTCTGAGTCATTATTGGGGTAGCATATTCTCCATGACCCTGAAGACATTTCTTGCTAACACTTTGATTACTCTACCCCTAAGTGGATATTTCTGGTACATTGTCTGTCTAATAGCCATATCTTTCCACCTATTTGTCTGGGTAATTTCTGGCTCCAGAAAAACATGTGGACCATATTCACAACTTCTACCATTTTCAGTGTCTATCCTTTCTCTGTCAAATTTCTTAAGTGTTCTTTTCATTTCCCTCTGTGCCTTTATTCTCTTCATTTGTCTTGAGTGTGCTGATCCATCACTTTTTGTAAAACTCCAGTTTTAAAGTTTGTGGGACAGGCAAGTTCAGTGGTAAGAAAATGATAAATCCATCAACTAATGTTTCATTCTTGGTTTTGTCATTGCTTCACATTAATAAGTCTTACACATCATTTAACACACCCACATCTGAGATTCTCCACTTACCAAAGTCAGTAATGGCATTTCTTCCTACAAAGCATAGCAGGAATATAGTGGCAATGAATGATGGACAAGAATTACTTTGAGATTTTCTGGATAAGTCTTGAGCTCTTTAACAGTTTATTTGTTTGAAAAGCACCGCTACAAAATACTGTTTGAGTAGTAGTTTTACCGTTAATTTGCATAGTACAACACATTAAGGACAGAGATCCTACATGGGGAGTAAGTGCACAGTGACTCCCATTGTTGATTTAACAATTGACACTCTTATTTATGATGTCAGTAATCACCCAAGGCTCTTGAAAAACTTTATTTTTAAATTGTCTTGTTTATAAAGATTTTTCATTAACATATAATACTTATATATGATGGGGAGGGCACAATACAATAATTCACATACACAACATAAACTCATCAAGTCAGGGAAAGACTTGACTTTTAAAACACAGGTGATATCAACTATCTGCTTTCTGTTTGGACAAGTTCCTTGATCTTCCCGCATCTCAGATTCCTGCTGTGTACATGGGGGATACTTATTGGAATTACTGTGAAATATTTTGGAAAATATTAAATAAAAGCACCCTTACACAGAATTTGCCATATTTATCCATAGTAAGTACTCAATATGTGTTTATTCAGCAAAGACATGTGAAAGGCAGTATTCTCAGCAATAGATAAGACCAAATTTCTGCTCTTACAGAATTTCTATTCTAGACTGGGGAGGGAGACAATAAGCAGGTAGACAAAGAAACAACTAAGATAATGCCAAGTAGCCATGAGTGCTGTGAAGCCAGTAGAACAGTGGTAGGTCATGATGAGGGTGGTAACCATTTCTCTAGAAATGGTTGAGTTTGTAGGCTCAGAGAGTAAGCTAATTTACCCAAGACCGCACAATCAGTAAATGAATGATTTGGGACTTTAATTCAAGTATGTTTGGCCACAGATTCCAAATTTGTAACTAGTAATCTATATACGGGAGCTTAATCCATCTAAACCTTTGAATATAGAATGTTACAGCAAGATTGATAGGTTACACATTCCTGATACATTATTAAAGCAAATACTGGGGTACTGACCATGACACTTAAAGAACAGTGCCACATACATGGCAGTTGCTGCTTTGATCAAAGGCCAAATTATCTCCATTATTTAAATATAACTACCTCCATTTTTGGACTTTGGCTCTTTGATTTTATGCTGACCTAGCATCTATTCTGTAAAGCTTTTAAAGTTTTATTTATTCATGTATTTGAGAGGGAGGGAGGGAGATGGAGAGGAGGAGGGAGGAAGAGAGAGAGAGAGAGAGAGAGAGAGGTAGAGAGAGAGAATCTTCCTTCTTCTGGCTCAATCCTCAAATGGCTGCAAAAGGCAGCAGTCAGATCTGTGTCAGGCCAAAGCTAGAAGCCAGAAGCCAGAGCCAGAAGCCAGAAACTCTATCCTGGCCTCCCATGTGGGTGGCAGGAACCCAATTCCTTGGGCCATCTTATTCTGTCTTCCCAGGTGTATTAGCAGAAAGCTGGATTGAAAGTGGAATAGTAAGACTCAAACTTGCACTCATATATGGGATGTGGGTGTTGTAAGCAGCAGTTTAACCTGCTATACCATAATGCCAGCTCCAGATATAGTATATTTTTTTTTGAAGTGCACCTTTCACCCACTGGTATCAATTCACTAAGACACTACCCATTAATATAATAACTAATACACTATTAATCATGAAATTTTATGTACTCTAAATCTCAGTCCAACTGAATACCTGTCATACCTACTGTCCCTGGATAAGAAAATTAAGACAGGTGATATTCAGCTAATAAGTTCAGATGGAGGAACTGGTGATGGGCAAAAGTCCAAAAGATTATTTTTCAAATTCAAGTTGCTTTAAAATTGTGTCCAGAATTTGTGAAAAAAATAGTGCATGCAGATGAGAAATAGAGACAGAGACAGAGGCAGAGAGACAGTGAGAGACAGAGACAGAGAGTGAAAGATGAGGGAGAACATTTGCATGGTATTTCTGGCCTGTTTGAAAGTAGAAAACACTGGAGATGGGTTTCAAAACAAGAGTGCATGGGATTGCTACTCCACATTAAAGGGATGAAATATTTGGCTTCTATACATCATCAAATATTGGACACTAGCATTAGAACCAGCCCAAACAAAACCTGCAATGCTGACGCCAACTCTGTGGTACAGGTTATTCCTCCACCTGTGGCGCCAGCATCCCATATGGGCACTGGTTATAGTCCTGGCTGCTCCTCTTCTGATCCAGCTCTGTGCTGTGGCCTGGCAAAGCAGCAGAAGACGGCCCAAGTGCTTGGGCCCCTGCACCTGCATGGGAGACTTGGAAGAAGCTCCTGGCTCCCGTCTTTGGATTGGCCCAGCTCCGGACTTTGCGGCCATTTGGGGAATGAACCAGCAGATGGAAGACCTCTCTGTTTCTCAACCTGCCTCTGCCTCTCTGTAACTCTGCCTTTCAAATAAATAAATAATAATAATAATAAAACCCCGCAATGTTTTCATTGTTCCTTCCAAACTCCGTTTGCTGGGATTGGGGGCCAAAAACTGTTTACTCTTCTATGACAACTCACTAGCCAGGGAGTATGTCTTTATGTGACTCAGATGTACTGCATTCAAGTGACAGAGAAATGGAATTCTGAATCACAGATTGCTAGCAAAATGATGCCGATCAATCTCTTAAAGTATATCTCCTCACTGTTTTGTTTTTGTCTTCCAATCGGCGCTTTTTCTTCTCTCTCAGCTTTGAAACTTGAGAATAAAATGCCTCTGGAAACAAAGCAAAGCGAGCTGGAGTGTACATGTTATACAGAATACTGAGAGAGATCTTTGTGCCGTTCACTGACTTCTCATCTACAGTAAGGTCAGCAAGACAAAAAGACCCAAGACAACACACTCAGTAACAGCTTTGTTCTCATCTCAGACTCAAAGAGGCAACTTCTTGTAGTGACTTCCAATTATGGTCATAGTGATTTTTCAGCACATCATTGGTTTGGATTAATTGTTAGTCATATGGGAAAGTTCTTTTAAGCTCCTAAAATAAAACAAATGTAGCTGTCATTAAAGAGGTTAACCCCAAAGCTCCAAAGTTAAATTCCTTAACTCTCCATCCAGGAACCCAATTGGTTTCCCTCCAATTTCTTTTTTAAGGAAAAGAATTAGTGATTAATTTGAAATTACGTTTAATCATAAAGAGCCTACTCTGTTATTCAGGGATGGAGGATACAAATTATTGTTTAGATCCTTTCTATCTTCCTTGAGAACCTTTCCCCATCACTTTTCACAATAAATAGCTGGATAGGACCAACATCCTACTTTAGGGACCTAAGAAACAGTTCAAATAAACTGAGTGTTAGGAGGTGTTCAACTATCAGAGCTATCCATTTCCTTCTAATTTTTTGTGGCTATAAAAATGTAAATTTTTTGCATATTTTTTCTTTCCATTCATATTAACCCTAACATAAGCAAAATTTTAAAAAATCATGAAACTATTACTCCTAGTCTTCAATTTTTCTTTTGTTTCAAAGACATGATTTTGAAAGAACTCTCTGCTTTCTTGAAACATTTTATATGATAAAGAAGTTTATTTTTGATGATTAAACATGATGGAAAGTATCAATTTAATTTTTCCAATAGGCTTTGATTTTTACTGTTGAATTTCAGCTTAAATGGAGGCCAACTGTCTCTTCCATTTTCTTGCTAAAAGATTGTTTCATGTTCTATATGCTTCTAGAATATCTATTTTATAAATAGCTTTAAGGGAAGGAATTTCACACTATACTGGGACCAAGGCAAAACAGTATGCTCCTTGTGTTACTATTTACCTTTCTCTATTATTCTTGTGGTTAGTTACTGAATGGATAGAGGTAACAGGAGCTTTCACAGACCTCAAAATCTATAATTAAGAACTGCATCTGACAAGACTTTTTTTCCTGTTGACAAATAAATGTCATTTTTAAAGAGAATATTACAGGAAGAGAGATAAAAATAGGCAAAAGGGCAAAAACTGTTCCTTCACTTCTTCATTTTTTTTGATAAGTACTTACAATGAGTACACTGTTGACTTGGCATGCAGATCAAAAGACTGACAGATTTAATTCATGTTTCTGTGCTTTACAAACAATGACATGTACCAGCCAATCTGGGTTGCTTTCAGCAAGTAATTGAAGGTAGTGCAAACACAGACTTTAAAAGATCAGTGGTGCACAACTGAACTGTTCAACAAAAAGAGATCCGACAGCGCAGATTCTTTTTACTGTTTCGTACAGATTCCTCTCCGCCTGCCCTCTGCCCTGCCCTTACTCTCCTAGAATTAACAGCGACTGATAGCCCGTGCATTGTGTCAACGGAAACGGACACACACACACACTGTATATTAACTTGCTTGTCTGCTGCTGGGTGAAGAGATAAGCTCTGAGAGTGCACAAGAATAATCTGAAGACATTTGGAAGTTAACCACAAGAAATCAATGTTTGCATAAGCTTCCATTACGCAGGCAGCTTTAGCTCTATAATGGGGATAGCCTGAGTAATAAGGTAATAAATTCATCCACAAACGTATAAAGGATGACCCCATAGGATTCTGACATGACATTTTCTGTGGCTCTAACATGGCTGAAAACTGCAGGCAGCATTTTTCTCCAGTAATTTGTGTACTTGATGTATTTTTTTTTTTTCAAATTGCATGGTACCAGCAATTTGGTTTTTAAATACAATAGTCATTTGAAAAGTCCTGAAGAAAATGAATAGAAAATCACCAGCATCATAGCAAATTATCCCAGGTCAACACATAATGCCTTCATTTTCCAGATGTCTCAATTCAGGCAGCTACTTTGGACATTTTTGTCTAGGGATGCTTATGAGTATTCCAAGTTTAATAATACATTTTCTGCAGTGTGTTACCATAGGCTAACATCAATGTACGTGTATCTTCTGCATTAAGGCTCCAAAAGAAATGGATTTAAAACAATGTACCCACAGACAATGCTGTGACTGAATGTTTCAGTTGAATTCTTTGTTCAAAATCCTTACTTTCACTTTTGGATCACAGATAATTTCTCATGGTTATGCCTCAATTATAAAATCATAGCTGATTTATACTAGGCAGTTTAAAAAATATAATTTACAATTTTTTATACTAAGAGTTTAAACAGCTGGAAGTTGTCTATCCTGTAATAATTTTTTTAAATTTTAATTTAAATCCATTTTCACTTATTTGGAAGGCTAGAGAGAGAGAGAGAGAATCCTATAATAATTAATTGACAGTTAAGATTATTGTGTCTTTTTTTTAATTTTTTTGACAGGCAGAGTGGACAGTGAGAGAGAGAGAGAGAGAGAGAGAGAGAGAGAGAAAGGTCTTCCTTTTGCCATTGGTTCACCCTCCAGTGGCCGCCACGGCCGGCGCGCTGCGGCCAGCGCACCGCGCTGATCCGATGGCAGGAGCCAGGTACTTATCCTGGTCTCCCATGCCGGTGCAGGGCCCAAGCACTTGGGCCATCCTCCACTGCACTCCCTGGCCACAGCAGAGAGCTGGCCTGGAAGAGGGGCAACCGGGACAGAATCCGGCGCCCCGACCGGGACTAGAACCTGGTGTGCCGGCGCCGCAAGGCGGAGGATTAGCCTAGAGAGCCGCGGCGCAGGCCAAGATTATTGTGTCTTAACTATGACTGCTTTAAAAAGACATGCATGCTAGTTCAATGTAGGTAAAATTAGAAATTTCAAGCAAGCAGAAATAATAATCAATAATTATATTTCAAATACATCCCCCCCCCCAGAATAATTATTATCATCCCTTGGATCCTACTGTTTCTTTTCTTTTTTTTAAAGATTGATTTATTTATTTTGGAAGCCAGGGTTACAAAGAAAGAGGGAGCGACAGAGAGAAAGAGAGGGAGAGAGAGAGATCTCCCCTCCACTGGTTCTCTCCCCAGATGGCCACAGTGGCCAACGCAGGGCCAGGCCAAAGCCAGGAGACAGGAGCTTCATCCGGGACTCCCACATGGCTGGCAGAGACCCAATCACTTGCACCATCTTTCACTGCTTTTCTTAGGCCATTAGCATGGAGCTGGATTGGAAGTGGAGCAGCCAGGAAATGAACTGGTGCCATGTGGGATGCTCACGTTGCAGGTGTGCCACAATGCCGGCTCCGGGTCCTGTCCTTTCAAGCTTCAAATAATAATATGCTCATTCTTTTAGGAAACAAATAGGAACCTTGAGTCTTCCTAACTATCTATCTATCTATCTATCTATCTCTTTCTCTCTATCCTCTATCTCTATATATCAGCCTATGTGATCCTAGGAAAGTATACTTAATTTTCTCTCTCTCTTTCCCCCTCTCTCTGTGCCTCTTTCTCTCTTTTTCTCTGCATTGGGTTTCTTCTGTGGATTTCCTAGAATCTAGAGTTTGTAATGAGGAAGATGCTTCTATTCATTTCTGCTACAACGGAAGTTATGAGTGGCTAAGTCACATCCCCACTAATCACATGGGCTGATTAGTGTCAGGGAAAGAAAGTGACTAAGAGAAGCAAATCCTAAAAGCTTGATCAGAAGAGTGAGGTATGTGAAAACCACAGATGTGGGGGAAAGCCAGAGAAAGAGGGCACTTTTAGTCTGGAGAAAGTGTTTAAGAAAAATCCGTTAAACGTGTTTTTATTTGAATGGTTGCCACATGGACCTTGTTTTGAGCGCTTAGCTTTCACTGCCATAACAAAAATACCTTAGAGTGGGTGGCATACACAATAAATATTTATTGCTCACAGTTCTGGAAGCTTAAAGTTTGAAATCAAGGTTGGTTAATCAAGTTTGAAATCAAGCACGGGTTAATTCCTGGGGGGAAGGCCCTCTTCCTGTTTATTTTGGTCACTTTCTTGTATCCTCCTTTTGGTAGGGACAGGAGAGGGCAGATAGAGATACAGAGAGATTCATGGCTCTTCCTACAAGGACAGCAATCCCCTCAGGAATCCCCTATCCTACCAAGCAATATCCTCCTCCAATCTCTTCTCCAAATACCATCACAGTGGGCGCTGGGAAATTTTCAATATGTGAATATGAGGGGAGCACAAATATTCAGTCCATAGCAAGTGCTCTAGGAAAAAAAAAAACTAAATGAGACTACTGGGTAAAAAATTTCCACACAAGAGACTTGGCATCCCGTTGAAAAGGATGAAGGGATCAGAAATCAGAAGTATTCAACAGCAGTATTAGCTGAAGCCCTGAACCCCTCATCACTAAAGGTGACCAGGAGGTCACTGAGTAACTAGCATCCAGGGATGTCAGATACGTTTCTGCTCCACAGGGAAGCACGTTAAACCATGTGAGAAACCCCATCCTTATTCAGGACGATACTCAGTCCATGCCAGGCAATCCGAAGGGCCCAACTCCATGAAGGATAAGGTTTTATGTGTATTTTATATTGGAATCTAAATAACATCTGCTTAAAAAATCTATGAACAGAAACGAAACCAGTTCTGATTTATACAGCTGTTTGGATAAAACCTTCCATTATGAAAATGTCAGCAGCTTTTTGTTATGTCAGATGTAAGGGGTAATATTGATTCTAGAGACATAGGATGTTCAAGCTTCAAAGTCATTGATGGGAATTGTGAGTTTTGTTTTAGTGGTGTGGCCTTCACGTCCCACCTCAGAAAAGGAAACCAGGAGGGAGCCTAAGGAAACAGGAGTAAGTGCACTGTGGTTGATTCTTTCTGAGCAAAGTCTAATCAGTCTGTATACGAAAGCACTGCAGTAACATAGTCCAGAAGCAAGTAAGTATAAATCACTACTTGGGCAAAAGACCAAACCAACTGGGATAATTCTTAGGTAGTAGAATAAACAGCATAACCTGCAATATAATGGGGTGCATCATTAGTCTTAAATAATATCTGAAAAGGTGAGTGATCATTATAAATTAGGATGTTACAAAGAGAAGAAAAGAGCTAGAGCTGGAGACAGATGCTCCAATTAAGAAGGTTTCCATTTCCAAATGATTATGTTTTCAAATAAATTCTGACATGCAATTTTGGAACATTATATTTGGAACATAATATTAGGCCATCCCAAATAGGAACAAGAAGTAAATTTTGTCAGAGTTGTACACCCTTGGTATAGTACTAATAATTCGTTACAATATGGAGAAGGAAGTGATAAACAGAATGATTTTCAAAACCAGCCTTTAACTTGAGATGCTTTTCCCAACCTTGGAGTTACAAATCGAAACTGGCACAGTCAGAAAAAAAAATCCTGTAATTATGAAAACAGATAGTTCAACTAGATAGTTTAAATTGATCTGTAAGGATTCTCATGTTCCAAAGTATAAAATACAGCTGAAAAATCTTATGAGCTTAATTTTACCCTCTGGTACATGGTACATGTCATTACGCATCTCAGAAAATCTATACTGTTCCTACATGCAGACATAAAACTCTGTTTTGTTTTTAGCTAAGTCCATTCATGCTATGCAGATGGGACCAATGTGCACCAATAAAAATTTTAACCCCACTCCCATCCTCCCCAAACCCTAATAAAAAGCCCAGTTTTTCATAAAGAAAGGGTAGAAGGTGACTGTGTATATTGACTTCAGAAAGCTGTTCTCTTGATGACTTAGGGGAAAGAGGAGGAGCAGAGCATTGTTTTTCAAAGTATGATCCATAGAATCAATTGTATTGCTTCCCACTAAAGTAGTTTCTTAGGTTCATCCCAGCCCTATGAAATCAGATGCTGTGTGGGTTGCACCTGCATTTTAAATACATGCACTAGGGATTTTAGTGCATTAATGTACATGTATCATTGGCTTAAGTGGAAATGTGAGGGCTCTCTCCTCCAGTACTCTTCATAACCTCTAGAATTTGCGAGTGCTATAAAATCACTATTAAGGAATGAGTATTGGAGTAAAGGAAAAAAAGCCAAGGGAGATGAGATGAGGAAGAAAAACCATGAAGAATGACAAGTTTGAAGATCAAATAATTTGAAGCCTGAATGTCTGAGTCCAGACTAATGTATGACATATGTAGACATAAGCTATTGAAATCAAAAGCAATGGTTTGGGGATAGAGTGTGGGAAGGATCTAAAATGACTGTGTTCTTAAGGCTGTCATTTATGTCAGCCTATTGCTTGTCACTGGAAATATACTGAGAATCTCCTTTATATAACACAGCGATGAACCTTGGGAATTCTTTCAGACACGTTCAAGAGTCATTGGAAACTCAGCTGCAGCTCTTCTGTCTGAGTTTAGTTTATACAGCTGTTGCTAATGTGATGCTAATAGTGATGTTTTATTCCAGGCAATATTATAAATCCATTAGATGTATTATCTCAATTAATCTTCACACTATTTCTTTGAGATAGAGGCTATTAATTTTCCTGTCCTACAGATGCGGACACTGAGGCCCAGAGTAGTTGAAGTCTTTGATCAAGGTTTCAGTTACTCAGCGCAGAACCAGGCTTTAACTACAGAACACTGACGTCAGAACCCATGCTTTAAACTAGCTTGTTGCTCTGCCTCAAACTTTGGGACTACATTACATAGCAGGGGTCAGCAACCTTTCTCTGTAAAAGGCCATATAGTAAACATTATATGTTTTGTGGGCCAGTCTCTGCTTTCATAGTGTGAAAATCCTAGACAAACTGAATGAATAGGCATGGCTGCATTCCAATAAAACTTTATTTATAACAACAGATGGCAGGTTGTGGTTTGCAGATTCCTGTTCTATCGTACATTTTAAAAAGTCTACACTTCATGATGATACAAATGAACTATAAATTTCTATTTTTAAAGTAAGACTTCTGTGAGTAAAGATTTTATGTTCTGTATCGGTATAATTAAAAAATTCTGCCCCTTCTCACTGCTAAGAGACAAAAGACATGATGTTAGAGAAGACTTCCAGAAGCAGAGATGAACTTACTTTGAGGTGTTCACACTTCCTCACAGAGATGCCTCTGTGATCAGAAACGTGGATGTATGGAATATCTAGCTGAGCTCAAGAGATGGAACATTCTAGAAGGAGATTTTGTATTTGGAGAACATAATTCATCTGGAAGAGGACCTTACCTGTGGCCTAGGCTTCCCTATCTTTTTGCATTAATTGGCTGAAGTGTCTAAGCCAGATGAAGTCGACGATGTGGAGGACAGCACTAGTGTGTGTGCTGTAAGCTGTTCTGTTCTGTGCAAGCATATTCCAACTGAACAATGCTCAGAAACATTTGGTTCTTATTTTATCAAAATGGGAGAACCTCTCCAATGTAAATTCTTTCAGATGGCCTGTTAACAAACTGCTTACAAATAATAAATATTATTGATAATGGTTTTCCGAAATTCTCTAAACTCTGATTTTGTTTTTCTCCATCTGTGGATGGGGACTATGATAGCTGCTATACTCCATTGACCTAGGAAGAGTGAATAAGGAAATAGACACAAAACAGCCTTGATATGTTCAGGAGACTCAATGTTAACTCTTGTTGGCAAGGGTATTGTTTAAATCATTTGGGGTCAGGAAATAATACCCACTATCTATGTGCATTTGTGGGCTTGGTAAGTTGTATAGTAGGATTCTCATTGTAAATTAGCACTGGAAAGTACTCTACCCGCGCTTTTTTTTTTTTTTTTTTTTTTTTTTTTTTTTTGACGGGCAGAGTTAGACAGTGAGAGAGAGAGAGACAGAGAGAAAGGTCTTCCTTTTTCCGTTGGTTCACCTTCCAAATGGCCACCACGGCCGGCGTACTGCGCCAATCCGAAGCCAAGAGCCAGGTGCTTCCTCCTGGTCTCCCATGCAGGTGCAGGGCCCAAGCTCTTGGGCCATCCTCCACTGCCTTCCTGGGCCACAGCAGGGAGATGGACTAGAAGAGGGGTAACCGGGAAAGAATCCGGCACCCCAACCGGGACTAGAACCCGGGGTGCCGGCGCCGCTGGCAGAGGATTAGCCAAGTGTGCCGTGGCGCCGCCCCCCCCATTTTTTTTACCAGTTCATTTGTTACTGTCCTTGTGGAACACTATGGAACAGTTTGACAGTAAATTAATATATACTGTAAAAGGGGAGAGAAGGCCTTTAGGCATGCTGATGAAATATGGCAAGAGTGGATGTTGACTTTGAGTCCAAAAGCCTCACAGAAATAATTGCCATATTTTTACTAATACTTCCCATTTTTTTAAAGAAAAATAAGTGGGGTAAAGATGCAAACTGAACATCTGATAAAGGATGAACATCCAGAATATAAAAAGATCTCAAGAAATTCAATAGCAATAAACAATCTAGTTAAGAAATGGGTAAATCAACAGAAGAAATATGACAGGCCAACAAACATGTGAAACAATACTCAGGATCACTAGCCATCAGGGAAATGCAAAGAAAAACCAGGAAGAGTTATCATTCTAACAACACTGGAAGAAACTGAGCCATCCTCCTGAGAAGGGATTTGGTGGAGAGAGCCACCCTCGGTGTTAACAGCTTTCCTTTGGAAACCTCACTGGCATGGACCGTTTCAGTGGCCAGCAAATACCTGGTGATACTGAGGAGACTGACATCCACACAAAGGAAACAGACCAGGTGGTTCTACACAACTCCTTAAGGTGTGTACACATTAGATTCACAGCTCAGAACATGAGCATTCTATATATATATATATATATATATATATATGAGCTTTCTGAGCTCTTTTCCTTTTGGAAAAGTTGAATTGATGAAGATAAAAGAAGTATGTAATCAGGAAGAATACCACAAAAGGTGTTCTAGTCATGGCAGCTCAATAATAAACCTATTGAAATTCTAGTCAAATTAAAATTGTAATAATTATCATTATAAACATTCTCTATTTACTGAGAACTTCTGTGTCAGTAGCTGTAATAAAGACATACATTATTCATTTAGCTCCATGGCTTCTCTCTGAAGTAGGTGATTTTATTTTCTACATTTTTACAGTTGAAGAAAATGGCCAGAGGCACACAACTAGTAAGTTGGATTATAACCCAAATCTATCCGATACCAAAGACCACAGCATTTGATCCTTAGCTAGAAAAAAGACAGGGATAATTGGGACCTGCATGTGGCCTATACAGAATTATAACTAACGGAATACAGACCATGTATAACACAATATAATTTAAGGAGAGAAGAGTATTTTTTTTCTTTCCTTGGAAGAAAGAATGAAAGAAGTCACAGTGGAAAACATCTTCCCAGCTGAGGCCCACAGACCAGTGTAAATGTCCCCTCTTCAGACCTTCCCCAGTCACTCTGCACGAAGAAGCACCTGCATACTATTTTGTATCACAGCATTTGGATCATTTTTTCCTCATATGACCTGTCAGAATTTAAAATTATTTCATTGATGTAATTGCTAGCTTCATGTTTATTTTGCTTGTTATTGCTGGCTTCCAGTCACCCTTGTTCAACATTGTATCCCCAGCACCTCCCATAGTCCCAGGCACATACTAAGCTCCCAAACTCAATAATTGGAATGTTTCTTGGAAAATTACTGTGTACTAGATGCTCTTGTAAACATTGTACACATATTATCTCATTTAATCTTCACCATGACTATCCAAGAGAAGTGTTCACATCAGACCCAAAGAGAGAAAAGTGACTACATTCTGTGTGGGTTCTCTTAGCCATGACTGGTTCTTTTCCTTCCCTGCCCTGCAGTTCTTCTACTTGGCACTATTTTTTCCTGACTTTTATTTATCTGAGAGACACAGAAAACAAGAAAGACAGAGAAAGCTCCTATCCACTCTCCAAATGCCTGTCTTGTGTAGGGATGGGTCCAGGCCAAAGCTGGGAGTGGGTGGCAGGGACCCAAGTGAGGCATCACTGCTACCTCCCAGGGTACACACTACAATTGCCTTCCACTTAAACATGCTTTCTTTTCTACCTGTGTAATAAATTGTTGCCAATTTATTTTTGCTTATTTTCTTGCTTATTATATATGCATATTTTCATATAATGCATAATGTAACATGCACTAAATAATAAAACATATTTAATTCAGACATGAGGATTTATCCTTTGTTTTGTGAAGCCAGGATGTTTTTGTTGGAGAAATATCTAATGATAAAAGCCACAAAGCTGAATTGAAGTCACTTTCATATATCAGCTAAAAAAGGGGACAAACTCAATTTCCAGGAAAACATATCTAGAAAAGGAAGGAGTAAAGTCTATTCACTATGTATCTAGTTTCTGGTTCATTTTTCTCTCTGTGCAGGTGAAGCACAGAGGTCAAATTCAAGACCCAGTATCACCATTAAAAAGTTTACTTTGGAAGTTGTGAAGGCACAGCCATTCTTGAAATAGCCTTTCGGGAAGGTCAGTCATGTGTCGTTGTGAGAGCTGCACAACGCTCTTGACTTGTACATTAAGTCAGCTTCCTGGTAGGAATTTTTCAAAGATTCACAATGTAGCTTGGTATGTAGATGTCACAAACAATGACCCAGTGTATATGCACATGGGGAGAAGGCTTCTCTAACAGCAGATGTCTATAGTAATGCTACATTAGCTTAGAATAAAATGGGAAAATAGGAACCAATGAAGACACTAGGTTAGAAAATCCAGGAGGGGTATGAAAAGAAGCAAAAAGTAAATCAGCTAGATAAACCTGAACTAGTTCAAATACAAAAGGAGAAATTATTAAAATGCTTGTCTATAGTAAATATTCAATAAACATCTGTTTTGACTGATTTGATTTCAAGAGTGTTTCTGAGTAGTGATGGCCTCTCTCTCCACTCAAGTGTCAGTATAAATCTTTCACTTAAGCAGAAGGAAAGATTAGCTGTTTATTTTTAATCTTCTTTAAAAACAAGGCTCATGCAAGAGATTGCTTTATTCTCTTATCTTCCGGTACCATCCCATACTTTGACTGTCATAAATCATTCTTTCTCCCCTCCTCTGTTCTCTGCCCATGGGACCCGAGACTTCCATTCTTAATGCCATGTGGATAAAAGAACAAAGTGAAGAGTCATTTCCTTTATCTGTTTCTTAAAACAGCCCAGGAACAAGGGACCAGGATTTAAGGAAGTTTACACAGGAAAATGCATGATGACGTATTTAGTGGAGTCTAAAACGGGATAGGAGATTAGAGGTATCACCCTAAGTGAGAAGTTAAACCAGTGTCTTGCCATTAAGAGATCACAATTACAATTTAAGTTTGAATTTCTGCTCTTTTCCACTTATTTAAAGAGCATCAGTTAATTGTACAACCAAAAGCCTGTAAAAGGCATGAATGTAAGAGTTAAAATCCCCCCATGGAGAAAGTTCAGGGGTAATTGGTAGATGCTGTGTTAAAAAGATAGTTCATATAGTATTACTGTCATTCTGAGATGAGGGGAATCCCCTGGCATGGGTTTGCTGCACAGGAGCCAATGTCTGTTTTCCCAAGATGGAAATCCGGAATGGCAGCTTTTGGAGGAGTTTGGTTTATCAGAATGTGCATAATAGGACAAAAGGCAGTATCTTTGATCACTGGTTTCCAAATCATCTAAGCAGCGAGGTAGAGATTTAATTGCCTAAATTGGCCGCTGAATAAATAGAAACGTAGCCAGATGGTCATAGCCTGCATAGGACCGCAAACCTGAACATTTGCTGCAAGGCACATACCCACCACTCTGCACTGCTGGGTGCAGGGAGGGAAGGCAATAGAGTAACTCCAAGATCTTACCAAGGGCATCGTTTGCCTGCTTTCGCTTCCTTGATAGCTGTGATTCCATGCAGGTTGTCTAAGATACTATTTCCCTCTTTTATCCTCCTCCCTTTTCCTCACCCTCCTCCCATTTCTCTTTCTCCCTTTTAACTGGTGCTCTTTTAATAAGTTAAAAAAAGCAAAGTGGTATAACTTAAATCTTATTATGATATCTCCCTCTCCTTCTGCCTTTCCCTCATCCCTGTATCTATCTTTTCTCACTTTATGTCACTGCTCACTCCAAAAGAGTTACAAACCACTACAACTCTACAACACACTTCTATGTTTCCCTCCTTTCTTCCTAACTTCTCCCTCTCCCTCTTTTGGAGCAAGTGACTGGTAAGATTTATGTACATTTGGCATGTTTAAGCTTGTAGTAAAACAGACAATGATTTTTGAAAGTTGAACAGTGCCTAAAAGATATGTGGACATATAACAAATAGATTGAAAAGGATAAACCATATACGGGGCTTAGTAGATTCACAAACTTGACATCTACCCATGTTCCAATTTTACTTTGGTGGATAGCTATTTGCAATAATAGTGTTTTCTTAAACAGATCCTTTTGTAGTCTGTGAAGGGAAGTGGCTTTGTTGGGTGGGAGTAATATTCTGCAGTTACTTCAGAACCACTCTGTTCCTCATTTAGTATAAGGATGTGAACTCATTTTTATTTATTTTTTTAAAAAATATTCCTTCTTTATTGGACAGAAGAAAGAGTTGAGGATTTCTTTCCTTGACTCTGTTATATGGCCTGGAACTCGGTAATTTTAGAATGTTAGACCTAAAGGGAACTCGTGAGACTTGCCTCAAGTGGGAGAGCAGAGGTCTGAGAGGCAGGATACGCTGCTTGGTGACACACACCCAGATCTGAAGCATGGACTCAGAAAGGTCAAGGAAAAGTCACTAGTGCTGTGCTCTCACATAAATTATTTACCCTTTCTGAGCCAATCTCTTCCTGCGAAAAACAGGAGAATCTAGCAAGCCTATAAGGAAGACTTAAAAGGTTCATACGAATTTTGAAACACTGCACACATGAAGTATGCAGATGGGTATTTATATGAAGAAAATGAGTGAGAACTTCTAATCCAGTTTTTTTAATGTTTTTTATTTCCTAAGCAAGGCAGGATCAGCTGCATTTCCCATTGGTGTTAAAAGTTTCCTATTGGAGATGAAAAATGAATCCAAGGGGATTTTCAATATTGTCAAGTGAGAGAAAAGAAACATTTTTGTAAAAATATTTAAACTCTACCAGTGACAATGTTCTTGATTTGGAAGACGTAGTAGCCATAACCACTAAAAATGTTTTTACTGGAAAGGGTAGATTAAAGTGTATAACAAACTGACAAATGCTGCTGTAAATCTAATTTAACCTTTTTAAGACAGAACTCTTGTCTGGGTAATGCCTATCACTTAGACTTTCAAGGAGATATAAATTTATATTGCAGCTAAGATAAAATACTTTGAAGTCAATTAGGCCAACATACAGGGTTGTATTAATGGGATATTTCACATTCCTGGCTTTGTCAGTTTCCTTGACTTTAGTGTCTTTTCATTTCCCCTCTGTTGAAAAAGTCCTGATTTATAGCAACCACTTTTTCTGTATGGGTACTTTGTCTTGTTTTTTCTTTTCAATTGTTTCTTTTCCCAAGTTTCTGATGTTAGTCAGTATAACATCATAACATCTAACATAATTTGGATTCCCCTTTTGCATTTGGTTTTTAACAATCACATCCAGATGTTATTTTCATTATAGTCTGATTCCATTCAATAAAGTTTGGGTATTTCAGAATGTTTTACCATCAACAGCTTCCTTCACATTCCTTTTAGTTCACAGTAATTCAAATTTTTCTCATAATCTATTTGTTTCCAACACAAGATCATAATACTGAAAGAAATTTTAGAGGTCATTAGTCCATTTCCCTGTATTAGAGATGAGGAAACTGAACCCTTGACGGATTGTGTGACCGATGCTAGTAAAACTGCCCATATTCGGCAAATCTAGAAAGCACAGAACTCATTTCTCCCCGGCCATTTTAAGCTCAAGCACTACATACATGGTTGACCACTAAAATAGTTAAAACTTAAAAAGTATCATTTTTCAACTACACCCTAAATTAAACTCAGATAGACATGTAGAATTCCCTAAGAATGATTATAAATTAGAAAGGTTTCATGTTGACTTTTAAGTAGGAGAATGCTTCAAAATGTTCACAAGAGAATTAAAAGATAAGTTGATTTTAGTGCAAAAGATTGAAATTCATGTATATGAGCTGTCTTCAAAAAGTTCATGAAAAAAATATATCATGAAGAAACTATGCATGATTTAAAAAAATGCACCAAATACTTTTAATTCCATTTTCATGAGCATTTTGAAGTACCCTTATCTATAACTTATAGTAAATCATTACTTCTGTGTCTCTGAATTTGTAACAAATTTGTACTTCTTTATTTTCTGTATTCCTTGAACATTTTAAGCAGTAAGTCTTCTCCATTTAAGAAGCTTGAAAATCTAAAGTTTGAAAATGAAGAGCAGTGAAGTCATCAGGAGATCATATATCATTAAGGAGCTTAGGGTGTGAGTAGAACTTCAATATTTTTCTCACTAGAAAGAGAAAAGCTTAAAATCTAATTCATGTGGAAAGGAGAAACCAAAAAGAACCAAGCCTTTTATTTAACAAATCCAAAAAGAATATAATTTAGAAAATGTCTGACATAAATGCTTGTGCATAAAAACGCTTCCATTTTAATCACAATCCACTTTTGATTTAACTGGTGTTGAAATGAGGAATGCAAAGACAAGTTTAAAGACTTTTTAGAAAATGGGATATCTGCCAATTCCTAGCAATTGAGTAATTATTTTCCCCACAGGACACTTTGGGCTCATTGGAGTGTGGTTTAAGATAATAATCAAATTCAAAGAAATCCTGATGCCAGTGTAACATAGAATTTGATCACGATGCTCTTTTCAAGAACATATTAAGCTTTTTTAAAATTAAAAAAAATTTTTTAAAAAAACCTATTGCTATGCTGTTTTAGTAGAAGGTGTACTGGGTAGGGAGAGTCTTCCTTTCTGCCACCAGCTCAGAAGCTCCCAGAGTTTCTGTACAGGCTGAGCATACTCAGATTTAATCCCTCATCCTTCACCTACAATAATAAACTTCTTTTTTTGAGTACCTGAACATATAAGGAGTATGTGTTTGATGCTGAGGGTCAGAAGTTAATTCTGTTCAAATCAGTGGTACCCCCAAGTGTGATGAATAGAACATTTTTTTGTTTTTTTGGAGAAAAAAAATAAAATTAAGGTGGAAATCTGCATTAAAAACTAATAATAATAATAATAATAGCTAACATTCAGAAATACCATGTACAAACACTGCATCTAAGCTTTTACATATGCTATTACCTCAGTCCTCACAAAAGCCCTATGGAATAAGTATTATTCTATTCTATTTTCTATAAGAGTAATTAAGGATGAAAAATTTTAGTTGTTATAGGTGCTATACTTAATATTTAATGAAGCTCAACTTGGAACCCAATCTGACTGCAGACATAATGCTTTGCATTCTGTAACATACCAGTTCCTCTACATGGCCTCAGTGATTACTTCATAGGATGGGATGGCTTAGTTGATGTTCAGTTCTAATGCCAAATTTGAATTATTTATACTCATTCTTGGAATTACCTTGCAGCAAACTTCAGTGTACATAAAATTTGATGCTTAAGTATATCTTAATGCATCTGAATTAACTGCAGCATCCAGAATTGTGACAACTAATTTGCAAGTCAAGTTCTGTGATTCTTCTGCCCAACGCTTGAGTACTAAGGATCATGAAAAGATGTGGTACAAAAGCATAGCTCACAGAATAACACAAAGTTCTCGCCCTGTGTTTCACAGGATAGTTTCTTATGCGATGTTTGATGATGAAATTTCTAGGGCTGTACATTGAACTTATTCCATGTATCTGTGTCATAGATATGCAACATAGTTTGAAGGACAGTAGTGACTGGTAGTGCTGGAGCTGTGAAACATACATCTCAAATGAAACCAAGTACTCCTACAACATCAAGAAACTTCAGCTCATTGAACACATGCACGAATATAACAAGTTGGGAACTCAGTAGGGTTAAAGTTCTGTAATATCTAATATATGAATATATGACTTGCACCTTGCTTCATTATTGTGGACCATGACTTGCTCTGGGTGGACCATAACACATTTTTAAGCAAATGGGAATTTGACAAACTTAGAAAAAAATCAAATTAATTTATTATTCATTCAATGCCTCTACATTGAAGGCTTAGTATCAAACAGACTAAGATTAGGCTGTCACAATTAACAAAAGATGTTGGGCTATATTTTATAGGATCTTGCCTCCTTGCTATTTATATTATTTAACCATTAGCATATATATGGGAAAAACAACTTTTGGGGATCAGGCATTTGGCCTAGTGGTTATGCCACTGGTTGGGATGCCTGTTTCCATATTAGAGTACCTGGATTCAAATCCCAGCTCTGCTACTGATTCTATCTATCTGATAAAGCAGATTCCGGGAGGCAGCAGGTGATTGCTCAGGTAGTTGTATGCCTGTCTTCCATGTGTGAGGTCTGAAAAGAATTCTCAGCTCCCAGGCTTCTGGCTGGCTCAGTTCTGGCCACTATAGGCATTTGGGGGAATGGATCAGTAAAGGTGAATTCTGCTTCTGAAATAAATTATTTTTAAAGATTTATTTGAAAGTCAGAATTACAAAGTGTGAGAGAGAGAGAGAATCTTCCATCCACTGGTTCATTCCCTGAATAACAGCAATGGCCAATACTGAGCCAGGATGAAGCCCAGTGTCTAGAACTCCGTTTGGATCTCACACTTGGATAACAGGGACCCAAGAACTTGGGTCATCTTCCACTGCTCTCTCAGGCCATTTGCAAGGAGCTGGGTCAGAAGTGGAGCATCCAGGACACAAACCAGTGCCCATATGAGATGCTAGCATTGCTGGCAGTGGTTTTACCTGTTACACCACAACAGCATCCCTTCAAATAATTTTTTTAAATAAACATTTGTGGTAACATAACATATCTTCAGTCTTGGAGAGTCACCTGTGTTTCCCATAGCAAAGATGCTGAAAAGTCTTGAAGTCTTTTTTTAACTCAGTGTTCCTCAGTCTGATGTGACCACATAATACCACTGCCAAGTGTTAGCATGAAACTAGTGTTAAGTTAAAGATGGCAATGTTTAAATGAGAATAACCATGCAGCTACAAAATGTATCCTCTCCCCTTATCCCACTGAAGCTTTTTGTTTTTTTAAGTTTTTAGTATTTGAAACATACATAGGGGAAAAAGTATATAATGAATTCCATATACTTATCACTTGTATATAACAACTATTTAGATTTTGTCATATTGTCTCATCTATCTTTTGTGGTGATTTAAAGCAAATCCCAGACAGCATCATGCTTTATCTTTAAACACTTCAGGATGCTATTATAAGAAAATAAGAAATTCTCTTATCCACCATGTCATTATCCCGGTGACAAAACAATACTTCTCTAACAGTACTGAGACACAGTTGACATTCAGATTTTCTAAATTGTTTCTCTGTCTTCTTTTCCGAGTGTAAAATGCAATGGCTTCTAATATATTCACAGTTGTGTATCCACCACCACAATCTATTCCAAAACATCTTATTATTCCCCACAGAAACCCTACTCCCCTTAACCATCTCTCCTAAACCTCCACAATCTTCCAAGTCTTAAGCAAACACTAGTCTGCTTTTTGTTTTTAGAGATTTCTACTATTCTGAATGTTTCGTACAAATGGAATTAGACAATATATGGTCCTTTGTGTCTGGTTCCTTTCACTTAGTACCTTTGCAAGGTTTGTCCATGTTGTAGCATGCCTCAGCTCTTTGTTTCTATCTGTAGACAAATGATATTACATTGTATAGATAAACCATATAATATTTGTGCTTTTGCCAGTTAATGGACATTTGGAATGTTTTAACTTTCTCATTATTTCCCTTTTATAAGAAATCATCTTTTATTATGAAAAAATTTGAACATGCAAACAAGTGAGAGAATAACCCAATAACCCCAACTGGTAGCTCACTGTTTCTACATTATCAGCTCCTGATCCATTTGCTTTTATTTATACTTCAGCACTCCTTTGCTCTTCAAGTTATGTGTAGCAAATCCTGGATATCATATAATCTCATAGATAAGTATTTCAGTGTGTGTTTGTAGAAGATAATAACTCATTTATTTAAAAAATATTACCATACCTAAAAAATAAATAATAAATATATGGTACATTGCTATCTTTTTATGATTTATTTATTTATTTGAAAGTCAGAGCTACAGAGAGAAAGGGACAGAGAGAAAGTTCTTCCGTCTACTGGTTTATTTCCTAGATGGTCACAACAGCTGGGGTTGGACCAGGCCAAAGCCTGGAGCCAGGAGCTACTTCCAAGTCTTCCATGTGAGTGGAAGCTCTTGGGCCATTTTCCATTGCCTTTCTATGCCATTAGCAGAGAGCTGGGTTGGAAGTGGAGCAGCCGGGATACAAACCGATGCCCATATGGGTGCTGACATCACAGGGAGAAGCTTAACCTTCTCTGCCACAAGGTGGGTCTATGTTCCTTGATATCTTAATGTTCACCAAGATATTTGTCTTCATAAATTAGATTTGATTTACTAGTGGATATTGCAAGTGTCATAGAAAATTGATTTATTTATAGAATCATTTGATTTCTAGAGAAAAATAATCCTTACTTCTTTGGAATTACTGTGCATGAAGATTCTCATAAGATCTATCACATGCAGAATTACTCTTTCATTCTGGGTCGTTGAATGTCCTGTGCCAGTTTTAGAGACACATGAGCCCAGAGCTTAAAGAGATCAGCAGAGTTGGCATTCTGAGACCTGAAGGAGACACACTGGAAAAGAACCCTTGCATCAGGGCATTGTGTTATTGATCTGCTGCAGAAACAATAAAAACAATAACCTGTCAGCCAAGAATCACTTCCACACATCTGGGTTATAGTTATAGTCTAATCACTTCTTGGCCTTTTGGCTAACATCAAGTATATACTATCTGTTCAAATCAGACTGCAGACTAGCATGAGACGGCAACCATGGAAACTAGAGGCGGTACTGTAGCTAAGATGGAGGAAATGAATGAGGGTGAAAGTTCCAAATAAGATCTTTCAGACAAAATATCCGGGACTCATTGATTTTATCAATGTATACAGGGTATTCAAAAAGTTCGTGGAAAATGCATATTATGAAAACACAGATTTCACAATGTTACACAACAAAATAAATATCATTTAATTCCATCTTCCATAAGCTTCTTGAAGTAACTTCATATATTTATGTTGATTTGATTCCTTTTTTTCTCTCACTGGAGAAAAATTGTGCTATTTTGTCACTGAATCAGAACTTCATCTTAAAAATAATCTTTAAAGATTCTAAAATTGTTTTGTCACCAAAATATCTATGTTTATTTTGCCTATAAGAATAAAAGAATTACTCCCCTTCTACACTTTTTACTGAATGTTATAGTTTTTGAGAATATGCAATTTGTCTTTCAAAACAGCAATAAAAATTAACCGGTAATGAATTTAGCAAATGCAATGTGTAGTTGATATTTGTGTGTATGTTTTGTGTGGCCCAAATCAGTACTCTAGTTTCTCAATTCTGTAACACTGCCTGATAAAGTGATACAATTAACAGTGTTTGGGACAGTGGTTAAGATAATGCTTGGGACACCTGCATTCTATATCAGAGTGCACAGGTTCAAGTCCTAGCTCTGCTTCCAATTCCAGTTTCCTGCTAAGGCAACTCAAATACTTGGTTCCATGTCACCCGTTCTGAAGATCTGGATTGAGTTCCAGGGCTCATGGTTTTAGCCTGACCCAACCCTGGCCTTTCAGAACATTTGGGAAGCAAATCAATCGATGGAAGTTCTCTCTCTCTCTCTCAAATAAAACAATAAATTAAAAATTTTTAATTGAATAGTGATAGCTACTTAGTTGAGTGGATTTTCATTTAGAGCAGTGATTCCTTATCATGTATCCCTCGGTGAATTTTAGGGATGTTTGAAAATGCTTGAAGTATAATGTGAACATTTGTGTGTTTATCTGGATTTAGGTGCTTCTGTTTTGGAAGGTCTGTGGTTTTCAACAATTTCTCTAAGGAGTTTGTGGTCCTTCTCTAAAAAGTCAGAAACCAGTCATCTGAAGGTTGAATAAGAGAAGCCTGTGAAGTTCTTTGTAAAATGATGCTATTTTCCCATATTTTCTTATCTGATCAGAAATGTTAAAAGACCAGACACAGATCAATCATTGTTGAATGAATGAATGAATAAGTGAACAAATAGCTGCTTCTCTTACTTTACTCAAGTCTTTAATAATCAAAAAGTGATCATTTATCCAGTGCTCCACTAAAGACACTAAGTGGTCAACAGGAGGCTTTGGTGTAGGGAAAAGACTGTCACATTGAGGTTCAACATTTCTAGAGATCCATGTCCTTGAAACCATTTCTAATGTGAAAGGGTTTAAGTGGCTCTGTATCATATGAAACCACTGGAGATTATTTGAATTCATATAAAAAGGTGTGTTTGGTATGCTGGATATATAGATCCACCCATCTACTTTCCATTAACCTTCTTGGAGAGATGAAACATTGCAAATGCAAAATATTCTGCTATCTAGTGAGCTACTATTTGGAAAAACCAAGAATAAAGTCAATTAAATTCTAGAGCTGGCAATTCCTTTGAGATCACGGCTATTGTGCAATTTTATTTTATTATTTCTAGTCTCTTCATTCATTAGGACAAAGAGAATTTCTATCCCCACAAAACAAAATGTGATATCATTGAAGACAATAGAATATAGACATATAGATAATATGTGTATAGACAGTAGAATATAGATATTGATATAGGCCTCAGAAAGATCAACTCTCCATTTTATGTGGCTAGTGCAAATACATCTGAACGATAATATCTTTCTCTCTTACTGACAATCGTGCCCTGCTTCTGAATGAAATGGTTATACAGTTGCAGAGGTCTTGTGATACACAACCCTATCCTGTGAGAACATGTTACTGCCAATTAGGGCAGGAAGTGAAGACTGTGGGATCTAATTCAAACCAAATGTAGTCTGATTAGCTATAGTGCCAGCATTCAGTGAGAATACTTAGAAGACAAGTCACCCGGAGTTCTTAAAAGTCCTTATGGGCAGCAAGACAGATTTACAACTTATTTGAAAAATGCAGCCTAAAAAGGAGGGATAGATCTTTCTTGATTTCCTCCCACAATTTGCATTTTGGAACCAAGGGAAGGAAAATTCATTTAAAATAGATTATCTGATGACAGGGAGTCAGACTTATGAAAAGAATATTTAAGCTTTCTACCAACAAAAGGAGGAATAAAATATATTTCTCACTGGAGCATAATCTTTGTGAAATTAAACATGTATAATGATTATACAGCAAACATGTCACAAAGTCCTACAATAACAGTGAAGTCATAAATGGAAAAGACAGGAAAATCATTACCTCATCGAAGTGTGTATATACACATATAAAATGTTATATATATAATTACACATTTATGTGCATTCATATACTTCAAAAAATTTTGTTCCACTCCATTAATGGATTTATTGAATTATCATACAGACAAGCAGTGAATATTAGGGAAATATCAGTTCTAAGTTACTCCTGGGTGAAATCAAGTTAAAATATTTAGTTTAATCTTACTGTGAACTTCACAGATGTCCAATAGAGATCTTGATGAAATGATGTGAACATGTACCTTAATTTATTTTAGAGAAAATCAGATTTTTTCCATTTTCTTTTACAACTAAATTTAGCTCCCTAAAATTCTGGTCTTGTTTATGTTTGGACATGTCTTCATGAATGTGACTGCCCAGAGAGAATATAACAGACACAGAAATTAAATCAAAGATAATGTATTAGAAAAAACTGTTGACTATGAGTTAAGCATTCTTGATTTTTGTTCTTGCTCCACAACTATGCTACCAGTGTTACCTTCATGCCCAGCCTATCCTTGCTGAATCTGTGCTTTACAACGAATTAGTTGGACTAGATATGTAAAGCTGCCTTTTGGCTCTAATAAAACTAAAATTCTAAATCACTCTGTCAGCTAAATCAACATTGATAATCTGGTTAATTTTGAGCCTCCAGTCACTTTAAAATGGAGAATAGTTGTGTGAATTTTACAAAAACTGATGCATCTCTTCTAAACTACATTTTACTTTTGAACACAGTCACAGGTTTTTAGACTACCTGGTAGCATTTTGGGCCTATTTATTTCTGCAAAGACCTTTTACTCTGATGATTTGATAAGAAACAATATTTTTTTTCAAAGGTATTGAGTTATTCCCTTGGTTTGTATCAGGGTAGATAAGTACTTCAAGTTTTTAAATGAGTTTACATTTTCATTCCATCTTTTGATTCAAGTTTGAAGGGATTCTATTTTGGCTATTTTATCTCCCTGCCCCTAGGAAAGCCAGACTTTAAGTTATCCCCAAGGTATCACTGGCAGCATTCCACACCATCTGTAATGTATAAATATATTCAGTTATTCAGTATATTCCAACTTAGCTAGCTCTAGTAATTTTATATTATTGGGGTCTTTGAGGAGAAAGGCATTCATTCTCCACTGATTTATTCCTTGCTATTTAGTCTTGAACTTTTGATTCGGCTGACAAGTAATCTAATACAGAAACAAAACCCTAAGATTTTTTTACAATGAGTTAAGTAAAGATAGAAAGTTCTGGAGCCCATTCATTGTCTTTATTGCAGTTGACTGGCTGAATATATTTGAGCACACTTGACAGATTCCAGATTTGAATTTAGGAGACTTGAAGCAGGTCAAATCATTCTCAATAAAAGCTGCTTGTCTTTGGAACTCCTTACTTGATACAGTATTTTACTCACCTTCCCAACATGGTATCACGTTAATTTCTTTGAATATTTCTTATTTGTTTGAAAATTTCCTTTATTTTTCTATCACTATAGTAAAAGAAAATAAGTCTTTCTCCCACCAGTGCATGATTCTGAAAAAGTTGCTGTTTTAAATTTAAATATTGGGACTGGTGCTGTGGTGTAGCAGGTAAAGCCGCCACCTGCAGTGCCCGCATCCCATATGGGCACTGATTCAAGTCCCGGCTGCTCCACTTCCAATCCAGCTCTCTGCTATGGCCTGGGAAAGCAATACAAGATGGCTCAAGTCCTTGGGCCCCTTCACCCGTGTGCGAGACCCAGAAGGAGCTCCTGGCTCCTGGCTTCAGATCGGGGCAGCTCCTGCCATTGCGGCCAATTGGGGAGTGAACCAGCAGACAGAAGACTTTCTTTCTCTCTCTCTCTCTCTCTCTCTCTTTCTCTCTGCCTCTCCTCTCTCTGTGTAACTCTGACTTTCAAATAAATCTTTAAAAAAATTTAAATTTTGAGTATGACTTGTTTTTCACTTTTGTACATACAGGTCCATCTACATCAGGGCTCATAATTATAGAAATGTTGGTTCACTGTAGATAACCTCGTGTAGTGTGAGTTGTTGGTTAGGGAGGAAGCACAGTAGAAAAGAAGTTTGGGAAAAATATTGATGGTGGTTAAAAAGACAAAAGTTCTAATCAAAGACCTCTCATAAATAGTTATATAAGCTTGATAATGTCTTAACTTTTCCAGCATCAGTTCTGGTCATCTGTGAAATGGAATACCTATTATAAAGCTACCATATTAATTTATAAAATTTACTGTATGCAGGATAGGCCTTCAATAATTAGAAGTTATTTTTATTAGCCTCTGGGTTTTTCACATTGTGTTTGCTTTTAGACAGGGTCCAAGGAACTTAAAAGGTATGACTGTCCTCAGGAATTTGTAATGTACTTAAAGTTTTAAATCTGCTGAGATAGTACAGTAGGATCTGTATTTCAACCATTTGTTCTTTCACTTATTCATTAAATAAATGCTTCTTATATAGTATCCTTAGGGTCTAGCAGCAAAGAAATAAGCAGAAGTACATAATTAGATTCTGTGAAAATACAGTTACAACTGATCTCCCCCACCCAACCGAGACATAGCACATTTGGTTTACTAGAGTAGCTGTGTTGAGATTCTTGCTCAGGTAGCATGATTTCAAATCTCAACTTAGGAAAAATCTGGATAATTTTGGGGAAACTTTTTAAAAAATCACTTTGAGTCTCAATTTTCTTATCTGCAAAAAGAACTAATAATATTTATGAAGATTAAATAAGTTGATGTAATAAAGTACATAGAATAATTTCCAGCATATAATAAGACATAAAGGACCAATAAAATGTTAGTCTTATTATGCTTCTTGCTGCTATTATTCACTATTTTCTAAGTGTCAGATTTCTAATTTTCCTTTGAGGAACAACATCTTCCCCATCCTGTTTTGGTCTTCATGTGTTCCTGTGCTTTAAGCCTAAGCTAATTAACAGCATTCATTTTCCTCAGCCATGGTGATGTGTTGAGCTAGACCAAAAACCAATCAATAAAGTCCAGTCCAAATTGTTTCTGCCTGCCTGCCTTCCTTCCTGCCTTCCTTCCTTCCTTCCTGCCTTCCTTCCCTCCCTCCCTCCCTCCCTTCCTACTTCCCTTCCTCCCTCCCTCTCTGTCTCCCTCTCTCTCTCTTTCTTTCTTTCATTTTATTTATTTATTTGAAAGGCAGAGTGACAGAGAGGGAGAGACACAGAGAGGAAGATCTTCCACCTGCTGGTTCACTCCCCAAATGGCTGCTACAATAAGGGTTGGTCCAGGCTGAAGCCTGGAACCTGGAACTCCATCTGGGTCTCCCAACTAGGTCATCTTGCACTGCCTTCCCAGGTGCATTAGCAGGGAGCTGGACTGGAAGCAGAACTTGCACCAGCACTCTGACGTGTGATGTCATCATAGCAGGTGGTGGCTTAACCCCTGCACCACTATGCTGGCCCTATTTTTTTTTGCTTGAGTGTTTCAGCTTATAAAATCTCTTCCCTTCTTTTCTTTCTCCCTCCATCTCATATAGTCATCTCATGACACTTTATCAGCATTTGTAGAAGTTCTGTCTCTTGGGTGGAAGCCTATGATTATTTTTTTTCTCTAGGACTGCAGCATTTCCTGAATCTGCTTGAGGTGACCACAGTAGTCAGGAAGAAATGATAAAATGAAGGAAGCCATAGTTAATTTAATTTTGGGATAAATGGTGTGCTTGTCTACCTGTTTGTTAATAAGTATGCAATGACACAAAAGATCTTCTATGAAGTTTCTAGAAAAACCACAATCTTATCAAAGAAGGCTAATCAATTGGCCATGAAAATAAGTAAGTGGATACAAGTGTCATTAATAACTATGAGGGAAATATAAGATGCAGATATTAGGGTAAATAAATAGAACCTTATGCAAAATAAAAGCAAAGAAATGCATCACTAATGCTATAGTTAATATTTACTGACTACTTAAGCATGATGACTATTTACCATATCCTTTATCTGTGTAACTTAGAGACCCAATGGTGTGTCCCGTCCTTTGGTCTTCAAATAAAGTTCATCTGACCGCTCCTTCCTCACATGAAGACAAATCCTACAGATCCATTTTGGTTTCTCTCTAAATTATTAGGGTTTGGGGGCTTAGGTTTCTCTGGCTCTGGATAATTTTCTCACTGAATTGTTTTACAAATGTCTCTGAGCTGGTGTCATTGATTTGTCACCCCCAATACTAGATTCCATGTTGATCTGTTATCCTTTAAAAGAACTACAATAAAAAAAGAAAAATTTAAGAGATCTGTAGGAACTGAGCCAAGTACATATAGCAGGGACCAGTTTTTATTGCATTATTTTATGATTAGCGTCTTTAATATGCACAAACAGTACTCATGGTACAAAGAAAATCCCTCAGTCATTCTTTCTGATCATTGTCTCTCCTGTTGTCATGGCTTCCACACCTCCATCTTATTAAGGGTCCTGTCCCAACTCTATTTTGGATACCTTCATCTCCTGAGCTAGCTGCCAAAAATGTTTTGTTATTTAACAGTTATAACCATCTCATGAAATATCATTTTTGTTAGGTGAATGCATTTGCTACATTCAAATAATTTTAGATTAGGAATTACCAGTGCAAGCCGAGGCTAGGAAAATTCTATGGTATTATATATCAACTTGTGACAGAAGAAGCAAGTAGATCTATACTCTTATGACTCCCAAGTGAGCTGTAGAAACCCAATGTGTGTGGATGAGGAACAAGGATTAGTAAGATGGGTAGAAATGGTGGTTATAAAAATATAAAAGACTTCAAAAACCCTCAGAGTTTCTATAATGTCTGACTTGGGGAGTTTATAAGTAGAAGGAATTTTTTTGTTGAGAAAATAATTCACAATCCAGGAAAAGTTATCAAGAGATAAGAAGAAAACTTTTTTCCTCTTTTCTTTAAACTTTATTCTTCATAGCAAAATCATAGTTTGCAAATTCCTTTTTTTATGAGTATGCAGTCATTGTGCATGGCTTTCGTATTTTTTTAAACAGATTTATTTATTTTCTTTAAAGAGTTACACAGAGAGAAGGAGAGGCAGAAAGAGAGAGAGGTCTTCCATCCACTGGTTCACTCCCCAGATGGCCACAATGGCCGGAACTGAGCCAATCCAAGCCAGGATCCAGGAGCTTCCTTAGGGTCTCTCACACAGGCACAGGGGCCCAAGGACTTGCGCCATCTTCTACTGCTTTCTCAGGCAACAGCAGAGAGCTGGATTGGAAGTGGAACAGCCAGGCCCTGAACTGGCACCCATATGGGATGCCAGTACTGCAGGTGGTGGCTTTACCCACTATGCCACAGCACCAGCCCCTGAGGGAATGTTTTATTATTTATAAGAAAAGAATTGAAGAATTTTTCCTACCAGATTTCACCTATATCGTGGTAAATTATAATGTTCACTTTGAAAGTGAAATGTTTGGTTCCTTCCAATTTATTCCCCAAATGATCATCACAGTTGGGAGCTTATCTGTCATATTTATGATGATTATGGTAGTCATTGAAAAGATGTTGGGCTTTCATTGCATGAAAGGTACTGGGACTTATGCAGGCATTATATCATGTAAGTATCCCAACAATCCCGTACAGCAGATACTGTTATTATCTACATTTACTATTTGAGAACACAGACCCAGAACAATTAAATGGCACATCCAAGGCCATATTAAACAGAAAAGTAGTCAAACTGCATGTGTGTAGTGAAGATTAACATCTTGATGATTCTTTCCCTTGGATGATTCAGGGTCTCTTGGATGCTTTGTGATTTGGTATTTATGTCATCACCTGATGAGCTGGTCACTACCAAACCTTTCTTTTCTACTTTATAACTAATTATTCCACTTTGAAGAAATGAGGTTAATAAAAGAGAAGAAATAGAATCTGTCACCTCTAACATATAATTGTAGCACTAAAACTTCCCTTCAGGATGAATAATAAAACATTAAGAAATCTGAGGCACAGATGTCAACTCCTTGGCTCAAGGTCAAACTGCTATTTTATAATCGCATTTTCCTTTGTCAAGGAAGTTAAGTGTTTTTAAGTAACTAATTTATTTAAATGTTGGACGATCTCTATAAATCTTCCTGCATTACTTAGATAAATAATTTGCCACTAAAACTGGTTTTCAGTAATTTTGTTTGGCTATTTTAGTGTGTGTTTTTCATAATCTCTAACGCTGAATTTCTCATCAATTCAGCCCTCCAGATTTTATTAGGTTTTGCGTGCTTGGGAAATAACACCATCAAAGCAGACTTATCTTCACATACGCAGGACAATTATATTGATATATCATGTGCTGTATTTTAATTTCAAAATTATTGCCTCATTGTTTTCTCCCAGAGCCCGGTTTTATTTCCTTCTTCTTATCATTAAAGGTACAGGGACAAGTAATTCACCCTTAAGAGAAAGAAGAGAAAAGAAAAGGTTTGCTTAAAAAAAAGTAGCTAGAAAAATCTCCCACAGAGTGAGTTCCTACAGTGTTATGGAGGATGTAAATTTAGCCCAGTGTGATTCAAACAATCGAGTTAGGAATTTTAATTTAATGGTTTGTTCCTTTGAATTGTCAGACGCTCACCTCTTGTGCAAGTTGTATTTGAATTGGAGAAAATTAAACTAAAATGTGCTGAATTTACCCCAATCAGCTTGTTCTGGGAGGTCTGATTCACAAGCTGAGTGAGGGAATAGCAAGAATGAATCAACACAGCTCACAAAGAGGAAGCTACATTATTTCACTTTAATAATAATGACTCAATTTTTTAGAATTTAAATATTTGTTTTTTTGTGGTGCTATATCATCTTAGCAATTATAATGGGCTTGGGGAATTATCCTATTTTTATTTCGACATAACCCAGAATCCCATGTTTTTGGTATGTTGGTCAAAAACCTCAGTGCTTCGCAGATTAGAGGGCTTGTGAATCAGTTCCTGCCTGACTGGCTTGTTTGTGGCCCATAAAATGCTGGGGGAAGAAAAAAAAAATTGGATGAAACAACAGACAACAGTAAGAACCAAGAATTATTTTTTATGATGTTGTAGGGAATAGTCCAATAGGCCAAATGAGTGTAGATGCTCACAGCTCATGATCGGAATTATATTTGTAAGATCTGGTAAAATACGGTGCTTTTCTTGGAAAGTAAGAAGACATATAAAATCCCTACCAAGAATAAAGTAACTTGGTTTTAAGCCTTTTTATGTGTTTACCCATAAAAAAGGAAATGTTAATCAAGTAAGCTCTTTGACAGTAAAATGGAGTTCTTATCGCTTAGAGCCTGTAGAAGTTAGCTGGGGTAAGCGACCTTTACAGCCACATGTGTTGTTCAGTCGCATTTCAGATGCATTGAGTCTAGGGTCCAGAGATAGTGTGCCACTCCTGGATTCACACGGGCACTAGCTAAGAAAAGGGATTCTCTATCCTCTTAATGCCTTGATGCCTCCTTGATATCTCTGGGGAGTCTTTATGTTTCAGAATAGTTGTCAATGCTCCTGAGTCCCTTTCCTTGAATTTAATTTTGGAGTTAGTTTGCAGCACATGCCTCTGCTCTATCAAATGACCATGACCATATCACATATGATGGCAGAATTGTTTTGACAACAAGAGCTGATAGTGTCTTTCTACTGTCCCTGTGATTCTGAAAGCCTCAGACCCTTATGCGAGCAGACCCGACTTATGTGCGATTGCAACTGAGCCCAAGGTTAGCCACTCAAAGCTGCAGGGAGAGAGGGATATGGCACTGACAAATGTTAGCAAAAACAGTGGCTGGGTTGTTGCAAGGGGGGTAATGCTGCCACCTGCAACCTCAGAGGGTTCCTGGCTACTCACTTTGGCAGATCCAGCTCTGACCTGGGAAAAGCAGTGAAGATAGCTCAAGTGTTCGGGTCCCTGCCACCCATGTGGGAGACCCTGATGAAGCTCCTGGCTTCAGCCTGGCTCAGCCCTGGCTGTTGAGGCCATCTGAGGAGTGAACCAGTGGGTGGAAGATTTTCTCTCCCTCTCTCTCTCTTTTTCTCTTTCTCTCTCCATGGGACTCTGACTTACAAATAAATAAATATATCTTAAAAAAAAAAAGGTTAGCAAAGACAGACAGTTGTACCTAACTCTTCAGCATTTATAAAAGACCTCTCTCATGTGTTGCTGAAGTATGTTACTATAAAACAACTAGGCCATGCAAAATAAAAAGAAACTCTTAAGAAAGCAAACATTTTAGTAGAGATGGAGTCAGCCTATCCACTCATTTTCCCAAGAGCCCCTGAGGCCAAGTTAAGTGGTTTTTAAAGCTTTTCGCTGCTATGAGTCTCAATTTCTCCATCTGTAAATAAAAGGTATGGATTGAGTTATTGCTCAGGTCCTTTTGTGTTCTAGCAAGTTTCTTTAAAGCTGACATCTTTGTTATCTTGAAGTGTGGAAAGAGTAAATAAAATGATATAGTCTTTTTAATTGTTTGCAAAATTGTCCTTAGCTAAGATTAACCCCTTTCATATAGTTTCCTATTGAGCTCTCTGTCTTAGAAAAATCTGGATACTTTTCCATATAATGAGTGTGAACAAGATATTTGTTCAGTGCTTAGAATAGTAATTTTGGGAAATACCTTCCTCTCCAGAATCCTCAGAAAGCAATCCTCAAGCACCATCTTAGTACAGTGCACTCTTGGCCTTGAGAGTTCACAGAATGATAGAGTTTGTTTGGGGTCCTCCAGGGAGCTTGAAAGGAAATATGACTGAGGGCATATTTAATTAAGTGACAAATGAGTGATCTAGAGAATAATTGCAATTTGGCGCCTGTTTATTTAACTACTTAATTTTCTTACAGAGAGGATTTCCAATCTTTAAACTCTATCATCATTTAAATAAATCTATTTAGATCCAACTCTTCTAGCAATGAATAACTGTCTTCTTGTTTTCTTTGAAATATTTTCCCCTCAAAATTTTAAAAAAAATTTCTGACATTTGAATCTAATGTTCGAAGGTTATATGAAATAAATGATCCCAATGATTATATCTAAAGAGATGTTTATTATCTATAGCTTTTCTGCCACACCAGTACCTCCCCAAACCTCAGGATGCTATAGCACTGCTAATAACCTATGTCATTTATTCACTCCATTTAAAAAAAAGATCTTCAATTTCACTTAGTGTGGCAATGTACGTGGCTTAGAAAAACTGAATTTATCAACTTTATTTCTAGCAAGGTGGCCTAGAGATATATCCTGTCAATGAGATAAAAAGAGAAATCATGGATTGGACTCCCATAAAGCTCATTAAAATAGGGGCTGACGTTGTTTAGTGGATAAAGTTGTCGCCTACGATGCTGGCATCCCAAATGGGTGCCACTTCGAGGCCCTGATGCTCTACTTGTGATTCAGCTCCTTGCTAATGCGCCCAGGAAAGCAGCGGAGGATGCTCCTAGTTCTTGGGCTCCTGCACCCACAGGGGAGACCTAGAAGAAGCTCCTGCCTCCTGGCCATGGATCAGTACAGCTCTGACCATTTTGGCCATCTGGGGAGTGAACTAGTGGATAGAAGATCTCTCTCTCTCTGCCTTTCAAATAAATAAATAAATCATAAAAACTAACAAAGAAACTCATTACAGTTAAGAAAGAGGCTGACCCAAATTGCAGTGCTCTTCGTCTTAACGCTTCTCTTTCTCTGGAGTGTAGATACAATGCTGGATGTCCAGCAGTCACAATGAACTCACAAGGTGGCTATAAAATGAATATCACATTTTAAATTTTAAAGAGCCTGGGTTCTAAATAATATTGTGACTATCATCTTAGCCATACAATTCTTATATCTAGACTTCTGGTTCAGTGAGAAAAATGCAGCTGCTAACTTGTTCACGTCATTTTGGTAGTGGTGATGGTGGTGGTAGTATGTGTGCTTCTATTAACTGTAGTCAAATGTATAACCTAATGGATATGAGTGCATACTACATGAAAAGTGCTAAATCTTGCTGGGTATGTGAAAAAGGAGTCTAGGAGTTTCTAAGTCTCATGAGGAAGACAGAAAAATGTAGACATTGTTTTAATATTGGTATTGATTCCAAAGAAGTAGCTCCAAAGATATGAAAGAATAACTAAGAAGAGATTAGTCCTATTTGACGATATTTGAGAAGTCTTTTGGGAAAAAGTGTGTTAGCTCTTTTGTTTTTCTTCATAAGGGTACATATGACATTGTAGACAATGGAGATGGGGAAGACACCTGGGAAAGAGTTCTATCTTGGGTAGAAGAGATTCTCCGTATTGGTCTCACCACCTAATCCAGCATTTATAAAGCAGTATAGAATGTTTCTAAGTTGTCTTAGTTTGCGATGTTGCCAAACACAAAGTTGTTTTTAACTGGAAGTTGTCATTGAAGTTGTCATTGTCTAGTGAGTCCTACATCATTTGTTTCTTCATCAACCCTACAATCAGGTGCATTTCCAAGTTTGCTTCACTGTTTTTAAATCTAGGCATTGCAGTTTGCATAGAAAGACACAGTGGAGCAATGTCAGCAGAAAAGACTCAAACACTCATTTCTATTCTTGGTAATTTGATATTTTCTATTCTCTAACTTAAAATATGGCATGGGTGCGGGGAGAAGGAGAGAGGTAGAGAAAGAGAGAGAGGGAGGGAGAGATAAAGAGGATGGGAGAGAGAGAAAGATAGAGAGGATGGGGGGCCAGAGAGAGAGAGAGAGAGAGGCTCTCATTTGCTGGTTTGCTCTGTTAATCCCCATGATGTCAGCCATTGGGCCAGTCCAGAGCTGGGAGCTCAACCCTGGTTTCCTATGTGGTTGGCAGGGACTCAATTACTTGAGGAATCACTGCTGCCTTCAAGAGTTTGGAGTATCAGGAAGCTGAAGTCAGGAATGAGAACCAGAAATTGAGCCCAGGTACTCTAACGTGGGATGCAGGAATCCTAACTGGGGGCTACACTGGTAAGTCAAATGTCTGCCCCATACTCTATTTTATATTCTCAAAACAATCACATATGAGATTGCTAGTCAAACTAAACTTGAGAAAGCAATTGTAATAGACTGTTTCTCCCTTTTTGGGACTTCTCCCAAAAAAAGAGGTGAAGGACTTGAAATTCTAATGTTAACATGCCTGTCTTATAACCATGCGTGTAATTAGCTTGGGCCCACCCATATAATCCAGGAAGAGATTTCTTTTTGAGAGCCCTTAACTTAATCATATCTGCAAAGTCCCCTTTGCCATATAAAATGGCATGTTCACAGGTTTCTGGAATTAGGGCATAGGTATCTTTTGTGGAGTCATTGTTTATATGCCACTCATAGCCAATTGCTTTTTGTCATTTGATTGTTAAACCCACCTTCACACACAGATACCTTATGGTGAACAATATTATCCTTATACAAAAATAGAAAGCTAGATATAGTTATCTTCTTTGTCTGGAAGAAGCAATGGAGCTTCGAAAACATTAAATCTGTTGTCTGTGAACACAAAGGGGCATAGGGAAGCTAGGATTCAAATCTATGTGTTTGACTTAAAGTTTGGGGTTTTAACCGATTTATTATATAATCCTTAGCTTTCACTCACAATAAGACAGTGATTTTTCAAACTAACCTTAGCAACAAAACCTTATGTTTAATGAAATATTTCGAATGTAACTGATATGTCCCATGTTACCCTCTAGGAGTTCAAAGCAAGGTCATCTCTCCTTTAATGTTCAAATTAAGTGACTCCAAGCTGCACTTTGCTGTTGTGGAAATGTCTCTTTTTCTCCCTGGACCTTCTTTTCCAAACAAGCCCAAGAACTCTAGAAATGTGAATTCGGTCAACAACATAAGCCACCTCATGGAGAAAAAAATATGAGAGAGAGAGAGAGAGAGAAAAGCTCCCATTTGCTGGTTTGCACTATAAATCCCTATGTCAGGCACTGGGCCAGGCCAGACAAATACATTTACCAAGATCAAGTTCCCCGGTGCTGTTTTTGCTGTTGCTGCCACATGGTATTACTGATGGAGACTGGAGTCTCACAGCCACCACAGCATGCATCCACAGGACAATCAGAACAGAGTCCTACCCAGACACATGGGATTTGGAGATGGTGGTGGATTGTAGATGTGTGTGTTGGGGGCGGGTACAGGCAGGGAGAATAATGTGCATGGAAGCTTCTTTTGCATAGTGTTAGGCAGAGTGAAGATCGCTCATGCTCCTGCTCTTATGGACCGACCATGAAATTGCTCTTTCACAATATGATGTACAGCCATTTCCTCAAAGCATTCCCTCCCACAGCGTCTGGAAAGCTGAGTCAGAAGGATTTTTTTTCTGTCTCAGAAACAGCTGCTATCTAGATCCAGACTTCTTTAGAAGATCAGTATCACAGCTCATGAGATTAGAGAAAGTCCTCTCTTGGTCCCAAGATCCATCCCATTTGATGAGTCCAAATGGATGATATTTCTTTACAGGTGTTACAATTTAGGCTGCAATGAATAAAAATAAATAAATAAATCAACAAACCCACAAATATTAGTGGCATGAACATGACACAGGTTTGTTTCTTGCCCATATTGTATCTTGCTGCAATGCCATGTGTTTCTTATTTTCCCACTGTCAACTTATAGTCCAAGGTGTTTGCTAAAGCTTGAGGCTGCAGGCATCATTTCCATATTTCAGCCAGAAGGAAGAGGGAGAGGGCAAGAGAGAGAATAGACTTTCCCCTGAGGATACACTTTTTACCTCCCACTGTCCATAACTTAGATGTTAAGATGCCCACACCTATCTGCTAGAGAGCATGAGAAATGGGACTTTAATTCTGGATGGCCACATGTCCTGGTAAAATTGAAAAATGCTGTTCATAAGAAAAAAAACATGACCATCAGCATATCTATTCCAAAGGGAACACATTGCTTTCTTACACAGTCACCAGAGAACTCTGGTTTACGCAATGGTGGTTTCTTGGAGCTTTTACTCTGGTCCTTGAGACAATGCTAAGAAAAAGAGGGCTGCAGAGCTGAGTTGAAAACCATTGTAAAAGATGATGACTTGCAGCTTTGCTTCTTACATTTGAAAAACACATTGACTTATTTTTCCTGACAGATTTAAAGCTTACAGAAAAACAATAAAATAATAAATGAGGAAAACAATAAAACAATAAAAAACACCAATAATAATATGCCTCCTCCCCTGATTTAACTTCATTGGACAGGTCCCAGGGTTATTTTAAAGGAAAAAAGCATTTCAGATTCTAACCATCACACAACTTCACTCCACTCCTTTTCCATGTCTATGTCCAACCCTGTACTCCCCAGCTTATATTATAATATTGGTGTGTATCTCTTTCCAGTTCATGTTTTTCAACAATGGTCTATTGTTTTTAACTACTATTCTTTTTTCTGTTTCAGGATCCCATTAATGGATATCACATTATATTTGGTTGACAGGTCTCCTTAGGTTCCTCTCAGCTGAGAAAAAATGTCATATTTTGCTTTCCATGATCCTGGCAGTTTTGGTTATTTTGCAGGATGTCTCTGTATTAGGATTTGTCTGATGTTTTTCCCTGATCAAGGTTTGAGGGAGGAAGACAACAGAAGTAAAGTACCATTTTCACTATGTCAGAGCAAGAGTCTATTTTACCTGTGTATTGTGTTCAGGCAGCTGTTGATCTTCATCTTCATCATCTGGTGGAGATATTGTTTGTCAGACTTCTCCATTGGAAAGTTCTTGCATTTTTCTCCCCTTTCTAGACTGTACTCTTGGGAAAGAAATTGCTTTGGATAGGGGTGGGAAATTATGCTCCTTCTCTCTAGTGTGGAGCATCTAATTGATTTTTTGGAATGTTTCTGCATGCTTTTATCTATTCTCCCTCATTTACTCACTCAATCACTTATTCATGTCAATATAGGTTCATGGATATATATTTGATACTGTATGCTTAATACTACTTTATTTTTTCCTCAATTTGTTCTTCCTTTGGCTAGTGGAAACTTCTTTAAATGGCTGCTGTATCCCAGCTTGCTATAGTCATTTATTTAACTATTTGTTTTACTAATTGTTTCTTTTATGGAACTGTAAGGTGCTCCTATCTCACACACACACCCCTGCTAGAAGCATCCATTTCTTTAAAGAGTCCTAATTGCTTCTATAGAATGATGATATCCTTTTACCCTACATAAAAATCAACTCACAATGGATCAAGGATCTCAACTTAAGACCTGAAACCATCAAATTACTTGAGGAAAAAACAATTGAAGCACTGAAGACAGTGGCTTAGGCAAAGACTTCTTGAATAAGATCCCAGAAGCACAGGTAATAAAAGCAAAAATAGGTAAATGGAATTACATCAAGCTAAGAAGCTTCTGCACAGCAAGGGAAACACTCAAGAAAGTGAAAAGGTAACCAACAGAATGGGACAAAATATTTGCAAACTGTTCACTTGATAAAGGATTAATATCTAGAATATATAAGGAGCTCAAGAATCTCAGCAACAACAACAAAAACAATACAGTTAAGAAATTAGCAAAAGAAAATTAACAGGCATTTTTCAAAGAATGAAATACAAATGGCCAAGACACATGAAAAAATTCTCAGGATCACTAGCCATTAAGGAAATGCAATTAAAACCACAATGAGGCTTCACCTCACCCCATTTAGAAAGGCTCCAAAAATTAAAAAAGTAACAAGAGGATATGAGAAAAATGTATTTTAACACACTGTTGGTGGGAATGTAAACTAGTACAACTATAATGGAAGACAGTATAGAGATTCCTGAAAAATTGATCTATCATATGACCTAGTCATTCCACTTCTTGGAATTTACCCAAAGAAAATAAAATCATCATATGAAAGAGTTACCTGCATCCCCATGTTTATAGTGGGTTAACACTCAATAGCTAAGATATGGAGTCAACCCAGATATTTATCAACTATGACTGGATAAAGAAAATGTGGTATATGTACACACTGGAATACTACTCAGTCATTAAAATGAATGAAATCCTTTCTTTTGCAATGAAATGGATGCAATTGGAGACCACTATGCTTCATGAAATAAGCCATACCAAAAAATACAAATATCATATGTCTTCTTTGATTTGTGGTAGCTAATATATACAGTACACAATATAACATATATGAATAAAATTGACATCTTGATATTTGATTATTATTTATAGCTCTTGTCTATACTCCTCGGAACAGTAGTCTTTCTATTTCTCCTTATTGAATTCTTTATTTAGTGGAAGATTATGCCTGTGATTATGAAGTAAGTTGAAAGTATGCTGTCACAAAAATTAAAAGGAAAAGGAAAGAAAAGAAGGAAGGATTGGGGAGGGAAAAAAGAAGGGATGGAGGGAAGTATCATTATGGGCTTAAAATTGTATGTATAAAATCAGTTTTCTTTATATAAATAAAAAATTGGTAGATTAAAAAGAAAGGTCCAAGAAAACCAAGAACCAAGATCTGGGAAATGGGTGTTAAGCCCAGCAGTTAAGATAGCCTTGTCTCATAGCAGAATTCTAGATCTAGTTCCTGGCTTAGGTTCAATTCCCATTGTCAGCTCCTGACCCCAGCTTCCTGCTAATGAAGAACCTGGGTCGCAGTGGAGAGGGCTCAAGTGACTGGGTCCCTGTCACCCATGCGAGAGATCTGGATTTTGTTCCTAGCTCCTGGCTTTGATTCCATCTGGGGCTATTATGGGCCTTTAGGAAGTGGACCAGCAAATCGGAATTATTTGTGTGAATAAAAAAATACACATATGAAATTTGTCCAGGATTCCTGAGGTTCATGGGCTCTTGGACATTCTGCCCCAGGGTGGCTAGAGATTCCTGAAAAGGGACTGTGACGCCTGAGAAAGGGCTAGGAAACCACATGATTTGTTTGCTAGTTTTCTGAAGCCTCGCTGCTACTGTGACCTCTTTTATTGGCCCCCAAAATGCAGTCATTTAACGAATAAATTTTAGAAATCTGATCCAATAATATAGTTTCTTCATTGGTTGATTGCAAACATTTTATTTTAAGTTGCTTCTTTTATGTCAAATGATGGAGTTGTTTGGGGTTCTCTTTTGGTTTATGTGATTTAAAGAAAATAATCCAAGGTAATTCGCATAGCTCTTTAATGCATATCACTTTCAATTTGGTTTGAGTCACTTCCCTTTTGCATCAGTGCTTCCTATTTAAAACTGGTACAGTGAAAAGAAGGCATATGTAGCCTAAGGTTGTGCTCCTTAGAACTGACATCAGTGTTTAACTGAAAGGGTTAAGAGTTAAATCTCAGTACATTTTTCTGAAGCTGTGTTTAACACTGATTATTTCAAGGTGGTTTTCATAATCATTTCCAAATGTTTTAATGAGGCTGTTTTTCATTTTTCTCAAGACATTTTTTTTTAAAAAATCCCCTTTCCATATTGATTTTCCATCCACTTTCCTATGCTGCCATTGGCAGGCGCAGTCATGTACTTTTACTGTTTATTCCGGAAGCTCCCCTCCATCTCCCAGCCCCATCTCTCCTCCTGTCTCCTGGGTACTCTGCGTCGGAGGAGAACACTCTTCTGGTTGGATTCCTCAAGGTCTCTCTTGCTGTCCAAATCCCAGGCTATGTGCAGTTTTTATTTCAATCTGTCTTGGAGCAACATTCTCTTATCATCTTACTTCTTAGATCCCTTTGAAATAGAATCTACATGAATTCTTGCTTTTATATAATTTATTGATTATAAGCACTGGGGATCTGTTTAATCGTGTTTTTTTAATCCTTTTGTTTCAGATTCTGCATTAGAAGCAAAAAGTCACTTCCTATTCTCTTTCTGAGTTTTCCTAGCCTGCCAGGGGTCCCTTCCTTACTGTATCAGGTAGCAATAGTCAATTAGGCTGCCCAAGAAAAGGAGGGCCATGACACTCGTCACATGCCACAGCTTTTGGACAGCCCTGTGTAAACACATGTTACCAGCCAGCCCAGGCTGATGTCAGAGATTAGAGTCAGAATGTGCCTGCCATTTCTTCTGACAGAGGTCCTGCTAGGTCATGATAAACAGCTACAAGATTTATGACTTCCCAAAGAGGAAAACCAATTCCCTAGACTATTGCTGGAAGTGATATCAGTATGCTGGAGATGCCTTGAAAATATCATGGCACAGAAAAAACATGATCTCTCATTAAATGTGCTGTTATATCACGGTGCAAAGAGTGTTGGGCATCTTCTGAAAGGTAATGACGATAAATGGATGTGTTTTTCCAATTTCTTTTATCTCATTTGTGTGAATCCAGAAGCCAATTCTGAATTCAGTTCAAAATATTTCACGTATAGCTTTCCTTCCTCAACTATATGGCTTTTTCAAGCTTATTGAGACAGTCTGTATTTTTATTTTTAATTGAAGTGATCAGGATACATCTGTTTTTAATGGAGTGAGGTAGTGTGGTTCAAGTCAATGCCAAGGTCTTTGCTAGGGTTATCAGGACTGAAAGTATTGATTTAGTGCTATCTATCTATCTATCTATCTATGGGGCATTTAAGCATGTTGACTGGAAATTTCCCTAAGATGAGGAACTATCTGCATATGAATGATATTAAAATAATTCTATCACTCACTGGTGAGAAGGCAAGTTATGTAACTTGTTTTCAAATTTTGCATCATGGTATATTAACATTAATTTTGGGGACTAGGCTACCATTTTTCATTGTATGATAACACTCAAGTAACAATAATCCACATTTTCCTAGGACCATTCAAACGGAACCACAAAGATTGTCAAATCGCTTAGATATGCACTGAAAATTCAGATGCTTTCTCTACACATATCTAAAAATGTATTTGGAAATGTCAATTTGTGGTTGACATTTTTTCTCCTTCCAAGAAATGTTTGGCCCCTTGTGAATATGGCACTGTGTTTGGCTTAATGGCTAAAATCCTGTATTGAACATATTCATCAGCAGTAGAGGTTGAAGGGCAAAGTCTGCATGAAGAAAACCTATGGAAAATCATAGTATCAGGGTCTCTAACCTGAACTGGGTTCCCAGGCAACACTGTTCCATCAATTCTTCCTCAATGCTACAGTGGTGACTCACTTGACTCTAGTTCTAGTCTGCTTGAACTATTCCACTCAAGAAAAAAATTACTTGAAATTAGGGTCTTTAAATGGTAAGATTAATTGGCATAAAATTTAATAATTGAGAAAGAATACCAAAAAGGAAGATAAAGTAGAGTTCTAATGAGAAACAGATACCCATCCCCAAGGAAATAATTGCAAGTGCAGATGAAACATTAATACAAAGAAAAGGAAAAAGTGCATAGCTGCTGCCTATAGTGGCAAGCTCCCTCCTAGGGCTACATACTGGTTTCCAATTCTGTTCTCCCTATTATCTCCAACTTGGAAAATTTTTGCTTTTGGAGTTGAAATTCTCCATGCTTTGTTTTACCCTAAGGAAATGCATTCAGTTTTTCTGGAAGCTTTTACTTCATGAAAGCTACATCTTGTTTTGCTTTTAGATAGATGATGATATATTTTAACAAACACAGAACTGGCAGTTTTAGCAGCAATTAGTCCAGTCTCTGTAATGTCCCATGAGAGGATGGCAAACAGCAACTCACTCCCCACTGGCATCTGTATCCTTGTTCATGTTTTATCAATTCTGTCACACCTTTTCCTTTTTGTTTCTCTGGCTGTGACGCTGTGACCAATTGCAGGGTCAGCCTGAGTTCCATTTATTCCAAAGCTTCTGGCAACCTTGTTCTTTCTTTGGTGCTGACGTCAACTCTTGATTGAGTCCTTAAGTATACACCATCTTTTTTTTTTTTTTTTTTTTTTTTTTTTTGATAGGCAAAGTGGACAGTGAGAGAGACAGAGACAGAGAGAAAGGTCTTCCTTTTCTATTGGTTCACCCCACAATGGCCGCTGCAGCCGGCATGCTGCGTCCGGCGCACCGCGCTGATCCAAAGCCAGGAGCCAGGTGCTTCTCCTGGTCTCCCATACAGGTGCAGGAGCCCAAGCACTTGGGCCATCCTCCACTGCACTCCCAGGCCACAGCAGAAAGCTGGACTGGAAGAGGATCAACCGGGACAGAATCCAGCACCCCGACCAGAACTAGAACCCGGTGTGCCGGCGCCACAGGCAGAGGATTAGCCTATTGAGCCATGGCGCCAGCCGTATACACCATCTTTTACTTCTTCACCTGACATATGTTAGTCTCATTTATTGCAACTAGATAGTAGGCTGCTTGAGATACCAGAGACTCCGTCTTCGACGAGTTCCCTTTTTAATTCCAAGCAAGATGCTGGGCATGTAATATTCTACCAAATGCCACATCATTACCTGTGGGTTTGATGGACTTTGGTAACCAGGAGAAGTTCCCACCTTTTGAGAGGAAGGAGCCCTTGAAAGATTTACAAGTATTTGAAGGTCCTGGATGAAACCAGGGGCCAGGAGCTTCTTCCAGGTCTCTCAAGTGGGTGTAGGGGCCCAAACACTCGGGCAATCCTATGCTGCTTTCTCAGGCCCATTAGCAGAGAGTTGGATCAGAAGTGGAGCAGCCAGTACTCAAACTGGCACCCAAATGGGAGGCCAGAATTGCTGGCCATGGCTACACCACAGCACTCGCCCCCTATATAGCCATAATTCTAAAACATCTTATCACAAACCTGACTTTTTGACCAGCTTTGTTTGAAAACATGGCATAGTTTAATATTTTAAATCACAATATAATTTTTTTGTTTTAGAGATTTTATTTATTTGAGAGGTAGAGCTACAGATAGAGAGAGGGAGAGACATAGAGAAAGGTCTTCCATCTGCTGGTTCACTCCCCAAACGGTTGCAACAGCTAGATCTGGGCTGATCTGAAATCAGGAGTCAGGAGCTTCTTTTGGGTTTCCAATGTAGGTCCAAGAGCCCAAGTATTTGCTCCATCTTCCACTGCCTTCCCAGGCCATTAGCAGAGAGCTGGATCAGAGGAGGAGCAGCCAGAACACAAACTGGCATCTATATAGGATGTCAGTGCCATCGACGAAGGCTTAGCCCACTATGCAACGGCACTGGCCCCAATTACAGTATAATTTTCAAAACTGACAGTAACTAAATCTCAATTTTGGCTTTATTCCAATGCTATAAAATTGGGAAATTAAAAGAATATCGTTTGATCTTTCTAAGTATTACTTTGAAAGACTAAGAATAGTTATATGTTGGTAAGTTGCCAAGTCACACCTAGTAGTGACTTGGCAAGCATCATACAGGAATTTCCAAACTGCAAAATTCAGAGAAAATTTTGCTGGGGACTGGAGATTGATGGCAGAATTGGTTGCTTTCTGGGCCTGACAAATATCCTTTCAGAAGAAGTGTGTGAAGAATTAAGTGCTCCCATTCTCTTGCTCTAAAAAAGCCACTGGTAGAAACAGAAATTAGTCCTTGGTGGGTATTATAAACCTTCAGTTTCTCCAGGGAGCTTCCATATCTTATTTACAAAGGAATCCTTGGGACTTAACACTGAATCTGCCTTATAGAAGTTCTCAATGAATGTTTTATGAACTTATAGGAGTCAATATAGTGTCACAGACGAAGCCTGGGTAGAGAATCAGCAGAACTGGATTCTATTTCCTGTTTCACTTCCAGGTGGCATTTGACACTGGTGAAGTTACTTCCTTCTCTGGAAAACAATTTCAGATTTGTCCTACATCTGTAAAATGAAGGCTGTACAAATATGTGATTTCCAAAGTATAAAAACATGCTTGGATTTCAGATGTCTGTTGATACAGCATATCTATTTGTAATTTTGAAAATAACAATAATCTCAACCATTTCCTTATATTGAGTACCTACCTCATACCAGGCATTTTCCGGAGGACTTTACACATCTCATTGCATTTGATCTTCCTTGTCAAAAATGTGGGAGTAGGAATTGCCATTCCCATCTTACACATAGGGTAGTTTGATCGTAGAACTGTTACTTGATGAAAACAGCACAGCTGGCAAGCGGTGGTAGCTGAGTCTGATCCATGGCTGCCTGACCTCTGCATGTTGACCCAACCCAATGCACTGCCTCTTAAAATGTGAATTTGCTCGTCAATCAATAAAACTTTGTATTACTGTTATTCTTAATTTTTATGCTTGTTCATTTGTACATGTATGAATTTATTATAGTCCATGTTACCAGAGCCTCATTTTATAATGATAGGTGGTCGTGCCACTTATGGAAAAAAGGGAGCAAAAGTAACAGGAAGAGATTTGAGGGGTAGAGGATTTCATGGTAATGTGATCAACCAATCATTTTTGATTAGATTAATTCATGCTTTATCACTGTGAAAACACACTCTAAGCATAAATCAAAGTAAAAGTCATTGCTAATAATTGCCTAATCTTTGCTTCCTTTTACTGCCCTTAGTAGATCATAAAGGGAGCATTTACTCAATACTTTAGTAACTTTTTGATAAAGAAAAATACTGAGTTAGGCTGAAAGGAGAATTCTTATCACTCCCATTCACCATGGACTCTCCATTCAGCACAACTGGCTGATAATATAATGTGACCGCTGCTGGTGCTGATCGCCCTTTGCCTCCATGGCGACAGTGATTCTCATGATTACAGATGTGTTCATCTGAAGTCAGGAATGCTGTAGAGCCCCTGGAACCAACAGCTTCAAAGTTTACAGATATTTAAGGTGACTTAAATTGATTTAGTGACTTAAATATGGCAACTGTCTTCTACTGAACTCCTCAATGGGGACTTTGAAAATATTGTTAACTAAAGGCCAGATTTTTAACTGGAATCCAATATGGATAATCTTTCTCCTTTTTCTCTTCCTTCATCCCTTTCTTCCTTGCTCTTTCTACTTGCTTCCCTCCCTCCTTTGTTTCTTTGTTTCTATCTTTTAGGTGAAATAACTCAGCATTATTTTCATTCATAAATGATTTTGGTTTAATCATTTGAGGAAATTAAAGCAATATTTCTGGCTACTGTTCTGTCTTAATACAGAGGCTTTTGCATAATAACAAACATTTTTTCTAATGATAAACTTTCTGTATTAAATGTTTATTAAATTATCTACAAGCTTTAAATCTTAATTTATGTGTACAAAGTTGAAACAATAAAAAGGAAAACCAAAGGAATTTGGTTATGAAGACAAATTTTAAATTTGTAAAAATGCCTAGGAACTGGCTGATGCTTGTGTTAAAGGCTATTTTATTTATTACCATATAACCTGAGTGAATTTAATGCATCAGTTATTTAGATATCTGGATTCCTCCACGGTTATGGATTTTGGGCGTTTCCATTCCATACAAATGCATCTTGCAGAATCCTTTGCTTAGGAAATCCAACCTGTGTCTATAGACCTTAGCAAGGGTTTCTTGGTTTACTGCAGGGGGCAGAAGCCAACACAGTAGATTGAGTTGTTTTAAAATGAACAAGAAGAAAAACATCATTCTGACATAAGGACAATTCTATAATCTTTGTGAGGAATGATGCCAACTATCACCACTGGTTGTAGAGATGATTCGGGGTGTGTGTGTGTGTGTGTGTGTGCGTGAGAGAGAGAGAGAGAGAGAGAGAGAGAGAGAATGCTTTACCTTTACAAGGGCAATTAAAAACCACATACAGGCCGGTGCCATGGCTCACTAGGCTAATCCTCTGCCTTGCGGCGCCAGCACACCGGGCTCTAGTCCCGGTCGGGGTACTGGATTCTGTCCTGGTTGCCCCTCTTCCAGGCCAGCTCTCTGCTGTGGCCCGGGAGTGCAGTGGAGGATGGCCCATGTCCTTGGGCCCTGCACCCCATGGGAGACCAGGATAAGTACCTGGCTCCTGCCATCAGATCAGCGCGGTGCACCAGCCGCGGCGGCTATTGGAGGGTGAACCAATGGCAAAGGAAGACCTTTCTCTCTGTCTCTCTCTCTCACTGTCCACTCTGCCTGTCAAAAACAAACAAACAAACAAACAAACAAAAAACATGTACAATGACTTGCAAAAATAAAATACTGAGGCCTGTGCTGTGTAAAATAATGCTTCTCCCCATCCTCACTGGTCTGGAAACAGCCTAGGAATATGGACCTTCTGATGCAGGACATGGTGTTAGCAGGACTCATGCCTATGGAGATTTTTCAAGGTGTGGTCTGGAAGTTCTTATCCATAGCTGTCTATCTCATTGGCTTTTCCTTATGTTTGTTGTTTTTCATACTTTAAAAAAGCAGAATTCTATCTTTCTTCAACTTTATTTAGAACCCCAACTAAAAAGGAGGAAAAACTAGAGCAGCTGTTTTTAAAATGGTAATGAGGGGCTGGTGCTGTGGTGCAGCAGGTTAACGCCCTGGCCTGAAGCACCAGCATTCCATGTGGGCGCTGGTTCGAGTCCCAGCTGCTCCACTTCCCATCCAGCTCTCTGCTATGGCCTGGGAAAGCAGTAGAAGGTGACCCAAGCCTTGAGCCCCTGCACCCACGTGGGAGACCTGGATGAAGCTCCTGGCTCCTGGCTTCGGATCAGCCCAGCTACGGCTGTTGCAGCCAACTGGGGCGTGAACCAGCGGATGGAAGATCTCACGCTCTGCCTCTCCTCTCTCTTTGTAATCCGACCGTTCATATAAATAAATAAATCTTTAAAAAATGGTAGTGAAAGCTTAGAGCTCTTAGGCTACTCAGGCTCTCTCCAGCCCAAAGCTCCCTCTACAACCAGCTCCTCCAAAGACTGTTCAGGAGCATGGGGAACATTCTAGCAATTCACTATCTGAGTTAACACTGGATGCTTTAGCTAAGATTTGGGCAGGTTTTCCTACTCTGCACCTTCATTCTCTTTTGTTAGCACCAGTAAGCAGAGTTCTAAGTGGCTGAAGCAGAGGAAAGTGAGCTCTAATTTGGGGGTCAATTGAGGAGGGAAATAAAACATATTGGGCTATTTAAGAAAAGACTAAGTAAGAGCGACTGAGAATTTAGGAAATAATCTTAGTGCACTGGTTGCCTGGTGGAAGGAAAAACTTACGTCAAAGCCGGGAAAATAATTGTACAAAAATAGGAAGTAAATGATCAAGTAAGACTTGTAGCTGCATTTATTTTAGGGAATCTCTAGTGCTGTTGGTACCTGCATTTATTTTATACCAATCTTATATTATTTTTCTTGGCTTGGTGAAATACCTCATAAAAACTAAAGAACTTCTATGAGCTTATTTTGCCCATGGGATAGCCTAAGAAACCAGTAGAGCACTCAGAACGGAAGAAAAATGGGCTGAAATTCCCAGTGTAGGTTCTGGCTTCCTGGACATCTTTAGTTTAGAGATGTACTTAGGAATGTTCTAGAGCTCAATTTCATGATAACTGGTATCACAATCCCTTCTATGCTTAGTCATGTAGCCTTGAGGATGTCACAGAACTAAGGAAGGACAGCAATGTCCTGTCTTAAATTTAATCCCAATTTCTGCAAGGCCTTTTATTTATTCCCTAACTCATCATGTGAATTGGATGAAAATTCTAAAAAGTTATTCCTGTTTTCCAAAGGTGATGGTAGAGAGTTGTAGTATTTGTATACAAGAATTTAATCTAGGGCCGACACCATGGCATAGTAGGTTAATACTCTGCCTGTGGTGCCAGCATCCCTTGTGGGTGCAGGTTCTGGTCCCAGCTGCTTCTCTTCCAGTCCAGCTCTCTGCTATGGCCTGGGAAAGCAGTAGAAAATGGCCCAAGTCCTTGGGCCCCTACACTCACATGGAAGACTGGGAAGAAGCACCTGGCTCCTGGCTTTGGATCAGTGCAGCTCCAGCTGTTGCGGCCTACTGGGCAGTGAACCAGTGGATGGAAGACCTCTCTCTGTCTCTCCCTCTCACTTCTGTAACTCTACCTCTCAAATGAATAAATAAAATCTTAAAAAAAAAGAATTCAAGTAAGCAACTTGCAAGTCATTGGATTATTTACTTACAATTTATGTAAAAATATGAAAACTAGCAAAAATAGATTGAGAATCACAGTAAGTAATTTCCTTAACATTATCTACTAAGCAATCTGTATTTTCTCCCACTGACTTATTTACTTATCCTACATATTTGTGAAGCAAATCTATAATTTCTAGGCTCATTAATTTCTCTGAATATAGTTAAATTAAATGTTCCTGTATGTGATGCTTTCAATGCAATGTTTAAACTTCATTTTTATAAATTGTTTGTGTTTTGGGGCTTAAAGCCCCATTCCCATCTTTTCCCTAGGTTTTTTTTTTTTTTTCCCCTACTGTCTTCAGATTGAATACTTTCTATCTACCTGTCTTTCCCTTTCTATTCCATTTACATTTCTAATAATAAGCCATTAGTTACATTTTTATTTCATAGATTGTATTTTTTAGTTCCAGGCTTCCATTAATTTCTATTGTTCGTAGTTCTGTGCTGAGAATGCTTCATTCATTCTGAACATATTTTTCTTTACATTGTTGAGTATAATTATACTAAATACTTTAAAATTTCTCTCTGATAATTTAAAACTGGGCCATCTTAGATTTGGTCTCCACTGATTATTTTTTCAATTGAGAATGGGCAGCATTTTCTGTCACTTATAGTAACCCATTTTTTTTAACTTTCATTTAATGAATATAAATTTCCAAAGTACAGCTTATGGATTACAATGGCTTCCCCCCCATAACGTCCCTCCCACCCACAACCCTCCCCTTTCCCACCCCCCTCTCCCCTTCCATTCACATCAAGATTCATTTTCGATTCTCTTTATATACAGAAGATCAGTTTAGCATACATTAAGTAAAGATTTCAACAGTTTGCTCCCACACAGAAACATAAAGTGAAAAATAATAGATGATTTTTTAAATGATGATGAAATCAGATCAGACCTATTGTCATGTTTAATCCCAGTGAGAGTCAAGTTGGGAATTGATAATTTCTTCTTCTTCTTCTTCTTCTTTTTTTTTTTTTTTTTTTTACAGAAGATCAGTTTAGTATACATTAAGTAAAGATTTCAACAGTTTGTACCCCCATAGAAACACAAAGTGAAATATATTGTTTGAGTACTCGTTATAGCATTAAATCTCAATGCACAGCACATTAAGGACAGAGATCCTACATGAGGAGTAAGTGCACAGTGACTCCTGTTGTTGACTTTACAAATTGACACTCCTGTTTACTCCTGTTTATGGCATCAGTAATCTCCCTATGCTCCAGTCATGAGTTTCCAAGGCTATGGAAGCCCCTTGAGTTCTCCGACTCTTATCTTGTTTAGACAAGGTCATAGTCAAAGTGGAGGTTCTCTCCTCCCTTCAGAGAAAGGTACCTCCTTCTTTGAAGACCTGTTCTTTCCACTGGGATCTCACTCACAGAGATCTTTCATTTAGGTTTTTTTTTTTTTTTTTTTGCCAGAGTGTCTTGACTTTCCATGCCTGAAATACTCTCATGGGCTTTTCAGCCAGATCCGAATGCCTTTAGGGCTGATTCTGAGGCCAGAGTGCTATTTAGGACATCTGCCATTCTATGAGTCTGCTGAGTATCTCACTTCCCATGTTGGATCACTCTCCCCTTTATTTATTCTATCGGTTAGTGTTAGCAGGTACTAGGCTTGTTTATGTGCTCCCTTTGACTCTTAGTCCTTTCATTATGATCAATTGTGAACTGGAATTGATCACTTGGAATAGTGAGGTGGCATTGGTACATGCCACCTTGATGTAGTAACCCATTTTGAATTGTCTACTGCACATTGGAAAATAATATGTTGGAAAGAATTTTGTTATTTCTCTCTAAGAAATGTTGACTTTGTTTTCCTTTTAGTAAGCAGTTATATTGGCTGCATACAAATGTCAAAACTCTCCCCTGTGGTGGGTCACAATCCAAATTTCAGTTCAGTTCTTTAACATTAGTTAGGTTATTAAATCTATTCTATGCATATGTCTGAGAATCATCAAGATATTTGAGCAAAATTTATTACAGGAATTTGGGATTTTCTCTTTCTGGGTTTCTACTTCCTGGAATAGGGTAGTTGGCCTGAACCTTGTACTCTAGTTTTTCAAGTAAACTCTTCTTCTTGTTTTGCATCAGTGTTTTAGTCAACTTACACAACCCTGACTGTGGCTTGCACTCAGGCTAAAAATAAATTTAATAAAGGAGAAACTCACCTCATGTTACGCCCATGTTGCAAATATTAACTCTTCTCTGTCATTTTCCTGCTTATTCATTCTCTATTGCCAACATAAACTTCTGCCCTCAGTACTTACAGGTAATATGTGGTTTTACCTTACACATTATCTTGTTTAGTCCATCCCACATTCCTCTATGTTTAAGTGGAAAACCATTTTTATTGTTTACATACAGAGATTTATTTATACCCCATATCATCTACTAAACTGTTTCTTCTCTCACTGAACTGAAATACAACTTTTATCAGATAAAAGTGAATGTCTCTGAGCCCTTTATTTTATTGTAATTTTCCTGTTCTTATGACTATACAATTTTTACCACACTAATGTCTTTGTAGTATGTCAGTATCTGGTACAATAGATCCTCTTTTTTTCTTCTCTTATTTTCATATTTTATCTGTTACATTTGTCTATATGAATTGTAGAATAAATTTATTATATTTTTCAAAAATTCAGGGAACATAGATACCTTCATATTATTCATTGCAACCAAGAGTGTGGAATGTCTCCTCATGTACTGAAATCTCTTTTTATCTCATTTTGAGATTTTAAAAATTTGCCCTGAAATGATTGTGTATCCTCTGTTAAGTCCTAGATTGCACAAATATTTTTGCATCTTCCACATAACCTCTTTCATTTATTTCCTATTATGTTTTTGCTCATATTGAAAAATGTTCCTGGTTGCTTAGTTTCAACAGAAGTATAAATTACATATAGCAAATTGCATAAACTTAGTAGTACAGCTTAATGAGTTTTTACTTTTGTCTAGAGCTGTGTAACTATGTTCAGATCAACATGTCAATTCTAGGATTCCAAAGGCTCCTTTGTGTTGCATACCATTTACATGAATTTCATGCAAGTGGAACCATCTGATACATACTCCTTTATATCTGAGTTTTTTATCGTGCAATAGTTCTGGGAGATTTATTTTATGATGGTTCATTTTTGAGTAATATTTCAGGGTATACTATATTACAATTTGTTTTTCTATTTTACAATTGATGAACGTTTGGGTTGTTTGTATTGGGGACACTGAGTTGCTATGAACATTCTTAGGTATATCTTTTATAAATTGATCTCTTGTTCACCTTACTGAATTCTTTTGTTAGTTTTAAAATTTGTTCTATCTGGGGCAGGAATTTAGCCTAGAGTTAAGATGCCAGTAAAGACATTTGAATCCCATATTGGAGTAACTGGGTTCAATGTCCAGCTGGAACTCTGACCCCAACTTTCTACTGATCAAGACCTGGGACACGGTGGTGATGACTCACATAATTGGGTTCCTGCCACTCACAGGGGAAACTTGGATTGAATACTGTCTCCCAGTTTGGTTCCTGGCTTCAGCCTCGCTCAGCCCTGGCCATTGTGGGCGTTTAGAGAGTGAACCAACAGATGGACCTCTACCTATTTTCTCTGCCTTTCAAATAAAGTTAGAAAAAAAATTGCTGAATTTGTCCACTTAGAGATGGTCATTTAGCCTGAAAATAATGATAGTTTTAACTCTTCCCTTCCAAATCTTACACTTCCTGTTTTTCTTGCCTTATTAATCAGATGCTAGTATCTGTGTGATTTTTTTTCCCATCTGTAAGGGATGTCTTAGCCCATTTTGTATCACTATAACAAGATATCTAATGCTGGATAATGGATAAATAAAAGAGGCTTGGTTAGCCCACAGTTTTGCAGGCTGAAAGTCCAAGATCAGGACACAACTCTATCTGTTCAATTTATTTAATTCTTCCTTGTATCCTGTGTGCTATGTTTTAGAACATCTGTACATTTATCAGAGTTTTCAATTATATGCATGCAGGGCCAGTGTTGCGGTGCAGCACCTCAAACCACTGCTTGAGGTCAGCTTCCAAAGCACAGTGTCAGTCTGGGCCCCAGCTGATCTGCTTGTGATCCAATTCCGCTGTCAACGTGCCGCGGAAAGCAGGAGCCGGTGTTCCAAGGACGTGGGCCCCTGTCACCCATGGGGGAGATCTGGATAGAATGCCTGGCTTCTGACGGCAGCCTGGCCTAATCCTGGCTGTAGGCATTTGGAAAGTGAACCAGTGGATGGAAGATAGCGGCCTGTTCTCTGTCACTCTGCCATCAAATAAATAAATAAATAAATCTTAAAAAAATGCTCCAAATTCTCTAATTTTTAACTTTCTAATTTTTTTGGATTTGCTTCATTCCTCAATCTTTCAGCTTATCTGTTTATCATTTAAGGGTGAACATGCCCTTGTTATTATTATTTGATTTTTAAAGGTGAGCTCTGTTGCTTTCCTTTTCCAACTTAATGATTTCTTCTCAACCTTCCTTGTTTTCTGATATATGTTTTTAAAACTATATTTTCCCTTATAAATCTATATACATTTTTTACTTTCTATATTTCCTTTGTCCCACAAATGCTGTCATGTGCCGTTTAAGTTTTTTATAATATTATTTATAATTATTCAAAAGATTATGAATTCCTATACTATTTCCTAGTTTTATTTTTAATGATATGTTTCTTAATATTTTCTAATATTATTGTATTATTGTCAGAGATTGTAGTCAAATATTGTTCTTTAGAAGATTTAGGCTTATTTTGTGCAAAAATGTAAATGGAAATGTCCTATATGCCCTCATTGATAATAGTCTTCTCTCTAAGGCATACAATTTGTGTATCTACTTTTTATATTAGTATAACTCAAGAATTTAAATTATTATTCAATCTAAGATATAAAAGAATAAACTTATTTTTATCTGCTTCATCTATCAATTTCTAAAAGAGATGTGTCAAAAAAAATCTTTAGTTTCTATCAGTTGTCACTTTATGTAATCACAGACTGTATTTTAGGACTATATTCTCTACTCTTTTTTTTAACAACTATCAAATGGTATCTAGCACATTATAATAATTTTGCTTTGAATTTTACTTGACAAGTTTAAGACTGTCTCTGAACTTCTTTTGGTCCATACTTCTTCCTGTGTAGATTTTTCAGCTTATTGTTTGAATTTTTCTTATTTTTTCATTTTAATTGTATATATTTTGGAAAATATTATTTACTTTTTTCAGAATCTGAGAATATCTGACTTTCAGTAGGTGAGTTTGATTATATTGACATATTTCTTATAATACTAGGAATTTTTCTACTATATTGCTTAATAATTTCTATTTGTTTTAATTTCATTTTTCTTTCCTATTTTCAACTCTAGATTGGGTTACCTTTTATTTACTTAAAAGTTAACCTATGGGGCAGGCATTTAGCCAGTTAAGATACTTGTATCCTACATCTGAGTAACTGGGTTTGATATCTGTCTCCAGCTCTTGACTCCAGCTTTCTTTTTTTAATTTATTTTATTTATTTTTATTTTTATTTTTGACAGGCAGAGTGGACAGTGAGAGAGAGAGAGAGAGAGACAGAGAGAAAGGTCTTCCTTTGCCGTTGGTTCACCCTCCAATGGCCGCCGCGCTGATCCGAAGGCAGGAGCCAGGTGCTTCTCCTGGTCTCCCATGGGGTGTAGGGCCCAAGCACTTGGGCCATCCTCCACTGCACTCCCTGGCCACAGCAGAGAGCTGGCCTGGAAGAGGGGCAACCGGGACAGAATCCGGTGCCCTGGCCAGGACTAGAACCCCGTGTGCCGGCGCCTCAAGGCGGTGGATTAACCTAGTGAGCCGCGGCACCGGCCCAGCTTTCTTCTAACGCAGATCCAAGAGGCAGCAGTGATGGTTCAACACTTGGGTTCCTGCTATACACATGGGTGAACTGGACTGAGTTCCCAGCTCCCAGCTTTGACAACTGGGGAGCAAACCAGCAGATAGGAGCTATCTCTCTCTTTCCATTTCTTAAGCAAATAAGTAAAAATTAAAAACAAACTTCAAGCTATGCATTTTTAAATTTCTGTGTTTGCTTGTTTGTGTGGTATCTGTTTCTAACCTAAGAGCCACATTCATGCTTATTTGTCCCTAGTGATTTTTATAAAGATGTTTTATTATATAACTTTTCACTAATTTAAAAATAGGGAAAAGAGTAAAATGAAATTAATGTACCAACCAATCCTACTTGAGGCATTAGCATCATATTGCCAATATTGTTTCATTCCTGACTTCTTCATTGTCTACCACTTTTCCACTCTCAAAATTATTTAGAAGAAAATCCAAAATTTCAAAGCATTTCTCCGTAAGTTTTTCAGAATGTATCCCTAAAAGAAAGACTCAAAAACAACTTCAATACAAGTACCAAAAACTCAAAAAGAGCAAATAATTATTTTATGTAAGCAGATATTCCATTTCCATTTTTCTAATTGTTTAGAAAGTTTTATTTTCTTGATAGGGAATTCATTTGAATTAGAATCTGATTTATGACTTGTATCTGATGGGCTAACAAATTTCTCATTTTCTAGCCACATTCCTCTCAGCTGTAGCAAAATCTTCATTATCTATATATTGGGCAGAAAATCAGACTCTTAGAATGCATGTGCGAAGTACCAAATCTGAAACTGCAACAAAATGGAGGAATCTGGAACACATCATGCTGAGTGAAATAAGCCAGTCCCAAAGGGACAAATACCACATGTTCTCCCTGATCGGTGACAACTGACTGAACACCAAAAAGGAAACCTCCTGAAGTGAAATGGACACTATGGGAAATGGTGACTTGATCAGCATAGCCCTGACTGTTAATGAACAACTTAATACATTATCCCTCTTAGTAGTTTTTTTGTCTGTTCTACTTAATATGACTGGTTTAATTCTGTAATTAATACACAGTTATTCTTAAGTGTTAAAAATTAACTGAAATGTGATCCCAGTTAAACATAAGAGTGGGAATAAGAGAGGGAAGAGATGTATAATTTGGGACATGCTCAAGCTGACTTGCCCCAAATGGTAGAGTTAGAAACATACCAGGGGATTCCAATTCAATCCCATCAAGGTGGCATGTACCAATGCCATCTCACTATTCCAAGTGATCAATTCCAGTTCACAATTGATCATAATGAAAGGACTAAGAGTCAAAGGGAGCACATAAACAAGTCTAGTACCTGCTAACACTAACCGATGGAATAAATAAAGGGGAGAGTGATCCAACATGGGAAGTGAGATACTCAGCAGACTCATAGAATGGCAGATGTCCTAAATAGCACTCTGGCCTCAGAATCAGCCCTAAAGGCATTCGGATCTGGCTGAAAAGCCCATGAGAGTATTTCAGGCATGGAAAGCCAAGACACTCTGGCAAAAGATCTCTGCGAGTGAGATCCCAGTGGAAAGAACAGGTCTTCAAAGAAGGAGGTACCTTTCTCTGAAGGGAGGAGAGAACCTCCACTTTGACTATGACCTTGTCTAAACAAGATAAGAGTCGGAGAACTCAAGGGGCTTCCATAGCCTTGGAAACTCATGACTGGAGCATAGGGAGACTACTGATGCCATAGACAGGAGTGTCAATTTGTAAAGTCAACAACAGGAGTCACTGTGCACTTACTCCTCATGTAGGATCTCTGTCCTTAATGTGCTGTGTATTGAGATTTAATGCTATAACGAGTACTCAAACAATATATTTCACTTTGTGTTTCTATGGGGGTGCAAACTGTTGAAATCTTTACTTAATGCATACTAAACTGATCCTCTGTTAAAAAAAAAAAAAAAGAAATTATCAACTCCCAACTTGACTCTCACTGGGATTAAACATGACAATAGGTCTGATCTGATTTCATCATCATTTAAAAAAAATCATCTATTATTTTTCACTTTATGTTTCTGTGTGGGAGCAAACTGTTGAAATCCTTACTTAATGTATACTAAGCTGATCTTCTGTATATTAAGAAAATCGAAAATGAATCTTGATGTGAATGGAAGGGGAGAGGGAGTGGGAAAGGGGAGGGTAGTGGGTGGGAGGGACGGTATGTGGGGGAAGCCATTGTAATCCATAAGCTGTACTTTGGAAATTTATATTCATTAAATAAAAGTTAAAAAAAAGTTTATTTTATTCATTTTTATTTATTAGAAATGGAGAGAGAGAGAGCGCTTCTATCCACTGATTCACTCCCTAGATGCCTTCAACAGCCTTGCTGTGTCAGGCTGAAGCCAGAAATGAGGAACTCCATCCAGGTCTCACTTGGATGGGAAGGACTCAAATACTGAGCCATCGTCTGCTGCACCTGAAGGGGAGGTGGGACTCGATCTCTTGCGTTCCATCTGACATAGTTTGTAGGCATCACGAGTGGACAGTTTCACCAGCTGTGCTACAATGAATCTGCATTTTGGTATGAACTGCAGTTGTGACAAATACACACTAAACAGTGAGAAACACTGTACTTTGTTGGTCTCTCTTCTCTCTCTCCCTCTGTCCCTCTGTGTTTCCTCATCACTTGTATTTTTTTAATGGCGTGAAAACTGGATCATCTCTCTCATAGACTTTTTAGCCTAGATTTTGCTGATTGCTCCCTGTTTTGTCCTTAATACTTTTTTCTGAGTCATCTATTTTTTGTAAGTTAATAAATCTGGAGTTTGGATTAGATTCAGATACAATTTATAGGGAAAGAATTTCATGAGTCATGGTATATATTTCTACATGATGATAAAGTGTGACTGTTTCTGATATCATGATGCTTGTTGAGTTTTTATTATCTTGAGATAAACGTCATACGGGAAGACAGGATAAATTCATGATTCCTTCAGTTTATTTACCAGTTTTCAAAATAATGAAATGGATTGCTTGCATCCTCCAGAAATTCTAATGGAATTTTGGGGGGTTTGTTTAGTCTGATTTTATTTTATTCATTTCCTTGCCATCACTATAAACTCACAGATGTGAACACAGTTAATTTATTCTATGGCATTTCTGTTATTATCTTTATCAATGCTCAAGAGTTCCCATTTTAGTTCAGATTGGCTTCATAGACCTTTTGGCTTAAATCTGATACTTTTTCAACTTTTCTGTTTTTTTCAATGGAAAGTTTACTGATGGGCTAATTCTGTATTCTCACTGTCCAAAATCATTACACAGGTTAATAAGAAATCTGGTTTATTTTGGTGTGGTACAGTTGTCATGATTGTGATTGGAGTACTAGAGGGGCTCCTTGAACTTTCATGGTTGTCTAATGTAGTAAAACTCTGTGAAATACAAGAAAGGCCCATAAAGGTTTTGAGAATGCTATACCAGCAGAAATATTGTCAGACTAGACTTAAAGGGGCACAGAAGACAAAATGAAAGAAAGCTGTTAGACTCCCAAAGTGGTATAGGTAGGGAACAGGACGTAAAACACACTCAGCTGCAAACATGTGCTATCCGTGATGAGAAAGGAAGGATGACTCTGAGGACAAAGTTATGAGCCTGGAGGGTACAGAGAATTACTCTTAGTGTATGCAAACTAATGGAATTTGACCACCTGGATTTCAAAATTGCTTGGGGCCAATGCCTCCTTTTTTACCTTTTGTTTCCTCTTTTCGAATGGGAAATATCTATAATTGTTATCTAATGCCTGTGTCACCACAGTATTTTGAGGAGGATAACATGCTTCTCAAGCTTCACATGTTCACAGAATGAGGGCCCACTCAGGGTCTCACTTGTACCGAATACAGATGATTTAAATGAGATATTTTACTTTTGAACTGTTTAGAGACTTAGATGAGATATTGAATTTGAGTTAATGTTATACCGGATTGAGACTTTTGGTGACCTTAGGATGGGGGTGAAATGTTTTCGCTTCTGAATGGGGTGTGACTCTTAGGGGATCTAATGAGCATGCTTTGATAAACTGAATGATATCCCCTCAAAGAGATCCATGTCCTAATTCCTGGGACAGAAAATGCATCACCTTCTTTGGTAAAAGGGACTTTGCAATGTGACTAAGTAAAGGATCTTAAGATGGTGGCTTTTCCTTGATCATAAAGGTGGAATCAACACAAGCTCAGGAGTGATTACAGGAGGAAGGCAGGAGGATCAGAATTAGTAATATGAGATGTGATCACAGATGCAATAAGTTGGAATGATGCAAGAAGGAAACCAGGAACCTAGCTATTCTGTTTGCCTCTACAGGTGGGAAAAAACAAGGAAGTATATTCTCAGAATCTCCAGGAGTACCTTGCTAACACTTTAAGTTTAGCTCAAATTGATTTTGGACTTCAGACATCTGGAACTATAATAGAATAAATCCATGCTATTTAAAGTCATTAAACTGGGGGCAATTTGTTCAACAGCAATAGGAATACATTACATTGTTAACACTGGTCACTGTGTTAATGTGCAGAAACAGGAGAATTTCAGTTTGCAGAGTCAAAAAGAATTGCTCATTTACTCCATCCAATATTACAAGTAGAGCCGTTTTAGCATAATACCATTGTTACCACCAAAAATCTGAGCATCCCTAACCCAAACACTTGAAATTTGAGATGCTCTGAAATCTAAGTTTTGGACCACAACACGATGCTCAAAAGGTTTCAGATATGAAAGCACTTTGGATTTTCAAATTAGTTATGCTCAATTAGTAAAATCTATGAAAATATCTAAAATCTGAAAAACTTGGAAATCTAAAATACTTCTTTTCCCAAGCATTTGGCATAAAGGTTATTTAACCCATGTATATATTTTAGAATGTAAAAGAAATATAAATATAATAATAATAATTTGTACTATTTCTTCCAAGTCAAGTTCAGAATATCTGAGTATTTATCTATCCTCATTAAATTTACATCAGTATCTCTTTCTTTCCATGCTAAAAAAAATCTCAGTTCTTAGTAACAAAAAATAATTACTCATTTACTCTATCCAAGATTATAGATACACACCAGTGTTAGAATGATAATATTCTAAAAATCTGATTACCAAAAATGATTTATTTTTAGATTAAATCCCACAGTGAGTATAAAATCAAATCACTGTGTCTCAAAGTAATTTGGAATAGATCTCTGTGTGATTATGCCACCAAATGGAGATCAAATTAGCTACATTTGTTTCATTTCTAGGTTTTTAATGATTGCTATTTAATTGAATTTTATTTTATAACCGTGTAAAATATTTTTATTGTTCCAACATTAAATCTACAAATCAAAATTTTTTGGCTTCTATTCCTGTCCTTTTTACTATTCTCTTCCTTTTGTGTAAGTACATGTTTTTTAAATCACTGGACAAATATTATCGATCTGTTTTAAGGAATAGCTCATAGAACAGTTGGTCTTTACTCTACGTTAGTAATATAAATAAAAACTCAAGGTCATTGAAATTTTAAAACATAACAGAAGTACATGGAGAGTATTTATGACTGGACTCACCGTCAACCATATAACCACCGGCTAAAGGCTGTTGTCTATTCATCTGCAACTCCTGCTCATTTTTACTCTTCTTGAATTATTTCAAAGAAAAATCCCCCAACTTATATAATTCTATTCATAAGTCTTTTAGTAAGCATCTTTACTTCAATATTTCTCTTTTATTAAATATCTTCATTTCATAAAGGATAAGAATACCAAAAGTAAATGTAATTGCTATATCAGTGATTCTTTTAATAGCATTTAGTATAGAATTAAACATGTATACAATAATTCATTTTAAGAGTTCTCCTTTCAGGGCCGGTGCCATGGCTCACTTGGCTAATCCTCCGCCTGCTGCGCCGGCATCCCATATGGGCACCAGGTTCTAGTCCCGGTTGCTCCTCTTCCAGTCCAGATCTCTGCTGTGGCCCGGGAGGGCAGTGGAGGATGGCCCAAGTGCTTGGGCTCCTGCACCTGCATGGGACACCAGGAAGAAGCACCTGACTCCTGGCTTCGGATCGGTGCAGCGCCTGTCATAGTGGCCATTTGTGGGGTGAACCAATGGAAGGTTGGTTCTCTCACTGTCTATAACTCTTCCTGTCAAAAAAAAAATCTAAAAAAAAAAAAAAAAAAAAAAACCAGTTCTCCTTTGTTGAAATAATATCCATAGAAGACTTTTTTAAAAAGTATTTTTTCTAGGGGCAAGCATTTGGTACAGTGGTTAAGTCACCAATTGGGACATTTCCTCTTAACATCAGAGATCTTAGTTTGAGTCCTGGATACTTCCTCAGCTTCTGATTCAGCTTCTTGCCAATGTTCACCTAGGGGAGCAGCAGGTGATGGTCCAAGTTCTTGGGTCCCTGTTACCCACATGGGACACCAGACTGAGTTCTGGACTTCTGGCTTTGGTCTGGCCCAGCCCTGGTTGTTGGGGGAATTTGAGGAATGAACCAGTAGATGGAAGATTCCTTGTCTGTTTGATTCTCTGCCTTTCAAATAAAATTTAAAAATAATTTTTTTGAAATTTAGATTTTAATTTTTAATTTTTCTCTTATAAGACTTTTTCATAGTTTTCATTGTAATTTATTTCATTTTACTGTTTGCTATTGTTGATAAAATTATATTGCTTGCATGTAGAGTTTCTCAAACTCGGCATTTTACAGATTTTTCCCTATGATATCATTTGCAGCGTTTATGAGTATATCCCCCATAAATTGGTATTTGGACCCAGGGTCTTATATGATTGCTTCAGGGGTAGTGGGTTTTTTTAAAGTTTTTATTTAATGAATGCATTTTTCATAGGTACAACTTTAGGAATATAGTGGTTCTTTTCCTCATACCCACCCTCCCACCCTGACTCCTGTCCCACTTCATACTACCTCTCCCATCTCCTTCTTCATTATGGTTCGTTTTTAGTTTAATTTTATATACAGAGGACCACCTCTATGCTAAATACAGATTTCAACAGTTTGCATCCCCCCACACACAACATATAGAGTACAGTTTAAGAGCAAGTTTTGTAGTTAATTCTCCTAGTACAACTCATAAAGGATGGAGGTCCTACCTGGGGAGTAAGTGACAGTGACTTCTGTTGTTCCTTTAACAATTAACACTCTTATTTATGACGTCAGTGATCACCTGAGGCTCCTGCCATGGGCTGCCAAGGCTGTGGGAGTCTTCTGTGACCACAGACTCCATCAGTATTTGGACAAGGCCATATGCAAAGTGGAAGTTCTCTCCTTCCTTCAGAGAAAATTACATCCTTCTTTGATGGCTCCTTCTTTCCATTGAGGACTCACAGAGATCCTTTGTGTAGAATATATTTTGCCAGAGCCTTGGCTTTCCATGCCTGAAATGCTCTCACAGGCCTTTCAGCCAGACCAGGAAGCCTTAAGGGTTGATTCTGAGGTCAGAGTGTTATTTACAACATGTCATTCTAGGGGTCTGCTATGTGGACTGCTTCCCATATTGGACTTTCCCTCCTTTTAAATTCTGGCTATTATTATTACCAGGCACTTGATGTCATTTATATGATCACTTTTATACTTAACACCTATCTATATGTTGACTTTAACATTTAATTATGATCACTTTAACAATTAAGATGGCATTTTTACCACCAATTTTAATGTGATTGGAGTTCCATGACAAGTTTTTAGGCTGTACCATTAGAAGTAGGTCTGTAGGACTGTATGCAGAACTATACAGCTTTACAGTTATAGACTACCACCTCTCTCTTATTCCCTCTCTTATTTTTTACTGGGGTATTTTTTTAATTGACTTTATATACAAATGATCAACTCTATGTTATGTAAAGAGTTCAACATATAGTATAAAGAAGAGAAAACAAAGAAAAAAAGGAAATACAAATAAAAACAATAAAAACTGTCCCTCAACAGTCAGGATGAGGGCTATTCAAGTTACTGTTTCTAAAAGTGTCAATTTCACTTCTATAGCTTTCATTTTAGGAACACTATTAAGTCTCACAGATTAGGGAGCACATATGGTATTTGTCTCTTTGGGACTGGTTTATTTCACTAAGTATGAAGTTTTCAAGTTTGATCCATTTTGTTGCAAATTACCTGATTTCGTTTTTTTTTTTTTACTGCTGTGTAGTATTCCATAGTGTACATATCTCGTAATTTCTTTATCAGAGGTAGTGTTTTGTAGACAGATGTTTGGCCTGGCTGTTAAGATGTCTGCATCCTACATTAGAGTACTTGGGTTTGTTTTCCAGCTCTGGCTCTTCACTCCAGCCTCCTATTAACGTGGCTCCTACAAGGCAGCAGTGAAAGCTCACATAATTGGGTCCTTATCAACCATATGGGAGACTGGGATTATGTCCTCAGCTCTCAGTTTGGGCATTGACCCAGCCCCAGATGGTATAAGCACTACCTCTCAAAGAAAAAATTTTTTAAAGATTTATTTATTTTACTTGAAAGTCAGAGTCACACAGAGAGAGGAGAGGCAGAGAGAGAGAGAAAGAGAGAGGTCTTCCATCTGATGATTCGCTTCCCAGTTGGCTGCAATGGCAAGAGCTGTGCTGATCTGAAGCCAGCAGCCAGGAGTTTCCTCCGGGTCTCCCATGCAGGTGCAGGGGCCCAAGGACTTGGGCTATCTTCCACTGCTTTCCCAGGCCACAGCAGAGAGCTGGACAGGAAGTGGAGCAGCCAGGACTCGAACCAGTGCCCATATAGGATGCCGGCGCTTCAGGGCAGGTCGTTAAGCCGCTGCGCCACAGTGCCAGCCCCAATAAATGTTTTTAAAGTAGTGCTTTTTTTTTTTATGAATAATTACATGCTACATGCAGTCTCTCTCTCTCTCAGAATCAGTTCTTAGATCTCTTAACTCATGAGTGGTTTCAGAATGATGTCATTTGCAATATATTATGATTTTCTTCATTTTTAACTGAAATTCTTCCATAAAATGAAATTTTTCAGCTACTTTTTCATTAAACAATGATATTGTTGATATAGAAAGACAGGATAATGTTTGACCCTTTCTTCATATTTACAAATTTTCAAAGTAATGAGGTGGTTCCCTGACATCCTAGAGCAGCAATTATTTCTATTTTCTATTCCATTCTTTTGTCTTCTTTAAAAAGGTATCACAAACTCAGGGATTTAAACATATTTGACACACTTCTGCATACAGAAATAATTTTCATTATTGATGCTCAAATTGTTTCATCCTTGGACTCTTCAGTTTGGCTCCTAAGTCATTCTGACACAATTATAGAGGTTTTGATAGCTTCCTTCCCTTTGGTATGAGATTCCTGCTCACCTTGTGTACTTTTTATCCTAAACTTGAATTGGTAATTTCTCAGAGAAGCCTGGCTTTTTTTTTTTTTTTCAGAGTAAAATGCTGTTTCTAGGCCATAATCATGGCAGCAATATTATGAATCATTTAAGTACTGGATTGATCATTGAAACTTTTTCCACATATAAAGCTTCAAATATGTACTTAATACTTATTCTAATTCAGGGATACCGAGATTTTGCTTGTTTTTTCTAAACCTCATTTATAATTTGTCTGTATCTTCTCACATCTATGAGAATCCTAGTTACCAATAACATTGGGCCTGATAGAATAAGTGTTTCAAATAATGACTCATTTGCTGGGTCCCACATGACAAAACAGATGATTGGAATAATAATTCCTGCACTACCACTAAGAATATGATCATTAAAACAGTGGGAAATGTCTTATAGTTCTTTCGTCCTTATGATTTATTGTCTAGGAATATGTAGTCAAATTAGTTTGTTTTAAGCTTACTTGGAGTAGTAGTTTCTATACGTGTGGCAACAGCACTAGTTGGATACACAAAAACATTCATTTGCTTCACTTTTAATTTAATTTTCTTTAGAACTAATTACAAGACTCTATTTTTAAAATAGTCTTGGATTTATTTATATTTAAATTTAGAGTAATTTAGCAGGTGGTGCAGAATTCCAAACACCTATACAACCACCTCGCCTTCCACTCAGCACCCTGTTATTAACGTTTTGTGTTAGTGTGGTGCATTAGCTAAAATGAACCACTAGGCTATAGTTAATTGTTTACTTTGAGACTGACCCTTTGTATTGTATATTTTATGGGTTTTGACTAATGCATAATGACATGTACTCACCATCAGTTTCATACAGGAAAGTTCCAACATCTGAAAATCTTTGCTCCACTTATGCAGCTGTTCTCTGTTTCCCCCTTGCATGCAGGCGATCACTGATCTTTGTTCTATTTCTATAGTTTTGCCTTTTGAAAACTGTCATACTGTGGGGCTGGTGCTGTGGCATAGTGGGTAAAGCCACTGCCTGCAGTGCCGGCATCCCACATGGGCACCAATTCAAGTCCTGGCTGGTCCACTTCCAATTCAGCTCTCTGCTATGGCCTGGGAAAGCAGTAGAAGATGCCCAAGTCCTTGGGCCCCTGCACCCTTGTGGGACACCCAGGTGAAGCTCCTGGCTCCTGGCTTTAGATCAGCCCAACTCCTGCCATTGCCACCACTTGGGGAGTGAACCAGTGGATGGAAGACCTCTTTGTCTCTCTCTGCTTCTGCCTTTCCGTACCTCTGCCTTTCAAATAAACAAAAGAAATCTTTTAAAAAATGCCATATTGTTAGAACCATATAGTATGTAATCTTTTAAGCCTGATTTCTGTTACTCAACAATATGCACTTTGGGTTTCTGCACGTTTTTTCATGGCATGATAGTTCACTTATTATTACTGAGTAATATTTTATTGTATGGTTATATCATAGTTTGTTTACTGATTCTCCTAGTAAAGGATACCTTGGTGGCTTCAGTTTTAGGCAATAAGTAAATATTTGTGTACAGATTTTCTGTGGGTACCAATTTTTCTTTTGACAGGCAGAGTGGACAGTGAGAGAGAGAGACAGAGAGAAAGGTCTTCCTTTTTCCATTGGTTCACCGCCCAATGGCCACTGTGGCTGGCACGCTTTGGCAGGCGCACCGCGCTGATCTGAAGCCAGGAGCCAGGTGCTTCTTCTGGTCTCCCATGTGGGTGCAGGGCCCAAGCACTTGGGCCATCCTCCCCTGCACTCCCGGGCCACAGCAGAGAGCTGGACTGGAAGAGGGGCAACCGGGACAGAATGTGGTGCCCCGACCGGGACTAGAACCAGGTGTGCTGGCGCCGCAGGCGAAGGATTAGCCTATTGAGCTGCAGCACCGGCCTCTGGGTACAAATTTTTTTAAAAATTGATAAACATTTAGGAGTGCAATTGCAGGATTTTATTTTAAGGTTTAGTTAATTTATGTGAAAGATACAAGGACTGCATCTAGATGCATCTCTTTGTGTGAGGATGTCCAATTGCTCAAGCACCATTTGTTGAAATGACTATCCTTTTTCCATTGAATTGTCTTTGCTCTTTTGTGAAAGATCACATGACTAACTGTGTGGGTCTAGCTTTTGTCTCGATACCTTCATTCCCTTGTAGTTAATCACTTTCTGAAAATGCCTGCATTAACCTCATTTTATACTACTTGTCTAGTTGCATTGTTCAGCAACTCCAATGCAATATTTAATCCTTGGAAAGCTAGTAAACAATTTTTTCTTTACCTGACTTTTGTAAGACAAAGCCAGTGTCCCCCTTGTTAAGTGAAATCAGCTTGGGTAGATAGATAGCTAAAATCTTGTTAAGAACATCTTCACCAATTTCTATTGAGTATTTAAAAAATGAGTGGAGGGCTGGCATTGTGATGCAGTGGGTCATTGTCTGCAGTGTTGGCATCCAATACAATTGCTAGCTGGAGTTCAGGTTGCTGTACTTCTGATCTAGCTTCCTGCCAAGAAGCCTGGGAAAGCAGTGAAGATAGGACAAGTGCTTGGGACCCAGCAACTCACATTGGAGGCTCAGATGGAGCTCCAGGGCCCTGACTTCAACCCGGCTCAGCCCCAGCTATTACAGCCATTCTGGGGGTGACCAGAGGATTGAGATCTTGCTCCCTTTCTGTGTCTCTCTTTCTCCATCTCCCAATGTAACTCTGATTTCAAATAAATAAAACAAACCTTTAAAAACATGAGTAAATATTGAATTTTGTCAAGTATCTTTCCTGTGTCCAGGAGACATTATTTTTCTCCTCAAATTGATTATGAACATTATAATATTAAGTGTGCCCTAATGTTGAAACATATATATTTCTTGAGTTAAGCCTACTTAGTTATAAAAATCATAATGTGTGGTTAGAGTCTATTTGCTAATATATAATTTACACAAAAATTCTACAACAATATAAGTGAGATTAGATTAATCTGAATTTTTAATGAGGCAATCATGATCAGATTTGGAGATTAAATTATAATTGATTAATAAAAGTAGGGTTTTTGTATAATTCTCCTGTGAAAACTTCTGTGCTTGGTGATTTGTGTGGGAACTTTTTTAGCTACTATTTTTATTTTTTCTATGGAAAATAATCTGTTTAGATTTTCTTTTTCCACTGCAGTTATTTTTGGTAAGTGGTAGTTTTCTAAAAACTATTAACTTCACATTGATTTTTAAAAATATTTATTTACTTATGTATTTGAAAAGCAGAGAGAGAGAGAGATATCTTCCATCTGTTGGTTCACTCCTCAAATGGACAAATCCAGGAACCAGAAACTCCATCAAGGTCTCCCATGTAGGTGGCAGGGGCCCAAGCTCTTGGGCCATCTTCTGTTGCTTTCCTAGATGCATTAGCAGGGAGCTGGATTGGAAGTGGAGCAGCTGGGACTGGAATCAGCACTCCAATATTGGATGCCAGCACTGCAGATGGTGGCTAAACCCTCTGTGCCACAATTCCAGCCCCACATTGATTTCTTAATGTTCCCTATAAAATATATCCTATCATTTATTATTTTCCTTCTGTCATTTTTCCGGAATTTTAGTTCCAGTTGGTTTTAGATTCATTTTATTTATGTCTCTCTTTCTTTTTTAGAAACAATATATCCTTTAAAACATACTATTTTAAAATAGTTTTTAAAATTTTTTATATTTATTTGAAAGTCAGACATATAGAGAGAAACAGACAGATGAAAAGAGATCTTTCATTCACTCATTCAGTCCCCACTTTTAACAACTGGGACCAGGCCAGGCAGAAGCTAGCATCCTAGAATTCAGTCTGGGTCTCCTATGTGGGTGGCAGGGATCCAAGTACATAAGCCACCACCTTCTGCCTCCCAGATTGCACATCATAGGAAGCTGGAATCAGAAGGGGAGGCAGGACTTGAATCCAGGCACTAGGATACAGTCTGAGGTTATCATAAGAAGTGTCTTAACCGCTTACCAAAATTTCCACCCCAACAATACAGGAGTCACTGTGCACTTACTCCTCATGTAGGATCTCTGTCCTTAATGTGCTGTGCATTGAGATTTAATGCTATAACGAGTACTCAAACAATATATTTCACTTTGTGTTTCTATGGGGGTGCAAACTGTTGAAATCTTTACTTAATGCATACTAAACTGATCTTCTGTAAAAAAAAAAAGAAATTATCAATTCCCAACTTGACTCTCACTGGGATTAAACATGACAATAGGTCTGATCTGATTTCATCATCATTTAAAAAAAATCATCTATTATTTTTCACTTTATGTTTCTGTGTGGGAGCAAACTGTTGAAATCCTTACTTAATGTATACTAAGCTGATCTTCTGTATATTAAGATAATCGAAAATGAATCTTGATGTGAATGGAAGGGGAGAGGGGGGTGGGAAAGGGGAGGGTTGTGGGTGAGAGGGACGTTATGGGGGGAAGCCATTGTAATCCATAAATCGTACTTTGGAAATTTATATTCATTAAATAAAAGTTAAAAAAAAAGTGATTTGACTGCACTTTCTTTCTAGATTTTTTGAATCATCCTCCTGGCTTTAACTCTATTCATGTTTGAGGACTTTGCCTAAAGAAAGGTTTGAAGGTGAGACTATGGCAAATTTCATGAGGTCTTAGACGTCTGGGGATTTTTTCCCCCATCAGATGTGATTGACATATTGACAAATACAAAATTCTACAGTCATAAACATTTTTCTTCCACAGATTAGAAATAGCACTGCATTGCTTTCCTAATTCCTTATTTTCAGTGCAATTCTTTTTTTTTTTACTTTAACTTTTAAAAGTATTATTATTTGAGAGATGGAGAAGCAGAAAGACAGTGAGAGAGAGAGAGAGAGAGATCCCATTAGCAGGTTCATTGGGAACTCAATATAGGTCTTCCACATGGATGGCAGGGAAATAACCAGCCATCCTCTGATGCCTCCCACCATCTGCATGAGCAGGAAGCTGGATTTGGGAACAGAGCTAGACTCAAACCCAGATACGCCAATAAAGGAACTAGCAGTGATTTTTTTCCAAGGAAAATGATGGATGAGATAAGATCTGAACATTAAAGAAAAAACAAAAAAAACATTGTCCCAGCAGCTTCCAGGTTTCCCTTCGCCCCAGAGCAATGCCTTACTGGGCCAGGATAATTCGCAACAGCCTTTAGTCTCTCTGAGATTTCTCATATGTTTATGTTATTTCTTCACATAAATGCTTCTTTTCCTTCTACAGTTTCTCCAGAAAGCATTATGTTTGAGAAAGACCAGTGGATTATGTTTGGGAACACACCTGTGTTAGGTCTTCTCAGGAACCTTCAAATCTATAAGCTCAAAAAGTGTGTTATTCGTGGTCAGTGAAGACTTCAGGGAGGAATCTGAGATGAGCCTATCTCAGAACACAAATCAGAATGACAGAAAGAATATTCATAACGTTATTTTTTTAAAAATTACCTCTGTATTTTGTTTTCTTCTGTGTTACCTGGGTAGCATTCATTCTTACAAGTCCCTGGCTAGGCATCAGTGATATATTTTGATAGTGTTTACATAACAAAAGCTAAACAGGGGGTTCAGTCACTAATGCACTGGGAATGCAGTCAGTCTGAAATAGCTCAGGGAAAATAGTCTGCATTTGTCTGAATTTTGTGGCCCATTAAAGATAATTCAGGTCACTGTTTTTGCTGGGGTATATCATGGCCCGTATGTGGGAATAAGTATGCAATGGGTGATTCAACAAGCAGAAGGAATGGGCCTCTACCTCTATAGTATCATATGTACAGCTCTGAAAACCACCTTTTCTCCCAAAAGTACCATCCCTGCCCCCAAATGACCTCTCCGGCCAAAAGCAACTTTTCTTCAGTTTGGTCTTAAATTCTCCATCCTAGATTGAAATGTCTGTTATTCATAATTCCTTTGTATTAGACAACAAAGACCACAACATTGTTCCTAAACCTCACGGACAGAAGCTCTTCAGACAGGAGCATACATTACAGCATCGATATTGACTAGTGATCACCACCTCCATTCTAGTTCAGCAAGTAATCTCTTCTGTATCTGACCCTCTACATAGCTGTTCATGGTGATACTCAGCTCTTTCCTTGCTGCCACCAACACACAGTGTACTCCTGTTACTCTCAACTTGTTTCTCTAGAATTCACAGGCTTCTGTTCATCCCTGCTGTAACTGTCCTAGGCGTCTGCCATTGTACATCTCCTCCAGCTTTCTGGTTGGTTTTTCTTCTTTAAACCCATTCTCAACATGCCAGCTGGTATGTTTTGGCCATGTCAATACTTTGCTAAAACTCTTCAATGTCACCCAACTTTCCCTGAGGTGACTTGCAAAGGATTTTTCCCCACGAAAACATACTCAGGAAATACAGTGCTTTTCCATGAGCATCTATATCTAAGGCAGTTGATCTCATGATCTCATAGCATGACAAAAGTGCTCAGGGGCAAGATGTAGGGGGGCATACCTGAACCTCCAGAATGAGAAAGGCATTTGTGGAACACTCTAGGAATTTAATGTTTCTTGAGTGAATGGATGACAGATGATGCACAGGAAAGGTAAATTTGGAAGGAAGAAGCAGTTGAACACAAGTTCAGAGCACAAAGTTCTGCAATCAGAGAGGAGTTGAGAATATTGGGAATCTATAAAGCTGACTTTAGTGTGTGTGGGATAATTATTATGTACTCTTTGTATGGTAGGCTTCTATCAACAGCTACTGAACAGGAAGAAGGTTTTAAATACAAAAAAATCATAATTTTCCTGTGTCAATTTAGCTTCTTGCCTACATTTTGAGGACTTTTGTTAATAAATAACCACTTGGTTCAATTCAAATATTAAAGCACAATTTAATCTAATTAAATGCAATTGTTTCCCATGTATTATTTGTGGGAGGCTTTTTAAAAACGGGCTTCCTTAATGTACAAATTTTTAATAAATTTTTTCTAATAATCCTTAAAATAATATACATTAATTATTTTACAATTTAGGTCAGAAATTTGATGGAGGGATCACTGGGCTACCATAATATGAATGCATACATATAGATAAGGTGTCAGCAGTTCTGAATTCCTTCAAGAGGCTCTAAAAGAGAACTGTTTTTCTTTCTTTTTCAGCTTTTAAAGGTTTCCCACATTTCTTGACTCATGGTCTCCTTGTGGCTTCAAAGCCAGCAAAGGTAGACTGAGCCTTTAATTCTGCATCATTCTCATACTGACTTGTCTATTTTCTTCTTTCTCCTTTTTTTTTCTTTTTTTTTTAACTTTTATTTAATGAATATAAATTTCCAAAGTACAGCTTATGGATTACAATGGCTTCCCCCCATAACGTCCCTCCAACCCGCAACCCTCCCCTTTCCCACTCCCTCTCCCCTTCCATTCACATCAAGATTCATTTTCGATTATCTTTATATACAGAAGATCAGTTTAGCATACATTAAGTAAAGATTTCAATAGTTTGCTCCGACACAGAAACATAAAGTGAAAAATACTGCTTGAGTACGAGTTATAGCATTAAATCTCAATGTACAGCACACTAAGGACAGAGATCCTACATGAGGAGTAAGTGCACAGTGACTCCTGCTGTTGACTTAACAAATTGACACTCTTGTTTATGGCATCAGTAATCACCCTAGGCTCTTGTAATGAGCTGCCAAGGCTATGGAAGCCCCTTGAGTTCACCGACTCTGATCATTTTTAGACAAGGCCATGGTCAAAGTGGAAGTTCTCTCCTCCCTTCAGAGAAAGGTACCTCCTTTTTTGATGACCCATTCTTTCCACTGGGATCTCACTCGCTGAGTTCTTTCATTTAGTTTTTTTTTTTTTTTTCCCCAGAGTGTCTTGGCTTTCCATGCCTGAAATACTCTCATGGGCATTTCAGCCGGATCCGCATGCCTTAAGGGCTGATTCTGAGGCCAGAGTGCTGTTAGGATATTTGCCATTCTATGGGTCTGCTGTGTATCTCACTTCCCATGTTGGATCATTCTCTCCCTTTTTGATTCTATCAGCTAGTATTTGCAGACACTATTCTTGTTTATGTGATCCCTTTGGTTCTTAGTCCTATCATTACGATCAATTGTGAACAGAAATTGATCACTGGGACTAGTGAGATGGCATTGGTACATGCCACCTTGATGGGATTGAATTGGAATCCCCTGGTATGTTTTTAACTCTACCATTTGGGGCAAGTCAGCTTGAGCATGTCCCGAATTGCACATCTCTTCCCTCTCTTATTCCCACTCTTATATTTAACAGTGATCACTTTTCAGTTACGTTTCAGCACTTAAGAGGAATTGTGTATTGATTACAGTATTCAACCAAAAGTATTAAGTAGAACAAACAAAAAAAAATACTAAGAGGGATAACATATTAAGCTGCTCAACAACAGTCAGGGTGAGGGCTGATCAAGTCACCGTTTCTCATAGTGTTCATTTCACTTTAACAGTTTTCCTTTTTGGTGCTCAGTTAGTTGTCACCTATCAAGGAGAACAAGTAGTATTTGTCCCTTTGGGATTGGCTTATTTCACTCAACATAATGTTTTCCAAATTCCTTTTAAGGACTGTTGTGATTACACAAGCCCAGCTAGATTTTCAGAATAATTAAATCTGCAACTTGGATTCTCCCTTTTATGGCAGCATAATATTTTCACAGATTCCAGAGATGAACATGGATAACTTGGGGGAGAGGAATTATTCTGCCTACCACACACGGTTGTGCTCCCACTGAGAGATTCTTAAAAGTTGCAATGCTATCAGCAGAGTGAACTCTAACAGCTCACTGTCAGGTGTGGTTGTTTGGAGGGAGCCCTACACAAGGATGCCCAGCTAAGGAGGTGCAAGTGACAAGAGGGAGCCCTAACTCTGTCCCACTTGATAGACTTCCCCCAAAGAGTAAAATATTTATAGAGCTACAATAATTAAAACAAAATGGTATCTGAATAATAGCACAAAATGAATAGTCTGAAAACATATATAGTTTTAAGAATTTAATATAGCCAGATTTAAACTTTTTGTCAACCATTTTTTTTTCAAAGCTTATGCATTGATCCTCTAGTCTACTTTACCTAAACCAAATCTGTGTATTTATATATTTGCTAATCACAAAATCTTTTTATCTAGAGCATGCTTGTGGTTTATAGCACAGTTTAGGAACATTGTTGTCATGTTTGGAGAATTTGTGGCATTTGGAATTTAAAAAAGTTTGTCTTTCGGCTAATATATAATTAAGTGTCTTAGAAAAATGAAAGTGCTAGCCGGTGCTGCAGCTCACTGGGCTAATCTTCCACCTAGTGGCACCGGCACACCTGGTTCTAGTCCCGGTCGGGGCACCGGATTCTGTCCCAGTTGCCCCTCTTCCAGGCCAGCTCTCTGCTGTGGCCCAGGAGTGCAGTGGAGGATGGCCCAAGTGCTTGGGCCCTGCACCCCATGGGAGACCAGGAGAAGCACCTGGCTCCTGCCATCGGATCAGTGCGGTGCGCCGGCTGCGGCAGCCATTGGAGGGTGAACCAACGGCAAAAAGGAAAATCTTTCTCTCTGTCTCTCTCTCTCACTGTCCACTCTGCCTGTCAAAAAAAAATTAAAAGAAAAAATAAAAATGAAAGTGCTGATATTAGTGATAATAAATGAGGAGCCTTCAAAAAGTCCATGGAAAATGTGTATTAGGAAAGAATTTTGCAAGGATTTCAAAAAATTTTGAACCAAAATAAAATGATCTTTGAATTTTCCATTTTACTTTTTGATGCATCCTCATATCTAAGATACAATTAGAAATTATCAGGCATGTCAAAAGTATTGCATCTTTATTTTCATAGCATGCTTATTAGGCTTAGTTCATCAGTTGTCTGAGTTTCTTAGTCAACATTTTAAAATTAAAAGTGATAAATCACAGAATTATTTTATAGAACAGGTACTTTCCCATTCTGCATAAAAAAAGTATAGTCGACAGGAGAAAATAAAGAAATCTTTAAAATTATGAACCGTGTATAAAATATTTCCCATCATTTTCATACAGCTTATTACCCCCAAAATTTTATTATATACCATAATAATTTTCAAATACTTCAGAGAAAAAATGGGTAAATGAAGGAAAAAAGAGAAGAAACATAACTGTACAATACTGCAAGTACTAGAAAAAAAAAGTGAAATTCTTTATATGGAATTTGGAATTTAGAAAATTGTCCTTAAATTTGATACAAAATCCAATCAAAAGGTAACAAAAGAAAAATGCATTAAATTTGATTCTATAACACTAAAAAAAGTTTTCATGGTTAACTAAACACAGTAAGAAGACAAAATAAAAATGTGGGAAAATACTTGCAAATCAAAGACATGGACTAATACTATCCAAGTGCTTCTGAAAACAGAGAAATATGAGCTATAGAAAAATATGCTAACAATATGAGAAGACAGTTCATGAAAATAGACATTCAAATGGCTCTCAATCATATGAAAAGATACTTAACCACATTTATAACAAAGGAAATGCAAATGAAAAATACTTAAAAACATTTCTCTCCATCAGATGGGCAAAAATGTAAAGTCTGCCAGCATTCGTGCTTACAAAGGGTGTAAGCAAACAGCACTTATCTGTACTGCTTGTGAGAAATGAATGGAGTATTTTCCAATATCTAGCAAAATTATTTATCTATTTATTCTTTGATTCAACAATTACATTTGAAGGGCTCTATTATGAAGGGAATCTGGCAAATACTGCAAAAGGTGTGCAAAACTATTATAGCATTAGAGATAATAGAGAAGAATAGAAACAACCAAATATCCATCAATAGGTTATTAGCTGAATACAGGATTTTGAAATAGCTATTGTACATCTGCACAATGGAGTACTATAAAATAGAATGAGAAATATGTGTCTCTAATCTTATGAAACAATCTCCAAGACGTATCATTGATAAGAGAAAAAACAAGATGGTAAAGTATGCTAATGTCTATCTGAACAAGTGGATAGATGAATATTTATTAACAAAATAATGAAAAAATACCAGGAAATTAAAAAAATATATCTGCAGTGGAAGGAAGGGGTAGGATGGAAGAGATTGCTATATATATTTTCAATATATATATTTTTAATGATACCTTGTTTTGAAGATTTAAATTTGATATCTGAATTTTCCACATTATTATAAAATTAAGTTAAAAGCAGTATCTTAAGATATGAAACAAAATAGAATGAATAAAACAATATCTACATTCAATTGATTTAATCTCATAGCACGAACTATCTCAAGTTTCTTTTAAGTGTAATAATTTCATTATATATTACTGGTAGGATACACTGTAAAGAAGGAATAGCAAAAAAAATAAACTTTTTGTAATAATCATATTGTTGGTGGTTATGGTGCCATAATTACTCTGAGACTGAGTTATGAGTGATACGGGGTAAAGCAAATTAATAATGATATTTATATCATTGAAAATGATGCTTTCCAACATGGAGGAATGTAGATTCACATATAAACTTATAGTCCTGAATTTTAAATAGATATCAATGTGAGCTACCAAAATATCATATCTTTTAATCAAATAGATATTTCCTTCATTGGTCTCTGAGAAAGCAAAAATAAAAAACTAAAAACAAAAAAAAATGGTAAATCTTATTGATCCCACCAACATCCAGATCAGGGTCTTCAAATATTGTTTCAACTAAAATAGATAAGAGTATTTAGAGAAATGACTGAATTCTGAGTAGTCTGCAGTGTCTCTTCCTTGTTTCATGTCCGTTCTCAACAATTCCTCCTCTTCTCCCCACTCCCTGTCTTCTAAATTCTGGATCTGGTTTAGGAAATATACAAGGTAAGCCTGGTACATTTTGTACCTGACAGAAAGACATCATTCAAAAAGTCTCAATAGTGGACCTGAACTTGCTTTCCCTGGACAAGGATGAGATGATCAAAGGAATGAACATTTTTAAAACATCAAAAATTTAAAAATCAGAATTTGTGATGATTTGTGAGTGCCAGAAAATAAATAGCTCATTATTTAACAAACTAGTAATCAAAAGGAAAGATCTAAATATATATCTTAACTCTCCTGTGTAATCTATACTTTATCTTATGCAAATAATTGATGAAGACAAGTTTGCTATTATGGATGTGTTTCAACTGGTAAATGGAAAAGAAATGGCAGATTAGAATACTGTCAGTAGTATTTTGGTGGAGCTTGATAATGCTCCCCAATAGCTACTAACATTACAAAGTAAATAATGTTGCCCGGTGCCGTGGCTCTCTAGGCTAATCCACCGCCTGAGGTGTCAGTACCCCAGGTTCTAGTCCTGGTGGGGGGCGCCAGATTCTGCCCCAGTTGCTCCTCTTCCAGTCCAGCTCTCTGCTGTGGCCCGGGAGTGCAGAGGAGGATGGTCCAGGTCCTTGGGCCCTGCACCCGCATGGGAGACCAGGAGGAGGCACCTGGCTCCTGGCTTCAGATCAGCGCAGCGAGCTGGCCATAGCAGCCATTTTGGGGGGTGAACCAGCGGAAAAGGAAGACCTTTCTCTCTGTCTCTCACTGTTTAACTCTGCCTGACAAAAACAAAAACAAAAACCCAAATAATGCAAAAATGGCTTGTGTCTTCTACAGGAAAACATAAAAAGCACCAATGAAATAGTCCAAACACACACACACATGCGCACACACAGAATCTGAGTGTTATCAATCTACTACAGATGGCCTTCTGCAACCAATTGCAGATTGAAAATACTCTCTAAAAACTGTATAGGCTATTGTTCTTATCATTCTATAAACAAAATAGTACAGCAACTATTTATATAATATTCACATTGTATCAGATACTGTAAGGAAGGTTTATGGAAAAGTATGTGGAAAAACATAAAGTATAAGTATATGGAAAGTTTATGTTTTTCCATAAGTATATAACATAAGTATATGGTTTCCACAAGTATATAACATAAGTATAAGTATATGGAAAAATGCGTAAGTGATATGCAATACTGTAGCATTTTATGTAAGAAACTTGTACAGTACAGATTCTGGTATCCATGGTGGTAGGGTGGGTGGGTCCTAGAATCAATCCCCCATGTGTACTGAGGAATGACTGCGTATCTCACCAAAGAGAATAAATCGACATAATTCATAATGTGGGGGAATTCTATGTGATAAAAGAATCAATTTCTTTAACAACATCAACAAAAAAACCACACAGATTAAAAGCCCAGGATATTGAAGGAGAATCTATAAAGAGAGAAACGATATAACAACAAACCACTGTATGCACCTTACTTGAATGAATCACAAATCAAACAAATTTTTTTTTATGAAGAGAAAAAAGAAAGCTGGGGATCAGTGAACCCTGATGAGCATCTGAAGGGCTTAAAGAAATGCTTCACATTGTTCTAAGGTGGCAGTGGCTTTATATTTTACGATAAACACAGAATCCTCATCTGTAGTTTAAAAATTATTGAAGCTGGGTGCTTCAGGCTTATTATATTATTCTCTCTACTACTGTGTATGTTTTAAATTTCCTGTTATAAAAGTTAAAAGTGTTTACAGTAATTCGTTTGTGTAGTTACTAATATCAACAATGAGGACTGTTTTACAAGAGAAGATTTTTGATACTCAATATTCTTGATTGATATTTCAAAGAAGTTAATTATACCATTTAAATCAGCAACTCAATTACCCGCTAAAGCTTAACACTGGCAGATTTTCTTGCCAATCAATTTTCTTTGCTTCATAAAATTCATATCAAGTAAACTGAAAGAACTAGAAACTAGAACTGAGAGATAAGAAATAACCTTGGAAGTTTATTTATGATTTCATTTCATATTTATTCTGGGCTTCAGTATAGCACTACGTATATGTATATATATAAGTATATATATATATATATATAAAACCCAATCTCCTAGTTTTAGAAAAACTAAAATATTAATTCCTGCTAAGGATCCTCCCATTTTACTCAATCATCTATTACTCCACTGAACAGAATAATTTCTATATATGAAATTTGGAAAATCACGTCAATGAACAAAAATCGATTATCTTTGATATGTTGTTCTAATTGGCTAATGATTTAGGAAAAGAAATTATATATTTTATACTTTATATAAAATATACTATATATGGATTAAATATTTAAACATCAAAAATGAAATCTAAAACTCACAACATAAATTATTGATCAGTTTATATAACCTATGTAGAGGAATGACTTTCCCTGTGACATCAAATCAGAAGAGACATAAAAAGACTAATATACATGAACACACAAACAGTTTAACCAAAATATAATAAAAGGCCCGCTACTTCTAGATAATGAACAACTGATAGGTGTTTAAAATTATTTAATTAAGGGCTAGATTAAAGGTATTTTACAAATTACTAGATGAAAAAAGATTCACTTTCAAAGAAAAAATTGACTAAAGATATGAACAAGTGATGTACAAATGAATACAAGACACCAATACACAAGTGCTTGCTGGTAATAAAATAAATGCAAATTAACATAATGATGATATGTCATGTTCTCATCTATCAAAGTGGCAGAGATAAAGAGTTTGGGCAGGTGTGCAGGATAAGGGACTTCCAGGAACATACTAGAAGTGAAAAGTGGCACAACCACTCTAAGTTGCATAACATTTACACAGACTTTAACATGAAAATTTTTCTTTATCTTTAAATTTACTCTGAAAACACAATATGAATGCAGACACGATTAGCTTAAATGTCTACTGCAGCATTATCTACGACAGCAAAAAATCTGTAAGCAAGGATGGGTATTGTATTCAACCTCTTGGTAGATCCATACAGATGCTGAAGATGTGCTTTCTCAACAGTGAATGACATGATCATGGGATGGAGGGGCACTGGGGCAGTGGGTTGAGCTTCTTAGAACATCCCATACGGGAGCACTTGGATTTGAATTCACGGTTTTTTTCCTTTAAGATTTATTTATTTATTTGAAAGTCGGAGATACACAGAGAGAGCAGGACACACACACACACACACAGAGAGAGAGAGAGAGAGAGAGAGAGGGAAGTCTTCCATCTGGGGGTTCACTCCCCAGTTGGCCGCAATGGCTGGAGCTGCACCGATCTGATCTGAAGCCAGAAGCCAGGAGCTTCCCTCAGGGAATCCCACATGGGTGCAGGGGCTCAAGGACTCAGGCCATCCTCTACTGCTTTCCCAGGCCATAGAAGAGAGTTGCATCAGGATGCTGGCACTGCAGGCAGCAGCTTTACCCACTACACCACATGACCGGCCCCTTGAGTTCACTTTTGATGCAGCTTCCTGCTTATGTACACCCTTGGAGGGAGCAGATGAAGGCTCAGATACTTAGGTCCCTGCCACCAAATGGCAGACCTGGATAGAGTTCCTGGCTCCTGTTTTTAGTTCAGCCCAGTCAAGTGTTGCTGGCATTTGGGGAGGGCACCAGTAAATGGAAGATCTTTCTCTCTCTCTGCCTTTCAAATAAGTAAAAATAACCAAACAACAAAAAAACCTCAACATGGTTTAAAAAAATTATTTTTTTCACTTACAGGTCAGTATTACTTACAACTTCAGAATGTAGACTGAAAATTATTTGACATAAATTCATTCAACATTTATTTTTCCCTAACTATGAGCCAGGATTTCTTTTTTTTCTTTTCTTTTTTAGAAAACTTTTATTTAATAAATATAAATTTCGAAAGTACAACTTTTGGGTTATAGCTGCTTTTCCATAACCACTATCCCACCTGAAAACCATCCCATCTCCTACTCCCTCTCCCATCCCATTCTTCATTAAGATTCATTTTTAATTATCTTTATATACAGAAGATCAACAGTATATATTAAGTAAAGATTTCAACAGTTTGCACCTACACAGACACACAAAGTATAAAGTACTGTTTGAAGACTAGTTTTACCATTAATTCTCATAGGACAGAGATCCTACATGGGCACAGTGACTCCTGTTGTTGATTTAACAACTGTCACTCTTATTTATGACGGCAGTAATCATCCGAGGCTCTTGTCATGAGCTGTCAAGGCTATGGAAGCCTGTTGACACTATGATAAACAATGACTTGATCAGCCCTTGTCCTAACTGTCGAGGAACAGCTAACTATTTTATTCTTTTTAGTATTTTCTTTTTCTACTTAATACTATTGGTTGAATTCTTTAATTAACACACATTCTTAGGTGTTCAAATTCAACTGGAAATTTATCCTTATAAAAAATAAGAGTGGGGATAAGAGAGGGAGGAGATGTACAGTTTGGCACATGCTCACTTGGACACACCCCTAATGATAGAGCTAGAAACATGGCAATGGAACTTCAAATCCCATTAAGTTGGCAGGTACCAATGCCATCTTACTAGTCAAAGTGATCAGTTTCAGTCCATAATTGATCATAAAGATAGGATTAAGTGTCAAACAGATCACATAAATAAGACACTGGCTAATAATAATCGATAGAATTATAAAGGAGAGAACAATCCAACATGGGAACAGGATACACAGCAGACTCATAGAATGCCCTAAACAGCGATCTGGCTTCAGAATTAGCCCTTAAGGCATTCAGGTTCTGCTAATAAGATTCTCCTAATAAGCCCATGAGAGTTTCTCAGGCAGGGAAAGCCAAGACCCTATGGCAAAAAATGACCTAAATGAAAGATCTCTGTGAGTGAGATTTCAGTGGAAATGGGCCATCAAAGAAGGAGGTACCTTTCTCTGAAGGGAGGAGAGAACTTCCACTTTGATTATGGCCTTGTCTAAATAAGGTTGGAGTTTGTGAACTCAAGAGCCAGGATTTCTAAGTGCTTTATACATATTTATTCATTTATTATACAAAATAATATTAAGAGGTTGATATTATTATCCCTATTTTGTGAATGGGAAAGTTAAGGTTAGAGAAATTAAGTGACTTGCCCCATATTATACAACCAGGGTTCTTACCCAGACCTTCTGCCTCTGGAATCTACTCTCTTAAACAACATTATACATGGCCCTCAATATAGGTCCTTAACAATTATTTTTGAAGAGGTCTAGACCAGACTCTGAGCTGGGTGTTCCACCAGTCCTGTAATCCTCATGGAATTTTGTATTAGAATCTAGTTACATCAGGCAGGTGGCCTCTGCTGGACGTGAGCAAACACTTCACAATGCACCGGTCTGTTTCAATACTGTACACAGAGGACAGAGCATCTCATTCATATTATTTTCTCACGTTCTATGTGGGCCTTAACATAGAGTAACTTCTGTTGCTTGGTGATTGACCTTTATAAAAACTCAAGAATGCAATTTTCCTCTTGAGAGGAAGAACATGTTTACTTTGCAGGGTTTGCATGGAGTAAAAAAAATGGGACTCCACTAACCAGTTACTTCTGTTTAGTTGATTCCTTTGTCCTGCATTGGCTTCTATTTTTTGATATTTTGTATCTTCATCTAATTACAAATAATTAGTTGATAAAGGAGGCAAAATTGGAAACAATAAGTAACTGCATATCCTTTGAAGAATTTTTACTTCCTCATTTCTGTAATTTTACAAATTAAGTTCTGTTTCAGGTGACTTTCGCTAAATGAATAATCTGATCATCTATGAGAGGTGTTGGCAAACTACAACCTGCAGGTCAAATTGAGCCTGTTGATATATTTAGAAATTGGATTTTAATGGTGCACAGTCACACGTCTTCATTTAGGTATTTTCTGTGCCTTCTGTTGAACTTAAATGGTAGGGTTGACTAGTTATTTCAGAGACACTCTGGTCAGAGTCTAAATTACGATCTGGTCCTTGGTGGCTTCTGATTAATGAGGATGATATCTGTTGTGGAGCCATTGATATTAAGTCAGAAATTTTAAGTGCTCTTTATTCTGTAGTCAGGATTTTGTTTCACCTTGCAAATCACAGCTTACTCATGCTCAAAGAGACCACTAAAAATATATTGAACAGAGTCCTTGTCCCATTAGACCATTAAAGTTCATATCCATGATAAAACTTTCTCCTTTCTCAAATCATCATCATCAGTATGATTCTTATTTTAAAACCAAGCACTATTTCTATTTCTATTTATTGTTGTTGTATAGTATTTCACACTCTAAAACATATAACTCTGAAACAGAGTTTCACATTATAGTTTGAATAAAATATATATCCTGAAAGTATTGATGAGAAATAGAAATAGCAAAGTTTTAAGAAATAGAACTATAATGAAAACTTGCATATCAGGAAATTGTGCCAAAAAATGGTTTTAAAGACCATCATTTAATTTTTTAGGCGCAAAATAGGTAGATGATGTCAGGTATTCTTTTAATAACCACAGGTCAAGCTTAACTTAGATAAACTATTAGATTGCAATAGCAAACAAAGTTGATGTCTAATATGATAATTCTTATAGTGCTCTCAGTTCAACATACTAGCAGGCTTGAACTGCAGATGGTATGTACAATTAAAACTGAATAGAAGCTTAAGGATTTTACCTACCTGGCTTTCTATTCCTTTTGATGTCGCCCAAAATAAATACCCACCATCATCTCTGTATAATAAATCAAGCAGTAATTCCCATTGATTCAATGAATATTTTATTTTTCCAGATATGACCATTGCTGTATCATCTGTAAATATAAGAGTAAAAATATAAGAGTAAAAAGTCACTAAAAATTGTGTGTCCTATTAAGTACTTGGGTAATCATGAGAAGAATAAAATTCAATAGACAAAATTAACATGCTATCCTTTTGATTTGATTTTTCCAATGTTTTTATAATGAAAAATTTCAAACACACAGAACAACTAAACTAAAGGAATATCCACCATCAAGATTTAGCAACAGGTAATAGCTATATTTACATTCCCCATTTTATCTGTAGTATGTTAAAATCTAGAATATTTTCCCCAGCTTTTAATTCATTTATCTATTCAGTTATATTTTTTACTTTCAAGTTACACTTTTTATTTTTACATGATTGTAGATTCATATGAAGTTATAAGAAATAATGCAAAAAGTTTGTATGTGTGCTTCATCAGTTTCTCCCAGTGTTAATGTTTTGTAAAATGAATGGTGCAAAATCATAGTTGGATACTAACATTGATGCAATGAAATATACAATAGTATCTTGTCCTGTACCTTGATCACCACAGGGATCCCTAGTATTACCTTAGTACCTTTTTTTTTTCAAAGAAACTTTTTATTCAAGGAAAACAAATTTCATGCATTTCGTAAGTACAGCTTAAGGAATATAGTGATTCTTCCCACCATACCTGCCGCCCCCACCATCTATATCCCACGCTTCTTCCTCTTCACTCTCCCATTCCCAGTCTGATTCTCCACTAAGATCCATTTTCAATTAACTTTATACACAGAAGGCCAACTCTATACTAAGTAAAGAGTTCAACAATTTGCATGGAAAAAAAAAAAAAAAAGACTTCCTCAACAGTCAAGACAAGGTTGTTCGAAGTCATTGCATCTCCAAGTTAATTTCACTTCTTTTTTTTACATAACTATAGAAGCACTCAAGAATGATACATCTTTTGCGAGCATTTAGACATAACTATAATGTATGAGACATAAGAATATCTTCCACTTAATACATTAAAAGAAAGCAAGTCCTTGAGAACAAGTTTTATCATTAATTAAGGAAGCACCTAAGAAAACAAGCAATGGAGCTGGACACTTTGGCATAACTAAAACTTATGAGACATAAGAATATCTGCCACTTAATACACTAAAACAAAATAAATCTTTGAGAACAAGTTTTACTGTTAATTCTCAGAATACAACTCTTTGAGGACAGAAGTCCTGCATGGGAAGTTAGTGTACAGTGACTCCTGTTGTTAATTTAACAATTAACACTCTTATGTATGATGTCAGTGATCATCTGAGGCTCTTGACATGAGCTGCCTAGGCTATGGAAGCTTGGTGCAGCGGGTTAAAGCTCCGGCCTGTAGCACCAGCATCCCATATGGGAACTGGTTTAAGTCCTGGTTGCTCCACTTCCAATCCAGCTCCCTGCAAATGCACCTGGGAAAGCAGCAGGGGATGGCTCAAGTCTATGGGTTCCTGCACCCACTTGGGGGACCTGGAAGAAGCTCTTGGCTCCTGGCTTTAGATTGGCTCAACTCCGGCTGTTGGAGCCATCTGGAGTGTGAATCAGCAGATGGAAGATCTCTCTTTTTCTCTGCCTCTGTCATTGCCTCTCTTTAACTCTGCCTTTCAAATAATCAAAAAAAAAAAAAAAAGAACTATAAAAATATGGAGTTTCAGACCAAGCTAAACTAGTGGTTCACAATGGTTCTGTCTCATCCTCTTTATTTAAATCTTTCAAAAAAATACAAATAAATATTTTTTCAGTTATTCTATCCTTTATTTATTAAAATATCTAAAGTCTTCCTGGAATTGTTGAAAATGGTAATAGCAGAATATGAATGCATATGAGAAAAGCAGCATAAAAACATATTAGCAAAAAATGGATATTCAAAACTTTTCACAGGTGGTGAAGGATAACAAATAAACAGATCAATTAATCATAAAAATTTTAAATGGCAAAATTGTTAAAAATGATTTGGATGTTCGAGCTAACTATATACAGTTAACTGTAGTGTAAAAGAAATTTACATTTTTCCATTGACTTTCTTTTTTTAACTTTTATTTAATAAATATAAATTTCTAAAGTACAACTTTTGGATTATAGCTGCTTTCCCCCCATAACCACCCTCCCACCCGCAACCATCCCATCTCCTACTCCCTCTCCCATCCCATTCTTCATTAAGATTCATTTTTAATTATCTTTATATACAGAAGATCAACAGTATATACTAAGTAAAGATTTCAACAGTTTGCACCCACACAGACACACAAAGTATAAAGAACTGTTTGAGTAATAGTTATACCGTTAATTCACATAGTACAACATATTAAGGACAGAGATCCTACATGGGGAGTAAGTGCACAGTGATTCCTGTTGTTGATTTAACAATTGACACTCTTATTTATGACATCAGTAATCACCCGAGGCTCTTGCCATGAGCTGCCAAGGCTATGGAAGCCTCTTGAGTTCGCCAACTCCAATCTTATAGGGTAGAGTTAGAAACATGCCAGGGGATTCCAATTCAATCCCATGAAGGTGGCATGAACCAATGCCATCTCACTAGTTAGAGTGATCAGTTTCAGTTCATAATTGATCATAATGATAGGATTAAGTGTCAAAGGGATCACATAAACAAGACTAGTGTCTGCAAATACTAAATGATAGAATTAAAAAGGAAAGAATGATCCAACTTGGGAAGCAGGATACACAGCAGACTCATAGAATGGCAGGTATCCTAAACAACACTCTGGCCTCAGAATCAGCCCTTAAGGCATTTGGATCCGGGTAAGAAGCCCATGAGAGTATTTCAGGCATGGAAAGCCAAGACACTCTGGAAAAAAAAAAAAAAAAAACTAAATGAAAGATCTCTGTGAGTGAGATCCCAGGGGAAAGAACAGGCCATCAAAGAAGGAGGTACCTTTCTCTGAAGGGAGAACTTCCACTTTGACTATGTCCTTGTCTAAATACAAATAAATCTTAAAAAAAAAAAGACCGTTGGTTTTCTCAGATTGTCCCACATCTTGAGCATATCTGAATGTTGTTGTTTCTTCATGTTTACTATTTTTCTTCATCCTCTACTTCTGGAAAGCTCGAATGCTAGTTTGAAAACTTGTATAGATGAACAGTAAATATTTTGGATAACAATATTTTATGGGTGATGCTTGGTACTGCATTTTGCATCATATTGTAAAGGATGCAATGTTAGGATACCCCAAATGTTACAGATGCTGTTTGATTACTCTATTTTATTTTTTATTATTATTTTAATATTATTTTATTTATCTGAGAGACAGAGTAAAAGACAGACACACAGACAGAGATCTCTCATCCTCATACCCCAAATGCCCACAATAGCCAGGGCCAAGCTGAAGCCAGGAGCCATGAACTCAATCCAGATGCCCTGTGTGTGTGACAGGGATTCAGTCACTTGAATCATCATCTGCTGTCTCCCAGGACGCACATTAGCAGGAAGATGGAGTTTGTAGCAGAGCCAGAACTTGAAGCTAGGTTCTCTGATATGGGATGTGGCCATTACTAGCAGCATGTTAACCTTGAGGCCAAATGCTCACCCCCTACTTGGCTGAATTATGACCAGCAGACCTCTCTACTGATAGAGGACTGATAGAAGTTGTTTTCCTTTCACAACTGCACTCAAGCAAACATTTAATTGCTTTAACTTCTATAAACAATGTTTTCCTGAATTATTTATTTCATTGGAGTATCAGAAAACTACGATTTTGCAATGCTATTATTTTTCTTCTTTTTATTAACTGAGGCTTTTTTTTGTAGAAAAGTTGTTTCACCTCCAAAACTTAGCTCATCTCTTTCCTTTCAATTACCAACTGCCAGAATAAAGAACTGTTGTGGGGCCGGCGCCGTGACTCACTTGATTAATCCTCCACCTGCGGCACCGGCATCCCATATGGGCACTGGATTCTAGTCCCAGTTGCTCCTCTTCCAGTCCAGCTCTCTGCTGTGGCCCGGGAAGGCAGTGGAGGATGGCCCAAGTGCTTGGGCCCTGCATCCGCATGGGAGCCAGGAGATAGCACCTGGCTCCTGGCTTCGGAACGGCACGGCGCACCGACTGTAGTGGCCATCTGGGGGATGAACCAACGGAAGGAAAACCTTTCTCTCTGTCTCTCTCTCTCACTGTCTAACTCTGTCAAATTAAAAAAAAAGAATTTGTGTAAGAATACGAATACACACACATCTATATTATATTAATCTTATATATTGATATTATATTAAATAATTATATATAACATATATATATATAGTTTGTCTAGGACAGTCCTGATTGTCTTTTTCCCCTGCATGCATGTTATTGAGCTCCCATTCACTCTCAAAAATTTACCATATTGACAGCAAATTATAAGACTATTCCATGCATTAGATGTTTCCAATCTAACCTTTCTCACTTTGAGAATCACAATGGACTACCTATTAAATATTTGACAATTAATTTTGTCTTTTAATATTCAAATCTTTTATACTCAAACATTCAAACAATCAAAGTAATTGTAACTTTCGACACTCAAATCTCAATAGTCAGATACTTTTAAAATCCCACTGTGTATATTTGACAAGGAGATATAAGTATGTATATGAGTATATTAAAATACTGAGTCTACATTATTATTTCTAGTTCAATTTTAACATTATAGTACTTTTCTTAAATTCTTTTATGTTGTGTTTATAGTGGATATTTTATACTGATAACCTTATTGATTAGTACATTTAATTCATTCTGTGATAGGTATAAAATAGCTACAAAACATGAATTTTAATATATTTACCAACTTTGAGTAAGATTTAAAATTTTGTTTCAGGTCTTTTTTGCCTTTACAATATATTCTATTAAAGATGCACATTCAGAATGCTGATCAAAAATGTCTACCAAAACTATCACAAAAAAAAAAAAAAAAAGAAAAGAAAGAGACAAATAATACCCTGGGAATAATGCTCACAGTTTTTCCACAGGGTAAAAAATCCCAAGCATAAAAACAGCAACTAGAAACAAATTATAAAAACAACAAAAGTGTGATGCAGATAGTAGCAGTTCACCAGAAAAAGAAATGCAAGTGACTTCTACATATAAAAAGAGGCTTAATTTGATCCCAGGAAGTTAAATATAAATTAAAATTTTATTAATGTATAAATTTTTATCTATTTCAGCTGCAAAAGTTCAAAAGCTTACAGCATACTCTTAAAAGATAACAGTGGTAGAGTCAATGGCATATTGCTGGTGACAATGTAAAAATGATGTGTTTTTTTTTTTTGGAGAGGGAAAGAAAATATCTAGCAAAAATTTTGTGCATGTCTTTATCCTTCTTTTGTACTATAATAAGATATTTTCTAATTATTTTTTCCCACAAAGATTTTTCCAACTCCATTTATTTGAAAGGCAGAGACACAGAGGAAAGAGAGAAAAAAAGCACTCCCATCCATTGATTTGTTTTCCAAATGCCTGCAATGGCCTGAGCAGAAACCAGGAGTGGGAAAACTCCCTGGCCTCCCATCGGGTTGGCAGGAGCCCAATTACTTGAGCCATTGCTGTTATTTTCCATGGTTTGCATTAGCAGGAATCTAGAATCAGGAGCTGAAGTTAGGAATCAGACCCTGGCACTCTGATGTGGGATGTGTGTCTTAACCACTAAGCTAAATGCTCACCCCTCCACCAACTTTTTGACATATCCACTTATATAAGTATGTGTGCAAAAACAAATTCTGAAAAGTTATACAATATAAGAATATTGTTATATCCAGGTGGCATGACTTGAGATGATATTAATTTTCATTAGAACTTTCTACCTTGTCTTTCATTTTGAAAATGTTAGTGTCCTATTTTTGTCATCATTATTACTAAACAGCCAACTTGGGAGTTGTATGCGTGCAGAAAGTGGCTCAACCACAGAGTCCAATACCAGAAAGCAATCTGCCTGCAGGCCCTGACACTCACGGAAGTGACCAGAAGACATTGACGGTAGTGAGGCTTCACCAATGCCTCCTGTGTTTACACCTGATGCTGGCTGCAGGAGTTCCCTCAATCCAACACCAATAGGCCTGGCAGCAGAATCTGGTGCTACTCATCCATCTCCAGAGGCTTGATGGCACTGAGACTCTGATAACTCCCTACCTTAGCAGCCTTCACAAAAGGATCTTTTAAAGGCCATGCTTGCTGTAGGTGCTCTGCATCTGCCCAGAACTTAGGACGTCTCCTAACAGTGTGCAAATTTCCCTATTGAGATAACACACTAGCTTCAAGTATCCAGCCATGGAGGGTGTTCATCTACATCCTGCTTATGTATTTATCCTTTTTTGTAGATAATCTAGAGTGCTCATCTGAAGGTCATTAATTTAATCACTTTTCAGAATCCTTTTGCCATGTAAAGTTCGATATTTATACTTTCTGGGTATCAGGACATGCAATCTTGAGTGGTCATTTTGTGTCTGCTGTATATGGTTACAAAAGAGACAAAGGAATTCAGTAATAAATTGAAGCCTATTGACTTCACATAGGGATTTTCCCCTGACCATGAGAGAACTAAGCAAAAAAAAAAAAAAATCAATGAGAGGAAGATAAAAGTTCTCAAATATTTAGTAAGCAATCAACAAATTTCTAAATTATTCTTAAGTCAAAGGATAAATCACAAGGGAAATTTGAATATATTTGGTGCCAAATGTAAAGAAAATAATTACCTTGCAATAATTTGTGAGGTATAATTAAAGTAGCGTATACAGAGAAATTTATATCTTAATGTTCATATCATTAAGGTAGAAGAATATACACAGTTAACTAAGCTTTCATAATAAGAGCTAAAAAAGAAATAAACACCAAGTTGGTTAAAGCTAGTAAATAATAAAGTTAGAATAAGCATATATCAAAAAAGGAAAACAGATAAAAATAGAATTTAATGGGGGTGCACTTTTGATATAGTAGTTAAAATGTTTTATGGAATGCAAACATCCCATATTGGAGTGCCTCGGTTCAAGACCCCCACTCTGCTTCCAGTTACAGTGTATGGATTCAGTCTGACCAAGGTTGGCTACTAGAGGCATTTGAGGAGCGAACCAGTGGATGGAAGATCTCTCTATCTTTCCCTCCCCCCATCTCCCTTTTGAATTGAACAAATATACAAATAAATACATCTTTTTAAATAAGTTTGAAAAAATCAATAAATGTCTAGGGAATGGATCAAGTAAAACAGAGAGAAGATGCAAATTATCATTATTGGGAATGAAATTAGTTGTCACTATGTATCAGGTAGTCATTCAAAACAATAAGGGAACATTGTGAGCAACTGGATTCCAATAATTTTAGGAATGTAAATAAATTGGACAATTTCTAGAAAGGCTTAAATTACAAAATCAATTCACAGAAACAGATAATAGAATAGTTCCATATCTATTAAAAGTTAAGTTCATTTTTTTAAAGCTCTCTTAAAATAAAAGATCAGACCCAATGACATTCTTCTCAGATCTAGAAAAAATGATCCTAAAATTCACATGGAAACACAAGAGATCCTAAATAGCTAAAGCAATCTTATACAACAACAAAAAAGCTGGAGGCATCAAAATACCATATTTCAAGACATACTACAGGTCAATTGTAATCAAAACAGCCTAGTAATGGCAAACAATAGATGTGTAGACCAATGCAACAGAATAGAAATTCCAGAAAGCATTCCATGCATCTACAGCTAAGTTATCTTTGACAAAGGAGCTGAAAACAATCCCTGGAGTAAGGCAGTCTCTTCAAAAAATGGTACTGGGGAAACTGGATCTCCACATCCAGAAGTATGAAACAAGACCCCTTCTTACACCTTTCACAAAAACCCATTCAAAATGGATCAAGGAACAAAATCTATGACTTGATACCATCAAATTACTAGAGAACTTTAGGGAAACTCTGCAAGACATTGGTAAAGGTAGAGGCTTCTTGGAAAAGACTCCAGAAGCACAGGCAATCAAAGCCAAAATTGACAAATGATATTACATTGTACTGCAAAAGCAAAGTGCATTGGGTATCGACAGAATGGGACAAAATATTTGCCAACTATGAAACTGATAAAAGATCAATATCCAGAATGTATAAAAAGCTCAAGAAACTCAACAACAACAAAACAAACAATCAAATTAAGAAATGGGCAAAGGACTTGAATAGGCATTTTTTCAAAGAGGAAATTCAAATAGCCAACAGACAAATGAAAAAATGCTCAGGATCACTAATCATTAGGGAAATGCAAATCAAAACCACCATGAGGTTTCACCTCACCCCAGTTAAAATGGCTTTCAAACAGAAATCAACAAACAATTAATCCTGGCGAGAATATGGGGAAAAAGGTATCCCCCTGTTGGTGGGAATATAGCCATTGTAGAAGACAGTATGGAGATACCCCAGCAGTTTGAATATAGATCTACCATATGATCCAGTCATGCCACACCTAGGAATTTATCCAAACGAAATGAAATCAGCATATGAAAGAGTGATCTGTACCGCTATGTTTATTGCAGCTCAATTCATAATAGCTAAGATACAGAATTAACCAAGACATCCAACAACTGAAGACTGGGTAAAGAAATTATGGTATACATACACTATGGAATACTACCCAGTGGTAAAAAAAGACAAAGAAAAGAAATTTTGCTTTTGCAACAAAATGGATGCAACTGGAAACCATTATACTTAGTGAGATAAGCTAGTCCCATAAAGACAGATACCATATGTTTCCTTGATCTGAGGTAATTAATAGAATACCTCAAAGGTAATGTATAGAAGTGCAAGTGACATTTTGAGATTTGATGACTGTTTACAGCCTTTGTCTAGACTGTTGAGGAACAGTGTTATTTTCTTCATACTACTTGTTGAACTCTTTTCTTATAGTAGGGCTAATCTTATGAGTATAACATAAATATATCTTTGTAAATAAATAGATATTTGTAACAATTATGAGTGGGAATAGGAGAGGGAGGAGGAAGACGAGTTGGAGCGTTGGGTGGGAAGTATCACTATGTTCCTGAATCTGTATGTGTGAAATACTTGAAATTTATAAATCTTAAATAAAATTGAAAAAAAAAGCTCAGGCCCAGATGGCTTCATAGGAAAATTTTATTGAATAATTGAATATGGAAGGAAAAAAGGAACACCAAACCTACATAAACTCTTTTAGAAAATAAAGGAGACAAATAGTGACTGGGCTTTTTTTACCCAGAGAGAGTTCTTTGTTCCTGACTTTAGTTTGGTCTGGATCATCCCTGGCCATTGTGGGCATTTAGGGAATGAGACAGCAGAAGAAATATATGTTTCCCTTTCTCTCTCTCTCTCTCTGTCTCTATCGCTCTCTCTCGCTGTCTCTCTCTTTCATTCTACCGATGAAAATGAATAAACATTCTTTATAAAGATAAAACTAAAGACTAATATCCTTCATGAAACTGGATGCAAAAATCCTTAACCAAATATTCAAAAAATTAAGTCAAGTAATATAAAAAACAGATAATACATGACAACCAAGTGGTATTAATACATGATGACCAATGAATTATAAGGTTGATTGAACATTCCAAACTCAATGAATGAACATAACAATATAGAACATAACAGAGGAAAAATATGGTCATTTCAATAGAGATATAGTAAAAGTATTTTTGCAAAATGAATGATCTATTCAATCTAAAAATTCTCAGCAAAATGTATATATTCAGATAAAAGAAGAAAACTTTAGCTACAACAGTACTTAAGATGAAAGACTGTATAATTTCCTAGGAAGACTAGGAAAAAAGCAAGAATATCTGTTTCTACTTATTTTTTACACTGTGTTTAAAGTCACAACCTATAAACGAAAGCAAGGAAAAGAAATAAAACATACATATCAGAAAGGAAGACACAAAACTACTTGCATTTTTTGGTAAACTATTTTTATTTATTGAGTGTCATTAAGTATTTGCTTGTCCAAATTTGTAAGGACTCTACAAAAAACCTAAAAACAAAACCTACTGTCACTAGTCAGATATCTCACACTAAGACATCCCATGATACAAAGCAGTAGAGCAAAATCAGTTGTTTCTAGATACTGGAAGTGAACAATTACCATGCATTAAAAATCTTAATGTGTTCAGAGACAAATTTAATAGTATGCATAATACCTATACATTAAAAATGATGAAACACTTTTGAATAACATTAAAGAAAACAATTTGAGAAAAATCAATACCCATGAACTAGAAGACTGAATATTGTCAAGGTATTGATTCTTTCCAAATTTCTTTATAGATTCCATGTATTTCCTGTTAGAATTTCAGCAGAAGAAACTGTCTCTGAAGAACTTGTCAAAATGACTCTAAAGTTCACATGGGAATTCAAAGAATACAGAATTTTTAAAAAGAATGTAGGAGAGCATTTGTCCTAGTGGTTAAGACACCACTTGGGACACCTGCATCCCTTGGTGCCTGGGTTTTAGTCCTGGATCCATTTTCCATCTTCCTACTAAGGCGGACATGAAGAAGCAGTCATGATGGCTCCAGTATTTGCTCTCTTTCCGTCTTCATGGGAGACCAGGATTGAGTTCTTAGGTTTTGGCTCTGCCTATGCATATCAAGAACCTTTTGTGGAAAATGTATATTGTGAAAAAACTGTGTGTGGATTTCAAAATGTTTAGCACCAAAGTAAACTTATCAATGAATCCAATTTTCCATGATTTTTGAAGTATCTTTACATGTAGTATTGTTTTTTTATATTTAGATGTCTGACATACATAAAATTTTTTATTGCTGTTTAATAAGTGAGGAGTTCAGAATCAATTGTGTATTTTTCTAAATTTCTACCCAATTGTCCTATGATCATTTATTTAAAAATGTATCCTTTGGGGCCAGCATTGCGGCATAGTGTGTAAAGCTGCCACTTGAAATGCTGGCATATCATTTGGGTGCTAGTTGGTGTCCAAGCTGCTCCACTTCTGATCCAGCTCCCTACCAAAGGCCTGGGAAAAACAGCATATATGGCTGAAGTGCTTGAGCTCCTGCCACCTATACGGGAGACCTGAATGAAGCTCCTGGCTCCTGGCTTCCTCCTGGTTAAGCTCTGGCCATTGTGGCCACCTGGGGAGTAAACCAATGGATGCAATAGACGAATGTATTTCTCCATGTCTCTCCCACTATGTAACTCTTTCAAATAAATAAAATAAATATTAAAAAGTATCTTTTTTCCCAGCAATTTGAGACATCATCTCTCTATATATATCAAAAAGCCACATATACTTGTTCTAATTTTGTGCTCTCTAGACTCTTATTTAATCTATTTGTTCTTGAATTAACATTACATTGTTTAATTATAGTGAATTATAACATGATTTAAGATACTTTTCCAGCATTTTCTTAAGTATTTGCTGTATATTTTGAGAATTAAATGTTCTAGCTTCATAGAAAATGTCAGTATTTTAGTTGGGATTTCATTTTTTTTATAATATATACTTTGTATATTAACTTGAGTGATATAAACCAAATGGATCAAATTACCCATTCCAATAATATGAGCTATCTTTCTAACCAAGTGTTTTTTTTTTTAATTTTCGTTAGTGTTTTAATATTTTTATGCATAGGTTTTGCATATTGATTGTTCATTTTATTTCTGGTTTCTCACTTTTTTAAAAAAAGAATTTATTTATTTATTTGGAAGGCAGAGTTACAGAGAGAAAGAGAGAGGAAGAGAGACAGAGAGAAACAGAGGTCTTTCATCCACTGTTTGACTCTCAAATGGCCACAAAGGCCAGGACTGGGCCAGGCTGAAGCCAGGAGTCAGGAACTCCATCTGTCTCCCATGTTGGGGTAGGGGCCCAAGTACTTGGGCCATCTTTGGCTGCTTTCCCAGGCACATTAGTGGGGAGCTGGGGACCTGGGGAGCTGGAGAAGAAGTGGAGCAGCAGGAACTTGAACCAGTGCCCATATCGGATGCCAGCATTTCTGGTGGTGGCTTAACCCACTGTGCCACAACACTGGTCCCATGGCTTCTCTCACTTTTTCAGTGGTGGTTGTGCATTATTTCCTTCTAGGTATTTTAAAACTAAATGGTTTTTAATATCTGAAATAAATTTTTATATTAAATTTATATCTTGACAACTGAGGGAATAATATTGTTTGAGTTAATGTTTTCAAAACTCTTTATACTACCATAATTCATTTATATAGAAATATTTTATCTTTTTTAGTAATGATTATTCTCAAAATTATATTATGATTACATTGGGTAATGTTTCTAAAGCAAGAATACATGGAACGGAAATGATAAACATCCTTGCCTTATTCTTGTCATAGTGAGAATTTATGCACTATCTTCCCATAAAATACTACTTTTTGAGTTGAGGAATGGATATTCAGAAACACATAGACATAATTATTTTAAGGATGAATTCACTGAATAATACTTCAGAAAGATTTTTTTAAGTTTGAAATTGATGTTGAATTTTCAAATGCCTCTTTCTTTCCTTAATCCTATTATTGTCCTGAATTACATTAATGTAAAAATGTTATTTGGGTAGGCCATATTATTCTATTGTTGCATTTTAACTTTGTTTGCTGGTATTTAATTTGATATTTTTGCATTGATATATTTTGCATTGATATATATAAATGAAGGTTTTAGTTTTTAGAGCTCCAGTTATCTATGTTTCATGTTATATTCTCCTCATGAAAATAATTTAAATATGTATTTCCTTTCAATGTCTTCTATGAATGTGTTATTTTCTGTAGTTTTAATAATTTCTAGCTTCAACGATACATTTTCCTCATAAAAATTATTCAAATAATTTTTTCCTTCAGTATCCTCTGTGAAGTTATTATCTATTATTTGCTCACGTCCTAGAACTGTATGTTTTTTTAGGAGCAGATACATGAGGAAATTCTAAAAAGTTGCTAGTGGACATTACATAATAGAATCTTGGAATTTTTAAAATTTATTTTATTTATTTGAAAAACAGAGTTACAGAGGGAGGTAGAGACAGGGAGAGAGAGAGGTCTTCCGTCTGCTGGTTCACTCCCCAGACCGCAACAGCCGGAGCTATGCCGATCCAAAGGCAGGAGCTAGGAGCTTCTTCCAGGTCTCCCATGCGGGTACAGGGGCCCAAGGACTTGGGCCATCTTCTACTGCTTTCCCAGGCCATAGCAGAGAGCTGGATAGGAAGTGCCGAGACTAGAACCGGCACCCATATGGGATGTCTGTGCTTCAGGCCAGGGCTTTAAAGAGCTGCACCACAGTGCCGGCCACAGAAACCTGGCATTTTTATCTGAGTATATAACTGATGCATGCTTATTGAAAAATGCCTACAAAGTAGACAAAGTTAGTAGAATAAAAATATGATAAATAATACTAATTATTCATTATTTTGAATAACCTTTTTTTTGTTACCAGATGCTAAAAATTTAGTAGGGATCAATGTCAGAAAAATGAGCATGCCTTAATATCTCTTCTCTCATTACAATGTTATCCTCAGAAGCCCAACTTTTGATTTATTAATATATTTTAATTTACTTATGCATATACTTTATTGTTTTTATACTAAAGGTATTTAAAACATTTCCATATATGTGGCTTTTTAAATAAGTTAATGATCCTATAATTTTAAAAGAGTAAAAGGAAAATTTTCTTGGTTATTTATTTATTTATTTATTTGAAAGGCAGATTTACAGAGAGGCAGAGGCAGAGACAGGGAGAGACGTCTTCCATCTGCTGGTTCACTCCCCAAATGGCAGCAATGGCCAGAGCTGTGCCAGTATGAAGCTAGGAGCCACAGCTTCCTCCGGGTCTCCCACGTGGGTGCAGTGGCCCAAGGACTCGGGACATCTTCCACTGCTTTCTCAGGCCACAGGAGAGAGATGGATCACAAGTGGAACAGCAGGGACTCCACCTGGTACCCATTTGGGATGCTGGCACCGCAGACAGCTGCTTTCCCCACCATGCTGAAGTGCTGGCCTTGGAAAATTTTCTTAAAGACATAACTCTAATCGAACCAGATGGGACCAGACTATATTAATTATATGAATAACCAAAAATAGACCAAAATGAAGGCCATAATCTGAGAGCAGAAAAAACAATTAGGGCTTATTTTAACCTTTTCCTTTAAATAAGTCTTCTGTATACTCCTGAGTTTATTCCCTAGGTAATAATGTCTTATATTCTTCTCTTAAAGATTTATTTATCTGAAAGGCAGAGTGATACAGAGAGAGATTTTTCTATCCACTGGTTGACTCCCCTAATGGCTGCAACAGCCATGCCTTGGCCCGGATGAAGTCAGGAGCCAGAAAAGCCATTGTGGTATCCCACATGGGTGGCACGGACCCAAGAACTTGGGCTATCATCTGCTGTCTTCTCAGGTGCATTGACAGGAAACTGGATTGGAAGTTAAGCAACCAGTAACGGAAGTAGAACTCCAGATACAGGATGCTGGCACAAGTAAGTAGCTTAACCCACTGCATAACAACACTGGTCCCAGCATCTTCTTTATGACTGGATCTTTTTGTCAAGTGCAGCTACCCACATATCGATACCTGATACATTTTTTTTTTTTTTTGACAGGCAGAGTGGACAGTGAGAGAGAGAGAGACAGAGAGAAAGGTCTTCCTTTGCCGTTGGTTCACCCTCCAATGGCTGCCGCGGCCGGCAAGCTGCGGCCGGCGCATCGCGCTGATCCGAAGCCAGGAGCCAGGTGCTTCTCCCTTGGGGTGCAGGGCCCAAGGACTTGGGCCATCCTCCACTGCACTCTCTGGCCACAGCAGAGAGCTGGCCTGGAAGAGGTTGCAACCGGGACAGAATCCGGCGCCCCAACCAGGACTAGAACCCGGTGTGCCGGCGCCGCAAGGCGGAGGATTAGCCTAGTGAGCCACGGAGCCGGCCCTACCTGATACATTTTTTAAGACAGCAAACAGTACAAAAGATTTGTTTTCAGTTTCTTTGCTCTGTTTCATATGTCTCTGTTTTGCTCTTATGTTCCTGTGGGATATTTGAGCATACTTTTAGTATTCTAAAATGTTTTAATTTACATATTCTTCAGTTTCTGTAGTGATGGTCAAGGTATAACTACATGCACATGTGACTTATCACAGTAGGCTGATGGCACCATTTTACTACTTTGAGTGAAGTTTAGAGAGTTTACTCCCATTAGATCCCTTTATCTCCCACATCTAAAAAATATATAACTATTTTATATATTTCTTCCACATAAAATTGAGTACATTAGATGGTATCAATTTTCGCTGTTTTCGCCATATACAAAAACCTCATGAGAAGTAGAATTATCTATATACTTACTTTTATCCTTTCCAATGTTACTTCTGTAAGTTCTAAGCCTTTTGTTAATAGTGTCTTCCCTTTTGGAGAATTTTCTTTAGCCATTCTTTAATAGAAGATTTGCTAACAACAAATTCTTTTAGTTTTCCTTTTTCTGAAATGTCTTTTATTTCTCCTTCATTTTCAATGGCATTTTTTAAAAAACAGATATAGAATTTGCAGTTCAGTTATTTTCTTCTAATACTTGTGAAATGCCATGTCACCATTTTCTGGCCTTCATGGTTTTGGATGCAAAATTGGTATTTTCTTATAAGTAATATGTTACCTCTTTCTGGCTGCTTTAAAGATTATTTTCCTTGTTTTCAGTTTTCAGAAGCTTAATTATGATGTACAGAAGTATTTGAGTATAATCTTTTTGCAGTTTTCTCAGATTCTTGGTTCTTCAGGTTCATGTCTTTCACCAAATTTGGGTAGTTTTTGGCCATAATGCCTTTGAATCTTTTTCCACTTCTACTCAGTCCCTTCTAAGCTTCCAATGATACCAACATTAACTCTTTTATTATAGTCCCATAGATCCTTGAGGTCTTATTTATTTCATTTTCATCTATTTTCTCACTGTTGGTCAGATTGGCTAAGTTTTTAATGATATGTCTTCAAGTTTACTGACTCTATACCCTGTCATCCCCAATCTATTAATGTGCATATTCAATTAACTTTTTTTGGTTATTGTATTTTCCATTTCTAGGATTTCCATTTGATTGTTATTAAAATTATTACTAGAAGTCAAACAATTTGTAATTCTTTGCTGAGATTTTCTATGTGTTTTTTAGAGAATTTATGATTGCCCATTGAAACATTTCTATGATGGTTGCTTTAAAGTCCTTATCAAGTTGTCCCGACATCTGACTCATGTTGGTACCACTGGTTCTTAATAGAATGAGTAAATGTCTATTTATCCTAGATATTTTTATTATATTATATTATATTATGATCATACTATATTATGACATTATGACACTCTGGTTCCTATTTAACCGGCATTTTTTTCCTCCATGTGCAGTTCATACTTCTGCTAAGGTGCACCTCAAGGTCTGGCTGGTTGTATATGCTCAGCTTCTTGCAGGGTCTCTTCTACCACTCCTGGCAAAGGTGGGAACAGGCTCACACTACTTGCTGCAGGGTACAGATGGCAGCTTGGCTCCACACAGAGCCTTATAATACCAGGTAAGAAGAAGTGCAGGTCCAGTGATCCTTGCTCCTACTAGCCGTTCTGCCCTTTTGATGCCAGGGTAGGGGTGGAAGTTCACCTCCTCACTGGGTTCTGCTGATACCAGAGGAGGGGGCAAGTAGATAACTACCTTGCTTTCTACCACTTACTTCCGCTTCCTTGGTGTTAGGTACCTATAGAGGTTCATTTCCTGCTGAATTTTGCTGGTATATGGAGTATGGTTAACCTGGAACACCTTTTAATCTCATCTGGCACTTGCTTGTTCAACCTTGTTTATGTTTGGTGGGATAGAGCCTCAGCTGACCACAGGGCTGCACTGTTACTTCCTTAGTGGAGAAATTCAATCACTGCATATTTTTAATAGGCAAAGGATCTTCATTTCCCTGCTGAGCTCCTCAAACACTAATCAGATGTGGGGAATCAGAGTGCTGACTGTTTTTCATGTGGGCAGGGGACTGGAGTGGAAGATAAACTTCCTACTCCATGACTGAAACTACAGGGGTAAAAGGTATGTTTGCTTTCCCTTGGTGTATGGCTAAAGTAGAGTAGGACTTCACATGATTTTAGTTCATGTGTTTCCTGATCCTTTGGTTTGGAATATGCATGCTTTCCTTTGGGCCATTTTGGTCAGTGACAATGGCATGCCTGGGTTGTAGGTTTCTGCATTGAGCCCTCTTAGATGTGTGGAAGGCAACAAGGAGACCCAGATAGCTCACCAACATGTTGGTCCTCAAGTCATAAGGTCCTTTGCAGCCAGATTTCTTCTTTCTTACATTCTGAGAATTCCTATGCTTGTGTTGTTTAGGGCTTGCTGCTTTTTTTTTTTTTTTTTTTTTTTTTTTTTTTGTATGTTTGTTTGTTTGTTTGTGGAGGACAGAGCCTGGGAGAAATGAAACTACTCCATCTTGGCAGAATCAGAACTCCCTATCAAAGGAAGATTTAGATTTTGCAAAACCCACAATGAGCCTTCATTTTTTATTTCATGTGTTGCACAGGATTCATTCAACTTCCTGACCCTCCTCGTCAAATGAAATGGTATAAGATCAAGAACAGACCCAGTTTAAGTCATCATTAATCTGTTAAAAGAAGAAGAGGGGAAATAAACCTTTTCTCTGACTAACTATGTCAAAAATTTCTTAATATGTCTTTACATAATACATGATAAGTGAGAATATTTGATCTAGCGACAAGGGTAATATTTCCTCTGGATTTATATCTACCATTTAGCACCACCAAGTTTAGTTCATGAGCACATTTAATGATAAATATCCCTTTTAGGTTAATTTTTCTATATCTAAAATAGTGGCCCAGTGGGAAGTGATGGCCAATCCATTCCTCAATGGTTTCAGGTAGGAAATGGTGAGTTCATCATCAATCTTACTCTTCAGTCCTTCAGGGAAAATTATCTTAACAGAACATTGTAAAGCTAAATACATTTAAAAGATTATCAGAAACAGATTATAAATCTAAGCATAAGTGTCATGATTCTGGGCACCAATTAAAATCACCTGGGGAATAGGAAAAAATAATACTAATGGGATTGCATTGACCCACATAAATTACATAAGGATATCTTGGGTAAGGCATGAGCGTTAGTATTTGTTAATGCTCTCAAAGTGATTCTAATGTGCAACCAATTTAAAAGTAATTCATACAGGTGGTGCTGTTTTCTAAGACAGGGAATTTATATCTTATAACTACTTGCATCAACCATACCAGATAAAAATTCTAGACTGACTTGAAGGTGTACTGATTGTATGAGAGGTAGCTTAAATACAATCCCTTTAAGACTGTTCCTTCCAATTTTACTAGACTTGTTTTGCTACCTGAAAGTCTTTCAAATCAAGTGAAAGAATAGGAAATGCTCAAAAATATTATCAGCAAATAAAGAATGGAGCATCATGAATCTAGAGAGATGGGAACTTTAAAAGTCATGTCTCTTTTATAGAAATTGTGTTAATAGCCATCCAGTTTAGTTTGTCTGGTTCCTTAACTATGAGAAACATAAAATTCAGCCTTATAGAACAAAACCTTAATTTTCAAGAAGTACTTTCCAGTGAGTCCATAAAATGTAAAGAACTGATACTGTTGGATTTCTGTGTAGAGGGCACCAAACTGTGAGCCCACTGTTCCTAGTAGAGGGAGCTCATATTTGACCTGTCAAGCCAATTTCATTGTATCCATGGAGAACATTTCTAAGCAGGAGTTTCCATTTTTGAATTCAGGGTTTATTGGGCTGGTTCTCATAAGTGGCAAGTTAGTCATAACTAGAAACTTTTATCTAGAGGAGTGGTGTCAAGCAAAAAAGGATAACAGCAAGAAATTTCGGCCCTTCATTCTGGAAAAGGCTGGGGGAAGGTGCCTGTTTATGAGGCTGGGTACGTACCCACGGAATACATCACATGTCAGGGCTTCCTCAGCAGAAAACAAGTCCATATGTCAGTGAAATATTGCAAGGAGACATTACAGAAGCTTATGAATGAGATGAGTGTTATTGGGACAGAAACATCAAAGGTTGCTTAAATCATTTCTCAGGGAACGCAACTTCTATGGTTCTTTAATTTATTTTACCTTAGGAATATGGACAAAGGATTGGAGAACACCAGGCCTAGCCATCTCCTTTGTCTAAGAAGAGTGAGTTTGTTGATGATAAAATTAATCTTTTCTTTTCCTTACATTTTGATATCTGATATGGGCATTTGGTGTAATGGTAAAGATGCTGTTTGGGATGCCACATTCCATATCAGTGTGCCTGGCTTTGAGTCCCAGCTCTGCTCCCTATTCTAGCTTCCTTCTAATGCAGACCCAATGAGGCAAAAGATGATGATTCAAGTAGTTGGGTCACTGCCACCCATGTGGGAGACCTGGATTGAGTTCTTGGCTCCCAGATTTGGCCTGGCCCAGCACCAGCTATTGTCAGCATTTGGAGAGTGAACCAACAGATAGGAGTTCTGTGACCACCTTTTTCTCTTTCTCTGGCTCTAAGCCACTCAAATAAATACAGTGAATAAGTTAAAAAATAGTTTGTTTAAAAGTTTAAGATTTATTTTTTGATTTGAAAGGCAGAGCTACAGAGAGGCAGAGGTAGAAAGAGAGAGAAAGTCTTTCATTTGTTGGTTCGGTCCCCAAATGGCCGCCATGGTCACAGCTGGGTTGATCTGAAGCCAGGAGCCAGGACCTCCTTTGGGGTCTCCCAAAGGGTCTTCCCTTGGGTTCAGGGGCCCAAGAAGGGGCCATCTTCTACTACTTTCCCAGGACATGGCAGAGAGCTGGATCAGAAGTGGAGCAGTCAGGACTCAAACCGGCACTCATATGGGATGCTGGCACTGCATGTGGTGGTTTTACCCACTATGCCACAGCACTGGTTCCTTAAACTAACTTTTTATAAACTGTTTCCCTGATTCACCTATCACAGACTATGGCATATTAAGAGGGTTTCCACCAAATTTTTTTTCTAATTTCCTCTTGGATTTCACACTGACAAGGATCTCCTTTATGTTTGTTGATACTGATGAGACATTTGCAACAACTGCTCCTAGTGGCCAGGTAGTTTTGAGAGCATCATACTTCTCTTGATTTGGAGCATAAAATCAGTCTAAGATTTGTAATTTTCTACTCAAATAGGCCATTTTTCTTGATATAACAAAGTAGAAAGGCTCAAATATAGCACAATTAGCCAACCTGGCTTCTAGAAACTTTATAGGGAATTTAGCAAGTGCACAGTAACCACATAAGTAACCCAAGGAGTTAAACAGAGTTGTTCATGTAGGACAAACAGAGGATTCCTTGAAAGTTTGCCATTCCAGATTTCAAAGAAGGAGTAACAAATAATTCACTGTTCTAAAGACAGTGATGGTTAGGTTAATACAAATTTGTTTAATGTCTACTGCATGCTAAAATGAGAATATAAAGCAATGGATAAAATATGGTAAATGACCTTTAGAAACTTACAGATGATGATAGTCTATTTTTATCCAAACTTGACCTGGTAAATATCCCTGGTTTCAGAAAGTGTTGAAACAATTTTAACTTCTGCTTCACAGTTCACCAATGATTACATAATTGACTACAGTCCTTAATTCCAGCCTTGAATATAATTACTGCTGGTTGACTTACTCATCTCTCATTTTATATATTTATTATTAAAGCAATTCTATAAAAAGAATTCTAGAAGCATTCAAATTATATGAAGATGGTTCACTGGACAAAGTGCATAAATTATAGCTAGTGGTTTTTCAAAGTCTTAGCAGGCAGCCACCAACGTTCTCAATATTTATTGGCCTTCTCTTACACGTCTATGTCCAAAAGGAACATGAGCCTCACTGTCCACAACTACAAGGAGCTATATCACACATCCAGGATATAAAGCTTGTTCCATGATTAATTGGGTCTCCAAATATATTGAATGAGAGTCAAATGAAAATAAAAGCTCCCGATAGATAACTATAGTGCTTGAAAATATTTATTTTCACTTAATGATAGCTACAGAGTTTCTCCAAAATTAAGATGATTATCTCAATGTATATTACATGTTAAAGTGAAATTAAAGAAAAAAAGGATTCAGTTTGGACAAAAGAAACGATTGTGAAGAGAGGTCAGCTACATTACTTCACCTCTTTCCATATTGGCTAACTAAATCATGTGCTCACTAGATAACTGGGTTTATAAATGAACGGCTAAAAATGTGTATGGTCTTACCCATGAAATATTTTCACAGAGACAAAAAAAGTCTGACTAATTTGAGTTAGACTTAAGTCGTCTTTCTTTTGCAATGATTGATATCATGAGACAATGAAAGAGTAATCAACTTCTACTTCTGATGTGGTCAGATATTTGCCAGGAGAGAATTTGTGAAATTCTCTTCACACTTCAGACTATATCTGCTCATAAGACAACAAGGAAAGACTAAACTGATTATTGAGGCCCTACCTAGTTCTGTAATTCCATGTCACCAGACACAGATTCTGAAGGATTTTATATCCATAATAATCATATAAATGATAAAATTGACCTGGTGTTATTAAAGCGTATTCTTATAGGATCAAGTTCATTTAAGGACTGAGGAACATCCTAAGCTGAGAAACACACTAAGGCCAAGACCTAGGATATAGCTGCAGCAATTAAATTGCTGAGCTCTTAGAGGAGAGTAAGGCTGATATTATCATGAGATATGATGATAAAATTAAAATGCTTTGCATAAATTTTGGGGCTATATAAATGTCATAAATTAGGCATTATTTTTACTGTGTTTATTGAAGGACTAACATATAGAATTGATTTCAATAGGACATTGCAGAAGTTAAGGACAATTTGGAAGAAAATTCATTTTTTATTCTGACATTCCTTCCATTTCTTCATCCAAACAGTATTTATGGAGTTTCTTCTACTTGTAAAGTACCAGTGGAGGAATTGAAGATGTGTCTAAGATTCTTTCACATCCTCAATGAGTCTGCACTCTAGTGAATATATATGAAACAGCATAGTCTATTTTTCTTTAATAGTTTTATGTGTAGATGATCATTTTCCCTGACTAGGTTTTATGTTCTTTAAAGGTCCAAACTAGATGTTTTTTCTTTTAAGCTCCTACAGAATATTCAATAGGCTGTTGGGTATATTTAGTTAAAAAATGAAAATAATCTCTGGGATAGGATTATTTAAAGTGCTATACCAATGGACATTATGATCATCACTTACATTTGAGACTTTCTGTAGTGCAACTCAGAAAGATATATAGAAACTTAGATTTCATCACCTTGATATAATACTGGACCACCAACAACCAACAATAATAATACAACCAACAATGAACTATTCCTGAGGGCTAATTATGTGCCAGCACTATGTTATATATTTATATTCATTATTTCATTTACTCCCTACAACAATCCCTTTGAATTGAAACCTAAGCTCTTCATTTTACAATGAAAAAATCAAGATTTGCAGATGATAACCAAAACCACAGGGTTAATGAGTGACAGAACTGGAAATGGAATCCAGGCAGTACAGTTAACCAATATATGAAAGGAGATTGTGTTACAGGGAGCTGAATCTACCTAATTTACTATGTAAATAATATACAAAATGGGGCTGACTCTGTGGCATAGTGGGAAAAGCTGTCACCTGAAGTGCTGGCATCCTATATAAGTGCCAGTTCAAGTCCCAGCTGCCCCACTTCCCATGCAGCCTTCTTCTAATAAGCCTGAGAAAGCAGCAGAAGACAGCTTATGTCCTTGGGCCCCTGCACCCATGTGGGAGACCTGGAAGAAGCTCCTGACTCCTGGATTTGGATTGGCCCAGCTCTGGCCATTGCAGCCATTTGTGGAGTGAACCACTGGATGGAAGATCTCTCTCTCTCTCTCTCTCTCTCTGCCTCTGCCTCTCTGTAACTCTGCCTTTCAAATAAACAAAAAACATCTTTAAAAAATAATATGTTGGCAGGCGCCACAGCTCACTAGGCTAATCCTCCGCCTTGCAGCACCGGCACACCGGGTTCTAGTCCCGGTCGGGGCACCAGATTCTGTCCCGGTTGCCCCTCTTCCAGGCCAGCTCTCTGCTGTGGCCAGGGAGTGCAGTGGAGGATGGCCCAAGTCCTTGGGCCCTGCACCCCATGGGCAACCTGGCTCCTGGCTTCGGATCAGCGCGATGCGCCGGCCGCGGCGTGTGGCTGCGGCGCGCGGCCACGGCGGCCATTGGAGGGTGAACCAACGGCAAAGGAAGACCTTTCTCTCTGTCTCTCTCTCTCTCACTGTCCACTCTGCCTGTAAAAAAATAATAATAATATGTAGAATTTCAGACCAATCTAGACTAGTGGTTCTCAATGGAGGATGATATCCCTGGAGATACATGGCAATGTCTGCATACATGAAGATGCCAACTTGAGAGTGATACAGAATCTGGAGTTTAGAGGCTAGGAATGATGCCTGATATTCTGGCCCAAATGTCCATGAAGAATCTTCAATATAGACCTCTCTTTCCATGCCAGAACAGTTTTGTTGACCATGAGTGACTTCCTTCTTATAGCTCAAGCAGTCATGAACATACATACCCTATAAGGTTAACACAAGGTCAAGCAAATATGAAGTACAGTTAGGATCCCCGAGTTTCTATGGAAGACAATGCCATGTAGGATATTTAATTTTTTTCCAAAAGGAAAGAAAAGCATCTGCATCTGATATGCATCACTTTTTGATGGAGTTTGGAATCTGTAAACATTTGGTTTATAGGTCATTCTGCATCTCCCAATTAGTCCCTGTACTTCCTGCTAACTTTTATTCATGTCCTCTAGTTTTTCTAAAATATAAGTATAGCTTAAGTCTTTCTTATATTTGAGACTCTTTCCATCCAGCAGTTATATGGCTTTATCTATGAGTAGCTAAGATAAATAGCTGTAGCAATTTCATGGTACTTTAAGTCACATTTCTTGATTATCTCTGGATTTTCAGGGACCATTAGAGATCCCCGCGTGAATCTTGGAATAATGAAAAGTACATTTCGGCAATGACTTTAGGTACTCTGCTATTGCTGCATTGATTTAGAAACACATTTATAAATCATTTTTTTCCAATTTTAACTTGTAATAAAATGAGTCTTAACCAAAGTGCCCTTTTCAATCTAAATGCTTAGGTTTAAGCACAGCAGGCCAAATTGAGAATTAATTAACATTTTGAAGCCATAGTGCTATATTGTTTAATCTTAAGTTGTACTTCAAATAGCAATTGATTTCTATACCACAGCAAAACAACTGTTCCTTCTTCCCATGCCCTTTTAAATTAAAAAAATGGATAGTGTATATTTAGAGCATAAGATTAAATAATGCAATCATTAAATGTTTTTGATGAAGCCACCATAATATCTTATTACAGAACTCTGGTTTCCCCAAGTCATCTTTATAACTTTGATAAACAATTATTACTAAATAAGTAAGACAGAAAACCAACTAATACTGAATGCATTAGTATAATTTATGTATTCATAAACCTGATAATAGACATGTATTTCTAAAAATTCTTAAAGTACAGGTAATAATGGAATCAGTCAGCAATTTGCCACTTGCAATTAATCACTCTCTTCATATTCACAACATTCAATTTTTCTTGCTATTTGAGAGAGTAATGATTAATTGATAGAAGTTTAACAAGTGCACTAATAGCAGGTGCTCCTAATTGCAAAGTCTTCAGAATGATTCTATCCAAATCTACTTTATGCTAATTTGTACAGCATTAGTCATAACACTTTATGATTTTACTTTTAAAATGACTTTTCTTTTAGTCACCCTAATTTAATTAAGAATTTTAACTAGTTGCGTGTATCAAGAACACCAATGAATTTTAAATTTCTGAGTTTGATTACCATAAGAGATTAACAAGAAGGCTCATAAAAAATGCACGGCTGCCAATTAGAAGCATCAACACTGTGTAAATTAGAATTTGTTAATTGGTTTAGGAAATGTAAATTCAATTTTTTGAAATTTTATGAACTGAAAAATTGATTATATTTTTGTGAGCCTCCAGAAATATCTTATTAAGTGATATTTGTTTCAGTAGTTTCTGGAATTATACTTGTACTTTAGGCACAAATGTTTCTATTTCATTTGTTTCAAAAATATCTGACTTTAGCATTCATTTTTCATCCAAAAATATTTGCCCCTAATCATCTATGCTACTAAATGAATACTTAAAAACATATTTTTCTTTCATCTGTCTTTGCTTTCAGCTAGGTGGATAAAATATGCATCGTAGGTAAGGTCTGCTATTTTGTACTTTCAATATTAAAGTCCATGTAATTAATTCAGTTTCCTTAAACACTAGGTGTTTATGACTAAACCTACAGATGTTTTTTCAAAGATGCATATTGAAATAGCATTTCAGGTATGCAGATTAACACACTTTGCCTCTAGGAAATAGACCTAGCAATCTTACATTTTATGATTATAAGAAGAGAACTATATTTTTAGCATGCATTGTGGAATGTGGCAGTGTTAGCAATGTAAGATCAAAATCTCTTAACAAAGTCTATACACAGTTGAGTACCAACCTTTCATCAATTACTCGCATGCTATGCTGCAGTCAAAAACCACTGCTGGAATTTAGGTCAGGCCTAAAATACTCTTTTGGCTGTGTCTACGCAGTATACATGAGGAGATAGGGGAAGAACAGGGCATTAATTTGCTTTGCAAACTGGGCATTCTGTACATGTACTGTCCAAGAAATATGACTCATTTCCAGGTTTCAGATTTCAAGGTTTCAGATTCAGTGGATGTAGTTGGCTATACCAAATCTATATCATTAATATATCATCCCAAATTGGTACAACCTGATTACTCTATTTGTGCATAGCTTCCAAAGAGATAAGACACTGGATAAAACCAAGGGGTAAAGGAAACACAAATTAATGTTTTCTCTTTCAGTCAATGGGGTAGAAAGGAACTTACTTTCTATAGAGAACATACTTCATGCATTTGGTTCTGTACTCCTTATCTTTAAGCAGAATGTGGGGCCCCAGACAACTAGACTTGGGAAATGTGTAGCAGGAAGAAGATATTGTATCAGGGAAGGAAGCTGCATGAATCCAGACTTAAAAGAGATGTAGTTACTAGAAATCAGGTGGGTTGTACCAGAGCATCCGCTGATTATGGAGACACAGGATGAGTTTGTTTTTTCAACCCTGATATCTTCCTCTTTTCTTCCGTCCCCTCTCCACCATGATCCTCAAGTTACGCTAGTTTAAAAGAAAAGAGTGGGGGCTGGCATCATGGCATGGCAGTTGACGCTGCCACCTGCAATGCCGGCATCCCATATGGGTGTTGGTTCGTGTCCCAGCTGTTCCACTTCCAATCCAGATCCCTGCTTGTGGCCTGGGAAAAGCAGCAGAGGATTGCCCAAGTACTTGAACCCCTGCTACTCATGTGGGAGACCTGAAGGAAGCTCCTGGCTCTGATCTGTCTCACTCCTGGACATTGCAGCCATCCGGGGAATGAACCTATGGATGAAGGATCTCTCTCCCTGTCCCCTTTGGTTCTGCCTTTCAAATAAATAATAAATCTTTTATAAACGAATACAATAGAAACAACTTCCATTTCAAAAATAAAAGGATTAAATAAATTAAGATGTTAGTGGAATAGTATGCAACTATTAAAATGATAGATAGATAGATAGATAACACCATTCTGAGTAGCATGATAAACTCTAACAGTACTGTTCCATCTCATACAAGACACGAATTATCCTGTTGCTACCTACTTATTAGACACTTTGTAGTCATCATGGTTATTAGATTGACTGTCAGAGTATGACAGTGCTTGTATTCAAGTATTTTACTTAATGATGGCCCCAAAGTGATGTTGGCAATTCGGGTATACCAGAGAAGCTATGAAGTGATTCTTTAAGCGAAAAAATTAAGTTCTCAACTTGATAAGGAAACAAAAAATCATATGCTGAGGTTACTAAGATCTATGGTAAGGTATTGTTTTTAATCTCTTATTTTGATGAATTTATATATTAAACATCATCATAGGTATGTAAGTATTGGAAAAATATATTTGTAGGGTTTCATACTATCAGCAGCTTCAGCAATCTACTGGGAGTCTTAGAACATATATCCTGTGGATAAATGGGAGACATTTTCTATTGACATAGAAATAAGTTCACAAGCTATTAATTTATTGAGGCACCTATATGTGGCATACCTGTTATGTGTCAGGTATGACCTAGGTGTTTCAGCAATAGATAAAGCAGTTCTTAAGGAGCTTACATTCTAGAGGGCTATTCATAAAACTAAAATCTAAGCAAACAGGGACTGTTTCCATGAAGAAACAGATAGGGTAATGGGCCAAAGGAGGGAAAAAGTGACATTTGATTAAGTGAAAATTTGAGAGATTTGAGACTCACTCAGTTCTGTAGATCAAAAGAGGATAAGACATTGGAATAAGAACATCCCCAGCAGAGAGGCAAGTCAGCAAGAAAGCTCTGAAATGGATGTATGAAGGCCAAATGTATGGGCAGAAAGAATGGCCAAGGCTGGAAAGGAAGCAAAACAGCAAGTGCAACAAAGAATGGAAAGAAAAACCACAGTGACAGGAGTGAATTGATTACACTCATTACCCACACTCAGTTATCTTTTCCAAGGATGCCACCGAGTAAGCAAGTATCATATAGCCTGAGGTGGCAGTGACTCTGGGTCTAAGGAGGAATCTCTCAATGGTATATTCTCTGAGTATTAATAAACAGGAGTGTCAAATGCATTGTCTCATATCCAGTGGGGTACGGACAAGTATGGCTGCACCTTCATATGTTTATTAGAAGTAGAAACACTATGTGAGCCAGTCACACACATCTGGCTCCTGTGCTCTATGGGCTGGAAGTTTTTACATCCATCTTAAACCTGTTTATTATGGGAGTGTATATTCTGGAGGAATGGGGGAAACAGTCATTGCCACCAAATTCCCTAGGTAGAAGACTATCTCTTGGGGCATTTCAACTTTACTTCCAATTTGTCATCCTTTTCCCACTTTTATGGATGTACTCTATGATATTTTTTCTGTAGTAACTGAAGGCCTCTTTTAAGTTTCACCCCCTTTGAACCTCCTCTCATAATGTGGCATTGGGAACTTCTATGGTATGCACAAAATGTCTAATTCTCTGCTCTCCAGTTGGGGTCTTATGGAGGAATCCTAAGCAACACCGTTCCATGTGAAGTCACACTTCCTTAGGTTAATGAAGAAAACAATATTTATCTTGTTCAGGGTATGGAGCAATGCTTGATGAATAAATACTCCAAGTGTTTTGGAAATGTAAGTGTTGGTATCATTGCAATTATAATTAGCTGATCCTACCATCCAGACTAAGAATGAGCACCAAGTTATGGTTGACTCTTTTTTTTTTTTTTCAGGAGTAAGGGAAAGGGTCTATTGGGGAAAACCCAGCAGGCCAGAGGGAAGGGGAGAGGAAGGAAAAGAGAGAGAAGGAGACTGTAAGAGAGAGAGAGACAGAGAAGAGAGGAGATAGCAAAGAGAAAAGAGAGAGAGCAGAGAGAAGAGAGATGAGAGGGGGAGAGGAGAGGAGAGCAGAGAGTGCAGAGAAGAGAGAGCGAGAGAGCCACCTGTTCAGGAACAAGTCCTTTTGAAACTTTGCCAGGGGCCGGCTCCGCGGTTCACTAGGCTAATCCTCCGCCTTGCGGCACCGGCACACCGGGTTCTATTCCCGGTCAGGGCGCCGGATTCTGTCCTGGTTGCCCCTCTTCCAGGCCAGCTCTCTGCTGTGGCCCAGGAGTGCAGTGGAGGATGGCCCAAGTGCTTGGGCCCTGCACCCCATGGGAGACCAGGAGAAGCACCTGGCTCCTGCCATCAGATCAGCGTGGTGCGCCGGCCGCAGTGCGCCGGCCGCGGAGGCCTATGGAGGGTGAACCAACGGCAAAAGGAAGACCTTTCTCTCTGTCTCTCTCTCTCACTGTCCACTCTGCCTGTCAAAGAAAGAAAGAAAGAAAGAAGGAAGGAAAGAAGGAAACTTTGCCAGAGGGCAGGCAGGGAAGCAGGAGCAGAGAATCCCATTAGGATGTGGGTGTAGCTTGACAACAGCGATTGGGCCATGTGACCACCTGGCTTCCAGCAATGGGAGTGGGGGGGCTAGAGCCTAGGATGGTGTCAGGGTGTAGATCATGCCATAGCTAAAACTGCGCCATTTTCCTCACATTCCCCCTTTTGTTTTTTATAAAGAGGAGTTGTGTGGGATTACATTAGCCCCAAAAGTCCAAGAGGGGTAGAGGGATGATAATCTGTCTTTAGAGCTACTTCCTGCTGACATGGGACGACGAGATACCCTTCGCTGGCATGGGGCGATGTCTCAGGCCGCTGTCTCCTGGGTGGGGAGCCGACTACATTCCTGTAGCAGCATTTGGTTGACCGCCTGGTTGCTGAAGGCCTTGGTTTGTTCCATTATCACCTGCTGTAAACACTTAAGCAGACACTGTAGTATAAAAGTCAGGGTGAGAATAGTAACCAATGATCCTAAGAGTGGCATTAACCAGGTAATGAGAGGATTTCATAGAGGAGAGGAGGTGGGGGGGGTTCTCTGGAACCTTGTGAGAACAGTTTTATGGATGTGGTTTAAAGCTGATCCCAACCAAGACCAGGAGAAAGGCCACTTAACTTTTGCAGGTAGCGGGCTTTGTCTGTAGAGAAATTCTGAACAATCATACAATATTAAGTAGGAGAGACAACCATCAGTACACACAGGTTGGGAGTAGAGCCATTGATGTTAGAGTAGGGGCTACGGTTACAAAGGAATGAGGCCCAAGTGGGCTAGATACAAAGGACAGAATCATTATTAGAGGACCTAAGAAAGGTGCTGTCTAAGCCACGAATAAGTTCTCCGATTGAGAGGCAAATAGAAACTGACAGAAGGGGCTTGATAATAATCTGGCAGGTGGGGTACATCATAAGGGAGATGTGAACCTCTTGGGGAAGGCACCCTGTTGACTTCTATTACCTAGCTGGCCTGGGAGGAGAGCTGGCCAGGTAAAGGCAGGTGGCATCTCACACAGGAAATATACAGTTCTGCCTGCAATGTTACTCACCCTACTTGACAGTCACCTCAGCAGCAGTGGTTACCTTGGAAGTTGGGCTGAATGAAGGGCTTTTCAGCTTGGAGCCAGCAAGATCTTGGCTCTGACCTAGGGGTCCTTCGACTCCAGGGCAGTTCCATTTCTAGTGATCCAACTCTTGGCTGGTAGAGCTGCCAGGGCTCCTCATAAGCAGACTTCTGCTGATTTTTTTTTTTTTTTGACAGGCAGAGTGGACAGTGAGAGAGAGAGACAGAGAGAAAGGTCTTCCTTTGCCGTTGGTTCACCCTCCAAAGGCCGCCACGGCCGGCGCACCGCGCTGATCTGATGGCAGGAGCCAGGAGCCAGGAGCCAGGTGCTTTTCCTGGTCTCCGATGGGGTGCGGGGCCCAAGCACCTGGGCCATCCTCCACTGCACTCCCTGGCCACTGGCCACAGCAGAGAGTTGGCCTGGAAGAGGGGCAAACGGGACAGAATCTGGCGCCCCAACCGGGACTAGAACCCGGTGTGCCGGCGCCGCAAGGTGGAGGATTAGCCTAGTGAGCCGCGGCGCCGGCGATCTTTTTTTTTTTTTTTTTTTTTTAAGATTTTATTTATTTATTTGAGAGGCAGAGTTATAGACAGTGAGAGGGAAAGACAGAGAGAAAGGTCTTCCATCTGCTGGTTCACTCCCCAAATGGCCGCAACAGCCAGAGCTGAGCCAATCTCAAGCTAGGAGCTGCTTCTTCCGTATTTCCCATGCAGGTGCAGGGGCCCAAGCACTTGGGTCATCTTCTACTGCTTTCCCAGGCCATAGTAGAGAGCTGGATTGGAAGAGGAGCAGCCGGGACTAGAACCAGCGCCCATGTGGGATGCTGGTGCCGCAGGTGGAGGATTAACCTAGTGTGCCACAGTGCCGGCCCTGTGGCTGACTCTTCACCTTCTCTACAGATGCTCTATACTTTGGAGGAATGCAATTTAATGAAGCACGTTGTGAGTCTCAACTATTGTAAATGCCAAGTGTAATTATGAGAAATATCATAGTTTTGGTATGAACCATATAGTAATATTAGGTTCTGATGGGTTTCATTTACATTATAGATCATGTAGTCAGGGTCTTACTCTACATTCTCTGAAGTGCCCAGTAGCCTGCTGGCATATCACAACTGTACAATAAAAGCAGTAATGAACTTGAAATCTCCTCTCCTTTACAAGAGCTTGATTTGCTTCCATATTAAAAAAAAAAAAAAAACTAGAAAAGAAGAGAGATGCTGTCTTATTTTTGCAGAAGGTAAATCAAAATCTTTGCTAATGGGAACATGAAATTTTTCTTCTCCTTACCAATCAGGAAAACACAAATTATTTACCCTGATAAGTCTGGTTGTATTGCTCTTAAATCATTTATAGTCCACTAAGTGCTTTGAATAATGGAGGAGCTAAGAGGGCCCCTGATTTAATTTTGTCTCCTGTGTTTCTTCAGTATCTCTGTGCTTTCTTGCATTTAGGGGAATAGCACAGAAAAGAGAGTTAGGATTTTTTTTTTAAAAAAGAAAGCTATTAAGAGCTTTTACAAGGGACTAGACTTTTAATAAAACCTCTCTGTATGCATAAAGGGCAATCCTCCAGAGATCTGGAAAGAGGCAACCTCAAAGTTAAACATTTGAAAAGCAAACTAAATTCATGAGTTTAAAATCATTTTCTTTCTTCTTCCACTCTGATCTTCCTTATAATAGATACAACATTGGTTCAGTACATTCCATAACCTAAAGTCTCTGATAGATCATAGTATCAAATTATAAGAGCATATATTTGCCTGTCATTTTAGTTTATAAAATGCCACATTACACATGTATTCGTTTTCTATTGCTGTCATAACAAATTACCATGAATTTAGTGGTTTGAAATATATATTTATTATTTCAAAGTTCTGTAGGTTGAAAGTAGAGGCTCAGGTTGGATCAGCTGGCTCTGCTCCAAGTTTCAGAAGGCTGAAATCACGGTGTCTGTGGGGCTCCATTCCATTCTGGTGGTTCCTGGGCTGTGTTCACTTCCAAGTTTTTCACTTTGTTGGCAGAATTCAATTACAGGAGGTTGTAGGGCTGTGGTCTTTATTTCCTTGCTGATTTTGGCTGAGGGTTATTCTCAGCTTTCATAGACTTCCTGTATCCCTTCACTAATAGCATCCTTTCTCCATTCACAAAGCCAGTGGTGGTAGATCAAGTCCTTTCCCAGCTTAGAACTTTTGTGACTCCCCCTTTTACTTTTCTCTCCTCTACTTCTCATCTGAAAAAAAAATCTTCTGTTTTAAGGCCTCATGTGACTATAGACTGGACTCAGTTAGATAATGCAGAATGATCTCAACATAGAGAGATCATGTCAGCAGATAACTTTTTCCATCTGTTCCAGAGATTGATGCACAGACATCTTTGGAATTATCATACTAGGTAAGGTGGGCACTATTATCTCAATTTTATATATGAAGAACTGTAGGATCTAACTAGCAAAAATTATTTAACCCAGGACATAGAGCAAATAAATGAAAAAGCCCAAGGATCATGACTAAAACTCTTTTACTATTTTCAGTATTCTTTGATTGATGTTTCAGCAAAGATGGCCAACAGCAATTTTTGCGTACGTTTTCTTACTGCTAATAATGCTAGAGAAAAGAGCATTTCCTCTCTCTCTCAGCCTCATATTACTTTGAAAAAGGACTCTGATAGGTCTTGTTTACATGTGCCAACAAAAGACTAGTTAATCTGTTCTCACGTATGGGTGTAACACAGATAGCTTGTCTTAGTTATGCCTCCAACCCTCTGCCAAGAAAAGTGCAGCCAACCTCATGCGTTGCAGTTAGGGCATTTTCTGAAATAGGGAAATGATAGATTTACTGAAATAGAAAATGATAATTTGACAAATATATCAGGTCATCTTTATTCTGACATCCAAATCACCCAAGGATCATGTTAAAATATGGGTCATGATTCAGTAATACTGGAATTAGACCTGAAATTATGCATCTTTAACAAGCTCCTATATGATGCTGATGTTATTGCTCAATGGACTACATTTTGAGGAGCAAAGCACTATACTATTAGGGAAGCCCACACAAGCACATAGAAAGATAATAATAAAACATGAAACTGATGATTCAAGATGATGACAGAAGGGACGTAAAAAGAAATCAATGCCAAGTCAACAGATACCACAAGAATACAAAGAAGAGAGAATTTATTTTTGTCTAGGGTCAGAAGTTGTCAAACTATGGTCTGAAGTTTAACCTGAGATCTTAAATAAACAAAATCGATACACCATTGGCCCAACTAACCAAAAAAAAAAAAAAAAAAAAAAAAAAAAAAAAAACCAGGGAGAAGACTCAAATCAATAAAATCAGAGATGAAAATGATACCACAGAAATAAAAAGAATCATCAGGAATTACTACAAAGAGCTGTATGCCAACAAATTGGGAAACATAGAAGAAATGGATAGATTCCTGAAACATACAATCTACCAAAATTGAGTCAAGAAGGCACAAAAAATCTAAACAGACCAATAACCAAGATGGAGACTGACTCAGTAATAAAGACCCTCCCAACAAAGAAAATCCCAGGACCTGATGGCTTCACTCCTGAATTCTACCAGACTTTTAAGAAGAATTAATTCTAATTTTTCTCTAGTGATTTAAAACAATTGAAAGGGAGAGATTCCTCCCAAATTCCTTCTATGAAACTTGCATCACCTTAATTCCTAAGCCAGAAAAAGATACAACTAAGAGGATTATAGACCAATTTCACTGAAGAACACAAATGCAAAAATCCTCAACAAAATACTAGCTAATTGAATCCAGCAACACATCAGAAAGATCATTCACCCAGGCTAAGTGGAATTTATCCCTGGTATGCAGGGATGGTTCAATATTCACAAATCAATAAATGTGATACATTGCATAACTGAAGAATAAAAAACATAAGCTATCTTAATAGAGGCAGAGAAAGCATTTGATAAAATGCAACATCCTTTCAAGATTAAAGTATTAAGCAAATGGGTATATGAGGGATATTCCTTAACACAATCAAAGCAATTTATGACAAATCCACCGCCAGCATCCTACTGAATGGGGAAAAGCTGGAAGCATTCCCCATATTATCCAGAACCAGATGAGGATGCTCACTCTCACCTTGCTGTTTAATACAGTCCTAGAAGTTTTAACCAGAGCCATTAGGCTAGAAAAAGAAGTGAAAGTGATGCAAATTGGAAAGGAGGAAGTCAAACTATCCCTATTTGCAGATGACATGGTTCCATATACAGGGGATCCAAAAGATTCTGCTGAGAGACTATTAGAACTCATAAAAGAGTTTAGTACAATGGCAGGATATAAAATCAACACAGAAACAATCAATAGCCTTTGTAAACACAGACAATGCCATGGCTAAGAAGGAACTGTTAAGGTCAATCCCATTCACAATAGTTCCAAAAAGAATTAAATAACTTGGAATAAATTTAACCAAGAATTTCAAAGATCTCTATGATGATAATTACAAACATTAAAGAAAGAAATAGAAGACATTAAAAAATGAAAAAGTTTTCCATGTTCATGGATTGGAAGAATCAATATCATGAAAATGCCCATACTATCAAAAGCAATTTACAGATTCAATGAGATCCCAATCAAAATCCAATGACATCCTTTGCAAATCTAGAAAAAAATATGCTAAAATTCATATAGAAATACAAGAGATCCTGAATAGTTAAACAAAAACACAAATGGAGGCATCACATACCAGATTTCAGGACATACTAAAGGGCAGTTATAATCAAAACAGCCTGGTACTGGAACAAAAACAGATGTGCTGACCAGTGGAACAGAATAGAAGCTACAGAAAGCAATCCAGCATCCACAACCAACTTATCTTTGACAAAGGAGCTAAAATCAATCCCTGGAGCAAGAACAGTCTCTTCAACAAATGGTGCTGAGAAAATTGAATCTCTGCATGCAGAGTTATGAGATAAGACCCCTTTCTTACACCTTGCACAAAAAATCCACTCAAAATGGATCAAAGACTTAAACCTATGATGAGATACCATCAAATTACTAGAGAATATTGGAGAGACCTGGAAGACATTGGCATAGGCAAAGACTTCTTGGAAAAGACCTCAGAAGCACAGGCAATCAAAACCAAAATTGACAAATGGGATTACAACAAGCTGAGAAGCTTCTGCACTAAAAAAGGAACACTCAAGAAAGCTAAGAGGTGGGGCTGGCACTGTGGCACAGCGGATTAAAGCCCTGGCCTGAAGTGCTGGCATTCCATATGGGCGCTGGTTCTAGTCCTGGCTGCTCCTCTTCCAATCCAGCTCTCTGCTATGGCATGGGATAGCAGTAGAGGATAGCCCAAGTCCTTGGGCCCCTGCACCCACGTGGGAGAGCTCCGGCCATTATGGCCATCTGGGGAGTGAACCAGCAGATAGAAGACCTCTCTCTCTGTCTCTACCTCTCTCTGTAACTCTGTCTTTCAAATAAATGAAATAAATCTTAAAAAAAAAAAAAAGAAAGCGAAGAGGCAACAGACATAATGGGAAAAATATTTGCAAACTATGCAATAGATAAAAGGTTAACATCCACAATCTATAATGAGCTCAAGATACTCAACAACAACAAAACAAAAAATCCAGTTAAGAACTGGGCAAAGGACTTTAACAGGCATTTTTCAAGATAAGAAATTTGAATGGTCAATAGACAAAAATGCTCAGGATCACTAGGCATCAGGGAAAGCCAATCAAAACCATAATGAGGTTTCATCTCACTCCAGTTAGAATGGCTCGCATACAGAAATCAACAAACAACAATTGCTGGTGAGGATGTGGGGAAAAAGGTACCCTAATTCACTGTAGGTGGGAACATAAACTGGTGCAGCCACTCAGCCACTGTGGAAGATAGTATGGAGATTCCTCAGAAATTAAAAGACAGATCTAGCATATGATCCAGCCATCCCCCTCCTGGGAATTTACCCAAACTAAAAGAAATTAGTATAAGAAAGAGTTATGTGTACACCCATGTTCACTGCAGCACAATTTACAATAGTTAAGATATGGAGGGGCTGGTGCTGTGGCATAGTGCATAAAGCTATCGCTTGCAGTGCCAGCATCCCATAGGGTCACCGGTTCAGTCCTGGCTGCTCCACTTTCGATCCAGCTCTCTGCTAAGGCCTGGGAAATCAGTAGAAGGTGGCCCAAGTCCTTGGGCCCCTGCACCTACTTGGGAGACCTGGAGGAAGCTCCAGGCTCCTGGCTTCAGATTGGTGCGGATTTAGCCCTTGCAGCCAATTAAGGAGTGAACCAGTGGATGGAAGACTTCTCTTTCTCTCTGCCTCTCCTTCTTTCTCTATGTAACTCTGACTTTCAAATAAATAAAATAAATCTTAACAAAAAAGATATGGAATCAACCGAGATGTCCATCAACTAAAGACTGGGAAAAGAAATTATGGTATATATACAATATGGAACACTACTCAGCTGTAAAAAGAATGAAATTTTGTCTTTTGCAACGCAATGGATGCAACTGGAAACCATTATACTTAGTGATATAAGCCAGTTCCATAAAGACAGATACCATATGTTTCCCTGATCTGAGATAACTAATATAGTACCTAAAATGTAATGTGCTGGAGTGAAATGTACATTTTGAGATTTGATGATTGTTTATAGCCCTTGTCTCTTCTGCTGAGAAACGGTGTTTTCTTTATACTATTTGTTGAACTCTTTTACTTCGTGAAGCATTAACTTTATGATAATTAAGTAAACAAAGTAGATTTTTGTAAAAATTAAGAGTGGGAATGGGATAGGGAGGAGGAAGAAGGGTTGGAGAATGGGTTGGAGGATAGGGTGAGGGCCGGCGCAGCTCAATTGGCTAATCCTCTGCCTGTGACGCCAGCACCCTGGTTCTAGTTCCGGTTGGGGCGCCAGAATCTATCCCAGTTGTTCTTCTTCCAGTCCAGCTCTCTGCTGTGGCCTGGGAGTGCAGTGGAGGATGGCCCAGGTCCTTGGGCCCTGCACCCATGTGGGAGACCAAGAGGAAGCACCTGGCTCCTTGAGGGGTGAACCAGCGGAAAAAGGAAGACCTTTCTCTCTGTCTCTCTCTTTCTCACTGTCTCACTCTGCCTGTCAAAATAAAAACTAAAAAAAAAAAAAAAAAAGAAGAGAGAATAGGGAATAGGGAGAGAAGTATCACTATGATCCTAAATCTGTATATATGAAATACATGAAACTTGTATAACTTAAATAAATTAAAAAAATAAGTCCAAGAGGTAAAAACTGTTTTCATAATGACAGTAAGATTTTTTTTACCCTTTCCTGTGTTGGCATGCAGTGAAGATGCAAAGGCAATGTTAAGTCATATTCCTAAGACTTTGGCATAAATCAAGGCAGGAATATCAAATGATCAAGAGTGACAGTATTCACTATTAATATGCTTTCAATGTAAATATAAGAAAAGGACAGTTTTACTTAAAAGATTTCCTGGATGAAGCAATCCAAATTGTTAATTTCATTAAATCCATACTAGATTTTATTAGGTTTTTTAAGTATTTTGTGTTGCAAAATGGAAATTATGACTACAACATTCTTCTATGTGATGGTTTTTATAGGAAAAGTCCTTGTTTGGCTGAGTTACAAGGTCAAGTAGCCACTTTTTTCATGGAACACATTTCTTACCTTAAGAGTGACTGACGCACAGACTATGGTTATTCTGACTTAAGTAATTCTCACAAATGAATACCAAGATAGCTTTCTACTTCAGGGAAAACAAATGACACTTCAATTCTTAATGAACACATTTGAGCTTTCAAACAAAAACCAGAATTTTGGAAAATGTTTATCCATCACCATGAGTTTGACAACATTTCAATTATTATACCTTTTCCTGGTTAGATGGATGGAGTACTAATAAATCTAATTTGTATATCCCTGTGTCAAGATTTGACCAGCTGACATAATTGAATGAGTCAAATCTTTCCAAATGACCAAAGTGTGGTGTTACAAAATTATTATTACACTGAAAGTAGAACACACATATTTAGGTATCACTACAACATGTACAAAAAGTTCACTGATACAGTTTCAAATTCTACATTGCAATTTAAGTTAGGAAATTGCCTATTCTATGATTTGAGTGTCATAGCAAATAAGGATTTCCACAAATGTCTTAAAAGGCTCTTATAATACTCTTCCTATTCCAAAATACCTGTCTGTGAGGGTCAGATTGTGTTCACAGATTTCAATCTAAACATAAATTACAACAGATTGAATGTAGTGGCTGATAAGAGAACTCAGCTGTGTCTCTGAAACCAGAAATTAGTAGGTCTTGCAAAAATGTGAAATAATGTCACTCCTACCACTAAAGATAATTTTTGGCTTCAGAAAACATAATTACTTTGTCATAGTGTATTTCATTTACTTTAGCATGCATTTATTTAATATTATTTTTACTGACATAAAAGTAGAAATATTCAAATTTTCTCAGTTTAAAAAGTCTAATTATGCAATTATTTATTGTATAATTCACATAATCAAAGGCTGTCCTAATTCTTAATAGTTTTTAAGACTTCAAAATAATCCTGAAAGCAAAATGTTTGGAATGACAGGGAAAGGCTAATCAGAAAAACCTGAGGCTGCTATATTATTTTATTGCCTTTTAGTTATGAAGTCATAGTATAATAAGACAAAACTATAGATCCCAACTCTTAGAATCAACTTCCGTTATCTAGCTGTGCACAATTATTCAGATATGGTATATGGAAAAGAATTTAAGCTTTTAAAAATCTTTCAGACCAAAGAAAACTCCAAAAAACCAGAGTAAAAAATCCATAAATAAATATGTATAATTGATTTTATTTAAATAACTCTGAATACAGTAGCACACATTAAATGTCTGTTCCTCTACGTGAAGTGTGATTTTTTTCACAACAATACTACAACATGAAATCTCCTACATCTCTGAAAAAATTATATTTGGCAGGGTTTCCATTTGTCTTAATTTTTTGAGATGTCAAAATACATTTAAATAGGTATTTAGAATTAATGGTTCTCAGTTTTTGGTGCATTGTGTTCCCTTACCATGCAAAAACAAAGGCCATTTCCCTAGCAGATTAGTTGATGGATATATCCCACTTAATGTTACCACATCAAGATGACGTTATGAAGCTCCTTCCGTGTATAACCATATTCAAAAAAAAAAAAAAAAGAAATTGACATTAAGGAAAATAAAATGTCAGCATAAAAATAAAAACATAGCAAAATTTGTTCCATTTACTTTTTCCCATGTATTATTCTAAATGCTTTACAAATATTGACATATTGACATTTCATAGTGGTCTTATGAAAGACCTATGAAGGAACAGAAGCTGAGTTACTGATTCAAGGTCATACAGCTATTGAGTGGCAGAGAGCCCAGACATGTGTCCTTAACCAAGACATTGTGTTAAAATTGTGCTCCAACTGGAAATATTTTAAAAATAGCATTCCAAATGAAGAGTTGCTTAATTTTGATATGAATAACCTTAATTAGGATTTATTTGTGTATGAGACACACGCTTTTGTGCTTATAAGATTTCTGAGAAGAGATTCAGGAGAGATTGAGGCTGCAGGGGATAGAAGTTGCAATGATATGGAATTGGTGGAAGTCTAGTAATGTTCCTCAAATTTTACCTACAAAATATGCACCAATGGCAGAGGTATGCATATTTTGGTTCTCTGTTATAAATGACAAATGTCTTTAAATTTTGTAACTTAGCTTATAAATGTTCTTGAGTTCTGCATTTTATAATATTAATTTGAGTATGAAAACCATATTTTAAATTACTCACCACTGAATAAAAATGATTCCCCCAGAAGATTCAGTTGTATGGCATTTTGGCACTTTGTGACTTGAAGAGGCTCCTGACACATTGTTCCAATCTCAGTTAAAGAAATCTAGCTTCACAGAATACTTTTGGAAGACCATGGAGGATTAGCTCCTCCTTGTGTCTCCTCTTCTGCATTGTTGAACAGGGACACTATACTAGCACAAACTTGGTTGCACAGCTTTAAATAAAATGGTAGCAAAACGTTTCCAGGTGGGCAACACTTTAAGCTTACGAGATTTGATGAAGTCCTTGAATAGTCCTTTTTCTTTGCTCCTCTTAACTTTGGTAGCAGTTGTAGAATAAAACATCTGAAGAGACAAGTCAACTAGGCAAGATGAACGAGTGATATAGGCCAGGTGTGCCTCCAGCAGGAAATGCAGGAGACCCAGGAACACTGAATGGCACATGTGCTATTTAGTAGGGATACAACATACACTTCCAGGCTACTAAAAATAAGCATTGAGCTGATTCAAATTCTGATTTTTTTATTACAGAAAAAAATTTGTATTACTACCTGAAATAAAATTTTAATTTTAAAAATCATAATTTTGGTAAATAATTCAATTCCCTAAAATATGTGGCCAAATAAAAGAATTTCAGATCTTCGTGTTGTGTAGTCTTTCAGGAAAGAGACATGATTTATGTCGCACAATTATGCATATCTTTGGTTGATAAATACTCTGTGTGTGTGTGAGGAAAGGTGTGAGAAGGCAAACTTTTGTCCTCCGATCATCTTTTAGTTTTTGTTTTTGCCTACTTACAAGTCTCAAGAGAAGAAGTAAGATGTCTCTTTGTTTAGGATAAAGAATGGACGCTTTATCACATACCATCATCTAAGAAACATACATTTCTTTTGTTCTCTATGTAGTTGAAAAGGGGAACAGCTATTACCCATCCTCTGAAAAATTGCCCTTGTATATTGAAGGGGTTATTAGGCTCTCCTTGCCTACATCTTTACTTTTTTTCAACAAAATAACTCCAGATCCTTAAATTTTTCCTCAAGGGTTACTTTTCTCTTACTTTTTAATTATTTTCATTATAGACTTCTGGACTGTGTCCAAGTTTCCCATATCTTACTTATAATGTGGTCACATTGGAACAGCTTGTTCTCATAAAAGCTCAGCCAAAGCTAAATACAGAGAAAACGTTATTTGCAGTTACTACATGTTATGTCTTTGTGTTACTTTCAAAATGCATTGCATTTATGACCAATACACAACTTGTAATAATCTGCTACAAGTCTCATATCATTTCCATTATATGTAGGCATAGTCAGTCTGCTCTTAATTCCTACAATTTGTGACTCTGACTGCCTTGTAATTCATCTGAAATAATTTCCTTTCTGTTTAGTTTTTCTCCTATCCAGAATGCTGAAATTTTAATGTCAATAACTGCATTGTGTCCGAAACACTGCAGGTGTTTAAGATATGCTTAATAAATGAAATAACCAAAATATGATTTAGGTAATATATTCCAAATGAATTTTATTGACTTTAGTCGAGGGTAAATTTATTCAATCTAGCAGAATCTAGTAGAACTTTTTTTCAAACTTGACTAAGGTTTTGGATTCTATCCAGAGAAAAATCTTCTTAAGTCTTGGCTCCTGCTTCTTATTAGCTATTTGATTTGGATAGATTATTTAAATTCCCTAAGCCTTTTTTAGCCTAGAAAATGTACATAATAATATACCTTTAAAATTATTGAAGTAACATTTGCGTGAGATATTTATTGCATGCAAAGTACTTAAAAAGTTCTGGGTACATAATGAATCTTTCCCCAAAATGCTAGATTAATAAGAAAATATAATAACCCAAACATAGAACACTAAATATGAGTAAGTTAAAGAGGGGGTGGTTTTTCATCAACAGTTTTCCTTCTAAAAGAACTTAAAGCTGGATACTATTTTTACACACTCAGAATTCTAGTTCATTGTATTCTTTCTTGATAGTTCACTTTTTCATCCTTCTGATCATATTAAATGCATACCATGGATGTTTAGTACCACCAAAATACTCACTATGCAATGTTAAGATGTGAAAGTCAGAAATAACATCAGATTTATCATTTCCTATTACTTTTATAAGATTAGAATCTAAATGAAAAAATACAGGCTACTGATGCATAAAGAAAAAAAACCACATATAACTGCTAGTGAAATAAATCAGAGAATAATAAAATATCTGATCATTCAATGACCAGGTGTGGTCCCTTTGCAAGGAAAGCATTGGGTCTTATTACAAGTGTTAGCAGAGGCGGTACTCAGTTAGGATCTCAGGGTAGATGAATAACAGCGATGGTAGTAATGACAACAGGAATGAATTTCTATAACATTAAAAAGAAGGGTTGGGTACTATAGGAACAATGAAGTGTTAAGTAGCCCAGTGAGTACCAGACTATGGCAAAGCTTTAGAAATGACAGGAAAAGTAAGAGAAAGTGACAGTTCAGAAGTGATTCATAGCAACACAAAAATAATAAAGTGGCAGACTTCATGGAAGCTGAGATTCACAATTCTAAGATGGCCACCCGCTGTGTGTGCCTCAGCAGAAATTGTAGTTTACAGGGAAGATTTATAGTTTCTTTGGCAGAAAGTGAGTTGCTCAGGAACCAGATTTTAAAAGCTTATTAATTGTCATGAGATAATAGTATGAGTGTTTAGGGATGGCATCTGTTAGCACAAATTACTATAAGATGGTAACGCACAGAAAGCTTATATTAAGCTTAGAATTCATTAGAATAATTTTTGGAAACCAGGTGACTTTGCAAGACAATTTCCATTTTTAGCCACTAAGATAGATCATTTCCTACTCAGAACTCCTTCGAAATTATAATGTACCCCAAAGACTCACTGAATTTTATTTCAATACCCTTGCAGTTTTACCTATTCTGGGAACAAAGTCATTGAGATGAGACAAATAAAAATTAGAAGATTCTTTAGTAATTACTCTTTCTGTTAGGCCTCTCCATATATATATATATATATACGTATATAAAATCTCCATATATATATATTTCATATTGAGAAGTAAAACAGCCTTGAAAAATTATAATATATTACTAGACCAACTATTTGGAGTGACAATTAGTTGTCTATATTGACTTGGAATAATTGGATATGCAACTGAATGGAAAACTAGTGAAACATAACCTAGTCTAGAAATCAAATGATAGAGTTTTCTATTGGCTTTACCATTTGTTACCATTGGCTATACCATTTGTTATTTGTTCACTTGTTAAGTAAATACTTTGAGCCTCAGTTTCCCCTTTAGTTAAATGATAATTATTTTCCAATGGCTTCACAGTGCTACTTGATAAGACAGAAAAGATAATGTAAGATTATTTAAAAAGCACAGAGCTGAACCACACAGCATTATTACCATTAGCCACTAATGCTATACTACTTCTACTACTGTTATCACTACTATTACAACTGCTGCCACCATTACTTAACAGTAATATTATTATCTTAGGTTTTGCTTTGAGTGGTTATTTCTTAATCTGGATTTGAATATGAGCAATAAACAGATAAGCTACTCATGAGGATAGTTCAAAAATTCATGAGAAATAGAATGAAAAGGTAACTTTGGGGGTACATATTTAGCCTAGGGGCTGAGGTGCCTATATCTCACATTAGAATACCTGGGTTTGATTCTGGCGGTGACTCTTGATTCTAGCTTCCTGATAATGCAAACACTATGAGGCAGTGATGACTCAAGTTATTGGGTTCCTGCCAATCTATGTAGGAATCCTAGATTGAATTCCCAGGTCCTGGGTTTTGCCCATTCCCACCATTGTGAGCATTTGAGGAGGGAACCAGTTCTGTCTGACTCTTGAATTTAAGAAATTTAATAAAAAATGATGTTTATTTTGGCACAAAAGTTTGTGAAACTCATGAATAGTTTTTCATAATACAAATTTTCCATGATCTTTTTGAAATATTTTCATATATATTCCTCCTACAACTGTATAATTATAAATACATTTTTGATGTAAACCATGTTCAATACTTTCACATCTTCTGTGCAAATAAGTTTGCAGGTTAGATTATAAACATTGTGCCGTCTAGTGAGAAGGCAAAACACCCTTAAAACATTGTCATTAATAAATAGACTGTGAATGCTTATTACACAGTATATTGAATATACTGAGAATTATGAATTCTCAGCTTTCCTTTTTGTTAAACTTCATGTGAGCAGTTCTCTTCTATCTAAATTCACCATTACAGCATCACTCTTTTTATTTTTAATAGATTTTCAGTTTACCCCACATTTCCAGCTTCATGATTTCTGTTAGGAAACTGGTGCAGTTTTAGCCAGGTGGCTGCATGGCCCAGCTACCTGAGCCAGGCTCCACTCCCATCCTAATGGGATTCGCTGCTCCTGCTTCCCTGCCCGCCCTCAGGCAAACTTTTAAAAGGGCCTGTTCCTGAACACGTGCTCTCTTGGCTCTTCCCTCCTGCCCTCTCTAGGTTGTCCTCTCTGTTCTCTCCTCTCTTGGCTCCTCTCATCTCTCTTCTCTCCTCACTAGCTCCTCTCCTCTGGCTCTCTCTCTTATACTTTCTCTTTTCCTTCGCCGCCCCTTCACCCCAGTCTGTTGGGTGTTCCCCAATAAGCCCTTTCCCTTACTCCAGTGTTCGGTGTGTTTTGTGATGGCTAACATTAATATATAACAATTTCTTTCTTCTGAAGTGTGCCCATTGTTGCATAAATATAGCCACTGACTTCAGAAAAAAACTTACACGAGTTCCCTTGCAGATATCCTGAAGACAGTGACTAGCAATGATTTGAAATGGAGTTGTTGAAGAAAATGAAAGGCAAGATCTTATATGTGGGTATATAAATGGGCCAAAGACTGTCCAACACAGAAAAGGAAGTGGCTAGCGCAGGTGAAATCTTGTTTCTAACATTGGCAGAACTAAGGCTACACATTGTTGTATAGAGAGAAGTCATAGAAGGGTGATGGGTGAAGTCGTAAAACAAACTTTCACTTGAAATTATAGTTTCATGAGCATTTTCCAAGTAAATTTAAATGATCATATGGTAGTCATAGATATACCATAATTGGCTTAATAAGTTACCATTGTATATTACATTGTTTATAATGTTGTGGTATAAATAATGGGTACATGGAATGCTTTTGGGCATAAAGATCTCATTATATTTGTTCCATTTCCTTAGAATAGAGTCCCAGAGATAGAAACTAAAGAATATCGAAATTGTGATGACATATATATACAGTATTACCAGACTTCCAGACCCACCAGTTTAACTCACAAGCATGAATACTTGGCATGACCTATCTCACTGCTTCCTCCACCCACTGCACCCATAGATTCTCCTTTACTAAACCTCTGCTAACTTGATATGAAAGGGATAAAGAGGGATTATATTTCTATTTTACTGATTGTCTTGACTATGAAATATTTCTATTTCTTCTGTTGCAGTGTGCTGACTAGTATGGAAACTCTCCTACAAGCATTAATAATTTGTATGGACTTTTCACACTGAAATCATTTCAACTCATTGTCATGGTAATGTTGCTTCCAGTTTAGTTTTTGACTTAATTTAGGTGTTATTTTTCCATTTATAGAATAAAAAGTATCTTATGATATCAAACCAATGACTATTTTCTTTACTATTTATTTCTATGAATGTAATACATCACAGGTGATACTACAAGGTCCTTTAATACTTTAAGCTACTACTATGGAAATCAAGCCCCTCTAAGGTCTGCAAATGGTAGCCCTTGTCTCCCATAGTCTATCAGCCTCCTTCCCTTAGCTTAAGGTTTCCTTGCTCTGCTTTTATGATACAAATCAACCTCTTACTTAAATCAGCTCACTAAATTGCCCCTACAGGGTACCTGCACAAAAGATTCATGAGATCACTTATCTCTCCTATAGATAACATTTTAATGTTTGATCTTATCTTAGGGGATTTCATTTCCAGGACAAGTCTCTTGCAAAAAGTAAATACCCCCTACTTGTAGCCCCTAGACTGTCTGGAGCCCACTTTGCAATCACCAGAATTCCCTAAATAGCATGATAAGATTGACCAATCAAAAGGGTGCCACCAGTTCTGCAGTTCAACCAGAACCTGGGCACAGGCTGAACGCACCTCTCAGCCCCAACTTCAGTCTTTGAAAACTTTTACCCTTAGCCCCTCTGGGAGTCTGGAAATGAACAGCTGCAAGCTCCTTGCCCTGAACTTTGCAATAAATAATCTGCTTTCTTTGACCACTCTGGTGCAAATCAGGGGAACAGTTCCAGTTTGGGGGGTTCTACAAGAACTCCTTCAACCAGTTTTGGGGGTGTTCTATAACACCAATAGTATCACTACATCCTCCACTACTACTGCTACCACTATTTAATTTCAGACCACACAAAATAAAAAGTGAAAATCTGTCTCCACCTTCACTCAAACTCAAACCAGAGATAATTGCCAGAAGTTTGATGCCTATGCTTTAAAGTTTTTTTTTTTTTTTAAGATTTATTTTATTTATTTGAAAGAGTTACAGAGAGAGATAGAGACAGAGAGAGAGAGAGGTCTTCCATCTGTTGGTTCACTCCCCAGATGGCTGCAATGGCCGGAGCTGGGCCGATCTGAAGCCAAGAACCAGGAGCTTCTTCTGGGTCTCCCACGTGGGTGTAGGGGCCCAAGGACTTGGGCCATCCTCCATTGCTTTCCCAGACCATAGCAGAGAGGTGGATCAGAAGAGGAGCAGCTGGGACTAGAACTGGCGCCCATATGGGATGCTGGCGCTTCAGGCCAGGGCTTTAACTTGCTGCGCCACAGCGCAGGCCCCCTAAAGTTTTTGTTTTCTATGAATTTGCAATCTCTTTTCCCCTTACTCTTATCATCCTATTACTAACATCAGTCATTAAGCTAAGCGGATGCAACTTTCTGTTTTTAAATATCAGAAAAGTTTATTGATTTTTTAAAAATTTTATTTGACAGACAGAGTTAGACAGTGAGGGAGAGAGACAGAGAGAAAGGTCTTCCTTCCATTGGTTCATCTCCCAAATGGCCTCTACGGCTGGAGCTGTGCCAATCCGAAGCCAGGAGCCAGGTGCTTCTTCCTAGTCTCCCATGCAGGTGCAGGGCCCAAGGACCTGGACCATCCTCCACTGCCCTCTCGGGCCACAGCAGAGAGTTGGATTGGAAGAGGAACAACTGGGACTAGAACCCGGTGCCCATATGGGATGCCGGCACCGCAGGCGGGGGATTCACCAAGTGAGCCACGGCGCCGGCCCCTAAATATCAGAAAAGTTTGTTGATTTTTAAAATTTATTTTGAGAAGAGAGAGAGAGAAAGAAGAGATGGAGGTGTGAGACCTGAGCCTGGATCAAGGTGTAACTATTTTAAATTAGGCCTCCATCTTGTAACTTGGCCTGACCAGGCCCTGAACCCTGAGCCAGAAGCTCCTAAAAGTAAATAAATGAGCTCCCCTTGCAATAAACTCCCCTGGCAACAGCCGATTAGCAGATAACAGAGAAATACTCAGATAAGGTCATTAATAGCTTCCTGAGACCCTGCAGTTCGGCACGTACACCCCAGCAGTCGGACCCTAGGCTTCGGCCAATCAACTCAAAAGGCATCAACCCCAAAGCCATCCAACCACCTTTAGTAGGTCCGTTCCCACCACTGGATGCACTATTCAATTCTAAGAGATGTCCTTTGAATTTCCCGCGGGATGAGATGATTTGCTAGATGGTACCATGATGTATAGAATGTCTCTGAAAACCCTATAAAAACCCTGTTAACTGAAGGGTCGGGGCTCTCAATTCAGACCCGCTGCGTCAGTGTTGATTGAGAGACCAGGCCCGGACCTGCAATAAAATTCTCATGTGCTTTACAGTGGTATCAGCTCCTTGGTGGTCTTTGGGGACAACTGAACTGGGCATAACAGAGGTAAAGACAGAGGCACACACAGAGAGCTCTCATCTACTGGTTCACTCCCAAGATTCACACAGATTGCATCCAGGAGCTGCAAAGTCTACAGCCACCCAGGGTCTATCAGCAGAAAACTGTAATAAGGAGCTGGAGCTGGGAACCAAATCCATAGATTCTCACATGTGATCCAGATGTTTTGACCAGCGATTTAATTGTTAGGACAAATGTCTGCCCCAAGAACTCAGCTTTCAAAACACATCTTAAATCTCTTTTTATTTATGTTTCCAATCCACTATTCTAGTGCAAATCATCATCATTTCTCCCCCAACAGCCCAATAAGTAGTGCTCCACTTCCATTCTATTTTCCCAACAATCCAGTACCTTCACAGTAGCAGACAAAGATAATTTAAAAAGTATCTTTCCTTGTGATTTTCCATTACAATTGAATTCAAATACACATCTGTAATCATTTTATAGGGCAAACAGGAAAATTTCAATAGTGTAAAAAACATTTTATATATTAATTTGGAAATGGTTACATGATTATACACATGTATTTGACATGTAAACAAATGTACACTGCTGCTCCTCCGCACGCGGAGGAGCCGCACCGGACCGGACGCTTGATGTTCCCCTTTTTTACAAGTCCTTTCTATAGTAAAGTAAGAATAAGTAAACAGCGAACTCCCAAAGCAAGAATGAGTAGAGAGAAATGAGAAAGAACGAAGTAACGAACTTCCCCGTGAACTCTCCAACGCACTCTCCAACCAACCCACACCACCATGCCATCTCTCTCCTCCTATATAGTCCTCTCCACCAATCCGTGCTCTGCTACCCACACGCTGAGCACGCTGCTCTCCTCCAATCAGGAGCAGCTCCTGCAGCTTGTCAAGTTGGTGAGAGGCAGCTGGGTAGAAGCTGTTTGCTCCTCTCCCTGCGCCATATTGTGGGAGAGCAGATGTATAGAATAAGTCTTAATTCCAGTAACAGTATAGTCCGAGTTGCTCCCCACAGTACACATAGATAAAAATCCCTTAAGTTTTGTGAAGTTTATCACAGATACATAAAGATTATTTTTTTTAACTTTTATTTAATGAATATAAATTTCCAAAGTACGGCTTATGGATTACAATGGCTTCCCCCCCCATAACGTCCCTCCCACCCCCATCCCTCCCCTTTCCCACTCCCTCTCCCCTTCCATTCACATCAAGATTCATTTTCGATTCTCTTTATATACAGAAGATCAGTTTAGCATACATTAAGTAAAGATTTCAACAGTTTGCTCCCACACAAACATAAAGTGAAAAATAATAGATGATTTTTTAAATGATGATGAAATCAGATCAGACCTATTGTCATGTTTAATCCCAGTGAGAGTCAAGTTGGGAATTGCTAATTTCTTCTTTTTTTTTTTTTTTTTTACAGAAGATCAGTTTAGTATACATTAAGTAAAGATTTCAACAGTTTGCACCCCCATAGAAACACAAAGTGAAATATACTGTTTGAGTACTCATTATAGCATTAAGTCTCAATGTACAGCACATTAAGGAGAGAGATCCTACATGAGGAATAAGTGCACAGTGACTCCTGTTGTTGACTTTACAAATTGACACTCCTGTTTATGGCATCAGTAATCTCCCTATGCACCATTCATAAAGATTATTCTTAATTATTCATATATATTAAATTTGACAAATCATAATATTATATACATAATGTATGTGATATCATACATATTGTTCCTTAAGTAATCAAACATTCATACACATTTCAAACTGTCATAATAAATATCAGATTGTGCTTCTAAAGAGGTAACAATTTGGGACTGGTGCCATGTAGAGGGTAAAGCCGCTGCCTGCGGTGCCGGCATCCCATATGGGTGCCTGTTGGAGTCCTGGCTACTCCACTTACGATCCAGCTCTCTGCTATGGCCTAGGAAAGCAGTAGAAGATGGCCCAAGTCCTTGGGCCCCTGCACCCACGGAGGAGACTCGGAAGAAGCTCCTGGCTTCTTCGGATCCACCTAGCTCAGGCCATTGCAGCCATTTGAGGAGTGAACCAGTGGATGGGAGACTTCTCTCTCTCTCTCTCTCTCTCGATGCCTCTCTGTAACTCTGACTTTCAGATACATAAATAAATCTTTTTTAAAAAAGTAACAATTTATATTTCCACCAGCAGTGTATAAAGGCTCTCTTTTCCACCGATATGAAATGTGGAAGAATATGCCCTTAATGTCTAAATTTGTGTCTTTGATTTTTAGTGAATTTGAACTAACATTTTTAATCCATTTGGGACTTCAATATATGTTATATGTTAAATTTCTTGTTTCCTCTTCTAATCCTGGCACCATTTATTGAATAATCTTTTCTTTCCTGTTTGATTTGTTATGCCATTAATCTTTATCATATTTTGTGATGTCAATGGCCTTGATAATACAATAAATTCTTGTATAAAGTAGGATCCGCTTCTGAGATATCTATTCTCATCTATTCATTTGTCTCATTATTATTGCACCAGTGCTGCACTGATTAAATTAATATAACTTTAAAAAGTCATCCTCATTAATCTTTTTCAAATGTAAAAAGGATCCTGATACTTTAAATGATGTCTGAAATGGTTTTGTTAACTTAAAAAATACCCACAGAGATTCTGATTTGCAATTCATCTTAGGTTGGTTTCTGCAGGGCAACAGATGCTGAGACGGAGATTTGCATGCAGGAAGTTTATTTGGGAATGCTCCTGGGAATACACTTGTAAGAGAGTGGGGATGCAAAAGGAGAAACTGAACTGTGATGAAGTCGCAAAAGAGGATTCAGCAAGTATTGTTCTGAATTGACCAGAATTAAAACAAAGAAGCTACATCTACCACTTAATGGACAGAAGCTGCCTTCAAGAACAAGGCCAAGGACAGTTCCGGGAGAAGGACCAGCTAACAACTGTCTGCAACTAATGCTCTAAGCCTTTGGTAATGATCACCTGGATGTTATATGGGCATATACTTTATAGGATGCCACATTAATACACCATTACACAATTTTTATAACCCTGCTTCCATTAGCAGGAAAATTAGCTTTTCCTTTTATTCAATTATTCTATATCATAAATAACTTAGGCCAAAAATACAAAAGAGAACAACATGAAAAAATTGAGTAACTTTCTGTAGAATGAGTGGTAATAATGAAAAAAATGACTCAGCAGACTGTAATAATGAGCTCAAATCAACAAGAGGACTTCACAAGAATAAATGGTAATCTTTTGCTCAATATTAACTGAAAGCATAATGTGGTCCTTAGAAATACAACTACTCCATTCCTTTGTTTTACTGGGTTTCTCCAAACCGTTTCATCCTCCTTGAGGTACAAGTAAACTTGCAGAGAATCCCCTCCCCATTCTCCTCACTCACACTCTCTGCACTTTTCGACATAGCTGACCAGCATTTGAATGGTCAAATATCTCCTGAGCATTTCTTTCCTCTCAATATACACATTATCTTCCTCACTCAAACCGGCTTCTCCCTTATGTCCTCCTGGAGCTATCTACAATTCTTCTCTCTCGGAGTCCATTTGTAGTCTACGGACAGAACTTGCCATGTGTACTGTGAAATGTGCTTGAGATTGTCTCTCAATACCACAAGCAATATTATTTCTTGCATGGACCGATGATACAAACTCCTGCGTAAACTCCTAACTCATTCCGATCTCTAACTACTGAGGTCACCAACACCAACACCACCATGCTTGTGAAATGCTTCGATGACTGCTGCTCACAGAACGCTAAACCTAAGTGCATTAAGATGGAATTCAAACCTTTTGGACTCTCGAACTCACCTAGAGTTTTGGTCTGTGGCCTGGTTTTATCATCCTTCCTGCATTCTCATACTTCTTGTTTATACTACTTCCCTGTTTCTTTTCTCGGTTACAAATCTAATTCTCCCTCTGTTCCTCCCCAGGCACTGTATTCATCTGCAAGTCCCAGCTTAAATGCTACCTCTTATGAAATATTCTTGCATCCCCACAGCAGAAATTATCATGCATCCTTTTCCTCCTCCTAGTGCTTTATGTATGCCACTCTTACAAAATGGATACTGCTTGTATAGATCTATTTGTGTATGTACTTCCCTTACAAAGTTGAGTTTTGGAAAGCAGAAGCTATGTATTTTATTCATCTTTGTATTCTCTACAAAGCTTAGCCTACCGCACTCTTTATTGTCCATATATATATATACACACACACACATATATATATATGGTTGTGGAATACAATTCTAATGTTAAAGACAAAGATATAGTTGTTTCATTTATTTGGTCCTCATGGAAAACACATCTAGAGTTGTGATACCCAATATGGTAACCATTAAAAACATGTGGCTGTTTAAACTTAACTAAAATTAAATGAAATGTAAGATTCAGTTCCTCGGTTGCACCAAGCACATTTCAAATTCTCTATAGCCACCTATAGCTAATAACTACAATAACAGACAATGCAGTAATGGAATATTTCCACCAAAAATTTTTAAAAAGATATAATATGTAGATACTATTATCTCTAGAAAATAGAAATACTAAATGGCATAAATGTGGAACACACTCAAATCACACAAGTTTTCTGACACCCCCCCAACATATTGGTAATTCCAAATTTTCTTACATCATTTTATATTTTATCTTTCACTCACTATTTTAATCTTTATCCAAAATCTTTTTAAAGATTTATTTATTTTAGAGATTTATTTATTTGATACACACACACACAGAGAGAGAGAGAGAGAGAGAGAGAGAGAGAGGGAGGGAGGGAGAGGGGGAAGGGAGAGGGAGGGAGAGACAGAGAGAGAGATCTTTTACCTGCTGTTTCATTCCCTAGAACTGGGTGAGGCTAAAGCCAGGAGCTAGGAACTCCATCCAGGTCTCCCACATGGGTGGCAGATACTCAAGCACTTGAGACATCATCTGCTGCTTTCCAGGCACATTAACAGGGAGTTGGATTGGAAGCAGAGTAGCTAAGATGTGAACTGGTACTCCAACATAGGATGTATGTGTCTGAAGTAGCAGCTTGACCTGTTGTATCACAATGCGTGCCCCATCCTAAATCTTTATAAATAAAAGCTGAATATTTAAAATTCTTACATGACTCAAAATAGTTTTATAATAGCCTCAGATTTGACCAGGGTTTTATGATTTATTTCTTATTAATGGCAATTTTGTTTCCAGGAATATCTATCATTAACACTCTTGTTTTCCTCCTGATAACTTCAAAATTACATTTTTCCATCATCCCTATGGCTATATTCTTGTTTTTAAAGATTTATTTATTATTTATTAGAAAGGCAGAGTTACAGAGAGGTAGAGGCAGAGGCAGAGACAGAGACAGAGGTCTTCCATCCGCTGGTTCACTCCCCAAAAGGCTGCAACAGCCGGGGCTGGGCCAATGGAAGCCAGGAGCCAGGAGCTTCTTCTGGGTCTCCCATGTGGTTACAGGGGCCCAAGGCCTTGGGCCATCTTCTGTTGCTTTTTCAGCCATAGCAGAGTGCTGGATCAGAAGTGGAGCAGCCAGAACTCACACCAGCACCCACGTGGGATGCCGGTACTGCAGGTGGAAGCTTAACCTTCTACACCACAGCACTGGCCCCTTTATCTCCATTTTACAGATTTGAAAACTAGGGTAAAGAAGTTAACAATTCAAAATCACATAGCTATAAAGTAGTGAAGTCAACCTTGCCACCCAAGCATACACTTAATCACTGTGCCCTTGAAATAAAATGTTTCTAAAGTTGAAATTTTTAGAAGATTGGCAATAAAGCACAAAGGAAATATACTAAGACATTTCTTCATTCCCTCCAAACAAACTTTTACTTTCTCAACTTCCATGTTTAAGTATTGGCCAACTTTAAACATCTCATATATATATATATATATATACACACTGCATATATATGTGTGTGTATATATATATGTTATATAGTAATATGGTATATTACACACACATGCATGCACACACTTCAAAGGTAAATGTTGTGTTAGGTATTCTTGAGCAAGTTCTCTTCCCAAACACTAAAATCATTGAAGCTAAACACTGCAGCTTATAAATTTTCTAAAGGGCTGTCTTGACCTTTCTTTAAAGGAAGTTCAAATTAGGAAATAAAGGCAAATTAGAGGGGAAAAAACTAGCCAGAATATCAGCGATAGAATTTCCAGTAGTTGTAAGGACAAACGAAACAAAACAAAACAGTACAAAGAGTAAAAGGTTTTAAATTCAAAGTACTAAAAGAGAAAAGCAGTGTAAGTCATATAAATATTCTTCTATAAGGAGAAAAAGGTAGAAATTTGGGGAAATGTATGCCAGTATATATAATCATAAATTTAGAATTTATTTTTATAAATCACTGAAAAAGAAAACTTAAGTGTCTATAATAAGATATAAATATATTTGGGAAGAAAAATGGAACCATTACTATGGAGCCTCACAAAAGGAAGGAAAAGGGGGACAGATATTTGGCCTAGCTGCTAAGATGCCTACATTCCAAATCAGAGTACTTGATTTCAATGCCCAACTCTGGCTCCTGACTCCAACTTCCCACTGGTGCAGGGCCCAGAAGCCAGCAGAGAAGGCTCAAGTTCTTGCTACCCATGGGGGAGACCTGCATTGAATTTGCACTCCCAGTTTTGCACCCCACCTCCTGTAGTGGTTAATGGTGTTTAGGGAGTGAATTGATGTATGGGAGCTCTCTCCATATCTATCTATCTCTGCCTCTCAAGTAAATAAAAAAAAAAAAGACAAAAAGAGAAAAAGTTGAAGGATAAGGGAAAATACATCAATGCAATAACAACCAAAATAAGCAAGAAAGAAAAATATTGAGAGTGCAATAGTAACAGAGAAATTCCTATGATTTTTAATGACTAATAGCTTTAGGTACACAGCATGTGAGAGAAAGGAATCGTTGAGTCATTCGCACAGCTGGCTGCTGAATTCAAGACAGCAGTGTTTCTTTATTATGACAATTGACTGGCCAGATAAATTATGATTCAGTAAGTTACAGGTGTGGGAAATGAAGTGGAAACGTACAAGGGACTCAGCAAACTGTAAAACTGCTTCGGCTTTATCAGTGGACTCACGCCGCGTCCATCTAGTTGATGAACATCCTTATCAGCCAGCAAATATAAATGACTTATGGGAATAATATTTCAAGACATAATGACACAGCTATATCTAGTATTCTTCTAAGATCTGGGTTATTAAATATTAAATATCAAAGCTGTAAATTATAGTAGCAGCTTTATATAACTAAATTAAATTCAAACAAAACCTAATTTCCTTAATCATTGGCTGTAATCCTCCAGGAACATATGCTATTAACTCAACTACAAATGGCACAGAAATTGTATGACTGCAGTTAAGTTATTTGATATCAAATTCTAATCCAGGGCAGACTTCTTTGTAAATCTCCTACAGGGATTTTAATACTTCAGCAGTCATATTGGCTTTTTACAGAGTAACTAATCTTTTCACACTCTGATTTTCACTCCTTTATCCAATTTCTTTTTACATTCTTCTTTTTTTCCCTCAGAACAAATTCTAGGTCAAGTTTTTAAAACAAGCTTCCCGTGTAATTTTATTTTTATTTTTATCCACAGTTATCACCAGAGTTATTACAACCTGAGGTTTTGCACAGAGAACTAATTAAACTTAACTGGAAGTATTTATAGATCTAATTAACTGTTTATGGCCATGCATGTCAGTGCAAACCCAAAATAGTAAAAAACTGATCAGTATAATTTGGCTCATTGTCCCCAAAGCCAAATGTTTATCATAGAGCTTGTTCAATGATGAAGTGCATTGTGGTTGTCATAATTATGAGCAAACGGCTAAGGAGAATTACTTTTATGCTCTTCTTGAGCAAATATTAACCATTTTTTGAATAGTTCATTATGAACACGCACTAAAAATAATATATGATTAAGAAACTAAAATTGCTTGAAAGTAAAATCGTTTGAAAGGGAAGGAATATCAGCTCATATTCTGAGGGTGTAACAAGAGCAAGACACAAGGATGCTGGAGAAAATGGATAACTGGGAAGCTTGAGCTTCTGCTCATAACTGAAGTACACAGTGGGGGAAGGAATGAGAGCTAAGGTGATTAGTCTTGACAGACTTTTGAGGGGAAATAGTTCAGGTTTTAATGTTTGAATATCAAACTTCTTGAGTATGAGTCTGGAGTAGTCTAGGACTGCCTTGACCCCCAAAATATTCCTATTCTACTATTCAAGATGGTAGCCTGAATGGGCAGAGGAGATGGCTGACTTCCTGGTGTGCTAAAATACCTCTTTTGTATCTGTACATTGAAGACTCTTGAATGTTATTTTCTCCAACAAAGACATTATGGTCTTTCCAGACTCATTTCTGCTTGCCTTTGTGTATCTTGACTTGGCAGACAGATCAACATATACTTGGTTCTTGTCACATTCAGGGTCTCAGCATGGGATAGCTGGCACAATCGAAATGGTTGACTGAAAGGTTAATCAGGTGCAGTTTACCATGGTGTGGGCAGAAACGAAGGAGTTAATACGGGGGGGAGGGCAGCTAAAATGCACTGGGAGTAACAATATTGGGAATGTGTGACCTACTTTAATCCTGAAAGTACAAGAGGAAGGAGTCCAGAGGAAGCTTGGAACCATGGAACAAGGTCCATCTAACTGAAGCAGTAATTTCGCAGTACAGACACTGGCAGAACTGGAATGAGACAGGACTGGAGCAAAAGGAATCAATTATTCTACGTATCTCATCTCCAGCTTCCTGCTACTACTTCACATTGCCTTAACCTTAACCCAACAACGTCACATATGAAGGACAATCCTGGTCATGAAGCACAGCAGAGAAAGGCAGCAAATAGATCGTGTGTGTGTGTGTGTGTGTGTGTGTGTGTATGTGGTCATGATGGTGCTGCTGGTAGAGGGGAGATAACATGTAATAATCTATCATCATTCCTCCAAACAGCACACATACCATTATTTCCTCACCTTTCTGTATGAGTTCAAAAATGCAACATTATACACATAAATTTTTTTGTTATTTTGTTTTCATTTCACACATTCAAATAATTATTAGCCTCTATTGGTTCTTTCTTTCTGGGTTGCTACAGTCCTCCCCACTAACCACAATTCCTAGGAATTCCTTCTTTTTTTTCACACCTGCACCGCTTCAACCAACCTTCCCATCTTTATTTGGGAGAGACTTTTTAACTTAGTGATGACAAGGAGTTTTCTCAGCGTAAACAGCTGTCAATAAAGCAATACTTCACTTCATAATTTTATTTTATACTCACCTCCTGGGAACAGGCCACAGTAATAAGTAATAACTGTTTGTTCACAATTCTAAGCCCTGTAGATCTATCTGTACCAAAAAAGTCCTTACTCTATTGGAATTTACATTCTTGTAGGAGGCACTAAATAAATAACTATGTAATGTACCAAATATCGGAAATTATATTATGAGGAAAAATAAGTCAGCTAAAGAGTGATAGAACTGCTATTTCAGTCAAGGGAGCACTTGCTAACAAAGTGTTCGAGGAGAGCCCTGACTGAAGTGACAGAGAGTCAGAAGCCAAGTGCTTCAAGCAGAGGAAGAGGAAGTGCTAAGGCCCTGATGCAGGACTGTGCTTGGATTTTTTGAGGAAGTGGAGGAGGGGGCAAAAGGGAAAATGATTTCTCTTCAAAACCCATTTGTCAGCATGTCTCCTGTCATTTGTCTCCGGTTTTAACCTCATCCGTCATTGATCTACATGCCTCCCACGGATGGAATTTAGTTCTTTGAGGTTGAAGGATCCCATAGAAATCAGGGACATAGCTAGGCATACCACTCTGAGAAGTGCAAGATGGGAGTCGGGAGCTTAGGGAAGAATTAGCAGTCCCTGTCTCTTTGGAGGCAGGGGACTGCGTGGGAACTGGGAGTATGTATGGGAGGCAGGGGAGTGAAGGGGTGTGTGGACATCTTCCAGGTGGCATGTTCCTCCTCCATTCTAGGATTTATATGGTCAGTCATACCAAGAGTTCAACTTACTGTAAAACAGTTTTAGCTAAGTCCTTGCAGTTTATTTTCATTTGGAACTACACCTTCAACTCTTAGTAGTTTCAGAGAATGGTAAAAAATATCTTGAATGCCTCAGCCTCAGAATTGGGATGGATCTCTTATAAAAAATACCACTGCGTGGGAGACCAGGAGAAGCTCCTGGCTACAGATCAGCGCAGTGTGCCGGCCGCAGTGGTCATTGGGGGGTGAACCAACGGAAAAGGAAGACCTTTCTCTCTGTCTCTCTCTCTGTCCACTCTGCCTGTCAAAAACAAAACAAAACAAAACAAAACAAAACAAAACAAAAAAAAAACTGCTGATTAGCCCACCCCCTACCATTTCCTTTCACCATTAACACTATTTTGACAATACAACTTTGGGAATTTGTTTTTGTTATTGTAGGAAGGGCACCAACTAGATAGAAGGCAGTAACAGCAGAAGTGACAGGTCCATAGAAAAAAAAAATAAAAATGTCAGCATTGGTGTAATTCTTGGATTTGGGTCTTGTTTTAAAATCCATTTTTTTCCTACATTGGGGGATTTGAAAGTATGAAGCAGTAAGAACTGCAGTGAATTTCATGCTCAATACAAAACATTATGCGCTGAATAGTTCTATACCAGAGGCTTCAAAGAAAATAAAGAGTATGCATACAGAGAGAGCGAGCTCATTTTTAAAGGCATAACGCTTACTTGTTCCATTAGGTAATTTGAACAGTCCAAACAGCTTTGGCCATTGCTGTGAGGTCTCCACAACTTTTTGAAGACAGTCCTGTTTAAGCCACAAATGCTATTCAGTAAAAAGAAAGGATTCTGTGGTCATGTTTCTGCATTATCAACATTTGATTCAGAAAAGATGAGGAGGCCCCCTTATGTTCCCCAAGGAAAGTCTGTACCAATCTACTAAGTGAATCTAACATGGTACCTTTTGGAGATTTCAGAAATTGTTTCACAGAAAAATTTATAGATTTTATGTACAGCTTCATAGGTCATCTCTAAAGTCTATGAATGTGGTATGGTAAAAAATGGAAACATCTTACTGTTGCTACAGACCACTCTTTGTCTGGCTTTTCTTTAGGGCTTACAGAATAAAGGTGTTACATTAACAACGAAAATATTTGCAGAATTCTGTTTTTATAAAAAAAATGGAAAAATGTTACCCAAAGAATGAAAAATACCTCTTTACAAACGTATGGGTCTTGCAACAAATTAGTGTTCTAAAAGTGCCTGGTTTGAGTTCTGGATCCTCTGCTTCTGATCCAGTTTCCTGGTAATTCACATTCTGGGAGGTAGGGGATGATGGCTTAAGTATCCGGGCCCTTGCCCAGTTGTTGCAGGCATTTGGGAAGTGAAACAACCAGCCAGAGGAAATCTGTCTCTCTCTCTAGTTTCAAACAAAATGGAAAAAAAAAAAGTCTTCTACAACCCAGCTGGTCAACATGATAAGGTACGCAGGCCATGGCATCTGCTACTCCTGCTCAAAGTCAAAGTTGATAAATGAGAAAGGGAACACCTTTCCCAGCTGAGGAAGTGCATCTTCCAGATAACGCTTCAAGGGTAGCTGTGATTTCTGCTAGAATCTCCAAATAAGCTTTTAAAACTCAATTTCGTAGAACTTTAAAGATTCAAGGTAAGCAATACTCTACCTCCTCCTAGAATTTAAGTCCCTCACTCGAATACTACTGTAGGGTTAAGGACCACATATACCTTTCCCCATCATATCTCCCAGGCACACCATCAAATGGGAAGCACTCAGTAAAAATTGATGGGTTATCTATTCTCTTTCCCAGCCATTTCTGTGTCTGGTTATTTCACCACGCTGCTCTTGAAGTATTGTGGTGAAACCTCCCCTTAAGACAGAGAGAGCTTTATAAAATGTAGCCCACAAAATAGCATGAAAATATGTGTTTTGATATATTTTACAAAAATAAGTTACTGTAGGCCTCTGCCCAGCCTAAACTTTAACAGAAAGGGTTAACATATGTAGATAATTATTGGACTGATATATGCTAATTACATTTTTCCTATGTTATAGAGAGATACCTCAGGTAGGTCCTGTCATCCTGTCACTGTATGAATGAACTGGCTGCCATAACAACAAGTTTCCGCAGATCGGGTGGCCTAAACAACAGGCATTTCTTTTCTCCCAGTTCTGTAGGTTGAACATCCCAAGAGCATGGGGCTGGCAGGATTTGTTTTCTAGTAAGGCTTACTGTGGGCTGCCTCTTCCCTGTATCATCACAGGACCTTTCCACCGTGGGAAAGGGGAAGGAGGGAAAAGTGAAGGTATCATGTGGCAGAAATGTGACCGAGTCATCATTCTCACTTGGAGATCACATATGGTGAAAGGCGATGAGTACAGTGCTGAGTTAACAAGAGGGGGATTTATGAAGGTTAATTGTATGTCAACTTGACTACACCACAGAATGTCTAGGTACTCGGTCAAACATTACTCTGGGTGTTTCTGTGGGGGTGTTTTTGGTTGAGATGAACATCTGAACATGTTTTTTGAGCAAAGCGACCTGATCTCCTAATGTTGTGGGCCTCATCCAATCAGTTGAAGACCCGAATAGAACAAAGAGCTGACCTCCCCCAGGTAGGAGAGACTTTCCTTCCTGAAGCCTTTGAACGGAAACATCTGGTTCTTTTGCCTGGCAGCCTTTGCACTGAAGCATGGGTTCTTCTTGGTTGTACAGCAGCCTTGCAGCCTTCAGATTCAAAGTGGGATATAGGTCTGAAGGTTTTGCAAAATTCTGTTGATTCTGTTCCTCTTAAAAACTCTGACTAATACCAACGTGCATTTTGGAGGCTATTTCCCACTTACTATCATTTAATGTGTGTGCTGTTAATTTTTCCTATTTAATCATGTTTGTATTTTACTGTTGCAAAATTTAGGAATCAGAAAATCTTAGCCATAGTTCATACAGTTTTCTGACTACAAACTTGAATGATTATAAAATATTTGAGTGACTATAAAGCAGCATGACCCAGTGTGAATCACTTACATATGTGAAATCTAGTTTGTCATTTATAAAGTTTAGATAAAAATATTCCCTTTCTGTCTTCCTGGAATTCATTTAGGTTCTCATGAGATGGCACATGTAAAAGTTCCTGTAAAGTTACAAAGTACCATCATGTGGCTGAGTTCTGCTGCAATTTGGATATGCTTAAATTGTCCCCTCGCTTCCCCAAAGGCTTATGTGTTACAGGCTTTGATTCCAGGGTGGTACTACTGGGAGGTGGTGGAAGTTTTTAAGAGTCAGGGCATAGGGCCAGTGCCATGGCTCAATAGGCTAATCCTCCGCCTGTGGCGCTGGCACACCGGGTTGTAGTCCCGGTCGGGGCGCCAGATTCTGTCCCGGTTGCCCCTCTTCCAGGCCAGCTCTCTGCTGTGGCCCGGGAGGGGAGTGGAGGATGGCCCAAGTGCTTGGGCCCTGCACCCGCATGAGAGACCAGGAGAAGCACCCGGCTCCTGGCTTTGGATCAGCGCGGTGCGCCGGTTGCAGCACGCAGGCCGTGGCGGCCATTGGAGGGTGAACCAACGGCAAAAGGAAGACCTTTCTCTCTGTCTCTCTCTCTCTCACTGTCCACTCTGCCTGTCAAAAAAAAAAAAAAAAAAAAAAAAAAAGAGTCAGGGCATAGTTTGAGGGTCATAGGCAATTGGGGATTGCTTTTGGGAGGTAGTTCTATATGACCCATTTGCAAGAGGGTTGTTATAAAAGGAGAAAGCCTGGTCAACCCAGCACCCTACTTTTTAAGCTTAAGATGTCATCCCCTGCATGCCCATTGTTACCATTTTCCTCTTACTATGAGGCCTTTCTCAGAGCTGAGTCAAAGCTGCTGCTTTGTGCAGGAATCTCCAAAACTGTGAGCTAAATAAACCTATTCTATTTATAATTTTTGCTGCTTGAGGTATTTCATTGTAGTAGCACAAAGATGACTAATTCAAGATTATTACTATTACTGAATAATATACACACTTATTTTCTACTGTGGGTTTATCTTGAGTTAAGAATTCTCAAGCCAGAAGAAACAGAGCTCTCTTTTAAAAGAATTTTTATTTATTTGAGAGGTAGAGTCACAGACAGAGAAAGGAAGAGACAGAGAGAAAGGTCTTTCAAGCACTGGTTCCCACCCCAGATGGCCACAAAGGCCAGAGCTGGGCTGATTCAAAGCCAGGACCTAGGAGCTTCTTCCAGCCTCCCACCCAGGTGCAGGAGCCCAAGAACTTGGGCCATTTTCTACTGCTTTCCTAGGCCATACCAGAGAGCTGGATTGGAAGAAGAGCCGCTGGGACATGAACTGGTGCCTGTATAGGATGCGGGTGCCAGGTGGAGGTTTTCCCTACTATGCCACAGTGCTGGTCCCAGAAACAGATCTTTTGAGGACAAATGTCTCTAGTTAAATCAGGAATGATAACCAGTAAGACACGTGCTGCTACTCTCCCTTCCTATTGCCTTGGCAGATATCTGAAATCCACCAAGGGAGCACTTTCCCACTGAGCAAGTGAGGGAAATGTTCAAGAGGTGGCCAGTGCCTGTGCAATTTGATACATTGTGGCTATCATTAAATTAGTTACTGATTATTCTCTGGTCCAGATTGTTCTATCAGAACAATGTCTAGACTACTGTTAGTTTACATAATGTAACATGGATGTGTAGATGAGGTAGAGAACATATGTCCAATATTCATTATTTCAGTTAGCCATGGGAATTGTAGCTCCTTCCTGAATAGCTTCATTACAACATTTCTAGTATGTCCTTCTGATTTTAACCATTTGTGGTCAGAAATACAGGCATTTCTGCCCTTCTCTGCAAACTTTCATGAGCACTTGTTCGCAGGAGTTGCCTTTTAAGAAAACAATCATTTGAAAGGGAACTAGAAATCAGACAGATCATATGCCAAGAGAAGAAAATAGGCCACATTGCCTACCTTTCTCATCACCCCTTTCTCACCTTCCAACACCAAGAGGCTAGTCCTTCTGGGAATATTTCTCAACTCATGTTCAAATTACACAGAAGAACCCAGAGTTCTCAGAGTAAAGTGTGCAGAAGGTTTTATGTTTCCTTTTGTCACTGAGTCATAAAAAAAGAAACAAAACAAAACACATTTAGCTCAATCGAAATCTAACCAATCACATAGCTTTATTAAACATAGCTTCAACAGAAAGAAAATATGGAGTCCTTGCCCAGGAAGGATGGATGCCAAGAACACAGTAATTTTCTGGCTTTGTGTTTGAGATCTATAAATTTTATTCTTTGTGCAAGTCACTATGTTCCTGAATAGCTGTTGATATTAAACTTTGAGGGAAACTTACAAATGGATAGTGAAATCCATTAGGGATTACCAGATGTTAACTAGCCACACTCCATGAGGCCCTACTCACATCTGTTTTTGACCTCCGGCCTGCATAAAGTACTTTCTTTTCTCTTCTATTATGATATCTCTTTATTTTTTGCGGCCAAGTGTATATTGGATGCGAAATTTGTTCAGACCAAAACTTGGCACGTGAACTCTTGATTTGGCTGCAGTTGGGTTACCACCAATTTGCAAAATAAAGTATGAATAATAATCTAAGCTGTAAGAATGCAATGTAAAATAAATCTTTACTTTACCATCTTATCAGGGAATATAAATCAATCTGGCATGTAAGTCAACCTTGATTTCAGTGTAAAAGTTCCAGATGTAGTTATGATTCTATTTTATAAATATAGCCAACATGTTAGGCATATTGAGAACTAAAGATGCCATGGTCTCATAAAAGTCCCTTGCCTCATAAACACAATCCAAGCTGAGGCCCTAGCACTCTGCTGAGTGCACTTGACAACTTTGCCTCTGTATAGGTTCCCCTTGTAGCTTGCTCTTGTCCTTTACTTCATTCAACTCCTTTCCCTTCTCCTTATTTTGGTCAATACATGCCTCCTCTCTACCTACAGATAACTGATTAGCTCTTTGGGGTGCAATTAAGACCAAAAGGGGGACTGTTTCTATAACATATATATGCTCTGATGATCTGAATTGTTGACACTACCTTTTTTTGTATCTTTCAAAGAAGGCTTAAATATTAGACTTGCTAATATTTCAAGCCTCTTGGTAGCCTTTAGTCGTACCAGGTGCTCTGTTCACATGGCAGCAGGGTGCCAATTAGCACTTTACACATGGTGCATAGGTCCTTGCACAGACTGCTAATCCTTCCTACAGTCCCAGCCACAAAGCTGAAAAACGAAAACCACTGGCTCTCATATTATGCATCTACCACTCACTCTGGTATAAGCACATTACCTTCCTTTCAGTGCCACAGTATTTGTCTTACAAATGAGAAGAGAGAAGTTTACAGAGTCTAGCATACTTGCCTGTCCTTAGTCATCCTGTTCCCAAAGCCCATGCCCTTCCTCTGAACAGCTTCTCTCTCAGGCACAGTTGAGGAGAGCTGTTCCAACTGAGGTTTACATTTTGCCACCCTTGGTCACCAAGCAGAAGACTTCCTGATCCCATCTCCTTGGTGCATTTTCATCTGTTACTGTTTTGCAATTCTACACCCCAACAACTCCAGAAGCTCAGGATGTGTTCTCATGACAGTCAATTAAGCTTCTACCCTTTTGTAACAAGTGTTATCATTTTTTTGAAGTCAATGCAGTATGATTTTAATTTCCTCTTCCTCTGTCAATATTCCAGTCACCTACTTCTATTCAGAAACTTTTCATATGAATTAGTATCCTTTTCTAACAAATTTCTCTTTAAGAGATTTTACCTCTCCTTATCCTAATAGAGACACTAAATTTCTGTCTCTATAACCTTCTAGTCTGGTGACTTCCTTCCCATCCTTGACGTATAACTGATAACAGAACAGTTGATATCAGCATTCTTGGTTCCTTTAGATGTTCAAATTCTGCTGATCCTGCCTGAGAAAACTGAACCCTGGATGCATGTTACAATTTATTTTCTTTCTACTCTCTTACTCTTGGACTGCTAAACCTACTAGAGGAAATCGCATATTCTGATATGTTGGCAATAACATTAGCCCCAAATTTTCCATTTCTTTTTATTTACCTTTGTTTGCATCTTATTCTTTTTTCTCAGAGACAAACCCAAATCTTTAACTCTTTCCTCAGATTCCCACCCAACACCTAACCCTCACTATCAGCACAAGGCCCCGTATCCTACTTCACTGTGATGACTGAGGTCATCAGGCCTGATACATGTCATTTCCTGTCTCCCTCCAGCCCTTGCCTTATCTAAGCCAACATGCTTCCTCCTCCCTGCTCCCTGCACTCTCAGAACAAGATGTCTCTTCTCCTGCCTGAAATCCCTTTTCCCTTCTCTCCATTTGACTGACTTCTCACTCACTCATCATTTAAGCCATCTCAGATGGCTACTCTTCCAAGAAGGGAGCCTAAGCATTGTCCCATAGTTGGGTTAGGTGATTCCTCTTACAGCTTTCCAAGTGTACATGTCTATCCCCATATTTAAGACCTACTGTAAAGCTGATTAGATATTTGCTTCCTATACCAGGCTGTAATATTCAAGGTGAAGGACCAAATATTGCTCACCCCTAAATTCTCAATGCTTAAAATAGACCTGCTTAATAAAACAGGCATATTATTATTTATTAACTTTATAATAATTTTTTTTCTAAAAAACCCTTACAGGTCCAGAAAAGAAAGCATCTTATTTCTACTAAAGTATGTGTGTATGTATACAGATAATCACATATTCATATTTTACAAAAAATTTTATATGTAATAAAAACTATTTTCTTTAACATCTTTAAAGCTATCAAAATTTAAGAAGATTATAACTTTGGAAAAGTCCCCTGCCTTTTCAAGACCTCAATTTGTAAGTGAGACAGTTGGACCAGGTCAGTTATGTGGTCCCTCAGAAGGGATACAATGATTTTGTAAATGATATAACAATAAAACAGACTATATTCATAAAAGATAGAAAATTGGTTCTGCCATTCTAAAACTGTTCTCAAATTATCACACAGTAGCTCTTTTATTTGAAATTTCTAAAGTCAATTTTAAGTTTATAAAATGCTTCCAAGTAAAATGAAATAATCAAATAAATTTTAGAGATTGTGTTTCACACCCTGAGGTTCTGTATCTATGGATTCAACCATCTCTGGATGGAAAATATTCAGAAAAAAATTCCAGAAAGTTCACAAAGCAAAATCTGCATTAGCCACACACGAAGCTTGATGATGAATTTACATGAATGAAGGGATGTGCAGGTTTATCTTGCTGCAGCCTTTCTTCAGCACTTGTTTGAGCATTGATTACCTTGTGTCTCCTTTGTGTTCCAAGTAGTAGTTAGGCCTAGAATGGCTTTCTCCCTGTGTCCTCCATGGCCTTCCCTCTGGGTGTACATATGCCTGGTATCTCTCAGGTACATTAACAGGGAGCTGAATGGGAAATGGAGCAGCTGGGACCTGAACCAGTGCCCACACGGGATGCCGCCACTGTAGGCAATGGCTTCACCCTCTACACCGCAGTGCCAGCCCCCACATTTTCCAAATTTTGTCTCATAACAACACCAGCGAGATTAGATTAGGGCTTTCCCTAAGTGTCTGCTATGGTTTCAATGTGTCCCCTTCAAAATTCAGGTATTACCATGTGGGTTTATTAAGAGGTGGAACCTTTGAGAAGTGATTAGGCAGGAGGCTTTCTCCTTCATGAGGGATTATAAGGTGTCCCTATAAAAGAGCTTACTAACGCTGGCGACACGGCTCAATAGGCTAGTCCTCTGCCTGCGGCCCCTGCACCCCGGGTTCTAGTCCCGGTTGGGGCGTCGGATTCTGTCCCGGTTGCTCCTCTTCCAGGCCAGCTCTCTGCTGTGGCCCAGGAAGGCAGTGGAGGATGGCCCAAGTGCTTGGGCCCTGAACCTGCATGGGAGACCAGGAGGAAGCACCTGGCTTCTGGCTTTGGATCGGCGCAGCGCGCTGGCCTGGCGGCCATTTGGGGGGTGAACCAATGGAAGGAAGAACTTTCTCTCTGACTCTCTGACTCTGCCTGTCCAAAAAAAAAAAAAAAAAAAAAAAAAAGCTTACTAAAGGAGTTCATTCTTTTTGTTCTTCTGCCTTCTGTCATTTGAGGACACAACATTCATGCCCTCTAAAGGCTACAGAACTCACTAGACAACAGAATCTGTTGGCACCTTTATAAACTACCCAGTCTCAAGTATTTTTTTGCACCACCACAAATAGACTAGAACATGGTCTCGTTTTAACTCAATCAACTCCAAATTATCTCCAAATACAGTTACATTCTAAGGTGCCAGGGGAGGGTAGAACTTTAGTATTTGAATTTGAAGTGGCCACAAATAACAAAGCTCCTAACAGGAGCCATCTGATTCCAAAGTCAAAGTCTTAATCTCTGCTATCCTGGGAGATGAGTCTCCAGTCTCCCACTATTCAGTGCAATAAACACCAGTGATTTCAGACTTGCTTATCATCACACAAAATGATTCAGTGTTTCCACTAATCAATGATCCCCCTTCACACACTAGAATAAGGCACTGAGCTCACAGTAACGGCATTTATTAGCTTTATCTTTTGCCCCACCATTTACAAGCAGCTGGCTTTACGAGAAAACTTAACTCTGATACCAGCTGTAGAATGATACATTTCAGTTTGGGTTGTTGTTTATCTTTACTTATTTATTCAACAAATATTTACAGAGAACCTGCCATATTCCAGACATTTTTCTAAGCACTTTTTGAAATATCAACCACTTCAATTCTAACAATAGGCATGCTAATATTGTTATGATTCCATATATATATGAATCTAAAACTTGAAAGAAATGAAATAATTTGTCAGCAGTCACATCACTTAAGAGCTAGAGCCAACACTTGAAGAATGCAACCTCTAAGTGCACTTTAATTTCTCTTTCTCGCTAGCTGTTGAAGTGTTTGAATATTGATAATTACTACTAATCTTAACATTTTAAAGAAGACTATTTATTATTGCTTTCTTAATAAAACTGCCTTCTTCCATCTTATATATACTCTAAAATAATTGCAGTTTCAGTTCCTATTTAATCAACTCATTTAAGCACAGTAAAGAAATATGTGAGTTTTCTGTTTAAATTTGTGAACTAGGAATTAGGACTTCACCTTTGATATGACAGAAAAGGTTTTTAAATCCCAGTGGATGAAATAAAAGCAGTGCTACCTATTATGAACACATAGATCAGGAATTCTGAAGAGTTCTAGGAAGGCAGGCTACAGATAAACCTGGATCAGTGGAGAAATCACAGCAGAAGAAAACAGCCTAAGGCATAGAGATGAGCACCATTCCTTCTATGAGAGTTCCCAAGAGGTTGACATCATAACAAGCAAGAACAGTAATGCTCAAAGTAATTTGTTCAGTAACTGTATTGAAAATAGGAAAAAATGGTTGAAGATTATCTCCACCTTTTTACTTGGAAGTCATCACTAATAATATTTGCCCTCACTTGAAAACTGGAGAGCTAGCTAGTCTTTATAGGAATGGGGATGGTGAGGATCCTGGTAATGATGCAGTCAGAATCAGAGCATCACTGTAGGTAGATATGGGGCTTTAGAGCAGCCAGAGCTGGGCATACGGTAGAGGAGAGAGGTCAAGGTCGCTCTTTCAAGGACTCAGTGAGATGAATCAAGCTCCAGCTCTCAGAGGAATCGTCCTTACTCGACTCCCTTACATGCTTCTCCTCGTTGCAGCCCATAGGGAAACTGGCCTTAAAAACATAGGAATACCCAGGAACACAGCCAGAGCTCCCATTCAATAGACAAACAGCACTTTAGAACACTTAATCCAAATATGAGTATCTCCTGTCACCAGTTCTTACTCTGTAAATATGAATAGGTATTGAAAGATCACCAGATTATAAAACTGAATGTGAAGGATGGAACTGAATAAACTGAGCAACCAACGAAGCTGTCTGTATGTCATATTCTTAAATAGATTTTAAGAGGTATTAGTTTCTACCAAATAAGAATAAACTATTATAAAAAAGATATATCAATAAGTAAGGCTTATTACAAAATAAGTTAACAAAAAAAACACCACCAATAGAACTCAACAACAAAATGAAATAATCTGAGGAGTAAGTTAGGCAAATGAAAGGTAACTTTAAGGAACTCTACAAGAACATAAATGAAAAAGACAGATATGGAAAAACAGAAGGCATTCCATAAGGGTGAAACAGAAACAATGAAGGCAAAGACATTACTAAAGAAATAACAGGAGTGTTGACACATTGGATGACACAAGACCACTGTTTTGGGTAGGGTGCATGAAGAACAAAAGTCCAATGTTTAGACAGAGTCATTATTAAGTATTTCACAATACATTAAAAATATTTTGAAATTACAAAAATACTTATATACATAGAAAAGACAATGAGATGCACCTCAGACTTTTTAGCAATACTGAAGTCAGGGCAATAATGGAAAAACTTCAAAATTCAGAGGAGAAAATTATATCTCAGCTATATAATTGTATATTTTAAATATGATTTGTCATTCTTCATGTTTAGGATTGCTATGGTTTAGATATGCTTTGAATGTGTTCCCCAAAGGTTCATGTAGTGGAAGCCTGGTGATGGTCTTCAGTTTGGTGATGGTGAGAGATAGTGAAACCTTTAAGAGGTAGGTAAGTGGTTGGATCATTGGGGTGCTGGACTTGGAAGAGACTGATGTAGTTCTCACTCCAAAACTTTGAGCCAAGTAAGCCTTTTTTCTTTATAAAGCACAGTCTCAAGTATTTTGTATATAGCAATTGAAAACAGACTTCTACATGCAGTAGTAGTGACAAGACATGGTAGGCTTAATTACAGCTAGAGAATAGAATGATATTGTTAAAGAAAATAACATGGAGCGGGTATTTGGTATAATGGTCAAGATGCCACTTGAGATGCCTGGGTTCAAGTCCCAGCTCTACTTTCAGTTCCAGCTTCCTGCTAATACATGTCCTGGGAGGCATCAGGTGATGCAGGTGATGGCTCAAGTACGTGGGTTTCTGTCACACATGTGGAAGACCCAGACTGGATTTCTGACTCCTGGTTTTGGCCTTGCCTAGCCTCAGCTGTTGCAGGCATTTGAGGGAGAGAACCATGAGCCAGTGTTTTCTCTTTGACAATAAAAATAAAAACAAAAATATGATTAATAAAATTTAGGTAGCAAAGGCGGAGTGAGGAGGCAAGAAGGTATTGAAGGAGTATTAGATTCCCAAAATTTCAAACTGAGAACTAAAGTGTTATAAGTGAGTAAATCAAGAAATGGAGACATGTAAAATATATTTTAAAGGTGTAATTGTGAGCACTAGAGAAAATAAGGGGAATAGGCTTATACTTTCCTACATAGTTTTTTCTCCATGTCATACTACACATCCTCTCCCCCACCCCACCATGCACACACACAGACACACACATTTAAATATTAGTGATGTCTGATTAGGATAAAAATGCAGCAAAGGGAAGAATGAAGGTAACAAGGAGACTCTGAGTTCTGAGTCAAACAAAACTTTGGTGGCCTCTGGATGCTATGTGACTTTGGATTACATTCCTGTTGGAAGGCCATAGGTGAGTGTGTACTGTATGCACAATGATGTAGACTGTACTAGGCAGGGGCATATGTGGCACTGTTCGTATATGATGTGTACATATCCCACGGCTGGATGGTACTGGATATATCTGTGTGCTGATATGCCCCATTCCTCACTTTCTCAAACTGTTCTGCTCAGAATTTCATGTTAAAGATGAAGAGGGATTGGGGTGAAGCTGTACAGTGAGTTAAGCTGCTTCTTGTGGTGCCTGCATCCCAGACCAGTGTGTTGATTTGAGTCCTAACACCTCTGCTTCCAATCCAACTTCCTGCTAAGGTTCCTGGGGGGTGGAGGAGGGGTAGCAGGAGATGGCTAAATATTTTGGATTCCTGCCACCCACATGGAGACCAGGATGGAGTTCTGTGCTCCTGGCTTTGACCTGGCCTGACTCTGGCTATAACAGGAATTTGGGAAGTGAACCTGTGAACACAAGGTCTCTTTCACTCTTATTTTCACTCTCCTTATTTCTCTCTCTTTCTTTCTCTCTCTCTCTCTGTCATTCTGCCTTCCAGCAGAGGAGAATGACAAATGTTTTTTCAAAAAGATGAATGAAGCAATATGAAATTGGCCTTTGTATAGCGATGGCTGACACCTGGATTTCAACTAATCAATAGCTTGTTCAGGGGCTTGCATTGTGGTGTAGCAGGTATAGACACTGCCTGTGATGCCACCATTCCATATGGGTGCCAGTTTGAGTCCTGGCTGCTCCACTTCTGATTCAGCTCCCTGCTCATGGCCTGGGAAACCAGTGGAAGATGGCCCCCAAGTCCTTGGGCCCTTGCCACACATGTAGGGGAACTGGAAGAAGCTGCTGGCTCCTGCCTTCCACCTGGCTCACCGCTGCAATTGCAGCCACCTGGGGAGTGAACCAGTGAATGAAAGTGGAGTCCACTCTTGCTCTCTCTCTCTCTCTCTCTCTCTCTCCCTTGCTCTCTGTAACTCTGACTTTCAAATAATGAAATCTTTTTAAAAAACAGCTTGTTTAAAATGCAGCCTACAGTATAGCCTGGTACCTACAGTAGAAAGAAATCAATCAGATTCCTTTTCTCAAGATTTTGAACTCAGTATGGAGAAATTAGATTGGAAGTCAACAGGGTCAGAGAAACACTGTGCAAAGATTTTCAAATTGCAACGTTGTGATCCTGTTGCCTCCAGCTGTAGTTGCCCAAATTCCCTGTCTTATTATCTCTCCTGTCTTTAATCCCAAAGGATTCCATCTCCATTTTTAGGCCACAAATTTCCTTTCAATAACTTCTTTTAGTCCAGATAGATTGAGAAAGTCTATTTCTTACAGTCAAATTCAAGTTGAAAGAGGAGCCTGATAAGTATGTTCACTTTGCCTTTGGAAGGGAAGAGAGGCATAGTGGTTGCCTCTACCTGGAAAACAGGCTACACTAGTTCCGCTTTAGTGCAACCCCTGGCTGTACCACAAAAACCGAATGTATGAGGCTGACATTGTTTTTTTCCAAGAAGAACAGACTTTTCAAAAATTGTATGAGGTTTTTCTTCTTTTTAAAAGATTATTGGACTGTTAGATTGGAGATCTCAAGATATTTGTCCAAGCTCCAGTTTTTGTAAATGAACTTAGAAGTTTAAAAGAAATAACTTCTAGATCCTCATTATATGAGTTTTGTTTTTCAGATGCATAGACCTTCTAAATATTAACAATAAACAACATGTTTGGAAGAAGTCAGATTAGTTGCCATCTTTGTTTATACCCTTCTCCTAGAAAGCCCTCTCTAGTGGCCCGAGAAGAAGACTTCCCTGACAGGAGGTACCTGGTCTGGCACCATCAGCCAAGTCTTGGTATCCTCTTCTTGAACATAAAAATTTCATAGAATATTAGTCAAGGCCATTCTGTAAATCATGATAGATCAGGACACAAATAGGACTACCCCATAATAATGTCTAAATGCAGTCCAAACATGAATATTGTACAAACCACAAAAAAAAATTCCCTGCCTAAATTAGATTTTCAAGGCACCCAATAATAAAAGTAATATCAACTCTTCTGTTAAGATTGGGGGTGGGGAGAAGATGAGACAAAGAGCACTCTAGTCCTCTAATTCACTTTCCAAATGCTTGCAACGGCTGGGCCTGGGGCTGGACCAGAGCTGAATCTGGAAGCTAGAAATTCAATCCAGGTCTTCTAGTAGATGGCATAAACATAATTACAGGAGCCATCACTGCTACCTCCCTGGGTCCACATCAAATAGCAGTTGGAGTGTCAGGAGCCAGAATCTGATATCAACCCAGATACTCTGATTTGGCATATAGACATCTTAACCACCACCTTATTTGTTAGACAAATGTCTACACCAATACCACTTCTTCATAGCACACAAGCTAGAGTAATGCCTACTTTGAGAAACACAAAAGTCATCCACTTCAAGCCCAAATCCTTTCCAATAAGTCATTTCTAACATGCTTTAACTTTCTAATGCCTTCCTTAAATGCTCTGCTGATAGCGATGGAATTTGTCTGCTTCCTTGAAAAAGTTTGAAACCTAACATGTTCAATTTAAAATGTGTTTTGTGGTGTCTAGAGGAGGTTTTAACATGTTCCCATGGTCTGCTTCTAGTCTTATCTGTCTAGGATTATCCCAGAAAAACTCTGGATAGCTTTTCTTGAGCCTGGCAATTATGTCAGGTCTACAAAACACTTACTACCTACCAGGCACTTCATATGGATTAACTCTATGGATCCCCACAAATGACGCTAGGAGTAAATAGGTTTATTACTGAGCTTACTAATGAAGAAACTGGGACATGGAAACCACAGCACTCCTGAGTGGTGGAGACAGTAATTCAAAGCAGCCAGTTGGTGGGTGCCGGAGCCCTGACCTCCACACTACGCTGCTATCTCCACTGCCTTCGTCTACAGTGCGCTGCTTGTCCACATCTCTGAACAGCGAGTTGTACTGTCAGTCTACACTGAAACTTTTTATAGTAAGAAGCCCCTGGAAATCACAGCTGGGTTTCCTCTAAGATGTTGGGGGACAATACAAACCCCCAGGAAAAATTGTTCTTGAGATTTCAGTAATGAAAATAACTCCAAGCTTCTTCTAAGCAGTTGTTGTTTTTTCACCTAATGCAGACATTGATTCTGTAATTCAGTTTTCTCATGTTGATTTTAGGAATGGTGTGACATGTGTTTAAGTTGAATAAGTCTAAATGGTACTTAGGAAAGATACTCCCTTTGTGTTTTTCAATAGTACTAATATGGTCAAGAGAACACTCTTGCTTGGTAGTAAAGAGGCCATCATTTCTTTTTTCATTTCTTTTCTTTTTCTTTCTTTCTTCTTCTTCTTTTTTTTTTTTTTTTACAGGCAGAGTTAGACAGTGAGAGAGAGACAGAGAGAAAGGTCTTCCTTCCATTGGTTCACCCCCCAAATGGCTGCAACAGCCAGCGTGCTGCGCCGATCCGAAGCCAGGAGCCAGGTGCTTCCTCCTGGTCTCCCATGGGGTGCAGGACCCAAGCACTTGGGCCATCCTCCACTGCCTTCCTGGGCCACAGCAGAGAGCTGGACTAGAAGAGGAGCAACCGGGACAGAATCCGGCGCCCCGACCTGGACTAGAACACAGGGTGCTGGCGCCACAGGCAGAGGATTAGCCTAATGAACCACAACGCCAGCCTAATTATTTTTATAATTACCATCTATTTATAACCAAGTATACTGGCTATCTGTTTAAAAGTGATACAAAGTTTCTTTTTTTGGTTGTTACACATTCTACGTGTTTTTTTTTTTTTTTTTTTTTAAGTTATTTTCATCTACTTGAAAAGCAGCATGAGGGAGCACAAGGGCAAACACACTAGAGAGGTCTTCCATCCATTGATTTACTCGGCAAATGCCTGTAATAGCCAGAATTGAGCCAAGCGGAACCAGGATCCTGGAACTCCATCAGAGTCTGTTAGATAGTGGCTAGCAGCAGCCCAGACCTGAGGCATCATCCCCCATCCTCTGCCTCCCGGACACATTTACAGGAAACTGAGTGTTACTAGGAAGAGCCAGGATTCAAACTGGCCTCAGGATGGGAGCACTCCAAGCCCTGCCTAAATTAGATGCTGTGCTACAACTCTGGTCTCTAAAGTTTCTTTTTAAAATAAATTTATTTCGGTAAAAATTCAAGTCCAGTTAAAGAAAAATGTAAAGAAAAGAGTAGCATAGGAGTTAGGGCTCCAAACAAGAACACAAAAATCACGAAGATGATTTGGAAAACTTTGACTAGGTTCCTCTTTGCCTTGGATTCTGCAAAGAGTTCGATTCTTAGGTCACTGGTTTCAAGAATGCAGTTCCAAGATCCATGAATTTCACCTTCTAATGTCATATTTGGCTTTATATTCCGCGCCTTCTCATCATCCCTTCCACCCACCTATTTTGCTACCATATATATCTTATCCAAGAAACAATGGTGGAGGTGGGGTAGGGAGATGGCATAAAGACATCTTTGTCTTTGCTTTAACAACTCTGGTTCCTAGAGGGAAAGCTACCAAGACGACTCATTAAGTGAGGTTCAAGACAGCCCCAGCCTTTCCCTAGCGGGGGGCTTAAGTAATCACGTTTCCAAAACTGCTAGGACTGCAGATTCTTGAGCTTCCCTGCGTCCCAGCTTCGAAACACCAGGACAGCGTGTTCCTGTGAAGCGTGGGAGTGAATGCCAGAGAGCGCTGTGGAGGAAAAGTAAAGAGGAGGTGGCCCAGTGGCGCTCGCTCTCGCTGTCCGGGCTTGGCAGCACCTTGACCTTCAGTCCATCCCCTCCTCCTCTTTCCTACTCCTGGGCCCGAGGGTGGGGACAGAGGCCAGGGATGGAGACTGTCCCCTGGCATGGGGAGGGAGATGGGCAGAGCCAGAGAATAACGCCCAGGAGCCGGGGCAGCTCGGTTTCAGACTCTCCGGAAAACCCAGCAGTCTAGAAAAGCTGGGGTTGGAGTCTCCCCTCTTTGAAGAGTTCTCAGGAAGTTTGGGGGAGGGGCGAGCCGCGCTCTCCTGTTCCACCAGGCAGAGCGTGCCGGCGGCTGTGGGGGGACCACAGAAGCCGCAGGTCTCAGTGCTGTCACGTCCGTGCCCTCAGGCGGGCTCCGCGTGTCTCCGGAGGGATCCGTGGGCAGTGCTCACAGGCCGATATGGAGGGGCTGGTTCTCCTCAATGCCCTGGGCACCCGGCTGCTGTTCGTGCTGCACTCCCTGGTCGGGGTCTGGCGAGTGACCGAGGTGAAAAAGGAGCCGCGATTCTGGCTGCTTGCGCTGCTCAACCTCTTGCTGCTTCTGGAGACTGTGCTCACCCTCAAGTTCAAGCGCGGCCGAGGCTACAAATGGTGAGAGTGCCCCGGGAAAGGGAAAGCGCATGGGGGCTCTGGGTATTGTCCCCCGCGGCACTGGCGAGCAGCTTTAGAGCCCATCACCCCACAGCCCGCTGATTCTTTATTGGAATTCGGGTCCCCTTTGTCCTCGCCAGGAGCTTGGAAGGCGCGCGAGATGCCTCCGCTCTTCTAGGGCACGCCAGGGCACCTTTGGGTCCCAGGGCAACCTGGAGTAGGTTGGAGCCAAGAGCGCAGCCAAGAGTCACCCTGTCCCAGGTTTGGAAACTTGGAAGGTGAGATCAAACGAAGGAAGCGCTTGTCTGTTTTGTAGAGAGTGCTCCCCCAAACAGGGTGGTCCTGGGGACAAAGAGGTTGCCCTGTGTCCTGATTTCTGACTTTGGGTTGTGTGGGTACGCCAGGGTTCCTCTGAGTGCGTGCGCGCGCAGTTGTAGGAATGCCTTTCGCTGAACATCAGTGGTTTCTGCCGGAGTTGCATGCACCCCGCCCCCCACCGCCCTTTCCTCCTCCTCCAGGGAGAGAAGTCCCTGTCCACGTTTGCGGGTTCAGCCGCTTCTCTGCTTCTCTTCCTTCCAACTCCGGGGAGCGTCTGGGATTTCAGCCGCTTCCTTTCCTTCTATCCCCAAGCTTCCAGGGTTCTCCGGCACTGCAGGAACTAAAGGTGTCTTGACTTTGGTTGGGTTTGGTGGTTTCCGAGCTAAGACTAATGGCCAGCTGATCTTGCCAGGAACCAGTTGTGTGCGACACTGGTTTAAGGATCAGCAGGTAGTGGTTCATTCTTAACCTCAGCGTGCAAGAATTATGGGCCCTGCATTGTGCTTTATCTCCTTCCCCAAAGACCTGATTGGCAGTAGCAGAATTAAGAAAAAGATACTCATGCCATTTACACACAGCCTCCACCTACCCACACCTTCACTCTCATCCCAAACTTCTCAAGGGAGGCCTCCCTCTGTATTCACCTTTAAAAAGAGTGAAGCTGTGTTTGCATCCATGTCAATACTATCCAAAATGCCTAATGCAAGGACAAAGGATAAAATAGTATCAGCCAATTTAAGAATTATATACACTATGGAATTATAGTTAGCCAATCATGTTCAGGGAAAAGAACCCACCTTTACAGTGGGTTGTCACTATTCAGGATGTCTATTGTACTTGAGATTTACACTGTTGGAAATCTCCTAGAATTATAAGTGCTCAAATTATTTAAGAATCAATTTAATGCTGCATAGATTAGAATGTTACTAGGCTCCCTTCCCTTTCCACAGTTTATTAAGCATGAGACATCTGAGGTACTTTCCAGTGTGCTTTTTGGAAATTTCTCTCTCTCTCTCTTTCTCTCTCTCTCCTCTCTCTCTCTCTCTCTCTCTATATATATATATATATATATATATATATATATATTCCAAATAAACCTTAAGCCTTAAGGTTAAAGAAACAAAAGAGAGAAAACTGTGTGTTGGTTTCCCAGGTAGTAGAACATTGATCTAGGTTTTCCTGGGTAGATTTAATACACCGGGGTAGAAATATCTTCACTATCAGGAGAGTGAAGTCTGAGGCAGAAAACTGCTCCATGTAGAATTGCCCTGCCACCAACCATCAAAGTTTGTGGGAGAAATGCCAACCTCAGAAGAGAGGCCAATGAATGTACAGGACCTGGACTCACTCTCCTTCCCCTTCAGCAGTAGACCAGAGCGCCTCATTCCACTGCAGTTGTGTAGCCTTACTGTAGCCAATGGAATGTTACCTTCATGCCTGCATCACTGACTGCCGTTCAGACTGACACATAACTTACAAACAGGAGAAAAATGGTATGAAAACGGATGATGATCAGTGAGTCGAGTTAATTAGGGAGCTAGGAATATTGTAGTGTGTGAGCCTCAGATTCCTATAAAAGGGTTGAATGTACGCTTTCCTACTTGATGTGAGACCTTGAGCAACCTACTTGTCTCTCAGCCTCAGTTTCTGATCTGTAACTATACTTACAGTATTGGAAAAATATGAAAGGATATATGTTAATGTTCAATGAATAGAAAGGGCTGGTCTTTTCTAGTCCTAAGTTATTCCTCTTATTAAAAACTATTCTTGTGTTACCCAGACACATTTTAACTGCACAAGTCAAGCAATTGTACATAAGAGACTAACCAGTAAACTACTGGCTCAGAGAAAGAAGGAAAACATTCCTTTCACCTTTGTTTCATAAGAGCATAGCCATAATGTATATTTTAAATTATAACACTAACTGAAGAAGAATCTTGCTGTCTGTATGTTGACTAATATTTGAAATGGCAACGTAAAAAGTTGACAGAATAGGCTTACTATAAAATATGAAGAACAAATGAGCTATTGTAAATATGCTGAAGCGAGATGTGATGCAATGTAATGCTTCCTTCTACTGATGTTAACAAATACGGTCATCTGTGAGGGGGATAAAGCCCTCACAGTGTTCTGTCATAAATGTGGGAAAAAATGATCAGAGGATGGACCACTAAAAAATAAGGAGTTAACATGAAATAACATGGGAACTATAAAAAGAAGTTTGATTTAAGGCACATTTCATTTCTGTGTTGAAGTTTTCAAAGTAAAGCAAGGCATAATGTTTTGTTGTTTTTTGAATGTTAAGAAAAATTTTCCATCAGAAAACCTAAGCTGATATAATAAAACAGAGATGAGGTAAACATTGTGGCAACATCTATGCTACCTCTATGTAGGGAAATATTAATACATAAAGATCTCTATATAGATCTATATAAATACAGATGGATAAGCCTTTAACTCCTTGGTCTAATGTTTTGAAATTCCCACTTGGAGCCCTGAGTACCCATATGAAAAGACATGAACAAAAATTTTAACCTCCAATTTGTTGGTGGAAAACATTGGGAAAAATCTGGTTATGCATCAAAGGACTAGTTGATAATTATGGTGTATTTATACTGTAAAATATTTTTCTGGTGTTAAAATAATGCATTAGATTTTATTTATTTTTATGCATTAAATTATAAATCATTGGCCAAGAGGTTATGTCCATGATATTTTGTGATCTTGTAAAAGAATTGCCATTTTTATCAATAGTAATTACTGTGTTTACAAATTGAAGAAGAGGAGGAAGAAGCAACATTGGAAGAACAGAACCACTTCAATTGCTACTATGTACCCATAATGAAAAGGAAAGAAGGAAGGAATGAGGAAGGAAGAAAGGATAGAAGGGAGGGTGTGAGGGAAGAAGGGAGTAAATAGAATATCTGAATGGTGGAATAAAATATATACATGTAGAGTGAAAAGAATCTTTTTTCCTTTAATATCAGATCCATGAACCTCCTTGGGACTACTTTGGGCTACTTTGAATATTGTTCTTTTTACTACAATTTACACTGTTACCCAAACAAACCAAATCTGCAGAAACTCATGGAACAATGAACGGAACTATAGAGAAAAATATGAACTAAATTTCTTGAAATGTAGCAAACATATTACATTTGTCTAAGGAATGTTTATTGAGCCTTCCTTTGGAAAGGAAAAATGGAACTAGAGTTGCTGAGCTCAGCTGTCCAGGGACAAGCAACATTACATCAACACTACTAACTTGCCAGTTAGAGAAGTTTAATTTGTTGGAATCCTATAGGATAGAAAGAGTGAGCCAATAACACATGCCTTGTTAAATTCAATAAATGTATGCTAGTGGAGTTTTTCCTTTTAAAAAAATCCAGTATCTATTTCATGTGCATATTAACTTACATCTTTGTAAGATGAAAAGTAATATCACCTAGCTTAAACTATTCTTGATTTTATTTTCCATTATCTGGGCAAGATTTCAATGGATCTGTGAATTACTATTTAAGTAAAGTCAAATAGAAAACAATATTGCAGTTTGTGCAATAGTGATAAAATATTCTTTAGGGAATAGAAAAATTACCAAGATTATGACAAGTTTGAAGCCTGTTCACTTGAGAGTAGGCAGTATCTGAGAGTAAGTAAAAATCTAAATGAATTTACTGGCAAAAGTACACAGTTTTAAGTACTGAGCTTTTTCTTTATGAGAATTTTAAGGAAAACATAGTTTTTGAATTAATAGATAATAAGTTGCTCATTTGGTCATTTTTCTTTTCTTTTTTTTTTTTTTTGTTTTTCCCTTTAGTTTATCAAGCTCAATCAGAGAAGTCTTTGTTGAATTGCTTAATAAGCATACATGACACTGTGCTAGACATGATAGTATGCCAGCCAGAAGAAACAGAAAACAAACACACTAGAAATTTTAAAGTAAAAGTAGCATTTTGAGTAAATGCTTCAATATGTGGGACTCAGAACAATTATGGATATTTAGCATTTACCATGTTCCATGCTCCTCCAAGTGCTCCATTTAGATTATCCCATTTAATCCTGACAACAGCTGTAATTATTTTCTGTTTTTGTTTTTTTAGAGGAGGAACTGAGGCACAGAGCTGTTAGGTTAGTTCATCCAGGATCACTGGGATGCCAATTACGAGAAAGCAAAGTGAAGACTCCAGTTTCCCGCTTATCCACTGGTCTCTTGAACAATTTAGAGGAGAAAGGATGTGATGCAGTTTACTGAGTGGGGAAGTGGGAACTATCTAGAATTTGAGCTGCAACAGGAGAAATGGGTACAAGCTGATTTTGGAGTGGGGAGTGAAAAGGCTACATTCGGTAGGAGTCATCTTGGATGAGTTGGTGAGTGTTAAGGAACCTTTAGCAGATTTCTCTCGAGCAGACACAGTCTCATCATTTTGCATTCAATTATAAGGTATGGAACTTTGATGGTATGTGTTAGGGACTGTTCATGTAATGCGAACATGGAAGTGAATTAAAGTATAATTCTGACTTCAAAAAACTCGCACTTTTATTCCAAGGCCTCAGAAAATAAGCAAAGAAGTAAATTAAGAAACACATGAATCAATAGGTAACATTAAGCAAGTTAACAGATGAGTGATGAGAACGATGAAGACTTAAGCGGTCTGGGTTATAGAGTGAGGGGATGTGCAGGGAAGTTCATTTGTATGGTCGAGGCCTGGCTGCGGAGGCTGTAGAGGACAGAAGGAACTAAGTATCAGAAGAGTGCTCCAGAAGAACAGAGAGGCCAGAGAAGGGGGCCATGCATATTATGTACTCTCCTCCATCAAAAAAGAGATGGGAAGTAAAAACACTCTTCTCTTCCCCCAAATCAAGTCTTTTTAGACTCCAGAGATGAAGAGATGGAGGGATTTGGAAGGACATCCTCTGACTTCCATATGGCCAAGTTGGACACTGCAAATTCTCCCAAAAGATAGATTATTTCTCTCTCTATTCACACTTACTCTTTGGTTTTCCTGGATTCTCTCCTTAGCTCTTAAGTTATTCCAATAATAGTTTCCACTGTGTTTTGGATATAATCATCCTTGCCAACAGTAAGTATCTGGAATTTTATATTATTCATTCTCTATGTTTGTGGGTATGTCTGTTTTGTATTCTAAGCCTTGAGCTCAAAGCCAACATTTTAACTTAAATTTGTGTCCTTTCGGAAGCACACATTAAATGTTACCAGCAGACAACTTTTCTCAGTAAACTAAGTCATGGTTTAGGAAGAGCCTTCTTAAGCTAGTACTGTACTTCACTTCCAAGATGTCATATTTTCTTCTCTTATTTCACAGTGGACTTGAGACCAAGATAATAATTGTGTCTGCAATTAGAATGAAAACCTCAAGAAACTGAACAATAGAATGATGAAAATGCTTTCTCCATGAATGTGTTCAACCAAGACTTTTAGAACTGAACATTAAGGCTACTGATATTTTGTAATTTCTTGTATCTGGAAGAAAAATAAACTACAGATTAGTGGGGGTAGCTCCATGATTCAGTATAAATATTTTCCTACTTTTAAATTTCACCCATTTTTCTTTGTCATGCCAGTGATATTATGTATGCAGCATTAAAACAAATCTGAATAGTTTAACTTTTTTAAAATAGAAAATTCATATTTACATCAAGGTTTACTCTCCCCATGTGCGTGTGACTCACTATTCTAGAAATTTCCCTGAATTACTAATATCAGGAGAGTTAGGTCTCAGTTGAATACATTATGTTGTTAAATAAAACCAGCATTTCTAGCCAGCGCCACGGTTCACTAGGCTAATCCTCCACCTAGAGCACCGGCACACCAGGTTCTAGTCCCGGTCAGGGCGCCAGATTCTGTCCCAGTTGCCCCTCTTCCAGGCCAGCTCTCTGCTGTGGCCCGGGAGGGCAGTGGAGGATGGCCCAAGAACTTGGGCCCTGCACCCCATGGGAGACCAGGAGAAGCACCTGGCTCCTGGCTTCGGATCAGTGCAGTGCTCCGGGCCGCAGGGCACCGGCCGCAGTGGCCACTGGAGGGTGAACCAACAGCAAAAGGAAGACCTTTCTCTCTGTCTCTCTCTCTCACTGTCCACTCTGCCTGTCAAAAACAAAACAAAACAAAAAACCAGCATTTCTTTTTTAAAGTGCTTTTAAGGTAGGTACTATAAGATGTACCTAAAAAATATCTGAAAGATGGAGGGAGAGAGGGAAAGAGGGAAGGTGAGAGAGAGGGAGAGAAGGAGGGTGGGAGAGGAGGGAGGGAGGGATGGAGAAAAAGGGGGAGAGAGAGAGAGAGAAAGAAGAAAGAGAGGGAAACCTTTTGGTTCATTCCCCAAATGCCAACAAGAGCAGAAACCAGGAGCCTGGAACTCATGGAATCTGACATGTGAATGGCAGGAACCCAAGTATTTGAGCCATTACTTGCTGCCTGTCGGGCTGCACATTAGCAGGAAGAGAGGAGCGAGAACTCAGACACTCCAATGCAGGATCTCATGTCTTCCAAGTGGTGACTTAACTGCCATACCAAACACCCACTTTATATGAAATTCACACTTAAATAATATTAAGGACATAAGGATTGTTAATATTAAATACTAGCGTGAGGGGCAGGTGTTTGGCACATCAATTAAGTCATCATTTGGGATAACCAGTCCCAGTATGGTGAATCCTGGCTTCTTCACTCCCTGCTAATGGGCACTCTGGCAAGTAGCGGGTGATGACTCAAGTACTTGGATCCCTGCCCCTCATATGGGAGAACTGAATTGAATTCTGGGCACCTGGCTTCAGACAGGCCCACTCCTGGCTATTTTAGACATTTGTGAGGAGTGAACCAGCAGGTGGAAGTTCTCACTCCATATGTTTGTCTGTCTCTGTCTTTCAAATAAAATGAAAATAAATAAATGAGCATTTTTAAATGCTGTGGTGGATATTGATTTTGTTAGATGTCTCTGAATATAAGCCTACTTCTCATAGTTATTTAAGGAGGGAAATTATATTTTATCTTGTCTAACCTACCTCAGAGAGGTAGATAATATACAACTGACATTATGTTATATACCTATCATAATAAAATTAATAATTTTTAATAAACAAAACATCTTCTAACTTCAGTGCTACTCCTAGTCCTGGTCTGGCACTATAGTGTTCTTTTTCTTTATAACTTCCCAGATTGAGTCTCTTGTCCCATATATAAAATTTGTTTCACCTGGAAAAGCATCTGTGTCCTACCCAGCCTGTTAATAACAGTGATGAGGATGAGGATGAAGCTGATGGTGATAATGAAACTGGGCACAGTTATCAGTTATTAAACACAGAGAATCCCCAAGCATGCTTTATACCCAAATCACATGTAAATTGGTCACAGTGACCCCCTGGATGCATTGCTATCATTGTCACCATTTTAGGGTAAGGATGCTGATGCACAAGAAGGCTAAATCATTCATCTAAGGCCACAACTGGGAACCATAAATCATAACAAAAATATTAAGCATCTGGAGAGCACTCCTCCTTACTAAGCTAGGCATTTGCATTGCAGGTATCACTCATTCAATCATAGTGGAGGGAGCCAAGGTTCTGGACTTACAGGAGTCCCATACCCAGGACTGAACCTTGCTAATCAGTTCTTTGTTTATTCCTCTCCCTATTCCACCACCCTGTTTGTTGTGCTCTGCATTCAATAACCAAATTGGATTTTGCCAGTAGTCAGTACAACTTCATGATCTTTAGGGATAAGGATTTTATCTGATGGATAAAGTGTCAAAGTTGTGTCATTTTCCCCCCAAAATTGGTGGGCAAATCGCAGGTAACCTGCTAAGGGGCAGATGGTTTTGTTTATATCATAATCAGAAAAGTTCATGCCCTCCATGAACATGGCCCAGAAACTCTTGCATAAGCAGACATCCTTGCAAAAGTAAAACAGGTTGTAAGAAAGAAAAAAAGCAGGGATAATTCTTCAGTTCGGGTCTAAAAATGAAGAACTAACATTTCCACAGAACAGAAATAAAAGCCATGCCTTATCTAGAATAAAATAAACTGAAACATTATATAAGTAGCATTCATAAGGCATTTATCATCTCAGAGAACATCAAAATTCCTGCAGTCAACAGTAAGTTTAGTTCATTTAATGATTGAACAAGCATTTTTTGCACTAAATGATATAATGGTATTTTTGTGGAATATAAAATATATGTAGTTATATGAGAACATTAAAAAACATATTCGAGAAAAAATTATTTTCCATAAGTTGAAAGGCTGCAGAAGCAAGATACCATCAGTAAGATAGAATTTTGGATAAAGTAGGTTTTCTGAGGTAAGTGGTATCTGTTCTGGCCTTTAAAGTAGCAGGTGGTCATAGGAAAGCGTAGGGAGGACTTTGCATGTTGAAGGGGTATCCTGATGGTGGCCCTTAGGAATTTCAGTGAGGATGAATTCATTTTTAAAAAGTCGTGATTTTCTCTACCTAGCATATATTTTTTGAGACAAACAATATATAGATCCTAAAATTGATTCATAATTTGTACCTATAACTAGTTTAGTCATGGTGAAGCACACTGTAAGAGTTGGAATGTGAATTATTTCTGTTCTAATAATGCTTATGTTTGTTCTAGACATATTCTTGGAAATTTTTACGTTGTGTGGTATATAGAGTACTAATTTTGTCAACAGTTTATATCATATTTTGGAAATATGACTATTAAAAAGGAGACAATTGGTAACAATGAAAATTGCCATTAAGAACTCTAATATTCATCTTCAGAAGTATCTTCTCTTTATAAAACCTAAATGTGTGCATTCAAGGCCATTGGAAGTACAAAGAATGATTCTGCTTTAATGGTTATTCCCAATCCATTTGACATTTCCCCATCTCTTTCTGCTGTTACTTGTATGATGTCCCATAAGATCTCTGAGAAAACAAACCATCATCTGAACTTGGCATCTGTCAGAAGTCTATATTCAATTTCCTACATGTATGGAAATTCTCATGAACTTCTGGCCTTAGAGTTGTGGTCTCGCTTGCCAGTGGGCAGGCACACAAAAAGGACTCTGGGATGAGAGGTGGTAGTAATAAGATAAATGAATGGTGATTGCAATCAGTGACTTCCTAGGCATTCAGATCATTTTGAGAGATCACAGAGAGATGAAATACTGAGGCCCTGTTATTGGCCAACATTTCTGCCCTGTGCACTAACAGAGAGCCTTTGCTTAGATATCTAGATGGAAATTTTATACGTTAAGGTCCACCTAGGGAGTCCAAGCTACGTGTAAGGATGGCAGACAATCGTTAAATTGGTAGATAGGGGTGAGGGGCTCATTAAAGGGTATTTTGACCTACTTTAGTTTTCCATGAAAACAAACCCATTACTACAAAGTGATTCAGAAGTTTTATTGAGGACACTCATGGTATTTTGACATGAGATTTTTAAATCTGGGTCTATTCTTATGATTGTACTCTATTTTTATACATTAGGAAATAGTGAGGAGTGAATGCAAATAAAATCTGATTCACATTGAAAGAATTTTTGAGCATTAATTTTGCTTCACTTAAATAATACTCAGTTTTAGATTTATACAGGTGATCAAATTAAATAGGGTAGAGGGTGATATTATAGTTAATTTTTTCTTATATGCTTATCTATATTGCATATATATTTAAAAATAAATATTACTTCTTCAATAAGAAAATAGCAATATATGTAATTTTTAGAAAGAAAAATATGAAATCCTAATTCTAGAGTAATGGAGAATTAAAGTAAATAAAATCCATTGTAGGGCTAAATTGCTAGATGTTGTGACATAATCACGTTGTGAAAAGCATTATAATTTGTTGAAAGGACAACTTTGTATGACAAATAATGCATTTTTTGGATGAAATGAGCTGAAAAAAAACAATGAGTATAGCTCTTTAAGAGCTCAGAGAAATGTTTAGCATGCATAAATATATAATCTGCATGCTAAATATATATTTCTACATGCTAAATATAATTTATATATTTATATATATATACTTAATTAATAAAGAAGTGAATCTGCTCACAATACATAAATAAAGTTCTTTGTGATATTTCCACTATTGTTGTACTTTAAAGAGGTTTAATATGTAAGCTTAAGGCTATGAGATTAAAAAAAAACTGAAAAGAAATAATATTTTAAGAAAGATTTTAATTTAGAAAAATTAACAATGCAAAGTAACTTGGCATTAAAGTATTATTTTGGGGTAACTTCAGTATTCTGACAGGATAGTGCTAACTGGAATTATGATAAATTTGAGTTGCTAAGGGCCAGTAGCTCATTGGTAACAGAATATTAATAAACTTGTACAAATGTCTCACTTGGACATATCTCACTCATTTAATCATATATTTACAAGTTTTTTTTTTATCAGTTTACTGCATTGTGTTTTTATAAACAATATCCACAAACATGATATTATTTCCGAGATAGCCATTATCCTCTATAGTATTAATCTTCATTCAAGCTACTTGGCATTTACTTATTCCTGATGCATTAAGACAAAGACTGGAGTAGAAATTATTTGGTAACTCCTGAGAAAGGGCATGCAATTTGATTAATTACACAGCAAAAGGGGAGAATAGAACTGATTTATTCATATTCTCTTTGGTTCTGAAAATGAATTGCATTGGCAATACATGATCAAGAATATTGCAAACCCTCAAAATAATAAATAATGGCTATAATGTCACATTGAAATATTAAGTCTTTCATAGGGACAGAACAATATTAAATGAATTTCCTTCAGTAAAACTTCCAATAAAAATCAATTTATGATGATATTTCAAGATGAGATTTCTTATCAAACCTGAACCAGCATCAAAGAAGTTGAAGCTGTAAATCTACTAGGCCCTTATTGAATTGCTAAATATTTGTGGGAAGCCCACAAATACCAGACACTCTGGAAGGAGCAAAGGGTGTAATTATGAGCAGGCATATATAGTTCTGTGCTTGTCTTATTTAGAATTTCTAGGAGATAACCATGAAATTATATCAAATTCATATATATGTGCTTGTACATATGTACATTTATCATTATAAGTTCTTAAAATCTATGGAGTAAAAGTGAACAGGGAATGCTAATTTAGACTTGAGGGACAGGGAAAGTTTTTTTGGGAGGAGTCTCATGGAGCTGACTTGAACTATGAAAAGGAGGCAATCAAGTCAAAAATGGAAGAAAGAGGTATCTCTAGGGAGACAGAGATACATTTGAAAGATGAGTTAGGGACGGCGCCATGGCTCACTTGGTTAATCCTCTGCCTGCAGTGCTGGCATCCCATATGGGCACCGGGTTCTAGTCCCAGTTGCTCCTCTTCCTGTCTAGCTCTCTGCTGTGGCCCGGGAGGGCAGTGGAGGATGGCCCAGGTGCTTGGGCCCCTGCACCCACATAGGAGACCTGGAGGAGGCATCTGGCTCCTGGCTTTGGATTGGCGCAGCACACTAGCCGTAGTGGTCATTTTGGGGGGTGAACCGACAGAAGGAAGACCTTTCTCTCTGTTTCTCTCTCTTACTGTCTAACTCGGCCTGTCAAAAAAAAAAAAAAAAAGAAAGAAAAAGAAAAAGAATAAAAAGATGAGTTAGGAGGGCTCTTAGCTTTTTTTTCATAACAGTGCTTGGTGAGGAAGAGGGACAAGTGATCTTAATTTGGGGACACATTAGCTCTTAAGCCATTTCAGAGCTTCTCTTCTGAAACTGACCAAACTGGAAAAGGAAAGAGCCCAAGAGACAGGCAGAGCCCTGAACATGCATCATTTTGTAGGTTGTGATGGGTAAGCAGCCCATGCAAACCATAGCAGTATGACAGTCATTGATTTAACTTCAATTATGAAGTTAGGCATTATAATATCCTCAGCAGTGTGAAAAACATCCCTCAATTCAAGGAGACATAAGTAGGTTTAGTTGTGAAAATCATGGTTTAAAAATATAACTGATTATAATTTAAAGAAAAAAAATCTTCTAAAATGGTATCCCCTGAGTCTTTTGCAAGCAAGGCTACCAAATATGTAACCATCAGTAAATTTGCAGAGTTGGGCTTAGGGAAAGCAGCAAATGAATTTATCAAGCACTTACAATGTCAGTTGCAAGGCACATATTGTCTCATTTAACTCTCAGAACTACCCTATGAGGTATTATTTAGATGTGAGTACACTGAATCTCAAGAAATGTAGTGAATTTGTGAAGATGAATGAGAAGAGGCAATCTTTTAAGTTTATGAAATTTACAGTTCAAAAGCAATTTACAGAGTCAGTGCAATCCCAATTAAAATACCAATGACATTATTCACAGATCTAGAGAAAACTATGCTGAAATTTATATGGAGACACTGAATAGCTAAAGCAATGTTATACAACAAAAACAAATCTGGAGGCATCACAATATCTGATTTCAAGACATACTACAGGACAGTTACAGTCAAAAGGCACAAAACAGACTTACAGATCAATGGAACAGAAACCCCAGAAAGCAATCCGTGTATCTACAGCCAACTTATATTTGATAAAGGAGCTAAAATCAGTCCATGGAGCAGAGACAGTCTCTTTAACAAATGGTACTGGAAAAACTGGATCTCCACATGCAGAAGTATGAAATTAGACCCCTACCTTACATCATATACAAAAATCCACTCAAGATGGATCAAGGACCTAAATTTATGACCTGTTTCCATCAAATTATTAGAGAACATGAGGGAAACTATACAAGATAATGACATAGGAAAAGAACTTGGAAAAGACCACAAAAGCACAGGCAATCAAAGCCAAAATTGACAAATGAAGAGGCAACCGACAGAATGGGAGAAAATATTTGCAAACTGCACAACTGATAAAAGGGTTAAAATCCTGCTTCCCATGTTGGATTGTTCTCTCCTTTTTAATTCTATCAGTATTAGCAGACACTAGTCTTGTTTATGTGATCCCTTTGACACTTAATCCCATCATTATGATCAATTATGAACTGAAACTGATCGCTTTGACTAGTGAGATGGCATTGGTACATGCCACCTTGATGGGATTGAATTGGAATCCCCTGGCACGTTTCTAACTCTACCATTAGGGGTAAGTCCAATTGAGCATGTGCTGAACTGTACATCTACTCTCTCTCTCTTATTCCCACTCTTATATTTAACGGGGATCACTTTTCAGTTAAATTTAAACACTTAAGAATAATTGTGTGTTAATTAAAGAGTTCAACTAATGGTATTAAGTAGAACAAAAATACTAAAAGGGATAAAGTAGTAAGTTGTTCTTCGACAGTCAGGACAAGGGCTGATCAAGTCATTGTTTCTCAGTGTCCATTTCACTTCAACAGGTTTCCTTTTAGGTGCTCAGTTAGTTGTAACCAATCAGAGAGTACATATGATAGTTGTCCCTTTGGGACTGGCTTATTTCACTCAGCATAATGTTTTCCAGATTCCTCCATTTTGTTGCAAATGATCAGATTTCATTTTTTTTTTACTGCTGCATAGTATTTTATAGAGTACATATCCCATAATTTCTTTATCCAGCCTACTGTTGATGGGCATTTAAAGAGCTCAAGAAATTCAACAACAACAAAACAAGCAGTCCAGTAAAAAAACGGGCAAAGACTTAAGCAGGCATTTTTCAAGAGAGAAAATTCAAATGGCTAACAAACATTTGTGAAAATGCTGAGGATTGCTTGCCATCAGGAAAATGTAAATCAAAACCACAAGGTTTCTCCTCACTCCAGTTAGAATGACTTGCATACAGAAATCAACAAAAAACAATTGCTGGCGAGGATGTGGGGAAAAAAAATTACCCTGATCCACTCCCAGTGGGAATATAAACTGGTGCAACCACTGTGGAAGACACTACGGAGATAGCTCAAAAATCTGAATATAGACCTACCATTTGACCCATGCATTCCACTTCTGGGAATTTACTCAAACCAAAAGAAATCAGTATATGAAAGAGTTATCTGTACTCCCATGTTCACTGCAGGACAATTCACAATAGCTAAGATAGAGAATCAACCCAGATGTCCATCAACTATTGACTGGATAAAGAAATTATCACGCACACATACATACTATGGAGTACTACTCAGCTGTGAAAAAAATGAAATCCTGTCTTTTGCAACAAGATGGTCACAACTGACAACCATTATACTTAGTGAAATAAGCCAATCCCAAAAAGACAAACACATGTTTTCCCTGACCCGATGCAACCAATAGAATACCTGAAATGTAATGTATTGAAGCAAAATAGACATTGGGAAATGGATGATTGTTTATAGCCCATGTCTCTTCCGTTGAGGAACAATCTTTGGTTTAGTTTTGTTTTATTTTGTTTTGCTTTCTTTCTCTTCAAGCTATTTACTGTTCTTAGAGTAGGGTTAACCAAATGATTACTAAGTAAACTGATGATAGATCATTGTCAAAATTAAAAATGGGAATCTGAAGGGGGGAAAGGGTTGGAATGTGGGCAAGAGGGAGTGGAAGCCCCACTTTGTTCCTAAATATGCATACATGAAATATATGAAATTTGTATTACTTAAACTAAAAAAGCATACTTGCTATAAGACCTCCTTAAATAAAAGGTTCTTGTGGATATCAGCCACCTCTATTCATTTCTTCAGTCCTTCCTGTATTCATTATTCAGACATTCAAACATTTAATTGTTTACATTATAATCATTAACTGAAGATTTCCTAAGACCCTAACACCACTGGGGAGAGGAGATGATGTAGTGGAGATATAAAACCCATGATATGCCTTCAAGGAGTTTATTTTAAGCATATAAAGTTGATATACACGTAACTATGAAACAGTACATAATGCATTGGGTCACAAGAGAAATATAGATTAAGAGTAGTTCCTGCTGAGTACTTAAAGTACAACTGATGGTGGTGGCTGATAAGGGTGGGCTTAGAAGTGTTTGGCCTACGACTTAAGGCTTGGGTAAAAATGCCCGTGTCTCACATCAGAGTATCTAGGTTCAATTCACAGTTCTGGTTCCTGACTTCATCATATATATATGTAATATATATATATTTACATATATATACACATATATGTTTATATCTTGCATAAAATGTATTTTATTTATATTGATATATCATATATGCACATATATAATTTTATATATCTTTTATTTAACTTATATACAGTTATATAAAATATTTATATAATTTCATTCATTTATTTTCATTTTATGTGAACAGAGACACAGAGGGAGGAACAGAGAGATCTTTCATCCACTGGTTCATTTCACAAACGCCTACAACAGCCAGGGCTGGTCCAGGCTGAAGCCAGGAGCTCAGAACTCCATCTGGGCCTCCTAAGTTGGAGACAGAGACGCAAGTACTTGGACCATCATCTGCTGCCTCTCAAGATGCATGTGCAGGAAGCTAGATCAAAAGAGGAGTAGCTGGGATTCAAATCAGGCATTCCCAATATGGGATATGGGCAACTCAAGCATCTCAAGCAGTGAGTTCATCACTGTACCAAATGCTTGCCCCTGACTCTAGCTTTCTCTCAATGCAAATTCTGGGAGGCAGCAGTGATGGCTCAAGTAATTGAGTTCTGACACCTACAAGGAAGACCACTGGGTTTCAGTTCCCAGTTTCATCCTAACACAGCATTGCATGCAACACTCTCTCTGTCATTCTGCCTCTCATTAAAAAGAAATGTAAAAAAAAAAAAAAAAAAAAAAAAAAAACCATATCGGGTGTTGATACATAGACATGTAAGAGAAGGGCATTTATTTGGGGAGATTTTTTTTTTATCAAAAAACATTTCAGGACTTCTCTTCTCAGATTCACCAAGTTGGAAGAATATAGAGCAGGTTGTTCTTTTTCTTTTTTTAATGATTTGAGCTTTTACTCCAATTGGTTGATTCACTCCCCAAATCCCCAAAAGCCCAAGACTGGCCAAGCTGAAGCTGGGAGTAGGAATTTCAGTCCAGGGTTCTCACATGGGTGGCAAGGAACCCAGGAACTTGAGCCATACCACTACTTCCCAGGGTCCCCATCTTTAGGAAGCTGGAATCAGGAACCAGAGCTGGAGACTGAGGCCAGGTTCTCTGCATCCCAACTGGCATCTTAACCGCTAGGCTAAATGCCTATCCAAGCATGTTGTTAGAAAAGACTCATGGTTAGCTAAGCAAGACTGTGAATACATATTATATGTATAATATATATTCATATATATTTATATATAAAATGAATTCTTGGGCCATCGATATGATTTCATCTTCCTACCTCCTTTTTCCTTTGTGTCAAATGAGTCTCAGGAGAGGTTGAAGTTAGGAAGGCATTCCTAAACATTTTGTTTTGTTTGAAATACACAGCAGGTTAACATACTGAATTGTTCAGCGTGGTAAAATACAGTAGGGAAAGAATAAAGATAAGATAATGGAGGTTTTGAATATCAGATTATGGAGTTTATGTTTTCTATGTTAGGTAACACAGAAAATATTAAAACTTGATGTTTCTTAGTTTTCTTTCTTATATAACCAGTTTCCTAATTAAATAAAATACTTTAAAAAGTTCATGGAAAATGTAGATTATGAAAAAAATACCTGGATTTCAAAATTTTTTATACCAAAGTCAATTTATCTTTTAGTTTCCATTTTCATGAACATTTTGAAGTAACTTTGTACATTGAAATGGATATTTTTTTCTGATTGTAGAACTAAATCTTAGGCATAGCAGATGTTAAGAGTATTGTTCATTTTATTTTTAATCTCTTCCAAGCATTAATATATATCCATCCAATCTATTGTTTCCCTGGATTATTATTGTTAAAGTATTGTTAGAGGAGTTAACTTCAAAACTAATTCAAAAGCAGTCAATAAGATTGTGGGTCAGACAAGATTTTAAGTGTACAAACAAAAATTGAAATATTCCAACTGTTACACAGATTAGAATTTGCTTCCATCTCAATTTCACACAGGAAATAATCTCTCTTGATGTTTCCTTTGATATGAAAGATTAAAGAGTTAATTTTTCTTTTCTAAGAGCATGCTGAACTCAGACCTCTGGAATTTCTCCACAGCCTGGTCATCTTCCAAGTCAAATTTTAAAAATATCATGATTTACAATGTTTGATTCAAAATTGGGTTTTGCAGGAAATCAAAGGTGGGCGAGCATCTCTATTTTTTAAAGACCTCTCTTTCTTTTGTCCTCTTTCCCTTCCTCTCCCCAGAAGTTGACAGAAGATATTAGTGAAAAGGTTAATAGATTTTAGAAATTCTAAATTTTCTTTTTTCATTCAGTTTGTTGACTTTTCTGCATTGTATTATAATAACATAATTTTATTTCAAATAGTGCTAGCTATGGGACAATTAACATTTCTATTTCCCAGGTTACTTTAAATTGCCACATATGTATACTCAAAGTATTTTTTAAAGTTCATTTATTTATTTGACTTGAAAGGCAGAGAGAGAGCAAGCTAGAGAGAGAGCAGTCTTCTGTCCGCTGATTCACTTCTGAAATGACTGCGGGACCCCATCTTTGTCTGCCATGTAGGTGAAGTGGCCTAAGCATGGAACCATCATCTACTGCCTCCAAGGATACATTAATAGGAAGCCGGGTTGGAAGCAGAGGAGCTAAACTCAAATCAACACCTTGATATGGGATGTGGGCATCCCAAGCAGTAGTATAACCTGCTGTACTACAGTGCTCACCTTACTAAAAGTATTTTAATAAAAACAGACTGACTTACAATTTTGACATTCAAATGTTAAAGCAAGAATTCAATCTAAAGGGAAATTTGAAGAAATAAATTTGAAAAAATATTTTATGGTATTTCAAATTTTTAAGAACACAGTTTCATTGGAGAATCTCCCATAAGAGTATAATTGTTGACCTATTATTGAATTCCCACTTCTGACAGGAACTACCTTATAGAAGATGTAATAAAAACCTCTGTGATATCAGTGTGACTGCCATGGGCTGAATGATGTCCCCTTCCAGATTCACATACTGAAGCATCATTACAGTTTCAATAGGATATGGATCTCAAAATTATGCAGACACTTAGACTCCAGAATCTTATTTTAATAATTGATAGTTTAAGGATACAGCTTGATCTTATAATGACATCTGGTAGGTAGACCTAGTGGGAGTGCTTTAGGTCATTGGAAGCTTGCCCCTAGAAGGTAGTTCCCAGAGTATTGATTATTTCAGCTGACTTAAGCCCAGCTGCTCCTTCTGTCTCCTGGTCTTTGCATGTGATTGTTCCTCTGTGCATACTCTGCCATTATCAGCCTCCACGTAAACAAGACAAACAGTACCATGCAATCTTGGACTGTGAATCTCCAAACCCTCATCTTCCTTCCTAAGTTATTCCTCTTGGGTATTTTTGTTAAAGGAAACAAAAGCTGACTAATTGAGCCTTAACCCCAACTGTGACAGGATTTGGAATTAATTTGGTAATTCAGATTGTATCCAGTCATAAGGGTGAAGTCCTAATGCAATAACATTGCTGGGCTTTTAAGGAAGAGAAGTCTCTTCCTGCACACGCAGCAAGGAAAGGCTGTGTGAGGGTACTTGGAGAAGGCATCGTTTACCAGCGAGAAGAGGGCCTTCACCAGAGCCCAACTATGCGGGCACCTGATCTGGACACCCAGTCTCCAGAACCATGAGAAAATGACTGTGTGGTGTAAGTCACAAAATCTATAGTATTTTGTATGGCAACCTGAAATGACTGATGCAGTGACTTCCCCAATGCTGTGGATTAGGAGACACATTGAGAGGTCAATGGCAAAACTAGCATTTTAACCTGAGCGTTTCTGCCTACAGAAGCCCAGCCTTTCAAGTCCAGTCTGAATTTTGAACCAGGAAACAATGAACATAGATAGCCTTTTAAAAAGGACCAAGCTCTTCAGCTGCTCTTTGTTTTTTTGCTTCACACGTTTAGCAAACCTGCACAAAATTACTAGATGTTTGTCCTTCCTCATTCTTTCACCTGATTTTTTTTTGTGTTCTAGGAGGATGTTATTATTTGAGCTTTCAAAATGCCAGGTTAATGTTGAAAAATGTAACCAATATTTCTAAAGTGGCAATATTGAAAAAAAATCCAAGGAGATTTAATATTGTTCTATTTGCTTTTTATAAAACATATAAAAAAACAAAATATCCAGTGTTATGGCTGTAACTAATTGGCAGTGTCCCATTAAACCATGTTAAAATTAACATCTATTAATTGGATTAGGAATTCAGTGAGAATGACAGCTGCTAGTGCCTTTTACAGTTACTTTGTTTTTCTATAATCCATATGGCAGAAATCACATAATGCTTTTCTTTCCTACTGAAATAAACATTTACATTAAAAAGATTCTACTCAGTGTGGTCAGGGTATGTGCAATTGTTAGTATCTTTTCTTAAAAATGTTTCTGTTAAAGCTGAACTATCTTTCTCCCCCTCTTTCACAGGTTTTCACCAGCCATATTTTTATATCTGATTAGCATCATGCCATCATTGTGGCTTCTTGAAGTGCATCATGGGACTCAGGTACTTCATTTTGAAAAGTAGGAAATTAGAATATTCAGCAAAAAACTACTTGTACAGTATGATCTGATTTATTTCAATAATCCAATTTTCTAAGAAACTTGAGTTATTAAGGATTAAATAAGAAGCCACTATTAAAACAAAGTGAATATATGACTTGTCAAAGAACCAAAAAGAATACTATATTCATTTAATGCTTAAGACTACATATTAATTAATATTTTGCATTACAGTTCTTTTAAAAAAGATTTACTTATTTATTTAAAAGGGAAAGTGTCAGGAAGAGAGGGAGAGAAAGATATGTATATATTCCATCTACTGGTTCCCTCCCTAAATGGCTGCAACAGCCAGTGCTGGGCCAGGCCAAAGTCAGGAGCCAGGAACTTAATCATGGTCTCCAATGACTTGAACTCTGATATGGGATGCTGGTGTTGTAAACAGGAGCTTAATCCAGTGTGTCACAATGCCATCCCCCTGTATTAGAGACCTTATTCATGAGACCCACTCTTCTTGGGGCCAGTGCTGTGGCGTGGTAGGTAAAGCTACCACCTCTAGAGGTAGGACCCCATATGGGTGCCAATTCAAAACCAGACTGCTCCACTTCCTATCCAGTTCTCTGCTATGGCCTGGGAAAGCAGTAGAAGATGGCTCAAGTGCTTGGGCCTCTGCACCCACATGGGCAACCCAGAAGAAGCTCCTGGCTCCTGGCTTCAGATTGGCCCAGCTCTCGCCAGTGAGGCCATTTGGGGAGTGAACCAGTGGATGGAAGATACCGCACTCTTTCTCCCTCTGCCTCTGCATCTCTGTAACTCTACCTTTCAAATAAATAAATAAAGCTTAAAAAAAAAAAAAAAAGACTCACTCGCCCACCCATACCATGCTATAAGGGGAAGTGGGAATTTGGTTTTAATCCTTGTGGTTTCAATGAGTTTCTGTATTGTGCTGAAGTTGAGCAGGCCTCAATAATCTAGTGTACTGGAAAGTAACATTTTTAAGAACTACACAACCAAAGTCAAAACCAAACCCTCATCTGTACTCTTTTATGTAGACATAATCAAAATCGTAGGAACTATTTAAAATAGTCTGACTTAAAATACACCTTTGCAGATTATAGGAGATTCACTTCCAAGGATTTCATGAGCTTCTCAGTGAAAAAGAAATGCTATTGCAAAGCCCTCAACTAAGGCTAAAGGAGAGGACCATGAGATCCACTGTAGGGAAAGGCAGGCTTGTATGGATCAGACCACATTGCCCTATAAAATAAACAATGGTTTCCAATGAGAGTTCTTATTTTTTATATGGAGATTTGTTTTTAAAATTAAAAAATATATTTAAAGGCTGGTATTGTGGTAAAGCCACATTTATTGGGGGCACCTGCAACCAATATCAAATTATCAATTCAAGTTCCAGCTACCTTGTTCTACATTACTGAGAGCTTCCTGCAAATGGAGTGATGGCTCAAGTGTCCCTGTCACCAAGTGGTAGACCGGATGGTACTCCTGACTCCTGGTTTCAGCCTGATCCAGCCCCAGTGGTATGCAGACTTTTGGAAAGTGAACCAGCAGATGTAAATTGTTTTTTTTTTTTTTTCTCTATTTCTTTTTCTATGTCACTGTGCCTTTCAAGTGAAATAATCTTTATTTTTACTTATTTGATCAGCAGAGATAGAGTGACAGACAGAGCTTCTTCTATCCCTGCTGTTTCACTTCCCAGGTGCCTGCAATGGTCAGGACTGGGCTGGGCCCAAGCTAGGAGGCACAATCTCAATCTAAGTCTCACACTGGAGCCAGGGAGCCACTAATTTCTTGAGTCATCATGGCTGCCCCTTAGGGTCTACATCAGTAGGAAGCTGTAGTCTGGAGCAGGAGTTGGGTATAACATCCAGGCACTCTGATGTGAGCATCTTAATTGGCATTTTAACCACTAGGCCAAATGTCTGCCCCCAGAGAACTTTAACTGAGCTAGTCAACATGTTCTAGCTCAGTTAAACATGTTCTAGTCTGGGCTCCATCATCTCGTTGTTAATGCTCCTCTACCACTCTGAGAAGGCCAATTGGTGAAGTCCACCAGAGTCCAGCTTGAACATCAAGGTTCAGGTTACATTTCTCTGCTGCAGATGAACCGTACTTATGTTTTGGTACCTTAACTCATAAAACACTTTAAGCAAGATCTGTGAGAATTTAGCTCTGTACATATTACTTTGTTACAGTTAGTAATTTTATAGCAGGGCTAAATCTCCAAAATATAACCTTATCTGGAAAATGCTTGTTCCAAATTTTAGGCACACAGAGGGGAATTTAGCTTTGTGGGATATTTTTGAAGAAATCCACAAGCAAATCCCACTAACATAAGCATGAAGACATTATTTTTCCTCTTTAAATTTCCTTCTAAATACATTAAAGTCATAGACTATGTCTATGTCTACAGCAAAATTATTTTTGTAACTATAGATTGGTTGGTTCAAGTGAGCATGGCTTTTTTCAAAGCCATGCACCATAAGGAGTTAGGGAACTATTTCAATCTCCTTACTACTTACTTCTTTCAGGAGTATGGAAATAAGCTCTGGTGATTTGAATCAATTTTTTCCTTCACCTCCAATTCTATGACATGGCTATCATCCACAATAACAATTCATTTCCCCAAATGCTTTTATAATATAAACGCATTGCACAGTTAATTGATATACAGGTCAAATCCCATTACAACAAATAGCATGCAACCAAAAGCTCTCTTTTTAATAAAAAAAGATTTTTGAGCCCCAGGCAGTACCTCTCTAATTTCCATAGTACAAAAGAAATTGAACCTTTAGTAGTAATAGATTTGACACTGAGAATTAAAATGAGTGCCCAGAGATTGAATTGGGCTGAGTGAACAGAGATGGAAGTAGAAACAGTATGAAAGACAAAAAAGTATGAGAATTGCCTTCAAAGAAATAAGAAATGTCAGAATAAAGAGAGAAACAGTAACTCTGTCAGTCTACTCATTTAGGAAAGTTTGGTTATGACAGTAATTATCTTTTATCTCCCATGTTTCAGTGTTTTCTGTTATACTTTCTCATTTACAGACCCAGCAACTCCATGAGTTAGGCATGGTGCATATATTTATATTTTATAAAAGAGGACCTTGAGTCTCAAAAAGGTTAAGTGATTTTCCTAAGGCCACACAGCTAATCAACAACAGTGCTGGCACTTAGAACCTAATGAACACCTATTTTCACTAAGCCACATTGCCTTTTTTCAGATATGTGCTGTATATTTTAGAAGAGTTTGCATTAAAATCTTCTGAATTTTTCATGAGAAAAAAGTAATTTAATTTCTGTTTACATTTTCCATTTGCACTACAACCTAAATGTATTCACCTATGACTTGTAATAGGAAAACACCCTGACCTATGGCATGAAGACATTTTCCTAGATGACCAATATGGTACCTACATTCCTGAATCTGGCAGGATCTACTTGCTTGGAAAAACAAATAGTTACGACGATTGTGACCTTAGCCCTTAGTCCGATCTCTTTAGGAAGCAGCACAACTAAAGTAATGGAAATGTCCTGCTCTTCATGATGTTCCAGTCAGGCTTGATCCAAAGGAATATTTTTGAAGCTAACAAGAGTTTTAAAGACATAAACATGAAAAAGTAGCCTGTTAGGATCCAGATCATGGATATGAAATCACCTATACAATGCTGAATGCTGAATGCAAACATTATCACTGCAGATTAGGTTTTAGGAGTCAAATCACTTCTTTACTGCAGTCCTAATATAGTTGACACTTAAAGGAAAATCTCACCCATCATAACAAATAGAATAACAAGAATGGAGAGAAATTCCGATAAGTCTCCTTATCACAATATTGGCTACCAAGATGCTTGCTTCAGAGTTATACATTGCACTAAACAATGATTGTCTTAAAAAATAATAAGGTGTTTCTAGATTTTTAGAGATAAGGATGTAAAAAGCACATCCAGATCACTTTTTTTTTTTTTTAAGTCAGAAAGACATAGAGAGAAAATGAGAGACAAAGTGAAATCTTCCATCAGTTGGTTCACACCCCAAATGCCTGCAACTGCTAGGTCCTTACATTAGTCAAAGCTGAGCCACATTGAAGCCAGGAGCCAGGAAGTCCCATGGGGGTGGCAGGGATCCAATTAGTTGAGCCATCACTTATTATCTCCTAGCTTGTGCATTAGCAGTTAGCTGGAATTAGAAACGGAGTGGGGACTTGAATCCAGGCACTCTGATATTGGTTGGGAGTACCCCAACCAGCCTGTTAACTGCTGCACCAAATGAATACCCCAAGGTCTCCACTTTTATTATACTGCTCTCGACCTGTAAACAAAATGTTCAAGTGTGCCCTACTGATCATTAAGTTCTTAGAAAGAAGCCAAATATTAACCCAGCCATGAGGATTCGTGGCTTGGTTCAAAGATTTAATGTTTTACTTTCACTAACTTTTCATGGAACTTTAGCTGCACACATACACAGACACTCACACGAAGTGTACAAACAGCTGTATTTTTGCTCCTAGAGATATGGCACATGGCAATATTTCTTAATTATTCATTTCACCCATGACACTAGTTGTTTGGATAGAGAAAAATAGCTTGTTTGCAGACTTTCTTTTCTACTTTTTTTTTTTTTTTTTTTGACAGGCAGAGTGGACAGTGAGAGAGAGAGAGACAGAGAGAAAGGTCTTCCTTTTTGCCGTTGGTTCACCCTCCAATGGCCGCCGTGGCCGGCGCACCGCGCTGATCCAAAGCCAGGAGCCAGGTACTTCTCCTGATCTCCCATGGGGTGCAGGGCCCAAGGACTTGGGCCATCTTCCACTGCACTCCCTGGCCACAGCAGAGAGCTGGCCTGGAAGAGGGGCAACCGAGACAGAATCTGGCGCCCCGACCGGGACTAGAACCCGGTGTGCCGGTGCCACAAGGCGGAGGATTAGCCTAGTGAGCTGCGGCGCCGGCTCTTTTCTACTTTTTCAAGTAGCTTGTAAAATTATCAAAAAAGTTCTAAAATAATTAAGGAAAAACACTTTTTACAGCTTTAGTTTTTAAAAAAATAATTTCTCTTTAAAAACAAATGTGTGATTGTGAACATGTGGTAATGATAGTGGTGGTGCTGTTGACTGTGTTGTGTGTGTGTGTGTTTGAAAATATGTTAGAACCACAGATGTTTAAAAAAATGCTTTAACCTTTTTTGAAGTAGTCTGCAAAATAGGCATTATCTACAGTGACATTTTCAAGTGCCACTCCTTTTCTCTAATGTTCATCCTTGTTTTTCTCCACCTTAGATTTCCAGCACCTGGCTGGATAAAAATACACAGTTCACTTCTAGAAATACATTTGCAACATGAAGAAAACAGGAAAGAAAAAAAAAGTCACTTCTTTGAGGTCCACTGTCAAGTTCTCCAGAAATTTATAAACTGACTTCTCTACTTGACACTAAAATATATATAATACTGAACACACTAATTTTTCTGCTTGTTTTGGTGTTTGATAGGCAAGATTGAAAGTAATTGAATTATATACTTAAACAAACTGGTATTTTAGGTAAGAGGCTTCTAGGTAAGAAACAAACTTGTAAAATAAATGTTTTGAATAGGATTTTACATGTTTGTTGTTGTCATTGATTGCTGGTTTGTTATAATTCTTTCAAGGTTCAGGAAAGAATCAATTATTAATTCTTAAATTCTGTAGCTCTCCACAATAACTCTTACCATATGCATCTTTTAAATGTCTATGGAAACATAAGACATGTAGAGCTCACACTCTTTAACATTAATTGAAAACTGATTTTCTATCTCAATCCTATCATATTTAGATTTTAAGAAATATTTATGTAAATTGTATAAACTACACATATATGATCATAATCTGTTGGATAGGTTGAAGCTGTTTTAAACTGTCCCTTGTTGTGATTTTTTTTGTATGTTGTCTTCCCAATTCCTAGTATTGCAGTGTGCCGTCTGAAGAAATGTCACAGAATACTAGCAGAAAAGAGGACATCAATTACACCGAGGTATCCAGTGAACAAACCAATGGAGCAGATTATCTCATTGAGTCGGTGAGAGCTTTTCCTACCACCTAACTAATGGTGGACTTGATGAGGATAACATACTACACATCCCTCAGCTCATTCTTTCTATGAAATTTGTCAATTGGCTAATTGTTTGGCTTAGGGATTAACAAAATAAGATTTTTATGTATTACTTAACATAGTCAACAAGCATATTTATATATAAATAGATATATTTTTCCTGCAGTATTAGGAACACTTAAATTAGACAATATATACATGCAGAGAGACAAATACATAAAGGAATGATATAATTAAACAATTGGAATCTGATATATGTATATAAAATTTTAGCATGTTATTTTTTAGAGAAGTTTTTATTCACAGCAAAATTGAGACAAAGGCATAAATACCTCATATCCCCCTGCTTCCACATATGTAGTTTCTTCCACCAACACCCTGCATCACAGTGGTACATTTGTTATAATTAAAAAATTAATGAAACTACATAGACACATCACCACCCAAAGTCCACAGTTTATACTAGGGCTCATTTTCGGAATTATGGAGACTATGGGTTCAGACAAATGAATAATGATATGTATCTATCATTATATGTCATATGAAGTATTTCTATTTCCACAAACATCTATTCCTGGCAGCCAGTGGTTTTTTTTTTTTTTTAACTGTCTCCATATTTTTGCCTTTTCCAGAATGTCATATCATTGGACTCATAGAATATGTAGCCTTTCAGACTGATTTCTTTCACTTCATAATATGTTCCTGTATGTTTTTTCATGGCTAGTCATTTCTCTGTTGTGATAAATAATATTCCATTATCTTTTTTTACTTATCCACACATTAATTGAAACACATTTTGGTTGCTTTCTAGTTTTAGCAATTATGAATAAAGTGGTTATAAATATTTTTATACAAGTTTTTGTGTGAATATAAGTTTTTAATTCCTTTGAGTAAAAACTAAGGAGCCCAATTGCTGGATCATATGGTTAAGGCCATGTTTAGTTTTGTGAGCAATTGGCAAACTGTCTTGCTAAGCGGCTATACCTTTTTGCAATTCCCACCAGCAATGAATCAGAGTTCCTGTCTTTCTACATCCTCCCTGCATTTGGCTTTGTCAGTTTTCTGGATTCTGGCCATCTAATAAGTGTGTAGTGTTATCTCTTTCTTAATTTGCATTTCTATGATGACATTATACAGAATATTGCTTTATATGTTTATTTGTCGTCATCTTTTGTGAGGTACTGTTAAGGTCTTTGACACACTTTTTTCATCAGGTTGTTTTTCTTACTGAATTTTAAGGGTTCTTTGAATATTTTATGAGGTATATCTTTTACAAATATTTTATTCCCGTCTGTGGCATATATTTTGTTCTTTTGATGTTGTCTTTTACAAACAAGACTTTTTTTTTTAATGTTAATGAATACCAGCTGTTAATTCTTTCTTTCAAGAATGGTGCTTTTGATATTGCATCTAAAATGTCGTCACCATACATGAGGTCCTATAGGTTTTCTCCCATATTATTTTTAAGGCTTTTTTAGTTTTATATATATATATATATATTTTGACAGGCAGAGTGGACAGTGAGAGAGAGAGACAGAGAGAAAGGTCTTCCTTTGCCGTTGGTTCACCCTCCAATGGCCGCTGCGGCCAGCGCGCTGCCGCCGGTGCTCCATGCTGATTCATGGCAGGAGCCAGGTACTTCTCCTGGTCTCCCATGGGGTGCAGAGCCCAAGCACTTGGGCCATCCTCCACTGCACTCCCTGGCCACAGCAGAGAGCTGGCCTGGAAGAGGGGCAACCGGGACAGAATCCGGTGCCCTGACCAGGACTAGAACCCAGTGTGCCGGCGCCGCAAGGCGGAGGATCAGCCTAGTGAGCCGCGGCGCTGGCTTATAGTTTTATATTTTAAAGTTATATCTCAGATCAATTTTGAGCTAACATTTGTGAAGGGTGTCAGGTCTGTGTGTGGGTTCATAATTTTGCATGTGGATATCTAGGTATTCCAGCACCATCTGTGGACAATAATATCGTTTACCCATTGTATTGCCTTTGTCCATCATACTTTCCACAATATGATAGACTACTGATTCTGTGAGGTTTAATATAATGATTCAATCTACAAGAACAATTTATATCACTCTGGGAAAACTGCTTAGCCTCTCTGCTTCTCAGTTTTCATCTGATCGTTAAAAATATTAATATTTTATCCTACTAATATGCTTCATATTTTCTCTACCAGTATGATTCCTGAATGTATTACACTGGATACATGTGCTGTTTTATAACATAAAGAATGGTGTAAATGAAATATTATTGATTTTTATGCATAGTTTCAATCAAATTAGCATCTGCTTGTTCTTTTCCTCCCTTTACTTGTACATTTAATATTGGCAAGTGATCAATAGAGGTAAGTAGATTTTAAAGAAAGAGTTAAATAACTTGCATAAATAAATTAGAATCATTATCTTATCCATTCTAGATCTAAGTTCTGGTAGTCTTTAGACAATCTCTATAGCATCAATATTATAGGAAATTGAGCAAGAGATTTCATCCAGACATGAGTGGAATATAAATTTTTCTCAAAGTACAAGAATACTGGCAGATTAAAACTTGCTTGCTAATTTAAGGATTATTGAATCATAGATTTTAATATCCAGAATAAAATAATAACTTCATAGTAATTATGTTTCTTTACATTTATGTAATGGATAAACATTGTTACGTTTTATATTCCTGGTTGACTACAATAGATTTCTAAGGCAATAATGAACAAAAAGGAAGCTTTGTACAGTGACAAAAACATCACCAGATGATTGAATTCATATTTAAAATCTATAAAGTCAAAATATAAGATTTTTGTGATTTTAATATGGAATTTATAAAATTTTGCTATATTATACTTTGTTATAGTGTACAATAAATAAAATGGGAAACAGTCTTCAAAGCATTGCAAAACTGGATTTTAAATATTATATAGTGCAATACCACTAGCAACTGTAAGGTTTAAATCACTTGTTAGTTATAGGGCAGTCCCATCTTAAGAACCACATTAGATATTTTTTTCAGAGTGTTTGGCTGAAAGGAGCATTGCTTTCTTTAAGTGAAGAATAAGTCCTATGAAAGACTATCTACAAAGCAAAATCTTGATTAAGAGCCATGGTAAAGTGGGCATTTCTCTCCAAGACTGTAGCTGATAATCCTTCTGTCTGTGTGACATTTCTGTTAAACAGGCCCGAGTTTTTGTAAATAACTTATCTGCAGTATGTGAGAAAGTTTGGACTTTGGGACTCCATCAGACATTCCTACTACTGCTAATAATTGGAAGATGGCTACTACCCATTGGGGGAGAGATCACTCGAGACCAACTCTCACAGCTTCTCCTTATGTTTGTGGGGACAGCTGCTGACATTCTGGAATTCACAAGTGAGACCTTGGAAATTCAAAGTGTGAGGTAAGCAGGCCCTCTAATGAAAAGATTTCTTACAGTAGACAGGACCATGCATCTATCTCTTTGTTCTGTATTTATGTTCTGAATGAATAGGATTTTTTTTTTTTTTTTTTTGACAGGCAGAGTGGACAGTGAGAGAGAGAGACAAAGAGAAAGGTCTTCCTTTGCCGTTGGTTCACCCTCCAATGGCCGCCGCGGCCGGCGCACCACGCTGATCCGATGGCAGGAGCCAGGAGCCAGGTGCTTTTCCTGGTCTCCCATGGGCCCAAGCACTTGGGCCATCCTCCACTGCACTCCCTGGCCACAGCAGAGGGCTGGCCTGGAAGAGGGGCAACCGGGACAGAATCCGGCGCCCCGACCAGGACTAGAACCCGGTGTGCCGGCGCCGCTAGGCGGAGGATTAGCCTAGTGAGCCGCAGCGCCGGCCGAATGAATAGGATTTTTAATATATGATACTCCATTGCTAGAATCATAGATTTTGCTGCTGATTAGGTATGTTGTAGAAACCAGCACAGTTTATATTTAAATCTATACATGAAGGCAGTTTCTGCTAAAGAAACAGACATGATATTCCCAGTGGGATATGAGAGAAAGTCTCTGCACATCTGTATGCCCACGGAGCAGGTGGCACCAAGGTCATCTGAAAACCTTCTAGAGTGGAATGACCATCCCCAGGCCCTCTTTCACATTCCAAAGTGTCAGGAACACAGCAAATCACACAGTGCTCTTCTAGCCCATCACATGGCTACAATTTCAAGAGAAAGACTGCAGGAGATGTGGAGAAAGCTCTCCCCTCCACAGCTGGGAAATGTGCATTCCCTGGTGGGAATGGAGAATGGGGTAGATGAAGTTTTATTTTACTAAATTTCATTTTCAGCCAGTTTTGTTCCAAGTGCCCAAAGGCTTTCTGGTGTAGATACCTATAAATTAAAACTTATTGAGTTGGTACTTTTATTTTTGCCACAAGCAAATAAACTCAGAATCCATGATCACATCTGTTTATAGAACCACTTTCTTACCATTAGGGATTTAAGTCTCAGTGCCTGAATGTACTTTAAGCTTGGGTTGTTCTGCACTATGCTATAAAAACAAATTGGAATGAGACTGGCTTTTAATGCTACAGTTTACTTTATGCTGTGTTTCTCAAACAAACAAACAAAAAAAAGCTGAGCAAAATACACAAATTTACTGATTAAAGTAAATATCTCAATTATGGCACAAATGATATTTATAACCAAGGGTTATCTTTACAAGATCAGTTTCTATTTCATTTATACTAATTTTTCTTTTAGCTTATTAAGTTGACAGATTCTTTCAAAAAATAACTCAATCTAAATCAACAGTCTTTAAACTGTTAATTTTAGTTTTGTAGTTGTAATACTTTACATATGATCAGTGATTTACATTCTTCATGTATAGAATGTTCAAATATTTAAGACAAATAGAATGTAATGTGGTTACAAGAAAAACATGAAGAAATCCTGACAGAGCTCATGAAAGCATTAAATATCTGCAGTAACAGAGACATGAAAATATAAAGATAACTAATGTATGCTAAATATCTAAGGAAATGGAAGAGAACAGAGGATAGTAAAAGAGGTATTGGACAGTTTTGTGGGACCAGTCATACAAATGTAAGAAATGCCAACTTCAGCTATCTTAATGGGCTATTGATAGTCCTATTTACAGGTAGAACTAAGGGGATAATTTATAGACTGCGTTTGACAATAAATGGTGAATATTAAATAAGTAAATGAATGAAATTGTAGTTTGCCAGCCTCTACCCAAATAAAAACTACACACCAATACACACCAATAAAAACTACACACCAATACACGCCTTGAAAATTTTAAGGTATTCTTTTACTCACCAGCTATTGGATAGACATTTGTGCCAGGCACTGTTCTAGGCAGCAAATGGGAAGAAAATGGTGAGGAACTGCTGTGCAAAGGGACACACAGTCCTGTCCCAGTAAGGACTATTTCAATTTATCAAGAATTTAGGAAGCACTTGATGTTTCAAGAGAGCTTAAATACACCTAATTTATTCTGTTACCTACAAATTATTCTGAATACTTCACAAAAACATTTAAAAATTCTTTCAACTTGTATAACACTCCAAGAATACTAATGTTTAAATTGAGTCAAATAAACTACAGCCAGCCCTGCATATCCATGGACGAACTGCAGTTTGAAAATACCTGAAAACAAAAATTTCATCTATATGAAACATACACAGGTTTTTTTTCCTAAACAACATGGTATATGTATGTAGCAATTCCATTGTGTTAAGGATCATAAGCAATACACAGAAGATTTTAAAGTATATGGGAGGAAACACAGAGATTATATGTAAATGCTACCATATTTTATACAGGGGACATGAGTATTTGCAGACTTTGGTATGCTCTAGGGTCCTGTCACCAATACTTGTAGATATCAAGGAGATATCCTAGTTTATGTGTTTAAGATTTGTTTTCAGTTTTCATTTTATCAGAATCAGTCATTTTTATTTTTAATAAAATTTATTTTTAATGATATTTTATTTTTAATGATATTTTATTTTTAATGCTTCTGCATTGTACCAGTGGCCTTCTGTAATCTCTGTTCCACTCCGTTGCTTCCATGATGCGACTACTACTGCCTTCCCTCAAGGTCAAGACATAGAAAGAGTCTCTAGTTTTCTCTCTTCTGAAACCCATCTTCTAAATGATGATTTCCTGTTTCAGGTCCCAACTCTTCTTCAATAATTGGCACTACAAATGTTTGATTTTTCAAAGGAGACCCTTAAACCTTTCCCTTTGAGCTCAAAAGGACAATTACGAAGAATATAGTTTATACAGAAGTAAAGGATATTTACCTGTTATAGCAGAAAGTCCCTCATTATAGTTTGCCTATTATTGTAGTTTTCCTATTATCGATGACATTTTGATTTTTCTTTTATTATATTCCATGTTTGGGGCTGACTGATTTAGGAGAAAATCTGCAAAAGAGTCTACATTACAATTATTTTTAAATCTCTTTGCTGCAATCTTGCTAATGTCAAAGTCTGTTTTAAACTATTTAAACCAATTCCATTCCATTGGCCCACATGACGTTCATCTGCCTAATTTTTATGAGTTTACATAGACTTGTAAACCTTATGGTGTTGCAATTTTTTGCCTAACAGCTTTATTTAGTTATGGTTTAAAACATCATAATGTTCAACTATTGTAATTCTACAGTTCCATGATATTTAGCAAATTATAGATTTGTACAAACATCCATGGTTAAAACATTCCCATGACTCCAGAAGGATTCCTTGTGACTTTTTCCAGATGATTTTCACTCCCACCACCAACTCTAGGCAATGTTGATATGCACATACTTTCAATTTTGTAGAGTTTCCTCTTCTAGAAATCTCATGTAAATGGTATTATAAAATAAGTGATCTCTTATATCTTATGTTTTTTACTTCACATAATCTTTTTGGACTTCCCCCATGTTATTTAATGTCTAGCTTCTTTTTAATTACTGAATTATACAAGGGGTTTTCCAAATGTTCATGGCAGATGCATATTATTTTTTAGTTCTACTTTTCATGAAGTTTTTGAAGTATCTTTATGTTCCACTGAATATGTTTCTCCATATTGTTTGTCTATTCAGTAGTAGGTGCATGTGTACATTATGTCCAGCGATATCTAGCAATGGAACGGCTACCTTTTTTTTTTTTTTTTTTTACAGGCAGAGTGGACAGTGACAGGGAGACAGACAGAGAGAGAGAAAGGTCTTCCTTTGCCGTTGGTTCACCCTCCAATGGCCACCGCGGCCAGCGTGCTGCGGCCGGCGCACCGCGCCTATCCAAAGGCAGGAGCCAGGTGCTTCTCCTGGTCTCCCATGGGGTGCAGGGCCCAAATACTTGGGCCATCCTCCACTGCACTCCCTGGCCACAGCAGAGAGCTGGCCTGGAAGAGGGGCAACCGGGACAGAATCTGGCGCCCGGACTGGGACTAGAACCCGGTGTGCCGGCGCCGCAAGGTGGAGGATTAGCCTATTGAGCCACGGCGCCGGCTCAATAGGCTGCCTTTTTTTAAAGTAGCTGTACCATTTTATACTCCCACAATCAACATATGCGAGTTCTGTTTTCTCCATGTTCTCATCAACACCTGCCCCTCTTTTTGTTCAGTCTATATGATTATAGCTACTCCAGTGGTCATATAGTAGTATCACAGTCTTTTTTGATAATAGTTACTCTAGTGTTCATATAGTGATATCTCAGTGTGTCTTTAATTTGCATTTCTCTAATAGTCTGTTGTTGAATATCTTTTCATGTGCATATGTCTTCTATGAAATGCCTGTTCAATTTTTTGCATATTTTTAAAATCTTACTGTTGAGCTGTATGAGAGTTATTTATGTATTCCAGGTATAGGCCCTTTATCAGATATGTAAATATATATATCTGATAGATATATTTTCTTTCTGTTTACAGCTTATTGTCCATTTTTACAGGGTTATTGATTTATTTGAATGTCATAGTTAGAGACAGAGGGAGATCAGAGACAAACCTTCCATCCACTGGTTGACTACCCAGATGGCTGCAATGGTTAGGGTAGGGCCAACCTGAAGCCAGCAGCTTCTTCCAGGCCTCCCACATGAGTGCAGAGACCCCAGCACTAAGGCCATCTTCTGCTGCTTTTCCCAAGTGCATTAGCAGGGAGTTGGTTGGGAAGTGGAGCAGCCGAGGCTCGAACCAGTGCCAATATGGGATACCAGCATCACAAATGGTGGCTTTACCCACTACGTCACAGCGTTGGTTCCTGTTGTCCATTTTTATATGTACTCTTCTGAAGAACTCATTTTAAAAGTTTTGATGAAACCCAAACCAATTCTTAATTAAACATATTGGGCTGTTTGTTGTCATATCTAAGAAACTGCTAACTACAGATTTAAAATATCTTCTGTTTTATTATGGAAGCTTTTAGCTCTTACAATAATTTCTTTTAACTATTTTGACTTAATTTTGAGGTTAGCTTTCAACTTTATTTATTTATTTATTTTGACAGGCAGAGTGGACAGTGAGAGAGAGAGACAGAGAGAAAGGTCTTCCTTTTGCCGCTGGTTCACCCTCCAATGGCCGCCGCGGCCAGCGCGCTGTGGCCGCGCACCGCGCTGATCTGATGGCAGGAGCCAGGTACTTCTCCTGGTCTCCCATGGGGTGCAGGGCCCAAGCACTTGGGCCGTCTTCCACTGCACTCCCTGGCCACAGCAGAGAGCTGCCCTGGAAGAGGGGCAACCAGGACAGAATCTGGCGCCCCGACCGGGACTAGAACCCGGTGTGCTGGTGCCGCAAGGCGGAGGATTAGCCTAGTGAGCCGCGGTGCCGGCCTCAACTTTATTTTTTAATTTGACATTGCCTCAGCACTATCTTATGTCCTAGTGTGACTAACTTGAAAACTTTCACTATTAAATTATCTTAACATCTTTGTCTGTAATCAGTTGATCACAGATGTAAGGGATTTTATCTAGGTCTATCAATGGAACGTCCATTGTTCTTTATATAATACATTATCATAATTTTATTAAGTTGGAAATTGGGTACTATAAGTCCTTCAACTTTTTTTTTATGTTTTAGCCATTCTAGGCCCTTTGCATCTCCACATAATTGTTATAATTATCTTGTTGAGTTCTTTTTTTTTTTTTATTTTTGACAGGCAGAGTGGACAGTGAGAGAGAGAGACAGAGAGAAAGGTCTTCCTTTGCCGTTGGTTCACCCTCCAATGGCCGCCGCGGCCAGCGCACTGCGGCCGGCGCACCACGCTGATCCGATGGCAGGAGCCAGGAGCCAGGTGCTTTTCCTGGTCTCCCATGGGGTGCAGGGCCCAAGCACCTGGGCCATCCTCCACTGCACTCCCTGGCCACAGCAGAGGGCTGGCCTGGAAGAGGGGCAACCGGGACAGAATCTGGCGCCCTGACTGGGACTAGAACCCGGTGTGCCGGCGCCGCTAGGCGGAGGATTAGCCTAGTGAGCCGCAGCGCCGGCTATCTTGTTGAGTTCTAAAGAAAACCTTGATGTGGTCTAATAGCAACTAATGAATCTAAGGATCAATTTGTCAACAACTGTTGTCTTTAAACTTTTAAGTTTTCATTTCTGTGAACCTGAAATATCCATCGGGTGAGGATCCTTTTTTTCTGCCAAGGGCCATTTGGATATTTATAACATCATTTGCAGGCCATACAAAATTATCAACTTAAAAATTAGCTTGCTATATATTTCTTGAATTTCAGGTCCTACCTGTGGTTACCTTGGCAGGCAGACCAAATTATTTCATGGGCCTTAAACAGCCCACAGGACAGATACTCCCATCCCTTGGAAAGTCCATTACTCTCAGCAATGTTTTATAATTTTTAGGACATAGGATTGCACCACTTTTCCTAATTTTTCCTAATTATTTGAGTCACTTTGATGTTCTTACTAACATAATTATTTTTGTAATTTTATTTTAATATTGCTACATTAGAAACACAAGTCACTTGTGTATGGTTCTGTGCCAAGTGATCATGCTAAACTCTTAATTGCTCAATTTGTTAACAAATAATGCATTAAATTCTTTCTAATATGCATGCCTTAAATTTACTTTTCTTGTCTTATTGCACTGGCTAGAACTATTTTCAATGTCAAATAGAAGTAATGAGAATTTACATTGTAGTCTCAAGCAATTAACATTCTATGTCCATTAAGGATGATGTTAGGTGCAGGTTTTTCACCAGCTGTCCTATGTCAGTTGAGGAAATTATCTGTTTGGAGTTTTTTTTCGATGAGTGTTGAATTTGTAAAAATTCCTTTGCTGTTTTTATTGAGATACTTATGTATTAATTGCCCTTTATCCTATTAAAACAACAATTTAAGTTATTTTCAGATATTAAGCAAACTTTAGTGTCCTGGGGTAAATTTTACTTGGCTATAATTTATAACATGTTATACATGTTACTGGATTCAGTCTGCTAACATTTAATCATTTTATATGTATGCTTATGAGGCATGTTGATCCTTTCTAATGATATCTTTTCCTGGCTTTGGTTTCATAGTGATAATGTATTCATGAAATACCTCAGGAATCATCCCCTTTTTCCTTGTTTTCTAAAGGAGTTTCTTTTAGCATTGAGATTATTTCTTCTTTAAATATTTTATAGACTTCACCTAAGGAATCACTTGGGTCAAGACTTTGTGGTAAGATTTTTTTTTAATTATCAATTCAATATCAGTACCTCTTATGATTCTATTTAGAAATCCTATTACTTCTTGAGTCAATTTTGATTATATTTTCCTTTCTAGAAATTTTTCCATTTCATCTAGGTTGTCTAATTTATGGCATGAAATTTTCCATTATGTTTACTTATTAACTATGTTAATTGCTATGGTGGTGTTGATGCTTTCTTCTACTTTATTGAACTTGACAATTTGTATCTTTACCTTTCTCTCTTCCCAGGAGGAAAGGGCGTTGGTTGATTCGTTTGATTTGATCAGGTTTATTGGCTTTATTGCTCCTTAAGAATAACTAAGTTTTTAGTTTCATTGATTGTACTCTATTGTTACACTGTTTTCCACTTCATTGGTTTTTTTTCTCTGATGTTTATTTTTTCTTTCTTCATGCTTTCTTTGGATTTAATTATTTCCTTCTTTTTCTGGTTGAAGATGAAAGCATATGTAATGGATTTGAGACCTTTCTTCTTTCCTAATGTAGGCATCCAGAGCTACAAATTTCCTTCCAAACACTGCTTTACTATCGTCCCATAACTTTTGGTATGTTTTCTTCTTATCTAATATAGTTAAAAGCAATCTTCAATTTTTCTGGTGATTTTTTCCTTAACGCATGGGGTATTCAGGCAAATAGTTTAATTTCCACATATATAATAATTCCTAGGTATTTTGTGTGTTGTTATTTTCTATTTAATAATATTACAATCTGAGACTATAGCTTAACTTGTTTTGGTTTTTAAACACTGCGACTCATTTTACTGTCTAGCATATAGCCTATCCTTAGAATATTCCACGTGTGCTTGAGATGAATGTGTATTTACTTGCTGTTGGATGGAATGTTCTATAAACATTAGAAAGTTGGTGACAGGGTTGTTCGAATCTTCAATAACCTGATTTTGTCTACTTATTCTATCAATTATCAAGAGCAGGATATTGAAATGTTTAACTCTCGTTGTTGAAATGTCTATTGTTCTTTTAAACATTCTAGGTTGTTTTTGCTTTATGTATTTTAGGCTCTGTTTTTAGGTGTGTAAACATTTACTTTTGAGAGGCATACTGATAGCAACAGATAGAAGGAGAGAACCTTCATCCACTGGTTCACACCTCAAATTCCTACAATGTTTTGGCAGGGCCAGGGCTGAAGCTGACAGCCAGGTCTCCCACGTGGGTGAACAGAACCCAACCACTTGAGCCATCAATACTAGCCATCAGGGTCCACATCAGCAGAAAACTGGAGTCAGGAACCAGAGATGGACATTGAACTAAGTCACTCCAGTATGGGACACAAGCATCCCAATTGGTGCCCCAAATGCTAGGCTAAACACCCATGCCTACACATCAAAGTTGTTTAATGTACTTTTGATGTAGTAACCATTTTCTTTATAAAATGTCACTTTTTTCTCCACTAGTATTATTGTATGGTAATCTATTTTGTCTCATATGCATATACACACTCTAACTTTCTTATTATGGGCATGAGATTATACTTCTTCCATTCTTTTACATCAGACTGTTTGCATCTTTGTATCTAAATGTTTTCCCTTACAAACACCATATATTGGTGTCTTGCATTTCTTCTTCTTCAGTCAATTAAATCTTTGTTTTTTAATTTGCTTGTATCATTAGCTTCCCAGGGCTACCATAACAAAGTGCCAAAAATATCATGGTGTCAAACAACAGAAATTTGTTCCCATCCATGGCTCCAGAATGTAGAAATCCAAAATTGGGGTTTTGGTTTCTACTGGAGGCTCTGAGGAAGAATCTACTCTATGCTTCCCTCCTAGCTTCTAGTGCCATCTGGCAATCCTTGGTCACTCTAATTTCTATCTTTTTCCTCAACGCGTCTGTCTATGTCTCCAAATTTCCCTTTTCTTGTTAAGGATGCTGTCATATCTACAAAGATCCTATATCCATATAAGGCCTATTATTCCTGGTTAATCCATGGACTACAATGTACAATTTCAATCGTTGCACTTGATTCCTTATTAATACTAACCTAATTCCAGGAAAGCATAACAATAATGCTGTATTTGCTCATGGCTCCATTGTTCCATTTCTTCGATTGCTTATAGCTCCATTTCCTCCCCCTCCTTTTTGCTATTATTATTATATACATATGCATTGGCTTTCAAAAGTTTTTTTTCCACAAAAATAAACTTATCTTTTAATTTCCACAAATTTTTGAAGTATCCCAACATAAGTATGTCTTCCCACGTATTAAAATAAATAGCCTCAAAGACTTCATTAAAAACCTAATTTTTCATGCTTGCTTCGGTTGCACATTCACTAAAATTGGGAAAATGCAGAAAAATTAGTATGGCACTTGTGGAAGAAAACAAAACACCTGATATTTCTTCTAAAGCAAATTTGCTAGCAACAAATTCTCCCTTTCTTTACCTGGAAATGTGTTTGTTTTGCTTTTATAATTGAAGGGTAGTTTGGTATATAGACAGTATTTCCTTTGCACATTATATATATATACTGTTCAACTGTCTTTTGGCCCTCATTGTTTCTGATCAGATATCAGCCATGACTTATTTTGTTTTTATCCCGTACTTTTCATGAATCGATTTTCTGTAACAATCTTCAAGGATTTCTTTTCTCCTTTGTCTTCCAGTAATTTGGCTGTGATAGATCTAAGGGTAGATCTCTTTGTTGCCAGTTCTTTTTTTTTTTTTTTTTTTTTTTTCCTTCCTGGATTTGTATATATTTTCCATCAAATTTTTCAACCACTGTATTTCTAAATATTTTTCTGCTCTTTTTTCTCTTCCTCCATCTGGAACTCTTATTAACAACATGGTCACATTTCATAGGTCTTTTAGATTCTAGTAATTATTCTTCAATCGTACTTACCCTCTGTCCTTCAGATAAGATAATTTCCATTGATCTATTTTCAAGGTCCCTGATCCTTTCTTCTGCCATCTCAATTCTAGAGGTAGTGTGAAGAGTAAGTCCATGTGGTGAACTCTGCACTCCCATTTTTACATTTCAGCTACAGAAATTCTGTTTAATCCTTTTCAGAGTTTCTCTGCCCTTACTTATTTGTTGAGCTATTGCTTTAGATTTGCCTCACTTTATGAAACATAGCTTTCTTTCTTTCTTTGAAAGCGATTATAATAGTTGTTTTGATGTCTGTTTCTGCTGAATACAATACCTGGGGCCCTTAGGATCAGTTTCTACTGACTGCCTCCCTTCCCCAAGGATAGGTCATACAACGCTTGTTTTTTTGCATATCACTTACTTTTTTGAAAAACATTCATTTGGGTGATATTTTGTAACAATGTATTATCCCCAGGCAGCCACCACCACCATCATCACTACGTCAGGTTTCTTTCCTTGAATCTACGGAGATCTTATTTTTTGTTTGCTTTTAATTCTTAGTTTTACTTTCAGTGTGGCATGCTACAGTCATATCTGTGTAGTTTGTGGTCAGCCAGTAATTTAGTCAGATTGTGCTCAAACACAGCTCTTACGACTTCTAACCTCTGATGATCTGTTTATGGTTTGGGTAGCAAATTTTATTTATTTATTTGAGAAACATAAGTGGTTTTCTTATTAGAATCAAAACCAGAGAACTTTCTAGCACAAATAGAGTGTTGCTGCTCAGTTTCTTGAAGAGGAAGACAATACTTGAAAATTGTTATTTCTGAGAAGAAGCAAAAAAGTTGCCAGTCTGCAAACAAACATAACAGGTGATTTCAATGAAAGATAAAATATATTTTAATAAAACATAGTTTCAAGTATTATTCCACATAACAAGGCAAACCTAATATGGGAGGAAAGGGCTTGTGGAAGGAAAGGCCCCACTTCCTAGCACATTTTAAATTCAGGATGTTTTCATGTCTACTTCAACTTTTATTTGCCACTGGGTCTCTTGGGTTTTCCCTGTAAATGCCTGCAATTGCTCAGTCAGGCAAGCATACAGGAGAACTTATTTAGCTCTTCTATAGCTCTCTTATTTCTCTCCATTAAATTTAAAGTTCACCACTTATCCCAACAGGGATTGCAACCTCAGATAGAAGCTATGGATTTTCCCATCCATTTCTAATCAAGTTTGTTACGTTTATTGACCTTGCTTCTGAGTATGAGATTTCATACTGCAATTCCCATCGGTCAGCACCTGCTGACCACAGTTGGTTTCCACTGCCAATTCCTCCCTGGTAAAACCACTGCTCTGACTGGTCTACATGGTTTTAATGTTCTTGCAACTTGCATAAACTTTTCACAAGGTTTTTGTGACTGCAGGCTTTACTTTTCCTAGAGAATTTACTAACTTTACTTTTCCCTGAGTATTTACTTTAAAAAACTTGAAATCATAAATTCTTTCTTTGCCCACTCTCCCAACCTCTTACCAGTTTACAAGGAAGAATGTCTACCCGTAAGGACCTGGAAACCATCACTGAAATGTACTAAGTAATGGAATATATGTAAAGAATGGACTAAATGTCTTACGGAGGTAGAGTCCCTACTCACCAGTCTGTGTACATGGTTTGGGGTGGTGGGTGGGGAGGGGAGGGAAGGGAGAGCCCAACTTCCATAAGTCTCTATTAGCAAATAAAAAAGGCCTAATCATGCTGATGAACTTCCATTCTAACATCCTCCAGTACTTTTACATCAGGTTACTTTCACCCCAGTGCTTAAAAACTCTCCCACCTTTAATTTCAGCAGAGTTAAGAAGTTCTAGACTATTCAGTCTCTCTCCCATATTGGAATGATCTATCTCTCTTATTGGAACAGTCTTGAATAAATTCTGCTTTCCTTGTTTAACTCTACCCAGTGTAAGTTGTCCTTAATGTAGCCATTCTGAGGATATGACAATGTCCATGGGAAATGCTGCAGATTCCCACTGTTCCTACCTGAAGTTCTTCCGTGTTTTCATGAATAATTGTTACTAATTTATTGTTTGTCTTTGGATGATTTTCAGACACTGGAATGGTAATTTTGGGCAATTTGCCTGGTGTTATATTTGTTTATTGGGAAAAGAATTTACTGAACTTCTCATTTTGCTACACTTCCCAATATTTTCACAAGTATGAAATTCAATATCAGTACTAGGAAGGGTCCACAGGCCATTTATACTTTTGAAGATTACTCCATGCAGTCTTTTTTTGAACATTGACCATTTTCCCATAGCATTACTAATATTTCATTATATCTGACCAGATACATCTTCCTTTGTTTACCCTGTTTCTTTCTTATTTCTTTTCATATTTTTTGATGAAACATTTCTACTGGCATAGAGTGACACTTTGCTTTCTTTTCTCTAAAGATGTTTGTCACTTTTTGGAAAAGTAGATGAATTCTACTCATTGATTCTCTCTTATCTATAGGAATATTTCCACTTCTGAAGGAAACAGTTATAAAATTGCCAAAATATGACCTATTCTTCCTAATTTTCACCCACTAGAATGGGTGTATTGAATCACCAAATTCCTGTCTTCTATCCTCCTAGTCTTCCAAGTAGAGAAGTGATATACATCAATAATTATATTTTTAAGGCCCTTTTTCCCTTTATAAGTCCATTCTCTGCCTACATGTTTCTCAGTTCGCATTTATGAAGGCAGATGTCACACATGAGACAGTGATGGATAAACCCACCACAGAATTTCTTTGCAAATCTTGAGGTTTTTGTCATTTAAACACAGTGATTTATTCACATGCCAGCATTTAGTCTTCCTGAGTATTTATCTCTCTCATCTAATAAATATATCTGACTGCATAAAAGTTTTCCTGACTTATTTTCCTGAAGTTATTTCTCATACATTCACTAATATATGTGTTTTACAAATGCATTTCTTAACACTCACACTATTCTGTCATTTCTTTGTGCACAGATAATGTATGTATATGAAAAAGCATACATTCATTATTATACAGTGAGCATTGGATTTAATTAGTGGTAGAGTTAGGCTAAAATGGATTCCTATTTTGTATGATGATGAAATTAACACCAAAGATTTTAAGAAGTATATTGACATAACATTAATAAAAGAAGCAAATATTAGGTAATGTTTATTTGTTACTTTTTTATGTGCCAAGAAGTCTTCTAAGGATTTTAGTTTCATAAGTTATTTAGTGTTCAATTTAACACTATGAGGAAGACACTATCATTATCACTATTTTAAAAGTAAGAGTATCAGGCAAAAGGAATTAAGAAAGTCTCAAGTTTACATGTGATATAAACTAACTAATTTGCAGTGACCTACCATACTTAGCCTGAGTTAGATGCTATTTTAAGAGCTTCATATGTTTACCAAATATCAATATTATATTTAATAAAATCACATAAATCCAATGACTATGATTTTTCTCATTCTCAAATTGAGATGAGAAAATTAAAGCATACAGATGTTAAAATACTTGTTAAGATCCATATAGCTAGCACATTACCAAATGAAATTGAAGCCCCATCCTATGATTCTGATGAAGGTGCGAATCCTGGTGACTTGACACAAAAGTCCACACTTTACCACTGCTTTCTGCTGCCTTGCAGACAAACTGTACATGAATATTTGGTAGAATTATTGCCATGTGGGATTAGAGGAATCATCAAAATCACCATCTATTTGGCATCTACTGAAAAATCCTCTCTAAAATATTCTCAAGAAGTTGTTCTATAGACTGAAAAATTCCACTACTAAAGAACATATTAACCCAAGTCACAACTTAGTCTCTTTTGTAATAATATTATTAGAAAGTACTTTTATCCATTGTGATGAAATTTGGATTCTTACAGGTGCAGCTAAATTCTTTTTAGTACTCTGAAGTTACAAGATATAAGTTTAATTTCTCTTTCACATTATACTTGTTTAAACACACAAAATAAAGCTTCTGCATTATTTTCTGTAGTTTTCAGTTTCCTTACTTATTGCACATATGACACAGCTATGAGTTCCCTTCTCATTCTAGTCTCTCTTTCTCCCACCCCAGCTTTTTAAAAATTGTGTTTATTTGAAAGATAGACAGAGAAGGAGAGAAAAAGAGACAGAATGATCCTCTATCTGTTGATTGACACCTCAGATGCCTGCAATACCTGGGGCTGGGGCAGGCAAAAGCCAGGAGCCAGAAACTCCATTGGATCTCCATGCTGATGGCAGGGACTGAAGCACTTGAGCCATGACCTACTGCCCCCTAGGTTTATTATCAGGAAGGTGGATTGGAAGCAGAGTAGCCAGGACTTGTTGCAGGCTCTCTGATATGGGATGTGTGTGTCCCAATTGGTGGCTTACCCCTCTGTACCCATAGTCTCTCCTTAAAAAAATTATTTATTTTTTATTTCTTGGAAAGACAGAGATAGGTGGATAGAGAGATTCCATTTACTGATTCACTCCTCAGATGCCCACAACAGCCTGGGTTGACAAGGTGGAAGCTAGGAGGCAGAAATTCAAGTCTCCCATATGGGTGACGGGGACCCAAATACTTAAGCCATCACCTACTGCCTTCCCAGGATACATGTTAGCAGGAGGCTAGACTTAGAAGTGAAGCTTGTCTCTGCTATGGCCTGGGAAAGCAGTAGAAGATGGCCCAAGGCCTTGGGGCCCTGCTCTCATGTGGGAAACCAAAAAGACGCTCCTGACTCCTAGCTTTGGCCCAGAACCTGCTGTTGTGGCCATCTGGGGAGTGAACCAGTAGAAGGAAGACTCTCTTTCTCTCTCTCTCTCTCTCTCTCTCTCTCTCTCTGCCTCTTTCTCTGTAATCCTGCCTTTCAAATAAATAAATAAATCTTAAAAAAAAAAAAAAGGCGAAGCTGGGACTTGAACCTAGGAACTCCAAAGTGGAATGTGGACTTCCCAAGCTGCATCTTAATCATTGTACCAAACAACTGCCCCCAACATCTCCTTTTTTTTGAAGGATTTACTTACTTATTTGAAAGGCAGAGTTACAGAGAGGCAGAAGCAGAGAGAGAGAGAGCTCAGAGAGAGGTTTTCCATCAGCTCGTTCACTCCCCAGTTGGCCACAGTGGCCGGAGCTGCACCGATCCGAAGCCAGGAGCCAGGAGCTTCTTCCAGGTTTCCCACGTGGGTGCAGGGGCCCAAGGACTTGGGCCATCTTCTACTGCTTTCTCAGGCCATAGCAGAGAGCTGGATCAGAAGTGGAGAAGCTGGGTTGCCAGCACTGCAGGTAGTGGCTTTACCCACGACGCCGCAGCGCCAGCCTCTGTAGATATTTCCTTTTAATACAAATAACTTTATAAATGTTCTTCCTAAAACGTAAAACACAACACACAGTATTTTGTTTATGTTCTGAATATTATAGAAGGCTAAAATATTCCATTTATTTAATGAAAGTAGTACTGTGTAATGGTTGCAAGGGTGATACTGAAACAAGCTCTCCAGTTTTGGTTTCTACTCCTAAAACAAATAACCATATTAATATGGGCAAATTTGCTCAACTAATATTTGCATCTGCTTTTTGAGTTGGTATGAGGATTACATGTGCTCATAGATTTAAATATTTAGAAAACTATCTAATGTGTAAGTCTTAGACCAGAAATTATAGGTAACATTATTTTAAAATTCAATCACTTATTGGAAATCTTCTCTGTATAGACATCGTAAAGAGAGAGAAGTGTGCATTTCCAAGGCACTTCTACTTACAATTCTAGAATTTTACATTTCTTGTAAAGTGACCTGTGATTCCATTTGAATTTGGAAAATCATGAATCATGTCACGCTGTGGACTTGTAATTAGATAATAGTAATGGAAAATCCCTGAACCTTTTTCATGGCTGTGACTGTGAAAAGCTATCTCTTTGATCCTATACTATCCACTAGGTTATCCTGTTACATCCTGCAAATTCCTGATTGAGTCTTCACGGTAGTGGTTTTCTACTGAAGCTCCATGTCACATGCGCACATGAGAAGTTTCTCATCACCAAGTCATTGACGAAATGTGAAGTGGAACAGAATCACAGTTGAGCCTGCAATAGCCCAATACAGAGCTCCCTTTGGGGAATTATTTTCAGTTAGGAATTAACCTGACAACACCCACACCCAGAGCATTTCTTAATTTTGTTAAGAGGGTCACGATGGGAGATTTTTCTTAGAAGCCTTGTTTACATACGAATGTCTTATCAATTTATATGGCATTTCCTGCTTGGTAATCCTAAGTCTATTATATAAAAACGAGGAAATGAGCTGAGTTGGGTACAATTGTTCTTAGAGAACCTGTGCTGATGTTTAGTCATTACTGTGTTCTTCCATAAGGACCCTCAGAAACCTTTTAAAGAATCACTTATATCATCTAATAAGGGATTAATAATAATGTATTTTTTGTACTTTAAGATATATTTCTGCTTCATTTTGAAAGTTGAGACTTCATTTTCCTGTCATCCAGCTGTGTCCACCATTAACCACCAAGATAGATAATGATGGCTTAGAAATAGCATTTACAAATTCTCTGAGTTTTGAGATTTAATTTTGCTTGGTTTCAACACTTGAAGCATTTAAAGATATCCCTGAAAATCACCTCATTTCATTTAGTTTCCATTATTCTTCCCTGATGCTTTTCTAGGCCTCTCCAATCTGAAAATCACTCTCGTTAGAAGATGGAAATCAAATCTGTTGTTAACACCACTGGTCTCAAATGGATAACTTTCTCTGTGTTTTTGACAAGAATTTATATGACTTTGGTACTTTTAAAATATATTTTACATTTCTATTACCTCGGTTCTTTCTGATGTCAGTCTTTGAGTCCATTCTGTTAGGTCTAACACATTTATATATTTGCCCAAAGAAAGGCTCTTTTTTTGTACATTTAACCATTTCATCTACAAATGTATGTTGAGTGCCAGCTAGTTGCTAGGCACTGTTCTAGGTACTTCGGATCCACTGGTGAATGAAACAGACCTATTGCTAGCCTACTAGGCTAGTGTCTGATGTCAATCCTCCACTTTATTGTACATCAGTATGATTTTCTTTAACATGCCAAGTTTTAATTTGTGAACATCATCTAGCCCTTTTGAGATGTCTCTTCATTTAGAGTCTTGGGATATTAGAGAATAATTATCAAATTTTCCCTCTGAATCTTACTGAAATTACTCCACAATCCATGTTGATACTTTAGTATTTTTCCTAGCATTTCTTTCACTTAACATTTCCATGGTTTTGTAAAACTGAAGAGCAATATGAAACCAAGAAACTTTGCCATCATTGGTGCTGCGTTAGGTATGAAGCTTTAGATGTTTTCCTTTCCATTTTTTTTCATTATTCCATTATGATCATGCATGGATTTTTTCATGGATTTATAAATCAGATATTGCAGCCACTCGCTTGAAGTTTATTAGCGATATACTCAAAGATATGTGATCTATTCAAAGATATAGAGATATGTGTTGAGATTTCTTTCTTCTGCATGTGATCATTCTTTGTATTATTAATTTTTTCTGCATTTTAGAAGTAACCCTGCACTAGTCTATGCCATTCTAATTTTATGGACTTGGAGCATGCTGCAGTTTCCACTTGACCTGGCAGGTAGGTGTCTTTGTCTTGACGTTCCTGTAAAGGAACAGAAAATTACAACTCTTGATTACAGAATGTTCTGTTGCTAAATAGGTGATTGAAAGGATTATCATTTTGATTCACCAGTGTTCCAGCTTAGCTTAGAGAAAAATTACATAGAAATTTAGGAGTGCCATGTGTAGGTCTATTCTAGTGTATGATGAGCTGAAGATAGTTGAGTGGATTATCACACAACTTTATATTCACATCAAACAGATGTTCCAACACTTACAATTGTAAATCCTTCTGAAACTAGAAATTTTATCTATACCTCAGGTTTCACTCCATGAAATGGAAATGATCATCACAGTAGTGGGCTTGAAGGTTCTTGTGATGACTGAAGATGTAAAGTGCTTAGCAGGTAGCCGGCGTTGATATTTTTAAGGGGTCATTTTCATTCCTCTGTCAAACTCATGTATTAGAACTTCAGTAAGAGTAAGAATAGTTTCAGAGTCAAAAGTGGAAAACTAAAATTTTCCTCAGTGATGGCAATTGGAATTTGTTTTTAATTTAATAATGTCATAAATCCCCAGGATTTTCCAAGAAGTAAGCTGTTTTCCATTTCTTACTAATTGTAATCTAGAACTGCATTGTGCACTAGCTACATGTGACTCTGTAAATTTCAATTAATTAAAGCTAAATCAAATAAAAGCTCCATTACTCACTCACACTAGCCACATGTCAAGTGCTCAACTATCACATATGGCTGCCATATTGGACAACAGAGATACAGGAAATTTTTACAGCATGGAAAGCTTCTTGAAACCTTGGAATTTTGATTTGGGAATTCTCCTGGATGCCATTTTACTCTGAAGAAATTATAGAATGCCCTAATGACATGTTCCTTCATCTGGCTTATTTTTTATGACACCCTATTTGATGGCCTCAGAATTAGAATTAATCCTTTGGACAAGGATATTTAGCTTTGCAGTGCTTTGATAAGCTCTGAGATCTGATCCCATCCTTGACTTCATCATATGGTTTTTGAAGCAAAATTGTCACCAGAATAGAAGGAAACAGATGTTTGCTAATCACACACACACACACACACACACACACACATTTTTTTCATAGTATGCCTTAAAGGGTACACTGTATTCATTGTTCAGATAGAATCTACGGAATATTGGGTGCCATCACTCTAGATATCAAGCAATACCCTCAGGAGGTCCTTTGGCAAACATTTCCTGACCCTAACTTCATAGGAAAGAATATTACTGATCTTATGTCATTTTTTTTCTTTTGTTATTTATTCTGCCCATTCTCACCCTCCCATATCTTGTGGTTTATAGCCTTGCTAAGAAAATTTTTATTTAAGAAAGAAATTTTGTACACTTTCAGGGGGTGATAATGTTATACAGCTGTTTGAAAAACAAAGACCAAATGTTACCCTCTGACTAAATCACTATTGTATTTTCCAACAAACAGTACATTATGAACATTCATATCAAAGCAGCTTCATAATATTTTCAGACTTCAATAGATGAAGGCATTCTTTGTTTTGAAACTCTAAATGGACAGCTTCATTATTATAAAAGGATTATTTTCTGACCTCGACCCTGAATTAAATTTACATTTTAGAAATTAAAACAAAAAGTTTCATCTGTTGATTGGACGTCCTTTTGTTCAATGAGAAAAATCAGTAATTATATCCAGTCTTTCTTGTAAACCGTGAAACAAAAGCAGTAAGGAGTTAAGACAAATACAAATAACAAAGCATTTATATGGGCTTGTTCCCGCACTAAAAAAATATATTTGACATGAATAAAGTTTGAATTTGAATATAAGACTTGAATTTCCACAGAAAAATTACACATCCAAGAGTTCTTCAAAAAGGTTGTGGCAATGTGTATTATGAAAAAATTATTCAAGGATATCATTTTGGGGGCACTAACATAAACTCATCTTTTAATTCCATTTTCCATGAACTTTTTGTAGTCCCCTGTATACCTGTGAGTCAACTAGGCTATAGGTAGATTTTAAAGGGTAGATCTAGAATGATCTGGGCTACATCTAGTTTGGTCCATCTCCCAAAGTTAATAGTCAAAACAAGTCATTCATTATTCCAAGCAAAAGACAGAATGAGAAACTAGAGAAGGGACACACATGTTGTTCTCCTTGAAACAAAATGCACCACTAAGTATTTAGGCTTCTCAGTCCTCACAGATATCATTGTTATCACAGTTTTCAAAAGAGGAAAACTGAGGCCCAGAATGGTTAAGGAATTTGGCCAGCTAGAAAATGAGGTTGCCAGACTCCCTGATTTGAGGCAGTGAGTACTGCCTCCCTACACTGTGGACTGCAAGAACGCACATAGCACCTTCCTTTATCCTCTCTAATTTACTCAACTGTACTGTCCCCACAGTGAGAGCTAGCAGATAATCTGAAATATATTACATGGATAGAATGAAATTACAGAATCATTTTCAGTCATTTACTAGGGTCAACCCAGTTTAACTTCTACCCCCATTTCATTTTGTCTCGGATTTCTGTGTGACAGAGAGAGAGGTTAACCGGTCTGTCTTGCATTTTCAGTGCAGAATGTCGTGTGCTCCTCCACTGTGCTAGCCCGGGGATTCCCTAGCCTGTTCTTCTGCCAGTACAGTGCGGACCTGTGGAACATTGGAATCAGCGTCTTCATCCAAGATGGTCCCTTCCTCATTCTGCGCCTCATCCTGATGACCTGCTTCAATGTGACCAACCAGATGCTGGTATTCTTTGCTGCGAAGAATTTCCTCGTGGTGGTGCTGCATCTCTACCGCTTGGTGGTGCTGGCTTTGGGAGCACGTGCTTCCTTGCAAAGGCATTCAAAAAGCTCCAAAGGAGAGCCTGTGTGCCAAGGTCGGCACTCTGAGAGTGGGCCCTCCCTGGAGGTCTGGCAGGGAGAGGCTAAGGAGGACCTGGCTATTGCTTTGCAAGCCTCACCTGCCGCCTCCGATTCCCACTCCACACCCTAGTAATTTACTGACAGCACTACAGCAACTGGGACATGTGGCTTTCTGGTTTCTTAGAGGCAGACTCTCCCTCTGTTTTTTCCCTCCCTTCTTTGGCATATAATGATTCTCAAAGGAACAACATAAAAAGGCGATGTTCAATCAAAGCTGAGAAATTTTCTTTCTTCAACTGGAAGGCGCTTTGATTAGTGACTTTTACTACAACTTTGTGTGAGATGGTATCAGATGTTATAGTTGTTGAACAACTAAAATGATTTGCTTGTAGTGAACTGTTTGAAAAGCCATGGACAAGGTTATAGTGATATGCCCTGGAAAGATTTAGTGCAGACAACTGTCACAGCTGTGACCTGAAAATGCAGACGCTTTGAACTTTGGCTCCATTGTCAGACTATCTATTCTGATCTTTTCTGCAATGTGCTCTGACATCAAAAATGTACATTTAGTGAATGCAGAACAAATGAAGGGAAAAGTGCCTTTAACATTACCTCATTGTGGGCTGTGAGCAGTGACAAATCTCTGCCCAGCTTCCATACCAGATAAAGTCCCATTCATCCCCGGGAAGGCCTTCCCAGGAAAATCTTTTTTCTGGGTTGATGTGGTTTTCTGGCATGGCGCATATGCTCTTCTAGGAACTTTCTTGCTTTTGGCTTGGGTGCTATAAAGTTCACAGCAAGCCATTTCAATTACGTATCCATTGGTGGAAAGACAGCAAATACTGGTAAAAAGCAAGCAAAGACGTGATTTGCAGAGTTCGTCGGTGTTTTTCTGAATTCCATTTTACCATTTCCTGTACTACCAAGTTGAATCTTATGAGCCGATGCTGAGAAGTTCAGAAGCAGCGTATAAAGGGGCTTGGGGCCCTGTCAACGTTACCATGGTTTCTGGTGTTTGCCAGCAGCAACAACCATAATTGCAGCTCCTCTCACCTGCCACCACTGGAGATGGCCTTTGGTCTCAGGGAATATGACCACGGATGACCGCAACCACCCCGCCTACAGCCAACAGCCGTCCTATTGTGGCAATCAAGGCAATCCGCTTCATCTCCCTGCACGATGACTTCAGTTCCCAGCACTGGGAGAGCCATGTATTTCCATTACACACCTCCATCCTTTTCCGATGGAAGTGATTGAGAAACTTTTAAAGTGATTTTTGCTTTGAAAGGTATTGTGTAAAACTTCACATGGATGTATAGCAATAATTATGGGAGACAAACAAGTCTAAAACTTCTTTTAGGCTTCAAAGCACACGTAATTCTTCCTCTGTTAGTATGCTCAGATCATTTACGGTAGAGTATGCCCTTAATTGTGTGTAACCTAATGACAACCAATTGGGACAATTTTATCTATATATCTGTGTGACATGATATTCATTCAAAACTTTCAATAAAACGTTTTATATACAAATTCTGTTTCCTATGCAGTACAACGCATATTTTATAGTTATTTTCTTTTCTTCCTTGTGGTTCTAGGTTTAACGATACGATAATTGTAAAATTACACATGAAAGAATACATTAATACTTTTCCATAATAATTTTATGCAAGTCAAGATCAGTGAATTATATTTATATGAAGTAAAGAACTTGACAACTTTTAAGGGCATGCTATTTAAAATGCTTAGCAATTGAAAGCAAAAATAATAACTGCTATTTATAAAAAGCCTTTAGCAGAATCTGTTTTTATGCTGACTGTTTCATGTTGAATATTTTCTCCCACAACATGTATGTGCCGCTTATTATTGCAGATTTGCTCATGGCATACTTGTCATGTTTTAATTTTTTTCTTCCAGCAAAACAAACACAAGCCTCTAAAAATAGATCAAGTATAAAGTAATACGGCTGTTACAAAGATATTTTTAAATGCTTTCAAATCTGAGACTTGGCTTGGCTTCGTGAATGAGTTTCTCGTGTTTAAATAAAGTATTTTGTAATTAGCACTCCTGCTAAAGGCCTGGGAAATAGAAAGCCTGTCCAAAGTCTAGTTTTATTTAGAGTGCCAGGAAGTCAAAGAGCACTCAGGACTGACTGTCTTGGCAATTAATGGCAGCAAAAATAGACACACATTCTGCAGAGTTTTCCAGGAAAATCTGCTAAGTGAAGCATTTGTTAACCTAACTGCCAGTACTCCCACTCCCATAGACTGGCTGTTTTTATAGTACAAAAAAAAAATCCATATTAGTTTACTTTATTTACAAAAAAGCCGTAAGTTCAGATTATATCCCTAAAGGAAACTTAAAAATTTATTCAATTAAATGTATGCTTTTATTGTAGACTGCTGAACATTGTAATGTTTTAAAACATCCAAATGTTTGCTTTAAAGTGGCTAGAACATCAGTTACTTTCCATATGGTGACATCCTGGGATTGTTTGCCTTCCATTTGTACTAAGATGACTGACTCACGTCATCTGTATGATGCGATGCAGACCGTACCTCTCTGCCACACTACAGGCCAATCCCCGACGGCTGCTGGAAGTGACTCATTTGTGGTCATAGGTGCTGTTGCTAATATTGATACTGTTATTATTTAATTTCTTTATTGAAGGCTAAATGTCCTTCCTAAAAACACATTCTTTTTGTAAGAAAACACAGTGTACATGTTATAATAATACTGTGCCGAAATCATCTCATGACCATTTACTGGATGAATTACAGACAACAAGATTAGAAAACTCACCTTTTACTTGATTATTGTGTCAATTTTTATTTAAGCTTGAAGTGATGACAAAAAAAATTTTTTTGACTTGGTCAATAACATTTTTTCTAATCTGTTGATATGGCAAAGAATAGCAGGATTCACTGTTGTGATATTAATTAATAACTCATTGTGTAATAGAAACTTTCAGAATCTCTGGGAAGACATGTGTTGTATTTGCACAAACTGCAGCATTTCCACCAAGCCTCAGAGGTGAACACTGACTCTTACCATCGTTGGCATTTGATCTTGATGACTCTTAACCTACTCTGCTCTTAAAAGAGAGAAAGAATTGCAAAATCCAGGACTCTTCATCTTAACTCTACTCTGAGAGAGATGTTGAAATATACTGCAGAGTTTCAGAGATGCAAGTGAAAAAATAGCGTTGAATTACAAGAAACAAAGACTGGCATTTTTTTCTAATGTCAGACTTTGCTTTTTACTTAGTAGACATTCTGATCGGCTCTCAGAAATATCTGATTGGGAGCTGAACTAGGCAGCTGGAGGATGTTTACAGCTTTGAGGCTTCAAATAACTTTCTGTATGAAGGGAGTAACTTTAAACAATGTTTAAATACTTAACTGCTACAGCCTTATATTTATGGGTATATATCTTCTGAATCTTTTTTTTACTAGAATACAGTATAAGAATATTTTCTCTGAAGTCTTTATACTATACTATTTTACTATGAATGACCTTTGTATTTTATTATATGCATTAAATAGTGTGTGCACAACTTTATCTTAATGTCTGTTTTTTGCCAGCATTTCATGCCTTTGTTCTCTTCTGTAATTCATTTCCTTCATGGTTTTTAAGCTCTGGTTTAAGAAATATAACTGATTTATCTAGAATATGATTAAAGTGGCATTTCAAACTAGTGAGGAAAAGCTGACCAATTTTGTAAATGATGTTGGCAAATTTTGCAATTCATCTGGAAAAAATAAAGTTAGATTTTTATCTTATGCAATATATAGAAATAAGTTCCAGATGAATTAAAGATCTACATGTAAAATGAAAACTATAAATATTCAAAGAAAATATGGAATGTGTCTTTTGCATGGGGAGGATGGGAAAAATCATCAGGAGTAAGACATGAAACCCAGAAGCCAAAAAATAAGTGATTGACAGATAAATAGTCTAACATTCCTCAATGGGAAAACATATAATGAATACGTTGTTATTGTTTTATTTTCTGGAAAAAAGGAGCCAGCGCCATCATATGAGATAAAGGAGAGGTATAGATATTGGAAAGAAGGAGCTAAAATTATCATTTATTTGTAAGAGATAGAGTCTTGAACACTCAAGAAGAGCATATTGAAAACTAAGAAAACTATTTAAAATATCCTGAAATATATGAGAATTAATAGCTTTTCTGTATACAAATATCACTTATAATGATTTTTAAGGAAGAGATTGCCTTACAATATGAACTAAAAACACAAAATACATAGAAATAAATGTGTATTAGATCTATGTGAAGAAATCTTTCAGATGATATTGAGTGTCATAGTGAATAATTTAACACAGAAATATATATTCTATTGAATAGTCAAAAGTGTTGACATTTTCAAAAGTGTGAATTTCCCCCAAATTCATCTATAAATTTAATAAAACTTCATAATGGTTTAAATAATAGTTAAATTTTTATTAACAATGCAAAACTAATTCAAAAGATTTCATGATAATATCAACAAAAGAATAACTGGAGAATATGAAAAGGAAACAGAAAGAAAAGGTTTTCAATATATTTAAATATTAGTTACAATCACCAAAATAATCTGATTCTGGCATATGGGTAGGAAGGTTAAAACCTTTTTTTTTTTTTTTTTTTTTTTGGACAGGCAGAGTTAGACAGAGAGAGAGAGACAGAGAGAAAGGTCTTCCTTTCTGTTGGTTCACCCCCAAAATGGCCGCTGCGAAACCAGGAGCCAGGTGCTTCCTCTTGGTCTCCCATGCGGGTGCAGGGCGCTAGCACTTGGGCCATCCTCCACTGCCCTTCCAGGTCACAGCAGAGAGCTGGTCTGGAAGAGGAGCAACCGGGACAGAACCCGGCACCCCAAATGGGACTAGAAAGCAGGGTGCCAGCGCTGCAGGCAGAGGATTAACCAAGTGAGCCGCGGCACCAGCCAGGTTAAAACATTTTAAAGAATGAGGTTAGTAAATAGACTGAACTGCATATGGGATTCTGATTTATGATAAATCATATTGTAGGGGTAGAATATTATAAATGAGTTAGTTTTGGGAAAATAATAAATTTGATCCCTGCCTCAATCTTTTACATCCAAAACACTTTTCCAGATGGTTCAAATAATTAAGTATTTAAAATAAAATATAAACTTAAGAACTCTGCTTTTATAACTGCAGTGTTAAGAATGCTTTTTGAGCAAGACACAAAACCAAAAAGCATTGAAGATTCATAAATTTTGGCATAGTAAAAATATCATGTCAATTCAAAAGTTAAGCAAACTGGGTAAATACGTCTGCACCAAATATAACAAAGCATCGGTTTTCTTAATATACAAATAGTTTTTTAAATATGAAAAAGAGCAAAACACATAAATGTTTGATTCACTACAAACAGAATTAAAAATGCAAATAAACCACAATGAAATATCATTTTTTTAAAGGCAGACTAAACTACAAGGTAACCATTTTTCACTTATTGGGTTGGCAAAAACTCTAGTTTCTGGTTTTTTTTTTTTTAAGAATGTTATATTAGAGGGAAGTAGGCATTCAAATCTATGGCTAGTGTGGGTACAAACTGGTAACTGCTTTGGAAGACCATTTGGCAATAGCAGTTGGAGTAAAAATATTATCTGACATAGCATCTCGACTTATTAGAATATATCCTACAGGTGCATGTGTGCATAAATGTGTATGTAAGGCTGTTCAGTTCAGTATTATTTATTAGAGAAGCATACTGCTTCTCAATAGGGTCATGGTTGAATAATGAAATTTCCAGAGTAAATCATGCAGTTTGCAAAAAGAATGAAATAGATCCATAAATGTTAATAGTCAATGATGTCTTAGATGTCTTGTTGGATGAAAGTAAGGATGCTATACAAGTTAATATATTACTTTTGTAATATATTTTGTAAATATATTTTATTAAATTTTTATAAATTTTATTAAAACTTTTGTAAATGTTTTCTATACATTGGCAAGTGGCTAATACATAGGAAATGATGCTCAAATTTCTGATGACTATGAACATCTACCCTTTTTTTAATGTCCATGCTTTTCATAGCTTGGATTTTTAAAATTGCCCATTACTTTTCTTAATTTAAAAGCTAATTATAAATCCAAAGAAATTTAACGACCTTATAATCCACATGAGCCTACTGGCATGTAAAGATGCTTTGATATAATTTTGTAAGTGAAGTAAATCGCTTATTTTTCACCCTAGAAAATAAAGGTAACTCTGATATTATAATTAAGGATGACCTTTAAAAGCTTTAGATAAATCAAGAATTAAGCCACATCAAAATCTGCTTGCCTTATGAAGTGTATAATACTTGGGAAATGAAATAATAAATAGATCAGAGAGAGTACAGAGAAATCATACTGATCAAATGGATTCACTGGACCTCTCTTGATGAGTACCATGGAGACTACTTTGCAACTGCCAATTGACACTTCTGCATTCCCTGATACTTATGGAGCCACCAAAACAATAGGGTGACTTCACTTGGAATCACTCAGTCAAGCTGACTTCTTCAGGAGAGACTGAGAACTGAAGCAACCCCGAAAAAAAGAACTTCAGAAATTATCTATGAATCTTTTTTCCAAGCTCTTGTTAACAGTCCATCTAATGCATGTAAGTAAGCTTTTTTTTTTTTTTTTGGTTCTGTCAAATAGTTACTAAATTTGCAAATTTGCAATTGACTGTGATAAGGCATCAATGGATAAAATGCAAATCTGGTCAAATTATTGAGGAAAACAAAACAAAAAAAATCCTAAACCAACCATATGTCAAATATCATACAGTCTTGTCTACAAACTGAGAATCCTGGGCATGGGAAATTGGATCTATGTGATAAAATATGTTTTCTCCGTGGATGCTGGTGTTCAGCTTCTGCCAAATGCAGAGTTGGAGAATTCAAATGGTTACAGTCCTGGGATCTTGGGGATTGTTTGTACCTTCTGGCAAAAAATGTTCTTCTCTATTCAACAGTTCCCATATGACCTGAGTGACAGCTAACATCTGGGTCAAAAGCTGTAATTATTTCATCAGCTCCCTCAGTTTAAACTAATTCTAACAATCACAGACTTTTATTGGTGTTTCAAACCCAACCACTTTCCTGGACTCCATGCCTGGATTTGAGTCTCCCCTCATCTTCTGCATGTATTACAGACTCAATAATGTAAGGTTACTTCAAAAAGGTCACAGAAAATAGAATTAAAATACAAATTTATTTTGGTCAAAGATATTTTGAAATCCATGCATAGCTTTTTCATAATACCCATTTTCCATGAATTTTTGGAGATCCTTCAAATAGAATACATACTTTCCACACCCAATCTCTAATCTACTCCCTTTCCTGGGCGCCTTTTCATGGCTGTAAGCATCTCTACCCACTCAGGTGCCCATACACAAACCAGATATATCTTTGCTGCTTCTTTCCTATACCTCCTTCCCAAGTTATTTCTAACTTCTCTCAGTTACACTGGTTCTACTTCCTTTCAATCTTTATCCTGCTGTCTCTGTTTTAAGTGCTACTATCTTAATTTAGAGTTGCAACTTGTTTTGCCTCAATGATCATAACATCCTTTTCCAACTGGTCTTCCAATTTCTTGGTTTAATTCTCCTTAATAATAATACAAACTGCATTTAGAGCTTGCCATTCTAAAGTCCACATTTGATGATGTGTTTCTTCTATTTAAATCACTTTGATGTCTCACTGCCAACAAATCAAGCCCAAAGTCCCACAACCTTTCACAAACTGGATTTAACTCAACTGTTCAACTTTGTTTCCCATCATTGCAGTCCTTCACTTAAACACACTGTATGTATGTGCACACACACACACACACACACACACACAGCTCCTCTGCCCCCTCCCCAAGAAACTACTCATGTTTTTCTAAATTTGTCATTGTCCTTTATATCACCATGTACTTATAGGCATTATTTGTTTTTTCAGCAATTCTTACTATTGCCACAACTCCATTAATTGTTTCTTGTCTACTTGCCTACTCCTCTTCTCTCATCAATGGCCCAACTTTCCCATCTAGAGTTGATGAGTACAGAGAAAACAATACAGTATCATATTGTTCTACCAAAAGGGAACTCTGGAAGAGTGAGTGTAAACATCTAGAGTGAGTGTAAACACCTAGATCTGAAGCAGAGACATCCTCCAGCCCTTGGTCCTTGATTTCTAAGTTTGTCTTTGAAGCACCAAAGCAAAAAAAGAAATTAGGTAAGACAATGGAGATGTAGAGCATTGAAATTTATCGCTTATCATGGACCTTAACTAGAGCGTGAAGGAGAAGGTCAATGGTATGGTCTTAGAGGTTTTCTCCTTTTCTCCTCAAGTTTAGTTGAACATTCAGTTTCTCCAGTATAATACTCCTCCCCATCCGTAGTTTCAACTTCTGCAGTTTCAGTAATCTGCAGTCAACCGTGATCCCAAATTTTAAACTGAAAATTCCAGAAGTAAACAGTTCATAAATTTTATTTTTAAAGATATTTTATTTATTTTGAAAGAGTTACAGAAAGAGGCAGAGGGAGAGGGAGAAGGAGAGGGAGAGGGAGAGGGAGGGAGGGGGAGAGAGAGAGAGAGAGAGAGAGAGAGAGAGAGAATCTTCCACCTGCTGGTTCACTCCCCATATTGCCACAATGGACAGAACAATGCCAGGCCGAAATCGAAAGCCAGGGGCTTCATCTGGGTCTCCCACATGAATGGCAGGGGCCCAGGAACTTGGGCCATGTTCTCTGCTCCCAGGCCATTAGCATGGCGCTGGATTGGAAGTGGAGCAACTGGGACATGAACCAGTGTTCATATGGAATGCCAGCAACACAGGCAGTGCTACATTATGCTCAAGTGTAGCTTGCTATTCTTTGTTCTGTGTCAAAATCTCAAGTCATCCTGCTCTGTATGGCCTGGGGCATGAATTATCCCTTTGTCCAAGTTATCTGTGCCATCCACCCATTAGTCCCTTAGTAACTGTCTCAGTTATCAGATGACTGTAGCAGCATCTAATGCTTATGCATGTTACCCTTATTTTGCTTAACAATGGCACTAAAGCAACAGAGTAGTGATGCTGACCATTTGGATATGACACAGAGGCCAGAAAGGTCTTTCTTTAAGTAGAAAGTGAGTTTATCATAGACACATATGTGTTGGAAAATCATAGTATATATGGAGTTTGGTATTCCTTGCTGTTTCAGGCATCCACTGGGGGATCTTAGACCATATCCCCCATGGAAAAGGATGACTACTGTATTTACTATTCCAACAGCTTCTATTTTCATTGCCTTAGTGAGGTGTTCCCCAGATTCCTAGAAAGATTGCTGCTTCTAGCAACATCTCCTAGTCAATGCTTACCACATTCTGGCAAAAATTCCAACAAAATGGTTTATCTCCAATATCATGTTCCACTGGTTCTACAAATGAGTGGCTCTTCTCTTTACTGTGTATTTATAGAATCCCATCCTTGTCTTTATTCCAGTGCTTATCATAATATACTGTGAGGATTTATTCTGTCTGCCTCTCCCATCAGGCTATGAGAAGTCTGAGGGCATAGGTCATGTCTATTTTCTGTTACAGTAACTCTGAAATCCCAGAAACACTGAAATTTCATTTATTTCCAGGATTCAAGTGTTTCCTGGTTGTGTGATTCCACATTTGCTGGTGTTTCCTCTAGTGGTGGGGTCCCTATACCCCTCATATACTAGCCCACATTTCCTTCTTGTGTAGATTCCATTTTAAATGCAAGATCCTCAGGTTGGTTCTTGCGCTTTCCTTTCCCCAATAATCCTCACTGCATTGATCCTTATTTTCTTCCTCACACTTATCACCAGTTGGAATAATTTTACTTGATATTTTAATTTATCTACTGCTTATTTTACCTATATGAAAATGTAAAAGTCAAGGGTGTCTGTCTCATTTTTGTGCCCAGTGGCTAGCACACAGAACTGATCAAAAACTATTCTTGAGTGCATTTGTTCTTTTATGTTTATTTATGCTTCTAACTCACTTACAAAACTAAAGCCACACTACATTTTACGTTTGTACTCTACTATGTTCATTTATTATCATTTCTTGAGAAATCCCCGATGTTAATTGTTCTTTGAGAATGTCATACCTACCTACTGCTCCATCAGAATGTAGAAGAATAAAGTATCAAATACCATGAGGTTTCCTTGCCAACATCTTTCCTAACCATCTGCCTTTGCTTTGTGGCCTCTTCCAGTCCTGTGATTATATGAGAACCATCAGCTCCTATTTCTTATATTTTCTCATTGTCATCTCTTTCTATATTCACAGGTCTTCCTACTTCTTCATCTCTAAGTATACAATTCATATCTTGTCAATTAGGGCTAAACTGTAGGGCTAATCTGTCCCCTTGTGACTCCACTCTCATCAACATCTCCTTACTGTTTATCACCTGCTTCCTTTCAAGTTTCTTTTCCATATTCCCATGTAGAATGCCCTTATGCACTTTCAATTCAATAGGTCCTCAACTGAATCAAAAATATCTCCTTCGCCAAATTTGTTACTCTTTGTGACCCCTCAATTTCTTTAAATAGAACCATCATCTTCCAGTTATCTCAGCTCAAATAAAAAGAGCCATCTTTGATTGACTTTTCTCATTTGCACATTTGTTTAATCACATATCTTGTTACATATAATGATTATAGTTTTGTTGCTTTTCTTGATAATGTAAGTCATATATATTCAATATAATGATTTCAAACGTACAGAAAAGTATAAGAAAAAGAAGAAATTACATGAAATCCCACTTTACTATAATGCTCATCATCATTTTATAAATATTTAGTTACAGGTAGAAAGAGAGATTATTGGCAGATGGGATAATATACTGGGATAAATACAATAATATACTGGCTTATTTTTGAAAAGTAAAAAAAAAAACAAAAGAGTTGCAAAAGTTATGCTTAATTTAAACAACTCTAATTTAATTTAAACTACTTATTTTAAACAACTCTAGCTGTCAGTCTTGTCAATATGACCTCTAAGAATGCTTATATAACCTCACTTGGCGAAATTAAAAAAATAAATGGCCTTTTGTGGATTTGAAGCCTGGAGTAAAAGAAGTCTCTGTGGTAAACTCTGGAAACGAGGCCTCACTCTATTCATCTTTCTAGGCCCCATGGAGACTCACAAGGTACACATGGCATATTTTTTGCTCCGTGAATGATCAATAGCATCAGCAAATATCTTTTAATACCTACCATAGATAAACCACTGCCAGCCATGTGAGGGATACACAAATGAATAAGACATTGCCATTGCTTTTGAGGAAATTTATATCAGTGGCTTTTAAAAATAATGTTGCTATAACCTCTATAAACTTTATTCTCTGCCACCTATCTTCATGCCTGTGAAGGGCTCATTTTGCTTCTCTGTGGGTTTTGTGTAGATCTTGAAGTCCCTAGCCTTGTCACCAACATGCTCTTTGAAAAATGAGAGAGGATGCAAAAAAGAAAAGCGATTGTAGAGGGATGATTTAAAAGAAATAAAGTTGTTTGTTTTCTGAAAACACACTTTTGTAGGTTGGTGGTGCTTGATCACAATAGGATGGCCACCGTAGGGTCTCCTAAACATTGCAAGAGCTCATCTTGGACCTATAATGATTGTGGCTATAATCTGCTATCTTCTTTTCAAAGGACGCAGCTCTTCTGGAGAGGCTTCTGTCTGAACTCAGCCATATTTCTAGTCTCAAAGTGGTAAGGCACCATTCATGTGAAAGCCCATGCAAGACTTAAAAGCCTCACACAGACCTTCAGAATAATCTAAAGTACATTCCTGGGAGGAAGCCAGGGCTGAAGACGCTTGTTTGTCACATGTGAGGGAGCACAGTGAGATTTATTTTTACTGACTAAAAAGAAAGAACCTTGACAAAAAGTAACATTTGGGGCTATCACATTTTCGCCATCTCAATTACAGCAAGATAACCTCAGAAGGAACACATTCTTAGAAATTATAATCTTACATTATCTCTTTACAAGTATTTTTCAAAAAAAAAGTTTTAAAGTATATTTAAGTAATACATGGCATCAAAGCCTTATAAAAAGTCTTATTTGGGGAACATGTCTGTCATTTCAAAGAGTCAATGTCAACCATTTTTCTCTTGTGAAGCAGTTCATTAAGCTGTGTGCTACTGAAGCACTTAATAACAAACAAGGTTTATTCAGTCCTGTTTATCCTTGGCTTGGGAGTCGACAGCAGGCAAGGCAATGGCTGATAAACCTGGACCCACCTTCCTTCTACTTTAGAACTATCAAATCAGACTTGATTTAACTCACAGACACCTCTGCTTCTGCTACACAAACATGCCTCTGCACTACCTGAGTAATGGTGATCTATAGCAGCTCAGTAATTTGTCTTTTAAAATTGTACACCTCCTTGCACAATGTAAAATTCAAAATCAAAATAAGCTCACTCTTGAACTTTTTTGTTCTGTATTCTCCATAGAAGACTAAATATGCAGGCTCTGTTTTATTTATTATACCTTACATGGCATCTCTTAGGGTGACAGACACATTCATCAAAGCACCAGTCTCTTGAAAGTGATAATATTCAGGAAATATTTGAGCAACTATCAGAGAATTCATCCTTGCCTTAAGACTTTTCTAAAACTTAATAAAAATCCTACTTTCATCAGAATCTTCCAGAGAAAACAGATTTCATTTCTCTAACTTATGGAGAAGCCAAAGCAAACATCAACTATTCTAACTTTATTTTTTTAGCTTCGAGTCCATCACAAATGCCATTTCACTTAGTGTCATCATATTGACTTCCTTTTTGATATTGTCGGCATAATTTTTTCCATAGAATAGGCTGTTCTTCATTGTAATTTGAGCCACATATTCTGTCTGAGATTGAAAAGATGTTGGTTTTCCTTATCTCTTTGAAGCTGAAGAAATGGAAGCTGAGAGAAGACCTGTACACAAAAACAAAATACAAATAAAAATAATAATTTTCAATTTCCTGCTAATAACACATAAAATCTCTAATATCCTTGAATTTATCATACTTGCTCAACATTTTAGAGTTCACACACTACTCTCACATCTTTATCTCAACCCTCATGACCACTATGGAGGTTGGTATTAGAAAAATAATGCAAAGACATGTATAAGGGACATGTCTGGGGTCTAAGGAACTCAAGACCAAAGGTTTGACTCCAGAGGTAGAAAGCATAATGAAATGCTTGACTTCTACTGGTGAGCAGAGTGAACATAAACCAACTTAAAAGTTTGGATGGATTTATTTTTCACATTGCTCTGTAATTTTTCAAACTTGTCTTTGACCAGCAAAACCGTCTGCTGTCTCTAGAAGTGGGTCTAAATACACCTGCATAAGGTTACAACTACATCTATCAGCATGAGCAGACTAGGATTAAATTACAACTTTATTGAATTGATTAATTCCCTGCAGCTTCTATCCTCAGAACTATTCTAACAGTCATTAAAAATGAGAAAAATAATATTGTGCACATTGGTACAAAGAAAACTCTCGCTGTTGTTTCTGTGGAACTGGGATTAATTATGTTAGAGCATTGCCTTTTGATTGTCTCCTTTTCGATATTTAATAGAGCTGGAAAAAATAAAACTCATTTTTTTCTCCTTACCACATTTTCTAAGACAATTAAGAAAATAAAAGAAAGACACGGTGGTAGGGGGCATGTGAGGTTCCGGGTTTTAGTTTCCATTTGACAGAAACTCGTGCCCTTGGCTTCACTTCCCTCGCTAGCTCTTCGTTTGAATACAAGCATTTTAGGCCACAGCAATATGAGTCTGCATTAGATTAAAGTGAAACTAAAACAGTAGATTCTCCTTTTTATTCTGTCTCAGACATCTTCATTTGCATAATTTAAAACCTATTCTAAAGTGACTCTGTCTGTATTTATTTTGGCAAGAAAACCAGATCCTGGGTACCCATTAGATGCCCAGCCCTGGTGGAGTCAGATCATCCTGTCTTCTGCTGCCCTAACTTTTTGTCCCTCAACTTCTCATGGCTATCTCTTGTCTGACTGATAGAATTCTTTCTGTGAAACCTCAATTGGTAACCTTGGAAAGTCTGAATCATTTCCAAAAAGAATTCATTACTGTGTGGGGGTGACTTTGACTTTCATGAAAATGAATTCTCGAAACCATCAGCTTTGGAAAATAATTCATTATACTTTTTCTTTTTTGGATGGGAAGGGGGATAAAATGTTTCACATAAAAGCGCCTCTTGTGTGAGTATCCTGCATGACCTATCTCTTATGAAAGAAAATGTTAGGACAGTCAGCTATTTGGAAACATTGCACATGCAAGCTTTTATGCTGACTTTCAGTGAGAACAAGATGAATCATGAATACTTAAAATTTTTCCCCATAGTTCTGTTGAAATCCCAGTTTAATTGTTTCAAAGAATGCACCTGGGTGGCTCTATATGCAATATGGATTTGGAAGTTGTAACTTTCAAGAATAGTCCAGCCTAGTGACCAGCGGGAATGCAGCTCTCTGGAATTGTCATCTTGGTCCTCCCTTCTCTCATTATTTGGGTAGATACTTTAATGTCTCTGTTTTTCCCAAGGTAAAAGAATACTTTCTATTTGCCCCAGTTGTGAAGATTAACAAAATGCCTTCAAAGATTTTGAAACATTACAGTAGAGAGCATCTAACATCTAACTATAAAAACATTAATATTTTGAAACATTTGCTTCAGATATTTTTTCATATGACTACATAAATATAATATAGATTAAATGAAAGCCTTCTTTGTATTCTTATTAAATTGTATTCTACTTTCTCCCTCCCTAGTGACATACAGTTGCATAGATTTGGTATGTATTCTCCCAGTCCACATTTATAAATCTTTATTATTTAAATTAAATAATATGTAGGGGCTGGTGTTTAGCCTAGCCATTAAGATGCTGGTTTAGATGTGTGTGTCCCTCAACAGAGTGCATAGCTGCTATTCCTGGCTCTAGCTCCTGACTCCAGCTTCCTGATAATGCATACCCTGGGAGGCAGCATTGATGGCTCAAGCAGTTGGGCTCTTGCCACTCATATGGGTGACATGGACTAAGCTCCTGCCTCTCAGCTTTGGCCCTGGCCCTGGCCCAGGACCAGTTGTTGTGGGCGGTTGAGTCTGTCTGTCTGTCTGTCTCTTTCTTTCAGTGTGTGTGTGTGTGTGTCTATGTGTGTCTGCTTTTCAAATAAATAAATTTTATAAATACATATTTTAAAATGCAGTATTTCAGGAAGACAATTTTAATTGCCCACCTACTGATCACTATTCTCTTCTTTCATTCTATCAGAACCCTGGTCATGTTCAAGATGTAGTGGCACTCTTCATACATCTCCCAGGCTCTGTGTCCACTAGCTAAATAGTGAGGTGGTGGGAAGGGAAAGACATGACTTCATTTCATTAAAGAGCTGTAAACACAAGGTTAAAAGCGGAACTTCTAGGAAGACCACTGTTTTCCTGGCAAAGGAGTCTGGTTCGGATGTGTTTTATCCTCTTTTGCTTTCAGTCTAAGCAAGGATGTATTGTCTGATGCAGGAGCTATCATCATTCATTAAGAATGAAAGGACAGCAGAGAAAGAGAGAATAAGCCATGGTCCTTGCAGAAGGGGCCTTGATTTCAGCTTCAGCTTTTATGAAAGAAAATTGTAGGCCTCAAAAAAGGAGTACTTGTAGGTGGCAGGGGCCTAAGCACTTGGGCCATTGGTTTTGTGCTGCTTTCCCAGGCACACACACAGGAAGTTGGAAATGGAGCAGATGAGACTAGAACTGGTGCCCTTAGGGGATGGCAGTGTCGCAGGCAATAGCTTAAACCAATATGCCACAATGCTAGCCCCTATGGTGGCTAATCTTATAGCATTTAGGATTAATATTAAAGAGAACTGTGGAGGCAATGGCAGACCATGTAATTTTTAAAAATTGTCATTTTTAAGTCCATTCAAGAAGATTATTATAGCACTTAATTTGAAGAAAAGTTTCCAACATTTATTTTAAGGATATTGATTTAAGATCATTTTAAAAACTTTCATAAAATAAGAGTTTAAGAAATAATCAAAACTATATTTAATCACTGCTGAGATTTTTCCTAATTATCCTACATATGCCTGCCTGTTTAATCCTCATAACCTGCATCTGACATAGGTATTATTGTGTACCCATTTTAAAGATAAGAACACTTAAGGACAAGAAGGTTAAGACTTGTGCTTCATAGAGATTCTCTTTAAATCTAAATAATCCTTCAAGGTATCTGCTATTACCAACATTTTAGAGGTAAACAAATAGAAACACAGATTAAACTATTAGTAGGGATGTATTAATGGACATACATAAATTAAAACTGGTATTAGGAAATTTATTTAGCCTTATAAATACAGAATTAGATTTTATAATTTGCCATAGAAAAATATGTATATGTCTAAATTTATGAATTTCAAGTCCTTCCTTTTTCTCTCTTCTCCCTAACCCCCATATTCTTTCCCAAAATTACTTAAGGAAGGCAGCTGAATGGAGATGTATAGAGCTAACCAAACTTAATAAAACATGGTATCCGAACATAAAGCAAATTCAGAAATGATGGGAAAAACATTTACTATAAGATCTAGATTTGCCACTATAAGAGGTCTATAAATTAGAATTTAGCTCTTTCCCAGCCAATATGAAAGGGAAACCTGGTCAGTGAGACAGGTACTAGAGACCATTATTCAGAAGCAGAACCCCTGCTTTGTCCTTGATATTAAGATGAGACAGGTATTTTTCACCCTGGGCTTCAAAAAGTCCCACTGCACATAGTGGATCAAACAACATCCTGAACAGCATTCAAACAGTTGCAACAAATCCAGTGATGAGTTTCCTAAGACTAGGGGAAGTTGTGGGCTCAATGCTAGGAAAGCATGACTACTATTAGTGAGCTGTTCTTTTTCCTGTTGGTTTTAATTTGCTTCTCTGATGAATACTTCCAAAGTCATCAAATTATCAAGAATTTTATATACTGTCCTCACTTTTTTTCCCAAATTCTACAAATTTTCATTAATCACTCTTTGACACTCTCTTTATAAATCTTTGGAAAATTTACTTTTTTACTGTCCTTTTTTGAAACACTCCTGATTCTGCCTACTATCCTGAAAGGACTATACCGAGCTATGGTAGGGTCACTGTGGTTTGTGCTAATAATTTAATATGACTTATGCAATTTATTTTCTCAGCCTGCTCAGTTGCTTATATTCTGTAAGCTCAGGGCCCTTTATAAATTAATAATTTTTTAAAAAGCTTATGATAATCTTTGCAAAACCAGCAAAACTCACAGTGGGCAGATTTCACTTTCTGTTCTAAACTCCTAGCACAGGTCTATTAGCAACCAGAACAATGCCTAGGATTATCATGGCTTTTCTTACATCCTTAAGAAGATTCAGACAATAGGCCCATGTGAAAAGAGTTCCTGTTGTAATTCTGAAAGTACTGATGTTTATTATTATTATTTTTATTATTATCATCATTATCATTACAAATAGTGAAAGTGAGAAAGCATAAATAAAGTCTGCCCTAGGGGAAGCCTGAAGCTATATCCCAGCAAGTTATTATGCTACAGTATTATGAGAATTTTTAACCATCATCAATAAAAAATGAGCATCAGAGTAGTTATGGCAGTTTCCACAGTCAAGACTGTTTCTGCTATTACATCTCTGAGTAAAAGGGTGATACACTCTCCATTATATGATATCAACTCATCCACCTTCCTGACATTAAAGTATAATGTACAATCTTTACATGGATTCTTCCCTAGTGAAGTCATATTTCCATGAACTTGGGGCAAGGACACAATGGGGCTAAATTAACTGTGAGCAGCAAGTGAAGTAAATTACATTTTTTGTAAAGCAATAGCAGCACTGAGATGCCTCCACTTCTTTTTCAGAAAAGAATTGAATTGAATTAAATTTGATAAAATAAATATTTTACAGAGTAGGCATATGCTCACCAGGGGTAGATTATGTCAGACCCGTATCCTTGATGCTTCTCTGGGCACACTCTCTGGAACCACAAAGGAAGCACATACTGCTCGTGGCGCAGGCTCCAGCACTGGTACTATATATCACCAGTCTGAGAAAACTTTCTGGGCTCTCAGCCATCTTCCCAGGAGCATGGTAGCTCAGGTTCTCAGGACCCTGTGGGCCTAAACCTTATAGTCTACATTTTTTTTTCTTCCTTAAACCCCTTTGTCTCATTTTGTCTTTCTCATGGTAAGCAAAGGGACAGAAGAAGGCACAAGTCACCTCATCAAAGAGTATAAATTGGGAAGTTCATGCTCAGCATTCGGAACAGAAGATCCTGGTTCAAGACTGCCTTTGTCTTTACTTTGGGAAAACTTCTTTTCTTGTTTGTACTAGTCAGCTTTGGTGGGTATCTGACAAACTCAAAATGATCCCCTCCTCTCTTAAAAGCAATGCTTTTGAGTTCTGTGAGATACCCGTATCTTAGGGCTGGAGGTCTTTCTAATGATTCTGTAGCCTGTGCGTTTTTATTACTTGTAGTTATGAGAACTCTGAGACCCTCTTCAAAGTCTTAGTTTGAAGGACTAGCAATTCCTGAATTGCTATCCTTCATGGGCATATTGTGAGGGCAGTTGATGATAATGATGTGCTTTGTTTCTAATCACTTACAAGTTAATTATTTTGGTCAAAAAATGTTTACTGGGCATCCACTATATGCCTGACACCAGCAGACTACAGCACTAACTACAGCACTGAACAAAACAAAGTCATTTCCAAGTGGAATTCATGTTCTAGGAGAAGGAAACAGAAAGTAAAACTTAAAAGCCAAGTACATATATTTTATGACAGATAATAAAGGAAAGGGAAAAAAGCAGTATAAAATTGACGGGGATTGGTGGAGGAATGGGGTGTTGCTTTGGTAGATAAAGGTGAGAAAGCTTCAATAAGGCAATGGTATGTGAGGCATGAAAATAAGGGAGTGAGACAAAAGAGCATTTGGAAAACAGTGAATAGAGAAGGGAAGTACAAAAATTGTGAAGAAGACATGGACCATATTATGCTTGAGTGACATATCGACCAGGAAAAGAATGTCAGAGTAAGAGTATAAATTATGGGCCGGCGCAGCCACTCACTAGGCTAATCCTCCACCTAGCGGCGCCGGCACACCGGGTTCTAGTCCCTATCGGAGCGCCGGATTCTGTCCCGGTTGCCCCTCTTCCAGGCCAGCTCTCTGCTGTGGCCAGGGAAGGCAGTGGAGGATGGCCCAAGTGCTTGGGCCCTGCACCCCATGGGAGACCAGGAGAAGTACCTGGCTCCTGCCATCGGATCAGCGGGGTGCGCCGGCCGCAGCGCACCAGTTGCGGCTATTGGAGGGTGAACCAATGGCAAAGGAAGACCTTTCTCTCTGTCTCTCTCTCTCACTGTCCACTCTGCCTGTCAAAAAAAATAAAATAAATAAAATAAAAAACAGAGTATAGATTATTTAGTGGCTGATATGTTAAAGTTTTTTTTTTTTTACTTTTATTATAGCTGAGATGGGAAGCAACCGGAGGTTGTTCAGTAGAATTAAAAACATTGGATGCTGTTTTAAGAATAAACAGTACAGGGGAAGAGTGATGCAAGGAACCTGGTTAAAAAGCCACTGCAGGGTCCAAGTGATAGATCATCATGACTTGGCTAAGAATGGTGGCTAATGAGGAAGAAAGAGATTCCAGGTGTCATTTAAGATACATAGGAGCTGTAGAGTTTGTTGGTAGTTTAAGATGAGTTTGAGAGAAGATGAGGTGAGAAGGAATGGAAGATTGGGCCATATCAAAGATGGTGCTGCCATTAATGGAATGAAAAAGATGACAAGTATAAAGTTATTTGAGTGGGAGAAATTAAGAATTTAATTTTAGATATAGTAAATTTCAAGCAACTACTAGACATATAAGCAGAAAATTCAAGAAATAATTTGCATATGCAAGTCTGAAGATCATCAACAGAGAGCTCCCGACTGAGAATCCAGTTTATATTCTTGCCTCTGCCTTACCCTGTATCCCCTTTCCCCTCCAGAGGAACATACCAATTGGGGCTGTCAGAAGATTGATTTTTTTTCAGTTAGTGGGATTAGAAGTTTACAAGTGATATAATACTTTAAGATCAAAGTGTTTGGAAGAGAAGCAAGACAAATTTTAAAGCCCTGATTGACCTTTTTGGCATTCTGTAATTAATTTGAGTCAACATATCTTTTATCTTTCAACTAAGATTATCAAGAACAAAACATTTCACATCATACATACATTTATTAGAAACATTTGGCACTTCTGAGTCATAAAGTAACTACAGAAATCACTATGTTAACAGTTAACAAATTATAATTTTATGCATGAATTGTGAATGAGTAGATCAATAGTAGAATATTTATTAAGATTACTTTTATGCTACTAAGTACAGACTAATAAAGGCAAATATAAACTAAATCAGTCCCTGATAAATAAATTTAATTAATTAAAGGAAAAAATCAGCCCCTGCCTTCACAGGGTTTACATGAGAAAGCTGAAAACTGGCATAGTTCCAACTCACAGCAAATGATAAATTTGTCATTGCTCTTTTTCTACCACATATTAAGAATTTTACTTATCTCTTAGCTTGTCCACCTTCCCAATCAACCCGTAAGCCAAAGAGATTGTACAGCAGGATATACTTTGAAAATATATGCAAACTGAACATATTATTTCCAGCAGATCTTTATTGGAATATACCAGGGAAACATGAGGGCGATCCAGTTTACACACAAAAGAACCTAATTAGAGCCAATTTTTAAATCCTAGTCAGGATTTTTAATCCTGCATTATCTATGATAAACTCATATATATGGAACATTTCAATGTCTCTGATACAAGAGAGTCAGCAATTAGGCCCCATTAGAGACTTCAGACACTTCTATCTGTAGTCCTTCAGACCGTATTCATAGCTTTATTCTTTGATTATTACTGTAGTGGACTTTACATACAAAACCCCAAAATAATTTAATGCATAAGATGAGCCCAGTAAACATTAATTGAGCACCTGTTGTGTGCCAGGCTCTGTGACATACACCAGAGACACAAAAATAAGATGAAACCCCATTTTTTGAGCAGAGTTAAGAACCCACAAAAACATCATACATTATGGAAATTTCAAAGGTATGTCTTTGCATGGGATAGGATGAGAGTGTCCCTCTCCCCTTATAAAAAGGAATTTGTTAATCTGAAAGGGTTAGCAAAGCTTTCTTTGACAAGTTTTAGAGGACAAGTAGTTCCCCAGACCATGAGACAAGAAGACCATAGGGAGGAAGAAAGATCATCCCTGTTAGAGAGAACAGTAAAAAAAAAGAATGATTAGCCCATTGCCTGAGATTATGTACTGTTGGAATATAAATTTCAAAGCAGGAATTTATGAGTTGCAAGTGGAAGGATAAATTGGAGTCAAATCATGTGGGAGGTCTGATATCTAAACTTAATTCTGCTCTTCCTAGGGAGCCATTCTTCTCTAAGCCAGCCAAATCATTTTGGGGTGGAACAAGTAAGTTAAATAGCTAAGAATTAAATAAATGACTTTATACAACTGCAGCACTTTCTTCTTTTATGGCTTCTGGATGCCTGGGGAGAAATGACGCAAAGGGCAAGAAAATAAATATTATGAAAATTAATTAACTAGAATTTTGCTTGTTGTATTTAAAAGTCATCAGAAATAATGATATATGCTACAAACATCTTTCAAATGATTATTAGAGATTATAACCCAAGAGTATAAATATTAAATCAATGACCTGTGGGTCTCTTATAACAGCTTTAAAAATTTTTGTAATTATGATGTTACTTTGGTTCTTGTGTCTGAGAAATTGCCAGAGGGGAAGCTTCTCTAAAGAAGGAATTAAGAACCTCAGTCTCGCTTGCATTGCAACATCTCTCTGTTCAAAGGGCTTCCTTCATGGCAAACAATGAGAATATTTACTAAAGGTTTCTCAGAAACAATTTCAGGCTCAAGAAAGTACGCTGCAGAAATGCAAGGCAAACAATGGAAATATTTACCAAAGGTTTCTCAGAAACAATTCCAAACCCAAGAAAGTACATTGTAGAAATGCAAGACATAATCCAGATAAAAAGCTTGTAAGAAAGATGCCTAATGTAAAAATATTAATTTAAGTAATATAACAAATCAAGCTTACCATGGATACATAAACATATATATATATATATATATATGCAATTCATAAAGTGTGCCTCATTAGTGCTTCTCATGATGTGGATCTGACTCTGTGACTAAAAATATACTCACTGACACATATTTTTTTTTGGTTCTGGAGCATTTTTATTTCTCCTCAAATCGTGTAATTACTGAGATTGCTGACCTATACTATTAGAACACTTTGTAGTCCAGGTTAATCATTGTGTTGGATAAAAATAGACAATGACATATGCTCCTTTTTAAGAAACAGAGTTCATCTAACCTAATTAACTGGTTAGAGTAACCATCCATAAAAACAGAAGCTAGCACTTCAGGGCCCATTAACATCACTCCATGAAGCTGTTCTTAGCTGGCTGCCTTCTTTCATTCTATGCCTAAGGGTCCTAACCGCAATATGTGATAGGCTCCATCCAGGATTCCTTTTATCTTTAATACAGGGGTGGGTAGAGTAGGTTGCTCATGGGTTAAATAATGGAGTGATATGCTATGTTGTTTTTCTGATACTGTTGTTCTTTGGGTTCACACATTGCTGAGATCAGCATCAGCAAAATTAATTTGACAAGCAAGCAGCTGTAGGTGTATCTACACATTCTCTTCTAGAAAGCCCATTTTTTGGAAAGCACATTCTAGAAAACACAGTGAATTTTAAACAACTGTTTCATAAAACCCTAATTCTCAATAAAATATCGCTTGAAAAAACATAAATTCTTCAAGGTCAGCCCTTGTATGGCTCTCCCAGTAAGACTCTCAACCACTAGCACATTTAAAGTTCTGAAATTTCCAGCTGTAAATAAACATGATTCTCTTCATTTAATTAGAATTATGAAACTTACCTGATCATAGAAGTTTTTTAATAAAATATATTCATATTCCAAAGTATTTCAATATTTTGGAACTTCTTACTGAAAGATACCAAATCCAAATCTTGTAATCCACAGTGTTCAAAACATTTATTCATTTTGTATGGTTACAACAAATTCCATTTGACAGATATAATTTGAGATCATGAATATCATTCTAAATTTGCTAATTCCAGTTGCAGAACTGTGTCAATAAAGTTTTCTTACTTCCATTTCAAACCATCTGATTGTTACCAGAGAATTCTTAGTAGACAAAAGCATTAGCTACAACCCTAACTGGAGGCATAACAGATAAATACAGCAGAGAAGCAAAATGGTGAATAAGACTGAATCTGTGTGTCCAGATCCAGGCTTTAGCAGCTACTGCTGTAAAGGAATTCCAAGTAAAATGGGAACCAAAATTAGAATTATTATCTGAAAACAGTGGTCAGAGTGGGATTCTCCTGCTCAAGAAAAAACAAAATTGGAGAAATCAAAACAACTATCGCTGACTTAGTGCCTAACTAGGGTGTTGTAGCGATATGGGAAGATAATAACACAACCACAAATGAAAGAACCATTTGTGTGTAGGCAGACCAAGAATCTAAGAAACAAGAATGTACATAGATGAAACATGCCCCAGGGGAGATGAGAGAGACTAACCCACAAACTCATGAAAAAATAGTTATTGAAATAAAAAAACAAATATTAGGCAAAAGAATTGCAGAATAAGAGGTAATTCATGAATTAGAGAATTATACTGCTAATTAACATAGATAACAGCACAAAGGACAAACGAAAAAGTTATGAAATATGGAGGATCTTAATAATTCAAGCATTAACCTTAATCCTAATCTGAGCCCCAACTCTAACCCTAACACTAATACCAAAACGCAAACCTAACCCTGCCTTAACCCTAACCCTAACCCTGGCCTAAAACCTATCCATAGTCCTAACTTTAACTATCACACTAGCTCTAACCATAGTCCTAACTCTGACTCTAACTTCAAAATTTACCATAGAACTAAATCTAACCCTAATCTTAAACTAATTTTAAATCTCATCCCAACACTAATCCTTTTTGCTTAGGCCTAACCCTAAAACAAACTAGCCTTCAGCGTTAACTTGACCATAGTCCTGATGCTAACTTTAATGCTACATCTAACACTAGCCTTAAACTAACCATCATGCCAACCCAAAGACTAGTGTTATAATTTGGTTTATTTTTATAAAATAAAAAGCAATAGAGATAGTAATATGAAAAAAAAGAAATAAGGAGGATCGATTTGAGTGGCTCCTGGATGAGAGAAAGGAAGAAATGTGAAGAAACAGTGTCTGAACAGAAATTTCTTAAAGTGAGGAATGATTTTTTAAAAAGTAAATTTTCAATGCTGAGTGGTATGCAAGATAAACATAAATCAAATCAGAACTAAACAGGGTAAAAATATTAAAACAATCATAAAGCCTGGAGATGGAAAACATTATCCACAGAAAATGACACAGATGATCAGGAAATTCTCTTTAGTAATGAAAAATCCAAAAGACAAAAGTGTAACTTATTTAAGTTTTGAAGACAACACCTGTGATCTAGAATCTTTCACAATTTTAAATTATAAAAGTGAAATACAAATGAAGTTATCTTCAGGCATAAAAACACTAAGAAAGTATTCCGGAAATACTTAAAAAAATTAAAGATTATCATCAATCAGAGAAGTAAACTCAAAAACTGATAAAAAATATCACTAAATATTGCAGTTTATTGACTGCAAAAACAATTTATTGTTTCATATATTTAGAATGTCATAAAAATCTAAGAAAAATTGAAAATATAGGTATGGAGAAAGGTATTATATAAACACCAATCAAAAGAAAGCTGACAGCCGGCGCTTCGGCTCAATAGCCTAATCCTCCGCCTGTGGCGCCGGCACACCGGGTTCTAGTCCCGGTCGGGGCACCGGATTCTGTCCCAGTTGCTCCTCTTCCAGTCCAACTCTCTGCTGTGGCACAGGAGTGCAGTGGAGGATGGCCCAAGTGCTTGGGCCCTGCACCCCATGGGAGACCAAGATAAATACCTGGCTCCTCGCTTCGGATCAGCGTGGTGCGCCGGCCACAGCGCGCCGGCCATGGCAGCCATTGAGGGGTGAACCAACGGACAAGGAAGACCTTTCTCTCTGTCTCTTTCTCACTGTCCACTCTGCCTATCAAAAAAATTTTAAAAAAAAGAAAGCTGACCAAAAATTATTATTTTCAGACAAACAATTTAAGTTAAGAAGAACTGAACTAAACAAAGGGTAACTTTAAAAAAGAATAATTCACAAGAAAAATGTAAAAATCACAAGTTTGTATAAAACTAAAAATGTAGTGTTTACCTTTATGAAATAAAACTCAGCAGAATTAGTAGTTATATTTCACAAACTAACAATTGTGATGGTATATTTGCATTCAACCCCGTCAGAAACTCTGAAACTCCATAGTCAAGAAGATAAAAGTAAAGTAGTTGAGGTACAGAAGTTTTGGATAACCCATTCACAAACACAGAAGTAGAGAAGAGAACCAGACTGATTTGCATCAGTGAAATAGAAAATATAGCTTCATTTTAAATGCACAGGAAACATTTTCTTATGGAGTTCATATGTTATACTCTCTTTGCATTTCTGATTAAAATAAAATTAAATTAATAATCCAAAAACAAATTGATTAGTCATATTAGAAAGCTGGAATCTTAGAAAGGCATCTATAAATTACATACAGAAATTAAAATATTTAGACAATAACCAATGTAGTGAATAATAAAAAATGAATATATATATAATTAAGGTTTTAATTAGAATAAACACAGATTCAAATATCTTTGTTAAAGCAAGAATATTTGGAAATAAATGAATTTAGATTTTGAACCCAGAAGCTAGGAAAGTAACAAAGAACATATTAATCCTTAATTAGGAAAGAGAATATTCAAAATTAAGATCATAAATTAGGACAAAATGAATCAAAGGAACTAAAGACCAGCCAAACTAAGTATGGTTATTTAATACACTAATAAGACACATTCCAACAAGAATAATCAATAAAAGTGAAAAAAAATTCAAAATTAGGAATTAATGTGACATAACTACAGATACTGTATCCATTTTAAGATGGGAATATTATAACAATGAAAACTTGGATGAAATATAAATATTTTTAGAAAATATAATATTTTCAATAAAATAACACTGCAATAAATTGGTAGCTAATAAAGAAATTTAATTTATTAGCTAATTGTTGTTCCCCCTTTTAGACTTCCCCTATTCAAACAAAACACAGAATACTCCAGAACTGCAGCATTTGCAAGGTGTATTTTTTCCAACATGCAAAAAGCTAACAAGTAAAAAAAATATTTAATTGAATAGAAAAAGGACAACCATCAACTCATTTTATGAGGCAAGTAATCACCTTGAAATCAAAATCAGATTAAGACAGGAAAAAATGAAAAATTATGGACAACAATCTAAAGTTCCTCAATAAAATAGTAGAAATAACATGAGCAGGTGATTTACGTAGGAAAAAAACTACTATTCCAAGAAACAATATCCAATTAAGGCTAAGAGAAAAATGAGGAACCATTTGCACTCACACAGTGTTGGTAAAATTTTTAAAATCTGACAATATCAAATATTTATAAAAGCAGAAAGAAAATCACAAAATGACAAATTTCCCACTTTAGTGGGAAAGTTAATTGGTGCAACTACAAACGCATTGCTTATCAATGAGAAATGGCCAATACAATTTAAGTACACATCTAATGATGCAACAATTCTTCCCTTAGGCATATTATCTAAATAATATTAAAATGCATATAATGATATGTATACATATGAACTGTAGCACTATCTACAATAGCAATAAATATAAAAGTAATATAAAAAGCTTCTATAAGGAAATTAGGTAAGCAAATTGTAGTTCTTATTAATATAAAATAATGGAATACACAGAAGTTTAAAAAAAAGAGCTAGGTCTACATGTATCTATATAATAAATATCAAAAACTTAGAAGCACAAAAGGGATAGAAGGATACAGTATATTAGATATATTGAAAACATAAAATATCACACATTGTGTATGTATCCATACATATGGGATAATAACCTACACACAGCCGTAGGGTGAGCTGCTGCTGATCAAGGCAGACTAGTAATTTGGATCAACATACTCCTAGAAAGCATCTGTATGTATGTATGTAGGTGTGCATGTATGCATGTATTCTTGTATGGTATTCTGTATTCTTTTAATGTATTCTGAATGAGAAGATTTTGAAACTGCAGGTCAAAGAAAAAAAAAGGAACCAAAGCAAACTTTATTAATGTATTTTGAATTAATGATAATAATGAGAAGACTACTTATCAAAATATATTTGCTGCAGTAAAGCATGTCAGAAAGACATTTCTAGCATTAACTATCTGATTCAGAAAAGAAAAATTGAATAGCCATGAGCTAAGCACTTATCTCAAGAAGTTAGAAAAAAAAACAGTAAATTAAATCCATAGAAAATACATGGAAAGAAATAATAAAGACAAAAGAAGAAACTTTAATGAGAGCAGAAAAAAGAAAACCATTTTTCAACTCATTACCTGAGGCTAGAATTACTGTGATTTAAAAAAAAATCGAGGGCATCAAATAAGAGAAAATTACAGGCCAATTTATTTATGAGGATAGATGTAAAAGCACTGAACAAAATACAGACAGTCCTTGACATACCTACCATATTTTAATTTTATGATGGTTTTAAAATAATTCAGGTTCATTAGAAACTACTTTGAATTTTGATCCTATCCCATGCTGGTCACACATATTATAATACTTTCTGAAGACATTGCCTCAAGTTGCTGGGCACCAACCAAATCTTCCATTTGGCTCTGCCATCATGAGGGAAAACATCCAATACTCTACAGTGCACTGTGTTGCTGGAGATTTTTTGAATACAGGTATTTAATAAAATAGTCTTCATATCAGATAATTTTGCCCAATTGTAGGTTAATATAAGTGCTATTGTACATGTTTAGAGTTTGACTAGGCCAAGTTATAAGACTAGTAGGTTATATATATTAAGTGAATTTTAGACAACAATATTTTCAACTTACAATAACTTCATCAAGATATGTCCGGACTGCATGTTGCTAACAACAATCTAAATTTTGCAAAATGTACAGGGCATAGCACATAGCAAAGAAACAATATCCCAGGGATGCAAGGCAATTTAACATAAGAACATTAAAAATGAAGTCAGCACATATATAGAATAAAGATGATCTCAACAGATGCAGAAAATTTCATAACATTTATTTTCTGTGACAGGTTAAATAATGCCCCTTTATGAATGAGATACATGACTTAATGCCACGAACCTATGCCTATAGTTCCTTCCATGGTGAAAGAGACTTTGTAAATGTGATTAATTTAGATTTCATGTAGATTGCCCATTTTTAGACAATGTAATAACAAGGGTCCTTATAGGAAGGAAGCAGGATGGTCAGTGTCAGAGAAGGATGAGCAAAAGCAGAGGTTGTAATGATGCAGGAACAGGAGCCAAGATCTCCAAGTGGCCTTTAGATACTGGAAAAGGTAAGGAAACATATTTTGCTCTGAAGTCTCCCAAAGGAATATCGCCTCGATGACTCATTTGTACTTTTGACCTCCATAACTGAAAGATAATAAATAAACTACAGGCTACTAAATTTGTAGCAATTTTGTTACAGCAGCAATTGTACACTAATACTTCAGTATCAGGAAAAGAAGGAAACTTTCTTAATCTTAAAAGATATATATAAAAACATGTAGTGCAAACATCATCCTTAATGATGAAATGTTGAAAGCTCTCATGCCCAAATCAGATATGAAACCAGGGTACCCATTATCATTTTTTCAATTTAACTTTCTGCTGTTATGTGTATTAACTGTGTGTTAACTGTGTGTGTTATGCCAGAATACAGGAAAAATAGATAATACAAATATTGGAAAGAAAGAAAACCAACACTAAAGCAGATGCCATGAAAATTGTCACTTAAAAGAACATACGATTAATGTTAAAATGAGAAAATGCATCCAGCAAATCAAAAAGAAATAGGACTCCTTGAGAGTCTGGATAATTCTGAAGCATTACAATAAAAGATGATCCCAGAACATCATGTTCTGTGAAAAAGCAAATAAATGCACAAAAAATAGAGAACATATCAAAAATTTTCAAAATCATGTTGAAGAGTCTTCATTGGTGGTAAATTTAGCCTTAAAAATGAATAATGATAGTCATTATCACTTAAAAAAAATAAAAATCATGAATCCACGCTGATAGTAAATAAGTAAAAGAAAAGGAAAGCTCTTCTGTTTAGGATGGTGATGACAATTTTTAAAAAATCGTAAATTAATGTTTAAACTGTTGGATGAACATTTGAAAATGGTTCAATATAACTTCAAAAAGTTCATGAAGATGAGATAAAAGTGGAATTAAAAGATAAAGACTGTAAGTTTTATTTTGCAACCTAAGTTCCATCAAGTTTAAGACAATTTTGTAAGTGATGCTAGTAGCCATTTAGGCCATCTCTAAAGAACTGAGGGTCCTGTGAATTTCAGCAACACAGTACTTTTTTTTTTCTTCATCTGTTGCTTATTTCTTTCTTTTTTTAAATTTTTATTTAGTAAATATAAATTTCCAAAGTATAGTTTATGGATTACAATGGCTTTCCTCCCCCCATAACTTCCCTCCCATTTGCACCCCTCCCATCTCCCGCTCCCTCTCATCAAAACAAACAACCCACTTAAGAGATGGGCCAAGGACCTCAATAGACATTTTTCAAAAGAGGAAATCCAAATGGCCAACAGACACATGAAAAAATGTTCAAGATCACTAGCAATCAGGGAAATGTAAATCAAAACCACAATGAGGTTTCACCTCACCCTGGTTAGAATGGCTCACATTCAGAAATCTACCAAAAATAGATGCTGGAGAGGATGTGAGGAAAAAGGACACTAACCCACTGTTGGTGGGAATGCAAACTGGTTAAACCACTATGGAAGTCAGTCTGGAGATTCCTCAGAAACCTGAATATAACCCTACCATTCAACCCAGCCATCCCACTCCTTGGAATTTACCCAAAGGAATTTAAATTGGCAAACAAAAAAGCTGTCTGCATGTCAATGTTTATTGCAGCTCAATTCACGATAGCTAAGACCTGGAACCAACCTAAATGTCCATCAACGGTAGACTGGATAAAGAAATTATGGGACATGTTCTCTATAGAATACTATACAGCAGTCAAAAACAATGAAATCCAGTCATTTGCAACAAAATGGAGGAATCTGGAAAACATTATGCTGAGTGAATTAAGCCAGTCCCAAAGGGACAAATACCATTTGTTCTCCCTGATCAGCGACAACTAACTGAGCACCAAAGGGGAAACCTGTTGAAGTGAAATGGACACTATGAGAAACAGTGACTTGATCAGCCCTTGTCCTGACTGTTGATAAACAACTTAATACTTTATCCCTTTTAGTATTTTTTTGTTCTAGTACTATTGGTTGAACTCTGTAATTAACATGCAATTATTCTTAGGTGTTTAAATTTAACTGAAAAGTGATCCCTGTTAAATATGAGTGGGAATAAGAGAGGCAGGAGATGTACAATTTGGGATATGCTCAATCAGACTTGCCTCAAATGGTGGAGTTAGAAATGTGCCAGGGGACTCCAATTCAATCCCATCAATGTTGCATGTACCAATGCCATCTCACTAGTCCAAGTGATCAATTTCAGTTCACAATTGATCACACTGATAGGTCTAAGAGTCAAAGGGATCACACAAACAAGACTAGTGTCTGGTAATACCAACTGATAGAATAAAAAAGGGAGAGAACGATCCAACATGGGAAGCAGGATACACAGCAGACTCATAGAATGGCAGATGTCTTAAATAGCACTCTGGCCTCACAATCAGCCCTTAAGGCATTCAGATATGGCTGAAGAGCCCATGAGAGTATTTTAGGCATGGAAAGCCAGACACCCTGGAAAACAAAACAAAACACACCTAAATGAAAGATCTCTGTGAGTGAGATCCCAGTGGAAAGAACGGGGCCATCAAAGAAGGAGGTACCTTTCTCTGAAGGGAAAAGAAGGAGGTACCTTTTTCTAAAGGGAGGAGAGAACTTCCACTTTTCTATGACCCTGTTGGAATAAGATCGAAATCGGCGAACTCAAAAGGCTTCCATAGCCTTGGCAACTCATGACTAGAGCCTAGGGAGATTACTGCTGCCATAAACAAGAGTGTCAAACTGTTAAGTCAACAACAGGAGTCACTGTGTACTTACCCCTCATGTGGGATCTGTCCTTAGTGTGTTGTCCAATGTGAAGTAATGCTATAACTAGTACAGAGACAGTATTTTACACTTTGTGTTTCTGTGTGGGGTGCAAACTGATGAAATCTTTACTTAATATATATAACACAGTACTTTTTACCTTATTAACTGAAGTAAAGTGTATGCCCATTAGAGATTTTTAAGATTAAGTAACAAAAAGAGTCAGATCAGAACTGTAAGCTGGATGTCAATGATTTCCCAGCAAAATCTCACGAGGCTTCCTTTGTTTAATGGTAGGAGTGAATGCGGAAAATGTCCTGGTGGAGGAGACTGGTGAAGCTTGCCTGAGTTTTTCTAATGAAGCTTTAGCTAACTTTCTCAAAACATTTTCATGATAAAGAGATGTTATTGTTCTTTGCCCTCCAAAAAATAAACAAGCAAAATGCCTTGGACATACCAGAAACCTGTGCCCATGACCTTTGCTATTGAGCAGGACACCTTTGCTTTCACTGGACCACTTCCACTTTTTGATAGCCCTTGCTTTGATTGTACTGTCTTCAGGATTGTATGGAAAGCCCATGTTTCATCTCCTTACAATTGTGTAAAGAAATGCTTCAGAATTTTCATCCTATTTAAAATTTCCACTGAGAATTCTGTTTTATTTCTGGGTCAGCAGTTTTCATACTCAGAGTATGAAAGGTTTTTGTGCACATTTAATTTTTCAGTCAGAATTATGCAAGCTGGGGCTGTTTAGCCTAGACATTAGGATGCCTCTTGGGACCCCTCTATCCCACATTAGACTACCTTGGTTAGAGCCCTGGCTCCAATACTGATTCTAGCTTCCTATTAATAAGCACCCTGGGAGGCAGCAGGTTATGGCTCTAGTACTTGGGCCTCTACCACTCACAAGAGAAATGTAGATTGTGTTTCTGGCTCCTGGCTTTGATCTGGACTGCTTTGCTTGTTGCATGCATTTGGGGAATGAATCAGCAACAGATAGAGTCTTCACACACACACACACACACACACACACCCATCTCACTGCCTTTCAAATAAAAAATAAAAAGAAAAAAGTAATTTGTGCACCCTGAACCAACTGAGATGTCTGTAGCATTGGCTATTATTTCTGTTGCTTATCATTGGTTCTTTTCAGTAAGGACATGAACAAAGTTAACTTTCCTCATTAATGTATGTAGAAGGTCTGCTGCTGTGGGCTACATATTCAACCTTGTCTTATCCCTTCTAAAAACAAGTCACCCACTTGTAAACTGCTGTTTTCTTTGGGATAGTGTCCCTATAAACTTTTAATTATCAGTGATTTCACAACTGTTCCACCCAGATTTTGGCATCTATTTGATGTATATTCTTGCCTCAATTTTAGTAGAAATCATATTGCTCTGATAGTGGTAGATTCCAGGCTAGGTATACAAGGACCAGGGGTCTCTCCCTCACCATCTGGAATGAGTCTTAGAGGAACTGAGAAAAGTCAAGCTATCAGCATCTGTGCTAGTCCTCGTAATTAGGGTTTTCTTGTGCTGTTGTAACTAAAGCAAGTAATGCGACCTTTGTGCATCTTACGGGAAAGTTTCATGTGCTTTTCTGTTATCTCTATTGAGTCTTGATTGGAACTTTTTAATCAATTAACCTGTCACAACTGTACCTCTTGTGGACCAATCATGCGAACTTCCCTTTTTACAGCCAATAAAAACCCATGGACAATCAGCTGTCAATGCTCCCTTCTGCAGAGAGCCCTTGCAGTGCTGCTGGGAGCTTTTTCTTTCACTTTTGCTTTCCCAGTTCTTTCAATAAATTACTCCTGTTTTATACAATCTTCTTTGTCCATGCTCCTCATTCTTTGTGGATATGAGATACCCTACAGAGAAAGACTCCTACAACAGTGGAGCCTCTTTTCAAACTGATTTTTTATCCTTCTACATGCCTCAAATTAGATTATGTTCATATATATTGTACCAAGTCAGTACATGTTCAAGTTTCTCATAAAGTGATTTTTTTTAAAAAAGAAGATGTATTTATTTATTTTGAAAGTCAGAATTTCAGAAAGAGAGAGAGAGGGAGAGACAGGGTCGGGGGGGAGAGACAGACAGACGGAGAGAATCTTTCGCTCCCCAGATGGCTGCTGGGGCTGGGCCAGACCAAAGTCAGGAGCTTCATCCAGGTCTCCCACATAGGTTACAGGGGCCCAAACACGTGGGCCATCTTCTGCTGCATTTTCCCAGGCCATTAGCAGGGAGCTGGGTGGGAAGTAGAGCAGCTGGGACACCAACAGGTGCCCCTGAGGGATTTGAGTGTCATAGTCAGTAGCTTCACCTGCTATGCCACACAACTGGCCCTATATTATTCATTTTCCATTAACTTTTGGAGTGCTCCTCATATTTATTCTTCAAGTATAATTTAATTATTAGCTAAAAGATGAATAAACAGTAGAGAAGTAATTTGTAACTGAAGTGAAAAAAATCTAGTGAATGCCAACTTAAACAAGTAATCAAAGTTGACATTGCTGAAAGGACAAAATATTTATGCACTGAAGAAGACAGATTAGATAGAGTATACACAAATACATATGTCTATATATATCTATATATAGAGAGAGACATGCATGTGTGTGAAGGGGAGAGGTTATACCAGCAACTGACAAACTGGGTGAAGAGTAAATGAGAATCATTCTTGCCAGCTTAATTAAATATATAAAATATCTGTACATGGAAAATTTAGAAAAATTAAAGAATATCTTAATAAATAATTATATATAATGCTCATAAATTAGAATAGTCACTCTTGTAAAAAATTAGGTTATCTTGATTGGGTCCAAACAAAATTCCATCAGTTTAGAAAACCTTTTTGTCACATGCATGCACTGAAGAATGCTGGGTAAAACATGTTTTTTTTTATAAATACTGCTGAGTCCACTTGATAAACATGTAGGGGAAAAAGAATATCATCCTTACAACACAACATGCACAAAAATAATTTCCAAGTAGATTGAAGATCTTAATGTGAAAAGTAAAGCAAAGAAGTTCTAGAAGAAAACATGAAAGAATGCTTTCATGATCTTAGATTGGGAAGGTATTTCCATAGAAGATAAGAAAGCCATAATCATGTAAACTAAAACTTAAAAATAAAGTTTCTACTGAGTATCTCACTTCCCATGTTGGATCACTCTCCCCTTTATTTATTCTATCGGTTAGTGTTAGCAGGTACTAGACTTGCTTATGTGCTCCCTTTGACTCTTAGTCCTTTCATTATGATCAATTGCGAACTGAAATTGATCACTTGGACTAGTGAGATGGCATTGGTACATGCCACCTTGATGGGATTAAATTGGAGTCCCCTGGTATGTTTCTAACTCTACCATTTGGGGCAAGTCAGCTTGAGCATGTCCCAAATTATATATCTCAGCAGACTCATAGAATGGCAGATGCCCTAAATAGCACTCTGGCCTCAGAATCAGCCCTAAAGGCATTCAGATCTGGCTGAAAAGCCCATGAGAGTATTTCAGGCATGGAAAGCCAAGACACTCTGGCAAAAGATCTCTGTGAGTGAGATCTCAGTGGAAAGAACAGGTCTTCAAAGAAGGAGGTACCTTTCTCTGAAGGGAGGAGAGAACCTCCACTTTGACTATGACCTTGTCTAAACAAGATAAGAGTCGGAGAACTCAAGGGGCTTCCATAGCCTTGGAAACTCCTGACTGGAGCATAGGGAGATTACTGATGCCATAGACAGGAGTGTCAATTGGTAAAGTCAACAACAGGAGTCACTGTGCACTTACTCCTCATGTAGGATCTCTGTCCTTAATGTGCTGTGCATTGAGATTTAATGCTATAACGAGTACTCAAATAATATATTTCACTTTGTGTTTCTATGGGGGTGCAAACTGTTGAAATCTTTACTTAATGCATACTAAACTGATCCTCTGTAAAAAAAAAAAAAAAAGAAAAAGAAAAGAAAAGAAAAGAAACTATCAACTCCCAACCTGACTCTCACTGGGATTAAACATGACAATAGGTCTGATCTGATTTCATCATCATTAAAAAAAATCATCTATTATTTTTCACTTTATGTTTCTGTGTGGGAGCAAACTGTTGAAATCCTTACTTAATGTATACTAAGCTGATCTTCTGTATATTAAGATAATCGAAAATGAATCTTGATGTGAATGGAAGGGGAGAGGGAGTGGGAAAGGGGAGGGTTGTGGGTGGGAGGGACGGTATGGGGGGGAAGCCATAGTAATCCATTATTCGTACTTTGGAAACGTATATTCATTAAATAAAAGTTAAAAAAAAATAAAGTTTCTATTTATCAAATAGATTTAATATCAGTTAAAATCAAGTGGAAGAATATATTTCTAACAGATATAATTTCAGTGAGGGTTCTCATACATAATATATGAAAATTCCTACAAATAAATAAAAGGAAAAAACAGACAATCCAATAGAAATTGAAGACATTTAGACAGGAACTTCAGTTGAATAAGCCATTAATCATATAAGAAAATAGCTAAACTTTAATGGCCATCAGGAAAATGCAAACAAAAATCTTAATAACATTTTATTATCACTAAAAGCTAAAACTACAAAAAAAACCCCTAATAATGTTAAGTATTGGTAAGAATGCAGAACAATGACTATTTCACACACTGCTGAAATCATTTTGAAGGCTGGCATTATCTACGAATTATACAATTTCCGTCTCTGACAGCCATCTAAAAATTATTACAGAAGAATGCTCATAGCAGTATTATTAATATTTGAAAGCTGGGCAAAATGAAAATGGCATGAATAATATAAAGGCTAAATAATTGTGATACATTGATACGATCAAATGTGGGTTGCAATAACAATGAACACTTATACTCACATGCAACAAAATCTCATGAATGTCTTTTTAAGCAAAAAAATGGATACACAAGGAAATACATAGTTTTATTTTAAATATATAAAATTTTAAAACAAGCAAAGCTAATCTACGGTGGTAGAAGGAAAAATTTTGGTTATCTTTGAGGAAATAGTGGGGTTTAGTGGATGTTAGGCACTGTGAGTTTTTGGGAGTTTATTCCTTGGAAAATATAATACTTTCTAACTCTTGATTAGGTTTCTGTGAGATTCTTCACTCTGTGAAACTAGTCAAGTTTCTCAGCATTATACATTTATCTGAACATATGGGACAAATTCAACTAACAGAGGCAGATATTTAGCTAGTGCTTAAGATATGAGGTAAGATGCCTATGTAACCCATGAGAATACCTAAGTCCAATTTCCAGCTCCAGCTTTCTGCTACTGCAGACCTCAGGCCTAGGAAACAGCAGCAAGAATTCAATTACTTGAGATTTCTACATTTGATGCCTGAGTTGAATTTGCGGCACATTAGCCTCAGCTCTTGTCCAATCCTGTGCATTGGTCCCATTTAGGTATTCGATCCATCTTGAGTTTATTTTGTATATGTTGAGAAGTATGGATCTAATTTCATTCTGCTGCATAAATACATTCAGTTTTCCCAGCACCATTTGTTGAAGCGGTTATCCTTTCTCTGATGTATATATAGTCTGAGTACTTCTGTCAAAAATCCGTTGGCTTTAAGTACTTGGATTAATTTCTGAGCTCTTTGTTCTGTTCCATTGATCTCTGTGTCATTTCGTATGCCAATACCATGCTGTTTGAATTTCTATAGCTTTGTAGTATGTTGATGTCTCCAGGTTCACCTTTCTTTCTTAGAATTGCCTTGGCTATTTTGGGTCTTTTGTGATTTCATATGAATTTTAGGAATATTTTTAATTCTGTAAAGAATGTCATTAGCATTTTGATAGGGATTGCATTGGTTCTGTAGATTGTTTCAGGTAATATAGACTTTTTTTTTTTTTTGACAGGCAGAGTGGACAGTGAGAGAGAGAGAGACAGAGAGAAAGGTCTTCCTTTGCCGTTGGTTCACCCTCCAATGGCCGCCACGGCTGGCGTGCTGCGGCCGGCACACCGCACTGATCCAATGGCAGGAGCCAGGTGCTTATCCTGGTCTCCCATGGGGTGCAGGGCCCAAGGACTTGGGCCATCCTCCACTGCACTCCCTGGACACAGCAGAAAGCTGGCTTGGAAGAGGGGCAACCGGGACAGAATCCAGCACCCCGACCGGGATTAGAACCCGGTGTGCTGGCGCCGCAAGGTGGAGGATTAGCCTAGTGAGCCGCAGCACCGGCCCTAATAAAGACATTTTAATGGTATTGATTCTTCCAATTCATGATCAAGAAATATGTTTTCATATTTTGTTTCCTTTATGATTTCTTTCATCAATGTTTAATCGTTTTCATTGTAGAGATCTTTCACTTTTTTGGCTAAATTTATTCTTTGGCTAAATTATATATTTATAAATATATATATGTATATATATATTTGTGGTACTGTTAATGGGATTTTCTTCTTGATTTCTCTTTCAGTGACTTCATCATGAGTATATAAGAAAGCTACTGTTTTTTGTATGTTTGTTTTGTAACCTGAAACTACTGAATTGGTTTATCAACTCTAACAACTTTTCGGTGGACAGTATATGGTTTTCCATGTATAACATCATATCATCTCCAAACATCAATGATTTGACTTCCTCTTTTCCAATTATAATGCCCTTTATTTCTTTCTTTTCCCTAATTATTCTTGTTAAAATTTGCGGTGCTATACTGAGTAAGTGTGGTGAAAGTGGACACCCTTGTGTTGTTCCAGATCTGAGGGGAAATGCTTTCAGCTTTTCCCCATTCAGTATGATATTGATTGTTGGTTTGTCATATATAGCCTTTTTTTAAATTTATTTTTGACAGGCAGAGTTAGACAGTGAGAGAGAGACAGAGAATAGTCTTCCTTCTATTGGTTCAACCCACAAATGGCTGCTACGGCTGGTGCTGTGCCAATCTGAAGACAGGAGCCAGGTGCTTCCTCCTGGTCTCCCATGCGAGTGCAGGGACCAAGGACCTGGACCATTCTCCACTGCACTCCCGGGCCACAGCAGAGAGCTGGACTGGAAGAAGAGCAACTGGGACAGAATCCGGTGCCCCGACCGGGACTAGAACCCAGAGTGCCGGCGTCACAGGCGTAGGATTAGCCTAGTGAGCCGCGGCGCCAGCCCATATATAGCCTTTATAACTGTGAGGTATGTTCCTCTATTTCTAATTTGTGGAGGGATTTTTATTTTGGAGTAGTATTGAATCTTGTGAAAAGTTTCTCTGCGTGTATTGAGATGACCATATGATTTGTGTTCTTCATTCTATTTATGTGATTTATTGATTTGCAAATGTGGAACCACACTTACATTTCTGGGATAAATCCCACTTGATCATGATGTATGATCTTTTTTATGTGGTTTTGGATTTGGTTTGCTAGCATTTTGTTGAAAATCTTTGCATCTGTGTTCATTAAGGATAAAGGTTTGTAGTTTTCTTGTAGTGTATGTGTTTAGTTCTGGTATTAAAGTAATGCTGCCTGCATAAAAATGGCTGGAAGATTCCATCCTGTTCAATACTTTGGAATAGTATGAAAAGTATTAGAGTTGGTTCCTTCTTGAATATTTGTAGAATTCAACAGTAAAGCTATAAGGACTTTTCCTTGATGGAAGACTTCTGATTCAATCTCATGGCTTGCTATGGGTCTGTTTAGATTGACTATATTTTCTTGATTTGATCTTGGTAGGTTATATGAATCCAGGAATTTACCCATTTCTTTGTGGTTTTCCAGTTTATTGGCATACAGTTTTTTGTAGTAGTTTCTTATGGTCCTTTTTTTGTATTTCAGTGGTGTTGGTTGTAATGTCTCCTTTTTATGTCTAATTTTGCTTTTCTTTGTTAGTCTGGCTACAGAATTAATACTTTATCTTCTCAAAAAACTAATGATTTGTTGATTTTTAATTTTTTTTTAGTTTCAATTTAATTTATTTCTGCTCTGATCTGTATTATGTCTTACCTCCTACTGAACTGGGGTATTAAAAGGAAGTTTATAGCATTAGTGTTTATATTAAAAAAAGAGATATGTCTCAAATTAAATATCTAATTATGCATCTCAAAGACTTGAATGTATTTCTTGAAACCTTCCTGGAATATAACTAGTTAAATATTCTTAAGCATATGATGATTTTGACCAATGATTTTTATTTAAAATGTTCTTTCAATCATTAAAAAAAGATTTTATCTGACAGACTGAAAGGCAGAAAGATAGAAGGGAAGAGAGAGAGAGTGAGAGTGCACACTCTCAACTATTCATTCACTCCTTAAATGCCTGCAACAGACAAGGGGGCCAGAATTGGGACCCAAAAGTTGGGTACTGAATCCAAGTCTCCCCGGTCGGTAGCAGGCACTCAATTATTTAAGCCAGTACTACTTCCTCCCAGTGTCTGTATTAGCAAGAAGCTGGAATCGGGAGCTGAAGCAGGTACTGTAACTAGCATGCCAATGTGGGATGCTGGCATCTTAACCAGCAGACCAAATGCCCAACCTTTCTTTCAAGAATGTATCCTCTGAGTTTCTATGTCACAACAAACTCAGAGGATATATTTATAGTTATGTAAATAGAGATTTATATAACCTATGAACTACTGAATAACAAGTGTCATGAATTCTGTTTCCAGTCATAAATAACCATTCTGTTTGTGGGAAATATGAAAGCTTGGTAACTCCTACTAGGATGAGCAGGTTTGGTTCTCCTCATGGAATTCACATATTCTTCTGCATGGTGAAATTTTACACAATGACAAAGGTAAAACCAGTTTTCTGACACTTTTCTGAATATCTTATATAGTGTATTGATGCCATGTTTTCAGTTTTATTGCCTTTAACTTTGTATTTCATTATTATAGTTAATTATCAGTTGCACTTAAGTTACAACTGATAGACTCTAGTTTCTCCTCTCCCCCCTTATTCTTTATATCTATACATGGGCGTACACACACGCACATATACGCACACACATACACTTAATTCAAATAGACATAAGTGATTTGTAAACTACTTCTCACTGTGTTTTCCATTGCAGTCTCATTAAAATTTCCGAAGTCAACCCTGGAGTTCAAGTCTCAAAGATCAACTCTGACTTCACTTACTGTTGGGTTGTGTTGATTCATCTATCAAAAGCCTAATTTAATTTCTCTCCACTAGGTAATATGTTAAGTCACTATTCTATGTCAATATTTATTCTACCTTTAAGTTCTTTTCCACTTGATATACTTCATGAGATGTGTAAAGCATTTTCTTGGCTCTTTAAGAATAGGTTATATATGTATGTAAAAGAAAAAAGGAAATGAGTGTAAACTTTTCCAAAAGGCCTTTCTGAAGTGAATGATCATTTTATTATTTTCTCAGATAAAATTAACTCAGTCACTTGAAAGAAATACAACACTCATATTTAATGCAAAGTATAAAGATGAAAGAATGAAATATGCCTGTATTTATAATTCATCATGGTATTTTACATTCAATTTTCACTTTGCCAAAATGCATTTATCACTATATTTTAGAAGAAGAAGAATTCTTACTATTCCATGAATAAAAGTCTGTGTGGCAGTGGAAGATTCCCTGTGGTGGTAGTTTTATTTCAACATGTCATATTTTCAATTCTTTGATGCAGGCAAAAATATCAAATAAAAAGTTTAAATGTTGCAACCTCTTCTTAATACATAAAATAAAAAGAAATAACTCCTTAGGCCTAGAAATGGAGCTGCAATAGCAACCTCCCGTATTTGAGCCCACCAAATTTAGGTCCTGACTATAGAAGGACTAGACTTGGCCAGTGAAAGAGTAATATTTCTCATTTCTGAGAGTCCATCTTATTCATGACTTATTTTTGCATGAAATGATAGCATCCCTCCTGGGGACAGTCCTCAATGTAACTTTCTGTAAATTACTTGCCATATATCAGTCTTTATTCAACAGACAATAAAATATAGGTGCTTTTTATTGGCAGGAACTGTAGGACAGTTTTACAATGGAAAACACTGCTCTGCAGCAGGAAAATGTGGAAAATGAATTAAGACTTATGAGACTATCATAAGAAATGGATCACTTCTTCCCTTGATAAACCTCTTCTATCTTCTTCAGAGATCTAATTCCTTTACTGAAGAACGAATGACTAAAGTTTTAAACATAAACTCAAACTTATTTGATTCAGCTCACCTCAACGATTAAGAATAACTCATTTCATTACCCTTAAATTATTTTCCACCTAATTGCCTGATTTTTAATAAGATTTGGAATCTTCTCTTTGAGTCCTATAGAGTTTGATTTCATGTATAGCATAATATTGGATACCAGAGAACTGGGTTGCATATTAAACTTATTCTACTCGAAATCTCCTTCATTTTGGTTCCTTTTGGATATTAAATTCCATTTATAGCTAAAAAACCATTAAAAAGTACAGCACAGAATACCTGATGCAATCAAGAAAGATTTGTGCTCTCATTATTAATCATTATGAGTTATATCTTTCTGAAATAAAATTATGTATCTATTGCATAATTAATGTTTTTCAATTTTATTATCATTTTAAAGAAATCAAAATTAAAGGTGGGATCACTCTTTAAGGAAACTGTGTTATAAATCCAAGTTCACATACACAAGCAAAATCCAAGCAGAGGTTCAACAAAGAGCCATTTAGTGTAAACAATCTCTTAATAAGGTATAAATGAAAATTAAATTTGAATATGAAAAATGATACTGTGTTTCCTAGAGGAAGATCTTCACCATTGGAAAAGATCTTTATGGAAGGGTCATAATGTTGACCAAAGTATGTTACCTAACTCTATTTTTCATTTTTTCCTTCTCTCTCTTATTTTGAGGGAGGCAGTAGAAGTAGATATCAAATAACCATGAAATAAGTCTGAGAACCAAAAGTTTAAAGAGAAATGAGGGGAGTTAGAACCCTTAGAAACAGATGAGATGAAGAAATGAAGGCAAATATTCATATAGCTACAAGCATGTTCATGCTATCAAGTAAATTTCAGATAATAAATGTTCTACAGTTGTGAATAAAATGTGTAACTATAAAGATTAAAACATCACTAAGGAAATACAAGGCTGAATTTTGCAAAAGAAAAAAAAAGAAAAAGTCACTTATGCTGGAAAGATTATCAGCAAATCCAATCACTTCATTAGAAGGGAGAAATGAGGGTCAGAAGAATTAAATAGCATGCCCACATATACAAAGATAAATAATGATGGGGCCAGGAGTGACATCTCCTGGAATTTTCTCTCTCACATAATACATAAAGGTGTGTGCTTCTAAACTTAATTTGTATTCACTCCAGAATTAGGTATTGAACATCTTCTATGTGCCAGGAATCATGTCTAGTGCTAAGAATACAAGTCATGGAAATATTATATAAAATATGTAGTCTGTACATTCATGGAGCTTATAGTTTTGAGGAAAACAAGTTTCAATCCATTTTCTACAAAATGAATTACAATTCTAATGAGTGCTACAAAGTAGAGAGCAACACAAAAACTTGGAACTATCAGCTATTTATCTAGGACTTCAAGTGCTACCACTGTGCTATAAATTCTCTCACTAAGGTCACTAAAAAACACATTTCTTTCATTGTTTTACCTGGATTCTCTAGTATTTTTGACATTATTATCAGTTCTTTTTGTAGTTCCTTGCCTTCTGGACACCACCCTTTTTTGGTGCTGTCCCATCTACCTTCCAAACTCAAAGCAAAAGGGATTTGAGGCTGCAGGCCTGGTCAGAGAATGATGGAAGGATGGGTTTGTGGCTTTAAGCCTTAAAAAAGACAGGAGCTAAAATACAGCATTGGGGACTGAAGCTTTAGTGAACTCAAATGGTTAGAGTAGAAGCTTTTGTAAAGTTTTACCCATAGAGCACTGAAGGAGTCATCATGAATGATGCCATGGAAAGAACAAACAATTTAGAGAACATTGAGATTGAGGCATGAGAACCCAACTGAAAATTTCCCAGATATTTTTATTTTTCCAAGTTTTTAAATTTCCATGTGATCTTACTTACAGTACAAGAATTTCTAAAGCAAAGTGAATGTAAGATAACCACAATTAATTTAACTACATAATTACTACTGCTATCAGATCTGAAATGAATACAATTTAATATTAAGAATATTAAATTTGTTTCATTTCCTCCTAAATTATACTGACCAATATCCCTTCTCCTTCTCTGGCCCAAGAAACGAGAAAAATTTTTGCTCTGCTAAAGAAACTATCAAGAGAACAAAAAAGACAAGCCACAGAGAAAATATCTATAAAAGATATATCTGATAAAAATATAGCTATCCAAAACATACAAATAATTTTTATAACAACAATTAGAAAACCAAAAATTTAGTAAAATAGAAGTCAAAGACTTTAATAGACAACTTTCCAATGAAGATATATACATGGTAACTAAGTATAAGAAAGTTTGCTCCACATCATATGTTATCAGGGAAATACAAATTAAAACATCAACAAGATATTGCTATATATCTATTAGAAAAGCTAAAATCCATAACACTGTGAATATCTTTTGGAAAGGGTGTGGAACAACAAGCAATTTCATTCATAGACACTGGGGACATAAAATGGTGCAGCCAATATGGAAGATGCTTGGTGGTTTGTTGTAAGATTAAATATAGTCTTATCCAATCCAGCAATTACATGTTCATATTGACCCACTGGAGTTGAAAACATATGTCTATACAAAACCTTGCATTCAGATGTTTGTATCAGCTTTATTCATAATTGTAAAAACTTTTTAAAAAATTTATTCCAGAGTTAATGCTGTGGCACAGTGGGTAAAGATTGCCTGTGACACTAGTGTCCCAAGTGGGCACTGGTTTGAGTTCTGGCTGCTCCACTTCTGATCCAGCTCCCTGTTAATTCACCTGGGAAAGCAGAGGAAGATGGCCCAAGTCCTTGGGCCCCTGCACCCATGTGGGAGATCTGGAAGATGCTTCTAGTCCAGCTCTGGCCATTAGGGTTATCTTTGGAGTGAAGCAGCAGATGGAAGACCTCTCTTTATTTGTCTCTCCCTCTCTCTTTCTCTGAAACTCTGCCTTTCAAATAAACAAATCTTAAAAAAAAAAAAAAGGTATTCAACAATTACTTATTGAATTTCCATTACATTGAAAACATTATTATGAGTACTCAGAATTTATCAATGGATGACATTAGCACTATTTATATCCTGAGACAATAGAGTAGATAACACTTTATATTTTATCAGTTCTTGTACTGCTCCTTCCAACAAATTCTTTAGAATTCCATTTATATTTGGCATATACTTTAAATCATTTTCTCTTCCTTCACAATTTAATATACTCAGTTTACATCAAAAAACTATTTGGTTATTTCTAAACATTTACATGTACACTTATTTCTAAGTTTTCTTAATTGTTCTTAATATCTATATTTTCAGTTTTAAAATTTTCTACTCATTTGGCAAAATAGGTCATTGAATTGAAATAGATCAATTTGACCATTTTCTCTTTGCTTGTTGTACTTCCTCAAGGTGTTCAATATTTATTTGCTCTGCAGTGATTCTCTGTACCTTTATTTTTAAAAAAGATTTATTTATTTCATTTGAAAGGCAGAGTTATAGAGAGGCAGAGGCAAAGACAGAGAGAGGTCTTCCATCTGCTGGCCCACTCCCAGATGGCCACAACGTCCAGAGCTGCATTGATTTGAAACCAAGAGGCAGGAGCTTCCTCTGGGTCTCTCATGCAGGTATAGCAGCCCAAGGAATTGGGCCATCTTCCACTGCCCTCCCAGGCCATAGAGGAGAGCTGGATCAGAAGTGGAACACCCAGGACTTGAACCAGCACCCATTTGGGATTCATTACTCACTATGCCACAGCGTGGGCCCTGTACCTTTATTTAAATTTTGCAATGGACACAAAACTGTCTATAAAAAAAAAAAAAAAACAAAAAAATATTTTTTGAAAAAGCAAGAAGGGTAATAATACTTAATACAACAATAAGAAGGAATGGAATATAAGTCCCTGTAAGTTATAGAAAGAAAAATGGAGGTGGAGAAGGGAGGAAAACAAGTCAGAAGGTAATATGCTATCCTGTTCAGAGAGCAAACAACCTGCCACGTAAAAAAAGCAGAAACAGATAGGTGAGTGTGCATGTATTTGTGCGAGGGAGTGATGAGAGAAGTATGATGAGACAGGTCAATGGAGATGCAGAAAAAAGTGAGGATCCCTGGGTTCCACTTACACCATCAGGACAGAAAAGAACATTTTAAACCAGAAGCTGACTTGAGGAGTGGAAGGAAAAGATGAAGAACTGATAGGAAGAGAACTTTAAATTTCCTTGATAATCTCTGAAACCAGATGGTTCAAAAAAGATATGATTTTAAACTAGCAGGGCTTGAAACATTATTGACAACTTTTAAAGTATTCCTTGTCTTTTATTCTGTAGCAGGAATGGATGTCTCAGAGTGAGATGGGAACAGTTATAGAAAATAAAAGACCTCTTCTTTTGAGTACACCTGAGTACAGTATGCATATTTCAGATTTTAATGAGATGGAAAAAAGGAATAACTAATGCATAAGGCAGTTGTGTTTGTAACAACTCTTGTTTGAGTGGATTTTGCTTCTTTTGTCCTAACAACAATGTGGAAAGTTTTTTTTTTGTTTGTTTGTTTGTTTGTTTGTTTGTTTTTGGACAGGCAGAGTGGACAGTGAGAGAGAGAGACAGAGAGAAAGGTCTTCCTTTGCCGTTGGTTCACCCTCCAATGGCCGCCGCGGCCGGCGCACCGCCCTGATCTGATGGCAGGAGCCAGGTGCTTCTCCTGGTCTCCCATGGGGTACAGGGCCCAAACACTTGGGCCATCCTCCACTGCACTCCCTGGCCACAGCAGAGAGCTGGCCTGGAAGAGGGGCAACCGGGACAGAATCCGGCGCCCCGACCGGGACTAGAACCCGGTGTGCCGGCAGAGGATTAGCCTAGTGAGCCGCGGCGCCCGCCATGTGGAAAGTTTTGAAATGGGGCTGGCAGCGCTGTGGTGTGTAGTGGGTAAAGTGACCACCTGCGGCACTGGCTTCTCAGATGAGCCCAGTTAGAATCCCAGCTGCTCTATTTCTGATCCAACTCCCTGCTAATGTGCCTGGGAAAGCAGCAGAAGATGGCCCAAAATATTTCGGCCCCTGCCTCCTACATGGGAGACCAGGAGGAAGCTCCTGGCTCCTAGCTTCAGCCTGGCCCAGCCCTAGCTGTTGCAGACATTTAGGGAGAGAACCAGTGGATGGGAGACCTCATTCTATCTCTTTCTCTCCTTGTCTCTGTATCTTTGCCTTTCAAATAAATGGATGAATCTTTTAAAAAAATGCTAAGTGTTGTATCTGTGGCAGTGCTTCTAATGATAGAAGCTGTTGCTTTTGAGCAAAAGTCAAGGCTCTATGCTATTTAGGCATTTCAACACTAGACTTATAATTGTAATTATAAGTGAAATTCCTACAGGACACAAACCAGCATCACAGGCAGCAGTTTTACTCATTATGCCAGACACTAGCCCCCTCAAAATATTTTAAAGGATTACTATTTTTAAAAGTTGAATGTTCTACAGGCATGGAAAGCCAAAACACTCTGGCAAAAAAAAACAAAACAAAAAAAAAAAAAACCTACATGAAAGATTTCCGCGAATGAGATCCCAGTGGAAAGAACAGGTCATCAAAGAAGGAGGTACCTTTCTCTGAAGGGAGGAGAGAACTTCCACTTTGACTACGACCTTGTCTAAATATGATCAGAGTTGGTGAACTCAAAAGGCTTCCATAGCCTTGGCGACTCATGACAAGAGCCTAGGGTGATTACTGATGCCATAAACAAGAGTGTCAATTTGTTAAGTCAACAACAGGAGTCACTGTGCACTTACTCCTCATGTAGGATCTCTGTCCTTAATGTGCTGTACATTGTGATTTAATGCTATAACTAGTACTCAAACAGTATTCTTCACTTTGTGTTTCTATGTGGGTGCAAACTGTTGAAATCTTTACTTAATATATGCTAAATTGATCTTCTGTATATAAAGAGAATTGAACATGAATCTTGATGTGAATGGAAGCGGGGAGGGAGAGGGAAAGGGGAGGGTTGCGGGTGGGAGGGAAGTTATGGGAAGGGAACCATTGTAATCCATAAGCTGTACTTTGGAAATTTATATTCATTAAATAAAAGTTAAAAAAAAAGTTGAATGTTCTACATGTGTGTGTACATATTTCGTATTTTGCCTTTAAAATTTTTTAAGATTTATTTTATTTATTTGAAAGAGTGAGGTGGAACAGCTGGGACTTGAACCAGCACCCTTACTGGATGCCAGCACTACAGGCCAAGGTTTTACCACTGCGCCACAGTACTTGCCCCTCCTTTATAATTTTGCAGCACTTACCACTGGCTTGAATTCTCTCATGACAATAATCAGAACAAGCAGTACTTGGCACATCCTTCCACAAATTTCTGTGCCTCTCCAACACCAGTTTCACTTTGCTCATTTTAGTAATTTGACCCCCATGATCATTGGAATGCACGTTCCTTGCTATAACCAAATGTGTGATGCCCTAGCCAATGAAGATGATTACACTGGTGAGCCTCACAGTTTGGGTTATGACACAAAATCGTTGACCTTTTCCATCTCTAGGTGGCAGACTCCATCCCTCCACCCATTTTCCAGCTCAGAAAACCTGAGATCATAACAAGTGAGCCAACATCCTTAATACAGAATCCTTTACTAACCAAGATAGTGTTATGCCAATTAGTTTGTAAAGTGCAAATTGGTATGCATACATAAGACATTATTATACTGTTGTCATTAACAAGGATTCTGAAGCTTAGCCAAAATTTTCTAGGAGATTATTTGATTACTATGATAATTTTGGTACAACAAATACAGTTGAGGCTCCAGATTAGTTAAAAATTGTCCTGGGAAAGCTGAAAGACCCTCAATACAATCATAAAAAAATAATATTTGAAATTTGTATGTTTGTATTACAGAACACATAGCCTCCCTTGTACATAAATAAGTAAAAGTATTCATTCGAAATATGGATTCTTAATGTTAGTACAGGGATATATGTTTCTTAATAGGTGTAGATGCTCTTAGGAAAATGGTATCTTCAATACTTCTGGCATCTCTCTCTCTCTTTTTTTAAAAGATGTATTAATTTATTTGAAAGTCAGAGTTACACAGAAAGAGAAGGAGAGGTAAAGAGAGAGAGGCCTTCTATCCACTGATTCACTCCCCAATTGGCCACAATGGCTGGAGTTGTTTGGATCTGAAGCCAGTAGCCAGGAGCTTCGTCCGGGTCTCCCATGTGGGTGCAGGGACCCAAGGACTTGGGCCATCTCTTACTGCTTTCCCAGGCCATAGCAGAGAGCTGGATTGGAAGTGGGGTAGCCAGGATTGGAACTGGCGCCCATATGGGAATACCAGCACTACAGGGGTTGCCCCACCCGCTATGCCACAGCTCTGGGCCCCCTGGCATATTTCCTGATTTAGGACTCTTATTGTCACAAATGTAAAAAGGAAACAGAGACATTTAGCAACCTGTTAAAGGTCATACAGTGACTCAATGCAGAGAAAAAAATGAATTGAATCTCTTAATTCCAACACCAGTTTTTATTATAACCTAATTTTTCTTAGTAGCAAGACTCAGTTAAATAAGCTTTTCATTTTATAATAATTGATTAAATAATGGCTCAAGATTTTCATTGAACTTTTATTATTTTAATTGCATGACTGTCAATAATTTCATAAAGATTTTTTAAAGATTGTTCTTAATGTGATGTAAGAATTGATTTTCTTTCAGAGAACTGATCATTCAGAGTTCTGAGTATGAAATTCTCTTAGAACTATACTTTGATTTCTCAATAGGACTGTGGTTAATCTCTTAATAAATGGTAATGCAGAATCCTTTATTCTGGGCTTTCTGTTTTGTGATCACTCATTTTGTTACAGTTTCTTATTATATGTTTTCTTTGGCTCTGCCAATAAGTACAAATATTTTACAGTCTGAAGATTTTGCTTAGTGGCTTGCTCTCCATCCCAGAAAAGTTGGTAGAAATAAAATGAAAAAGAAAAATTGAACTGCTATTTGATGCAAAACAAATTCATACTGGGAGATAAGGCACAATTTCCAAGATTTACTTGAAAATCTGCTTTCCTGGACATTTTTGGCCAGGGATACGCCAGCTGATCATTCTTCATCTCAGAGCTCTGTAGATTATTTACAAATTTCTGGGAAGAAAAAAAAAATAGGACAGTAATTGGGACAATGATGAAAACTGAAATTTAGGGCTGTGGCTTGCCTTTGTTTCAGCTGAGACACAGCTGAGTTTTATCGCTAAGTGTATTGGAAAATAAAAGAAAAAGAATTACTGCCAAAAAGTAAATACAATGATGGTTGAATATATACATTAATTTATTTTCCAAGAAGCTTTTGTATGGGAGCCTGTCTGATAGTGTACTTCGGTAATTTACATCTTGGAATTTTAAAGGGTCTGTCTATCAGTGTGCTTTCTGAATGGGTTTTCAATTGCACAAATGGTCTCTATCACATGAAAAGCAATACTGTTTTTTTGAAAGGCAATGTACTTATTGTGCTACCCACATGGGACTATCAGTGCCTATTGGCTACCAACAATTACCTTTGAAATGAAAAATATTGTTTGTATCAAAGAACTGTTTGAGTCTAAAGAAAAAGCTTTGCAGCCTGCCAATCATCCCCATATCCTGAGGATTATATTGTTGGGAGTTTTATACAATTTACATGCAGAACCTGACAATGACTCCAGTGAGTTATATAACCCCATGGGGTGTTTTCACTCCAGTTAGGCTGCATTTCCTGACACTGCTGACATCAGATTCTTTTTGTGGATGCAGGAACCAATGCCCTCCTATTTTTAGATGTCTGAAGCCTGTCCGGAAATTGTTATCATCAGTGATTACTTGGAATGTCTCTTTTTTCCTGATTTCAGAAAATCACCTTTATCAGTTCAGCAGGGGATTAAGAAAAACTGTTATTATAAATGTTTCCCTAGATTATTGGGTTGGAAAAGCAGTAAATAGAATAGTGAGTGTATCCTAGATTATCAGAATAAGTTACAAGGGCTACTAAATTTCCAGTAAATAAAACAAGCTCAAGAATCTTTGTAAATTAGTATTTCACAGAAAAATTTAAACAAGGTGCTTTGAAAAAGCTTCATGGAGATGAGCCAGGCTGTCATTCCAAAATGTATTCCATGTTCAAAAAATGCATCTGTAATTTCTTTATAGTGTGTGGATGCCATGGCAGTGAGCTACTCTAGAGACGTAAGACATGCCAATGTCATTAAACAATCCATATGTCTGCCTAATGCATGAGAGTGAGTTATTATAAAGCTTGATATAAACAGATGTGTTATTTGATAAATACATAACAGGATATTTAGTGGAGTTACCAGACACTTCTGGAAACTCCAAGGCACATTTCCAAAGGAACTCCTGTCTTAGCCTTTTTCTAAAATTAATTCTCATTGTTAACAGATAATAATAAAGTGATTTTGTTTTAATCTGAAACATACAGATTTTATACTTCAAAAACTGAAAAGCACAAGGAGGTAAAAGGAACAAGAACTAGGGTGATGTAGAAAATATTTTTGCTCTCATTTATAAAGTGAAACGTAAAGATTATAAATGTTTACTAGCAGAAAGAATCATAGCCTGAGTAATGGTTCTGTGAGTGAAACAGTATGTTTGTTTGGGTGGATACATATTTATATTTGCTAGATATTCATGAACACAAACAATATGCATTTGTAGCAATATAGACAAATTTATATAAATTCAAATATTATAAATAGAAATATCAGCCAGCTATTTGACATTTTATTTGATCATATCATACACCCAAGTTTTTAAGATACCACAGTATTATCATAAAAGTTTCTCAAATTATTTATACTTTGGGAGCCTACTTTTAATTTCATATAATTAATCTCATTAATTTCATATAAATCACAAACATAAACATTGGTTAAGCCACAAACATAAACATTGGTTAAGCCAAATCAATGACTACATACACATTGGCAATTGAGTACTTAGGCTTTTGCTGTGTACCATGACTAGCAGAAATGCTGAAGGGCATTGAAAGGAGAAGATTCAATGTATTAATTCAAATTTTCTACCCAACAGAAAAGATTCCCATTATTTTTAGCTTACAGGGAACACAAAAGTGCCAGTGAGAAACATATATAATCTAAATCATTGTATTAACCTGCTGAATTTTGTTGGTTCTAGAGTAAAAAGGAATTATAGTAATGCTGGTTGTGAGTAGGAGGGGATTCTGCAGTCTTGGGTGGTAAAGGCAGAAAAGACAAGGTAGAAGCTAGGAAGTCAAATGGAGATCAAAGTTTGGAGCAGAGTCAAACCAGGAGAGTAAGAGTCAGCACCGTGTAGGTTAACTCTCAATCCACATGCACACAACATGAACAGAGCTGGATCAACTCCATTTCCTTATGTGCTTTTGTTTATCTACTTATGACATTCTGATTTCTGGAAGAAACCAGGATGTTTATAAAAGCAATGAGGTCAAGACTATTTCTGGGGCATAGATGAATGAGAAGACTAGGAATATTTAAGTTCTGAGTTTGAGATAAGGAAACCAAATATCTGGTTAGGATATTGGTAACTGGGTAGATGGTAGGCATGGGAGAAACAGAGATGTACAAGAAAAACCAGGGAGATTAATTTGGCATTTGGAAAACTGCATAAGGACAGGATCCAAATGTAAGGAGAAATAAAACTGGACTAAAAGCTTGTGAAAACTCTATTTCTCCTTGGCAAGACATAAGTTTGAAGCTGAAGGACTTCATTGGTTCAATCCCAAATATTTGATATGCCTGTTATGTCATGAACACACCCCTGAGCCTGTTGGGATTTATAGGGAAGACAAACTGAAGTACTTGGAACAAATCAGCAGAAGAGGGATGTGAATAGTGATATTTCTAGAAAGATAGATGAGGACAGAAAGAGTTGGAAGGTAAGCATCAGCCACAAACTGATGAGAATATAAAATAAGGGGTGAATCGTGAGAATGGAGTGGAAAGCAAAGGAAAATATTTATGATGTGGGCACTGAAATACAACTAGTCATTGGAAGAGGTCAAGAAGTAGGCTCATCTTTCGCTGAAATTTAGCACCCTTGACTTTTATTCTTATGAGGGTTATCCTGGAATTGTGCTATTCATTTCTCTTCTTCTCTGTTATGCTACTGTTACTTGTGATCTGTGACAGCCTCAGTACTAGTGGCATTTTCAAATCAGAATCCCCAAACTGAACTGTCTGTGGATCACAACTGCTAGGATCAAATTACAAGGGATCCTGAAGATGAATAAACGCCTTGCAGTTTTCACGTGGGGTGACATTAAAAAGAAACAGAAATAAGTAAGCTTTGTTCCCATAAGAGCAAAGGGAATGTTTTGTGGAAGATCCTTCTCTGCAAATGTGGCTTACTCGTGCTGGCCCGTAGGCCCAATAAATCAAGTTCCCTTTCATGATTCCTGTATATACATCATAATTGGAAGGAAGCCAGAAAATTCTGAGACTAATTAAAAGAAACACAAGCTTTGTCATGTTCAGAAGAACCTCACAACTCAAGTTGATTGAAGATATTCTCATTTTCCCCAACCCTGACTCTCTTTCTCCCCTTCCCTCCACTTCTCCCTCCCTCCCTTCCTTCCCAGTTTCTTCTCTCTCTCTCACACCCCCCTTTTGTGTCTTTCCCCCTCTTTCACTCTCTCTCTTTCAACACTTGTTGATTCCTTACAATGTTCCAGGCCCTCTTTGAGATACAAAGGAATTTTTTGTGAAAAATACCTAGTATCTTCTCCCTTGGATTGTATAAGAGACCTTAAAAGGAAGAAAATTAGTTGGGTAGTTTCCATTTAATGTGTTACCAAAAGACAAGTAGTGGATGCTGTAGAGTGGGAGAATGGAAGGTCTGAAAATTCTGAAAACACTGTTGCTGGGGTAGTTATTGACTGCAGCAGTTAATTGCCCCATGGAAAGCCCACATTCTAGAAAAGTAGCAGGGATCATACTTTTCTTATTTTTTTTTAATTTTTTTCTTATGGGCTGGCACATATGGGTACTTGTTCATGTTGTGCTCATGTCATGGCTGCTCCTCTTCCAACCCCACTCTGCTCATGGCCTGGAGAAGCAGTAGAATATGGCCCTAGTGTTTGGGCCCTGCACCTCTGTGGGAGACCCAGAAGAAGCTGTTGGCTCCTGGCTCCTGGCTTCGGATTGACCCAGCTCCTGCTATCGTGACCCTTTGGGGAGTGAACCAGCAGATGGCAGACCTTTCTCTCTACCTTTGCTTCTCTCTGTCTGCAACTCCACCTCTCAAATAAATAAATAAAATCTTTAGAAAAAAAAAAGATTTACTTATTTGAAAGGCAGAGTTACAGAGAGAGAGGGAGAGTCAGAAAAAGAAGAGAGAGTAGAGAGAGATCTATCCACTGTTTCCCTCGCCAAATGGCCCCATGGGCTGGGGCTGGGCTAGGTTAAAGCCAGGAACAAGGAGCCTCATCTAGGTACAGGGGCCCAAGAACTAGGGTCTTCTTTCACTCTTTCCCAAGGACACTAGCAGGGAGCTGGATCAGAAGTGGAGCAACTGGCTCTTGAACGGGTGATCTTAGGGGATGCCGGTACTGCAGGCAGTGGCTTATCCCACTGCACCAGAGTGCCAGCCCTGGGACAGACTCTTCCTAAACGATTTCTTTTCAAACTAATTATTGGTGATTGAATTGTTAAGAGTTCATCCAACCTTTATATCAATTGAAATGCGGATGAAAGCAAACATTTCAACCCACTAAACACCCCAGTTTGTAATATAACTTAGATATGGCAATAGCTTTTTTTTTTTTTTTTTTGACTGGCAGAGTGGACAGTGAGAGAGAGAGAGAGAGAGAGAGAGAGAGAAAGGTCTTCCTTTGCCGTTGATTCACCCTCCAATGGCCGCCCCGGCTGGCACGCTGCAGCCCGTGTACCGCGCTGATCCGATGGCAGGAACCAGGTACTTATCCTGGTCTCCCATGGGGTGCAGGGCCCAAGCACTTGGGCCATCCTCCACTGCACTCCCTGGCCACAGCAGAGAGCTGGCCTGGAAGAGGGGCAACCGGGACAGAATCCGGCGCCCCGACCGGGACTAGAACCCGGTGTGCCGGCACTGCAAGACGGAGGATTAGCCTAGTGAGCCGCGGCGCCTGCTGGCAATAGCTTTTTATCAGTGTATTACTCACCAAACATTTTTGTGTTTCTTCAGTTTCTTTTATTACCTATATTCAATATCCTTGCTGGTTGCATTTCAGTAGTTAATTGATGGGTACCTACAAACTGTAAAGGACTATGGGAACATGTTTTCCGTACTTGGTGGTTAAAGTTAAGATGACCAGGGACTGACAGGATAGTACATTGGGCTAACCCACCTCTTTTAATGCTAGAGTTCCATATTGGAGTGTTGGTTTGAGTCTTGGGTGCTCTCCTTCCAATCAGCTTCCTGCTAATGCTCATAGGAAGGCAGCAGAAGCTCTTGTGGAAGACCAGGATGGATTTCCCTACTTATAGCTTTGGCCCAGATCTGGTCGGTCGGTCGGTCGGTCTGTCTGTCTCTCTCTCTCTCTTTCTCTCTGTTACTCTGTCTTTCAAATAAATAAATATTTTTAAAAATGCTATGAAGACAAGATTTTATTATAACAGAATTGTTAAGCAGTTGCACAAGAAACTTTATAACTATGGCCTCCCTCAAATGAAAATACCCTGAAACAATGATTTTGAATAATAATAACTATCTTCATTATACAAATACCACAAAATATATTTAGGCAAGTATCGCTGGTTCTACTAGTTTTCTTCACCTTGTTAGCTTTGTTTCCTGGCATCTGTCACAGTGAGGTCAAAGTTCAGAGAAAACATTGTAAATCCTAACGTCATATGTACTCTACATTTTATATATATAATGTTAGGCATATAATCTTTTTAAGATTTTTATTTTATTTATTTGAAAGACAGAGTTACAGAGAGAGGTAGAGTCAGAGAGAGAGAAATCTTCCATCCACTGGTTCACTCCACAGATGGCTGCAATGGCTGGAGCTGCGTCAATCTGAGGCCAAAAGCCAGGAGCTTCTTCCAGGTATCCCACACAGGTGCAGGGGCCCAAGGACTTGGGCCATCTTGTACTGCTATCCCAAGCCATAGTAGAGAGCTAGATTGGAAGAAGAGCAGTGCCCATATGGGATGCCAGTGCTTCAAGCCAGGGCTTTACCCACTGTGCCACAGCGCCCGCCCCTGGCATATAATCTTTATAAAAAGTGATGCTCATCTTTTCCTTGTTTTATCCTGACTCTTTCTGCTTGAATGAATGATTGAAGGAGAACTTTCCATTTTTGAAATTGTGTTCCAAAAGAAGCTAACACTAGAATAACCCTTACTTTGTCACAGTGATTGTTCTATATGCAATACTAACATTAGTTCATTTTGTCCTTATTACACATATAAAACAGGGACGGATACCTCATTTTTCAGGTGAAGAAATTGGGTTATAAATAATTTGTGACCTACCCATGTTCATATAGCTAATAAGTTGATAATTCAAGTGTGTTAATGGGATTTCATTATACAAATGAGAGAATCAGAAATAATACAGATTCAGAGAATGTGGAAATAAACCATTAATCATTTCTATACCACAAGATTTTTAAAAAATCATTAAAACAATGATTCGATTCCCATTAATATATTGAAAGAGTTTAATTGCTTAATTATGAATTTCTAAAAGAATATAGTATGTAATATTCTCAAACATTTTGACTGAAGCAATTCTAAATCAGCTTACTTAGTAATAATTTACACGCTATAAAGAAACTCATCTTAAGTGAATACCTGAATGAGTTCTGATAAATGGAACAAATGCCATAACCAAAGTAGCAAACCATTCCATCACCCTTTCCCAGAGAATCTCCCCACACCTCACTCCAGGCAACTACTGATTCATTCTCTATCACCATAGACTAGATTTATCTTTTCCAGAATTTAATATATAGAGTTATACAGCAAGTACTCTGAACATTTTTGTTATGTTTCTGGTTCAATGCAGCATCTCCCACATCGGAAATCACTGACATGGATCCCTACAAATGACATATTGTCAGATACTCATGGACTCTTTTGAAGAATGAGAAACAAAAATCAGAAAGCAAGCCACATTACTGGTCAGGTGGTAGCTAAGGCATGGAGGGAAGAAACCAGCTGAGAAGCATCTTCATGTGAGACATTCTGTTGGATATATAACACAAATCACTTCGTCTTACTGTAATTAGGAGGACTACAATCAATAAGTATTTCAGAGAAAGGAATGTGTATTTGTGGAGGGTTATATAAGTCATCAAAAAATAAAATAAACTGTAACCTTTCTCTGAATGAATTGAGGAAGTTCTTGGGACAGAATGCTAATTTAACTTCAGTCTATAGAGAGATGGCAAGTGCTTTGTTTAAATGTAATTAATAAATATGAAAGATTAGATGTTGAGTCTGATATCTATTGACCTTGTGATTCTACAAACCTTACAGGCAATAAAATATCCCTTTATATGTTGTACTGAGTGTGTATGTTGTTTTTGTAATTATCCTTGTAACTGGCATCATTTAGTTACCATTCCAGAGAGTTCCTCTTCCCTATTACAGCACTAATAAATTAGGGGTTCTATAAGTGCCTTTGTTCAGATTCATTTTTTTCTTTCAGTTAATGAACAGCCATCTGCAGCTGCTCCTCGATCTTAATCCATCTGCGTGGACATGCCATTGTTATATACAGCATTCTATAAATATTGCTATGTTGACAAGCTGACTGCAGATGGGAGGGGGCATATTTTTATTATTATTATCCCTGATTAAGAGAGAGGCCAGATTGACAACACAAGGGCTCTGAGGTCCCTTCTCTTCTGTAAATTGTCTGTTCACATAATTATATTTCTTGTAACAATATTACGGTATGCATTACAATCATCATTGTGGTTGTTTGCTATTCACTGAATACCATTTCTGTATTCTACATTGTGTAAGACACAGCATGCAGGAAGACAGAGTTCAAACTTGAAAATATCAAATATTCTATTGTAAGGAAGAATTATACAATCCAAACATAAATAGATGTAATGTCTTGTGCCACATTTATATGCTAAGGGTTATAGCAAAGGAGTTGCACTATCGATCAATCAACCTCTATTTATACATAAAGATTGGATTGAAGTTCTTAAGTTAAATCAATGAATTTAAAGATAAACATTTTTATTTAAATTTAGAATATGAATACTTTAATGAGACATCTTGAGAAATGACAAGTTCGCAATTAGTAGGAACAAGTTTTATTACCAGTGAGTTAGGCTCTTTTTCCCATCAAAGAAGGAGGGAAAACTATAATCCAGTTTGTTTCATGGAAAAATCCATTTATTCAGTGCCTAATATATGCAAATCATCATGTTGGGTGCTGTGAATAGAGATTGTAAAAGGCTGACAAGAGAGTTTCTACCTGTGGGGAGGTTGTGCTCCAGTGGATCAGGACAGATATTGAACAAGTAATTACCACTGTAATTAAATAGAATTACAGGGTTCTGGGAGTATGTGGCAGGGTGAACCAGGGTGAGCAGGGCAAACAGTTGGATAAGGGCCCCAAAAGTTACATTCATATCTTAATCTGTGAATGGTAGTTTATTTGGAAAAAGAATCTTTCCAGTGTCATTAAGAATCTTGGGAAAGAAAGCCCATTTTGGATTATTAGGTGAACCCTAAATCTAATGAGAGACAGATAGACCAAAGAGTGAAGAGGCAGGAAAAAGGAATAGTCAGTGTTACTATGGAGATAGACACTGGACTGAGGTGGCCACAAGCCAGGGAGAACTGACAGTAACCAGCAAATTACATGAGGAAAAAAAAAAAAAGAGAGAAAGATTTCTCCTCTAGCTACAGCCTCCAGAGTGGGTGTGGTCCTGCTGACACCTTGGTTTTAGACTTCTGATCTCTAGAACCATAAGAGAATAAATTTTTATTGTTTTAATCATTCCAGTTTATAGTAATTTATTATAGCAGTACTGGGACACTAAGAAAAAGCCTATGATTTACTTTTACTCCAATTAGCATGGGGGACTTCTGAGGGGGGGAAATTTTGGTAAGTGATCCCACCAATGGTTTAGTCTCCTTTAAACATGATAACAAAACCTCCAAACAAATAGGCAAGCAGTATTTGCTAGTAAGAGACTACTAATCTACAGAATCTTCTTAGCATAATGTCATGAGTTTGTAAACAAACCTACATCCTATGGACTTATGAGTCATGGATCCCCAAAAAATGTGTACCTCTCCAGGGGCAAAAATTAAAGATATTTCATAACTGAAATAATACTTCATTTGTATATTTCACATCTAATATTCTGGGTTTAGAAGTCAATGTTTGATGCAGGAAGATAGTTCCTGGAAGGTTCATGAGATATCACTGACCTTGCTCTATTCTGTCTACATCTTTTAATAGCTTTGCTTCTAGAAATTATTAGGAAGTCTGGATACTGAGGAAGATTTCTGATACATGTGAGACTGATTTTACAATCTGAAGTCAAACAAGTTGGAGACAGGGTCATTGTGAGATTCTGCCTTGAGAAAGTTATTTGTAAGCTGAGATTTGGAGGCATAATTAATAGCCACGTGGTAGACATAATTCTAAAATGACTCTTCCCAAGATTTTATCACCTCCTACTGTGTGAACCCTGTATTATCTCTCCACCCCTCCCCAACATAGATACACACACACTTAGGTAGGGAAAACACCCGTGATCATGAAGCATGACGGGAGAGCTCTTCCCACGGTTAGGTAATATGACACAGCAAAGACAGTAGGATAGGAACAGCTGTTACCATTGTGTGGGATTCTGTCATAGTAGACAAAGTCAGTAAGACTATCCTATTGGATTCAAAACAGTAAGCTGCCCTATTCTAAGAAAACTTGTTAGGTGACCATTTGGCAATGATCCAAGAGTAGCTTTTAATTGTCCAAAGCAATCCCCAGACAAGAGTTAGCAAGAAAACAGAGATCTCAGTTATATAACTGCCATGACCCAAATTGTACTTCTAGGAGTGTGGAAGGAGACTCTTCTCTGTTCTCTATTGTCTAGATTAAAATCTATACTGCTGAAAACTTGACTGCAGCTGGCCTGGATTCCTGAACCTCATAAATTGAGATTATATTATAAATTATTTATAAATTATAAATTGAGATACATTATTATATTTTGCTAAATTTGTGGTAATTTGGTACATAGCAATAAATAAAACTAATACATCTATTAGAAGTGAGAGACATTGGATAGAGTATTCTGGCTAAATATTTCAGTGAGTGCAAGAAACCTGTGCAGAAATCATCTTGAGGAGGCATAAGAATGTCCAGAACTGCACGATGACACATGCTCTCTGAGGAGCAGAATGTCTTCTTTGAGGTGAAGAGGGAGGCACAGGCAAATTGTGTCAGATTCAGGATAAGGATTTTAAATTTTATCAGTTCAATGGCAAGCATTTGAAGGTTGTAAGGAAGTAGAGTGATATGTTCAAACTTGAAATTTTGCAAGATTACTCTATTAGTCTGCTATTGCTGCTGTAATAAATAATACAAGCAGTAGTTTAAAGCAATAATAATTTATTTCCTTACATTGCACTGCATGAAAATACTGCCATGGCTAGCACTTAGGTCAAAAACCAATGTAATAGTAGGGCTGTGTTCCTTTCTGGAGATTATAAGCACGAGGCTGTTTCTTTGCTTGCTCTTTTGAGTTTCAAAGGCCATGTGCATTCCTTGGCTCTAGATCCTTTTTCTCCATCTTCAAAGCCAAAATTATTGCATCTCTCTGAGGATTCTTTTGTACTCACATTTCCATCTGCCTACAAAAAGGCACAGGGGTTACCCAAATGGAAGGATCTGATATTAGATTGGATCCACTCAGGTATTTCAATATAATTTTGCATCTCAAGGTTCTTTATTCAACTGCATATGTATAGTTCCTTTGGTCCTGTAAACTAACATATTCTCAAATTTCAGGAATTAGAACATGGACGTCCTTGCTGGCCTTTATTCTGAATGCCGTGACTACATGGACTGCCTATGAAGAATGGAAGAGGGACAGGTAAGACTGGACAAGGCAGGCAGGGAAGAAGGTCATTCTGGCAATCCAGAGAGACATATTATGGGAGCTCACAGCAAAGAAATAGCAGTAGGAATGGAGAAAGCTGGTCAAATTTGAAGGATATTTAACTTGTATTTCAGTACTTGGAGTAGAGGAAGAAGTAGACAGAAAATAGAAATCAAAGATAATTCTGAGGATTTTGGCCTCAGGATTCATATGGGTGGTGATGATATTTGCTGAGTTAGCAAATACTAGAGAAGGAGTTGGTTTATGCTTCATGATTTCTGTGTCAGATGGCTTCATTTACTTCTTCCCAATTTCATCTTCTCCTTTTACCACCCTACACTGCCCTAAGAGACTAAACTTTATGTCTTACACCAATAGGCTCCTTTGTCCTCTCACTTTAACCTGGGTTCAGAAAAAGGGCAGAAGAAAGAAGAGAACATGAGACAGGATTTTTTTTATACTGGGTGTCTTCCTGCAGAATTTCTCAGATTGGCTTTTTAGCAATATTGATCGTTGATCAGGAAATCTTTTTCTTTCTCTGTCTCTGTTTCTCCATCTCTCTCTCTCTCTCTTCCTCTCCCTCCCTCCCTCCCTCCCTCTCTCCATCTCCCTTTCTCTCTCCCTCCCTCCCTCTCCATCTCTCTCTCCCTCCCTCCCTCTCCATCTCTCTCTCCCTCCCTCCCTCTCCATCTCTCTCTCCCTCCCTCCCTCTCCATCTCTCTCTCCCTCCCTCCCTCTCTCTCTCCCTCCCCCTCTCCCTCTCCCTCTCCCTCTCTCTCTCTGTCTCTGTCTCTCTCTCTCTCCAACCTTCCCCAGACCTGGCCATTGTGGCCATCTGGGGAGTAAGACAGTGGATGAAAGATATCTTTCCCTTTCAGTCTCTCTCTCTTAACTATGCCTTTCCAATAAATAAATCTTAAAAATATTTTTACTTTTTAAGTTTCAAAAACATAGAGAGATAATTGATGCCCTTCTCCCCACTTCCTCTGCTAAATATATTTTAATAACTCTAGCACAATGCAAAAACCAGGAACTTGACTTTGGTACAAAGTGTATCATCATGTCATGCTATTTTACCATATGTATAGACTGTGCAACCATGACAATCAAGATACAGCACCACACCCATTTCCTTCATTCTGTCCCTTCAAAGTCACATCCACCTCCACTGCCTTATTTCTAACCCCTAGCAAACACTAATCTGTTATCCATCTTTATAATTTATCATTTTACAGATATTATATGTGTAAAGAGAATTTTGTAGTATGAGGCCTTTCTCCAGTGGCTCTTTTGATTGAGAATAATGCCCTCAAGATTCACCCAAGCCATTGTATTCCATTTTATTGCTATGCAGTAGTCCATGTTCTGGATATTCCAGAGGTTTGTTTAATCACTCACCTAATGAAGGACATGTTGATTGTCTGGAGTTTGCAGCTATTACAAATAAACGCTATGAACATTTCCGTACATATTTTCATGTGGACCTAAATTTTTATTTCTCCAAAATAAGTGCTCAGAAGAGTAACTGCTGTATCATATGGCAAGTATACAGTTATTTTCTTTTTGTAAAAAATTATTTATTTATTTGAAAGGCACAGTTAGAGAGAGACAGAGAGACAGAGAGACAGAGAGAGGGAAATCTTTCATCTACTGTTTCATTCTCCAAATGGCTGCAATGGCCAGACTGAAGCCAGGGACCTGAAATTCCATTCAGCTCTCCTACATGGATTCAGGGGTCTAAGGATTTGGGTCATCTTCCACAGTCTTCCCAGACATATTAGCAGGGAGTTGATTCGAAAGCGGAGCAGCTGTGACTCAAACCATCACCTCCATGGATGCCGGTATTGCAGACGACAGCCTAACAAGCTGCACGACAACACCAGCCCAGTTTTCTTCATGAAAAGGCAAAAGTATTTCCCAGAGTGCTGTATGATCCTACATCCCCAAGAACAACATATGAGAGATCCAGTTCTGCAGCCTCTTCAGCAGCAATCAGTCCTTTTTTTATGTCAGCTGTTCTAATAGGTACACAGTGATGTCTCACTATGGAATTAATTTGCATTTCCCTAATGGCTAGTGGTACTGAACATTATTCCATGAGCTTTGCTGTCATGCAGCTGTACATCTTTTTTGGTGAAAAATGTCTCCAAGTCTTTTGCCAATTTTCTAATTGAATTGTTTTTTTATTTTTTACTGTTTGGAGTTTTGAGTGTCCCTTTCATCGTTTATATCTCAACTCTTTATCAGATTGTGATTTACAAATATCTCTCCCACTCAGTTACTTGCCTTTTTTATCCTCCTAACAGATTCTTTTACAGAGTAAAAGTTTTATTTTATTAATACATATATAATATATATCTATGAACATTTGTATATATACTATTTGATTAACATATATGACATGTATTATTATCTATAATCCTGTAGAGTCATCAACTTGGAAGTCTTTTCCAATGATATTGTGGTTTGGATCAGAAAATCTGCTAGTGTTTACAAGTCGTGTCTTGGCAATAGCACATAAGACAGCAAATGTCATGGCTTATTCTATATCAGGCACTTTAGAATAACAGGAGTCCAAAACACAGAGAAGCATGTGGGCAAGCTGCTACTAATCCTTGTAAATTGTGTGTTAAGATGGCCTAGACTTTACAATATTTTCAAAACACTTTCCCTCAAGATAGTAACTGTTTCATAAACAGCATGAGGATTTCAGAGTCAGAGATTAAGAAAATTGGAAGGTCTATTCACAGAGATAGAAGTCATAAACTACAATTTAATGCAATTTCTTTAAATATCAAAGTCCATAAAACAACTGTGCTATAATGCATAGTTGATTAATCTAAATACATAAATTGGAAAACAAATTGTGAGCATTCAAGGACTGTATTCTACATTTTGCATCTGAGAAACATTCTGAGAAAGGGCAACTCTATGAGGTGAGTAGGCTTATTGTAGTAGTAAAGTAAATATGAACACAATCGTCTGGCTTCTTAAATTGTCTGAATTTTGTTTAGTTGTCTTGATTGATTTAAAAATCATTAGGAGTTAATATAAAACAAGATGAGTCCCTTCTAAGTATCAGATTCAATGCTATTAATTCTAGATTTTTACTAATAGAACTGTATATTGTAACTATACATTTGTCATTGCTTTAATTACTGTCTGACTAGAAAAGGAGGTAATTTAAGGCTATGCATGTCTAACTCTTAACTTCTATCAGCGGAGGGGAAATATAACACTACTTGGCATTTTTATAAGAATTATACTAACACAATACTCTTCTAAAATCAGTCCATATTTACAACAAAATACTTCAATATTGTTTTGAAACAGCTTCTTAATATAAACATGGAAGATATGTCCAGATTTTTAATTGAATAATATGTCTTAAAATCCTCAGAGCTCTCTTCCCAGTATTTTTTGCAATACTAATTTGAATTGTAAAGAACAGAAAATTTTGAAACGAATGGATTAGAAGCAAGCATACAGAATATTCCACAAAGCTACTCTGCTTTCCTCCACTCTGTATGAGCTGCCAGCTTTGGACAAAGAAAGTGTTCTGGTGGAGATGAATTTGCAGATCATCCGAGACCACCCTTTCCATGAGGAAAGAGGTCAGCAATTAGATAGGGTGCTGGTGGATTAACCTTAACACCAGGGGCTGTCCAGCTGCGGCTTAGTGTTCATTCCATTCTTTCAATTAAGTTCCTAACAGATTTTTCAGGAAATAAGGGAGAAAGGGCAAACTGGCTTAGAAATCAGAACATACAATAAGTGTACAATCATGTAACCAAAATGTAGTCCAGATATGTCTTTCTGAATTCGGTCAAAAATGTGTCATGGAAAGGGCAGACTTTAGAATGACAAAACAATATCTTCTCACTCCAGTGATGTAATTATTTATTCTGGTAAGTGGCACTGCCAGGAATATATTTTACAAATTAAATACGTATAACAAAACATTAATGTAATTTATCCCAAGAATGTCTGTTGAATCTCTTTCTTTTATGGCAGAGAGAGTATAGTGGCAGTCTGCCATGGTTATGTGATATCCTGGCAAGAAAATGCCTCATGTTATATCACAAACATATGGTCTGGTAATGGCTTTATATTATATTCCTGTAGTGCTTTATTCCCATTTCTAGGAGACCTCTTTCAGACAAGAGCAATATGCTTTCTTTTTGACCTATCACATCGACTGTTAACACATGTCTATACTTTTAGAGTTTACAATGGTTAAAAAGTTAAAGTTTAGCCTTATGTTACTTGTGACCTAAATTTTGATTATACAGCAAAGTTGATTGTCGGAGCTTATCTGTGTTGAAGTTACCATTCCTCTGTTTCCCTTTCAATTAAGACATCCTCTCTTCCAATGGTTAATGTTTCTTAAGTTACAACTGACTAAATTGGAATATGTACAAAATATGGCAGCCAGGACTGTAAGATGACTCGAAACTTAAGGTCTCAAACTAGCCTCCCAGAAGCCAAATCTGGCCCACAGATGTGTTTTGTTTTGCTTTCAGAATGTCTAAGCATTTTTTTTAAAAAAATGGTTGCTAACATTTTAAAAGTGAGAAATTTCTAATAGAAATATTGAATTTCAGGTTCTTTGAAAAATATCATCTAAAGTCCTAACCTACTTCTTCACAGAGCAATAACTGGTGGATGCTGTGTGGTGTTTGCTTCTTGGCTGGGCATGTTCCCTCTCTGGTTCACTTCAATCTCATTCAACATGCTTTCACTTGTTCACATTAGGTGTCCCACCTCTGTTGACATCTGAGCTGGAAATACTTCTTCTCAACTCCATTATATATAAACTTAGCAAAGAATCACTGTTGTGTAGCCCTGATAGAGAAATAATCACAAGAACAAGTAGCTATCCTCACTTATCTTGTTCATAAGGTGTGAGATACTGCCTGGGATCGCAGGAAAAAAATTTAAAGGAAGGCTAACATTGTCAGAATACCTCAAAAACATCTTGAGTGATAAGTCAATCAAGACAGCAAGCTAACCCAGGACAAAAAGAAGCTTCTATCACCAGAAGGGTGAGGGCAGGGTATGGGTGTGGAAGGCTGGTAGTGGAAGCATGGCTGCAGCAATCTCCAAGATCTCTCCAACCTCCAGGAATACATAAAATTTGCTTCTTTTTTGATCGTTCTCCTTGGTGATTTAAAGTGATGCCTCTACTAACTGGAAAGCAAGTTTGAATTTAGAAACATTATCGGACACATAGGTCTCTGACTGACACATTTTTGGACTCACTGGAATAAGGGGTACTGAATGCCAACATTGTCCTGCTGAAACACGGGCAGCTCCCTGATTAGATCTGTTTCAGAGTGTAACTCTCCAGTCACAGGGCATTTGATTTCTTTTCTAATAACACATGGCAATCAGATGTACAGTTTTTCTTCTGAGGGAAAACATTGATTATTTTTAAAACAGTAACATCAGCACAACTGTCAAAAAAGAAAAAAGCACAGTGGTTTTGAAAATCACTCTGAAGCTTTTATTTGCTGAAGGGATTAAAGAAAGAATATATAATGTCCCTATAGTCTTTAGAAACCACTGAAAAAATCACCATAATTGCTTTGTAAAGAAACAGTAATCGAAAAGCCTAAGATTGGTATAGGCAGATCTTTCTCCCTCAAGGTTTCTTCTTATATACACCTGGGATTGGCAAAATCAGGATTACAGGTCAAATCCGGCTCTACTCCTGTTTTTATAAAGTTTTATTGGAACATACCCACATCCATTTATTTACATATCGTTTATGGCTGCATTTGTACTAAATGGCAGAGTTCAGTAGTTCCAAAACACACTATCTGGTCTCCACAGCTAAAATATTTACTACCCAGCCCTTAACAACAAAAACAACAAAAAATTGCTGACTCTCGACATAGACTAGCTGGCTTATACTATTAATATCATTGTTTCTTGTCAGTAAAACAAGAAACAAATAAAATCTCTATCTTGACATTGCTATAAAAGAATATAGAATATTCTACAGTTTTTGGTATAAACCAAAGTTTTTCTTTCATCTTTTAATGGGATTGTGTCTGTTTTCATGATGTACCTACTGAAACACAAAACTCAACATTTTGTTTTCACACAAAAAAATCACTCACTCAGGAATATCAGTGAGCTATGTAGATCTCACTCCAGTGTTTGGAAGAGGTGGGAAGGGAAGCGAGAGGCATCATGTTCCCAATAGTAAATAATAGTAAAATCTCTTTTAAAATTCTCTGCAGAGTTCTTTTTGCCTGAAAGTGTTAAAAACTTCGAGAATGAAAATTTTGTACCAAATTTGATTCTCCTCCAGATGAATGAGAAGGAGCACAATGGGCGGGTTATTTTCTTAACAGAACTGCATCGCATTCACTTTAGTTTTCTTCTTCTTCAGGAGATGAGTAGAACACAGCATCATTGCAGGTTAGAATTCATTTGTACTCTCTGAACCAAACATGAAGATCACTGGTCTAGTGGACTGATCTGGTTCATTATTGCAGTCCTTCCTGGTTTCCTTAACAATACATTTTGCAAACATTATAGAAAGGTGACATTCTCTATGGTGCTGAGATGTACAACTCCAATAGTTATCCTTGAAATCACATTTTGGATGACGGACAGAAAATATGTTGTTCTTCAGAAAGACACATTAGCTCTCAAAGTGAGTGCCGACCCTTCTTCCAAAGGTAGCCATATATCTTGTAGCTGACTGGCATCTTTCCACTCCCCCCACCACCCAGTACTATCCTAAGAAGTGGTTTCAAAGCATTTCTATAAACAAATGCAGTGGTCATCCCAAGAAGAAATCTGTTACATTGCATTTTCCCCATTTCAGTATCCAATTTGGATAAATAAGCAAATGAATTTGTGGAGTGGAGTTACAATGAATCTTCTGAGAAGCAAAGTGAGTGTTAACAGGCTGCCTTCTTCCTATGATCAGAGGAGGCTGCTCAGAGAAGCAGTGAGCTGGGGGCACAGTGGTCAACACACAACGACCACTCAGTGGTTCAGAAGCTGTCCCTTGTATCAGTTACAACACCTTTTCTTACTTCTCCCAGAGCATCACTGGAAAGCATCTTTACAGGCCTTTATCTGCCACTGAGCAGTACAAAGCAGGAATCAGTCTGTGAATAGAGAACGAGGGATTGTGCAAAGGAAGTTTGAAAACAGATCACTAACACTTTATCAAGAGGGGCTTTTCTGGAGTCCTTGTGAGGCATGAATTATCTTGAGGTGTCAAGGAATAAACTGGGAGAATCAATGGGTTAATTAAAATATTTGCAGTTATATTTACAATTTCTGAGACAAAACTTAGTTCATTCTGATTCATCCTGTGGATCTCAGCTCAACTATCAGTTTGCTAAGGGTTTGCTGATACCCTGGAACGTCTCCTGTCATATTTTCCTATCATTCACTCTCTTAATCTCTACATTTGTTTCCTTTTTGCTGCCTGAGATCACTGTAGTTGTACAAGTAATTAATTGTGCCATTCTTTTTTTTTTTTTTTACAGAGGATCAGTTTAGTATGCATTAAGTAAGGATTTCAACAGTTTGCACCCCCATAGAAACACAAAGTGAAATATATTGTTTGAGTACTCGTTATAGCATTAAATCTCAATGTACAGCACATTAAGGATAGAGATCCTACATGAGGAGTAAGTGCACAGTGACTCCTGTTGTTGACTTTACCAATTGACACTCCTGTCTATGGCATCAGTAATCTCCTTATGCTCCAGTCATGAGTTTCCAAGGCTATGGAAGCCCTCTGAGTTCTCCGACTCTTATCTTGTTTAGACAAGGTCATAGTCAAAGTGGAGGTTCTCTCCTCCCTTCAGAGAAAGGTACCTCCTTCTTTGATGACCTGTTCTTTCCACTGGGATCTCACTCGCAGAGATCTTTTGCCAGAGCGTCTTGGCTTTCCATGCCTGAAATACTCTCATGAGCTTTTCAGCCAGCTCTGAATGCCTTTAGGGCTGATTCTGAGGCCAGAGTGCTATTTAGGACATCTGCCATTCTATGAGTCTGCTGAGTATCTCACTTCCCATTTTGGATCACTCTCCCCTTTATTTACTCCATCGGTTAGCGTTAGCAGGTACTAGACTTGTCTATGTGCTCCCTTTGACTCCCAGTCCCTCCACCATGACCAACTGTGAACTGAAACTGATCACCTGGAACAGTGAGATGGCATTGGTATATGCCACCTCGATGGGATTGAATTGGAATCCCCTGGTATGCTTCCAACTCCACCACTTGGGGCAAGTCAGCCTGAGCATGTCCCAAATTATACATCTCTTCCCTCTCCCATTCCCACCACCATGTTCAACAGGGATCACATTTCAGTTAATTTTCAACACTTAAGAATAACTGTGCATCAATTACAGATCTAAACCAGTCATATTAAGTAGAACAGATAAAAAAACTACTAAGAGGGATAATGTATTAAGTTGTTCATTAACAGTCAGGGCTATGCTGATCAAGCCACCGTTTCCCATAGTGTCCACCTCACTCCAACAGGTTTCCCTCTTGGTGTTCAGTCAGTCGTCACCGATCAGGGAGAACATATGGTATTTGTCCCTTTGGGACTGGCTTATTTCACTCAGCATGATGTGTTCCAGATTCCTCCATTTTGTTGCAAATGACTGGATTACGTTGTTTCTTACTGCAGTATAGTATTCTAAAGAGTACATATCCCATAATTTCTTTATCCAGTCTATCGTTGATGGGCATTTAGGTTGGTTCCAGGTCTTAGCTATTGTGCATTGAGCTGCAATAAACATTAGGGTGCAGACCGCTTTTTTGTTTGCCAATTTAAATTCCTTTGGGTAAATTCCAAGGAGTGGGATGGCTGGGTCGAACGGTAGGGTTATCTTCAGGTTTCTGAGGAATCTCCAGACTGACTTCCATAGTGGCTTGACCAGTTTGCATTCCCACCAACAGTGGGTTAGTGTCCCTTTTTCCCCACATCCTCGCCAGCATCTGTTGTTGGTAGATTTCTGCATGTGAGCCATTCTAACCGGGGTGAGGTGAAACCTCATTGTGGTTTTGATTTGCATTTCCCTGATTGCCAATGACCTTGAACATTTTTTCATGTGCCTGTTGGCCATTTGGATTTCCTCTTTTGAAAAATGTCTATTGAGGTCCTTGGCCCATCTCTTAAGTGGGTTGTTGGTTTTGTTTTTGTGGAGTTTCTTGATCTCTTTGTATATTCTGGTTATTAACCCTTTATCTGTTGCATAGTTTGCAAATATTTTCTCCCATTCTGTCGGTTGTCTCTTCACTGTCCTGACTGTTTCTTTTGCAGTACAGAAACTTCTCAATTTGATGCAATCCCAATAGTTGATTTTGGCTTTGACTGTCTGTGCCTCCCGGGTCTTTTCCAGAAATTCTTTGCCTGTGCCAATATCTTGAAGGGTTTCTCCAATGTTCTCTAGTAACTTGATGGTGTCAGGTCGTAGATTTAGGTCTTTAATCCATGTTGAGTGGATTTTTGTGTAAGGTGTAAGGTAGGGGTCTTGCTTCATGATTCTGCACGTGGAAATCCAGTTTTCCCAGCACCATTTATTGAATAGACTGTCCTTGCTCCAGGAATTAGTTTTAGATCCTTGATCAAATATAAGTTGGCTGTAGATGTTTGGGTTGATTTCTGGTGTTTCAATTCTGTTCCATTGGTCTATCCATCTGTTTCTGTACCAGTACCATGCTGTTTTGATTACAACTGCCCTGTAGTATGTCCTGAAATCTGGTATTGTGATGCCTCTGGCTTTGTTTTTGTTGTACAAGATTGCTTTAGCTATTTGAGGTCTCTTGTGCCTCCATATAAATTTCAGCACCATTTTTTCCAGATCTGAGAAGAAGGTCTTCAGTATCTTGATTGGTATTGCATTGAATCTGTAAATTGCTTTTGGGAGAATGGACATTTTGATGATATTGATTCTTCCAATCCATGAGCATGGAAGATTTTTCCATTTCTTGGTATCCTCTTCTATTTCTTTCTTTAAGGTTTTGTAATTTTCATCGTAGAGATCTTTAACGTCTTTGGTTAAGTTTATTCCAAGGTATTTGATTGTTTTTGTAGCTATTGTGAATGGGATTGATCTTAGAAGTTCTTCCTCAGCCATGGCATTGTCTGTGTATACAAAGGCTGTTGATTTTTGTGCATTGATTTTATACCCTGCTACTTTGCCAAACTCTTCTATGAGTTCCAATAGTCTCTTAGTAGAGTTCTTTGGGTCCCCTAAATACAGAATCATGTCATCTGCAAAGAGGGATAGTTTCACTTCTTCCTTCCCAATTTGTATCCCTTTAATTTCTTTTTCTTGCCTAATAGCTCTGGCTAGAACCTCCAGAACTATATTGAATAGCAGTGGTGAGAGTGGGCATCCCTGTCTGGTTCCAGATCTCAGTGGAAATGCTTCCAACTTTTCCCCATTCAATAGGATGTTGGCTGTGGGTTTTTCATAGATTGCTTTGATTGTATTGAGGAATGTTCCTTCCAAACCCAGGTTGCTTAGAGTATTCATCATGAATGGGTGTTGTATTTTATCAAATGCTTTCTCGGCATCTATTGAGATAATCATATGGTTTTTCTTCTGCAGTCTGTTAATGTGGTGTATCACATTGATTGTCTTGCGCACATTAAACCATCCCTGCATACCAGGGATAAATCCCACTTGGTCTGGGTGGATGATCTTTCTGATGTGTTGTTGCATTCTATTGGCGAGAATTTTATTGAGGATTTTTGCATCTATGTTCATCAGGGATATTGGTCTGTAATTCTCTATCAGTGCTGCATCTTTCTCTGGCTTAGGAATTAAGGTGATGCTGGCTTCATAGAAAGAATTTGGGAGAACTCCCTCTTCTTCGATTGTTCTGAATAGTTTGAGAAGAATTGGAGTCAGTTCTTCTTTAAATGTCTGGTAGAATTCAGCAGTGAATCCATCTGGTCCTGGGCTTTTCTTTGTTGGGAGGGCCTTTATTACTGTTTCAATTTCTGTCTCAGTTATGGGTCTGTTTAGGTTTTCGATGTCTTCCTGGTTCGATTTAGGCAGGTTGCATGTGTCCAGGAATCTATCCATTTCTGATAGGTTTCCCTGTTTGCTGGCATACAAGTCCTTGTAGTAATTTCTGATGATTCTTTTTATTTCTGTGGTGTCTGTTGTTACATTTCCTTTTTCATCTCTGATTTTATTGATTTGGGTCTTTTCTCTTCTTTTTTTAGTTAGTTGGGCCAATGGGGTGTCAATTTTGTTTATTTTTTCAAAAAACCAGCTCTTCGTTTGGCTGATTTTTTGTAATGTTTTTCTTGATTCAATCCTGTTGATTTCTTCTCTGATTTTAATTATTTCTCTTCTCCTACTAGATTTGGGTCTGGTTTGCTGTAGGTTTTCTAGATCCTTGAGGTGAATTGAAAGCTCATCTATTTGGTGTCTTTCCAATTTCTTGATGTAGGCACCTATTGATATAAACTTTCCTCTTAACACTGCTTTTGCTGCATCCCATAAGTTTTGGTATGTTGTGCTGTTATCCTCATTTACTTCCAGAAAGTTTTTGATTTCTCTTTTGATTTCTTCTATGACCCATTGTTCATTCAGGAGCATGTTGTTCAATCTCCATGTGTTTGCGTATGCTCTAGGGATTCCTGAGTTGCTAATTTCCAACTTCATTCCTTTATGGTCTGAGAAGCTGCATGGTATGATTCTAATTCTTTTGAATTTGCTGAGACTTGCTTTATGGCCTAGTATGTGGTCAATCCTAGAGAAGCTTCCATGTACTGCTGAGAAGAATGTAAAATCTTTAGCTGTAGGATTGAAAGTTCTGTATATATCTGTTAGATCCATTTGGGCTATAGTGTCGTTTAAATCTACTGTATCCTTGTTGATCTTCTGACCGGATGATCTGTCTATTTCTGAGAGTGGAGTATTGAAGTCCCCCAGTACTACTGTATTGGGGTCTAAGTCTCCCTTTAAGTCCGTTAATAAATCTTTTAGATAAACTGGTGCCCTGTAGTTAGGTGCATATACATTGATAATTGTTATATCTTCCTGTTGAATTGATCCCTTAATCATGATATAGTGTCCCTCTTTGTCTCTCTTAACAGTTTTTGTGGTAAAGTTTATCTTGTCTGATATTAAGATGGCTACGCCCGCTCTTTTTTCATTTCTGTTGGCATGGTATATCTTTTTCCAGCCTTTCACTTTCAGTCTGTATTGATCTTTGTTGGAAAGATGTGTTTCTTGTAAGCAGCAAATAGATGGGTTTTGTTCCTTAAGCCAATCAGCCAATCGGTGTCTTTTAACTGGACAGTTCAGGCCATTCACGTTCAAAGTGACTAATGATAAGTGGTAACTTTGCCCTGCCATTTGCCAAAGATAAGTTCTAATATATGCTTTGAATTCCCTGTGATCTTTTGCTGTGAGGTTTCCTTCCTTGGTTTCCTTCCTTTACCTTCTTTCATATTGATGACCGTGTTTCTGTGTTTCTGTGTGTAACACATCTTTAAGCATCTTTTGCAGGGCTGGACGAGTGGCAACAAATTCTTTCAATTTCTGTTTGCAATGAAAAGTCTTTATTTCACCTTCATTCACAAATGATAGCTTTGCAGGATATAATATTCTGGGCTGGCAGTTGTTCTTTCTTAGTACCTGGGCTATATCTCGCCATTCCCTCCTAGCTTGTAGAGTTTCTGATGAGAAGTCAGCTGTGAGTCTGATTGGAGATCCTCTGAGAGTAATCTGACGTTTCTCTCTTGCACATTTTAGGATCTTTTCTTTATGTTTCACTGTGGAGAGTTTAATTACAACGTGTCGTGGTGAGGATCTCTTTTGGTCGTGTTTATTAGGGGTTCTGTGAGCTTCCTGTACTAGGATTTCTCTGTCCTTCTCCAAACCTGGGAAATTTTCTGCTAATATCTCACTAAAAAGGCCTTCTAATCCTTTCTCCCTCTCCATGCCTTCAGGAACTCCTAGAACCCGAATGTTGGGTTTTTTAATAGTATCCTGAAGATTCCCGACAATATGTTTTAGATTTCTAATTTCCTCGTCTTTTCTTTGGTCTGACTGTATCCTTTCCTGTTCTCTGTCTTCTAAGTCCGATATTCTCTCTTCTGCTTCACCCATTCTGTTTTTAAGGCTCTCTATTGTGTTTTTCATTTGATCTATTGAATTCTTCACTTCAGTCACTATCACAGTTTCCTGTTGTACTAGTTGTTTCGTTTCATTTTGATTCCTCCTTAATATTTCATTTTCACGAGAGAGATTTTCTATCTTGTCCATTAAGGATTTGTGTAGTTCCAGAATTTGTTTTTGAGAACTTCTTAATGTTCTTATCAATTTTTTGAGATCTGCTTCTTGCATTTCTTCTATGTCATCATCTTCATAATCTTGAATTGGGGTGTCTTTTTCATTTGAGGGCGTCATGGTGACTTCCTTGTTTTTATTACCTCGGTTTTTGCGTTTGTTATTTGGCATATTGGAGATATTTGGTTTCTTCACTGTGGTGCTTTTTCTTATTATACTATGACTCTAGATTAAGTGGACTATCTGTTTTTGATGGAGCCTTAGGGCTTGAGATGGGTGTGGCCTGAGAGCTCTGTTTGGTGTGCCAAAGGTGACACTCCCAGGTTAGGCGTGGTAAATCTCTCTCTCTCTCTCTTTCTTTTTTTTTTTTTTTTTTTTTTTTTGATTCAAAAGGGAATTAATTCCGCACAGCTGAACGAAGTTGGAGGTAGTTAGCAGGCAAATGATATACCCACAGGAGCCAGAGATCGGAAGCTCTTTCCCAAGATCCCCACAGGGAATCTGTTCGGCCCTCAGAGTGGGCTCAAATTCTCCTTCAGCCTCCCACTGGGTTGCCAAAGTTACAGAATTGTAGCGTCTCTGGAGAGTGCTCACGTGAATTCCGTGAGTTCTCTCCCCCACCGTCTCTTTTTTCACAGTCTCAGTTCAGTAGCACCACAAATTTACTAGGTCCTAATCTCCTGTTAATTCGCCCCGCCCAGAGTCAGGTTTTTCTGCTAGGCTCAGGGCCGGTGCAGACCTGAGGTTGCTCTGCTTATGACGTATGTCCAAGATGGCGCCTGCTCTTTGTCTTGCTCGCCCTTGAGAGGTGAGCGGAGAGAGAGAAACCCGTGTCCGTACTAGTCACCCTTTTTTCTCTCTCTCTCTCTCTTCCAGTTAGCCTTGTGAACTTCCCCCCCAGGGGGTCGTTCCCTCTAGTCTCCTCTCTCCGCTTGCCTGCCGGTGTCTCGGGCTATTGAGGTTCGGCTCACCTCGCGTTCCAGCGCTGGTGTGTTGAGTCTGCCGCTGATGTCCCGAACTGTGGGCTCCCACGCTCTCCACGCAGGTCCGCTGTGAGTCACGCGTTCTGGAAGAGTTTCTTCTGCTGTTTCCTCCCCTACTCTTCCTTGAACCTGCAGTATCTCCACTTTTATTAAACTATCTCTCCCCAGACTATCAGTGTGCTCCCTTCCTATTCCGCCATCTTGCCGGAAATCCGTGCCATTCTTTTTTTAACACATACTTCCCTTCTCAGTGCACAGTCCATGGAGGTGGAGATCTCCTTGATCTCATCCACTATTTCGTTTTCTGTGCCTACCACTGCAGGACACAGAGTTACATATGTTATATGAAAGAGCTACTGCAATGATATGGTCATGGCCATCATAACAGTACATCAGCCTATAATGCACTTTGAGCAACATTTTCCAAACTTTTAAAAACTGTCATCCAATATGAAACACCTTGTATATCCTGCTCACATACATACATATACACAAATTAAACAACACAAACAAAAATATTGTTCTAAATAATACTGAGAATACATGCACTTTACTCTAAATTTTCTGATTAAGTATGTTTCAGTCTTTAAAAGTGCTAGTTATGGGCCTTCTAAATTGATTCCATCACCTACTTATAAACTGAAGGCTACAGTTTGAGAAATCCTTCCATAGAGCACTTCATAATCATGACACAACCAAATATTAAATGTGCTTAAACTTTTCCTTCATTCACCTGGCTCTATACAATTCATAGAATCTAGACAAAATATTCTTTCTAGATAGAGCATAAATACTTGTGAAAGACTCCATTACTCCTTAAGTTAATATTCAGTTGGCAAAGTCCCACTGTGAGTACTTATAGGCAGAGGGCACTATGGAAAAGATGCCTTAGTAAGCCAAAGTTCATCATGTCCTAAAGTAATAATTTACTTGGAAGAAGTTTATCTGACATTCTGACTGTATGTTTATAATTAGACTTGGATTTCTTGCCCAGTTTTACTTTGCAACAGACTAACATATGCTGTGCTACAGATGGAAGTCCCAGGTTATTTAGCAACAGGGACCCTGGGGTCTTGTGATTCCAAATTAAACTTGGGTGTGCATATAAACCATGCAGATTGGGCTGTGGCCACATGTTCAGCACTGCTGCAAAGAAATAAGACAACAGGTCTAGAATGTATCAAGAGTGGCCTATCCTTGCTGGGAAAATTTTTTATTAGGCTTGGAGACTGAAATTTTTTGAGAGTAAGCACTTGAATTTCTGACCAGATGCATGTGCTTTCTTGAGCACAAAGACAGGCTAGGATAGTGAAGCAAGTACAACAAGAGTAAATACAGAAATTACCAGAATTTTTGCAGGGTCATACCAGGTAAGTATTTTCACATGTTGATGATCAAAGCTGTATTCTTCTGTGAGTGATGCTATCTCATTGGAAAGAAAGCTCTGTATTCTTTCCCTTCTTGCTTTATTGGCATATAGGTCACCTAATATCTGTCTGCCTGGAGGTATTCCTGGACTGAGTTCCCATCTCCTGGTTTTGGCTTGGCTCAGCCTTAGCTGTTGCAGGCATTTGGAAAATGAACAAGATGGGACATTTGTGTGTGTGTCTGCCTTTTCAATAAATAAATAAATGGAAAAAAACATGGAGACAGGAAAAATATCAGTGGTTGCCAGGGGTTATGGATGAAGGCAAGATAAACAGGTAGAGCAACAGAGGGCAGTAAAAACACTATGCATGATACCTCAATGGGGGATACGTGTCATTACATGTTTGTCCAAACCTATAGAGTGTGTAACACCAAGAATGAATGCTAATGTAAACTATGGACTTTGTGAAATAATGATGTGTCAGTGTGGGTCCATCAGTTGTGACAAGTGAATTATTCTAGTGGATATTATTGATAAGGGTAGATGTTCTGCATGCAGGAGAGTAGGGATATATGGAGTATCTCTGTAACTTCTCAATTTTCCTGTCAACCTGAAACTTCTCTAAAATATGGGTAACTTAAAGTAAATCTTATAACAATACTCTGCATAGTAAAAAACAGAAATCATATATTTTCAACAATCATTTTTAGTTATGCCAGAAGCACAATTCATGTCACCTCCCAGTCTATACCTCTTCTCCAAGGTTAACTATTATCACATTATCTATAATAAGATAATTTATATAAAATTTTAAAATAGGCAAAATTAACTCCTATAGAATGTACTTTCTTTTATACAGCTTCTGCCATTCAACTTTATGTATATTAGATTTAGCCATGTGGTTGATTATAGTTTAAGTTTCTGGATTCTTAGAGTGTAACAGATTATATTGTTTGAATATAACACATTTTTGATGTTTCTAGTTTGGGACAATTATAAATAGTTGAATATTCTTGCACATGTCTTCTGATATGTCTATGTATGCATTTCTATTGCTATATGTGGGAGTGAATTATAGGGACAGCAGGTGTGAAGATATTCAGCTTTACTTGAAACCTCTAACCAGTTCTCAAAAGTGATTGTACCAGTTTCAATTCCCAGAAGTCAGGTATGGAAGGCTTGTATACTCATGCATATTGTTGTCAGTATTCTTAATTTTGGCTGCCTTGGTGGATATTTTTAATTTGAAGAGTATGCATTTTGGAATTAGACAGATATTACTTGCATTCCTATTTTTGCCGTACTCTAACAGTTTTTGTGGTTTCTAGCAGATCCTATTTCCTCTCTGATTTTTATCTCATCGGCCCATGGCAATAGTTACCTCATAGCAGAGGTAATAATACAAATAATACAAAATATTAAGAGTAGTTTCTTAAGCATCTATTTTGTATAAGTATAAATATTTACTTATAAATTGGAGTATAACACATTGTACTTATGAGAAGCAACAGTAGTAAAAGCCATATTTCTCCTCATTGGACTTGTAAATATCTGTAGAGTAGAGAATATGGGTTACTATTGCCATAATTCCCTCAAGAAAGAAGGGTTATATCTTCCCAGACTAAGGAAGTAGAATCCAGAGCTTTATAGACATTCAAAAAATGTATCAGGGTGTCACTGAGATGTGACTTGTTTATTTATGTCTGCTATTCCAGGGCTCAGAGTCCCAGCATCATATCACATTGTCATGAAAGAAATGGCTGGGAGACCTCGTAACTAGCAGGTGAAGACACACATTTTTATTTTTCACCAAATTAAGAACAAGAAAGAATTGTTTGGGGGCATCAATCATACTTTCCAAATGCTTTTGTTATAGAGTCTATGTTTGAATGTACTCATTTGTCAAACCTTCACCACATCTTCTTCTGCAAAGAGGTGTCATGTTGCCTTAAGAATTGAAAAGTAGTTTATACTGTCTTCCTGCTCAACTTACGGTAGCTAAAAACTCTCAGTTTTAGAAGAATGAACCCATGATTTTCAGAAGACAAAGAGAACCTTTAGGTTGGCAACTCTCTTTCAATAATTAGTGTACAACCAACAGCTCTTTAAATAACAGGGCTTTGTCTACATGATAGGAAAATAAACATTTGCACAGGAAACTATGGTTGCAACTTGAAAGTGTAGCACTCATTCTCTCTGTTACTGCTGTATTATTGGGGAGGAGGAAGAGGTGATTTTATGAGCTTTCATGCTGGCTGTTAGGAACCCACTCCCATTTGGGTTTGTAAACATGAGACTCTTGGCTCTTACTGAACCGTGTTCTCACTTGCCTTTATGTTTAACAAATAACTGTAGTGTCCTCCCAATACATGGCTGTTTAGAAACCATGGAAGACTGATTCTTAAGTTAATAAACCTAAAACACATTTTCCCAGCATAGTTCCTTTAATTTTTAAAGGCTTGTATAATTTAAGGGAATTTAAATCCATGTGTTTTTTATTCGCGTGCACTGACATCATCAAAATAGCCTTTTAAACAGCTGGTTGAGCCTTTTTTAATAAAGTTCTCTTATGACTTGTTTCTTTTTTGAAAACAGGAATTTTTTGCCAAGGGCCAATGAACTAAATGCCAAAAGATTTGGATTTAGATCAAAATTTCATAAATTTAGAGGTTGAAATTTTTGCAAATAGGCTTCTGGCTCCCTTTTGAAATTAATCGCAAAGAAAGAAAATGTCCTAGCTGAATGAAGTTCATGATCAAACCTGCTGTCAGACAACAAAAGAAGTATCTATATTTACTGCTTAATTTCATGCCAAATCTGAAACAAATCAATGGACAATGTGTATTGGATTATTACAGAAATGTGATCCACTGCCAAGTAGTTAACTTTTCCACCATCTCTGGTTATCATGAGTAAACCACAACTCTATACTCTCCAGAGGTTAAAAATATAGCACACTAGAGCTGTCTGAGGTTTGTGAGATATGATTGTTTTAACAGAGTCCGTTTTAGAAAGTTCCTTTGCTAAGCACTATAGAGTTCATCACAAACACACATATGCATGTATACATAAGTTAAATATTCATAAACATAGACTTATATGTATGTGTGTATAGGACATATATCCGAAGGGATTGTTCTTTTACAACAAGAATATTCTCTTCCAAACTCATGCTTAATGATTTAGTAAATGAAATTAAAATCTTGACACAAACTGTGTAAAGGATTTTAGCCTTTAAATATATCCATATGCTGCAGTTGAGACTAAACTCTTAAAACTTTTTGGTATTAACAATCAAGGCTATTTTTTTCCTTGTCAAAATATATAGTGCTAAGCAGTAATCAGAGAGACGTATGGCTGAGAGAAGCTGAATTTTTACAGGGATCCATGAAGCAAACAAGGAGCATTCCCATCTTTTGGAGCCCTCCAGCAGAACTGCAACAACCAATGCTCCATTTGAGAAACAAATTTGGTTGCCATCAAGAAACTACACAAAGGATAATCCTCTGGAACAGGAAAATTAAGGGAGAGAATGAGAGAAGAATAAAATGATGAGTCTGATTTATTTTACAATTGGGATTTTAAAAGGAAAAGATTTTTCATGTCCTTTTAGCATTTTTGAGTTAATCAAAATCTCTTCCTTAGGATATCCTTATAAGAAAATTTTAAATAAAAACTTTAGATTTATAAAAGAAATGATGGTTCCTATGTATTTTGCTCTGGTCCAAGCTTTGTCCCAGATATTTCGTTTTTTAAAATTGTATCAAGGAAGTTCAGTTGGAGATTGTTATCTCCAATTGATAGAGAAACTTTGGCACAGAGAGATATTGTAGAATTAATGAATCTCATTATGACCATATATTCACTGATTTAGTGAAATCACTATAGGGTCCATTAAATATGAATTTTTTGTGCATTGAATGACTAGATAAAAGTTAGAGATGAAATATAGAAATAAAGCAGGAAAAAATCTAAAGGTGATATCATCCATTGAAGATCAAACAGAAATTAAAAAGTTGTCAGTGACAAATAGTATTTGATTTAAAGACATTTGATTTATATCTTTCAAATAACTCTTTGATTGAATAACATGAAGTACATCTCTATTTGCATTATTAAGCAACAGAAGTTTTCAGAAGTGACTTTTTAGCCTATTCCAGAGGTTGCTATTAAATACTAGCAGTACAACTGTTAGATTCTATGGCTTAGCTCTGTGACTTTGGCAAGTTACAATCTTTCTCATCTATAAAATGACAGTGATGACATATAGATATATTGTACAAGAATGACTGTAATGATATATGTGAAAATGTTTTGAGTTCCTTCTAAGCTACAAAGATTTCAATGTGTTCAACTATAATTATATATATATATATATATATGTCTCTCCATCTCTCCCTTTCTCCAACTCTCCTCCTCTCCACACCCCACCTTACTTCCTCTCTCTTTCCCTTTCTTACCCCATCCCTCACTCCATCCAACTATTTTCTCCTTATAGAATCTTACATTGTCAGAACTGGAAAAAGCCATGGAGATGATGCAACTCTACTAAAAGAAAAGGGGAGTTACAGAGACATGAAATAATTAGTCAAGGTCACAAAGATACAAAGTGAGTTAGTGGTATGAGTAGGATTACTGCGACTCCCAATCCTAATCTCTGAGGGAAACATTGCAGCAGACTAACATAAGATCTGATGACAAACAGGGCTCAAACTTTACCACTAACCAACATTTCATAACTATAAAATGGGGTTAAAAAACAGTATCTAACTGTTGGCACTGCTGTAGGAATTTATTAACACTGAGTAAGTAGCAACATTTTCTCACTGCATTTCACTCTTTTTTTTTTTTTATTTGACAAGTAGAGTTACAGACAGTGAGAGAGAGAGAGAGAGAGAGAGAAAGAGAGAAAGGTCTTCCTCCCATTGATTCACTCCCCAAATGGCCACAACGGCCGGAGCTGCGCCGGTCCGAAGCCAGGAGCCAGGAGCCTCCTCCAGGTCTCCCACGTGGGTACAGAGGCCCAAACATTTGGGCCATCCTCCACTGCCCTCCCGGGCCACAACAGAGAGCTGGACTGGAAAAGGAGCAACTGGGACTAGAACCGGCGCCCATATGGGATGCCAATGCTGCAGGCAGAGGATTAACCAAGTGAGCCACGGCGCCGGCCCCTCACTCTTTCTCTTGAAATGGCTTAGGCTGCATCCATTTCCTTTTTCTGAGACAGACCCAGAAGTCAGGAGCTGCATCCTCAATGACTCCGATAGCTCTGCTCCAAAGTATTAATAGCTAAACTGAGTGCTTGCAAAACAATATTTTAAGATATGTTGTGGCATGGTATGACTCATCATTACAGATGAGGAAACTGTGACCCAGAGAAATAAATTCTCCCAGGGTACAACGCTACTAAGTGTTTTGCAACCCATGCTTAAGTTATCACCATGATCCACGACATCTAAAGAAATGGAGATCATTCAGCTTCACCAAGTCCAGGTGAGCAGAGCTACGAACTCAGAAAATGCAATGCCTTCTCCATTTTCTATGAAGTCTATGTAGGGAACTGCCCTCTGGAGAATGGCATGCAAATAACTCCCAATCTACAGAGGAAATGAGCCCAAAATTGTAAAATGATGGACTCAAAGTTGGCCTTGAATCCAATGCAAATATCTCTCTCTCTTTTTTTTTTTTTTTTGACAGGCAGAGTGGACAGTGAGAGAGAGAGACAGAGAGAAAGGTCTTCCTTTTTGCCGTTGGTTCACCCTCCAATGGTCGCCTCGGTCGGCGCACTGCGGACGGTGCACAGTGTTGATCCGATGGCAGGAGCCAGGTGCTTCTCCTGGTCTCCCATGGGGTGCAGGGCCCAAGTACTTGGGCCATCCTCCACTGCACTCCCAGGCCATAGCAGAGAGCTGGCCTGGAAGAGGGGCAACCGGGACAAAATCCGGTGCCCTGACCGGGACTAGAACCTGGTGTGCCGGTGCCGCAAGGCAGAGGATTAGCCTATTGAGCCACGGCTCCGGCCGCAATATCTCTTAAGAGTGACAATAAAAAAGATGCCACAGGGGCTGGTACTGGGGTGTAGTGGGTAAAGCCGGTGGCGGCAATGCCGACATCCTATATGGGCACTGTTTGAGACCTGGCTGCTTCACTCCTGATCCAGCTCTCCGCTATGGCCTGGGAAAGCAGTGGAAGATGGCCCAAAACCTTGGGCCCCTGCATCCACATGGGAGACCCAGAAGAAGCTACTCTCTCTTGGCTTGGGATCAGTCCAGCTCAGGCTGTTGCGGCCATTTGGGGAGTGAACCAGCGGATGGAAGAAATCTCTCTCTCTCTCTCTCTCTCTCTCTGCCTCTCTGTAACTGCTTTCAAATAATAAATTAATCTTTAAAAAAAGAGAGAGAGAGATTCCACATTCCCAAGGATGATTGCACAAGCCCAATCTACTTGGGGCACTCTTTCTACTGAGGGTAGTCCTGGCGACCATGCATCCAAGATGCTGCAGCTCAATGTTAAATGACTAACTGCTAAGGAAAAAATCTGCCCACTGATGTCATCATTCTAGGAAGTTGTATGCATCTCTCATTTCAGGGAGCATTAGATTCATGAGCACGTTGGTATTAAAAAGCTCATTTAAAAGTGGAGACGGATGTTTAATTATTGCTTGATTTGGGTTACAGCCTTTCATTTTTCAAACATCTTAAGAGCAGAGAATGAAAATTGTTACCTAAGAAACTATTGAAATTCTCTTAACTCTTCTGGGTATGTATTATGTATTCTGTGAGTTCTCTGCCAGGGATATAAGTCAGAAACTCTCCCGCTGGTTTTGATTACAGCTGCAAAGTCACAGATTTGAACAGCTCTAGACAATCATTCCTCTGAACCTGCACATAAATATAAAACATTTTCTTTATCCTTATCATATAAGCCTTCAACAAGGCTTGCTTCAATGTAAATTCCAGTTTTCTTCCATTTATCACTTTAACAATTAACAAACCACATTTTTGCAACAAAGCTACCCCACTTGCATGCTCAAAAGACATTGTACAGGTTCAAGCTATTTAATATCAAAGCAATGATAATTGAACAATCTCTGTCCCTGGATTCATATAAAATACAAAATTACCTACACCTTTTTAAATTTTGCACATTTACAGACACATAAAATATGAGATTAAGATAATGGCATGAACAGTATAATGAACCATCAGTTGAGCAACAGTAAACTTTCTTTATATGTAGCTTCAGGTCCTTGCATTGTCACTTTAATATTTAAAATGGAGCCGTCGCATTTTGGTAAGCGATATCAAGAACATAATTTGCTAAGACGCCTCTTTATTTGAGGTGCTGTCAGGACTAGCAATGAGAAATGACACAATCCTTCAGTTGTAAGTGACAGGCGCCACTATATTAGTTCAGTGCTTGTGTATTTCTCTGCTGTTTTATGAAAAATTGCATTTCCTTTGTGTAAGCAGAACAGAAAGAAATAGAAATCGGTTCCATGTGAATTCTGTGGTCCTCTATATTAAACTGTAATTGTTTCCTGGTAAAAAACCAAGCCTGCAGGATTTCCTGAAAAATAATTTACAAGGATGGGTACTGGGTCCAGCTTGCTTTTTTTTTCCTTGTGCTTCTGTGATTGATGACACTGCAAGGAGTTGATAGATTGCTGCTGCTGCATCTCCGGAAAGTTCTTCGTTAAACAAACTGCAGTCTTAAAAAATTCTTTACATGGCTTCCACTTTTCTGGCTTCTTGGTGGGGAGTTGCTTTCCAATCTGGTACTGTTCTGAGGGGACTCCATTAATAGACAACAATGAAGTGAACCTGAATGAATCATTTAAGGTAATAAGCAGGCAGAAACCTGTAATTCAATGTCAGGTTAGCTCAACAGTAAGATCTTTAAAGAGGTAATATGGAAATATTGCCGATGTTTCAGGGCTCTACACACTGGAGTTCAAATTCTTCCTCTTCTGCATAGTTTATGCATGACACTGCAACTTTATAAGCCATCATTTATTCTTCTACAAAACTAGGGAAGGATGAAGTCAATGTTTTGTAAGAGGAAGCAACAAGCATATTAGGAAGACAGATTGACTTAAACGTTGGAAGACAATCTGCATATTGTTGATGGCTTAACCAGCCATTATCGTAGGTACATCATACACATTATTCTTCACAAAAGCCATCTAGGGGATGTGTCATTCTTCTCTTTTACAATAATGTTTAATAATTATTGGTTGTATGACATATGCCACATAGCATCCTAAGTAATTTACCACACATAATTTCACATAATCCCTAAAATAATTTTATGAGGAAAATACAATTATTATCCTTACTGAACAGAGGCTCAGGGATTTAACTTACCCACAATCATACAGCTAATCAATGGGACTCATTGTACCACTTCCCATAAAAAAATCAGCCCATTCTCTCCTTCTACACCCCTTGCCCTCCTGGTTTTTGGCCTTTTGAATTCTTCAAAACTTGCATACATTTTAACCTGATTTTATTTATTAAAATATGCCATGGGACAAGGGTTAGCAGGAAGCAGTGTGATTTGCTTTGGAATCTTCACATCAATCACAGCCTCCATTTTAGTGTGGCTCAGCACATTGTCTAGAGTCATGTAAAAACCCTGAGGCCTAGAGGTATCCTCTCTTAGGTCTCCTGGTGTGTTTGTAGGCAAGGATTAGGAGCACAAAAGTCATAAAGATAAGGCTCATTATGTCATATATAGTGAGGTTAGGATAATGACATGAGCATTCTAATAAACTCCACCAGCAACAGCTTCACTATATGTTCAACATGGATTGTCAAAAGACACATGAAGGAAATTGCGCCATTGTGCTTTAGAAGCCAATACTAATAATGCTTCATAATGATCTATTCAGTCATTCTTAGTATTTGAGTCACAGTCTCACATACTGAAGTCTTAGAGTTGTTGCATCACAGGAAGAAAAGAAATCATCCTTCAAACCTGTTCTTCTGGGGAGATGGATTGTTGAAATGTATGGCTGACAAATTCCCTATCAACTTAGAAGAAATCCAAGAAGCAGAGGGGTGCAGCACATAAGAATTAGAGATACCTCAAAGGCCTGCCAAAAACCAGGTGAAGTAAACATTTCCACCTAGAAGTTCAGTTATCAAAATTATTTTGTATACAAAGGATTTTACTCATGGTACACACAATCTTTTTTACCCTCATGTACTATACGGCTTCTTAATGAATATTGACTTTTGTTGCTTGCTGTGTATACAGTATGGTGGCAAACAAAGAAGAAAACAAGATAATATTTCTGTTTGTGATGAAGTAATTCTTAGTATTAGACTTTTAATCCTTTTTCTGAGAATTAAATGATGCAATATATTCCAAACACAAAGAATATGCCAGGCACAAAGCAGAACTGTGCCTGGAACACAATAAGCGTTCAACAGGTTCTGGTTATTGTTGCTGTTGTCATTATTGTTGTCACACTCTCTCCTTTTCTATCTAAACTTTCTTCACCATCTCAGGATATATCCTATCCATTCATCCACCATTTTGGAGACAAAAAAGAAGACAATAGTAAGAGAAATAAATAAAGAAATACTCAGTGGGCCAGAGAAGGTTGCTCCAAGGTCTGATGAATCTCTCCAACCCTCTCATTGCAAGTATTGACAAGGAAATTCAGGCAGAATATTTTATCTTAGTATGTTTATCTATAAAATGGGAGGATAGATAATAAAACTGTGTTGGCCTCCTCTAGCATAGAAATGCTGTGTATGATTTACCCGGGAAAATAGGACACCAAAATATAGCCAACGAGCAAAGAACCCAGATTTCTGCTACATCCCTGAACTTTAGGGAGAGCCTCTCTGTTCTCACTGAGTGTTAACCATTCTTCTGTGAAGAAGGAAGTTCTTAATAATCTTTTGAGGACAATTCAGCATGTGATATGTGTATCTTAACTTCCCAATATGAGGAGATACAGAGTATAATGCAGGATACACACACACACACGATCATTGCACTTAAAATATCTTTGTTTATAATATTCCCTTATTATCAATTTGCACAGGACCTTGTCATTGTTTGCTTCAGTAATATATGAAACTACCAGAAAATCACCTACCTCATAGAAACTAAAACACTAGAAATATTTACATATTTTTCATTAGTGTTATTCCATTCTTCTTCCTGACTCCCCAAAATAACCATATTCCAAATTGTATGCCCAATATTAACCTTGTTTCCATTTACATCATTGTATCATGTCTAAAAATATATATTCTCTTATTTTAGTTATTTTCAACTTTTAAAATGTTGTGTGTAATATCCTAGGAATTGTTATTTTTATGTAAAATCATACCTAAATTGAACTCATTTTGTTTCATGTAGGTATGTTTTATTTTTATCATGTTTGTATTGTATTCCATTACATAAATATACCACACTTTGTCCATTCTTCTGTCAATGGACATTTGGATTATTTCTACATTTAGCCATCTGTCTTGGTTGAAATGGATTCTTATTAAACAATAATGGTTCAGTGAACACCCAATGCTTTTCTTCAAACACTTGTATAATCAAGATACATTTTTACAACAGCAATCAAAGGGAAGTATAGAGATTGAATTCATTTCAGTAAGGGCTTCTATTTGAGGAGGAGGCAGAGTTGATTATAGTAAGGATGACAGTTTCATTCCAACGGGTAAATTTCTTTAAGTATTTCCTTTTTCTCCCCCATGAACCAGCCATTTTCAATATATAATAGCTTTGCTGCCTTTAGCAAATCAATGTTCTTCTGTTTCTTCCTCTTTTAAAATAACTGAGTTGACCATAAAATTCAGTAAGTTTCCTCTTAGCCTCAAAGATTCTAGGACTGGAAGGTAGAAAGAGATCTTTCTCTACTGAAAAAAGCTAACATTTACTGTGCAGTTACATAGTACATGATACTCTAAACTTCACACATAGTATTTTATGTAATGCTCACCAAAACCTGACTATGCTGACAAATTTTTATTCCCTTCTCAGTGATAAATAAACAGATGTAGATGAATGAAGAAACAAAATCATACCTACCTAAGGTTTTATACAGCCAGCCCACTTAGGCATGGACTAAGGAGGGAAATCCATGCAGCTGAAGCCAAACGCTACCCTCTTAGTCAAAGCACTATGGGTTCCTCAATATCATCTGAGCCCTCTTCTGGTTTTCCTACAGTTCTAAGAATAATCATTATTAAATCCCACCACACTTTTATTGCTAGTTAGAAGATCTTCCTTCCAAAAATTAAAGTATGAAATTCACATATTTCTTAGAGTTTTTTTCCATAAGTATCTGATTTTAAAAATCACATGCATTTTATTTGGTTGGTTACAATGACCATTCAACAGTGAATACGAAAGAATGAAGTTGCTTAGACTGAAGGTGTTGTATTGAATTCTGATGAAGTACTATTGTGTCACCCATGTTTCAAACTGTCATATGATGGTGTGCTCTTTTGATGGTTTAGAGTTTTTAGACATTTCCCTATCATATAACTTTATTATTATGGAAATTTTAATTTAAAACATAGAAATGAATGTAATATTTGTATATTTTGCCAGCATGCAAAGTTGTAGCATTTTTAGTGTATGAAATATTATCATTATATGAAAACTTCTTCTCATTAGAAAGCTGAAAGAATTCAGTGTTGCTAACTTTATAATCACTCAGTGAACATTCATCATGTGTTGTGTGCAGAATATTGAATGAGGCAGTTGCAGCACTATAAAAGGAATAGAAGAGTCTTTCTGCATCAAATGATTTTATAATTTAATTGAGGAAATTATCTAAACTTAGATCAGCTTATTAGATATCAAATATAAATTTAAATGGTATGAATTGAATTGGTATGTACAGAGCATGGAGTAAGAGATTTTTTTCAGGTTAATTAGAGACAAGTTCTAAACAAAATGACATTTTCCCTAAAAATCATAAGTGTTGGGCATCTACTAAGTACAAGTCCCTGTTTAGCACTGCTCAAGAAGTATCTTACTTAATCTTCATTACAATCATTTAACAAAATATTATATTGCCCCCATTTCAATGGTGAGAAAATCAAAGACAAGTATAATATACCAACTGTGACCCAGCTAATGTAACCAGCTAATGATAGGCTAGTTCAGGATCTAAGCTCATGTCATTCTGACACCAAAGCTGGCATACGAGTCATTATGTATACTGTGTCAGAGAAAATAAAGGAAAATGGACAGTGGTTTCAGAGAGATAAACCACAGAAAGATGAACACATTCTTAGAGAATCAAGTAAAGACATGAAAGTAAAGCATCATTTGGAAGTAGAAACAATTTTTTTTATATTTTAACTTCTTATTTCTAACTCATGTTAGACTTATAAGCAAGTTGCAAAAGTAGCAAGAAGAGTTATCCTCAATGTTAACATCTTATGAAACCATATTGTGATGATCAAGAATAATAAATTAACAGCAGCTGTCGCTCCCCGTCTTCGTGGAGGAATGACACAGGACCCTGCGCTGTTCTTTCGTCTGCTCAGCCCTCCCCAGGTTTGCTGCTGGTTCTTCCCGGGTTGGCTACCGTCCCTTCCACCTCCGTGGAAGGGCGGTTCCCCCTGCCACTTTCCCCACTTCCGCGGGGGAGCGGCACACCACCGGCCGGCTCTCTCGGGGGCTGCTCAGGTGTTCCTTCAGATAGATGTTCCTGGTGCATGTTGTCTCTCTCCTCCTTTATAGTCCTCTTCCACCAATCCCAACTCTGCTACCCACACGCCGAGTACGCTGCTCTCCTCCAATCAGGAGCAGGTCCTGCTGTTTATTGGTTGAACTGGAGGCAGCTGTGTAGAAGCTGTTTCCTCCTCTCCCAGCGCCATATTGTGGGAGAGCAGATGCATAGAATAAGTCTTAATTCGAGTAACAGTCTAGTCTGAGTTGCTCCCCACAAGCAGCACAGTGTTATTAACCTTATTAACCTTGTCCAGGATTCCACATAGGATTTAGCTGCAATTCCTCTTTAGTCTCTGTTGATCAGTTCCGGCTTTTTAGTCTTTACTCTTCCTTTTGAAAAAAAAAAATTATCTATTTATTTGAAAGGCAGAGTCACCAAGAGAGTATGAAACAGAGAGAAAGAGGGGAGAGTGAGAACGATGGAGAGATATCTTTCATTCACTTGCTCATGCCCCAAATGACTGCATCAGCCAGGTCTAGGCCCCAGGCAAAAACAGGAACCAGGAACTCTGGCCTGGACTCTGACATGAGTGACAGGGGGCCTAAATATGTGGGCCTTCTTCCACTGCCTTCCCAGGCACATTAGCCTGAAGCTGAACTGAATGCAGATTAGCCAAGATCGAAACTTATTCCAATACAGGATTCCAGTTGCCTCACAATGCCACACCAAGATAGTGAACCCCATTCCCCACTTATCTTTCTTTTTTAGGGACACTAATCAGTTATTTTGCAAAATTTCTTCCAATTTGCATTGAATCAATAGATTCCTGTGGCTGGAATGAGGTTTTTCATTTTGGGAAAGAATATTTTTAAAATTATGTTTGTGTCTTTCTCAACGCATTGTATCTCGGAGTTCTTGATGTTGATATGTCTTGGTTATTGGTTCTTGTCAGGTTTCTCCACTGTAAAATTATCTTTACCTCTGTAGTTGATAGGGTTTGGGGAAGGTACTCTAAGACTATAAAAATCCTGTTTAACTTCAAATCATTGTCTGTAGGTGTTAGCATCCTTTGGTATATCCTGTCTGAAACATTTATTACCATGGTGTTTGCCTAATGGCAATTCTTTCACTCTTTTCATCTAAATTTATTACTTGGAATCCTATTGTGAAGATTAACAACTTCTATTCCTGTATTGATTTATTTGATAATTCATGTAAATAAGTAATTACCATGGTCAAGTATTTTATTTGATAAATTAATTCCAATATTGTTATTATTTATTTTCTTGATCAAGTTGGTTCAGGATTGGCCATTGAAAGCTTCTCCAGGTTAAATCCTGTGTTCTTATGACAAATACTTTTTAAAAACATTTCCTTATGTTCTATTCTCATTATATTTCTGTTGTGCCTTGTATTTTTCTTTCCCTAACCATGGAAGCAAGTACTTCTTTAAGGAGAATGAGTTATTTCTATTGAAGAATAGCAAAATGTGGATGCCAAGAATGTTAAGATTAGCTTTTGATTATTATCTTCAGACTTTTCTTTTCATTTATGGGAACAAATCTTGGTGAGATAGGAATGAAGGGGGCAAGTGGTTAGGATTTTATGGTACTTTACACATCCACATAAGAAGCTGGGAATTGGTATTGTTGGTATTACAAAGAAATTATATAAATCCGAGCAGGAGAATAGGTGATAAAATTGTGTTATAATAAGAAAATGCTTGTGCTGGAGTGTAGGATACAAAAGCCAATGGGCAAAAGCCTGGAAGAGTAAAAATAGCTAGTTAAGGCTCTGATGCATGGAGTGAGAGAGGAGTAGTGCTATAATAAAGGTGTCAGAGGAAGAAAGAGAGAGGTAGAAACATTAGAGGAAAAGTAATTGACTAGAGATTGTGACAGACATGGCAGAGGATTGGAGGAAGTGTAAAATTATTCTGTTTGTTATCTTAGAGAGCTACATATATGGAAGCGCCACTGAAAATATCAGGAATGATTGACTTTGTGTCAAGAAAGCACAGACTTCAGTTTTGACATATTTAGTTTAAGAATTACTGAGACATGTTAATAGAAATACCTCCAGTAGAAAATGGGAGGTATTATACTAAAGATAGATACCATATTTTTGAATTGTTAATATCTACCTCTTATACCTCACTTACAATGGATATTCAGAATAATAATAGCTAACATTTTTAAGTACTTACCTTGTACCAGGCATATGTCAAGAATTTTTATGTATATGATCTTATTCAATACTCAAAATAATCCTATTCATATCATTTCCATATTTTGGATGCAGAACCCAAGATATAAAGAGATTAAATATTGTGACCAAAGAGACACAGGTGCTAAGTTCTGAAATCATGACGTGACTTCAACTCATTGCCCCCACTTTACTAAAAGAGCGAGACTGAAAAATAACAGCCCTGACACTAAAGCAGAATCTGCAATAAAATAGATCCAAATAAGGAAGACAAGTCAAATGCAAAAGAAAAGAACGTATCAGAAAATAAAACAAGAAAGATTGTTGGCATATCAAAGTGAGAAAAGGCCAATGTAATGGTAAGAAATTTCCATTTTCATAATAGTAGACAGATGTATTGCAGACCAAAACTCCAACAATCAGAAAATCTTTTAAAATGCTTGATTGAGGGCATCAAAAACCTTACAAAATTTGCATAGACTTCAAGGTTCAAGATGCCAGAGATAGACAAAGCTCCTAGATAAACCTCACGTTAATGCAATTTTTCTTTTGAGGCATTTGCCAAATTTTAAGCAGTAGTGGAGAAACTGTATAGAACTTCTGGAAAGTCTTATTGGACTTGAGGCAAGAAATAGTTTAGAGGGTATACTAAGATGGAGAGGCCTTAATCAACACACTGAACTTTTAGTTGTGACTGAATCCTACCCCTAGAAACTTATCATTGTTGATATGGAATAAAGGTCACTTGCAGGCAACTCAATTCATGACAGGATTAAAGTCATCTGTCCAGTACCAACAGCCTTCCAGATTAAAAAGGAAGCCATTTTTAAGGAGGATAATATTTTTAAATATACCATGTCCAGGATTCATTGAAAACTAAACCAATACCCAAGAGATAAAAATGGATGCCCAAAATCTAAAGTAAAAAGCAGACAAACAGGGACCGGCAGAGTGGTGTGGAAGGTTAAGCCTCTTCCTGCAGGACTGGCATCCCATGTTGGCACTAGTTTGAGTCCTGGCTGTTCCATTTCTGATCCAGATCCCTGCTAACATGCCTGGGAAAACAGTAGAAGATGGCCCAAGTCCCTGGTCCCCTGCACCTACATGGGAGACCTGGAAGAAGCTCCTGGCTCCTGGCTTTGGATCAGCCCACCTCTGGTTGTTGCAGTTATTCAGGGAGTGAACCAGTGGTTGGAAGGTCTCTGTCTCTCTTTCTCTCTCCTTCTCTCTATGTATCTTTGCCTTTAAAATGAATATATAAATCTTAAAAAAAAAAAAAAAAGCAGACAGGGGCTGGCACATGGCGCACTAGGTTAATCCACCTGCAGTGCCGGCATCCCATATGGGTGCCAGGTTCTAGCCCCGGTTGCTCCTCTTCCAGTCCAGCTCTCTGCTGTGGCCCAGGAAGGCAGTGGAGGATGGCCCAAGTGCTTGGGCCCCTGCACCCGCATGGGAGACTGGGAAGAGGCACCTGGCTCCTGGCTTCGGATCAGCGTAGCTCCGGCCGTTGCGGCCATCTGAGGAGTGAACCAATGGAAGGAAGACCTTTCTCTCTCTCTCTCTCTCTCTCTCTCTCACTGTCTGTAGCTCTACCTGTCAAAATAAATAAATTTTAAAAAGCAGACAAACAAAAAACCCCAAAGACCCATACAGGAACCAGATATTATTATCAGACTCAAACATTAAATAATATGTGATTATCATATTTAAAAACTAAAATATAAGAAGAAATAATTCAGAAGAGAAGTGTAAACTATAAAATGAATATGATGACAGTCATAGAATTGAAAAGTATGATAACTAGAATTAAGTCTTAATAGATAGCTTTAAGAACAGATTAGATGAAACTAAAGAAAAGATTATGAACTATAATTTAAATAGAAGGAAAATATTCAAAATGAAACACAGAGAAATAATAGACACTATATGTTACAAAACTATAATGCAAATAGAAAATATGGTAAAAATGTATAGCACACATATAATTGGAATCCTACATATAATTGGAATCCTAAGAAAGAAAGTTAATAGGACAAAAAGAATATTTAAAAGTTGGTGGCTGATATTTCAAAAACTGGTGAAAATGCATCATTACAGATTGGAGAAATGCCACAAATGCTAAAAAACAAACAAAAATACATCTAGACAAATCAAAATTTTCCACGAGTTGCATTACATCAGCAAAAAGACGGAATAGGAGACTCCAGCACAAGCCCTGTTCCAGAAATATCAATGTGAATAGCTGTGCAGACACAAAACGATCTCTACAAGCTAAGGAATCCAGGAATGTCATCATATCACCCCAACGGAACACATAAACAAGAAAAGACACACTGAAGGGGGTAGAAAGTTTCACAATACCTCTGCCTATTCTCCCTCAAGCAGGCGCAAATGGAAGCAAAGTGGGATGAGCACCCAGCTGTCCATCAGAGCTCACAACCAGGATCACCACCAAGAACTCCAGTAACAGGCTGGTCCCTGTTGCCTCAGGAACCAGTCCCTGTGCCCCCAGATTTATGGCCAGGTCCTGTAGATCCAGGAAACAGGCCAACCTGTGCTGATTCAAGCTCCAGGCCCATCTCTCCAGTGGCCAAGCCTATGCTGGTAGACCTGAGCAGCAGGCCAGCTCTGCAGGTAGAGGATCCAGACCCACATCTACAGGCCTCGGCACCAGGTCCACTCATATAGTATAATATTAAGGACATACTTAATTTTGAAAGTGAAAAGAGAGCTAACACATACAAATGAAAATCAAAAGAGAGTGGGGTAACTATACTTCAATACAATATATTCTAGGTCAGGAATTATCACAAGACAAAGAAAGTTCCTTTTGATAAAGGGACAAATTGATATTAATTATTAATGTTGTAATAACTAGCAATATTAATAAAAGGGTCAATTAAGAAAACATAGCAATTATGCATATATACACACCCAATTTCAGAGCACCTAAATATATATAAAGCAAATATTAATGGAATTGAAAAGAGAAATTGATAGCAATACAATAACAGTAGAGGATTTCAATGTCCTACTTTCAAAAATGGATAGATTATCCAGACAGTAAGGAAATATTCAGTAAGGAAATATCAGACTAACTATACTATAGGCCAAGTGGATCTAACAGATATATAAAAAAAAAATCTAACCAACAGCAACAGAACACACATTCTTTTCAAGTGTTCGTGGAACATTCCCCAGGAGCAAGCATATATTATGCCGCAAAACAATTCTGTACCATTTTAAGACAACTGAAATTGATATCAAGTATCTTTTCTAAAATTGGTGGTATGAAACTAAAAACCAGTAGCAGGAGAAAAATGGGAAAAATAAGAAGCTCCTGGCTCCTCGCTTCAGATCCGCGTGGCTCTGGCCATTGTGGCCCTCTGGGGAGGGAACCAGGGAACGGAGGACCTCTCTCTTTGTCTCTACCCCTCTCTGTAACTCTATCTTTCAAATAAATAAAGTAAATCTTTAAAAAATATGGTAATCAAATAACATAATCCTGAACAATCAATGGAAAGGAAAAACTTTTTTAAAATTTTGAGACAAATGAAAATGGAAGCACAACATAACAAAATTTATGGGATTCAGCAAAAGAAGGTTTAAGGTGGAAGCTTATACTGACAAACAGAATCAAAGAAAAAAGTTCTCAAGTTAAATAGCCTAATTTTACATCTCAACAAAGTAGAAAAAAAAGAAAATGTTAAGCCCAAAATGAGCAGAAGGAAGAATATAACAAAGATCAGTGCATAAATGAATGAAATTCAGACTGCAAAAACAATGGAGAAAAATCAATTAAACTAAAAGTTGTGTTTTGAAAATAGAAACTCTGGGGGCCGGCGCCATGGCACACAAGGTTAATCCTCTGCCTGCAGCCCCGGCATCCCATATAGGCGCTGGTTCTAATCCCAGTTGCTCCTCTTCCAGGCCAGCTCTCTGCTGTGGCCGGGGAAGGCAGTGGAGGATGGCCCAAGTGCTTGGGCCCTGCACCCGCATGGGAGACCAGGAGGAAGCACCTGGCTCTTGGCTTCAGATCAGCATAGCTCCAACCGTTGCGACCATTTGGGGAGTGAACCAACGGAAGGAAGACCTTTCTCTCTCTCTCTCTCTCTCTCTCTCTCTCTAACTCTGCCTGTCAAATAAATAAATAAAATCTTTTAAAAGAAAAGAAAATATAAACTCTGTTGACAAAACTTTTGCTAGACTAATAAAAACAGAATCAAATAAATTAAATCAGAAGTGAAAAATAAGCCATCCAACTGATATCATAAAATTTGTTCACCTTATATAAATAAAACATTTTTAAAAAGATAGTACAATGAACAAATATACACCAATAAAGTTGATAACCTATAGCAATAGATAAATTCTGAGAAACATAAATACAATGGGCCCAACAATATAAGAAATAGAAAGTCCTAACTGATTAATAATGATTGAGGAAGTTGAATTAGTAAAAAAAACCTCCCAGCAAAGAAAATGTCAGGATCTAATGGAATCATTTATGAAATCTGTGAATCATTTAAAGAATTAATGCTGATTATTCTCAAACTCTTCCAAAAAATTAAAGACAAGGGAACACTTCCACAGTCATTTACAAGGCTAGCATTATCCTGACATCAAGGCCAAAAAATACATTATAAAGAGAGAAAATTATAGGGCAATATCCCTGATAAACATACACAAACACATTCACAACAAAACATTAGTAAATTGAATTCAATGGCACATTAACAGGATCATATACCATGGTCAAGTAGGATGATCTCTGAGATGCAAGGATGTATTGACACATGTAAATAAAAGTGACACAGCATATTAATAGAATATAAGATAAAAACTCTGGCAAAAAAAAAAAGACCTCAATGAAAGATCTCTGTGAGTGAGATCTGAGTAGAAAGAACGGGCCATCAAAGAAGGAGGTACCTTTCTCTGAAGGGAGGAAAAAACTTCCACTTTGACTATGACCTTGTCTAAATAAGATCGGAGTTGGTGAATTCAAGTGGCTTCCATAGCCTTGGCAACTCATGACAAGAGCCTAAGGTGATTACTGATGCCATAAACAAGAGAGTCAATTTGTTAAGTCAACAACAGGAGTCACTGTGCACTTACTCCTTATGTAGGATCTCTGTCCTTAATGTGCTGTACATTGTGATTTAATGCTATGACTAGTACTCAAACAGTATTTTATACTTTGTGTTTCTGTGTGGGTACAAACTGTTGAAATCTTTACTTAATATATGCTAAATTGATCTTCTGTATATAAAGAGAATTGAAAATGAATCTTGATGTGAATGGAATGGGAGATGGAGCGGGAGAGGGGAGGGTTGCGAGTGGGAAGGAAGTTATTGTAATCCATAAGCTGTACGTTGGAAATTTATATTTATTAAATAAAAGTTAAAAAATTGTATGATAATCCCAACACATGCAGAAAAAGCATGTAGCAGAAATCAACATCTTTACATGAAAAATAACTGAAGTAATGAACCACAGCAGAGTAAAAGTCACTTATGAGAAGTCCACAGCTAGCAATGTCCTCAACTGTGAAAAGTTGACAATTTTCCTCTAAGATTAGGGATAAGACAAGGATGCTCACTGTCAACAAGTCTATTTGATATAGTATTGGGAGCTCTAGACTAAGCAATTATGCAATAAAAGGAAAAACAGATATCCACATCAGAAGTGAAAAAGTAAACTTTTCTCTACAAATGATGTAGTCTAATATAAGAAGACCCTAAAGACTCCACCAAAAACTTGTTAGATCTAGTAAGCAAATCCAATATAGTGGCAAGACACAAAACTCAATTGCATTTGTATATACTAAAAACAACCTAGTTGAAAAAAAGTTAGTAAAACAGTATAATTTACAAAGACATTAAAAATACTTAGGAGTACATTTAACCAAAGACCACCAAAGATCTACATATTGAAAATGTAAAATACTGATGGAAGACAATTAAGAAAACACAAATAAACAGGAAGATATCCTGTGTTCATGGATCAGAAGAATAAATGCTGCTAAAATGTCCATGCTACTATTCCGAAATGACTGAATAGGGAAAAAGACATGCTGATCCTGACCAGGGGAAGATAGAAGAAAAGAAGTGGAGGAAGTGTATTCCAAGGTAGATTGGAAGAACTAATATAATCAAAATGTCCATATTATCAAAAGCAATATACAGATTCAATGTGATCCTAATCAAAATACCAATGACATTCTTTACAGATCAAGAAAAAAAACAATGCCAAAATTCATATGGAAATACAAAAGACCCTGAATAGTTAAAGCAATCTTAAACATCAAAAACAAACCTGAAGGCATCATAATATCACATTTCAAGACGTACTACAGGGCAGTTATAAAAAAAAAAAAAAAAACAGCTTGTTATTGCCACAAAAATAACATGGAGGCCAATGAAACAAAATGGAACCCCAGAAATCAATCTATGGTCTACAAACAACTTATCTTTGACAAAGGAGCTAAAATCAATCCCTGGAGACAGGACATTCTCTTCAACAAGTGGTGCTGGGAAAATTGGATCTCTGAATGCAGAGGTATGAATCAAGACCCCCACCTTACACCTTATACAAACATCAACTCAAAATAGACCAAAGATCTAAATCTATGATCCAATATCATCAAATTACTAGATAATAATATTGGGGAATTTCTGCAAGACATTGGCATAGGCAAAGATGTGGAAAAGACCCCAGAAGTACAGGCAATCAAAGTAAAAATAGACAAGTTGGATTACATGAAGCTCAGAAGCTTCTGCACTACAAAGGAAACATTTAAGAAAGTGAAGAGGCATCTGACAGAATGGGAGAAAGTATTTGCAAATTATATAACTGATAAAGGATTAATATCCAGGATCTATTAAAAGCTCAAAAAAACTCAACAAAAACAACATAAAAACCAGGTAAGAAATGGGCAAAGGACTTGAGCAGGCATTTTTCAAGAGAGGAAATTCAAATAGCCAACATACAAATGAAAAATGTTCAGGATCACTAGCCATCAGGAAAATGCTAATCAATACCACAATGAGGTTTCACATCACCCCAGTTAGAATGGCTTTCATACAGAAATCAATAAGTAATAAATGCTGGTGAGAATGTAGGGAAAAATGTTCCCTAATCGACTATTGGTGGGAATGCATACTGGTACAGCCATTGTAGAAGACAATATGGAGATTCCTCAGAAATCTGAAAACCAATCTACCATATGACCTAGCCATCCCACTCCTAGGAATTTACCCAAATGAAATGAAATCACCAAATGAAATAATTATCTGTATCCCCCAATTATTATAGCTCAATTCATGATAGCTAAGATATGCCATTAACACAGATACCCATCAACCAATGACTAAAGACAACGTGGAATATTATTACTCAGCTATAAAAAAGAATGACATCCTGTGTTTTGTGACAAAATGGATGCAGTTCAAAACCATTATATTCTGTGAAATGAGCTAGTCCCAAAAAGACAAATACCACATATTTTCTATAATCTCTGGTAACTGAGTACAAAAAATGTAATACATAATTATTTAAATTGCAATCTACATAAAATTATTCCTATGTATAAACTGTTGAGAGGAAATGGCTTAAAGTCTAAATGAACTTAATCATTGTCTTATACCCAAACAGGAAATATTTAGATGTCACATTGTCATTGGTTCTATTTCATTGAAATAAATTATAAATGACTAATTGACAAAAAAACTGTATATGGGTGAAATGATAATTTTTCTATTCACTTATCATTTATAGTCATTGTCTATATTCCCACTAAACTAATGTGGTTTTTTTGTTTTGTTTTGTTTTTACTTGTTAAACTTCTTATTTGGTGAAGTATTAAGCCTTTTTACTGTAATGTATATTTAAAATATTTTACCTCAAAAACTACAAAAGAAAAGAAAGGTAGAAGGGAGCCGGCGCCGTGGCTCAATAGGCTAATCCTCCACCTTGCGGCGCCGGCACACCGGGTTCTAGTCCCGGTCGGGGCGCCGGATTCTGTCCCGGTTGCCCCTCTTCCAGGCCAGCTCTCTGCTATGGCCAGGGAGTGCAGTGGAGGATGGCCCAGGTGCTTGGGCCCTGCACCCCATGGGAGACCAGGAAAAGCACCTGGCTCCTGGCTCCTGCCAGGATCAGCGCGGTGCGCCGGCTGCAGCGGCGGCCATTGGAGGGTGAACCAACGGCAAAAAGGAAGACCTTTCTCTCTCTGTCTCTCTCTCTCACTGTCCACTCTGCCTGTCAAAAAAAAAAAAAAAAAAAAAAAAAAAAAAAAAAAAAAAAGGTAGAAGGAACAATGGTTGGAGAAAGTACAGGGATATCATTATATTATTAGACTTGTATCTAAAAATCATACTGAATCTGTTAAAATTAATTAAAATTAAAATTAAAAATGAAATTTAAAATGCCCATGCTAATACTAATCAAAGTGACCTACAGATTCAATGTAATTCCTGTCAAAATTTCAATGGCATTTTTCACAGAAATAGAAAAATAGGCCCACAATTCATATAGAATCACATTACACCCTAAATAGCCAAACCAATCTTGAGCAAGAAGAACAATGCAGGAATCTTATCACCTGACTTAAGAGTATCCTACAAAGTCAGAACATTGAAAATTGAATGGTATTGGCATAAAAACAGACATAACAACCAATTAAATAACATAGAGAACTCAAACATAAATCTATGCATTCATGGTGAATTAGTATTCAACAAATGTGCCTAGAAGACACAATTGGGTGATGATACTGTTTTTAATAAAATGGTGTTAGAAAATCTAGATATCCACATACAGAAGAATGACATTGGACACTTAACTCATACTATGTATACATACCAAAGTCAGTTCAAAATCTATTAAGAGTTAAACATAAGAATTGAAATTATGAAGTGACTAAAAAAAATAGGAGGAAAGGTTCTTGAGACTGACCTAAGCAATCATGTTTTGTATATGATTAAAAAAGTATAGGCAAATAAAAAGAAAAAAATAGACAAATGGTATTATATCAAACTAAAAACTTTGGCACTGAAAAAGAAATGGTCGACAAAGCGAAGAGAAAAGTTAAGTAACGAGAGACAATATTTGCAAGCCACTCATCTGATAGTGTTAATATATAAAATATATAATGAACTCAATTCAACAGCAAGAAAACAAATAAATTTTAAAATGGGCAGAGGACATGAATGAGACATAAAAATGCCAGTAGGTGTTATTATATGAAAAGGTTCTCAGTATCACTAATCATTACACAAATGCAAACCAAAAGCACAGTATGACATAGTTTCTTACCTTTTAGAATTGGTGTTATCTAAGAGACAAAAGAAAAACTTTGGCAAGGATGTGGAGAAAAAGGAAGCTCTTCACACTGTTGGAAGGAATGTAAATTAGAACAATAATGGAAAACAGTATGGAGGTTCCTCAAAAACTTAAAACTATAACTACCATAAGATTCTGAAACCCCACTACTGTGTTTATATTAAAAGAAAATAAAATCAGTGACTTGAAGAACTATTGTACACACATGTCCATTGTAGCTCTACTAATTATAGCCAAGATATAAATCAACTTGAGTCCATCAACACATGGACAGTTAAAGAAAATATAATCTATACCTATATTAATATACAATAGGATATTACTCAGCCTTTAAAAAGGAATTCTGTCACTTATGACAATATAGATGACATTATACCAATTGAAATAAGCCAGGCACACAAAGATAAACAGTGCTTGACTCACTTATATACAGAATCTAAAAAGTTTGAACTCATAAAAGCAAAGACTAGAATGGCATCTGCTAGGAGCTGGTGAAGGGAAAAATAATAAGATGTTGGTCAAAGGATAGAAGGTTTCAGTTACTCAGACAAATGAGTTTTGTAGACCTAAGGAACAGCATGGTGATTATAGTTAATAATATTGCCTTGTATACTCCAAATTTGCTTAGAGAGTAGATCTTAAAAATTCTTACCACACACACACACACACACACACACACAGAGTTATATGTTAGGTGACAGTTATGTTGATTAATTTGTAGTAATCACTTCACAATGTTTATACATGCATATCAAAATATTATATTACACGCCTTAACTATATGAAATTCATACTTGTCAATTATACCTCATTAAAATTGGAGGAGGATGAACTTTCTCAAAAAAGGAAAATATTAAAATAGCAGCTGAATTATCACAGAAATTAAGAGGCTAAAAGATAATAAGAATATATTTTTTATACTACTATCAAAAAAGAAAAAACAAAAAGAAAATGCCAACCAGTATTTCCATATCTCATGCAATCCTTTGGAAGGTAAGGAGAAAAAAATAAGATGATCTCAGACCAAAATAGAGATTTAATTACTAGGAAATATCTACTAAAGGAAATACTGTAATATCTTCTTTAGGTATTACAGTAAAATGATCCCTGATGGAAGCACAGACATGGTGAAAAAATATGAGGAAAAAGCCAAAAGAAACACATTGACAACCTGAATGAATGTTGACTGTATATCCTAATGATCATTTGTGGGGCTTAACATATATGATTAAATCGCATGACAACAAAAGCATCAGATACAGAAGGAAAATATTGTGTTAAAGTGTTTTAAGATCTTTATGTAACTCAAGTAGTGACAAATAATTTAAAGTGGAATTTAATATGCCAAAGATGTATGCAGTAATAATCTTAGTGTATTCATTAAGAAGAATAAAAAATGTAGGCTGGCGCCGCGACTCACTAGGCTAATCCTCCGCCTTGCGGCACCGGCACCCCAGGTTCTAGTCCTGGTTGGGGTGCCAGATTCTGTCCCGGTTGCCCCTCTTCCAGGCCAGCTCTCTGCTGTGGCCCAGGAGGGCAGTAGAGGATGGCCCAAGTGCTTGGGCCCTGCACCCGCATGGGAGACCAGGAGAAGCACCTGGCTCCTGGCTTTGGATCAGCACGGTGCACCAGCCGTAGCGTGCCGGCCGCGGCGGCCATTGGAGGGTGAACCAACGGCAAAAAAAAAAGGAAGAACTTTCTCTCTGTCTCTCTCTCTCTCACTGTCCACTCTGCCTGTCCAAAAAAAAAAAAAAAAAGAAAGAAAGAAAAATGTAGTAATCGAAATTAAGCCAACAAATAATAGGGAATATAAAAAGAAAGGGAATAAACAAAAACAAATAATAGATGGAAACCCAAACATCTCAATAGCTGCACAAATATAAACACATTAAACCCTCTAATTTTTAAATAAATATCATTAGATACTATAAAAACTATAGGCTATGGAGGCCTTTGGAGTTTGCAGACTCTGATCTTATTTAGACAAGATCATAGTCAAAGTGGAAGTTCTCTCCTCCCTTCAGAGAAAGGTACCTCCTTCTTTGATGACCTGTTCTTTCAAAGGCCTCCATAGCCTTGGCAACTCATGACAAGAGCCTAGGGTAATTACTGATGCCATAAACAAGAGTGTCAATTTGTTAAATCAACAACAGGAGTCACTTACTCCTCATGTAGGATCTCTGTCCTTAATGTGTTGTACATTGTGAATTAATGCTATAACTAGTACTCAAACAGTATTTTACACTTTGTGTTTCTGTGTGGGTACAAACTGTTGAAATCTTTACTTAATATATGCTAAATTGATCTTCTGTATATAAAGAGAATTGAAAATGAATCTTGATGTGAATGGAAAGGGAGAGGGAGCGTGAGAGGGGAGGGTTGCAGGTGGGAAGGAAGTTATGGGGGGGGGAGCCATTGTAATCCATAAGCTGTACTTTGGAAATTTATGTTCATTAAGTCAAAAAAAAAAAAAAAAACTACAGGCTACTCAAAGAAATGTGCTTTAAATAAATGGAAACAAAAGGTTGAGAGTAAAAAAATGGAAAAAAAAAAAACCAGTAAAATGAATCAAGATGAAACTGGTACAGCTATATTATCAGAGAACATATAGAAAGCCAAGAAGCATAGCTATAGATAAAACATGGACCACCTTTGATAATTATAAAATGGTATATTAAAAGGCAGTTGTTGGCCGGCGCCATGGCTCACTTGGCTAATCCTCCATCTGCGGTGCTGGCACCCGGGGTTCTAGTCCCGGATGTGGCTCCGGGTACTTGTCCTGGCTTCTCTTCCAGTTCAGCTCTCTGCTGTGGCCCAGGAGTGCAGTGGAGGATGGCCCAGGTCCTTGGGCCCTGCACCCGCATGGGAGACCAGGATAAGCACCTGGCTCCCGGCTTCGGATCAGCGGAGCACCAGCCATAGCGGCCATTAGGTGAGTGAACCAACGGAAGGAAGACCTTTCTCTCTGTCTCTCTCTCTCATTGTCTAACTCTGCCTGTCAAAAAAAAAAAAAAAAGGCAGTTGAATAAAAACTGAGTGTACACACCCAATAAAATATCTGCAAAATAAATAGATCAAAAGTTGGCAAAAATAAAATGATAAAAAATAGTTGTAGGTAAAAATTTAACACAGATTTATCTGTAATTAATAGACTAGACACACCAAAGAAACTAAAACAAAACAAAATCATAATGCAAATGTAATAAATATGGAAAAAGAATTAATATATTTGATCTGCACAGAAATGTATTCAATGAGAGCGCTTATTCAAAAGTATATAGAACATTCACCAAAATTAAAAAGATGCTAAGTCACAAAAAAAATCACAACAAATTTCAAGACCAATCTCACAGGCATGCATTTCCTACTCAGAGTGAAATAAAGTTACAATTAATACACAAGACACAAGTGGAAAATTCACAAATATGGGTGCTAATCAATATACTTGTTATAAAAGCACATAGATCAAGCAAAAAATTACAATGAAATGAAAAATATTTTAAAGCAATAGGAAAAACTATATGTCAAAATTTGTGAGATGCAGCTACAGCAATTTATATTATAGTATATATATAATATATATGTAATATATATATTATATTATAGCAAAAATTATAGTCTTAAAAACATATGTTAGGGGCCGGCACTGTGGCATAGCAGGTAAAATAGTGCCTGCAGTGCCAGCATCCCATATGGGCACTGAGTTGAGTCCTGGATGCTCCACTTCCAATCCAGCTCTCTGCTGTGGCCTGGAAAATCAATAGAAGATGGCCCAAATCCTTGGGCCCCTACCCCTGTGTGGGAGACCCAGAAGAATATTCTGGTTCCTGGCTTCTGATGGGCTCAGCTCCAGTCATTGTGGCCATCTGGGGAGTGAACCAGTGGATGAAAGACCTCTCTCTCTCTCTCTCTCTCTGTCTCTGTAACTCTGCATCTCAATAAATAAATCTTTTAAAAAATATATGCTAATAAAGAAGAAAGGCCAAAAATCAAGTCTCTAAGTATTATGAAAAATAGAATTAATTAAATGGGAGTAAAATAAAGAAAATAATAAAAAAAAAAAAATAACTGGGGCCGGCACTGTGGCACAGCAGATTAACGCCCTGGCCTGGGGCGCTGGCATTCCATATGGGTGCCGGTTCGAGGCTTGGCTGCTCCACTTCTGATCCAGTTCTCTGCTATGGCCTGGGAGGGCAGTGGAGGATGGCCTGGTTCCTTGGGCCCCTGCACCCACATGGGAGATCCAGAGGAAGCTCCTGGCTCCTGGCTCCTGGCTCCTGGCTCCTGGCATCAGATCGGCACAGCTCCGGCTGTTGCAGCCAACTGGGGAGTGAACCAGCGGATGGAAGACCTCTCTCTCTCTCTTTGCCTTTCCTCTCTCTGTGTTACTCTGACTTTCAAATAAATAAATAAATCTTAAAAAATAAATAATAAAAAATTTTAAAAAACTAACAGGAAAGAGAATACACAAGCAATATAATATTTTAAAAAATAAAAGTAAATGTTAAGAAGACTAAGTTACCCCTTAAAAAAAGTCAGTAGCTGAAAAAAAGCACAAGTTAGCAATATAAAAAATAGGGAGATTATAACTTCAAATCATACAAAATTTAAAATGATATGAAGGAGAAACTATAAATACGATTCTAATAAATTTGACAACTTAGATAAAAATGCACAAATTCCCTAACAAACAAAAATTACCAAATCTAACCAATAAGAGATAGAAAATCTGAATAGTGTTGTATTAGCCAAAGAATTTGTGCAAGTAGAATCATTCCTGTAAGAAAACACTACAGCCAGAAGATTTCGCTGGTGAAGATTTCCAACCATTTAAAGTAGAAATAACACAATCTTATGCAAATCCTTTCACAAAAGTAGAAAATAGAAACTCATTTTATGAGATTGGCATAACTTTGCTATAAACTTTGATGGGGAACTTACAAGTAAGAAACACTTTCATGCATATACATGTGTAAGCATTAAACAAAACCATTAGCCAAGACCAAATAGGGATTGTTCCAGCAATGAAAGCTGACCCAGTATTTGAAAGTTTACAGATTTAATTAATTATATTCATAGAAAGGGTGAAAAATTGGCATATTTACTCAATAAATGCAGAAAAACACTGAAAATATAGCGTTTTATGGAAAAAAATGCTTAGCATTTTGGGAATACAAGAAACTTCATTTGGCAGAAAAGTCTTAAAATACTGTTTAATGATGAACTGTTGAAAAATTTTATATGAGAATAGCAGAGAAAGAAGCCCGCCTTTACTGTTTCTATTCAACACTGTATAGGAGATCCTGGACAGTTCCATAAATTATGGAAATGAAGGAATAAAACTGTCATTAGGTACTTACAACATAATAGGGTATACAGAAAATCCGAAAACTCTTCAGAAAAATTGGTAATTTAAATTGAACATCAGATCAACACATAGAAAGTGGTTGTATTTCTAATTTTCAGGAAGGAAAAAAGAGAACATAATGAAAAGAAAACAAGAATAAATCTAACAAATATATTTAAGACCTAAACACAAAAAACTATAAAATATATTATAGGAAATCTAAAAACATGGAAGAATATAGAGGTTTATGAGTTAGAAGACTCACTACTCAAATGTGTTAATTCCTTTAAATTAATTTGTATATGCAATAGTATTCAAATCAAAATCCTAGGATATTTATTGTTGTGGAAATTGTCATATTTGACATAGAAATACAAAGTATCATTTTAAAAGTCCCTGTTGAGTTGATTTTTAAGAAAGAATAGATGATAAGCTCTCTTAGAAACATGCCTAAAAATATTCCCCCTTTTGGATGCTTGCTTTCAGAGACAAAACAAAGCAATTACAAGTTAATAAAATATATGTGTGTTTTCTCTTTTTATCATCTCCACTGCCTTCTGCTTCCAAGCATCACTCTTCACCTGTAGGGCTAAAGAGCTTCTTAATTAGTGTCTCTAATAGCGTATTTTCCCATTCTGTTTAATATTAAAATAGCAATTTGAAAGATTTTGTATAAACATACATCTCTGTGCTGCTTCTTGAAAGTATTATGTACATTTCTACCTCAGGGCATTTGCATCTACTGGCCCTTCCCTTGAAAAGCTCTTCCACGATTTTATGTTTGTCCCTCTCTCACTTCCATATCCTGGGTCGGAATTCAAATCGATTTCTCTTTCAGGTCTTCCTTGCCAATACTGTTTTAAATATTAATCCGCAATCCCATCCAGTGTCCTCTAACTGCCTTCCTGTTTATTCTTCCCTATTGCAAACATCACCTTCAGACACACCATGCCTCCACTTGTGTATTTTCTCGTCCCTCTTTTGCACACAGATGTGTAACTTATTTATTCACTGTTATGTCACAGCATCTATAACTGTGTCTGACATATAGTAAGCCCTTATTCTATATGTGTTGAAACAATTAAATTAATAAAGTAATGACTTGAGTAACATTTGATATTTTCAAGATGATTTTCATAGAAGAAGCCACTGTAATAGTTCATCCAGTCTTTAATTTATTTTTATATTCTTATTTGGTGTATTTTTTTTCCTCACCAGAGTCCACACTCAGACCTTTGGGGGCTCATAAAGGCCTTATTTCAGAGTCTGGATGGAATGTTCCATGACACACACTGTGAGAAGAATGAAAGAGCATAATCCTGCCATGAGAGTAGAACATTTTCAAGTTGGCTTTAATATTTTTTAGTACATTCATAAAATGTTTAATGAAAGTATGATAAAAAAGGAGAGTGGTTTTATTAAAAGCAAAAATAAAAAGTTCCTGTGTTGTTTCAAGGGATCATCTTTTAGTTTGATTCTCAAAACGAACTGAAGTGAGAAGACAAAAATATGCTAGAAAATAACTGATTCAGTGTGTTATTTATAATCTATAATGGAACATGTTCCTGAGAAAGTAGGTTATTTCTTTATGCACATATAAATTTGAAATTAATACAATAAAAAGTTGAACATTTTTGGTTAAGGAGGACAGTAAGGTCAGATGTCAAACTCATAATAAAAACATTGCTATAGTCAGACCAGAAAGTTACTCTCAGATCTTTTTAGAGTCTTTCAATAATATTTTCTGATGACTTTTTCTTCTTCTTGCTATTTTTATAACCTCACTGTTAAAAGACTTATTTTCTTATTTTCTTTCAAAGACATTCTTTCAAGAATAATCACTAAAGCAAAAAAGAAAATCTCCACACTTCAACAATAGTTGGGTTTTTTAAGGTTTTAGCTTTAAAAAGAAGATAAATAAGAAAGACCTTTGGAAAAAAATGACTAATTCTGTGCTCCTTAACTATTTCTAGAGCTTCTATGAGCAATTTTGGCATATCATTTTACAAAATTTTAGGTATTGAATTAATGGTCACTGCCGCATAACTTTTGAAAAAGTTAGGCAAAATATGTCAGTGTCTAGCAACTAGTGTATTTAGCTTCCCTCCACCTGGAAGAGGGAGGCTCACGTCATTCTTAAGCAACAAAAACAATATTACCAAGCTTCCAACATCATTAATTCACTTTATGGTGCAGTATCTTGGGAAGTGATATCAGCACAACCTACAGTGTCTTGAAGGAGGAGGGGAGGAGGAGGAGGAGGAGGAAGAGGAGGAGGAAGAAGAGAAGGAGAAACTTCCAAAATGCCCTCTTTTATTTCTCATATTTCCAACCCCCCAATTAAAAGGCAACATAACATCCTGCAAGAAAATAGATTGTTTTTGATAAAAATGTTAGCAGACACATAAAAATTTTGTCTATTAATGAGGCAATGTGCTATCTTTTGTTATATATATATATATATATATATATATACATTGTATAATATCTATTCAGGAAAAATATATTTATCCTTTCAATCTTTTAATATTATTTAAAATTAAAATATCCAAAATCCTGTCTTCTAGGTTTTTTATATAGAGAAATATACAGTATGTTAATATTATCTATCATTATGTTGTTGTGCAATAGAACCCTAAAACTTCTTACTCCCACCTGGCACCCATCAGACAACCTTCCTCCAATCATACTCCTATTCTCCAACCCTGCACCCTCCCAGCCCCCTGGAACCACACACACACACACACACACACACACATATATATATATATTTATATATATAAATGTTTTTAAAATTTATTTTTATCAACTTGAACAATGGGGGTGGGTGGAGGGAAAGAGGGTAGGAAGAGGGAGAGAGAGAGTGAGAGAGAAAGAGCATTCCAAAATGCTCACAAGAGCTAGAGTTGAACCAGGCTGAAGACAGGAGGTTAAAACTCCATCCAGTTCTTCCATTTAAGCGGTAAGTGCCCAAGTACGAGTAGAGCCATCATCTACTGCTCCCCAGGATGCATTAGAAAGAAGCTGGATAGGAAGTACAGGAGTTGGAACTTGAACTGGCATTCCAGTTTGGGACGCAGGCATCCTGAGTGGCAGCCTAAATCACTGTGCCATACATCTACCCCTATTATATTTTTGACTTCTATGAGATCACCTGTTTTTCAGATTTCACATATAAGTGAGATGATGAGATGATGTGATATTTGTCTTTGCTTGGCTTATTTCACCTAATATAATGACCTACAGTTCCATTCTTGTTGGTGTAAATGACAAGATTTCATCCTTTTATGGCTGAATAATATTTTATTGCACATATGTACCACATTTTCTTTATTCATTCACTGGTAGATGAGATGGACACTTAGATTGTTTCCATTTCTTGGCTATTGTCAATAGCACTGCAATAAACATAGGAGTGCAGATGTCTCTTCAACAGATGGATTTTGTTTCCCTTGGATATATACCCAGGAGTGAAATTGCTGGATCATATGGCGGCTCTATTTTTAGTCTTTTTGAGAAACCTCCATACTGTGAAATAATATAGATTCTAAAATCAGTAAAATGCAGATTCAAATCCCAGCTCTGCTACCTTTTAGCTGTGTGACTTCGGACATAAATTTACTCGTCAGTAAAATGGGGCTAGAAGTTCTTCAGGTAGAGTTGTTAACAAAGATTAAGTGAGGTAATTTGTGAGCACAACAGGCATACAGTGTGGGTAATCTGGGAAACTATAAAAAGATTTTCAATCAGTATTTCTTCCCTTGTGTTTTATGTAGGACTTTTGGCATGTCCTCTCTACACTCAATAGATATCTAAATTTCACTCTTTAATCTGAACCTTTTCACCTTGGCCTACCAGCTGTAAAATCTTGGATAGGTGGTTGATTCATTTGGATCTCATTATCTCATACCTCCTGTCTTTTTTCTCTCTCTCTCACCAAATAAAATTGGAAAAAAAAAAACCTGTAAAAATAGATAGTGCTTACTATGTGTTAGCACTGTTCTAAGAACTAATTTATTTTCCATGTCACCCTTATGAGACATATGCTCTTATTATTTGCATTTCACACATGGAAAGAATGAGGAAGAGAGTAGAGAAAGTTGACCAAGTATACATACAAGCAAGTGTCAGAAGAGGCAGGAACTGAATCCAGAGCCTAAACTTGAAATCATTATATTAGGTCATGAATCAGTTTATTTTGGTTTGACATCAGAATTTCATCTAAGATAAGTTCTCAAGACATTCTTTAAATCTGGGATTGAAATAGACAAAATAAAAGAAGAAATCTAGATCTAGATAATTCTCAGCATGAGACAACCATGAGCTATGACTCCAAAAGGTGGAGTGGCTCTACTACATGGTAATCCTATTTTTGCCTGACTTCTCTTCAGTTCAAAAAGGCTGGGTGGGATCTGAATAGAGAAGCTGAGATGAGAAAAGTGATGCTGGAAATAATGTCTTTGAAATAATTCCCATCATCTATCACTTTACTATCAAAATGAATAAAACTGGAGTGCCTAGAAAGCCAAATAATAGATAACAGTTATTGAATACCTATTCTATGTTGGACACTGTGCTGAGTTCATTCTTCAGATAATCTGATCTAAGCATTGCCATCATCCGTTTATTTTGCCTATCTTGTGGATATGGCAAAATGCTAATTAGTTTACTGACAATCATATAGTAGGTAAGCTGTGGAATTCAAAAAAGAACTTAGATAGGGATATTCTTAGTTCCTTGAATTAAATTGCTTGTATGGATGAAAAAACTGAGGCCAAAACCAATGGAGTGGTTTGCTCAAGACTCCCACATCATTAATGGCAATGCCAGACTTAAAATCCCATTTTCCTATTAGCCTGTATTTTTTTCCACCACACTCCCTGCTTATTGCTTGGGGCTAAAAAGTGATTACAGAACCCACTGGACATAAATTTTTAAAACTCCCAAAATGTCCTTTTATTCTGCAGTTAATTTGAAGGGGATAGGGGATGAGGAGTCAGTGAGGTTGGAGAAATTTTGGAGGTAGGGCAAAGAGAATTGAATATGGAGGGGAAAGTTCTAAAGAGTGTCCTTAGCTGGCCCCTAGTGAACACTGAAGTGCTTTGTTCAGAAGAACTCAACCAAAAATAAACTGGGAAAAGTGCCCCTATAGGAAAAACAACATTTCATGTGAAACCATGATTTCAATAAGTCAACCAAGTCCAAGTTTAGACAGTGATTCATTTACAAATGAAGTTACACCCCCATATCATGTATGCATCCAATTTGAGCTTTTGGCCATATTCTTCATCACTCTTGTGGGACATGTGTTTATTAAATTATAGTCCATTCCCTATTCTGTGGTGTGGCCTGTTTATCCTGTAGATCTGTAATAACATAATTACTTGAAGCAAGTTTGAATGGCATATTATTAAATTCCTTTTTTTCTTTTCCACCCAGAGAAAATGTTCTCATTTTCTCAATTTAAAATATTTATCTCTTTAAATTTGTGATCCAGTATTTTTTGATATATGTACAATAACATTAAAAGTTGTTTGTGTAATTATACTGTCAAATGGTTCCATCTTCCCTCTTAATTTTCCTCCCACGAATTTGGCTTGACAGAGCAGAAGTGCCAGCCTCTAATAAATCATCTCTACAGATCTTGAATTTTGTGCCATACAAGGGAAATTCAGGAAGGGCATATATTTTTAATAGATGCATACAGACATTATGTATTCATACACGTGACTGCATACAGTTGGCATTTGGGCTTAGTTGCTTGAATTCTGAAATAGACTAAGTGGTTAAGGGTATCAAAACTATTCCATAGAAATGAGTGCTGGTGAATTTGAATTTGACTATCCTATGCTAAAGCCAAGGTAAAGTTGGGCAAATATAACACAACATCAATTATTAAATATCTATTACATGCTGGATATATTGCCTTTACAATTACAGACGCTTTGCAAACTAAATTGTATCAATTTTTACCAGATTTGAAAAAATGTCTGAGACCAGAGAGTTAAACAATTTCAGGACATCAAACAGTATGTGGCAGAGGTTGGGACCTAATTAATATGGGTTGGAAAACATTTTGAGAAATGTTACTCTAAATGGCTTATACAATGCCAACTTTGCAATTCTGTGAGTTTTAAGAGCAAGGGCCATCTCTTGCTCAACTGTGCTACCTCTTTCTTTCAATCCATGCCACCTTCTGGCATTTCTCAAGGAAAGGAGATGAACATTTATTGAGCACCTATCTTCTGCCAGTTTCCACACTGGTTCATTGCACGCCATGCTTCATTTATGTTTTTAAGACATTTCCCAATCTCTGACTGCCCAGGTACCTGCTACCCATCATGGCCTAAAGTTAAGGCCATTTGGCAGGCAGTTAGAAGATGTGAATGGGGCAAGTCTCAAGTCCTTTCTGCACATCACTGTCTTCAGCTGTAAAATGGGATAATAATACAGTTCCTGCATGCCTGCATTAGCAGTTAGAATGAACATGTCAGAAGAAAAAGTATCTTAGATATCTTAGAAGAAGATAAAATGGTACGTGTGAGCGAAGGTCCTGTACAATTCTAGAAGTCACACTGTAGAATTTTAAAATAACAAATATACATGGTCAGTAAAAATAGAAAGAAAAAATTGGAGAGAAAGAGAGCGTGAGAAAGAATAATTTGATCATGGTCAATAATTCCTTCTGTTATGCAACTCAACAAGAATTAAACTCCCAGTGAACAGGAGATGGGCATCCTCAATCTCCCTCAGTTCTCTGTGCCTCTCCAATTGTGTCAACTCCTAATTTCGCTCATGGTCTCTAGGGATTACATACATAATTTTCTAGTAAGAAGGCCTAAAATGCAAGCCATCTGGTTCTCTATCAAAGACACAGTCACTTGTTTTAATGCAGAATGAAAACCTAGCTGTGAGAGAAGATCTTCCTCATAGCACTTTCAAGAATAATCTAGATTCTGAATCTTAAACTATCTGTGGTAAAACACTTTTCAGCATTTTTTTTAACTTTTATTTAGTAAATATAAATTTCCAAAGTACAGTTTATGGATTACAATGGCTCCCCCGCCCCAAAATTTCTCTCCCACTCACACCCCTCCCATCTCCCGCTCCCTCTCCCATTCCATTCACATCAAGATTCATTTTCAATTCTCTTTATATACAGAAGATCAATTTAGTATATATTAAGTAAAGATTTCATCAGTTTGCACCCACACAGAAACACAGAGTGTAAAATACTGTTTCAGTACTAGTCATAGCATTACTTCACATTGGACAACACACTAAGGACAGATCCCACATGAGAAGTAAGTACACAGTGACTCCTGTTGTTGACTTAACAATTTGACACTCTTGTTTATGGCGTCAGTAATCTCCCTAGGCTCTAGTCGTGAGTTGCCAAGGCTATGGAAGCTAATATGTTGTAAAATACAATAAAAGTTACCAGAAAATAACAGCTTGCTTGGATGTCCATTCTTGCCACATGGTTTATTCACGAGTCTAATGCTTGCCTTATTGCTGAACAGAAATAGCTTGAAGATTTGTACTCCTTTGCAAGCCATACTTCAAACAGCAACAATGTAAGCTGTACACATTGTTTACAACCAATGTCAATTCTAAAGCCCCAAATCTCTTTTTAAATAGGACTCTTTTTTTTCTAGGATTTTTCATTGCCCTTTGATAATATCCCTTTTCCCTCTGTCCTAACTGTCTCAGAGGTCCCATGCCCTTAGACTACTATGTCACCTACTTAGCCTTTCTTCCAACTGTCCGGCCTTCATCCTTACTACAGAGCCCTAGGTTCAGTAACCTCTGCCCCTCAAACACCCTGCATTTCTCGTTTTCTCCTCCCTTCCTCACTTCCTGTGGCCCACCCTCCTTAGGTCTGGTCTGTGGTAGTTGATAGGTTACTTATGTGGTTCAGTGAATTCAATCTGAGATATGTGAATTCATGGCTTATTGTGTTCAGTGGAATTCAATATTTATACATGTTTATTTGAGCCTACTGCATTTTAGGTGTTCTATTTGGAAGAATGTCATAAAAGATACACTCCTTAATCTAAAGCAGTTTATCATCACACTACCATTTCTTAACCAGGAGTTCCCCCAAAACAATTTGTTCATGAAACTCTTTGGCCTACAGATACCATTTAATAGCCATCAAAACTAATACTCTACAAAATATGTTGAAATACAATTAGGTTAAAATTCCAAACTTAAAATGCTTCCACTGTATTAGAGAACTATTATTGATTTTGACAGGTGTCATAATGGCATGTGATTTTGATAAAACATCAAAAAAAAAGAGTCTGAGACAAAATATTGGCAAATGTTAATTGATGAACTTTGGTCATTAATGTAGAGGTTCAGATAGTCTAAGTACAATGTGCATGCCTAAACAATCTACTACAAACATTTGATTTTTAACTTCTATGTTATTTAAAATTAAGTAAAGTCAGCCAACTTCCTCAATTTGAAATTCACCAATTTAAATTCCATGATCCCTAGGACAATACAGTAATTTGATTAAATTGAAAACTGGCTCTGCTGGAAAACTATATTCAAAGTTAATGTGATACAGAATCCTCCTTCCCGAATATATCAGAAGATTCTTACAGAATCCCAGGGGACTCTGGAGCTGCCTGACTGGCCCTGCGGATGGAGCATGTGATCGTATCAGCACAGATCCCCTGTCCCAAAGCTGCAGCTACAACCAGACACTGCAACTCTTTAATGGAGAAGAGATCTATTCGAAGCTTTGTTTTTGAAAGGGTCCTACTGCTTAAAAATATGAAAGTGTGAAAACCACTGCTGTCCCCTATGCCATTTAACCCAGATGGAAGTAGTATACCTGACTAAAGGTATACTTTAAAATGATAAAGCTTTGATAAAGCCCCTCATTGTTTTCATTTACCTAGATTTTAAAAATTGGTAAGCTTAATTCCCAAGCCCCCTTACCTGTGCCTACCCACAAGAGCCAGAGAGGACTGCATTCTGGGACTTCACTGGGTTTGTGGTTTGTGGGTTGGCAGCTTGCTGGCAGTCAGCTCTCTAAATGGTCTGCTGTGTTTCATGCCAAAATGCTTCCCCTCAACCTGCAGCAGCAGGTCCAGAACTTGTGTCTCTGGCTGTGATTCTCCACGCCACATTCCCATGTAGGGTAGCTTCATACTACCTCTCAAACTCCAGGACTCAGCTTCCTGGAGACCCTTTACTCAGACAGTTCCAGAGGTGAACTTATTCCTTTTCCCAAAGGATATCCTAGGGCTGATTCTTGTTTTAGTCTCTACTGGAGGTATCTTGAAGAGTAAGGAATCCCATCTAGAGAAGACTTTACAGGGTGACTGAAATGCTCCTAAGTATTCTTCTCTATCAGGTCAGAAAATGGAGGCCAGTAAAGAGTTAATTCTACCCTGAAGTCCAGCCTGTTCTTAGTTCCAGTTCTTGACTTTTCTGCTCCAGCTATTTCCTGCCCCCTCCCCCTCGGGTCAAACTACCCTCTTTTTTTTTTTTTTTAAGTGTATTTTCATCATAGGCGAAAAGCATTGTCCCAACCACAGCAATGTTTCTTCTCTAGATAAATGGTTAGTAAACAGGTTTTCTCTTCTGCAAAAGAATACGGATCTTTACAAAGAAGCATCAGTTTGATTTCAGCAGATGAGAAAAATGAAGCAGCCTCAGGAGATCAACTTTAAATACCTTCTTCACAAAGATTTCCAACATATAGGCAAGTAAATCAAAGGAAATTGTCATACTCTGAATGCTCTTCTAGCCCAGGCAAAACATCTAAGGATCTGCCATGAAGGGAACAATGGGTCTCAAAATAAAGTACAGCCAGGGAGAAAGGAGAAAGGAAGAAGATAGTGTCTGATTTATAAATATTTATGAAATAATCATTAGCTCGGCTCGAACATGTAGTTCTTCTCGGAATTCACTGCTGGGAAACAATAATAAAACAATTTTTTTTTCAAAAAGAGGATTTAATTCACTGTTTTTATAAATCTCACAATGCTCTCACACACCTTCACACTTTGCTGTGAGGAAGGGAACAGTAAATGAGCTTTATTCACTCTTCATTTGGATTGGGTGAAGGCAACTCAGCCATAGGTTTCAGCGTGACAAGTTTGCCTCCAGTCACATCCAGTCAGATCCCGCCATCGGCCATCGGCACCACTTGTAAATGGTCCTTAGCGGACGTCCTTTCTGCTTCTCTCCTGAGCTGTAGTTGCCCAAGCCACCCTCTAGTCTTCCCCATTGGTAAAGCCTGTGGTGACTGCTCAGAATGGGGCTCAAATAACTCCCCTTTAAGAGATGCCACTTGGGTCCTCCTTTCTGGACCAAAATAACTCAGTAATGTGCTTCTGAAAAGAAATTCTATTAGAAAAATTCATCTCACTTATATTTGTTCTGGGCCAGGCTTGCATAAACTATGGGAGGCAGTGTCTATGGCAAACACATTCCCCAACATCAGATCCTGGAAAACCACAGCATGCCAAAGGCAAGCTGCAAGTTGGCCAGGAGGTAGGACGGGTTATAAATTTTCATTGTGCTAAAAATATTTAAAGTTCTTTAAGGCCACCATTCAAATAGATACAATAGTCAAAATTATCCTCCAGCATGGTTTGAACGACTTTCTAAAAACTTCCTAAGCCAGGGCTCTTTAAGCGTCTCCCCCAGACCATTTACCTCCATTTATTTGTGCAAAGATTTCTGTTTATGAAAACAAGTTCAAGTTTCTCATTATATTTTAAAAATTATTTTATTTTGGTAGTTATATATAAATGTAAAATTGTGTGTTTCCTAAGTGGTATTCTTTTTCTCATTGTAACCATATCATACATAACTAACTTTTGAAAACAAGGCCCTTCGAGCCAGTGCCGCTGTGGCACAGTAGGTTACTCCTCCACCTGCGGCATCAGCATCCCATATGGGCGCCAGTTCTAGTCCCAACTGCTCCTCCTCCAATCCAGCTCTTTGCTATGGACTGGGAAAGCAGTAGAAGCTGGCCCAAGTGCTTGGGCCCCTGCACCCACATGGGAAACCTGGAAGAAGCTCCTGGCTTCAAATCGGCACAGCTCTGGCCATTGCAGCCGTTTGGGGAGTGAACCAACAGAAGGAAGACCTTTCTCTCTGTCTCTTCCTCTCACTGTCTGTAACTCTACCTCTCAAATAAATAAATAAAATCTTAAAAAAAAAACACACACACAAGGCCCTTAATAGCTCAAAATCAGTCTCCCCCCAGTTTACCATTGTATACCCTAACATGAAGTATAATATGCAAGTACAATACTTAACTCCAACTCTACCTCCAGTCCTATTCTAGTTTTTTATACACATGTAACTTTGCTAATGCCTACAGGAAACCTATAAAGTTAGTCCTGTTACACCTGTTTTACATAGCTCTCCAGGTCACATAGACAGGAAGTAGTGGAGTTGGGATTTTTAACTCAAAGAACATGCTCTTAACACACAACTGTCCTATCTAGTAGGATTGGTATTAATCAAATGTTCTCAACCACAGTGATAGTACCCCAATGGGACAAAATTGGCTCTTGGGATACTAAAAAACTTTTTTATGTATAAAGTACTGATTATATTTAGCACATAAACAGGTAACAGTAATATCATGGGAAGGAGTGATTAGGAAAAATTATCCTTAGGGGACCAGTAATGAAAAAGGATTGAAAAACATTGCTCTATACAACATGTTAGGAGAACTCTACGGAAAGTCCTTCCCTAGCAGTGAAGCCCTCCTCAAATTCACAGGCCAAACAGACACACCTTGTCCTTTCTCAATCAGACTGCCTGGGGCATGAATATATTTTCACATGATAGAATCATTCCTATGGATCATGGATCATGGTATGGTGTCTATAGATGGCTTCTTTTGACATACAAATATTTTTGTGTGTATATTAATCCCTTCACATGGATTAGTAAAAGAAAGACTAAGAAAGCTAAGGTGCTGAGAAAATGACTAGGCCAAGTCAGATTTCCAGACAGGAAAGATATGGTTCAGGTGCAGGTCATAAGGCCCGAGAGGAGGATACAGGGGCACGCTTTGACAGAGTGTGGATTCCTGAGAACTTCAGGTGCTCAAATCCCTGAGAAACCAGATGAAGAAGGGGAAAGATAAGAAGCACCTTGTTTCTAATCTTTGGCATAAAACAGATTTAAGCTCCCATCTGGGCTGTGTTACATTCCAGCTCTGCATCCTTTGACAAGTAACTGAGCCTCGCTTGCTTGATGTGGCTGTAATAGACTTTAGAGCACAAATGCATGACAAGTACCCAGAATGGAATAAGCACTCAGCACGTGCTGGCTTAAATGTTGGTTGTTCTGTCTCTATATTTTCTATGGTATTTTTACAGTCATACGCTTAACATGCTATTTCATTCAGGGCAAGCAAGCTGTGTGTATATAACCACTGCACACTTTCCCTTGGGAATCAGTGAGAAGTGAAGGAAAGAAAGGTGCAGCATATTCTCACTTCCTTCCCACGGCACCTAATTGCAATGGCATCTCCTTTGGCTTCTCAGTGCTGCTTTGATCACATTACCCTGCAGACGCATTAAGGCAGCTGTCTGGCTTTAAGAAAGTCAATTCTCCTCTTCATTGTTGCAAAATATTTCCAAAGGGAAATTAAAGGTAATTTTTCTGACTCAATCGTGTGATTGCCAAGACGGGGTAAATAAAAGGTTTTTTTCACAGAAAGAATCAGCAACAGAACTGACAAGTTACCCCTTTCGTCCTACCAATCCATTAAAGCTTTGATTCAACCAAACCTCGGTTTCTCTCATTTTAACCTATCTTGTCAATGCTTCAGTTTGGGGAACAGGATAGTGAATATGTTGTCCTCATAGGGAAGGCAACGTTTAAATGAAAGAAGTACATAAAGATGTGCACACTTAGAAGGTATACAGTTTTATTTGGGCCAAATTTTTGCAGTTCTAGTTCTACATGACCACTTTTTTCAAATTGACTATGAGTTTCAACACAGCTATGGAGGATGATGGCTCAACCCTTACAGTCTAAACTCCAGCCAAACCCTGAGCCAGAAAGGCCCCATCCTCAAACAGAATCTAAACATTCTTTCCTCACTGCAGAGAGGGTTCCAAAAGAAATCTTTCCTCCTTCTTTCTCAAACCACCAGAGAGAAGTAAGCCATCCAAAGTGACCGCATGAACACAGAACTTTGTTTAGTCTTCTAGTTCTCTTCCTCAAAACCTAGGCTTTCCCATCAGGTTCCTGATTTTTCATTCTTGCATTTGCTAGGATGGAAGCAAAGTAATGTCTCTTAATATAGGACTCTAACACCAAATTCCCCTGGACTGTCTCGGATAGACAATTTTTTCATGGCTTTGGTACTCAACTGTCCCTGACTGATCATGCTCTTCCCATTTAAGGAGTCTACAGATTGAGGACATTTGAAGATTCTAATCCCTTACATCACCTACATCTTGGAGAAGAGAGGCACTCTAAAATTGCACTGTGCAATACAACAGTCACCAGATACGTGTGATTAATTAAAGCTAAATAAAATTTAAAATCCAGTTCTTCAGTTTACATAGGCTAAATTTCAAAAGCTCAATAGCCATATGTGTCTACATGGCTACTGGGCAGACGTAGAACACTGCCATCATCAGAAACTTCTGCTGTGTGGTGCCGTTCTAAAGCAAGTGACACAGAACATGTGCTCGTCTTGCCCATGCCTAGGAATGAAACTGCTTTTGTTTTGAAGTCCAGCTATTTTCTCCAAGTTAGACCGCTTGGAAAATGACCTTCATTTAGTTCTGGTCCTGGACACTGATCCTTCTTTTTGGAAATTTTGGACTTTAAACAAAATGCTTCTCTGGGTAAGCAGGAAGATACAGATAATATTTTGAGGATGATGTTATTTTTAAAAGTCTAACTAAATATTTATTGTTATTATGATGTAATACATATAACATAAAACTATCCATTTTAGCGTACAACCCAGTAGTATCAAGAATACCCATGAAGTTGTGGTACTACCAACACCATCTCTTTCCAGGATATTTTTACTACTCCAAATGGAAACACTGCACCCCTTAACCCTGGGCATTTGTTAATCTAATTACTAGCACCATAAACTACCTATTCTAGATTTTTCATATAATAGAATGATATAGTATTTATTATGTCTGGTTCCTTCATTTAGCATAATGTCATAAAAGTTCACATTGTAGTGTGTATCAGAATTTTATTTCTTTTATATGTGAATAATATTCTGTTACATGTATATACTACAGTTTATTTAAAGGAAGAGATCATTTTAAAATGATCAAAGACTGAGACAATTTATTTTGGATGGTTGAATTTACTGGCATTCCAATTAATCATTTTCTATTTATTAAAAAAAAAGGAGTTACTTTTCTATTTTCTGCTTCACATCAGAAGGAATTAAAGATCTCCCCAAGGCTGTTATCTACTAAAAGGTAAAGTAATTGCATAAGACCTGGCCTAATACAGTTAAATGTGCTATCTATACAAATGTTTGTTATCAAGGTCATTATTATTACTTCACTGGCTCAGTGGTACATGATTGATGGCTTGAGTCTAGATTTCTGAAAATGCATCTGGCATCATCTCTTAGTTTGCCACATGGGCAAGATGGTCTAGTTGTACTGGACATTGGGACAACTGAGAGGACTGATCTGATTGCACTGCTAAATTACCAAGTTATCAAAAAGTCTATCCTGTATTTCGAACCAATCATCCTATCTGTTGCACCTGCCACTAGTCCTGGATCTGCCACTGGAGTGACACATACAGGTCTTTTCCCTCACCAGGTAACACTGTATGGTATTTGAAAGTGAGTCTGCTATTTTATCTTTACTTCTCCAGGAGGGTTGTACCTACTTTCTTCCTGTTTATTTTACTCAGTAGTTTCAAGAGCCTTCCCTAGCCTAAATGCCTTCTACAGATTTTAACTTGCTCAAGACCTTCATAAAATATGGGACCCAGGGCTGTATACAATACTCCAGATACACTGGGCCACGGAGGATTGCATAAAGATTGTTGGTTACATAGAATTACATAGGTAAATATATGAGCACACATATGTTTATCCATGTATCTTTCTGCATATGAACCTAATAGATTTAAATCACAGGCATACTCCATTGAAATCTAGACACTATTTAGTATGGTGGCATGGGTGTTCTGGTGTATGTGTTCTTCAGTCTCTAACATCTCTGAAGAACACAGTGTTCTATTAGGTCACTCCCCAAAAGGTCATAGTGGTGACATGATTCTCTTGCTTGGCTGTAAGGCTGGACATGGATACCAGTGAAGGTAATGACCTATTGCCTTTGGAGGCTTCCCAGAAGAACCAAATCTGTTAGCCAGGACAAGAGACATAAAGAGACTTACAGAGCCTGACTGAAAGATTTTCCTATTTGAAACACTGAAATGAAACCAACTACCTTGTCTGATACTCCAAGAAAGTTTGCAAACTTTCAAAGCTTACAACTTTCTTTTCTCTCAGACATATTTACTTTTTAAAAAAAACAATCAAACTTATAAACCAATGAAGTATTGTTTTCATTACCTCTGCATCTGTAACATTCCTTCTCTCCTGCTGTCCCTCATTTTCCCCCTTCTGAACTCTTCAAAACATATTGTAAACTCCAAGAAGTAAGTCTTAAAGGTTGGGCTGCTTATATACAATGAGACAACAAACAACAGAGAGCTCAAAAGAAAGCTATAATTACAGATTAGCTACAGCTTGGTCAGAAGAGCTGCTGTTTGTTTATTTTATAAAGACAGAATGGATAGAAAGAGACATTGAGCTTCAATAATAAACTGACCTTTCTTCTGAATAGATCAGCTTTGTTGGTTAAAATGATTCAGGGCTCAATCCAATATCTGGGGAATAGAAACTTCTGTTTTCAAACACAGATGTGATTATGACACATAGTCAACAATGTTTTTCTTCATTATTGTTTGGCCTGAATTTGAGGTTTTCTGGGAGGGAGAAGGAGAGAAGGAGTTGAGGACTTAGAGAATAATGGGAGTTAAATGGGGATGCATTTGTGGTTCTGTGGCTGTATTAAAGAATTTTATTGTTGGCTTAGGTAAAATATTATTTGGAATTTATCATAAGAAATTCTCCTAGGCTTTTTGGTAGACCATTCTCAAATAAAGGGATAGAATCAGAGTCTCATGAGGTTGATTTTCATTAACTTAACAGAAAAACCATACTCTTAAAATGAGGAAATGAAGCAGGATGTGAGTTTCCAAAGCTACCATAACAGCACAGTTTAGAATGTGGTATAGGTGTTATAGTTCATAGATCGTTCTTTTCATATTCAAAATATGACTGCCTGTCCTAATGAAGTAGACAGATATACAGGTTAAAATAGATTAGGTTTGTGAGCTGGAAGACCACGCCTTCACCACGCCCCTGTGTGACCTCATGACCCTACCTGCCCACACCTGAGTACCCACCGGCCAATCGGCCAATCAGGTTAATTAACCACGCCCCTTTGAAAAGTGGATTAAAAGCCTGGGACAGGGTGTGTCTGGCCCTTTCCTCCTTTTTTCTTTCCCTGGCCTCTTGCCAGCATGGGGCTGGCTGCAGCCCTGCGCCTCCAGGGCGCATGGCAGGGCATGTGGCCTTCGGGCCACCCACCCCATGCTTCCTGGCCTAGATGCTCTTCCACGTGGCTGGTTCCTGGTACTCAGTATGAACCCAGATCTACCTCTCTCCTATAGATAAAGCCCTTACTCTCCTATGCACCTTTCGCACTGAATAAAAGCTTAAAATGTACCATGCTGCCTCGTTCATTTATGCCGGTATTCAGAATTCTTCTCTGAATATTAGGCAAGAACCCACACAGGCTTATTAATATTGGGAACTTATTAATAAACATATGGTGATATCGTATGGCACCCCAAATTCTGATAACATACATGGCATCACAGATGGAACTTTTGGGGAACTTTAAGGCTCACATTCTAGCATTATATTTTAGGGGGCCAAATTCCGATATCACTAAGATAACTAGTTATATTTCCTAGATTATTCTTACAGTTCTAAGACAATAAATATTGACTATAATGGCGTGTGGTAATTGTTGCATCCATTGTCAGCTAAAACAAAACGTTACAAAAACCAGTGACAGCCACACATGAATTTTATTGAAAATGAGAAGCAAATGAGAGACAAATGAGAGGCAAGGTTTCCGATCGGGACTGGCCACTGATTGGGACTGACACTCCTTACCAGAGTGCAGCCCCCAACAGCAGGTTACACAGCTTTTTATAGTATTCTGTCCACTAGGGCTCACAATTTCAAACCAGACTCCTGGTATGCACTGAACAATAAAGAGGAAAACCAGAATATGGTTGTAAGATAACAGTGAACAATAACAAACCCAATAGCAGATCCAAGATATGGTTGTAAGATAACAGTCAAGGACACATTTCGGTCAACCTAGTTCCTGGGAATTTAGACCCACATAGTCTCACATTAGACATTAGCAAGCAAAGCTAATATGTACAGAGGCAAGAGATCTTCGATTAGCTTTTTTTTTTTTTTTTTTTTTTTTTTTTTTTTTTTTTGGACAGGCAGAGTGGACAGTGAGAGAGTGAGACAGAGAGAAAGGTCTTCCTTTGCCGTTGGTTCACCCTCCAATGGCCGCTGCGGTCCGCGCGCTGCGCTGATCTGATGGCAGGAGCCAGGTACTTATCCTGGTCTCCCATGGGTGCAGGGCCCATGCACTTGGGCCATCCTCCACTGCACTCCCAGGCCACAGCAGAGAGCTGGCCTGGAAGAGGGGCAACCGGGACAGAATCCGGCGCCCCGACCGGGACTAGAACCCGGTGTGCAGGTGCCACAAGGCGGAGGATTAGCCTAGTGAGCTGTGGTGCCAGCCTGCTATTAACTTTTAACCACACTCACTCCATTTTGATTCTGATTCTACAGTAATGAAGATGTTCCTTGACACTGTCTTTAATGTCTAGTGGCAAGTCATTTAATTTTTATGTGCCTCAAATGCTAAACAAAATACATGCAACAGTTCAAATCCTACTGCCTTATTAGGATTACAATGAAAATAAAACAAGAAATAGCATGTAAGACAGCATATTGTGAAGTGAAAAAATAAGTATATTTAGACCATGTTAACTGGAATTGATGGCTCAGTTTTCATGTGTCATAGACTATCGTGAGCAATTTATGGACATTACTTCATTTAATCCTCATGGCAGACTTCTGAGGCAACAAGTATCACTATAACGTCCACTTCAAAGATTAGAAATGGAAGAATCAAACAAACAAAAATACTAAGAGGGATAACGTATTAGGTTGTTCATCAACAGTCAGGGCAAGGGCTGATCAAGTCACCGTTTCTCATAGTGTTCATTTCACTTTAACAGGTTTCCTTTTTGGTGCTCAGTTAGTTGTCACCTATCAAGGAGAACAAGTGGGATTTGTCCCTTTGGGATTGGCTTATTTCACGCAGCATAATGTTTTCCAAATTCCTAACAGGGATCACTTTTCAGTTAAAATTTAAACACCTAAGAATAATTGAGTGTTAATTACAGAGTTCAACCAATAGTACTAGAACAAAACAAAGAGAAAACACTAAAATGGATAAAGTATTACATTGTACATCAAGAGTCAGGACAAGAGCTGATCAAGTCACTGTTTCTCATAGTGTCCATTTCACTTCAACAAGTTTCCCCTTTGGTGCTCAGTTAGTTGTCGCCGATCAGGGAGAACATATGATATTTGTCCCTTTGGGACTGGCTTAATTCACTCAGCATGATGTTTTCCAAATTCCTCCATCTTGTTGCAAATGACCGGATTTCATTGTTTTTGACTGCTGTATAATATTCTATAGAGTACATGTCCCATAATTTCCTTATCCAGTCTACTGTTGATGGGCATTTGGGTTGGTTCCAGGTCTTAGCTATTGTGAATTGAGCTGCAATAAACATTGATGTGCAGACAGCTTTTTTGTTTGCCAATTTAATTTCCTTTGGGTAAATTCCAAGGAGTGGTATGGCTGGGTTGAATGGTAGGGTTATCTTCAGGTTTCTCAGGAATCTCCAGACTGACTTCCATAGTGGCTTAACCAGTTTGCATTCCCACCATGTCCCTTTTTCCCCACATCCTCTCCAGCATCTATTGTTGGTAGATTTCTGAATGTGAGCCATTCTAACTGGGGTGAGGTGAAACCTCATTGTGGTTTTGATTTGCATTTCCCTAATTGCTAGTGATCTTGAACATTTTTTCATGTGTCTGTTGGCCATTTGGATTTCCTCTTTTGAAAAATGTCTATTGAGGTCCTTGGCCCATCTCTTGAGTGGGTTGTTTGTTTTCATGTTGTGGAGTTTCTTGATTTCTTTGTAGATTCTGGTTACCAACCCTTTATCTGTTGCATAGTTTGCAAATATTTTTTCCCATTTTGTTGGTTGCCTCTTCACTTCCTGACTGTTTCTTTTGCAGTACAGAAACTTCTCAATTTGATGCAATCCCAAATGTTAATTTTGGTTTTGACTGCCTGTGCTTCTGGGGTATTTTCCAAGAAGTCTTTGCTGGTACCTATATCTTGCAGGGTTTTTCCAATGCTCTCTAGTAATTTGATGGTGTTGGGTCATAGATTTAAGTCTTTAATCCATGTTGAGTGAATTTTTATGTAAGGTGAAAGGTAGGGGTCTTGCTTCATGATTCTGCACGTGGAAATCCAGTTTTCCCAGCACCATTTATTGAATAGACTGCCCTTACTCCAGGGATTGGTTTGGTATCCTTGATCAAATATGAGTTGGCTATAGATGTTTGGATTGATTTCTGGTGTTTCAATTCTGTTCCATTGGTCTATCCATCTTTCTGTACCAGTACCATGCTGTTTTGATAACAACTGCCCTGTAGTATGTCCTGAAATCTGGTATTGTGATGCCTCCGGCTTTGTTTTTGTTGTACAAGATTGCTTTAGCTATTCGAGGTCTCCTGTGTCTCCATATGAATTTCAGCATCATTTTTTCCAGATCTGAGAAGAAGGTCTTTGGTATCTTGATTGGTATTGCATTGAATCTGTAAATTGCTTTTGGGAAAATGGACATTTTGATGATATTGATTCTTCCAATCCATGAGCATGGAAGATTTTTCCATTTCTTGGTATCCTCTTCTATTTCTTTCTTTAAGGTTTTGTAATTTTCATCGTAGAGACCTTTAACGTCCTTGGTTAAGTTTATTCCAAGGTATATGATTGTTTTTGTAGCTATTGTGAATGGGATTGATCTTAGCAGTTCTTTCTCAGCCATGGTATTGCCTGCGTATACAAAGGCTGTTGATTTTTGTGCATTGATTTTATATCCTGCTACTTTGCCAAAGTCTTTTATGAGTTCCAACAGTCTCTTAGTAGTGTTCTTTGGGTCCCCTAAGTAAAGAATCATATCATCTGCAAAGAGGGATAGTTTGAGTTCTTCCTTCCCAATTTGTATCCCTTTAATTTCTTTTTCTTGCCTAATAGCTCTGGCTAGAACCTCCAGAACTATATTGAATAGCAGTGGTGAGAGTGGGCATCCCTGTCTGGTTCCAGATCTCAGTGGAAATGCTTCCAACTTTTCCCCATTCAATAGGATGCTGGCCATGGGTTTTCCATAAATTGCTTTGATTGTATTGAGGAATGTTCCTTCCATACCCAGTTTGCTTAGAGTTTTCATCATGAAAGGGTGGTGTATTTTATCAAATGCTTTCTCTGCGTCCATTGAGATAATCATATGGTTTTTCTTCTGCAGTCTGTTAATGTGGTGTATCACATTGATTGATTTGTGCACATTGAACCATCCCTGCATACCAGGGATACATCCCACTTGGTCTGGGTGGATGATCTTTCTGATGTGTTGTTGCATTCTATTGGCCAGAATTTTATTGAGGATTTTTGCATCTATGTTCATCAGGGATATTGGTCTGTAATTCTCTTTCAATGCTGCATCTTTTTCCGGCTTAGGAATTAAGGTGATGCTGGCTTCATAGAAAGAATTTGGGAGGATTCCCTCTTTTTTATTGTTCTGAATCGTTTGAGAAGAATCGGAGTTAGTTCTTTAAACGTCTGGTAGAATTCAGCAGTGAATCCATGTGGTCCTGGGCTTTTCTTTGTTGGGAGGGCCTTTATTACTGTTTCAATTACTGTCTCAGTTATGGGTCTGTTTAGGTTTTCGATGTCTTCCTGGTTCAGTTTAGGTAGGTTGCATGTGTCCAGGAATCTATCCATTTCTGATAGATTTCCCTGTTTGCTGGCATACAGGTCCTTGTAGTAATTTCTGATGATTCTTTTTATTTCTGTGGTGTCTGTTGTTACATTTCCTTTTTCATCTCTGATTTTATTGATTTGGGTCTTTTCTCTTCTTTTTTTAGTTAGTTGGGCCAATGGGGTGTCAATTTTGTTTATTTTTTCAAAAATCCAGCTCCTCGTTTGGCTGATTTTTTGTAATTATTTTTTTTGATTCAATCCTGTTGATTTCTTCTCTGATTTTAATTATTTCTCTTCTCCTACTAGATTTGGGTCTGGTTTCCTGCAGCTTTTCTAGATCCTTGAGATGCAGTGAAACCTCATCTATTTGGTGCCTTTCCAATTTCTTGATGTAGGCACCTATTGATATAAACTTTCCTCTTAACACTGCTTTTGCTGTATCCCATAAGTTTTGGTAGAATACTGTAATCAATACACAGTTATTCTCAAGTGTTGAAACTTAACTGAAAAGTGATCGCTGTTAAATATAAGAGTGGGAATAAGAGAGGGAAGGGATGTGCAATTCGGGACATGCTCAAGCTGACTTACCTCAAACGGTAGAGTTAGAAACATACCAGGGGATTCCAATTCAATCCCATCAAGGTGGCATGTACCAATGCCATCTCACTAGTCCCGGTGATAAATTTCTGTTCACAATTGATCATAATGATAGGACGAAGAGCCATAGTGAGCACATAAACAAGACTAGTGTCTGCAAATACTAGCTGATAGAATAAAAAAGGGAGAGAATGATCCAACATGGGAAGCGAGATACACAGCAGACGCATAGAATGGCAGATGTCCTAAACAGCACTCTGGCCTCAGAATCAGCCCTTAAGGCACGCGGATCTGGCTGAGAAGCCCATGAGAGTATTACAGGTATGGAAAGCCAAAACACTCTGGAAAAAAAAAAAAAAAAAAAACCTAAATGAAGCCGGCGCCGTGGCTCAATAGGCTAATCCTCCACCTTGCGGCGCCGGCACACCGGGTTCTAGTCCCGGTCGGGGCGCCAGATTCTGTCCCGGTTGCCCCTCTTCCAGGCCAGCCCTCTGCTATGGCCAGGGAGTGCAGTGGAGGATGGCCCAGGTGCTTGGGCCCTGCACCCCATGGGAGACCAGGAAAAAGCACCTGGATCCTGGCTCCTGCCATCGGATCAGCGCGGTGCGCCGGCTGCACCGGCGGCCATTGGAAGGTGAACCAACGGCAAAGGAAGACCTTTCTCTCTCTGTCTCTCTCTCTGTCCACTCTGCCTATCAAAAATAAAAAAAAAAAAAAAAAAAAAAACTAAATGAAAGATCTCTGCGAGTGAGATCCCAGTGGAAAGAACAGGTCATCAAAGAAGGAGGTACCTTTCTCTGAAGGGAGGAGAGAACTTCCACTTTGACTACGACCTTGTCTAAATATGATCAGAGTTGGTGAACTCAAAAGGCTTCCATAGCCTTGGCAACTCATGACAAGAGCCTAGGGTGATTACTGATGCCATAAACAAGAGTGTCAATTTGTTAAGTCAACAACAGGAGTCATTGTGCACTTACTCCTCATGTAGGATCTCTGTCCTTAATGTGCTGTACATTGTGATTTAATGCTATAACTAGTACTCAAACAGTATTTTTCACTTTGTGTTTCTATGTGGGTGCAAACTGTTGAAATCTTTACTTAATATATGCTAAACTGATCTTCTGTATATAAAGAGAATTGAAAATGAATCTTGATGTGAATGGACGTGGGGAGGGAGAGGGAAAGGGGAGGGTTGTGGGTGGGAGGGAAGTTATGGGGGGGGGGACCATTGTAATCCATAAGCTTTACTTTGGAAATTTATATTCATTAAATAAAAGTTAAAAAAAATGATTAAACTGAAAGAAAAAAAAAGAAATGGAAGAATCAACAGGGACACAGTTATGAAGTCAATGAGTGAAGATTAGGTTCTAGTTCATCTAACGCCAGAACTATGAGAACCTGCCTGAGCTACATTACAAAATACTCTCATTTAATATGGGAACCATTGAGCGGCAATATTACAGAGCGATCTGTGTGTACAGGCTACAAATGCAGTGGTTCAGAGCTCTGAAATGTCTCCCATTTTCCCAATTTCTTAGTATTCCTGCCTTTATAATCTCCCCTTGAATGGGAGGAGATTTCATGAATCACTTATTTTAAATGACAATAGAAGTGATAAAATGTCACTTCCTAAGATTAGGTTATCAAAAACTTTGGCTTGTATTATGGGCATTCTCTCTCACTTTATCCTGACCTCCACACTCTAGGGAAAGCCAGCTTCTGTATAAGAAAGCAGGCCTGTGGAGAAGCCCACATGGTAGGGAAGTGAGACCTACCAACAGCCATGTGAATGAAGTTGGATGCAGAATGTCTGGGGCCTGCTACAGCCATCTGAGTGATCTTGGAAGCAGAGTCTGTCCCAGCTGAGCCTTGGGATGACTGTAGTCTGGACCAAAATCTTGACTGCAGCCTCATGAGAGACCCAGGAAGTCTGAACCTGGACTTCTGACTCATAGAAACTATGGGATAACTATATTTGGGAGTAATTTTATGTAGCAATAAATAGTAAAGTGGCCACCAAATCACTGGTTAGAGAATCGGAGCCATCTCAAGGCTGCCTCCTTCACACATTCAACAAATACTTCATGGAATCCTACATGTCTGACATCAGATATGGTCCATACTCTCAAACTGCTAATCAGCTAGGGGGCATGGGTTTGGGGAAACAATTTTTAAAAAGTAATTTTTCTAAAAATCGGAGGGAATAGAAGGTAGAGATGTGAAGCCAGTCAGAATGCCTCCAATTCCAATTTCCAGTTACAATATTTGAGATAATTTTTCATCAATTTCCTCAACTGAACAAATGGATACTACCTCTGAAATGTTTAAAAGATTAAATAAAATAATGCATTGGAAACACTTCAGGGGCCAGTACTGTGGCTCAGTAAGTTAATCCTCCACCTGCTGTGCCCACATCCAAATAGGCACCGGTTCTAGTCCTGGCTGTTCCTTTTCTGATCCAGCTCTCTGCTATGGCCTGGGAAAGCCACAAAGATGGCTGCACCCACAAGGGAGACCTGAAGAAGCTCTTGGCTCCTGGCTTCAGACTGGCACAGCTCCAGCCACTGCAGCCATTTGGAGAGTGAACCAGCGATGGAAGATATTTCTCTCTTTTTCCATCTCAATGTCTGTAACTCTAACTCTCAAGTAAGTAAATAATATCTTAAAAATAAGAACACTTGGTGTTATGGTGCCTAGCATCAAGTAGGAGTTCAACAAATGACAAGTGTATGAGTTTTCCCATCCCTTTTTTTTTTTTTTTTTTTTTTTTTGACAGGTAGAGTTAGACAGTGAGAGAGAGGCGCCACGGCTCACTTGGTTAATCCTCCACCTGCGGCACCGGCATCCCGGGGTTCTAGTCCCGTTGGGGCGCCGGATTCTGTCTCGGTTGCTCTTCTTCCAGGCCAGCTCTCTGCTGTGGCCTGGGAAGGCAGTGGAGGATGGCCCAAGTGCTTGGGTCCTGCACCCGCATGGGAGACCAGGAAGAAGCACCTGGCTCCTGGCTTCGGATCGGTGCAGTGCCAGCCATAGCGGCCATTTGGGGGGTGAACCAATGGAAGGAAGACCTTTCTCTCTGTCTCGCTCTCTCACTGTCTAACTCTGCCTGTCAAAGAGAGAGAGAGAGAGAGAGAGAGAGAGAAAGGTCTTCCTTTTTCCATTGGTTCACCCCCCCAAGTGGCTGTTACGGCTGGAGCCAGGCGCTTCCTCCTGGTTTCCCAGGCAGGTGCAGGGGCCCAAGCACTTGGGCCATCCTTCACTGCCTTCCAGGGCCACAGCAGAGAGCTGGACTGGAAGAGGAGCAACCAGGACAGGATCCAATGCCCCAACCGGGACTAGAACCCAGGGTGCTGGCGCCACAGGTGGAGGATTAGCCTAGTGAGTGAGCCGCGGTGCCGGCCCCCATCCCTATTTTTTAAAATAGGGAGTTATGGGGGCCAGCACTGTGGCACAGCAAGTTAAAGGCCTGGCCTGAAGGGTTCAGCATCCCACATGGGGCTGGTTCAAGTCCTGGCTGCTCCTCTTCTAATCCAGCTCTCTGCTATGGCCTGGAATAGCAGTAGAAGATGGCCCAAGCCCTTGGGCCCCTGCACCTGCGTGGGAGACTGGGGAGAAGCTCCTGGCTCCTGGCTCCTGGCTTCAGATCGGCACAGCTCCGGCCGTTGCGGCCATCTGGGGAGTGAACCAGCGGATGGAAGACCTCTTTCTCTGTCTCTACCTCCCTCTGTAACTCTTTCAAATAAATAAAATAAATCTTTTAAAAAGGAATAAAAAATAGGGAGTTATGAACCATGCTGTGCAATGCAATTGATCTATTTTAGATATACCCACAATATTCACTCCTACTAGTCTGTGAACCCTATGAGTCATGTTATGGTTACAGGAGATAAAAATAACTTCATCAAATCTTAGGATGGATCTAATTTTTGTTGAAAATTGACATTTTGCTTCTCTCATAGTCTGATTATATTTCACAAAGGACCTCATATAAGTCAATGAAGAATAGAAAACAAATATAGTTGGGACATCTGAGAACAAACTTTGGGCCACCATATGCGACAAAGTAGGGTCATAGCTGGTGATCAAAAATCAGAAATTCTGGATTTTCATTTTGGTTCATAAAGTCCACCGATACCCACCACAAAATGAATGTATCAAATCTTTTCAGTTTGTAAGGAATTATATAACTTGATGAATGATTATCCAACAGTTATTATTCATGAAACACTAACATTTCTAATACAACATGACAACACAAAGGTTAATATTCTTCAAGAATATTCCTAGAATTTGACCAATGTGTATTGCTTCTAATATGAACAAAATAATTTATGAGACTAGAAATACAGTTATAAATATATACTTATACATGCATAAATATCTCCCAAATAGCAAAATAAAAATCAATATCAGATTAGGAGTCTACTGGATTTTATTTCTAGAGGAATTAACTTGACCACTAGATGGCACTGGAGTCTGATTTCTATTTCCAGAACAGTCTCTGGGAAAACAACATAAAGCTGTAAATTTTTTGAATCAGTTATTTGTTTACCTGATGTGGCATAAGGTAAAAAGCATCTTGATATTATTTTTCAAGTTCCCAGCAATCTCCTGTCAACAAATTAACATACTGCCAACTCTTACCTGAAGCCAACTGGTCTGAGCTTGACAAATGAAATTCATGATCTCTTGAAGAATTTCTTGTAATTATAAGTTTCTACAATTGAAATAAATTTTAATTTACAAGTGAAAGAAGGAAACATGATAGATCTCTGCCAAAATATGGCTTAATTGCTTCTAGTAATTCAAATCTCAGATCCAGAACATTTAGGGCAGTGTCTGAAAATTTGTGTAACAAATAGCATGTTTAGATTGTCAGTATTCCATGGCTCCCAGAGACATGGAGAGGTAGTGGGAATCCTCATAGGATTTTCATTTTACTGGAGGAATCAGACAATAAATAAATCAATAGATGCAATAGTTTCACATGCCATGAAGAAAATCAATGGCTAACATGATGAAAACAAAAAGATGCAAGTAGATGTTAACCTAATAAGGGAGACAGAATTCTTCTCTGAAAAGGTAGCCTTTGAGATGGAATTCGAATCACAAGATGGAATCAACCACAGAAAAGAAAGCCAGCATTATTGAAGCACCAAGAAGGAAGGGAAGAAGAGTTTAGAGATGTAGACAAGCTAGTGGTGGAGACTTAGAATTTGAATTTCATCTTGCCATGCAAGCCACTGAAAAGCTTTAAGAAAGCAAGCTGCACAATCTGATTTACATTCTGCTTGCTAGTGGAGAATGCATTGCATGCATGATAAAAACAGCAATGTACACTAGGGGTCTAGCACCAGGTAGATGCTTATTATTCATTGCAATCCACTTCAGATTGCTGGACCACTTCCTTTATCATACCCCTGCCTGCTCATCACCTCCTTCCTCTGTAGCTTCTGATTCAGGTTTAAGGTGGTAAACAGGAATCTGCATTTCAAACAAATTCCCAGGTGATGTTGAGGCTGCTGGTCTAAAGTATGCTTAGAGGGGCCTGCGCTGTGGCCCAGCAGGTTAAAGCTCTGGCCTCAGGTGCCAGCATCCCATATGGGCGCCGGTTCAAGTCCTGGCTGCTCCACTTCTAATCCAGCTCTCTGCTATGGCCTGGGAAAGCAGTAGAAGATGGCCCAAGTCCTTGGGCCCCTACACCCATGTGAGAGATCTGGAAGAAGCTTCTGGCTCCGGATCAGTGCATTTCTGGCCGTCACAGCCAACTGGGGGATGAACCAGCTGAAGGAAGACCTCTCTCTCTCTGCCTCTCCTCTCTCTGTGTAACTCTGACTTTCAAATAAATAAATAAATCTTTAAAAAACAATAAACAAAATAAAATATGCTTAGAGAAGCACTGCAGTAAAAGGATAAGCATAAAATGCCAATAGTTATTAAGATAACACCAAACAAAATAGGGAGAACTTATTTCCATTCTATTACAGTTCAGACTTCTGGATGTAAGAGGTCATATTCATCCACTGCTTATATTACCACAATGGGAAATACTGACTTTTTTTTTTTTTTTTTTTTTTTGACAGTCAGAGTGGATAGTGAGAGAGAGATACAGAGAGAAAGGTCTTCCTTTTGCCGTTGGTTCACCCTCCAATGGCCGCTGCGGCTGGCATGCTGCAGCCGGCGCACCGTGCTGATCCGAAGGCAGGAGCCAGGTGCTTCTCCTGGTCTCCCATGGGTGCAGGGCCCAAGCACTTGGGCCATCCTCCACTGCCTTCCCGGGCCACAGCAGAGAGCTGACCTGGAAGAGGGGCAACCGGGACAGAATCCGGTGCCCCGACCGAGACTAGAACCCGGTGTGCCGGTGCCGCTAGGTGGAGGATTAGCCTATTGAGCTGCGGCGCCGGCCAATACTGACTTCTTAACCAAGGATGGTGTCCTTATCTCCTCCACAAACAGAGCCCCAGTTTTGTTTAGTGTTCTTGTGTCCAGCTCCATGATTGCATTAGTATTGGATTAGACCAAATACCACAGTCCCATATTCTTTTGCTAAATGCTATCTCAGTCTCCCTTATGTGATCCTGAGACCTAGGTCTGACCAGAGAAGTAATGTGTGTGGAAGATTCTGGGAAAGATTCCTATTAAAAAAAAAAAAGAGCAATGGGGGAAACAATCTGCATTTGTATTAATATTTTCATGCAGAAATAGACCCAACTTGAAAAATGTGAATATGTGTCAGGCAGTGTTTACTAGTAACTAGTTAATAGGCTCCCAGCAATGAAAGTTGCTGGTTCCCATGGTGTAAATGTTCCTACAATGGCTGATGTCAAACTTCCAATGTGTATAGTCACTGAACACAGGATTGGGACTAGATGCTAACATCATCTCATGCTGCCAGTATGAGCTGGTTCCAGCAAATTGCTATATTCTAAAGTATAAAGAAAGGCTGGGTCTTGCTCTGAAATACAGGGTAAGCAAGGCTAATTTTCATGTTGTCACAAAATCTCTCCTTAAAGTCATTTGCCTAGGTGCAGAAACAGCTGAAAAGATTCAAGCACATTGCATAACACAAAGATATCCAGATTTGCAGTTGATGGAAAGCACCCTTGCTGAAACTGTTTACATTTGGTTAAAATGTAAACCTAAAAGCAGTTCTTTGTAGGGTTCTGTGCATCATTATCATGTACGTTAGAAAGCAGAGGTCTGTCTCAGACTGTTATACTGTATCTCTGATGCAGCCACCTACATCTCTGCTTGGTGTTATAGAAAATAATGTGTAAAACAGTTGAAAGCAAACTTTATTTGGGAATACTATTGAAAATCAGAAAATCAAATACCTTCTACAGAGCAGTTATCAATTTCTTTCAATTTCTTATTCTCCTCCAACATCTTTTTTTTTTTTTTTTTTTATGACAGGTAGATTGGACAGTGAGAGAGAGAGAGAGACAGAGAGAAAGGTCTTCCTTTTGCCCTTGGTTCACCCTCCAATGGCCGCCGCGGCTGGCGCACCACACTGATCCGAAGGCAGGAGCCAGGTGCTTCTCCTGGTCTCCCATGGGGTGCAGGGCCCAAGCACTTGGGCCATCCTCCACTGCACCCCCCGGGCCACAGCAGAGAGCTGGCCTGGAAGGGGGACAACTGGGACAGACTCCAGCGCCCCGACCAGGACTAGAATTCGGTGTGCCGGCGCTGCTAGGTGGAGGATTAGCCTATTGAGCTGCGGCGTCGGCCCCTCTCCTCCAACATCTTGGTAACGACTTAAGCTTCTGTTCAGCCATTATATGTGGTTCTAAAGTCTTATAACAATTTTGGCAAATTCTTTCTAACCTTACCTGACATCAAACTCTACCATCTAGTCAAAATGGCTATTGTCCTATCCATCTTCCGTGTAACACTTTTAATGGATATCCCTCAGCTTAGATTAGTTTATCTCCTCCTTCAGTATTTTGTAAACTTCTTGTATTGTATGAGCAACCTTCAGTAGTTACAGATACATCTCTGAATCCCAACTCTTGATCTGTTCAGAATCTCCAAGAGGAGCAGTCAGGAAATGTGCTATTTTTAGCAGATTTCCATGTAATTTTTATCAGCTTAAGATAAATCTTAGTTTATCTGCTACTTTTTATTGTTTTATGTTATAGTCATGGTACTTTAGACTACTTTTTAGGCCTTACTTGAAGTAACTTTATTGAGAGCCTTCCCTACAAGATTGTACATCTCATGAAGGTAGCAAGTGTTGCTTGTTTAAGGCTGTTCCTTGTACCCCTAGGACAATCTCTGGCATATAGCAGATGGTCACTAAATACAGGTTGACTCATTGACTCATGAACCTATTGTTCTATAGCTGTGAGCTAGGAAACATCTAAAGATAGTCATTTCTGCATCAAGAATATTCACTCATAAGGGCAAACACATTTTTTCTGGTCCCACAACTCAAATGCGTGTTCTTCTACAAATCCTATACAAATCTTGGATCCAATTTCGTAGCTCTTAAAGAAGTAGGAATGGATTGTAAGGAACTACTCTTGGTATGTTTAGTTATAACATCCTGGGGGTTTGAATGTGAGGCTTAGAAACCTGAAGTAATATGGAAAAGGACAACCTTGTCCTGAGGAAGTATAAATTTTTGCTTTTAGTCCACAATGGCTATACTTGCAGATTACTTATCAGAGATACGTAACCACAAGTTCTTTAACCTCCCTTCTGGGCAATCTCTGCTCCTCCTGGTGCAATCCTGTGTGTTGCTGGTTGAGTTGAACTCTTTAATCTCACTCTCTCCAGAGGGCAAATGTTCAGCATCAGAATCTAGCACCATGTGTCAAGACAGTGGTAGTGGAGGCGGAGATCAAAACGGAGATGCAGCTTTTTCAAAGAGCACCGTATGTCTCTTTTCATTTCCAAACCAAATGAGATGGGTTGGGGAATAAATGTAGAATTTGTGTCAACCTCCTTATTCTTAGGGATCAGACACCTTAATTTTATATTTATCTTCTCCTCAGGCTTCTCTTGAGCCAAATGCTTGTCCTTTCTGATGTCATTCACTTTTTTTGGTCATTCTCACCAGTTCCTTTATCTAAAATCTAGAAATGTGAATCTTATAGGGAAGAGCCAATTCATTTTCTATTTATTGCATTCCTCCTATGCAGCACACACCATACTCATGAGCTACCCAATGGGTCTACTGTTGTCCGTCATGACAAATGAGAAAGAACTGTTTGAGAACTGGAGGTGAATCAGCTTAAATCCATTTCTTATATTTGTAAAATATAATTCTTAATTGGAATCCCAATGGATAAGAGACTAAGATGCACTCCACCACTGTTCTCAGATTGTTAGCAATCTGAGAAGTAGTCACGATCCTCTAGCACCATGGTTTTAAAATTTATTAGCCTTGGCTTGAATAAGATATTATTGGAAGCACATTATATAAAATGACTACAAAGAGTTATTAAGGTTTTTCATATAATTTTGGAACTTCCAGTATATCCATGCACTTTATCCTAGTAACATTTAAAGGGCTGCCTAAATCCAGTTTGAAAATAATGCATATACTACTACATTTCCACGTACAGAACACTGAAGTCACAAAAAGGGAATCATTCCTGATCATCGAACTCATCAGTGGAAGCGCCAGGTTCAGAATCAAGATCACCTGATATCCAATCCAGGGCCGGGTTCATTTCACTGTGATACAGAGTTTCATCCATTCATTGTTCCCTCCTAATGTATCCTATTCCTAAAAGTAGTACCTTAGTGAGAGGCAGGCATTTCCAGAGGTGCTTGATAGTAACATTTAGGGAAGTCAGAAGAAGCAGAAACCAAACTGAATCCAGCCAGCTCAGGACTTAACAAGAGCTAATAAGTGTATAAAAGGCCACATTCTACTTCCTGCACAAAATCAGGATCTCTATCAACCCAAAACACTTGAAGGAAAAGTAGAAACTGTAAGATTTCACTGCAGCAGAAATACTCACTTACTCACTATAGAACTCTCTCCCAAACGACTGAAAATTTTGCCTGGGGGCCTGATGGGTTTACTGGCATCACTGACACATTTGAGGTGGAAGGGGTCCTGAAGGACTTAACACATTTTAAGCTTTACCTGGTTCCCTTACTGGAACTGTTTCCTGCCTGCCTTGTATACATTATTGGATTCTGCTTACAACTCCACTACAGCTCATGAGCAGAGCTTATCTGAGCCCAAAGCAAATGAATTAATATGACATGATACATTAATATAGGAAATCAAAAGGAAAAAAAACTCTCTTCATTTTGTCTGACAGGTTACATATTGTTACCTGGAAGAGTAATTTGTGACTACTGAAAAGGGATGCTTTTACTGGCTACCCCCTGACAGACAAATTGTATTTGTCCCTTTGTATTTATTTTACTATTAATAAAACTGACATCAGAATATACTATTCTCAGACATGGAAGTCTGCCTTTACATTTATTTAGCCATCTTTCATGATTTTTCTTCCAGGAACCCATCTATACGTAGCAAATTTTGTTACTAGCTTGCTGCTCTTGTCAACCACTGTATGTATCTTTTAATTAAGTAGAAAAAAGATCTTAAAAGCACACATAAGCCCAGGAAACTCTATTTCTGGCTGACAGCAATGTCTCCTCATTTGCTAGTGAAAGCACAGATTGACAGAATAGATCAAGAAAATTGATCGTTACTCATATACTGGATTGAGTCAATATATGTAAATCCATCCCAGTTGCTGGCAGGCGCTGAGATGCTTGCCATGCAGAACAGACATAGTTACAGGCTGTTTTCTAGTCCAAATGCCAGCCTCTCGCTTTAATGCAGCAAAACTACAGTTATGTACTCAGAAAGCTCTTTTGTATTCATAACAACTGCAGTTTGAATGTGGTTCAGGACAGAGAAACTGTATTTACGAGCCACCATCTCTTCCGAGTCAATACAATTTGCAGTAAATACAGTTTAAGTTAGAGCTATGGTATAGATGCTCTGGGAATTTTCTTTGTGGTTTTACTACATTTTTTTGGAAGCATTTTAAATGTTTGCTGCTTTCAAGTTCATTTCTTTAAAGTGAACAGCCTTACATGGTTGTTGTGAAGATCAAATGAAATATTAGATATGAAAAGGGCTTTGAAATAAATGAAAAGCATTATGCAAATAGGAGGTGATTATTATTTTTTGTCTCAAGGTCCTTTTACTTAAGGGCAATGCTCCCTAGTTGTCCCAAGGCCTATTCATGATTTAAAATAGTTGAATATTTAAAGTAGTAGTGTCTCAAACAGAAGGCTTAGGAACATAAAATACACATTATATGTTTAGATATCACTTAATGTCTTGTCAGAGAGGAATAATTGTGAATCTTCTACTATCAAAGAAGTATCTTTTTTTTTTTTTTTTTACTCAGGATTAGGAATCAATGGTGTGTCAATTTGAGTCTTTCAAGCTTTCTTAGAATTCCTACCTGCTGGGGCAGGCATTTGATACAGAAGTTAAGACACTGTTTGGGACAACCATATCTGAGACTGAATCCCTGGCTCTGCTTTTGATTCCAGCTTCCTGCTAATGCAAACCCTGGGAGACAGCAGGTGATAGTTCAGGTATTTGGGTCCCTGCCACCCACGTGGGAGATCATACTGATTTCCTGCTCTTGGCTTTGGCCTGGCTCAGCCTTGGCTGTTGGGGCATTTGAGGAGTGAATTAGTAAATGAAATCTCTCCTCCTCTCACTCCCCCACCAATCCCAGGCCCTCTCAGTCTTTCAAATAAAATGAAAATAGATAAACAAATAATGTTTAAAAAAATCATTACCTTCTTTCCCCAGTCTAACTCAGTTAAAAGCTAAATACTTTTTCATGCTGTAAAATGCAGGAGGACTGTAGTTCAAAAGCAAATAAATGTAAACTGTCATGCAGGCTGATTTAGCATGCTCATAATATATGGCAGCAATCATGGGGAAAGCCCTGTTGGAAACAGTGGATGCTGGAAAGTGGAGACTGGGGTCCAGGATAACTTCATGAGATGCTTCCACTCTCCCCATCAATTTACTTCTACTCATTCTAGGCATTCTAACAGAGTGCCTATTTCTCTCACCCTAGAAGTAGTAAATGCCTGAGTTATCCTTGCATTTTGTCACAAAAGTTTGCAGGAGTAGAAATTACATGTTAGAGCTGGAAGGCATTTTAAATATCCCTTATTTCAGCCCCCCTCTTTACAAATGATTCTTCTTCCATCATTTCATGTAACTTCTATTGTTAATGTCTCCCACTCTGCTCATCTCTTCCCTGTCCAACCCTATGATATTCTCAGGCCTCCCCTATTCCTAACGTTGCTGGCCTTGGTGGTGCTTCCTATACCTCCTTTGCCATCCCTACTGAAGTTCTAACATGGTTACCATTTTCACTTCTACATCATGATCTCTGGAGGAACTCTTCACGGTGAAACTTCCTCTGTGGGTCTGAACTTGCCTTCTCAGAAATCATCAGTGACTTCCTAACCACAACATCCCACATGACTCTCTCATTTGGTGTTCTGTTATCTTGCTGTAACTGTGATCGTGCTGAGCACACCCTTCCTCTTGCATTTGGTGACTGACTTCTCTGCATCCTCTAATGCAGGTACTGATCTTACCAGGCTTCCACTCTTTCATTATAATCCTTTCTTAGTAGATTCAAATAGACCACTGGCTTTTGCTGTCCAGGTAGGTAATTCTCCAAGCTGTACTTTTAGCATTAACTTCAGCATGTTTTCAGGTATATTTTTCTCGTTGTCTAATGGCCATGGGTTTCAAAATTCATTAATCCAAGCTGAAATCATTCCACTCCCACAAAATAATCACATTCCTTTGTATATTAGCTGGAATACTTCAGTAACAAAGAAGTTCTCTTTATCAATTATTTTTTATTTGTAGACAAAGGTCATATAGGAATAATAGGGCAACTTGACTATTTGACTTTATTTATTTCTTTACAAAATAATAAACTTATCTTCTAGCATCCTTCCAAATTGAATAAAATCTTCGTGTGTATATTTATATACCTATGAACTCACGGAGTTAATCTTATTTGCTATGGTTGAATCCATTGCAATCATCCTCTCTGGGATAACTATCTCATATTTGACCACTAACTACCTCCTCAAGTTAGCTATTGAGTATTTTTTTTTAACTTTTATTTAATAAATATAAATTTCCAAAGTACAGCTTTTGGATTACAGTGGCTCCCCCCCCCATAACCTCTCTCCCACCCGCAACCACCCCATCTCCTGCTCCCTCTCTCATCCCATTCACATCAAGATTCATTTTCAATTATATTTATATACAGAAGATCAATTTAGTATATACTAAGTAAAGATTTCAATAGTTTGCACCCACACAGACACACAAAGCATAAAATACTGTTTGAGTTCTAGTAATACCATTAATTCACATAGTACAACACATTAAGGACAGAGATCCTAATGGGGAGTAAGTGCACAGTGACTCCTATTGTTGATTTGACAATTGACACTCTTGTTTATGGCGTCACTAATCTCCCTAGGCTCTTGTCATGAGTTTGCAAGGCTATGGAAGCCTTTTGAGTTCGCCAGCTCTGATCTTATTTAGACAAGCCTATAGTCAAAGTGGAAGTTCCCTCCTCCCTTCAGAGAAAGGTACCTCCTACCTTGATGGCCTGTTCTTTCCGCTGGGATCTTGCTCACAGAGATCTTTCATTTAGGAATACAATCTTGTTACCTTCGACAGCTTCCTTCTCTCTGGTATACTGTAGGCTTACCATACACATTTCCTGACTCGTATTTGGAACCATGAAAATTTAAGGACTAGAAAATACTATTTCAAAACTAGAGTTATATGTCAAATATGCTTATTGGTCACTGTAGCGAGGCCTTTTCAGTGGGCAAAACCAGAATCCCACTTTCACATATGCTCCCTATTTGACATTCTTCTTTTTGTTTAAATAGCTGTGTTATCTATATTTTTTAGTTAAAAGGGTAAATTTTAATCTTTGGCTGTCCGAAACATATTTTTAATATATTGATTTTTAAAATTTTTAATCTTATTTGAACAAATACCTTAGTAATATAAAATGAAAATAAATTTCTAGAGACATGATTCATGTACTTGGGTGTAATGGTAACGTCAAAGTGCCATTAACAGTGCAAAAGGAATACTTTGAGTCAGTTCTTATTTCATTGTGGTTTGGTAAATTCCTCAAGAAGGGTACACAAGAACATTAATCCATGTGCTCCTGCATGTGCACCTAAACTGAACAGAGGCCTCTGTATCTGAAGACCGATTTGACTAAATATAAGATTGTTGGCTCACATTTTCTTTCTGTCTCTCTCTTAAATATTTAACTATATTCTTCTTGGCCTTAAGTATTGCTGTTAAAAAGTTTGATGGTAATCTAATTTTCTTTCTATGAGTCTTTTTGCTGAGATGTTCAAAGGATTTTTTTAAAGGATGGTGTTGGCCTTTCTGGGTCAATTTCACAGTTTTCACTGCAATTTCAAATTGTCTTTTGTTTCAGAAAAGTTTTTGGACTATATTCTTCAGGGACTTTTATTATATAATAGAGATTACAAAATTCATTGTGCCATGGAAATTTATAGTGGCTCCTTGAAATCAATGGATCCTTTACCAGAATATTTTTAGATGAATAAAATAGCATATATAGATTTTCAAAAGAAATAAAAATATTTCAAAGGAAACTAATTATATAGTTTTCAAAAATAATTTTAAATTGTGATGTAGTGTTATACTTATTTCCTTATTAACATGTTAAGTTATTGGATGTATATTTTAAATAACAAGATAAATATGGTTAACAACCATAGTTTGAAAAAGTGATCAACATAAATTATATTCAGTTTTTAAACTATAATCTCATATTGTAACATCTGTGGTCATTTTTGGTGACAAAGTCACAGGAATTGTTAATACTACAGTGGTTTGATGCATACATTTCAAAATTTCATAGTAAATAAAGATATTTTTCTCAGCTAAGTTCATTGGACAAACATAAATTATATTCACAACCCTGAAGTCCATCAACCCTTTTAATTTATTGCTGGATTTCAAAAACTTATGTAAGTTGCATTTTTAAATCTTCTCTAATCATTTCATCTCTGAGTTTTTCTATTCATGATTTATTGGCACAGCTTCTATCATTGGCTTGGTTTCTTTTAGTTCATTTTGAAATACTGGGTTTCAGTTTTCATCTGTTTCATGGGCATGCATTTCCATGTGCCTTCTAGGTCATGGGGAATTCATTCTGCTCCTCAGTCCTTTATTAGACTGCATACTTTTTCTTTTGCTCATATGTAAACAGATGAGTTATTGTGTACTTTTAGGAGGGAGGAGAGGCCAAAATAACTTTTCTATAATTATGACTCTGGAACTCCCTATTCTGTATTTTTTCCTCAAGGTAATTAAAAATTATGTAGCCTTGTACTCTGAACTACTCAAAAGAGGTCTTCCTCTTCTATTCCTTTAACCTCATTTTCATCTGGATTTTTTTTTTGTCTCTCTCAATTCTCAATTTGGAATCTATTCTCAACAGTTTCTCCTGGGAGGGAATACTGGCTTATTACTATGAGTAGTTTATAAAGCCCAAATTTCCTTAACACCATTAGATTTTATAAATACCATCCCCATGTTCTCACTCATGATTTAAAACCCCCATGCAGTTCTGTTCAATTTCCAGTGAGTACAGGGATACAGGCATGCTGTGGAACTCCAAACCTCGAGATACACATTATCATCAATAAATATTCTATATTGGTTTCTGAATTTTTTTATCATAGCTGCGCTATTGGTCTATACAGGGCAGTGGTTCTCAAATGGTGATGATTTTGATTCCTAGAGATATCAGCCTATATCTACAGTGTTGATTTTTACAACTGGAAGGGGGTACAGTACTAATATCTAGTGAGCAAAGACAAGGTATTGTGTAAAACATGCACAGAGTTATATCTCATAACTAAGAATTTTACAGTCCACATTATTAGTAATGTTCATGCTGAAAAACCCTGGATAAGGTAATTTGGGGAGATTCAAAAACTAAGCCCATAACTAATATCGTCCCAGGTGCCTCCTTCTGCCAAAACATCTGTTCACCGCCATTTCCTATCATCAATTCCCTTATTTAGGCCCATATTTTTCTTTGACCTGAACTATTGTGTTAGCTTCCTGGTTGATCTTCCCAATAAACATACCTCTGATCTAAATCATCCCACTCATGATGGCAGAGAAATTATCATACCGAACATTTGCTCAAAGAGATTCAGTGACTCACCAACACCTTGGAAATAAAGTTCATCTCCATTATCTGGAAATTCAAAGTTTTCTATGCTTTGTTCCCAATGTATCTTTTTGATTTTTTTTTTTCTACCTCTATTCCCTCACCCATAACCTATAATGCAATCAAGTAGGAATCTCCACATTTGACAAGGATGTCTCTTTTTTTCTCACTTCCTTCTAGGACTATGCTCTCAGTTTTTAGTGCCTTATTCCCAAAGCTCCTTTGATTGAAGTCTTCCTCCTCTTCTGTGTTCCTCTTCAGCTTGTCCCGCATATACTCCAACAAGAAATTCTCTTTTGATTATCCTAGTATTTTGGATACACTTGTCTATAGCTTTTAATTTTTATGTATACATACATAATACAAGATGTATTTTAGTATATATCTTATTACATTGTAATTTCACTCTGAGAAAACACTGTATATTTTTTCTCTTGGCATGATATTCCCCATAAACCCTAGCAAGGGTTTATACTTAATAGATATTCAATAATATTTGTCAAATGAATGAATGAATAGAACAAGACATAAAGTACAGGTATCTTTCTGGTCAATGATAAAGACTAAATGGCCTTAAAATAAAATTATGGTAGTGGGTTCTTATATTAGCCATACTTCTCCAGAGAATCAGAACCAACAGGATACACAGAGATATTTGGAAAGAGATTAATTATGAAGGTTGACTTACATGACTGTGGAAGCCAAGAAATTCTGTAATCTGCTGTTAGCAAGTTGGAGGCTCCAGTGGTATTGATGATATAGTTCCAAACAAAACCTGAAGATGTGAGAGCCAATGATGTTAAATCCCAGGATGAGCCTGAAGGCTTGGGAAGCAGAGGGGCTGATGATATAAATCCTGGTCTGAATCTGAAAGTCAGAGAACCAGGAACACTGATGTCCAAGGGCAGAAGATAGATGTCTTAGTTCAATTTAAAAAGTCAAATTCACCCTTCACATTTTTGTTCTATTTACTCACTCAATAGATTAGATGATGCCTACATGTTAAGTAATACAATGTCATTTACACAGTCTACTGATTGAAATGCTAATCTCTTCTACAAAAATCCCCAAAGACATACTCAGAAATATTGTTTTACCAGATATCAGATATCTGGGCTTCCTGTAGCCTAGTAAAGTTGACACATATCACACCTCTTGAGACCATCTTGTGTAAATTATAACCATCATCACTTCCTCCTCCTAATCCTAGTTTCCTGGGAGGAATACACTTCCCCATACTTTTGAAGCTGTCTTCTTTTGAACACATGGTAATCAGAGGGTAATCCCTAGCTTCTTGAGTTGGGTTTGGCCAATAAAACACTTTTCTTTGGTCACTTGGATATTTGCTGACATGATAAGAGACTGGAAACAAGTTGGCATGCTTCCACAGGAAAAACATGTCTTGTGTAAGGACAATGAAACATGTGAAAAAGTCTTTGTTCTAATATACAGCTTACAGCCAGATCAGTTGAATCCCAGAAGGGTCATAGATATATGAAGAATGAAGGTATACTGTCGGTCAGGAGCATCATTTTGGTGCTAGTTAGCTAGTACCAAAACCTTCACTACCTGCTAACTATCTACTGTAATCACTGCCCATTTTGACCTCTCTGAACCTAGTCTCCACCATCTCCCATCTCTCATTTTGAACACTGCCAAAATCTCTCCTTAAATCCCCAAAATCTCTTTCAACCTCCAAATTCTTTCCTTAAATTCTTCCAATTTTGTATTCATCTAAATTTTTTTATTAAATGTAATATTGGTACAGCTTTATGGGGGCACAGTGCAATATTTCAGCAGATATATGTAACATAAATGATCACATGAGGCAATCAACATCACCACATCCCACCCTTCCTTAACATTTAGAGCCTACCAGCTCCTTTCTTTCAGTTCTTTATAGAGCATATAGTATATTATTATGATCCATAGTTACCCGACTGTGCTATGGAACACCAGAACTCACTACTGCTGACTTTGCTTTGGAACCTGTTATCCAACAGCCCTCTAGCCTCTGAGTCTCCTGTAATCAATATTTTAAGTTCAGAACAATATGACTTGAGAAATGGTCTAAGCTACATTTCTTTTCAAGTTCAAAAATCAATTAACTCTAAAAGTCATTAACAAGTCACCAAATTTTGTGTTCATTACCTAGGCCAGAGCATGGGTAACTTATTGGAAGATTTCTTCTGTAAGGGCAGGTTGTATACTGCACAATTCTATGAGTCCCAGACCTTAGTAAATAAGAGTAGATATTCTCCTAGTCATGACTGTCCCCTAATTGATAAGAAATATTACTTTAGAAAAGTATCTTTAATCATACTTATTTGGGAAACAAGGATAGGACAAATGGTTAGTAACTTTTTGTTGCATTATACTTGACTTTTGCTTGTTAGATTGATTTCACTGCAGAACTTCTCAGAGACTTCAGTTTAAATGTTCGTTCTTTTTCAAGCAGGAAGCATGGGAGCAATAATTTTTAAACATGTGGATCCTGGAATCCTATCTCTCACTAACACAGACAATTATCTCAGGGAGCATGGATATTCTAGTACAGAGTTTAAGAGATGGTAATCGAAGTTAGAAAGCCATAAACCTAACATGACATTCAAGACCCTCTATAATATGTCCCAAATGTACATTCTCATCATACTTTTATGATGTTTTCTATTACAAGATAACATAACTTCATAATGAAAAATTTGAAAATATAGAAAATAAAGTATAACATATACATAATGACACATTTACATATACACACACATCATCATCATCATCATTCAACTATAACCAAGTACAGATGTTCTTTGACTTATGATGAGACTACAGCCCAATAGGTCCATTGTTATTTGAAAATATGTAAAGTTGAAAATGTATTTAATACCTCTTATAGAACCAACTGGGACATCGATAGTTTAGCAGCACAGTACACTGCACAATTCACACTTCTGATCATATACTTGACCAGGAGTTGTGATTCCCACCCACCCAGCTTCATGAAAGACTATCATACCATGCATTGCAAGACCAAAAAAAGACAAAAGATTCCAAATTTGAAGTTAGGATTCTAATGAATGAGTATTACTTTCATATCATCATGAAGTAGAAAAATCTTAAGTCAAACCATTGTAAGTTGAACTATTCTAAGTTGAATCACTATAAGTTGAACCATTGTAAGTTGGTAACTATCTGTATTTAATTTAATTTCCTTGCAATCTTTACATTATAAGTATTTTATCTGCTTGTGATAATATTGAACATTAAATTATAAATACATGTTTTAATATTAATAATAAATATTATAGATAAATACATATTTCATTTTCATTTTACAATGACATTTCAAGCAAATAAAATTGTACCTGCAGTCAATTTTGCAACATATTAACATATTCATATCTTCAGATGTTTATGTTTTCCCAAGGAAAAAAAATGCTGTTGAACTTCAGGCATCTTTTGTGTTTCCCTTTTCTCATTTCAAGTCACATCTTGCCTCCCTCAGGATAACTACCATCCTGAATTTATTATTTCCTTGAATACTTTTATAGTTTTAACACATGTTTGTAGCCATAAACAAAATAGGGATTGGTTTTTATGTTTTTAAACTTCTACATTGGGTAAGCTACAAATATTACTCTATAACTTGCATTTTCCCTCAAAACACTATGATCTTAGAGTTTTTTCACTTTTTAAAAGAAAGTCTGTATTCTATTTTATTTACTTGAAGAGCAAAGAGAATTCCCATTCCATCCCTTGGTTGACTCTCCAAGTGTCTGCAAGGGCCAGAGCTGGTACAGGATCAGCATCAGGAACTAGGACTCAATTCAGGTCTCTCACATAAGTGGCAGAAACTCAATTTGTTTTTCCTTTTTTTAATGTTATCTTTTTTTTTTTTGACCGTTTCATTTCTTTTTTTTCTTTCAAACTTTTATTTAATGAATATAAATTTCCAAAGTACAGCTTATGGATTACAATGGCTTCCCCCCCATAACGTCCCTCCCACCCGCAACCCTCCCCTTTCCCACTCCCTCTCCCCTTCCATTCACATCAAGATTCATTTTCGTTTCTCTTTATCTACAGAAGATCAGTTTAGCATACATTAAGTAAAGATTTCAACAGTTTGCTCCCACACAGAAACATAAAGTGAAAAATAATAGATGATTTTTTAAATGATGATGAAATCAGATCAGACCTATTGTCATGTTTAATCCCAGTGAGAGTCAAGTTGGGAATTGATAATTTCTTTTTTTTTTTTAAAGAAGATCAGTTTAGTATATATTAAGTAAACATTTCAACAGTTTGCACCCCCACAGAAACACAAAGTGAAATATACTGTTTGAGTACTCGTTATAGCATTAAGTCTCAATGTACAGCACATTAAGGACAGAGATCCTACATGAGGAGTAAGTGCACAGTGACTCCTGTTGTTGACTTTACAAATTGACACTCCTGTTTATGGCATCAAGTTTCCAAGGCTATGGAAGCCCCTTGAGTTCTCCGACTCTTATCTTGTTTAGACAAGGTCATAGTCAAAGTGGAGGTTCTCTCCTCCCTTCAGAGAAAGGTACCCCCTTCTTTGAAGACCTGTTCTTTCCACTGGGATCTCACTCACAGAGATCTTTCATTTAGGTGTTTTTGTTTTTGTTTTTGTTTTTGTTTTTGTTTTTTTTGTTTTGCCAGAGTGTCTTGGCTTTCCATGCCTGAAATACTCTCATGGGCTTTTCAGCCAGATCAGAATGCCTTAAGGGCTGATTCTGAGGCCAGAGTGCTGTTTAGCACATCCGCTATTCTATGAGTCTGCTGAGTATCTCACTTCCCATGTTGGATCACTCTCCCCTTTATTTATTCTATCAGTTAGTATTAGCAGGTACTAGACTTGTTTATGTGCTCCCTTTGACTCTTAGTCCTTTCATTATGATCAGTTGTGAACTGAAATTGATCACTTGGACTAGTGAGATGGCATTGGTACATGCCACCTTGATGGGATTAAATTGGAGTCCCCTGGTATGGGCAGAAACTCAATTACTTGAGCCATCACTACTGCCTCCCAGAGTCGCATTGACAGTAAACTGGAGTCAGCACTCATAACCAGAATTGAACCCAGGCACTCTGGGCTTAATGCACACTTCCATTTTCTACCTTATTATATATAGCTCACATTCGGCTATCAAGACTACAGTATAGATTATACAACAAATATTTTACCCATTTTCTTCCTGTTGATGGATATTGCATCTTATTTTTGTCATTATAAACAATACTGAAATTACATCAAATTATAATTGCTGGATCACAAATAGATATGTAAACTGTCAACTCTCCTAGACATTGCCATATTCATTTCAAAAGTAGATTTGCTAGTTTACATTCTCAGAAGTGGACATGAGAGCTCATGTAATTCTACACCTGCACCATTACAGGTACAGTAAATTTTTTATTATTGCCCACTCTGGTGGGTATGTAAAGACATATTATGGTGAGTTGATTTTGTATTTCCTTGATTACCTGGGAAGCAGAGTATTTTTTCATGTTTATTGCCCAGTCAGCTTTCTGCTCACATGACTTTAAAGGATACTATTTGTATCCTCTAAATATTCTGGAATTTTTTATTCAATTTCTTCCTAATTACAAAAGTAATGCATGCTCAGTTTGAAATTTATAGCAAATTATAAATAAAAATGAAATCATTTCAAATATAACCATCTGCTAGTTATGATTTTTAATCTTTAGGTTTATTTCCTATTGTGTATTAGTATTCATAACTGTTTTATATAATCAAGGAAAGAAGAAATTGTGAAGAGAGCTTCAATGAGAATATTTACCACTGGGTTGCTTGTTATTCTTTTCAGATTAAATTTCATTGACAAGAATAATTCAACACAGGAATATGAGCATCTAGCCTAGTGGTTAAAAATGTTAAGATGCTTGGGTCCCATATCATAGTACCTAGGTTCTGTATCTAGGTTCACTCCCAGTTATAGCATCCTGACAATGTAGACCCTGGATGTGATGACGGCAAAAGTAATTGTGTTCTTGCTACTTGAGTTCCTGGATCCTGGCTTGGATTGGCCCAGCCTGAGCCTTCGCAAAAATTTAGTGAGTGAATTAGATGGGAGAACTGTTTCTCTCTCCTCAAATAATAATTTTTTAAAAAAAGAAAAGAAATATAGGACACCATTTGTCAAACTAGTTGGTATGAAAATGGCCAGAATATAGTTTTTTCATGCAGAACAAAAGCAAACATTTTGCTTAATCATTTTCTAGGTTCTCTAACTCAACATTGTACATAAGTCATCCATTGTTAACAAGTACTAATAGATAAGATTTTTGTGACTATTGCCATGTAACCCCTTTAGGCTTTGAATTACAAAATCCCATTTGTTATTTATTTTTAGGATACAAAGTGTGATTTAATCAGTATAGTGCACTGAAATGATGTTTTTGTTCATTATTTTTATTCATTATTCTCCTGGATATTTATAGCATATTTTACAAATATTTTTAAGTAATAAAAGCTCAAAACACACTGAGTAGTTTGAGTCTTTAAACAATGGAGAAGATCTGTGCTGTTAGAAATGAACACAATCTGGATGATTTTTAAGTTCTTTGATTACAAACTTTTTTTCCCAAAACTTGAAAATTTTTCTCAAATTCTGGCATTTGCTATGACAGAAAGGTTAAAGTAAGCCCTTGTAGGCAACATTTTTCTTTTTGCTCTGGTGACTGTGGGATTTATTTTTGTTCTTCTACTTCAAACATTTTGGCCAGTCATGTTCAAGTATGGTTCTCTTCCCTTTGATTTTTTTCTAGCCCTCAGTGGATCCTTCTGTTCTGGATACTTAAGTCTTTGTATGGCTCAGAGAAGTTGCTTTCTACTTAACATATGTCTTTTATTATTGCTTCAGCTGTAGTTGCTCTGGTTTTCTCCTCTTGAACTTGTAAAATCATTGGCTTTCTTTTCTATTCTCTGCCAAAATCTTTTCCTTTATCATTTTCATCTTTTTATGCCTTTCTTTTGCATTTTATAACAGTTCTGGAGCTTGTTCAATGAAACACTGATTTCTTTTTCTATGGTTCTATTTTATTTCTTACTGCTATTCCCTTTTATACTGCGCTTTCATTTTTGGTGTTCTTGAAGGCCTGCATTTGCTCAGGAATCTTCCTTCTCATCCCTTCCAGTGTCTGTCTTTATGCCTTTCTGTTACTGCTTTCCATGTGCTGGTTGTCTTGTGCTCTAACCAATGACTACCCAATTTTCTACAATATCCATCTGTTTAACAGAACAAATCATTTTATTATGTTTCTCTTTCTGCAAATTGTTAGGTTAATGTGCTCTGCCTTTGTGATGTAACGTTGTAAATATTCAACATGTTTTATTTTTCTGCTTACTTTTCCTTCAGCAAGGAGAGACCTCAATGGGTTTTTCTCCCAACAGAAAAGTGTACAGCTTGTTTTAAAGTTCCTTTCTTATGGACATGAATGCAGGTTGACTTCCCTTTTACACTGGGTTGGAAAACTTCACGGCAGGCACAGCTCTTAGCATTAACCACAGAGTCTGGTAGGCTTTAATCTACAATGATCCTACTAGCTAAGAAGACAAATTCTCCCATTCTCCACTGCATAGTATTCTGACTCAATGATCATACACTTTTATAAGGATTGGGCCCTTTGGACATATCTCTAAATGTAAGACAAAAGCAGACTATAAACCAATGGTAAGAAATTCCATTTTGATGTTTTTTTTTTAATATTTAAATTGTTTTTACTTATTTGAGAGGAAGGGTGGATGGGGGGGGGGGGAGAGACATTAAGCTCCCATCCTCAGGTTTATTCCCCCAAATGCCTGCAACACCCAGGACTGAGCAGGGTTGGAAACAGGAGCTGGGAACACACCCAAGTCTTCAATGTAGTGGCAAGAACCCAAGTACTTGAACCATCACCACTGCTTCCTAGAGTCTAATTGCGTTAGCAGGAAGCTAGAGTCAGGAGCTGAAGCTAGGAATCAAACCTAGGCATTCCAAAGTGGGACATACGTATGCGAACACTCGGCTAAACACCTACTCCTCAGTTTTTGCATTTTGCTTTATGTAGCTCACATTCAGCTACAGCAACTAAGGGATAAAATATACCATAGATATTTTATCCATTGTATTCCTGTTGACAGATATTGCATTCCATGTTTTTGTCATTATCGTATTATATTCGCTGGATCATAGATATGTACACTGTATACAGATCATAGATATGTACACTGTACCTATATATTGACATCTCAAAAGTATCTGTATATGACATCTCAAAAGTATCTGTGCTATGGCCAGCACAGTGGCCTAGCAGGTAAAGCCACCGCTTGCAGTGCCAATATCCCATAAGGGCACTGGTTTGAGTCTCGGCTACTCCCCTTCTGATCCAGCTCTCTGCTAGGGCCTGGGATAGCAGTAGAAGATGGCCTGAGTCCTTGGGCCCTGCACCGCAATGGGAGACATGGAAGAAACTTCTGGCTCCTGGCTTTGGATCCGAACACCTCCGGCCATTGTGGCCAACTGGGGAGTGAACCAGCAGATTGAAGACCTCTCTCTTTCTCTCCCTCTCTCTCCCCCTCTCTCCCTCTCTCCCCCTCTCTCCTCCCCTCCCCCTCCCTCCCTCTCTCTCTCTCTGCATAACTCTGATTTTCAAGTAAATAAATAAATCTTTTTTAAAAAATTAGCTGTGCTTATTTAAGTTCTCAAAACAGGACACAAGAGTTCATGTGACTCTATATCCTCACCATTATGGGTTCAGCAAACTTTTAATTATTTCCCACTCTGGTTGTTATTGCAAAGGCATATTTTGATGGCTTCATTTTGAATTTCATTAACTACTAATGAGGCAGAATATCTTTTTCGTGTATATTGGTCAGTCAGGTTTTTGCTGTTAAAATTTACTTGTTTGTATTCTTAGCGTATGTGGGTTTTTGTTCAATTCCTTCCTAATTACTAGTAACCTCATTTTGATAATGTGAACCACTGAAATGTCCTTTAATAAATTCAAACTTAAAACTTTGCTTAGGGGCCAGCGCAGTGGCTCACTTGGTTAATCATCCACCTGCTGCACTGGCATCCCATATGGGCGCTGGGTTCTAGTCCCGGGTGCTCCTCTTCCACTCCAGCTCTCTGCTGTGGCCCGGGAGTGCTGTGGAGGATGGCAGTTGCATCCTCATGGGAGACCAGGAGGAAGCTGGCTCCTGGCTTTGGATCGGCGCAGCGCCGATTGTGGCGGCCATTTGGGGAGTGAACCAATGGAAGGAAGACCTTTCTCTCTGTCTTTCTCTTTCACTGTCGAAAACTCTACATGTCAAATAATAAAAACTTTTCTTAGGAGGAAATTTTTAGTATATATGTACTGAATCAAAGAGTATCACTGAATATAAAGATTTGATACTCAATCTGATGCTACCTGATTTCACCCATCCCCTCCTTTCAAAAATTCTACTCCTTAGAAACTAATTTGGTCTTATTTATTGTCCTTAAAAGCAGTAAGACTTTAATAATCTGTTTTCAATATTGTGTGGAGGACACAGAAGTGCAAATATAATCTCTCTTGTATGTATGATGTAGGCCTCTTTAAATAGCCATGAAATACCATTAAAGGTACAAGGAGTGGATAAGATACAATCCTTGTGTGTCAGTCAGGGTCCTCTGTTGCAATCAACAGAAACTGAGTTGTTATTTGAAGCCATTATGAGTATATTGAAAGGGTACAGGAAGCTCAGACAGTTGACAGGTAAGCTGTAAATCAAGTTTTAAAGAGACAGCAGAAATGACAACCTAAAAATCTGAAAGCTAGGACTACAGGTCTTAGAAGAATGAACTCACTGCAGCAACAGTTTGGCCATGCTCCAGGGTGACTGTGCTCCATTCCTGAGCAAAGTAACAAGTTGCCAGCACAAGATTCAAATTCCAAGGAGTCAGTGTCCAGTTGGTTTCAGATCCCATCTACTCTTTGTCTGGAACAGTAGGGCTCCTGATTATGGTTCCACCATTCAGTATCCTGAGAGGAAGAGGGAAGTCCTCCAGAGAAACCAACGTGCTAATAAGAAGAAGTGAACCTTGAGAAGACGAAATCCTATGAATCTACATGTGAACCTAAGCCTCTGCCTTCAGGTTTTACCTACATTTGCTTGCATCTTTGCTTCAGTTTCTTCAAACATTTTACTTATGTAGCTGAATTTTCATTGCTTTTGTATCTCAAATTGGTCATTGGCTTAGTGTTCCAGGTTTTGAATGTTTGTTTTGAGAGCTCATACATTAGTGGGTAGTAATAGAGGATTTATAATCAAACAAATCTGGAATCAAATTTTAGCTGCTTGGCTCATTACCTAAGTAAACAGACAAATCACTAAACTTTTCTGATCCTCAATCTACTAATTTATCATGATTTGTTGGAGAATTCAGTAGGGTAACATATGACAAGTACTTAGAAAATGCTCGATAAATGACAGATTTTGTTATTATGGTGATATTTTCAGAAATTTTTGAAGTTATCATTCTTAATAGACTAACTGATAGAGGCCAGCACCATGGTGCACTAGATTAATCCTCTGCCTGCAGCACCGGCATCCCATATGGGCGCTGGTTCTAGTCCCGGTTGCTCCTCTTCCAGTCCAGCACTCTGCTATGGCCTGGGAAAGCAGTAGAGGATGGCCCAAATCCTTGGGCCCCTGCACCTGCGTGGAGGACCAGGAGGAAGCTCCTGGCTTCAGATCAGTGCAGTTCTGTCTGTTGCAGCCATTTAGGGAGTGCACCAGTGGAAGGAAGACCACTCTGTCTCTCTCTCTAAATAAACAATCTTTAAAAAATAGACTAGCATATTAATCTATTTTTTCTTCACCCTGAACACAAATAGAATGTCTAAATTTGTCCTCAGTAACACCAATTTTGAACAAAGAGAATACAAAATTCCAACCATCTCTCCACAAGCTATCATACTTCACCCCCAGTAAGTGATAAGCCAGGCCAGCCCCTACCTGGTCAGTCTACTAAAAGTGGGGGAGGACTTAAGGAAATTTCAGTTCCACTGTGGGGACCAAACAATTGAAAAGGACCAAAGCAATTATGAACATACCATCCAGTGACCTACCAGAAGAGCATTCAACAAACATCTGTTCTTAGGACAGCAGCTGTAACTCTCTCCAAGTAGGAATATTCATTGACACACTATTATGTATACATTTGATTGTGGCATAACTACAGTAATATTAAAGACAAGATCCAAACATCCATATGAAGGCACACTTAGAGTTGTCTAATTGAAAAGACAAGTGGAAGAGACTGATCTTTACCAAAGAGAGTAAGAAGTTAAATGAAAGTCACCTGCAGGGCATTTAACTGTACAAGGGATTACATCTGTGTAATAAGGGACTAGAGGTAACCTAAGAACTGAGCACCAGGTATTTAAACCCTGGGATATTCACTATGAGTCTGGCTGTTGGCAAGAGTAGGCACTATTATATCACATTTAATTGCACATAGCCCTGGTACAATTACTGTCAAAAAAAGAAAAAGTATTGTCTAGTATGTTGGAAGTTTCCTATTGAATTTCTAACCATGGTCCTTATTGCATATCAGACATGGCATGGAAACTTATTTGTAAGGGAGAAGCTAACAAGGCTTCTCAAATGTTAACATGTCTTTAAATCATCTACGATATTGTTAAAGCACAGATTTTGATTTAGTAAGCCTGGGCTGGGGCCTGAGCTTCTGCATTTCTAAACATTTCCAACATGATGCTGAGGCTGCTATCCACATCCCAATTTTGAATAGCAAAGTTAAAAGGATATAACAGTGATTACTACACAGATTTCTAACTTCAGAGAAATTCTCCTAACTGCACTTTCAGGACTTGACCTATACAACTAGCTCATAAATATCAAAAGGTGTTATCTGTCTACTGCTTAGGCACATTTTCCATGGGCCCTGATAAAGCAGAAAGCTTCCTTAGTTTGCATAGCAATACTCAAGAGCATGTTTAAAATGTAGATTCCCTACATTTTCTCCCCCAAGTATTTGGCTTAATGGTGCATAAAATTTGTAATAAAATGTATTTAGTTATTTATTTTAAAATTTACACGAAAGGAAGAGACAAAAAGATGCAGACAGATAGAAAGGGATCTTCCACATTGGTTCACTTCTCAAATGCCCACATCAGATGGAGATGGGCCAGCCTGTAGCCAGGAGTTAGGAAGTCCATTCACACCTTCCACATGGGTGGCATGGACCCAAATACTTGAGAGATCCTCTGACCCATATTAACAGAAAGCAGACCCAGAACTCCATTCCAGGTAGTCCAACCAGGGACCAGAGGATTGCAAGCATACTCTTATCTGCTTGCCAAATGCCTAATCCTGAAATTTGCACTTTTAATAGGTAGCCCAAGTATTTCTGATGCAGATGTTACTTGTACCACCCTTTGAGAAATCCTGACCAAGTTATTATATGGCTATTTTTACCTGGTGTAGTCTACTTAGAGTTTATACTACAACGCTGAACAAGGAGACTATAGAACACAATGACCTAAAGAAGGCAGATGTCAACTTCTCATTCATTACTAGTCTAAAGATGAGGATTGCAAGCTGGTATGACAGCTCCCTGCCATGACGTCATTATGACCTAGTTTCCTGCTATTTTATTGCTCTGTCATCTCCTAGGGTGTCTTTGACTTCATGTTTAAATCTGAATGACTGTCTCATCTGTAGCCCTGGCCATAGGAAGGGGGGGAAAGGGTAGAAAAATTGAAGGATGAGCTATTTTCCTTTTTTCACATTATTTTGTTTATGTTTTGCTGAATTGTACTTTATGTACAGTAAACTATATCTGTTAAAGTATGCAGTTTGAAAAATTGCATCATACTTGTAACAATGCACATGTCCATCCATAGATGAATGAATAAGCAATCTAATTTTAGGAATGAATACAGAACATGAACATAATACATTGATAATAAATCAGTTACATGGTCACACCAAGCTACAATGGAGACTGCATAATGTTATTCAAACCCAGCAGCCATGAACAAAGCTGTATCTTTAGTACTACAGAGGAGATGATTGGCTCTGTGGGAAAGCTACCAATTCAAAACTGTTGGCAACCTTTGTGTCTTAAAATGTAGAACAGCTACTTCTTCAGGAAGCCTAGTTATCACTAGATAACTACAATATAATACTTTTAACTCAGCTCAGAGCTGAGTTAAATTCCCCTCCTCTGCCTAATAGAACCTACTTTTCATGAATCTACCACTATACCTACTGACACTGGGTCAAGGAAATGACCCCTCTGCATCTTAATCTATGTGCCTTTTGATAGGGTCTACCTTTGTCAACAACTGACAAAACTGAATTGGCCTGACACACTTAAGAAAGAAAGGTGATAATTACTAGTGTTCCCTTTTTAGTAGTAAGAACAGCAATCTGGTACTTAACAGGTGCTTACTATATGTCAAACACTATTCCAAACCTCCTAAACATATTATCTTTCATTTTTTTTACAATAAAATAGAATTTTTATACTGATTTTTTGTGAAGAAAAAGAGACTTATAAAAAGTACAAAATATACCCCAGTCTATAGCAATAATATGTAAGAGAAGCAGAATTTAATCTAGGTCTTTCTAATCCCAAAATCTGTCTTTTTCTCCCTGAGTGGACCCCTTTCCTTCTATAATGTCATTGTATGATTGGACAAGTCCCTAAAATACACTGCCTGATTTTAGTTTTTCCTGGCATTTTTATATACTTTACTAATTGTCCTAGAAGGAAATGTTTCCTATTCTTTTCCACAGGCATGCCAAAAAATAAATTCTATGTAGCTCAAGTAAACTAAGAACTAAACTGATTTGATTCCAGATTCTTCTGTCTTAAAAGAGTCAAAACTAGAATTAAACATCTGGCTTCTAGCTTATTTATCAGATGGGAAAATTGAGGCAAAAAAAAAAAAAAAGAAAGATGGCAGATGGGTGTTTGGTGCACTGGTTAAGATGCTGGCTGGGACAGCTGCATCTCATGGCGGACTGCCCGTGTTAGAGTCCCAGCTGTTCTTCTGACTCAAGCTTTCCGTAATGTGCACCCCAAGAGATAGCAGGTGAAGGCTGAAGTACTATGGTCCCTGCCACCCATGCGGGAGACCTGGGTTTGAGTTCCAGGCTCCTGTTTCCACCTTGGCCCAAATCTAGCTATGGTTGGCATTTGGGAAGTGAATCAGTATATGAAAAATATCTGTTTCTCCCCTCCCCCCTTTCTCTCTCTCTCTCCCTCCCTCCCTCTCCACTCCTTTTCAAATAAAAATAATTTAAATTTTTAAAAAAATATACAAAATCATTGTTAAGAGTCAAACAGGACACAAGCTCAACAGGTCCCGGGTCCCCATTTGCCAAGGAAGCAATATGCATTTGGAAATACTACAACAGTGTAACCAAACAACTCAAGATTCAAATACTGACTCTGCCCGCTTGAGCATGTGACCTCAGGCAAGTTCTCTAAGTTCTCTGAGCCTCTTTCCTCATTTGTAAAATGAGAATAATGATATCTACCTCATACAAGTGCTATGAGTACTGAGAGGAACTATGAAAAGTACCTATTTCAGTCTTTGGCACAGATCAGGTGTTCATTAAACGTTGAGTTCTCCCTCTCCATTACAGTCCAGCCTTTTCCTGAAGCACACAGTGTCACTTCTCCTTTCTTTGCACCCACATAAATTTCTCAGGGTAGAAATCTTCAGCTGACTGTATATGAAACAGAGTCCCTTCCAACAGCTTTTTTGTTATTTAAAGAAAGAAAAAGTAAAAAGTGCTGAGCCAATATTTCTACTATTCAATCATTAAATATTAATCGATGTCAATGCATTTGAGGGAGCCTTTAGCTGTGACAGGTGAGCTGAAAGTAGAAATTCTGATTTAACGAGGCCTCCCGGCCGCTTTGGCGAAATGTCAGTGTGTAGGGTACGGTGGTGCATAATTAACTGATAAACAACCTTACGCCAAAGATCAGTAACTGAAATAGGACAAAAGCAGGGTTCTCTTCTCCAGAACATGTTTTCTCTTTGGGATTTTTTTAGCAGTTCCTTCTGAATAGTCCCCGATTCTGTACCCACTAAATCGGAATGCCCTTAACTGTTTTGTTTAGACTGGGCTATGAAATGCTTGGGCTGTGGAAATGATGAATCAGGGAACGCTGTGGGATTTTTCCACAGTCTCTGTGAACAATGCCCCACATCACACTTACACTGACAGGCTGTATTTTTATATTTGACATGTGAGAGGAACATGGAAAATAACACACTGACAGTGCCTTAGATACCAGTCATACATCTTCCTAACACAGACTGATGGGTGGAAAAGAATGCTATTTAGTGAGCCCTTCTTAAGCTCTCCAAGGAAAATATATAGATCCACCAGTGGATTAACTTGAAACTCATATTAACATTCTTTATGAGACGGAAATAGAAAAGTAGCCCCCATCCATTCCTGTACTTACAATTAGATCACAGAAATTAGGAAAAAAACCAATCCAGAACCTGTGCTTTGCTCACTGATGGGCTGTGGTCTGTTCCTCCCTGTCCAGGAATCATAGCAGGCAGAATTTCTCCAGCGAGACTTGTTGGGATTTCTCAATTTCAAACCAAAGGTGAAAGAGAAGCTGAGAGGAAAACTGAAGCTGTGGGTACAGCTGCTCAGGGAACCACGTTGAAACAGAAACAAAAAAATGGAGAGGAATAGCCATGACTAGCTGCACGTCTGAGAGGAGAATCATGTGGCAGTGGCATTGTGGCTGCCACATATGAGGGGACCTTCGCATAAGAGAGGAGACGGGGGACACTGTCCCCTTCTTCCTATAGTGGAAGAAGTAATGTGATGGAAAATCTCCCTCCAGGGAAGCAGGCTTTATTCCTGCAGTAGAAGGAAGTGCTGCTGGTGACAGCCCTCAGCTGTTACCCCTCTCCAGGAAGTTCTCTGCTAAAGAGTATGCTGCCTTCTTGGCGTAGCCCACACCTAGTAACTGGTCAAGGCAGAGTATACAGACTTGGCTGCCGTTCTCGACAAGGAACAGCCGTGGAGGATCATCCTCGTTCCAGAGCCCTATGAGTTGGCTGATGGGCTCACTGAAACAGCATCAAAGCCCAGCTTCTCCCTATGCCCAGTCTTGTCCTGCTCCTTTCATTACACAGGTGTCAGTCTCATGATCATTCTCTGATAAATTTCCATTCTAGTCTTTTTGTTTTGTTTTGTTTTGCTTTTAAAGGTCCTTCACTTGGCCCAGCTTCTAAAGTAACCACCGCTGCTGAGGGGATGGCCAAGTAGGGTCAGTAGTATTTTTTTTTTTTCTTTTTGACAGGCAGAGTGGACAGTGAGAGAGAGAGACAGAGAGAAAGGTCTTCCTTTGCCGTTGGTTCACCCTCCAATGGCTGCCAGGGCTGGCGCGCTGCGGCCAGCGCACCGCGCTGATGCGAAGGCAGGAGCCAGGTACTTATCCTGGTCTCCCATGGGGTGCAGGGCCCAAGCACTTGGGCCATCCTCCACTGCCTTCCCGGGCCACAGCAGAGAGCTGGCCTGGAAGAGGGGCAACCGGGACAGAATCCGGCGCCCGGAAGGGGACTAGAACCCGGTGTGCCAGTGCTGCTAGGTGGAGGATTAACCTAGTGAGCCGCGGCGCCGGCCGCATTCTAGTCTTTATCTCAAAGTTTACATCCAGGAGTACCCAAACAGCAGATGCCCCTTTCAACTCCAACTCTCACAATGTATCATGTAACTAAAATAGTACCCCCCTCAAATAAAAATCATGTCACACTCAGAAATGTGTGTGTATAATCCACCAAATTATTAAAAAACCCAAATCAAAGTTATTCCAAATTTTAAGAAAGTAAACAGAGAAAGTTAAGCGCCATTATGTAGAAGGACCTACCACTATAGGTCTCTTATTGGTACAATATAGGTTTTTGCTTCTGTGTTTTTTTCTTTGTGTTTAAGTACATAGCTAAAGTGAAACAATAACAGGTAAACATACAAAAAATTCTAATGGAGATATTAGATAGGTGATAGGCGAAAAAAATCTTTTTCCTATTGAAGATGGTATATATTATATTGATGCAATTCTTCAAACCGCAAACTACCTTGTACTCCTGTTTCTAATGGGAAAAAAATGGGATATGAAGACTTTCAATTGGCAGTTTATTGATTACAGAGTGAGGAAAGAAGAATTAGAATCTTATTTAGTTTCTGACAGCAAGTTTCCAACATTTGGCTTAAACTAAAGGCACTAAATTTTTTGTAGCCAGGTGCCTTCACCTACTTTCTTTGACCTTCCCTTATCTGTATATTTCCCCTTGCATCCTTTAAATCTGCCTCCTTGGGTGTACATTCGTCACAATGGTTAAGCTCCTACTTGGGACACCTCCATATTGGAGAACTTGGGTTCAAGTCCTGAATCTACTTCTAATTCCGACTTCCTGCTAATGTGCACCCTAAGAGGCAGCACATGATGGCTCAAGTACTTGGGACCATGCCGTCCATGTGGGAGACCCAGCCTGAGTTTCAGGTACCTGGTATTGGCCTGGCCCAGGCCCAGCTGCTGGAATATTTGAGCACTTAATCAGCAGATCTCTCTCTCTTTCTTCTTGTCAAATAAAATGAAAATAATAAATAAAGAAACAAACAACTCCTCATCCTTTCTGCTCCCTCTGTTCTGCTTTCTTCCTCTTCAGCCTTCTCATCCATTTTCTCTCCTTCCCACTACACTGGACCGTTTTTATTGATGAGTTTCAATAGTGGTTGCATTTTACAGATTGCTATTTCAGCAGCAAAGCACCGATTCAGAAAGGGTAAAGAACTTTTCATCTGAGTGTGCAAATGTCAACCAAAAACGGTGAACTAATTTATTCTGTAAAACTTAATTAAAACCAATGAAACAGGATACAGCCCTTGAGGGAGCAGTAACTCCCTTGGCAGGACTTAGGTGAGATGCATTCAGTTTGGACCACTGTAAACTTAACTTTTGACTTGGCCCCATGATTTTCAGAGAACTTGGTTTGGTTTTATACGCTACTAAAGTGCTTTTAAGTATTTCATGGTTTACACCAACTGAGAAAAGTTTTGTTAGGTTTCCTCTAAAGTTTACCACAGGAGAGCCTTGACTCTTTATTCATAAATGGAATATTTTGTGGCTTTGAAATTAACCAAGAAAATCTAAAGCACTACTTTTGTGGTGTTCCAGATGTAGACAAGTATATTTTCATATATATTACATCATATCCCTGGTTTTGAGGTGATTTTTTTCTAACAGAATGAATAAACAAGGTTAGAGTGGAAATTGCAGGGGTAGTTACTTGATGCTAAGATCTCCATGGCATTCTAGGTTTCTCGATTACAGAACGCTATATCAATAACCTTTAAAATACCTCAAGCCACATAAATAGAGTAGACACTGAGGGATGTATGAATGTTTGGAAGATGGATGAACGAACAACAGGCTGTAGAATGAGTAAATCAATCTATGAACGCCAGAGTACTGGGATATACATGGTTATATTCTTTATGTTGAAACCAGAATTAGTGGAAGAGGGTGAAACTACTTCAGTAGCCTCCGTTAACGGCAGAGGGAAGTGAGTGGTACAGCAGTTAAGGTGAAGCTTGAGACACCACATCAGAGTGCCTGAGTTCAAGTCCTGATTCTGCTCTCCATGCCTGGGAGACAACAAGAATGGTTCAAGTAAATGTGACAGATTTGGATTGTGTTCCACACTCCCAGCTTTGGCTAGGTCCACCCTGGCTGTTACAGGCATTTGGAGAGTGAACCAGCAGATCATAAATCTCTCTCTCTCTCTTCATGTCTCTTTTTCAAATAAATATATAAAAAATTAAAAAGCTATGGGATGACTGCTAAGCATGGAACCCTGGTAAAATTTGACAACCAGCACCAAGCTTTGCCATGATAGAAACAAAGAAATGTTGGCTAGATTGAATCTTCACCTCTGTTCTCATTAAAATTTTCCTCAGTGGCACTATAAAAGTAGTGTCAGTGCCAATTATTTCCAATATTTTATTATGTAAATTGATAAATATATAGAAAACTTTTAAAATCTTTTTATATAGAACACTCCTATACCTATTAAATATTCTTCCATTAGCATTTGACTCTACTTGCTTTATTACATAACTCTCCAAATCTCCATCCATTTATTCACACATTCATAAACACCTTACATCAGTATCCTCCATAAATACTTCAGGATGCATATCATTAGAGTTCAATATTTTTGAGTGTAAAAATGATCACTTGCTTAATTTTGGCAATTGAAAACACCTGTGTAACCCAATTCCCTTTAAGATAGATAACATTACTGTCACCTTATAAAATTTATCAACTTCTGAGAGCCTTTGAGTTCATTTCTTTAGCTTTCCCAAGAAAAAGACTGATCTTGGATAATGTAAAAAGTTTAAAATATGAAAGGAATTATTATCCTCAGAAAATACTCTATATCTGAAGCCAATAGTTCTTCTATTTGTTTGTTTTAGCAAATCCAAACTTCAAATGCACAGCTGATAACAGGTGGAGAAATGTGTGTGGATGTGAAGATGTAGTATGCTGGCAAACAGGAGAAAATAAAGCAAAATTAGGGTCTTAAGTTCTTATGTCTGTTATTTTTTGAAAAAATAATTGATACAAACAATTATTGTCAGTATAATTGATAGGCTTTGTGTAAATATAAATTTTGGGTATTGGATGTTTTGGGTATTGGATGTTCCTGGGACATCACCTTTACAGAGAAAAAAATAATCAAGGAGCCCTTGGTGATGTTGCATGTACTGTCACATTGAATACACTTTCAAACTTAATCCCTACCACATGGTACACACAGCTGAATCCCTTCCAAATTCAGAGCTCCTTCATAAGTAGCTACATTGACTAATTACTTTCATCAGGATAATTGTACCTAAGGAAAGTTACAATTATTTTTGCCAAGTGGAATGTTGACATTGTTTAATGAAGAATTAATGCATGTGGTGGCAAACCATGTATTTAAAGAGAAAACAAAGCAGTTACCACTGATCTGTTTCCAAGAATTTTTAAGAATTTCTGGAATACTCTTAAGTACTTAGAATGAAGCTGATAGGCATTTTCACAGCACTCCAGAGTCAACCTCTATCAGAGGTCATATATGCCAATGAATTTCCATCAAATAGGCACTAATGGGTCCTATTTCACATTTGAAAAGCAAAACAATTAAATTGGGCTCAACTAGTGCCCACTCACACCACCATATCTCAAACTGACCTTTTTCCAGTCATTGTTACAAATAGTAAATTTGCATCATCTTTCTTTGTGGGAACGGTACAGCCTGGAAAATTACTATACAGAAGGATTACAGTCAAAATCTCCAGTGTATTGACTGGGACATAATATGGCCACTGGTGGATAATATGCCTAGATTTCATCCCTTTATTTATTCATTCAATACCTATTGATTAAGCAATTGCTATGTGGGAAGTGCCAAGCTAATTATTGTATAGGAACCCAAAAGAAATTAGAAAACAAATCTATGATCAAGAGGCTTATAACTTGTTCAGTTATTAACTGAACAAGTCTCAGCTGGGAATTGTGATATACTCTGTGGCCCAATAGATCAAGGCATGCATTCCCACAGCTACCAGGAGGTAAAATGTTGATAGTTCACAACTGAATTCTTCTTCAAGAATTGATCTAGGCTAAAAGAAGCTGCCCCATCAAAGAATATTCTCCTCGGGGCATCTGTACCTGATGACTAGTGGTGCTGGGATACAAAGGGTCTTGACTTGGTTAGGACTGCAAAGAGTAGTGCAGCTCCTGTTCTTATTATAGGATCAACTATGACCTTTCTGGCAATTGTATTTCTGCTCAACGTCTCTGTCCAATCCTGTAACTCTCACTCATCACAGTTGTTACTTGAAGTGCTTCTCAATTAATCTGCATGCAAATCTCAGTGCCTTGGAGTTTGTCTCCTAAGGAAATCAAACTGGGACAGCAGCTGCCCAAAGTGGTTCTAGAATCATAACTAGTAAATGGGATTTAAGATCCAGATAATCCATCTCTATAGTGAGAATTCTATTACTGGCAAGAAAATTATGGTGCAATTGTTAAAAATTTCACTAACAGACTACTGAGATGGAAATGGAAGCCTAAGGGTGAAAACCTCCAATATAAGAAGTGTGAAAATCTGAGGGCATTCTTGTTAAAGTAAAATGAGACCCTTGTCTCCTATCACCAAAGAAAAAAAATCTGAGGGTCAGGGATCAGTATTATTGTGCTGCGGGGTTAAGCCACTGTTTACAATACTAGTATCCCATAATGGAATGCCAGTTCAAGTTCTGGCTACCCTGCTTACAATCCAGCTTCTTCCTAATGCGCATGTGAAGGCAGAAGAACATACTTCATCTGAGAGACTGGATGAATTCCTGGCTCTTGGCTTTGGCCTGGCCAAGAAGTGGCTACTGCAACCATGTGAGAAGTGAAGAAGAAGTAGGTGGAAAAATTCTCTCTCTCTTTCACTCTTTCAAATAAACAAATAAATAAAATTTTTTTAGAGATCTGTGGCTCAAACCCAGGTAGAACTACCAAGAAAACTGAATTTTCAATATCATCTTGTGTGCTATGGTGTGGGCAGGGTCTTGACTGGGAAGGAGTAAGACACTGAAGCTTACAATTGGAGCATGATGGTTAATACACTAGAAAATCTTGAATCTTTAGATTCCTTCAGTTTCTCTTGACCCCTAGTCATTCATAACTGGTCTGCTCTGCCCTCTTAAAGGACAGAGTCTTCATCCTACTTTTACATGAATAAAATGCAGAAGTTTCTACTTTGCAAAATAACACTCTCCCCCTCGTTATCTCCCCAAGCTTCCCTCATAGCCACCAGATCACTAGATAACTACAATATAATACTATTTTGGCCCTGCTAAGAGAGATTAGAGATTATATATCAAAGAAGTTGCAGTTTCTATCCAACAGGTGCCAGCAAGAGCCAAGAGAACTTACATGGAATGGTATCCTGAAGGTGTGGTTTCAAGGAAAATTGAATGTGAAGCTAGAAAAAGATGAGTTTATCAGTGTGTGGGCAGTCTCTTGAGATACAGGATACACACTTGATCAAGGGCACAGGAGACAGTACTAAAACACTGCTATGATAGCTCTTGGTTGCTTGACAAAACAATAGCTAATATCTAATTAAGCACAAGTGTTACTGATGGTGAAGGCAGTGATCAAAATGCCTACTAGAGTGGAGGGTTATACAACGTAAAGCCACAAAACTCACAAGTCAACAATGTTCTGTTGAAGGGCCTGGAGAGAAATCCATTACCAAGTGTTAAAGAATATGCTGCTGAGAGTTTCTTTCAGAAGCTCCAGTGATAGCTGTCCCTGGTAGACATGCGCAGAAACAGATTCTTCTAAAGAATTGGGCTCTCGTATAACAATGAGCCTGATAGAATTCTGGGATAATCAAAGCCAGGTGGCTGCACTTAACTGAAAAAAGCCAAGGTGAGTGCAATTGTCATAATGAATAGTAAGGTCAAAGAGGCTGACCTGCAAAGAGCTGTGAAATTGGGGAGCAGAATATCATACTTCCAAGAATAAGAGAGATGGGCAGCCCACAAGGGTATTGATTAAATTGTGCAGTAAAAAGGAATTGATTATAGATTTTCAAGAGACTGAGAGTAGTTATTCCAATAGAAATTCACAATCCTGTGCCCAATATCTACATCGTAGCTTGCATCACCTGGAATAATACTGTGATTCATAGAAAGCCCAAATCCCACAAGACCACAGCAAGCTTACTTGGTAATATTTCCTTTCACTTCTTCCAAAAACAAATCAATGACAATTTGTTCAAGTAACTACAGTGGAGAAAGAGAAATATCCAAATACCTCAAGAACTATAAACACAAAACCCAAACTAACATTGATATCTCCAAAATATCATCATATATCCCTGTTAGAATGCATTATATGAGGACCATATAGGAATGGAGTTCTTGTCCAGGTCTTGCCTACTATAAGTCCACTGGAGTCCATGGGCTGACTCCATGGTCATTTCTGCAGTCTCTGAATATATAAATGGGATGAGCATACTTGGAAGTTTTCTGAATCTATGCAATTCTTCTGTAGCCTATAGGATAAAAGCTATTACAGCGGAAGGCTTAGAAACATAATTTCCCCCACCACCAACAAAGATTTCCCCCTATGAAAACCAAATGGATTCTAGAAAATGAGAATAGATTACTGAAAATTTATCTAAGCAAGCAGCCCAAAGTGCATGTGTAGTGTAGTGTTAGAGCAAAATAACACAGTCTCAGATACAGCATGTCTGGATATTAATCTGTCAGATAATTTCCTTTCCAACTCTGCCAAGATGAGAGCCATAATCTGTTGCATTCACAAAGAACAAATAAGACATTATATTTATTTCATCCCCCTAAGAATATGTTCATTCCCCTATCGTTACCAAACTATGTAACTTGTATGCTACATATACATAATATATATGCTACATAATTATATATGATTATATATATAAATATATATACTATCTATGCAGGTAGTTAGATAAAGATAGACATATAATGATCAAAATACAGTTTGAAGGAACCTGAACTATACATACAGGCCTTAGAACATGGGTTCTCTCAGTCAATCACATGTTAATTAAACTGTTTTTGTAAGAAGAGATGTGTATGCTGTAAGCCTTACATGCTCTTCAAGGTGGAAAATAAAATCTATGAATATTCAGGGGCTTGGCACAACAGAAATATTTCTAGGGGTCCAAGGATCCACATTATGCTGGTGCATCCCCACCAAATAAATGACAAACTATAGAATCTCAAAACCTCCACCATTATGAAGAAAACACAATATCTGATAAGGCTTTCTAGTTTCTAGATGCAACATATTTTACACTTGAGAATAATGTTTTCACCCTTTACTGAAAGACATGGGAGATATCTAGCATCCAATGAGTCCCAAAGCAGGAGAAATATGTGCAAAAAATCTGATGTGCAGGCAAACACCTTGCTACTAGGGGCATCAGAGCTAGCTTTCTGGTATTAGAATTGGCCATACTGTGAATACATATTATGATGAACACTATCAGGAGATTGATAATATAGACCTCTTGGTTTATATTTGTGGCAACACAATTCTATCTACTTCAGAGAATTCTGATCCATATTAAAACAGTTTCCTTGTATGCAACTTATCACTAATAAAGATGCAGCATTAGACTATGGGACACTAAACAGCCATGTGACCAGAGCTTCCCATCAGGAATTGTTTTGTCAGACCAACAAATAAGCAAGTCCAGAGGTACAAAAAAGCAGATGGTCAGACTCCCATGCCACCCTCCACTGTTATACCAGATCCACTCCTGTCTATATACATGGCCCCAGGAGTGGGAAAGATGGAGTATGGCATATGAGTGTTTGAGAAGAAGAGAAAGGACATAGAGGTTATAATCTGTTGCCATATTGTAAACTCCATTACGCTTCCCACCTGCCTTCCTATGTTGTGACATAAAAAATGTTTGTCTTGGAATAGCGATATTATTAGGAGTTTAAAACTGATTCAATAATTAGCCATAGTACTTCCTACATTCTCATTGATTCAATAAATACCTACTGAGTCCTGACATTCTATTGTTCTGAGTTCTAGGGATACAGAAATCAGTAAAACAGACAAAACACCTTCCTCCAATAAACCTATGTGTCAGTGGAGGGGAAGGAGGCAACACATCATCAAGCAGAAGATACAGGACATTAAAAGCTGATGTATGCTATGGAGAAAATAAAGAGGAGAGATTGAAGGTACCTGGCAGGTGTAAATAGAGTGAAGATTTTCAGAGAGGCCTCAGTGAGAAGCTAACTTTTGAGTAAAGGACTAAAGCACATACCCATGGTATGAGCAATCTCAGCAGAGGGCGCTAAAGTGGCCAACCTGCACTATTCAAAGAACAGCAAAAATGGCAATAGGGTTGCAACATAGTGAGCAAGAGGACGAGTTGTTGGAAATGAGCTCAGCAAGATAATGGACTACCAGATTTCATAAGCTTGGAGGCCACAGTCAGTACTCTGCATTTTTCCTAAGATGAATTCAGGGTTTTAAGGCCAGGACATAATATTTTATATGAATAACTGATATTTTCCTTGTGTTGAAGATAGATTGTTGGTGAGATGAGAATAGATGTCTAAAAGTTATTGCCATAACCCAAGGAAGAAATGATGGTGGCTTATAACAATGGGATAGTGATGGAAGTGATGAGAAATAGTACGACTTGGGTTTTTAAAGTCACAAATAATTTGTAGATGGGTTGTGTAGATGTGGGGAGAGAAACAGACAAGCAAAAAATGACTTTAAAGTTTCTGACCTAAACCAACATAAACAGAATTTCCATTTTTTTAAATGGAGAAATCTGGAGAAGGGTATTTGAGAAGAAAGATGGCAAATTTATTTTTGTGCATGCCAAAATTCAAATGCCTATTAGACACTCAATGTTTAGTATGCCATGGATCTACAAATTTGGAGTACAGGGCTGAGGTATATTAGCATGCAGATGGTCCTAAAAGCCATGAGACACATGGGATCACTAAGGCAGTACAATTCAAGGGAGAAGCAAAGGAGCGAAGCCAATCAGCCTTGGAACCCATCTAGCATTAAGACTGGGAAATGAGCCGGCGCCGTGGCTCAATAGGCTAATCCTCCACCTTGCGGCGCCGGCAAACCGGGTTCTAGTCCCGGTTGGGGCGCCGGATTCTGTCCCGGTTGCCCCTCTTCCAGGCCAGCTCTCTGCTATGGCCAGGGAGTGCAGTGGAGGATGGCCCAGGTGCTTGGGCCCTGCACCCCATGGGAGACCAGGAAAAGCACCTGGCTCCTGGCTCCTGCCAGGATCAGCGCGGTGCGCCGGCTGCAGCGGCGGCCATTGGAGGGTGAACCAGCGGCAAAGGAAGACCTTTCTCTCTCTCTGTCTCTCTCTCTCACTGTCCACTCTGCCTGTCAAAAAAAAAAAAAAAAAAAAAAAAAAAAAAAAAAAAAAAGACTGGGAAATGAATGGAAGAAATTGAAAAGGAGCACCCAGTAAAGTAGGAAACAGAGAACTGTGTGGTTTCCTGAAGTCAAAGTATTTCTAAAGAGATGAGGTGACCACCACCTCAAATGACTCTGATAAGTCAACTAAGATAAGGAATAATAATTGATTTTTATATTCCCATGTGAAGGCCACTGCAGACCTTTTACCATTTTACTCATCAGTACTCAAATGAAGAACACGTGCACAGCTGTAACATTGTCTCTTTCACACACACATGTGTGCTCTTTCTCTCTCTCTCTCTCTCTTCCCTCCTTTCCTCCCTCCCTCCTCCTCAATTTATCATGTCAGTAGTTCCACTCAGGAATCTACTTTCTACATTTTCTCACACATTCTTTTCAAACTTTTCTCTCTTTTTAACCCTTTCCCCTTTCTATTTCTCTATATTAACTTCTCTTTTAACTTTCTATTCAACCATTTTCATGTACCTAAAAACAAATGGAAGAAAACAATGCCATGGTTCAAGTCTTCTAAAAATATCTTTAAAAGAATGATTCCAAAGGAACAAGCATCATTAACCTCTCTACGATTATTCAAAAGTTTCCTTTAGAACACTGACAGTATTCACCATTTACTTCTTATCATCTTTGTTTATTCACAGGAAGTAGCTTGCATGATAAAATCTGGTAGCATTCCATTTCCTTTTTTTCTATAACCTAGTGATTAGAATTTTTTACATTTCTATTGCTTTTATAGTATTCCTGCTCATATTAAATATATTCATATTCATACTCATATTCAATAAATATTAATGAATTCTGGACTTCTTGGGTGTAAGAATTCTGTCTTCTGATTCACGAGTTCCTATTTGCATATGCCCTTGCACTATGTACCCTGCAGAGGGATTTTCATATAGTAGGTATTTCATAAATATTGGTAAAGTTGAATTAATGATATTTTTCTGTATATAAATATGTTTAGTTCTATATCACTAACCCACAATTTTAGAATTTTAGAACATAATCTCAGGGCCGGCACTATGGCAAAGCAGGTAAAGCTGCCACCTGCAGTGCCAGGATCCCATATGGGCATTGGTTAAGGTTCTGGCTGTTCCACTTCCAATCCAGCAATCTGCTATGGCCTAGGAAAGTAGTAGAATATGGCCCAAGTCCTTAGGTGTCTACACCCATGTGGGAAGCCCAGGGGAAGCTCCTGGCTCCTGGCTTTGAATCAACACAGCTCCGGCCATTGTGGCCAATGGGGGAATGAACCAGCAGATGGAAGATCTCTCTCTCTCTCTCTTTCTCTCTCTCTCTCTGCCTTTCTTTTCTGTGAAACTCTTTCAAATAAATAAATAAATAAATCTTAAAAAAAGAACATAACCTGTTGGAGATAGAAGGTGTGTATCAAACACTTCTCTTCTAAAGCAGCAAGGGTAGTATTAAAAATACCAGAACTAGGACGTGTATTTAGCCTAGTGATTAAGATGCAGGTTAAGATGTCTAAATCCATGTTGGATTACCTGGATTCTATTTTTTTAAATATTGATTTATTTACTTAGTTCTTTGAATGGGAGGGGTGAGAGAGTGAGAAAGAGAGAGAGAGAGAGAGAGAGAGAGAGAAATATCTTCCATCCACTGGTTCCCTATCCAAATAGAACAACACTCAGGGCTGGGCAAGGCAAAGCAAGAGCCAGGAACTCCATCTTGATCTTCCACAAGGGTGGCAGGGCCCAAGTACTTGAACCACCATCTGCTGCTTTCCAAGGCACCTTAGCAGGAAACTGTACCAGAAGAACAGCTGGGACTCGAACCAGCACTTTGATTTGGGATATTGGTATTTTAAGGTGGTAGTTTAACCTGCTGCACTGCAACACCAGCCCTGGGAAACCTAGGTTCTATTCCCAACTCCAGTTACTGATTCCAGAATCCTGCTAATGCAGACCTTTGAAGGCAGCAGTGATGGCTCAAGTAAGCAGGTCCTTGCCACTGACTTGGGAGATGAAGATGAAGTTCTTCACTCATGGCTTTATCCCAGCCCAGCTCTGGCCAATGCAGGTATATGTGGAAGGAACCAGTGGATGGGAGCTCTCCCTTTCAAATAAAGTGTGTTTTATTTTTCATTTAAAAAGGAGTACAAGCATACATAATATCGCCAAATCAGAGTTACAATCTCATATAGAAAAGTAAGTAAATGAAGTGGACCAGATCAGGGTCTGAGGAAACAAAAACCACATGACTAATATAAAGTGTGAGTTGCTACACAACTCAAAGTAATTGTAGCTATGCAAGAACACAAACCTGGTGTTGCTGGGTTTTCTTACTTCTCAAGAGATGTTGGAAATTCAAGTATCTAGTTGAGCATCTTGGCTACAAATCTTAATTTTTCGGGGCCAGCATTGCGGCATAGCGGGCAAAGCCTCCGCCTATAGTGCCGGGATCCCATATGGGTGCCAGTTTAGGACCCAGCTGCTCCACTTCCAATCCAGCTCTCTGCTATCACCTGAGAAAGCAGTAGAAGATGGCCCAAGTGCTTAGGCCCCTGCACCTGCGTGGGAGACCTAGAAGAAGCTCCTGGCTACTGGCTCCTGGCTTCAGATTGGCATAGCTCGGCCATTGCAGCCATTATGTGGAGTGAGCCAGCCGATGGAAGACTTCTCTCTCTCTCTGCCTCTACCTCTCTGTAATCCTTCCTTTCAAATACATAAATAAATACATTTTTAACTTTTATTTAATATATATAAATTTCCAAAGTACAACTTTTGGATTATAGCAGCTTTTTCCTCCCATGACCTCTCTCCCACCAGCAACCATCCCATCTCTCACTCCCTCTCCCATCCTATTCTTCATCGAGATTCATTTTGAATTATTTTTATATACAGAAGATCAATTTAGTATATACTAAGTAAAGATTTCAACAGTTTGCATCCACACAGAAACACAAAGTGTAAAGTACTATTTGAGTACTAGTTATACCATTAATTCACATAGTACAACACATTAAGGACAGAGAAACTACATGGGGAGTAAGTGCACAGTGACTTCTGTTGTTCACTTAAGAAATTGACACACTTGTTTATGATGTCAGTAATCACCCTAGGCTCTTGTCATGAGCTGCCAAGGCCATGGAAGCCACTTGAGTCCATCGACTCCGATCTTATTTAGACAAGGTCATAGTCAAAGTGGAAGTTCTCTCCTCCCTTCAGAAAAGGTACCTCCTTCTTTGATGGCCCATTCTTTCCACTGGGATCTCACTTGCAGAGATCTTTCATTTAGGGTTGTTGTTTTGTGTTTTGTTTTTTTTTTTTTTTTTTTTTGCCAGAGTGTCTTGGCTTTCCATGCCTAAAATACTCTTATGGGCTTTCTAGCCAGATCCGAATGCCTTAAGGGATGATTCTGAGGCCAGAGTGCTGTTAGGACATCTGCCATTCTGTGAGTCTGCCGTGTATCCTGCTTCCCATGTTGGATTGTTCTCTCCTTTTTAATTCTATCAGTTAGTATCACCAGACACTAGTCTTGTTTATGTGATCCTTTGACACTTAATCCTATCATTATGATCAATTATGAACTGAAACCGATCACTTTGACTAAAGAGATGGCATTGGTGGAATTGATGGAATTGAATTAGAATCCCCTGGCACGTTTCTAACTCTATTATTAGGGGTAAGTACGAGTGAGCATGTACTGAACTATACATATCCTCCCTCTCTTATTCCCATTCTTATATTTAACATGGATTACTTTTCAGGTAAATTTAAACACCTAAGAATAATTGTGTGTTAATTAAAGAGTTCAACCAATGGTATTAAGTAGAACAAAAAAATACTAAAAGGAATAAAGGATTAAATTGTTCCTCGACAGTCAGGACAAGGGCTGATCAAGTTGTTTCTCACAGTGTCCATTTCACATCTACAGGTTTCCTTTTAGGTGCTCAGTTAGTTGTCACTGATCAGGGAGAACATATGATATTTGTCCCTTTGGGACTGGCTTAATTCACTCAGTATAATGTTTTTCAGATTCCTCCATTTTGTTGTAAATGACCAGAAATCATTTTTTTTACTGTCCTATAGTATTCTACAGAGTATATGTCCCATAATTTCTTTATCCAGTCTACTGTTGATAGGCATTTAGGTTGATGCCAGGTCTTAGCTATTGTGAATTGAGCTGCAATAAACATTGACGTGCAGACAGCTCTTTTGTTTGCCAATTTAATTTCCTTTGGGTAAATTCCAAGGAGTGGGATGGCTGGGTTGTATGGTAGGGTTATATTCAGGTTTCTCAGGAATCTCCAGACTGACTTCCATAGTGGCTTGACCAGTTTGCATTCCCACCAACAGTAGCTTAGTGTCCCTTTTTCTCCACATCCTTGCCAGCATCTTTTGTTGGTAGATTTCTGTATGTGAGCCATTCTAACCAGGGTGAGGTGAAACCTCATTGTGGTTTTGATTTGCATTTCCCTGATTGCTAGTGATCCTGAACATTTTTTCATGTGTCTGTTGGCCGTTGGGATTTCCTCTTTTGAAAAATGTCTATTGAGATGCTTGGCCCAACTCTTGAGTGGGTTGTTTCTTTTGTTGTTGTGGAGTTTCTTGATTTCTTTGTAGATTCTGGTTATTAACCCTTTATCTGTTGCATAGTTTGCAAATATTTTTTTCCCATTCTGTTGGTTGCCTCTTCACTCTCCTGACTGTTTCTTTTGCAGTACAGAAACTTCTCAATTTGATGCAATCCCAAATGTTAATTTTGGCTTTGACTGCCTGTGCCTCCGGAGTCTTATCCAAAATCTTTGGCTTTGATTGCCTGTGCCTATACCTTGCAGGGTTTCTCCAATGTTCTCTAATAATTTCATGGTGTCGGGTCGTAGATTTAGCTCTTCATTCCACGGTGAGTGGATTTTTGTGTAAAGTGTAAAGTAGAGGTTTTGCTTCATGCTTCTGCATGTGGAAATCCAGTTTTCCAAGCACCATTTGTTGAACAGACTGTCCTTGCTCCAGGAATTGGTTTGGTATCCTTGATCAAATATAAGTTGGCTGTAGATGTTTGGATTGATTTCTGGTGTTTCTATTCTGTTCCAGTGGTCTATCCATCTGTTTCTGTACCAGTGCCATGCTGTTTTGATTATAACTTCCCTGTAGTATGTCCTGAAATCTGGTATTGTGATGCCTCCGGCTTTGTTTTTGTTGTACAAGATTGCTTTAGATATTCGAGGTCTCCTGTTCCTCCATATGAATTTCAGAAACATTTTTTCCAGATCTGAAAAGAATGTCTTTGGTATTTTGATTGGTATCACATTGAATGTATAAATTGCTTTTGGGAGAACAGATATTATTTTTTTTTTTTTGACAGGCAGAGTGGACAGTGAGAGAGAGAGACAGAGAGAGAAAGGTCTTCCTTTGCCGTTGGTTCACCCTCCAATGGCCGCCGCTGCAGCCGGCGCACCGCGCTGATCCTGGCAGGAGCCAGGAGCCAGGTGCTTTTCCTGGTCTCCCATGGGGTGCAGGGCCCAAGCACCTGGGCCATCCTCCACTGCACTCCCTGGCCATAGCAGAGAGCTGGCCTGGAAGAGGGGCAACCGGGACAGAATCCGGCGCCCCAACCGGGACTAGAACCTGGTGTGCCGGCGCCGCAAGGTGGAGGATTAGCCTATTGAGCCACGGCACCGGCTAGGAGAACAGATATTTTGATGATATTGATTGTTACAATCCATGAACGTGGAAGATTTTTCCGTTTTTTGGTATCCTCTTCTAATTCTTTCTTTACAATTTTGTAATTCTCATCATAGAGGTCTTTGACGTCCTTGGTTAAGTTTATTCCAAGGTATTTGATTGCTTTTGTAGCTATTGTGAATGGGATTGATCTTAGAAGTTCTTTCTCAGCCGTGGCATTGCCTGTGTATACAAAGGCTGTTGATTTTTGTGCATTGATTTTATATCCTGCTACTTTGCCAAACTCTTCTATGAGTTCCAATAGTCTCTTAGTAGAGTTCTTTGGGTCCCCTAAATAAAGAATCATATCATCTTTAAAGAGGGATAGTTTGAGTTCTTCCTTCCCAATTTGTATCCCTTTAATTTCTTTTTCTTGCCTACTAGCTCTGGCTAGAACTTCCAGAACTATATTGAATAGCAATGGTGAGAGTGGGCATTCCTGTCTGGTACCAGATCTCAGTGGATATGTTTCCAGTTTTTCCCCATTCAATAGGATGCTGGCCGTGGGTTTTCATAAATTGCTTTGATTGTATTGAGGAATGTTCCTTCTATACCCAGTTTGCTTAGAGTTTTCATCATGAAAGAATGTTGTATTTTATCATATGCTTTCTCTGCATCTATTGAGATAATCATATGTTTTTTTCTTCTGCAGTTTGTTAATGTGGTGCATCACATTGATTAATTTGTGCACATTGAACCATCCCTGCCTACCAGGTTAAATCCCACTTGGTCTGGGTGGATGATCTTTCTGATGTGTTGTTGCATTCTATTGGCCAGATTTTTATTGAGGATTTTTGTGTCTATGTTCATCAGGGATATTGGTCTATAATTCTCTTTCAATGCTGCATTTTTTCAAGCTTATGGAATAAGTGATGCTGGCTTCATAGAAAGAATTTGGGAGGATTCCCTCTTTTTTGATTGTTCTGAATAGTTTGAGAAGAACTGAAGTTAGTTCTTCTTTAAATGTCTGGTAGAATTCAGCAGTGAATCCATCTGGTCCTGGGCTTTTTTTTTTTTTTTTGGGAGGGACCTTATTACTGTTTCAATTACTGTCTCAGTTATGGGTCTGTTTAGGTTTTCTATGTCTTCCTGGTTCAATTTAGGTAGGTTGCATGTGTCCAGGAATCTATCCATTTCTGACAGATTTCCCTGTTTGCTGGCATACAGGTCCTTGTAGTAATTTCTGATGACTTTTTATTTCTGTGGTGTCTGTTGTTACATTTCCTTTTTCATCTCTTATTTGACTGATTTGGGTCTTTTCTTTTTTAGTTAGTTGGGCCAATGGGGTGTCAATTTTGCTTATTTTTTCAAAAAACCAGCTCTTCATTTTGCGGATCTTTTGTAATATTTTTTTTGATTCAAGTCTGTTGATTTCTTCTCTAATTTTAATTATTTCTCTTCTGCTACTAGTTTTGGGTCTGGTTTGTTGCAGTTTCTAGATCCTTGAGATGCAGTGAAAGCTCGTCTATTTGGTGCCTTTCCAATTTCTTGATGTAGGCACCTATTGCTATAAACTTTCCTCTTAATACTGCTTTTGCTGTATCCCTTAAGGTTTGACATGTTGTGTTATCCTCATTTACTTCCAGAAAGTTTTTTATTTCTCTTTTTGATTTCTTCTATGACCCAGTGTTCATTCAGGAGCATGTTGTTCAATCTCCAAGTGTTTGCATATGCTCTAGGATTCCTGAGTTGCTAATTTCCAGCTGCATTCCACTGTGGTCCAAGAAGATGCATCATATGATTCTAATTCTTTTGAATTTGCTTAGACTTTGTTTATGACCTAGTATGTGTTCCTACCTAGAGTAGATTCCATGCACTGCTGAGAAGAATGTAAATTCTTTAAGTATAGGATGAAAAGTTCTGTAGATATCTGTTAGATCCACCTGGGCTATAGTGTCGATTATATCTGCTGTTTCCTTGTTAACCTTCTGTCCTGTTGATCTGTCTATTGCCAAAAGTAGAGTATTGAAGTCCCCCAGTACTATTGTATTGGAGTCTAAGTCTGCCTTTAAGTCCCTTAACAAATCTTTTAAATAAACCGGTGCCTTGTAATTAGGTGCATATACATTGATAATCGTTACATCTTCCGGTTGAATTGATCCCTTAATCATCTGTAGTGCCCCTCTTTGTATTTCTTAACAGTTTTTGTGTTAAAATTTATTTTGTCTGATATTGAGATGGCTACACCAGCTCTTTTTTGGTTTTTGTTGGCAAGGAATATCTTTTTTCCAAACTTTCACTTTCAGTTTGCATGCATCTTTGTTGGAAAGATGTGTTTCTTGTAAGCAGCAAATAGATGGGCTTTGTTTTTTAATGTATTCAGCCAGTCTGTCTTTTAACTGGAGAGTTGAAGCCATTTACATTCAATGCGACTATTGATAAGTAGTGACTTTGCCCTGCCATTTTTCCAAAGATATTTCTAATATATGCTTTGAACTTTCTGTGATCTTTTACTGGGAGATTTTCTTCCTTTACCTTCTTTCTTATATATGGCTGTGTTTCTGTGTTTCTGTGTGTAACACACCTTTAAGCATCTTTTGCAGGACTGGACGAGTGGTGACAAATTCTTTCAATTTCTGTTTGCTATGAAAGGTTTTTATTTCACCTTCATTCACAAATGAGAGCTGTGGGATATAATATTCTGGGATGGCAGGTTTTTTCTCTTAGTACTTGGGCTGTATCTCGCCATTCCCTTCTAATCTGTAGGATTCTGATGAGAAGTCTGCTGTGAGTCTAATTGGAGATCCTCTGAGAGTAATCTGACGTTTCTCTCTTGCACATTTTAGAATCTTTTCTTTATATTTCACTGTGGTGAGTTTGATTACAATGTGTCATGGTGAGGATCTCTTTTGGTCATATTTTTTGGGTGTTCTATGTGCTTCCTGTACTTGGATGTCTCTTTCTTTCTCCAAACCTGGGAAGTTTTCTGCTAGTACCTAACTAAAAAGGCCTTCTAATCCTTTCTCTCTCTCCATGATTTCAAGAACTCCTGGAACCCTAATGTTGGGTTTTTAAATAGTATCCTGTAGATTCCCAACAATATTTTTTAGATTTCAAATTTCCTCTTCTTTTCTTTGGTTTGACTGTATTCTTTCCTGTGCTCTCTCTTGTAAGTCCAATATTCTCTCTTCTACCTTACTGATTCTGTTTTTAAGGCTCTCAAATGTGTTTTTCATTTGTTATTTGAATTCTTCATTTCATTTTGATTCTCTTCAATATCTCAATTTCATGTTCTACTAAATTCATCATTTAATTTTGATTCCTCCTTAAGATTTCATTTTCATGAGAGAGATTTTCTGTCCTGTCCTGTATGGATTTCTGTAGTTCATGCATTTGTTTTTGATGACTTCTAAATGTTCTCATCACAAATATTTGAAATCCATATCTTGCATTTCTTGTATCTCATCATCTTCACAAACCTGTATTGGAGTATCATGTTCATTTGGGAGTGTTATGATGTCATCCTTGTTCTTGTTTCCTCGGTTTCTACATTTGTTTGGCATTGTAGAGATATTCTTTGGTTTCTTCTTCTTTTTTTTTTTTCTCACTGTGGTGGCTTTTCTCGTTATACTATGATTCTAGATTAAGTGGACTGTCTGCTTTGGGTGAATCTCTAGAGGCTTATGGTGGGTGTGGCCAGAGAGTTCTATTCAGTTCTTCCGGGTTAAGGGTGTGCCAAAGGTGACACACCCAGGTTTGGCATGGTAAATATCTCTCTCTCTCTCTCTCTTTATTCAGAAGGGAAGTAATTTTGCTCAGCTGAGCTCTTCTCCTTGATGGCAATCAGTGCCTGAGCGCTAGCCCCAGTGGATATAATATTTGTCTGCTCTGTCCCAAGGACCACACAAAGGATCTGTGCAATCCTCATTGTAAGCTCAGATTCCCCTGCAATGTCTCTCACCAGATTGCCAAAGCTGCCTGAATTTGTGGCATCTCCCACCGAGACTACTCACATCTCAGCCACACCATGAGTTCTCCCACACAACCTCAGTTTTTTGTTTTTTTTTTTTTCTTTCACAGTCCCGGTTCATAAGCTCCACACATTCATTAGGTCTTAGTCTCCAGTTATTTCTCCCCACCAGAGTCAGGTTTTTCTGCTTGGCTGAGGGAGGGTGCAGCCCTGAGCTGGCAAAGCTGTTATCTATGTCCAAAATGGCACCTACTCTATTGTCTCGCTCGCCTTTGTAAGGTGAGTTGAGAGAGAGAATTGTGTCCATACGGTTCCATTTTATTTATTTATTTTTTCTCTCCTCTAGTTAGGCTGATGAACTTTCCCCCACGGGGCTTCAAGCCTTGTTCCCTCTAGGCTCTTCCTGCTGCTTTTCCACTAGTGTCTTGGACTACTGCAGTTTCGCCTCACCTCCCTTTGCAGCACTGGTGGGTAGACTCCCAAGCTGTGGGCGACCGTGCCCTCCATGTAGGTCCACTGTGTCCCTCTAATGCTGGAAGAGTTTCCTCTACAGTTTTTTCCCTAACTCTTCCCTGAGACTACAGTATTTCCATTTTTATTAAACCATCTTTTCCTGGACTAACAGTGAGCTCTCTCCCTATTCTGCCATCTTGGAGCCCTCCTCCACGAGATCTTTCTAAATAAATATATTTTTTTAAATGTTTAAAAGAATCTGACTTTTTCAACTTCTGGTGGAGAGAGTTTAAAAGAAATAGAAATGTTCTTCAGAGACTGAGCTACAGATTTGCAACCCTTGCCCTAAACAGACACAACACTACTACTTTTATAGCTCAGTTTGCATCATTCCTCAATCTTGCTTGTCACCTAAATAGCTACACTGGTTTATGTCATTTCATAGACAGTGATGAGATAGAATTATTGCAGTCTCTCCAGAAGATTTAGATTGGGCTACATTAAGTGCCAAGCATAAATTGCATCATGCAATGGGAGCCACACCCCCATTTATATATGTGGGTATCAAATAGTTGCCTTAATGAGAGAACTGTTCTAACAGCCTGAGATATTCTCCAATAACAGATCTATCCACATGTTCTACTGCCTCATAAATACTCAGCATTATGGAGGGCTACACTATTTTTAGTTTCCTCATGAGTTATTCATGAACGTGTTGTAGCCTGTCTGTGTAATTTCACTAACCTTTCTTCAAATTCTCCAAAGCAGTGGATTACTTTTGGTATACCTGTGACTTCTGGAACCTGCTCCTTCCTATTCCATTCATTTATCTGGAATCTTCCAGGGTGAGTAATAGTCTGGCATACTCAAAATGCCATCTTGAGGCTGGGGAACATGAACACCCACACACATGCTCCCTCACCATCACTGTAATTTCAGTGGGCTTAAACCTGTCTTTCAAACTTGCTCCAAAATTGGGACCATATACTCAAATATAATTATTTACCTTTCAAATAAACGAGCACAGAGACTCACATCTCCCTACAATGCATTTATTGGTTTCTACCTGAAGGAAACAATTGTGAACATATCCCTATTTTTTTTGCATTTCAGGGAAAGCATGTATCTGTCATTAGGCATAATCCTGGTACAGTATGGTTTGAGGTTAAGCTATTACCAGATGAGAAGGTCTCTTACTCCCTGCCACTCCAAGGAATAATGCATTATTGGAACACACCTCTCTCTATTTTCTCAAACTAACCCTAATCCTGGGGCAGACACCATGCCATCTCTTTATTGCTTTTAAGCACAAGTCAAGCAAAAAAGCCAAAATGACGACAGCTTTAGTGATACTCTGTGGATCTCTGGGGCTGAAGCAGATCTCCAGATCTCATTGGGCTTTCTAATGCTAGCCCCTCTCTGGCTATATGATATCTTTTAGATTTTCAGCTTGCTTTCACCTAAGTGATTCAGTCCAGTACTTCTGGTTGTCCTGTGATTTGGGGAAACAGTAAAGGGTCCCAATCCCCTTTATCACATGAAAAAACTAAAAACCACAATTAAAGGGATGTAGAAGCCAGACAAAGATAAGAGCTCCCGAGTCATGTCATAGTTCTCTTTTACTACTCACGGCAGCCTCTCTTTAGACATAATTCAATGGCAAACAAAATATTCTAGCCTAGAGGCTTGTATTTTTTCTTGTTAGAAATATTTTATTTATTTATTTGAAAGTCAGAGTTATAGAGAGTAAAAGACATAAAGAGAAAGATATATTTTCCATCTGCTGGTTCACTCCCCAAATGGCCACAATAGCCAGCACTGGGCCAGGGTGAAGCCAGGGACCAGGAACTTCTTCCAGGTTTTCTACATGGGTGGCAGTGGTCCAAACACTTTGGTCATCTTCCACAGCTTTTTACAGGCCATTAGTAGGGTATTGCATTGGAAGTGGAACAGCTGGGACATAAGCTGGTTCCCATACAACATTCCACCATTGCCGGCAGTAGCACATTTCTCTCACCACATTCCTACAACAATGGTGCCCAGCAACCAGCTGAGAGAGGGTGGGAATTATTTTAGAGTATAAGCAGAAGCTGCAGAAGCTCTCATGTGCATGCCCAGCCACTGGCTTGGAAAAAACACTATCTTGCCAGCAGTACCACAGGAAGCAGCTTAGGTGCACACACCCGGCAACTGACAGGGAGAAGACAACATTCAGCCTGTAGCTCATGTGCACACGTATGATCCAGATATTCTACCAGAGGGAAAAAGCCATTTCTCCACTGACTTTAAGTCTGCCTGGGAGGATTGGCAGGGGAATGGACACCCACGTAGGACTGTGAGATCCCCCCAGCTTCTCAACATATCACAGGTTCTGGGGCTCAAACAGCCTAGGCAGAGCACAAACAGGCAGTTGACTCTGGGAATGTCTCTGCTTCTCTGTGGACTGGAGAGGCTAAGCGGGCAGAGCGGACCCTCTGTACCCCATGACGATGGGCGCCTTGTGTGCTGAGACTGTGGGAACTCTGTGATTTCATGAAAGTGCTCAGGGTGTAGCTGGGTCTCTGGGCAATCAATGTGAGTGGCTCCACACACTCAGAGCTCTCTGATTGTGTGGGGTGGGTCACTGCAACAGGAGCCTTGCTTACAACAAAGACTGCATAGATCATTTGCGTGGTCCATATGCAGCACAGAGGATTATTGCAACCACTGTGGGCTAACACGCAGGCATTTATCACCTTGGAAGAGAGGAGGTGAAGGTATTAATACACCAACAGAGCTGTTCATATCCTTCTTTCTGCTTAAAAAAGGAGCTCTACCATGAGCAACTTGGGATCTCCCAGTACACTCACCCACTCTGGAGCAATGATCAGAGCTCCCTGACTACACTCAGCACACACTGCTGCATGAACAACTACCCCACTAAGCCACAGAGGCATAGTTCAAAACCAAGCTATCAAAGGAAAAACCAACAAGTATCTCCACAAATTCCTAAAAATAAATGCAGAAATTCAAGAAACAAGAATAAGGAAGACAACATGATTTCCCCAAAGGAACACGCAACACTTCAAAATTAGAAAGTGAAGATGAAGAGACCGATGAATATTTGAAACAGAATTTAAAAGATTAATCATAGGATTACTCAGAAGCAATGAAAAGCAAATCCATAAACTAAAGAAATCCATGAGATTTTTAAAAGAAATCAATAAGAAATGTTAGAAGTGAAGAATTCAATATGTCAAATAAAAAATACAGTGGAAATCCTTAACAACAGACTTAGTGAGGCAAAAGAAAGAATGTCTGAGGTAAAAGACAAATCTCTGAAATTTTTCAGTAAGACCAAAGAAAAGAAAATTAGAAAAATTAAACATAGTGATGGAGATTTATGGGATACTATCAAATGATACAGATATTATGAGTTCATGAAGGTGTGAAAAGAGATAATGGATTAGAAGGCCTATTCAGTGAAATAATTACAGAAGACTTCCCTAATTTGGAGAAAGAAAGGGACATCCTAGTATAGGAAGCACATAGAACTCCTTAATAGACATGACCAGAAAAGATCTTCACCATGACGCATTGTAGTCAAAGTTTCAATAGTAAAACAAAAAGTAAAGATTCTAACATGTGCATGAGAGAAATGTCAGATTACATTCAGAGGATCTCCAATTAGACTTAGAAATGACTACTCATTAGAAACCCTACAAGCTAGGAGAGAATGGAGAGACATAGTTCAATTCTTAAGAGAAAAAATGTCAACCCAGACTACTGTACCCTGCAGAGCTCTCATTTACAAAAAAAAAAGTTGAAATAAAGATCTTCCATAACATACAGAAGTTGAAAGAATTTGTCACCACTCCCCCAGCATTACACATGATGCTTAAGGATGTACTACACAGAGAAGTACAAAAAAATAGTCATCGTTCTGAAAGAATGTGAAGGCAGAAAATCTCTCAGTAAAAGTACAAAGGAAATCCAAATCAAACAATAGGAATAGTTACAGAAAAATTGCAGGGACAAGTCATTACTTACCAATAATAACCTTGAATATAAATGGCCAAATCTCTCCAACTGAAAAATACTGGCTAGCTGGATTAAAAAACAAGACCCATCTAGTTCCTGCCTACAATAAACACAACTCCAACAAAGATACATCCAGACTGAATGAAAAGGATGGAAAAAGATATTCCATGCTAACGGAAAGCAAAAAAGAGCAGGTGTATCAATCATAATAGCAGAAAAATAGTCTTTAACACAAAAATCACTGAAAGAGAAAAATAAGGGCATTATGCAATGATTAAGGGATCAATTCAACAGGAAGATGTGACTATAATAGACATATATGCACCCAAATCCAGGGCACATGGTTATTTAAAACAAATATTAATAGAACCAAAGGGAGACATAGACTACAGTATAATAGTAGTGGGGGGACTGCAACACCCCACTTTCACAAATGGACAGAAAATCGACAAAGAAACAACAGAGATCATCTACGCTATGCACCAAATTGACCCAACTGCTATCTACAGAACCTTTCATCCCATTGTTGTAGAGTAAACATTCTTTTCATCAGTGCATGGAATTTTTTCTAGGACAGACCATATGCTAGGCCATAAAGCAAGTCTCAGCAAGTTTAAAAACACTGAAATCATAACATGCATCTTTTCTGACTAGCATGGCATGAAGCTGGAAATTAACAACTCAGGAATCTCTAGAATATATGCAAACACATGGAGACTGAACAACATGCTCCTGAATGAACAGTGGGTGATAGAAAAAAATAAAAAACTCCACCATTTGGGGCAAGTCCGATTGAGCATGTCCCAAATTGTACATCTCCTCCCTCTCTTATTCCCACTGTTATATTTAACAGGGATCACTTTTCAGTTAAAATTTAAACACCTAAGAATAATTGCATGTTAATTACAGAGTTCAACCAATGGTACTAGACCAAAACAAAGAAAAAATACTAAAATGGATAAAGTATTACATTGTACATCAACATTCAGCACAAGAGCTGATCAAGTCACTGTTTCTCATAGTGTCCATTTCACTTCAACAGGTTTCCCCTTTGGTGCTCAGTTAGTTGTCGCCAATCAGGAAGAACATATGATATTTGTCCCTTTGGGACTGGCTTAATTCAGTCAGCATAATGTTTTCCAGATTCCTCCATCTTGTTGCAAATGACCAGATTTCATTGTTTTTGACTGCTGTATAGTATTCTATAGAGTACATGTCCCATAATTACTTAATCCAGTCTACTGTTGATGGGCATTTGGGTTGGTTCCAGATCTTAGCTATTGTGAATTGAGCTGCAATAAACATTAAGGTGCAGACAGCTTTTTTGTTTGCCAATTAAATTTCCTTTGGGTAAATTCCAAGGAGTGGGATGGCTGGGTTGAATGGCACGGTTATATTCAGGTTTCTGAGGAATCTCCAGACTGACTTCCATAGTGGCTTGACCAGTTTGCATTCCCACCAACAGTGGGTTAGTGTCCCTTTTTCCACACATCCTCTCCAGCTTCTGTTGTTGGTAGGTTTCTGTGTGTGAGCCATTCTAACCAGGGTGAGGTGAAACCTCATTGTGGTTTTGATTTGCATTTCCCTGATTGCTAGTGACCTTGAACATTTTTTCATGTGTCTGTTGGCGTTTTGGATTTCCTCTTTTGAAAAATGTCTATTGAGGTCCTTGGCCCATCTCTTAAGTGGGTTGTTTGTTTTGATGTTGTGGAGTTTCTTGATTTCTTTGTAGATTCTGGTTATCAACCCTTTATCTGTTGCATAGCTTGCAAATATTTTTTCCCATTCTGTCGGTTGATTCTTCACTCTCCTAACTGTTTCTTTTGCAGTACAGAAACTTCTCAATTTGATGCAATCCCAAATGTTAATTTTGGTTTTGACTGCCCTTGCCTCCAGGGTTTTTTCTAGGAAGTCTTTGCTGGTACCTATATCTTGCAGGGTTTCTCCAATGCTCTCTAATAATTTGATGGTGTCAGTTCGTAGATTTAAGTCTTTAATCCATGTTGAGTGAATTTTTGTGTAAGGTGAAAGGTAGGGGTCTTGCTTCATGATTCTGCATGTGGAATTTCAGTTTTCCCAGCACCATTTATTGAATAGACTGTCCTTACTCCAGGGATTGGTTTTAGATCCTTGATCAAATACAAGTTGGCTGTAGATGTTTGCATTGATTTCTGGTGTTTCTATTCTGTTCCAGTGGTCTATCCATCTGTTTCTGTACCAGTACCATGCTGTTTTGATTACAACTGCCCTGTAGTATGTCCTGAAATCTGGTATTGTGATGCCTCCGGCTTTGTTTTTGTTGTACAAGATTGCTTTAGCTATTCGAGGTCTCCAAATGGTGGAGTTAAAATCGTGCCAGGGGATTCCAATACAATCTCATCAAGGTGGCATGTACCAGTGCCATCTCTTTAGTCAAAGTGATCAGTTTCAGTTCACAATTGATCACACTGATAGGTCTAAGAGTCAAAGGGATCACACAAACAAGACTAGTGTCTGCTAATACTAATGATAGAATAAAAAAGGGAGAGAACGATCCATCATAGGAAGCGGGATACACAGCAGACTCATAGAATGGCAGATGTCCTAAATAGCACTCTGGACTCAGAATCAGCCCTTAAGGCATTCGGATATGGCTGAAGAGCCCATGAGATTATTTTAGGCATGGAAAGCCAAGACACTCTGGAAAAAAAAAAAGACCTAAATGAAAGATCTCTGCAAGTGAGATCCCAGATCCCAGTGGAAAGAACAGGGCCAGCAAAGAAGGAGGTACCTTTCTCTGAAGGGAGGAGAGAACTTCCACTTTGACTATGACCCTGTCAGAATAAGATCAAAGTCAGCGAACTCAAAAGGCTTCCATAGCCTTGGCAACTCATGACTAGAGCCTAGGGAGATTACTGACGCCATAAACAAGAGTGTCAAATTGTTAAGTCAACAACAGGAGTCACTGTGTACTTACTTCTCATGTGGGATCTGTCCTTAATGTGTTGTCCAATGTGAAGTAATGCTATAACTAGTATTGAAACAGTATTTTACACTTTGTGTTTCTGTGTGGGTGCAAACTGATGAAATATTTACTTAACATATACTAAATCAATCTTCTGCATATAAAGATAATTGAAAATGAATCTTGATGTGAATGGAATGGGAGAGGGAGCGGGAGATGGGAGGGGTGCGAGTGGGAGCGAAATTACGGGGCGGGAGGGAATCCATTGTAATCCATAAGCTGTACTTTGGAAATTTATATTTACTAAATAAAAAAATAAAGAAATACAATACAATAAAAAAAAAGAAAAAAAGAAATCAAAAATTTTTGGAAGCAAATGAAAATGACAGCACAATATACCAAAACTTATGGGATGCAGCAAAAGCAGTGTTCAGAGGAAAGATTATAGCAATTGGTGCCTCCATGAAGAAATTTGAAAGGTACCAAATAAATGAGCTGTCAATGCACCTCAAGGACCTAGAAAAGCAACAAGCAAAACCTAAAATTAATAAGAGGAAATAAATAATTAAAATTCAAGAAGAAATAAACAAATTAAAACAAAAAAATTACAAGAGATCAGTGAAATGAAGAGTCGGTTTTTTGAAAAAATAACAAAAATTGACACAACTGGCCCAAATAACCAAAAAAAATGAGAAGACCCAAATCAATAAAATCTAAGATGAAAAAGGAAATGTAACAACAGATATCACAGAAATAAAAAGAAGCATCAGGAATTACTGCAAAGAGCTACATGCCAACAAATCAGAAAATCTAAAAGAAATAAATACATTCCTGGACACATACAATTTACTAAAACTGAGTAATGAAGACATAGAAAACCTAAACATACCAATAACCAAGACAGAGACTGAATCAGTAATACCCTCCCACAAGAAAAGCCCAGGGCCTGATGGCTTCACTGGTGAATTGCACCAGACATTTAAAGAAGAACTAACTCCAATTCTTCTCAAGCTTTTAAAACAACTGAAACAGAGGAGATCCTCCCAAACTCCTTCTATGAAGCCAGCACCAATCTATGTCTTAAACCAGAAAAAGAAAGAGCAGAGAAAGAGAACTATAGACTGATGAACATAGATGCAAAAATTCTAAACATAATACAGCTAATCAAATACAGTTAATCAAATCCAACAGCACATAAAAAAGATCATTCACCTGGACCAAGTGGGATTTATCGCTGGTAAGCAGGGATGGTTCAATATCTGCACATCACTAATGCGATACATCACATTAACAAACTGATCAACAAAAATCATATGATCATTTCAATAGATGCAGAAAAACCAGTTGATAAAATACAAAATCTTTTCATGATGAAAACCTTAAACAAATTAGGAATAGAAGAAACATTCCTCAACACAATCAAGCAATTTATGACAAACCAACATCCAGCATGTTACTGAAAATGGAAAAGTTGGAAGCATTTCCACCAAGATCCAAAACCAGACAAGGATGCACACTCTCACCATTGCTGTTCAATATAGTCCTGGAAGTTTTAGCCAGAGCCATTAAGCAAGAAAAAGAAATCAAAGGGATACAAATTGGAAAGGAGGAAGCCAAACTATCCCTATTTGCAGACAACATGATTGTATATATAAGGAACCAAATCCCCTATATATAGATTCCATTAACAGACTACTGGAACTCACAAAAAGGTTTGGTAAAGTGAAAGGATATAAAATCAACACAGAAAAATAAACAGCTTTTTTATATACAGATAATGCCATGGCTGAGAAATAGTTCCTAAGATCATTTCCCATTTACAATAGCTATAAAAAATTTAAATATCTTGGAATTAATCTAATCAATGAAGTCAAAGATTCTACATTAACAATTATAAAACATTAAAGAAGTAGAAAACACAAAAAAATTGAACAATCTCATTTTCACAGATTCTAAGTATTAATACTAGCAAAAGCAATTTACAGATTCAATGTAATTCCAATCAAAATACCAATAATGTTCTTCTCAGATCTAGAAAAATATGATGCTAAAATTCATATGGAAACACAAGAGACACCTAATAGCCAAAGAAATCTTATATAACAATAATAAAACTGGAGGAATCACAATACCAGATTGCAAGATATACTACAGGGCAATTTTCATCAAAATAGCCTGGTACTAGCAAAGAAAATAGATGTGTAGACCAATGAAACAGAACAGAAACTTCAAAAATCAATCCATGCATCTACATTCAACTTATCTTTGACAAAGAGGGGCTAAAATCAATGCATGCAACAAGGACAGTCTCTTTAACAAATCCTGCTGGGAAAACTGATCTCTGTGTGCAGAGGTATGAAACTAGATGCCTACTTTACACCCTACACAAAAATCTGCTCAAAATGGATAATGGACCTAAATCTATGACCTAATACCATCAAATTACTGGAGAACTTTGGGGAAACTCTGAAGGACATTGGCATAAGCAAAGACTCATTGGAAAAAGACCCCAGAAGCACAGGAATTAAAAGCCAAAATTTACAAATGGGATTACATCAAGCTGAGAACCTTCTGCACCACAAAAGAAATACTCAGCAAAGTGAAGAGGCAACCAACGTAATGGGAGAAAATATTTGCAAACTATGCAACTGATAAAAGATTAATATCCAGAATTCCAGGATCTAAAAAGAGGTCTAGAAATTCAACAATGACAAAATAAAATAAACAATCCAGTTAAGAAATGAACACAGGACTTGAACAGGCATTTTTCCAAAGAGGAAATTCAAATGGCCAACAGACACATGAAAAAATGCTCAGGATCAGTAGCCTTCAGGGAAATGCAAGTCAAAACCATATGGAGGTGTCATATCACCCCAGTTAGTATGGCTCTCACACAAAAATCAAAAAACAATAAATGTTGGTGAGGTAATGGGAGGGAAAGGTACCATAATACACTTTAGTAGGAATGTAAACTCATACAGCCATTGTATAAGACAATATTGAGATACCTCAGAAGGTAGCAAATAGATCTACGGTATGACACAGCCATCCCACTCCTGGGAATTTACCCAAAGAAAATGAAATCAGCATATGAAAGTGTTATCTGTACCCCCAAGTTTATTGCACTTCATTTCACAATAGCTAAGATATGGAACCAACCCAGATGTCCATCAACTGATGACTGGATAAAGAAAAGTTAGAATATATACACTATGGAATACTACTCAGCTGTAAAAAAAATAGAATGAAATCAAGCTTTTTGGAACAAAATGGATGCAACTGGAAACTATTATATTTAGTGCAGTAAGCAGTCCCAAAAAGATAGGTATCATAGGTTTTCCCTGATTTTGGTAACTAATAGAGTACCTAAAATATACTGGAGCTAATCTGACATTTTGAGATTTGATGACTTTTATAGCTCTTGCTCTACTGTTGAGGTACACAGTTTTTTTTCTTCATACTGCTTGTTGAACTCTGAGTATATGGTTAATCTTATGAGTATAAAGTAAACTGAAAATAGATCTTTGTGAAAATTAAGAATGGTAATAAGAGAGGGAGGAGGCAGAATGAAGGGGAGCAAGGCAGGCAGAAAGGCAGGGGTGGAAGCATCATTATGTTTCTTAAACTATATATATGAAATACATGACATTTGTATACCTCAATAATTTTTTTAAATGTGCATCTTTCTGACAACCTTATGTAATATCATTCCCACTTCTCTACACAAGTCAGTTGATCAAATAATCACTTCCCCTTGATATCAGTGAAATTATCCTCCATATTTACTTCCTTTTGTTTTCAATCATCCTTCTGAAAAGAAAGCACATCCATGAAAGCCGAAAGTAAGTGTCTCTTACTCATTCTTGGGTTTCCAGAAGTGAAAATAACATTGAAAATATTCAATAAATATTTACTGAATAAATGACTTCATGGTAATTTAGTTTAATGTACACTATGAACCCCAAAAATAAACACATATGTCAAGATATCACACAAGAGGTCTGAAGACCTAGGGTTTCATTGGGTCTTCCCACTATCCAAAAGAGATCATGGCTTACAAAACTGACTTACTGATATTAATATATCAACAAGACATCATACGTGTCACCTACATCAGTATTTACACCTTCCCTATGAACTCTGATGTCCAGCCAAATTGCTGTCAATCATACTTAATGTTCCTTAATCCCAAATGTTTCCTCAAAGGGAACATTTCCAGTGATGCTCATTCTTAACACTAGAGGAAATACACGACTTTATAAAAATTTCTGATTCAAATATTCCACAATTTATTAGCCTTTTGGATAAGATTTCATCAATTTCAAATCTCATAGTCTTCAACCTACCTGACTACAAAAGCTCCAGTATTTTCATTGTTTTACTTCTACACATATTTCTAGGAATCTCCTCAAAATGTTTATATAATCTAATGCTTACCCTAACTGTGGCTGACCACTTTAGCCATATGGCAACACTTCACTGTTGTGTTTCTCTGCAGATCTCCTCATGCCATCTTGAAATCATCTGGCTCCCCCTGATTATGGGGGCCAAGAAACATCTATTAGCCTGTATTGAGAATAGAAACAAACAGAAAAGAATGGCAACACAAAGGACTTACAAGAAATATCAGTCATGGCTGTTCTCAGAATCTATAAAAGTCTTCCACTAAGACCATTGCTGATCTCTTCATTACTTCCTTTTTTCTACTAGCTGACTTAGCTTTGTTATTTTTTTCTACCTTCTTTAAATAGTTTAGGTCATTGATGTTAGACTTTTTTCTGTTTCTACGAGAAGTATCCCAACCTATAAAATGTCATCTAGGCAGTGCATTAGCTGCATTCCACAAATTTTGGCATGCTGTATTTTCATTCAGTTAAAATATTTTTTAATTTCCACTGTGACTTATTATTTAACTCAGTTTACAATATGTTTACAATGTTTGGTTTAGTTTTCAAGTATTAGATGATTTTTCAGATATCTTTTTAAAATGTACTTTCTAGTTTAATTTCATCATTGTCAGATTACAATTATTTAAATTAGCTCAAATTTGTTTTATTGTCCAGAGCGTAAGCTATCTTGTTGAATGTTTTGTGTGCATTTTCAGGGAATGTATAAATTTTGCTGTTGTTGGGTGACATGTTCCTTATATGTCCCAAGTATCAGTTAGATAAACTTGGCTAATAACATTGTATTCTAAATCCTTATTAATGTTTCTGCCTACGTATTCCAAAAATAAAAAAGTAATTTTGAAATCTATTACTATCATTCTGTATTTGTCTTTTTGCTTCCTTTTTGACTTGTTTTTATTATTAATATAAAGAAAGCAGATTTCTTTTTTAAACATTTTATTAACAAAATTAGAACAGATTTCATGTATTTCACAGATACAATTCTAAGAAGAAAACCAAACTGCCCTCCATCTCTCAATACCCTCGTCTTCCTTCTTTTCTTTTACTTTTGCAGTAACATCATTTCCATGTACTTTATAAGCACAGGCTTATGCTCCACTAATCATAATGTTCAACAAGTAAAAACTAGAAAGAGCACAGTTCGACAAGAGCTAAAAGACAAGGGCTAAAACAAAATCAAATCATGAGATGTCAGTTTCATTCTTATATATGCTTTTATATTCTATATTAACTATTATATATCAGAGAAAACATGATATTTTTCTTTTGGGGACTGGCTTATTGGACTAAGCATAATGGTCTCTAGTTGCATCCATTTTGTTGCAAAAGAAAGGTTTAATTCCTTTATATGGGTGAGTAATATTTCATTATATATATAATGAAATTATATATTATATAATTATATAATATGTATTTTATATTATATAATTATATATTACAATCTCACAATTATATATAATTATATATATTATATAAATATGTATTGTATAATAATATAATATATTAATATAATATATTGTTATATAATATATATTGATATATTATATAATATATATATATATGTATGCTGATTTCATTTCCCTTAAGTAAATTCCAAGGAATGGGATGCCTGGGTCACATGGTAGATCTGTTTCCAGATTTCTGAGGGATCTCCATACTGTTTTTTGTATTCATTGTAGTAGTTTATATTCCCAACAACAGCATATTAGAGTAACTTTTTATCCACATCCTAACCAGAATTTATTATTTCTAATTTTTGGATGATAGTCATTCTAATTGGGGTGAGGTGAAACATCACTGTGGTTTTACTTTGCACTTCCTTGATGGTTAGTGATTCTGAGCACTTTTTTTATTTCATTTCCTTTGTCTATTTCTTAACTAGATTATTTGTTTTGTTGTTGTTGAGTTTCTTGAGCTATTTATAGATCCTGGATATTAATCCTTTATCAGTTGCATAGTTTACAGATATTTTTCTCCCATTCTGTCAGTTGCCTTGTCCTTTTTTTGAGTGTTTCCTTTGCAGGGCAGAAGTTTCTTAGCTTGATGTAATGTCACTTACCTATTTTTGCTTTTATTGTGTGAACTTCTGGGGTCTTAATCAAATTAAATCTTGCCTATGTTTTGCCTATGCCAATGTCTTGAAGAGATTTCCCAATGTTTTCCTCTAGTAATTTGATAGTTTCAGGTTATCAGTTTAGATCCTTGATCCATTTTGAGTTGACTTATAAGGTGTAAGGTAGGAGTCTTGTTTCATGCTTCTGCATGGAAAGATCCAATTCTCCCAACACCATTTGTTGTAAAGACTAATTTATCTCAGCGATGCAGGAATGGTTCAACATATGAAAACATAATGCATCACATTATCAAACTGAAGAATAAAAACCATATGATTATCTCAATATATACAGAAAAAGCATTTGGTAAAAGACAACATTATTTCATGATTAAAAAGAAACTTAAGCAAAATGAGTATAGGCAGAACATACCTCAACACAATGTAGGCTATTTATGACAAACTGACAGCCAGCATCATATGAAACAGGGAAAAGCTGGAAGCATTTCTACTAAGATTTGGAACCAGAAAAGAATCATCACTGCTATTCAATTCAGTCTGGGAAATTTTAGAGCCATGGAGCAAGAAAAGAAATCAAAGGGATACAAATTGGAAAGGAAGAAGTCAAACTATCCTATTTGCAGATGAGATGATCCTATGTAAAGGGGAACCAAAAGAATCCACTAAGAGATTATTGGAACTCATAAGAGAGTTTAACAAAGTTGCAGATTATAAAATCAACACTTAAAAATCAATAGCGTTTGTACACAGAAACAATGCCGTGACTGAGAAAGAACTTGTAAGATCAGTATCATTCACAAAAGCTACACAAAAATTGAATATCTTGGAATAAATTTAACCAAAGATGTGAAAGTTCTCTACAGTGAAAAATTACAAAACATTAAAAAAAGAAATATAAGAAGGCAAAAAAATTGGAAAAATCGTCCATGCTTGTGGATTGAAGAATTAATATCATCAATATGTTGATACTACCTAAAGCAATTTATAGATTCAATACAATCACAATCAAAATACTAAGGACATTCTTCTCAAATCTAGTAAAAATTATGCTAAAATCCATATGAAACCAAGAGACCCCAAATAGCTAAAGCAATCTTAAACAAAAACAAAACTGGAGGCATAATAATATCAGACTTTAAAACATACTACAGACAGTTATAATCAGAACAGTCTGTTACTGGCACAAAAATAGACATGTAGACCAATGGAAAAGAAGAATAGAAACCTAGAAATTAACCCACACATCTACAACCAACTGATCTTTGACAAAAGAGAACAGATTTCATAGATACAACTCTTAAAACAAACGATACTTCCCTTCTTCCATCCATTCCTCCCTCCCTCTTCCTTCTTTCCTTTTTGTTTAATTTTTGCAATAATATACATTGAATTATTTTATAATCCTAGGGCTAATATAGTGTTGAACAAAGAAAAGTAGAAAGACCATTATACCACAGGAATACAGACAAGGGCTACAAAAAATAATCAAATCATAGAATGTCAATTTCATTCTTTTTGTTAAATGTATCTTGTACATCTGCTATTAATTTCATATATATTTAGAACAGTTAAATTTTCTCCTTATTATGAAAATAATCTTCTATTCCTTGTAATTATTTTTTTTCTAAAGTGTTCTTTGATAGTAATAAAATCACTTTAATTTCTTATAGGATTTACAATTTATATCTTTTTTCTGTTCTCTCACATTTACTCTGTTTTTATTATGGTTAAAGTAAGTTTCTTCAGAAAATATATATTTGGGGTCTAATTTTTATAAACAATGGTAATATCAGTCTCAATTTGAGTATCTTGAATATTAAATTTAAGGTATTTATACATGTTTGATTTGAATCTACCATCATTTGTTTTGAATTTATCTCTCTCATTTTTTTGTTTTTCCCCTTTTGTGCTTCCTTTAAGATTAACTGTGTTTTATAGGCTTATCTTCTCATTTGGCTTATTAGCTATATATTACATGTCTGTTTTTTATGCTTGCTCTGTAGTCTATAAATGTGTTTTACCTCTATTTCAGTCCATATTTAAATATATATCACTAACACGTGTAATGTAAAAACTTTATATCAGCATATTTTTAATTCACCCTTATGTACTCTACATTACTATTGTCAAATATTTCATTTTTATGTGGATTAGAAACACCACAGAATATTGTTATTAAGTTTACTTTAAACCATAAATTCTCCTAAAAAGAAATTTCAAATGATAAAGGTCTTTCATATGTATTCACCCATTTTATCAACTTCAGCATTTTAATTTTTTTTTTACAAATCAAAATCTCACCTAGGTCTTTCATTCAATTTTTAGAACATTCTCTAATATTTCTTATGGTACAAGTCACCTAGCAACAAGTTTTCTCAATTTCCCTCCCCAAAAGCAGGGTTTTTTAAAATCTTTTTTTGGTGAAGGATATAATTCCTGGATATCGAATTTGAGAGTAAGAGTGTTTTCTTACAGTACTTTAAATATGTTGAAAGTGTTTTCTATTACCTTCTGACTTAAATAGTTTTTCACAAAAAGTCAGTGATAATTATTGTTTTGAATTTTATTTAATTGTTGTCTTTATTTAACATGTCTTGTTTCCTTTGTTTCTTTTAAGATTTCTCTTTATCACTGCTATTCAGTAATTTGATTATGTGACTTAGTGCGTGTGTGTGTGTGCGTCCTGGATGGTATTCATTTAGCTTCCAACTCTGATTCAACTAGAGATTGCCTGATATGTTCTCAAACAAATCACATAAGCAACTTCATTTCTACTTAGCTTGCTACGATCTTTCCAAAGCAAACCTCCATTCAAGGCACCCTGAAGGCTTCCCTTTCTTCCCCTTTTCATACCTTGGAGCCTCTGCCTAATGAAAGTGATGATGGCTGACTGCCTAGCTATAGCAAATTTTGAATAAATAGCATTTGTTCTCATGATGGTTGACTTTATTTCTGTAGAATTATCTTCCCTCCACCAAAAACACAGGAGAGATGGAGAAGGGCAAAGGAATAGAGAGAGCACCTCAGGGAAACACACCAGTCCAATCTCTAAAGTTGGGGACTGGCTTGGCTCGTGAGTACCAGTTGCAGATGAAATCAATCAGTCTCTCCTCTTGTCTCTCAGGCATCTTCTGGAAGCATTTTAAAGATTAAGTACCTTCATTATTTTGGAGCTAATGCTATTGAAGGTCACTAGGTGCCATATATCAACTTGAACTGTACTGGAAGATTGCCTGGACACTTTGCATACCTATATACTCTACTACACTTAGTTCTTATGGAAGTGCATGTCATGCACGTACAACATCACTTGTTTATTATTTAGCTCACTCTGGCAGCCATTTGTTTCCAGCAACTGGCTGATCTATCCTAACATCTCACTGGGCTCCATGGATTGTGTGATCTTTCTTCATATAAAGTATACTGGTAGTTGATGTGACTCTATCTCTTCAGATCTTTATTTCCAGATTCCTTTAGTCAGACTTGAAATAATTGTCTTTGTATAAACTTGAAGGAGAACATGTTCTAGAAGTTTCCTTTTACCTCCCACCAGCCTTCGTTAATGCCAGAAAGAGGATCTGGGGTCACACTATTGGGCAAACTCTGCTACTCCTGGTAGAGTTGTTCCATAAGGATAGAGTTTCCTTCAGACACAGCCTGGGGAACACTTATCTTATCTGAAGCCCTGTCACTACTGCTAAAATTGTGAGCAAAGGTGAGGCCAGAGTAACATACTGAGGGCTGTGATGAGCTGAGACACTTCACATTACACTGCATGGGTACAGCTCAGGCCTGGTTGGGCTGCACCATGATGAGCTTAGATGCTGGTGAAAGCCAATTACGGTAAAAGCCAAAGCTCCAGGAGTTTCTCTGAATGAGGAGCTAGCCAAGTCCATCTCCTCCAAAAGTGGGAAATTCCTGCTCAGACTTGAGCTGGCAGACAGGTCTCTATTTGGGAAGGAACAAGGATGACCTTCCTTCTCTCACAGAGCTTGAGAGAGGATAGCAGAAACACTGATTGTCTTTCTGGCCTTCTGCTGTATCTTCTGTGGTTCCCCATTCCTCTTTGGGATTCTTGCAACTCTTTTGAGTAGGCTTGCTGGGTTTCCCAAGAGATTTCTTCTTAAATTAAGATCTGAGAAGTGCAGTTCTTTCCATTGCATTCCCTTTTATTAAGTTGTTCCCATTGCATTCCCCCCCTATTATACAGAATCCCTATTAATGGAATTGTGACATATGGGAAAGGGAAAATATTCTATCATCCTAGGATTTTTCTCTTAGTCGTTTAGTAATCCTGCATTCCTCAGCTATGATATTCACAAGTTCTTGGATTTTTCTTTGCTCTTTGGTGGGAAAGGAAGGATAGTGGAGGCTGGGTGTGTATCTTCTCCCAGGTCAGGAAGGCTCTGGTAAAATCTCAGCTATCCCTTGGTGAAATACTTTATCTTGAGGGCATGCCTTGGTTAAGAAGAACAAAATGTTCTGGGTATATTTCAAAATGATTACTTTTTTTTTCCCCTGATGGAAGCACAAGAACATTTTTCTCTGTTCTTCACTGTGAGAACTTCTAGGGCTCCTGGTGGTAAAATTCATAAAAATGTAGGAATTACCCTAAGACCCTTCTTCCCTGGCATTTTGAACTCTCAAACATGTCTGCCTCCTGAAATTCATTAATTGTATTTTAAGTTTTCCAACTCCAATTTTATTGGTTCTCAATAAAATTTCTTCTCTGGGGTCCTGTTATGCTGAGTTTTGATTTTATATATCTTCCAGTTTGGGGGACAATGGTTCTCCCTGTGGCTTCAGTTCTCTGACATATTTTAGAAGATCTTTGTTAATTTTCACTTTGTTTAGTTTTTTCTTGATGTGAGATTGGAGTGATCATTTTCAAACTCTTTGCCTACCATACCAGAAAGCAGATGTCTTCCCACTGATATTTATCATGGCTATGTATTTTGTTTTTTCATATACTCAGCAAATTTTTATTAGGTTCTGTCACTTTTTTGGATGCTATATTTTCTTATATTTCCTTAAGTAATCTTGGATTTTGTTCCTGCATGTATTTAAATTTTTTCACATTATTTTAATCCTTTCGAGTTTTAGTCTCTGTCTTTTTATTGAGTCTAATCTAGTTTTCTCTTTTTGAGTCTTTGCTCCCTGTGTATTCATTCATGTCTCCCATTAGGCTTTGGGATTTACATGATTTCAAGTCCTGTATAAATTCTGATTATTATTTGGCTTACAATCCCCACCACACCTCACCATGCCTCACCACACGCTACCCCAGTAATTCCCTCAGAAGTTGTTTATTGTCCTGCTTTGTTAGTTACATTTGCATGTGCAGATTAGGATTTGACCAATTAGGGACAGATACACACATATTCCTGGAGCTATTTCTCTGGATGTCACCCTTCTCAGTCACCTGTGTTTCAAATTCTATTACCTCAACTTCCTTGAACTCCAAGTCCTGTGTCTCTTACTCAGCAAGATTTCAAGACCATGTTTAGATTCCCAATACCTGTAGCATTATTTTTCAATGCCTCCATTCATAAAGCCAGAGCAGTTGTCCAGGTAACTTCCACTGCTTACCTTCTTTCAGAAACCACAGTTCTTCAATGTCCATTGTATGACTTATGGAAACAATTGTTTTGAATATTGTATCCAGTTTTCTAGTAATTAACAGTGAGATAGTATAGCAGGGGTCTTTCTTCCAAGGGTGGAAGTCTTTCTTCCAAGAGAGACTGATAGCACATAAATTCATTCATTGCAGAACAACCAATTCCTACTATGTCCTACAAAAATCAGGCCTTAATTTCTGCATCTTCGCAGTCATTGACATTAGAATAGAAGACAAAATCAATATATTTTGCAAAATCCAGTTTGTACATTCTTGGCACTTCTATAGAGTAGCCAAGGTTGAGCTTTAAAAATTCCAAATTAATTCCTTTCAGGATCACTCCACTAGCATTAAATGAAAATAACGCAACCATACCTTCAACCCCTTCGATTTGTTTTTTGTCTTTTGCCCCAATTAGTAGACAAGAACTCATACCCATCATCCAAGTATGGTCAACATTTTTCAAAGAATCCATCTAAATCTTAACTTGGAAAATGTGTTTTTCCTAAGGGAAACATAATAAGATTGGATGAAGTACCAACTAAAATGGAAAAAGCTTTTTATATTACTATGGAGAACTGTTCAGTTTTGGTTCCACATTTTCTTGAAACTCTCGGTTTTCAAATTTGTTTTATCTTTGAAAACTTCAAGGCTTATCAAAATGGTCTTTCAATGCAGGGAATATCTACATAATGACTTTGTGTCCACAAATCATATAAAAAGAGAATCAGAGAAAAGCCTCAAGCTTTTAAGTATAGTTCTTTCCAGAGTCTAACATCTCCAAAAAAGTTTCAGATATTCACAGGACTTAGTCTAAGCTCTGTGTTAAATTATACTTTTTCTCTCTAAAAAGGAATATTTTCAAAGTAAATGGCCTAAGAAGGAGCGTCCAATTATGAGATGAAGGCACATAAAGATTTCTCCTGAGTCCTTCAGGCTTTTTCCTTCTCTCTCTTATTTGGTTCAGAGGCACATAGATTACCTGGGTATAATTTTCCTGCCATATAATCAAGGTTGTGAGTCAACTATAGATGCAGGATATTGAGCAAATTTTCACATTTCCAATTCTCATGTACAAAATAATAGTATTACATAGCTCTCAGGACTTTTTTGAAGATTAGGTGTTTTTTTAAAAGAGGTAAAAAGATATACCTCTTTTCTTTCAACAATGTTCCTAATTTAGTTTTTTTAGTTTGATATTCATATATTCCTTGCATGTATATATTTTAAGAATTATGTGAAAAATTATATCAGAAAAGCTTTTCAGATAAAAGGTCTTTGAAATTTTAAAGTCTACCCTGATATGGAATAGATCCTTTTTCCCTTCAAAAAATCCTCTGGTGAGAGAATAGCTATGCCCAGTATTAAACATACAGGTAAGAATAAGCTTAATGGTATCACTGTGATCTTAAAATTATAGCTTGGTGGTGACTTCATGGAAGATCAAAGAGTGTTATTATGCAGAACTACCAGTTTCCATGCTTCCATTATCAATAGTTACCTTCTTCTCTGAGTAAAAGAGAGATGCTAGCAGTGAGTGTTTCTACCAACAGTTCTTCCTCTTCCTTGTTTTTAGCCTGTTAGAAGCCCTGAAGATGGCCTCTGGTGATTTCTGCCTCCTGGTATTCACACTCCTGTGTAATCCCCTCCTTTGAGTACAGATTTGATTTAGTGACCCAGTTCTACTGAACAGAATATGGCAGAAATAACATGATGTCACTTGTAAGGTTATAAAAGATTGCTGTTTCTGTCTTGGTCTTTCTCTCTCTCTCTTTCTCCTCTCCTCTCCTCTCCTCTCATCTCCTCTTCTCTCCTCTGTCTCTCTCTCTCTCTGCTCTCCCTCTCCCTTTTACTCTCCCTCTCCCCTACCCGCTCTCTTGCTCTGGTGGAAGCCAGAAGTCCTTTGGAAAGGATCGTGAGGATCCATTTCAACAAAGGCATGATTGCTTTTAAAAGTATACCTTCCCAATTTGATTCTTTGGATGAGAATGTATCTTACTGTGACCTAATAAGAGATTCTGAGCCAAAGGTGCTAAGCCAAATAAACCATTCTTAGAATCTTAGTGGATAATAAATGTGAAGTAAAAAACATTTGTTATAAAATGTATATTGTTACAATCTAGGAGATTTTTAGATAGCAGATAATAATACAAGGATCTACATAAAATAAAATTTTTAAAAAGTCTATCAGTCTATTCTCTTAAGGTCAGAAAACTTGGATACTAGTACTGCTTCTTCCCTGACCATTTGATGTGTGTCTTATTCTGCTTTCTGTTGATATAACAAAGTACCTGAGGCTGGGTACCTTATAAAGTAATGAAGTTTCTTTGCCTCACAATTCTTGTGGCTGGAGGCTCTAAAAAGCATGGCACCAAGTATTCCAATGAGGATTTCCTGGTTTTATCACAGCATAGCAAAAAGTAGAAAAGAAATCAGCCATGTGCAGAAGGATCCAAACTCATGACTCATGGGGTGGTTTTACTTTAAAACAACTTGCTTGCTCCAGTATGAATACACTCCTGCAAGATCAGCATCAACCCCTTCAGAAAGATAGGGCCACCACGTGTAATCACCTAGCACCAGGCTACAGCTCTTTTCAACTCTTTTTTTTTTTTTTAAGGCAGAGTGGACAGTGAGAGAAAGAAACAGAGAGAAAGGTCTTCCTTTCTGTTGGTTCACCCCGCCAATGGCTGTTGTGGCTGGCGCACGCTGCAGCCAGCGCTCCCTGCTGATCCGAAGCCAGGAGCCAGGTGCTTCCTCCTGGTCTCCCACGCGGGAGCAGGGCCCAAGGACCCGGGCCATCTTCCACTGCCCTCCTGGGCCACAGCAGAGAGCTGGACTGGAAGAGGAGCAACCGGGACAGAATCCGGCGCCCGGACTGGGACTAGAACCCGGTGCACTGGCACCGCAGGCGGAGGATTAGCCTATTGAGCAGCGCAGGCCACAGCTCTTGAAGTTTCTACCACCACAATGAGGACCAATCCTACAGTACATTTGGCATCCCATATGCACAGCAGTTCAAGTCCTAGCAGCTCTACTTCTGCTCCAGCTCCCTGCTAACGTACCTGGGAAAGCAGCAGGAGATGACCCAAGTGCTTAAGCCCCTGGACCCACGTGGGAGACCTGGAAGAAGCTAATAGCTCCTGGCTCCTGGATCTTGGCTTCAACTTGGCCCAGCCTTGGCCACTGCAGCCATTTGTGGAGTTAACCAGCCAATGGATGACCTCTCTCTCTCTCTCTCTTTCTTTCTGTCTTCCCCTCTTTCTTTCTCTGTAACTCTACCTTTCAAATAAATAAAATAAATTTTTAAAAATTTTAAAAAAGCCTAAGGAAGAAATAAAAAATAGGGGCTAGCATTGTGGCACAGTGGATTAAGCTGCTACTGTTAATGCCAGCATCCCATTTGGGAGTGTGGGTTTGTGGACTCATCCTGCAAGGCACACACTGAAGGGATGGCGGGGCAATGGCGTTCTTCAAAAAATACCCTAGACAAGTTTTGGTGACATGGCCTTTTATAAACAACCAGGCACAAGCTTTTGGCCGGCGCCGCGGCTCACTAGGCTAATCCTCCGCCTAGCGGCGCCAGCACACCGGGTTCTAGTCCCGGTTGGGGCGCCGGATTCTGTCCCGGTTGCCCCTCTTCCAGGCCAGCTCTCTGCTGTGGCCAGGGAGTGCAGTGGAGGATGGCCCAGGTGCTTGGGCCCTGCACCCCATGGGAGACCAGGAAAAGCACCTGGCTCCTGGCTCCTGCCATCGGATCAGCGCGGTGCGCCGGCCGCAGCAAAGGAAGACCTTTCTCTCTGTCTCTCTCTCTCACTGTCCACTCTGCCTGTCAAAAAAAATAAATAAATAAATAAAAATAAACAACCAGGCACAAGCTTTTAAAGGGCAAGGAGGAGTAGCTAGTTCGGGGCAACAATAATTCTACAGGATAAAGCAGATACTGGTGCCTCTATGCTTCTCCAATCAGAAGATACTGGTGCCTCTACACTTCTCCAGTCAGCTTAAAGGTCACAAAGCCTACACAGCCTTCCTTCCAGGTGGTCCTTAGGGTAGGCCACACCCAGGAGCTGTTTACCTAGCTGACAATTACAAGGCCCTTCAGCAGGAACTGGGGGTGGGGGAAATGTGCTTGGGGCTCCTGCTGCCTGCCAGCAAGCAGTCAGGTCATGTGTGGCTCTCAGTGTGCCTGAGCCCCCAACCAGGGTCTCTCTCAGCAGGCATGGTGTGCCAAGCCCTCTTAAACTGCATGGGCTAGGCAGGCAGTCTCACAGAATCACCCACATGAGTAAGTCCTATCCCTCCCCCCTCCACCCACATCTATTGGCTGCTCAAATAAATTTTAATAAACTATTTATATATATATATATAGAGAGAGAGAGAGAGAGAGAGAGAGAGTAAAAGTATAGTCCATGTTTCTGAGTTAAGAATAATCAAAATTGTGAAGATATCATTCTTCCCAACTTGATCTACAGACTCAACAAAATCCCATCAGTTTATTATATGATTATCAACAAACTGATTTGAAAGTTTATGTTGAGGCTGGCACTGTGGCATAGTGGGTAAAGCTGCCACCTGCAGTGCTGACATCCCATATGGACGCTGGTTAAGATTCGGCTGCTCCTCTTTTGATCCAGCTTTCTGCTATAGCCTGGGAAAGCAGTGGAAAGCAGTCCTTGGGTCCCTGCACCTGCATGGGCGATCCAGAAGAAGCTCCAGGCTCCTGGTTTCATATCAGCACAGCCCTGGCCGTTGTGGCCATCTGGGAAGTGATCCAGCAAATGGAAGACCTTTCTCTCTCTCTCTGTCTCTCTGCATCTGTCTCTCTTAGCTCCATCTTTCAAATAAATAAATAAATCTTTAAAAAAAGAAAGTTTATGTGGAAAGACAAGAGACAGAATAGCCAACACTGTACTGAAGAAGTGTAAAATTGGAAGTCTGCCATTTAGTATAAAACTACAATAATTGGGGCCGGCACTGTGGTGTAGTGGGTTAAGCCTTCACCTGCGGCACAGGCATCCCATATGAGCTTTGGTTCAAGTTCAGGTTACTCCACTTCAGATCCATATCTCTGCCATAGCCTGGAAAAGCAGTACAAGATGGCCTATGTGCATGGGCCCGTGCACCTGTATGGGAGACCCGGAAGAAGCTCCAGGCTTCTGACTTCAGATCAGCTCAGCTCTGGCCGTTGCAGCCATTTGGGGAGTGACCCAGCGGATGGAAGATTTCTTTCTCTCTGCCTCTGCCTCTGCCTCTCTCTAACTTTGCCTTTCAAATAAATTAATTAATTTAAAAAAACTGCAATAACTAACAGTGTGATATTGGTGTCAATGGAACAGAATACAGTGGCCAGAAATAGACTCATACAATAAAGCTGATTGCTTTTTGACAAAGGAGTACAAGTAACTCAATAAAGAAAAAGTAGCCTTTTCAATGAATGATGTGGCATTACTGGTTAATTTCAACCTGTACTCCTCTTAAAAAGTAACTCCAAGTAGATCATAAACCTAAATGTATAATGCAAAACTACATGACTTCTAAAATATTAAACAGAGAAAATCTAGGCAATCTTTGTTTGATGATGATTTTAGATACAATACCGAAGGCATAATCCATCAAAGAAATAATTGACAGTTGAACATCATTAAAATTAAAAACTTCTGCTTTTCAAAAGTCACTATTAAGAGAATAATCAGACTAGTGACAGACTGGCAGGAAATCTTTGCAAAGCACAAAGGCAAAACACTGAATCAAAATATACAAAGAACTCTTAAAACTCAGTATCAAAAAAATAGAGTCCAACTTAAAGATGAATAAATGTTTGGGGGAGGGGTGGGGACTGTATGCGCATTGTGTTCCAGCAGGTTAAGCCAAAGTTTGGGGTGCCTACATGCTATACTAGAGTGCTGAGTACAGTCTCAGCTATTCTACTTCCTGTTAATGTGGCCTGGAAGGTAGCAGATTATGGTTCAAGCACCAGAGTCCCTGCCACCATATGGCAGACTCAGATGGAGTTTCAGGCTCCTGCCTTCTGCCTGGCCCTGCCCTGAAACCTTTGTTGATGCATTTGGAGAGTGAACCAGCAGATGAAGGTATTCTCTCTCTCTCACTTTCTCTTTCTCTCTCTCTGTTTACCTCTCCACCCCCATCACTCTGCCTTTCAAGTAGATGAAAATAAGTACTTTTTAAAAAATAAATAAAATGGGCAAAAAATCTGAGGCGAGAATTCACTTTAAAAAGATACACAGATGGCAAATAAGCATATGAAAATATATTCAACATCTTATGTCTTTAGGCAATCACAAATTAAAACAACAATAAGACATCACTAGACATCTACAAGAATGACTAAAAATCCATAACACTGTCAACACAAAATGCTGATGAGAATGTGAAGTAATGGGAACTTTCCTTCATTGCTAAATATGAAAAAAGGTAGTTCACTTTGGAATATACTTGGTAGTTTCTTATAAAGCTAAATGTAGTTTTACCCTAAGATCCAGCAATCATGTTCCTTTTTACCCAAATGAGTTGAAAATTTATGTCCATACAAGAAAACGTCATGCAAGTGTGTATTACAACTTTATTCATAATTTTCAAAACACAGAACAAACTAAGATGTCCTTCAGCAGGTGAATGGATAGACAAGTTGTGGTACATATACAATATGGAATAGTATTCAATAATAAAAATATATGTAGGAGACTAAAGTACATATTGCTCAGTGAGCAAAACCAGTCTGAAAAGCCTATTTAATGTATGATTCTAATTATGTAATATTCTGGAAAATGCCAAACCAAAGAGATTATAAAACAGATCACTGATTTCCAGGTGTTTGGGGAGAAAGAGAAAGAGAGGGAGGCATGGATAAAAGAAGGAACATGAGGGATTTGTAGAGCATTGCAACTGCTCTATATGATAGTGTAATGATGGACCCATGACCCAATACCCATAGAGATGTATAGCAGAGAGTAAGCCGTAATATAACTATGAGCTTCATTTGATAATCAGGTATCAACATCTATTCATCAATTATAAGAAGTCTGCCACAGTAAAGGAAGATGCAAACAACAGGAAAAGCTTTGGCATGAAGCAATGTGGAGAAAGGGAATGCGCTGAGACACTCTGTACTTTCTGTCAGTAATTGTTTGTAAACCTAAAACTGCCATTCAAATATATCTTTCAATAACTGAGTTTAATGATATAGATATAGATATAGATATAGATATAGATATAGATATAGATTTAAGCCCTGGATTGGATTTGTTTTCATATAAGCCTCTGTCAAATTCATGACTCAGTAGTAACAGAGCTGCTTAAAAGTGACCTCCATAGTTATAGTAACTATCATTGTTTTTCTCAGTATCAGTAACAGGCTTTAAGGTTTTTGATATATTCTAAATATCTAATAGCTAATTATCAATACATTTATTTTGTGCGAAGTAGTAATGAAGAGACTCAGGGGACTGAATGGTTCAAAATTTCCAATATTTACTGCAGTAAATTGTTCGTGAAGTTACTAAATCCACTTACTTTGACTTATGTATCTATACTATAAGGATTTAAAAAAAAACAGTGTGAGGTTTAAATGATCTGACTATTTTAATCACAGAAAAAAATGCCTGGCACACAGTAGTTACTTAATAAATGTTAATTATTAAGAGTACTTGGAGTGTGTATTAATCCTTTGTCTTTTAAATTTTTGTTTATATAGATATATTTCTTTCTATTTTCTCCCCGCAATCAGATGGTAGGTCTATATTTTAGACACTTTAGAAAAACAAAACAAAAACTTTGAAATTAAGCAGTGGGCCTTACATGTGCTAGATGCTTACTAAGTATCTGTTAATGGATGCTTAAGTGAATACAAAACAAAAGAATGGCTACAGGGATATAAAGAAGGGAATATTTTCAAAATGACCTGCTGTCTGACACATCAATAAAAATAATCCTATTTTCACCAAACTGTCTGGAGAGACATTTTATCCACACCTTTATCCCAAGAGGAGGTTTTTTGTTTTCATTCTCAGTGTATTTAGATATCAGCATTGAATGTCAGCTAGATTCTTCTCTTAATAACTTTAAAACAGAGCCAAAAAGAAGACAAATCAGTCTCACACAGAAAATGTACTCTCCAGGTACTTCCTAACAGAACACAACAGCTGTGCCAATAGCAGAAGGATAAGTGTTTAAAGAACATTTCTGAATAATGGCTAGGGAATGACTTGTGTCACAGTTCATCCATAAGGTAACATTTCATCAAGTATTGACTAATACAACACCTAGTAATAACAAGGCAAGTAACATGTATGTTCTCTAAACTCTAAAAAGAGATCATTAAAATCGCTTCAAATTGAAGAGGCTGCACGGGTTTATCAAACACAAGGTCTGTTGATTTTCAAGGCTATCAAAAGAATCACGTTCTCCCCTTTGAATGATGTGACATATTTATAAATGGAGACGTTTGGACTACAATTTTTGAGTGGCATGTGACAACGAATTTTTGTCAGTTTCAAAGAAATCATTCTTTTCCCAAAAATGTCCTTTTGAATCTCCTTTATCTGATTGAAGCAAATGATTCATTAGGGGCTGGTTTTGTGGTGCAGTGAGTGAATCCACTGTCTGTGATGTCAGCATCCTACATGGGTGCTGGTGTGTGCCCCGGCTGCTCCACTTCTGATCCAGTTCTCTGCTAATGTGCCTGGGAAGGCGGCTAAAGATGGCCCAAGTGTTTGGGCCTTTGTCAACCATGTGGGAGACCCGGATGAAGCTCTTGGCTCCTGGCTTCTGCCTGGATCAGCCGTTTTGTTGCAGCCATCTGTGGAGTGAACCAGTCAATGGAGGGTCTCTCTCTTCCTGTTTGTCTCTCCCTCTCTCTCCATAGCTCTTTCAAATAAGTAAATAAATCTTTAAAATAGATTCACTGATAGTTAACTGGTTTGTCCAAAGGACTGGGTTAATAAAAATAGCTAATGTTAATTAATTATATGTTTTCTCATTTATTCCTCCTTAGCCTAAGAGATAGATACTCTTACTGTCTTTCTTTTGCAAGTAGAAAACAAAAGCATAAGGAAATAAAATAAATTATCCAATGCCTAATTACTAAAAGATGAAACAGTTTGTATAATCTGGATTCACTACCTGTCTGGCTGCTTGGATTGCCTACCAAAATAATAATAGACTTAACTCTACATTCTCATCTCTCTTACCTCTAACCAAAATTTCTTTATGCTGTATCTCATGACCCAAAAGCTTGAATGCTGGTGTACCATCTGATGAGCCCCACTTATCCCAATGAAAATACTAGCTAGATGTCACCATTCCATACAAACTTTCCAGCTAACATTCAGGTTAGATACATGAGAGCCTATAAATATTCCAAACAGAATTTCAGAAATCAGGACTAATCATAGCTAGAAATACTTTAGCTTTGATGGGACATCTACCACCACACACAGAAGATCTCTAAATGGTCCACCAAAATTTTTAAAGCATTGCTATACAACTGGGTACCAATTATCTATATGTGTCTCTTTGCACATTGCAAATAATGTGACTACTAACCCAGACTGAGTGAATGGAATAATGCTGAGGCAGGAAAACTTACATGGAAAGACTATTAAATATGGATCCAATTTTCTCCACTAATGTTTCTTAATGTATATTTCATAATATAATAAAAGGAAGAGAAGAAGTAGTGTATCCCAAATTATGCCTGATATATACTGCTTATTTTAATCAAATATATACAGACACCGAGAGGTCCACAGTAAATGAACAAATTCATCCTTTCCTGAGTCAGTGTTACCAAGTGCCCATATGGGATGCTGGTGTCACAGGTAGCGGCTTTACCCACTGCACCACAGAGCCAGCCCCCAACAAATCAAAATACCTAACATTGTTAGAAATTAGAGTTCTATGGTACATATTCAAGAAAACATGAATTGAACCACTAAAGAGAGGGGAGAGAATAAAAGTATAGAGATGATTAGATTTAGGTCATTAAATATAAGTTGTTTAAGTAGAGTGAAGCTACTATGTATGTGAGGCTGATTACCAGAACATCCCCTAAATCACAATGGCTTTTCATCATTTGGTAATCAGCAGTTGATTTATATCTTACTTGATAATGCAAACTGGTGATTTAATGATCCACACTTTTCCCATCTTGGGCTTCCAACAGCCCCAAGAAGCTTCAATATCATCTTCTAGATTTTCAGCACTGTGCAGGGAAAGAAAAGAAAATAGAGGCTTTTACAGGAAGAATTCTGATCCAATTTTGGAAATCATGTGTATCACTTCTGCTTATATTGTATTACCTGAATCACATGTTCACACTTCACTATTCAACAATGAGTGATTTAGCCCAACTGTGTGCCCCATGAAAGGAGAACATCACATGGATGACTACCACAGATGGAATGGAACCTGAAAAAAGTCTGAAAACTTCGGAAAAAACCTTGGCCCCAGAATCCAAGTTGGGTTCTTCAAACTGCCAAACAAATTTCACGTAGATACAAGAGTTTATATTTTCACCTAGGAACTGAGGATCTTTGTTAATAAACATCAATCTATCTATTTGCTTACTTCCAAAAGAAGCCATGCTTCCTAAATTACTGATGAAAGAGCAAGCTCTCCTGGAAAAGGATAAACAATGAAATTTTACCAGCTTTAAGCTCTGCCATGCCTATAACATCATGCTTTTTGGTTAAAGCAGGAGGTTTTTGACAGGAGTTTAGCTCAGTAGTTTAAACTCCAGATAAGATACTTAGGTCCCACATCAGAGTACCTGGGTTCCACACCTGGCTCTGGCTCCTGATTTCAGCTTCTGCTGGAATCAGCTTAGAGCCTGAAGGACAGTATTCATACTCAAGTAACTGGGTCCTGCCATCCATGTGTGAGAACCGCACGGAGTGTCTGACTCCTGATTTCAGGCTGGTCCAACCCCAGTTTTTCCAAGCATTTGGGAAGTGAACCAGAAATATCTCTGTCTCTCTCACTCTTTATCTCTCTCCCACACTTCCTTCCTGTCAGATAATTTTTAAAAATGTTTTTGATTAAAAAATATGAAGGAGCCTTTCCTAAAAGCCTGAGACCATGAAATAATAGGAAGAACATGAGAATGTCAACTTATCAGTTCAGTGTACAGTGCTCTCTTTCTTTCTTGACAAGTCCCTGAATATGGCAAGAACATTTTATTCACCTAGGAGGTTAAAAGAGATGTTATATAAATGGCCCTTCAAGTGACTGATGATTCATAATGATGATTTACATTAATTTGAGCATATGTCATACATCTAAGTCACAGATTCATTATATGGGTGGGTATGTATTCATGGTTATTATAAGACCAACTATTACAGGGTAGAGTGCTTCTGAAGAAATTATCCATTAATATAAATAGACACTAGTTCATCCATACAGGGAGAAGCACTGTCAAAGCTCTACTAATTGCACGATATAGCAAGAAATGCTTATTCATAAAATGTGAAATTCAAGTATCACAGAGGCAATGCACTTGCTAGAAGTTCCAAGAATACAATGGTTAGCAAATTATTGTTGACTTAGCAGGGGAGGAAAAAAAAGCAGGACTTGGAATAAAGTCTTTCTTAGAATATTGCCATTGGCAAGAAAACTCTACTGGAACCCCTAAGAACATGCTTCAGTCACTAAAGATACAGACAGTATCACTCCCATTTTACAGGTAAGAAATTTGAGAGAGCAGGAGTCTTATCCAGGAACACAAGGACAGAAAATTATGGATGAAGAGTTTGAACCCAATCTTTCTTCTTCCAAATCTTGCTTTTTTTGTCTACTATATTTCTGTTTATCTATTCAAATTTGACTAGAAAACAATTCACGGTGAACTGTCCTAATTTCTGAACCATAGCTCCAACCAAAGACATCATTCCCTGAAATACGTTCATGAAAGCTACTAAATTTTACTATATCAAGGAGTAGTTTTTTTTCAAGATATTGAGTTTTTCTTTATTAAAATAGCAAAAGATGCCTAGCCTTTTCCATTCTACTTTGTTTAAAGTAACTTCCATAATGTACATTTTCTGAAGATACATTTTTAAAATCTCCCTGGTTTCTAAGCAACTGTGACTATGTCATATAGAATCATATTGAGATAATCATATCAAATATCTATCTAGCTTGTTGCAAAAGGAATCTGTCCTATGCCCCCACATACCTTGTATATAGGAAACATAAGCATTCAAAAATAATGAATGAACGACTGATGGAAAACTTCATAGGGCATGGGCAAGTACATTGAAAATGATAAAAATCTTGCCATTGGTTAGCTCTTCCCAGATATCTGGTTGGGAGATAATGAATAAGTACTGGCATAAATTCGTTGACCTTAATAACAGGTAATAACTTGGTTTAATAATAGATAGCATAGGTAATAGCTTTTTCATAGTGGTGGAAAAATGTGAGAAACAAAAAATGAGACAACTTTTGAATGAACACTCCAATTATTTATCAAAATAAATATTATCCCAAAATGAGAATGTCGAGGTTTTATCATTCCAACATGATACTGTATTTACAAACACTATGGGATTACCTTCTCTTGAGCCTATTTTCAAAGAGGGAGGGACTAATGAAGAGTGTAGCAGGAGGAGGGCATTGAATCCTTACTAAACAGAAAATTCTAGGGGGAGGGATCAGGTTTAGCTACTCTAAATGGCTCTCACAAGGGAATTTCATAACTTGGAGAATGGGGACAGCTGGCTTCAACTAACTTGGCTACTAGAACAAACAAGTAAAATAAACTCTTTGTGGGGTCAGTGTTGTGGTACAGTGAGTAAAATTGCCACCTGCGATGCCTGCATTCCATATTGGTGCCAGTTGGAGTCTCAGCTACTCCACTTCTGATACAGCTCCCTGCTATTGTTCTGGGAAAGCAGCAGATCATTCCAGTCCTTGGGCCCTGAGATGAAACTCCTGGCTCCTCAACCCTGGCTTTAGCAGCCATTTGGGGAGTGACCCAGCAGATGGAACTCTCTAGCTCTCTCCTTCTCTCTCTACCTTTCCATAATAAATAAATAAATCTTTACAAATTTTTTTAAACTTTTAAAAAACCACTTTGGCATTTTGCAGAGATTACCTCTACCAATTGACTGCCTCTGACTGTTCCTTGTTGCTTATTCTTCATTCTTTAAAGAGACAAAAAACAGACCTTACAAAACAAAACCATGGCAAATGGAAACTGTTCTTTCATTCATCATCTGGTTAAAAAATGCTCAAAATTTTACCCATATATTCTTTAACAAAATTCAATTCTACTTCTAATAGCTGAAAAATGTACAAATCTTCTCAATACAGTAAAAGATAAACATATAAATATTGTGAGATATGTTAAAAATACTACATAGTTCAAATATGGGTAGGAAGGTAGTTAGAAAGATAATCATACCAAATTTCTCTAAAGAAAAATATTTACTGCAAGAAACAAGAAAAATACAAGGATTCTCCCAATTGTGTCAAAAATGATAAAAATATAAAGAAATCTAAATAGAATAAAACAAGTAAACACAATCTCAAAATTTAAAAATTACATGACTATCATCATTAAAAGTACAATCATTAACCCAGATCAAGTGGGATTTATACAAGGTAAGCAGGGATGGTTCAACATTTGCAAATCAATAAATGTGATACACCACATTAACAAATGGAAGAACAAAAACCATATGATTATTTCAATAGATGCAGAGAAGGAATTTGACAAAATACTACATCCTTTCATTATGTAAACCTTAAGCAAATTGGGTATAGAACAAACATTCCTCAACACACTCAAGGTAATGTATGACAAACCCAAAGCCAGTATGCTACTGAATTGGAAAAAGTTGGAAGCATTGCCACTAATATCAGAAATCAGACAAGGATGTCCACTCTCACCATTGCTATTCTTTTTTTTTTTTTTTTTTTTTTTTTTTTTTTTTTTTTTTTTTTTTACCATTGCTATTCAATTTACTCCTGGGAATTTCTGTCAAGGAGATACAAATTGGAAAAGAGGAAGTCAAACTATCCCTATTTGCAGGAGACATAAGTCTATATTTAGGGGAAGCAAATCCTTTACATTTAGACTTCACTAAAAGACTACTGGAACTCATAAAAGAATTTGTTAAAGTGGCAGGATATAAAATTAACACACAAGAATCAATAGTCTTTGTATACATAGACAATGCCATGGCTGAGACAGAACTTCTAAGATCAATCTCATTTACAATAGCTACAAAAAATTAAATACCTTAGAATAAATCTAACCAAGAAGTCAAAGATTCTACATTGACAATTACAAAACATCAAAGAAATAAAAGAAGATAAACAAAAAAATGAAAAAATATTCCATGTTCATGGATTAGAAGAATTAATATCATCAAAAAGTCCATATTACCAAAAGTAATTTACACATTTAGTGATATCTCAGTCAAAATACCAATGACATTCTTCTCAGATCTAGAAAAAAAATGATGCTAAAACTCATATGAAAACACAAGAGACACCTAATAGCCAAAGCAATCTTATACAACAATAATAAAACTGGAGGTATCACAATACCAGATTTCAAGACAAACTACAGGGCAGTTATTATCAAAATAGCCTGGTACTTGTAAAAAAAAAATAGATGTGTAGACCAATGGAACAGAATACAAACCCCAACGACCAACTTAACTTTGACAAAGGAGCTAAAATCAATCCCTGGAACAAGGACAGTCTCTTCAACAAATGGTGCTGGGAAAACTGGATCTCTGCATGCAGAAGCATGAAACAAGACCCCTACCTTACACCTTATACAAAAATCCACTCAAAATGTATCAAGGACCTAAATCAAAAATTTAATTACTAGAAGAAGCAATAATCATTAAAAGTACTGCAACTAAAGATGACAGAAAATTGCAAGTTGCAGAAGGCAGAATTAGAGAAGCCAAAAATAAGGAAGACAGGGTTTGGGGGAGACTGAATTAATGTTCAATAGGTACAAGTTTCAATTCTTCAAAACAAAAGTTTATGGAGATATGTCGTACACTTAAAAGGGTAAAATATATGTGATGCATTTTTGTACAGCAATAAAAAAAACAAATTATTTAAATAGTTTTAAAAATAACAAAAAAGTAGAAGTAAACAGCTATTAAAAAGCAAAAACTGATTAAATGAAAAGTAAAGATGTAATCTTCCATAAGCTATAAATGCTAACAAAATTTAAAATTTAAAAATATGACAAGTGGGATCAGAAAAAAATAGAAAATAATAGTTATGACAATGTAGAAAAGCTACACCTAAGATGAATGAGGTAATTTTTGTTTAATTACAGTAATATCTATTGTTCAAATGTGGTAGATTATGGCCTCCTAGGTTCTTTGGTATCACAAGTAAATGACCAAGTGTGTTTACAGACTGCATTACTAAATCATTATAATACAGCTGTGTATATAATGCTTGATCTTTATCATATAACATTATATATTTTATTATATAAAATAGAGAAGAAGACATTGTACCTAGAATGAGTACTGCACCAGGCTGATCTGCTTTTCCAAAAGGCATTTTACAGCGATATAAGTTAATTATATGTGAGTGGGTGAGGTGTTTGGAGGCACAAGAAGCTCAAAAAGGTCTACTTACAATACCTTGGCATAGAAGATCACCATCAGCATTCTCAAGAATTGCTAGAGGAAATACAAAATAGTGCAACTGTAAGAAGGGACAAAATCACCTATTCTTTGACCCAACTGTCACACACTGTGCAGCCAAATCTAAATGTATGGTTGAAAAATTAGGAAAACATACATAGATATGACTGCTTATTACCTCTTACCTTGCTATTAATAAAAATGATAAAGGAGGGGAAATCCAAATAGCCCTCAATGAAGACTGATTAAATAATCTATAGTACTTCCACGTGATATGTACCCATTGTAAACAGTGAGTATACTTCTAGGGAGTGGTCTCTAATAAAATCTAGAGAAAAAAAAAGTGCTGAAACTTAACTGAAAAGTGATCGCTGTTAAATATAAGAGTGGGAATAAGAGAGGGAAGAGATGTGCAATTCGGGACATGCTCAAGCTGACTTACCTCAAACGGTAGAGTTAGAAACATACCAGGGGATTCGAATTCAATCCCATCGAGGTGGCATGTACCAATGCCATCTCACTAGTCCCAGTGATCAATTTCTGTTCACAATTGATCGTAATGATAGGACTAAGAACCAAAGGGATCACATAAACAAGACTAGTGTCTGCAAATACTAGCTGATAGAATCAAAAAGGGAGAGAATGATCCAACATGGGAAGTGAGATACACAGCAGACCCATAGAATGGCAAATGTCCTAACAGCACTCTGGCCTCAGAATCAGCCATTAAGGCATGCGGATCCGGCTGAAATGCCCATGAGAGTATTTCAGGCATGGAAAGCCAAGACACTCTGGGGGAAAAAAAAACCTAAATGAAAGATCTCCACAAGTGAGATCCCAGTGGAAAGAATGGGTCATCAAAGAAGGAGGTACCTTTCTCTGAAGGGAGGAGAGAACCTCCACTTTGACCATGGCCTTGTCTAAATATGATCAGAGTCAGTGAACTCAGGGGGCTTCCATAGCCTTGGCAGCTCATGACAAGAGCCTAGGGTGATTACTGATGCCATAAACAAGAGTGTTAATTTGTTAAGTCAACAACAGGAGTCACTGTGCACTTACTCCTCATGTAGGATCTTTGTCCTTAGTGTGCTGTACATTGAGATTTAATGCTATAACTAGTACTCAAACAGTATTTTTCACTTTATGTTTCTGTGTGGGAGCAAACTGTTGAAATCTTTACTTAATGTATGCTAAACTGATCTTCTGTATATAAAGAGAATCGAAAATGAATCTTGATGTGAATGGAAGGGGAGAGGGAGTGGATAAGGGGAGGGTTGCGGGTTGGAGGGACGTTATGGGGGGGAAGCCATTGTAATCCATATTCTGTACTTTGGAAATTTATATTAATTAAATAAAAGTTAAAAAAAATAAGAAAAATAAATAAATTACATTTAGTGCTAGCAAAATGTGTCTTTGAAAAATTAATGAATGAGAAAAATTTCAGAAAAAATAATTTAGTAAGATTTGTTCTTGACTTCTAGAATCTCCATTTGATAGTAATATACCAATTCTCTGGCAAACTTCCTATCTTTTATATATTTTCTTCATCATTCTACTTTCTTGAATGTGTTAATTATGGCAATTTATGAGTACTTTTTAGGTAACTCCAATATCTGGATTACCTAGGAATATTTTTCTATCACCCATGTTTTTTCTTTGTTTTCATAATGTGTTCTAGCTTTTTGGCATGTCTAGTGATTGTTCTAAATGCTGCAAACTGTGTATTAAAAACTGCAGTGACATTTTCTAGGCCTTTACCCACTAATTAATTCCCAATATAGCCTGAACTCATTCTGTGGTACTAGGTAAGACCCCAGCTTTTCCTGGAGCTCTGCCCCTGTGACTGCTGGATTAGTAAATTGAAGAAATGCCTGCCCTCACACTGTGAGACCTGGGTAAGGTTGTATATGCATTCCACCATTAGGGGCCTGTGCCTGACACTGCACAGTCCTCAGCATAATCTGCACTCAACCGATGGGACCTGTGCAAGGTACTCTCTGTCCTATGGTTCTGAGACTGTACTAATTTTATATTGCTCAAAACCCACTCCATGGAATTTGGGGAAGGCTGTATCTGTATTTCAGTGCCCCAGGCCCCTGCCTGCGGTACATAGCCTGTGCTTGCCCCATGGCACATGGGTAAGTCCACCCTCACATCTTCTAATGCTGTGACTGTGGCCACTTGTGCTATAAGAAACAGCATGATCCACATTCACCCAGCAGGATCTAGAAAAGTTACCATCCATATCCCACAGTTCCAGGGCCAGAATTCTTGGTAACACAGGCTCTGGCATCACTAAGATTCACTTGGCAGAGCCTGGGGATAATCCATTCCACATTGCATAATACCAGGAATATGGCCATGCCATCACAAGCCCCAGTGTGTTTGGCACTCAACCCTGTGGACCTGAGGATACTTTTGGAAGACCATGTCACTACAAAGCCACACCATTACCTGAATGAACTGCTACAGACAGTTGCAGCACTCACAGGCTTTGCTGACATTGATTACCGCTTAGTAAATCACAAGGGGGTTATACTTCTGGGCCATCCAGTACCAAAGCCCAAGAAAATACTCAACTGATATCTGACATCCCTTCCTAACAAAAATGTTTTTTTCAATGTAAGCTACTCTATGAAGAAGAGGTAACTGTTACACCATATGCACAGTCATCAATTTAGAAATTCAGGAAATATGAATAATCAAGGAAGCATGACACTTCTAATGAAAACATAATAGTTCCCATGAAAGATCCCGACTTTAATGAAACCTACAAAATGCATGAAAAAAATCAAAGTAATAATCCTAAAGAAACTTGATGAGATGCATGATAATGCAGGTAGGCAATTCAACAAAATAAAAGCAGAGCATGATATAAATGAGAAATTCAATAAAAATATTATTTTAAAAAATTAAAATTTTAGATCTAAAAACTTCAATCAATGATATAAAAAACAAATTGAAAGCCCCAACAACAGAATAGATTAAGTAGAAGAAAGAATTTCTGATCTTGAGGAGAATATTTTTAAATAACCCAGCTCAGTCAAAGCAAAGACAGAAGACTTCAAAAAAAAGAACTCTTATAAGACAGATGGAATACAATTAAGTAAACAAATATACACATTATGTAGATGTCTGCAGAAAAAATTATATTGATGTGAACATTGGAGAAAAGGTATTTAATCAAATAATAGCTGGCATACTATACTCAGATTGTCAAAAGTTAAAAGTCAAGGAAAAAATCCTAAAAACAGAGAAAGAAAAGTATAAAGTTACATATAAATCAAAACCACTAGACTATAGGCAGACTTCTCAGCAGAAATCTCACTGGCCAGAAGAGAATGGAACAATATACCCAAAGCCTTGAAAGAAAGAAACTGCCAACCAAGAATACTTTTTCCAAAACAGTTATATTTCAGTAGTGAAAGAGCCATTCCAAGAGAAGAAAAACTGAAGTAAGTCATTGCCAACAGAGTAGCACAAGAAATTCTTCTTTTTTAACTTTTATTTAGCAAATATAAATTTCCAAAGTACAGTTTATGGATTACAATGGCTCCCCCCCTCATTAACTTCCCTCCCGCCTGCAACCCTTCCAACTCCCGCTCCCTCTCCCATTCCATTCACATCAAGATTCATTTTCAATTATCTTTATATACAGAAGATCAATTTATTATATATTAAGTAAAGATTTCAACAGTTTTCACCCACACAGAAACATAAAGTGTAAAATACTGTTTAAGTACTAGTTATAGCATTGATTCACATTGAGCAAAACATTAAGGACAGAGAGCCTACATGAGGAGCAAGTGCACAGTGATTCCTGTTGTTGACTTAACAAAATGACACTCTTGTTTATGGCGTCAGTAATCACCCTAGGCTCTGGTCATGAGCTCCCAAGGCTATGGAGGTGTTTTGAGTTCGCTGACTCTGATCTTATTTAGACAAGGTCATAGTCAAAGTGGAAGTTCACTCCTCCATTCAGAGAAAATTTCCTCCTTCTTTGAAGGCCCATTCTTTCTACTGGGATCACATTCGCAGAGATCTTTCATTTAGGTCTTTTTTTTTTTTTCAGAATGTCTTGGCTTTCCATGCCTAAAATACTCTCATGGCCTTTTCAGCCAGATCTGAATGCCTTAAGGGCTGATTCTGAGGCCAGGGTGCTGTTTAGGACATCTGCCATTCTATGAGTCTGCTGTGTATCCTGCTTCCCATGTTGGATCGTTCTCTCCCTTTTTTATTCTATCATTAGTATTAGCAGACACTAGGCTTGTTTTTGTGATCCCTTTGACTCTTAGACCTATCAGTATGATCAACTTTGAACTGAAATTGATCACTTGGACTAGTGAGATGGCATTGGTACATGCCACCTTGATGGTATTGAATTGGAATCTGCTGGCAGGTTTCTAACTCTACCATTTGGGTCCTCCCTCTCTTATTGCCACTCTCATATTTAACAGGGATCGCCTTTCAGTTAAATTTAAACACCTAAGAATAATTGTGTGTTAATTACAGAGTTCAACCAATAGTATTAAGCAGAACAAAAAAAAATACTAAAAGGGATAAAGCATTAAGTTGTACATCAACAGTCAGGACAAGGGCTGATCAAGTCACCTTTTCTCATAGTGTCTATTTCACTTCAGCAGGTTTGCTTTTTGGTGCTCAGTTAGTTGTCACCGATCAGGGAGAACATATGATATTTGTCCCTTTGGGACAGGCTTATTTCACTCAGCATGATGTGTTCCAGATTCCTCCATTTTGTTGCAAATGACTGGATTACATTGTTTTTGACTGCTGTATAGTATTCTTTTTTTTTTTTTTTTTTTTTTGGTCAGGCAGAGTGGACAGTGAAAGAGAGAGACAGAGAGAAAGGTCTTCCTTTACTGTTGGTTCATCCTCCAATGGCCACTGTGGCCGGCGTACTGCAGCCGAGCACCGCGCTGATCCGAAGCATGGGGCCAGGTGCTTCTCCTGGTCTCCCATGGGGTGCAGGGCCCAAGGACTTGGGCCATCCTCCACTGCACTCCCGGGCCACAGCAGAGAGCTGGACTGAAAGAGGGGCAACCGGGACAGAATCCAGCACCCCAACCGGGACTAGAACCCGGTGTGCCGGCGCTGCAGGTGGAGGATTAGCCTATTGAGACACGTAGCTGGCCTGCTGTATAGTATTCTACAGAGTACATGTCCCATAATTTCTTAATCCAGTCTACTGTTGATGGGCATTTGGGTTGGTTCCAGGTCTTAGCTATTGTGAATTGAGCTGCAATAAACATTAAGGTGCAGACAGCTTTTTTGTTTGCCAATTTAATTTCCTTTGGGTAAATTCCAAGGAGTGGGATGGCTGGGTTGTATGGTAGGGTTATCTTCAGGTTTCTGAGGAATCTCCAAACTGACTTCCATAGTGGCTTGACCAGTTTGCATTCCCACCATGTCCCTTTTTCCCCACATCCTCTCCAGCATCTATTGTTGGTAGATTTCTGTATGTGAGCCATTCTAACCAGGGTGAAGTGAAACCTCATTGTGGTTTTGATTTGCATTTCCCTGATTGCTAGTGATCCTGAACTTTTTTTCATGTGTCTATTGGCCATTGGATTTCCTCTTTTGAAAAATGTCTATTGAGGTTCTTGGCCCATCTCTTAAGTGGGTTGTTTGTTTTGTTGTTGTGGAGTTTCTTGATCTCTTTGTAGATTCTGGTTATTAACCCTTTATCTGTTGCATAGTTTGCAAATATTTTTTCCCATTTTGTTGGTTGCCTCTTTACTTTCCTGACTGTTTCTGTTTCAGTACAGAAACTTCTCAATTTGTTGCAATCCCAAATGTTAATTTTGGCTTTGACTGCCTGTGCTACCAGGGTCTTTTCTAGGAAGTCTTTGCCAGTACCTATATCTTGCAGGGTTTCTCCAATGTTCTCTAATAATTTGATGGTGTCAGATCATAGATTTAGGTCTTTAATCCATGTTGAGTGAATTTTTGTATAAGGTGTAAGGTAGGGGTCTTGCTTCATGCTTCTGCACGTGGAAATCCAGTTTTCCCAGCACCATTTATTGAATAGACTGTCCTCACTCCAGGGGTTGATTTTGGATCCTTGATCAAATATAAGTTGGCTGTAGATGTTTGGATTGATTTCTGGTGTTTCTATTCTGTTCCAGTGGTCTATCCATCTGTTTCAAAATACCAAAATACCAAAGACAAGAAATTCTTAAAGAGGGAACAGGTTTTTTTTGTTTATTTTGTATACTATTTGTTGAACTCTTTAATTAACATAGAGTTAAATATATGTGCATAAAGTCAATTGAAAATAGATCTCAGTAAAAAATAAGAGTGGGAATAAGAGGGAGAAGGAAGAGAGGTGGGGATATCGGTAGGAGTGTAGGCATGATGGGGAAAATCACCATGTTCCCAAAGTTCTAATTATGAAGTGTATGAAGTTTGTAACTGCAACGCTGTACAGTTCTGCATACATTCCTACAGACTTACTTTTAAGGCTACAGTTGAAAAACGTGCCATGGGACCCCAAATCCTGTTAAGCTGGGGGTTAAAAATACCATCTTTAGTTTTAAGGTGATCATATGGCTAGGATTAAGTGTCTGGTAATATTAGTTATAGGATTAAAAGGAGTGAATGCTCCAACATAGGAAGCAGTCCACACAGTAGATTTATAAATGTCAATTGCTTTAAGTAGCACTCTGACCTCAGAATCAGCCCCTATGGCATTCTGGTCTGGCTGAAAAGCCCACAGGACCATTTCAGGCATGGAGAGCCAAGATATTATGGCAAAAAATGTCCTACATGAAGGAACTGGTTGTTGAGACCCCAGTGGAAAAAAGTGGTCAAAGAAGGAGGTAATTTTCTCTGAAGGGAGAAGAGAACTTCCAATTTGCTTATGGCCTTGTCTGTATACTGAAGGAGTTTGTGGATTCAAAAGGATTCCACAGCCTAGGCAGCTCATGTCAAGAGCCTTGGGTGATCACTGAATCAAACATAATTAACAATAGGTGTCACTGTGCACTAACTTCCCATGGAAGACCTCTGTGCTCAAAAAGTTGTATTATAATTCGGTCTAAGGGCTCACAAATGATGCATCATTCTTGGGTGCTTTGTTAAAGTTAATTAAGTTTCTAAAAAAAAAAAAAAGAAGTGAAATTAACTTCAAGATGCAATGAAACCATGGAAATGCTCATCCTACATTGAGCAAGTATCCTAAACTACAAATTACCCATGTACTTGAGAACATCCTCCCACCCACCCCAAGTCAATATATCAGATTGGTAATGTGCCTGATATCCCAGCAATCCTACACACAAAAATGTTTTGTTTGTTCTCTATTCTGTAGTAGTGGTTCTTTTTAAGTAAGACGTTCACATTCTCAGTTCTGCCTAAGCCCAGAATTAGCAAATGCTCAAAGGATAAAAGCCACAGAGATCAGCTCAATCCTAGAGGTTATGCTTCTCTGAAAATTTAGATCTTCCAGCCTGAAAGTGAAATATCTTTCTTATTTTCTAATAGATAATTTCTATATTTTATTTGGCTGTCAGAATAGCTTTTGGTGGACAAGACTTGTTTCACACTGATTTCCCTTCAGGAAAAAAACTATATAATCCAAAATTATTGCGTAAATATTATGCACTGAAAAAAATGACAACTAAATACACAAAACAAAATATAAAGAATACTTAGCTAAAGCAGTCATATTTGGAGAATAGTTATACACTTCCTGTCTTTGGTATTCATTCTAGTTAATGTCCTGCAAAGGAAGATACACCCTTATTTCAAACACAGGGAAAATGTATGTCTATGTTGTCCACATATCAGGCCATAATATAGAAAATTTTAAAGCCCTCTCGTCTTTGTCAAAATGAGTCCAGGGAGTGCACATTTAGCTTAGAAGTTAAGATGCCTGCATCCCACACCAAACTGTCTGGGTTCAATTCTTGGCTATAAATCTTGACTCCAGTTTCTGCTGACACTGACCCTGGAAGACAATAGTGATGGCTCAAGTAATTGGGTTTCTGCCACTCATGTGTGAGATGTGGATTGCACTTCCGCTTCTGGCCCAGTTTCACCCTTTGCAGGGATTTGAGGAGTGAACCAGAACACTTGCGCTTTCTTTTTCTGGGTCTTTGTTTTTCTCTGCCTCCCAAATACATTTTTTAAAAAATCTTTAACAGGCCGGCGCCGCTGCTCACTAGGCTAATCCTCCACCTGCGGCGCTGGCACCCCCGGTTCTAGTCCCGGTTGGGGTGCCAGATTCTGTCTTGGTTGTCCCTCTTCCAGTCCAGCTCTCTGCTGTGGCCCGGGAAGGCAGTGGACGATGGCCCAAGTGCTTGGGTCCTGCACCTGCATGGAGACCAGGAGGAAGCACCTGGCTCCTGGCTTCAGATTGGCGCAGTGCGCCGGCCGTAGCAGCCATTTGGGGGGTGAACCAGCGGAAGGAAGACCTTTCTCTCTGTCTCTCTCTCAACATCTAACTCTGTCTGTCAAAAAAAAATTTTTTAACAAATCTAATAGTGTAAAATAACAAGCTGGTGATAATAGGCAAGAAAATACTGATGGCCGGCACTGTGGCTCACTTGCCGAATCCTCCGCCTGCAGCGCCAGCACCTAGGGTTCTAGTCACAGTTGGGGTGCCGGGTACTAGTCCTGGTTGCTCCTCTTCCAGTCCAGCTCTCTGTTGTGGCCCAGGAGTGCAGTGAAGGATGGCCCAACTGCTTGGGCCCCTGCACCCACATGGGAGACCAGGAGGAAGCACCCGACTTCTGGCTGCGGCCATTTGGGGGGTGAACCAATGGAAGGAAGACCTTTCTCGCTGTCTCTCTCTCACTGTTTATAACTCTCTCTCTCTGTCTCTCTCTCTCTCTCACTCTAACTCTGCCTGAAGAAAGAAAGAAAGAAAGAAAGAAAGAAAGAAAGAAAGAAAGAAAGAAAGAAAGAAAGAAAGAAAGAAAGAAAGAAAGAAAATACTGACAAAGAAGAATGGGAATTGCCGAAGCATATATTAAAATACTACAAAGCAAGAACAATGAAAGCAATGTGACATACTTTAGGAATAAGTGGACATACCAATTAAACAGAACCAAAAATTAGAATCTAGTGTGTGTAAAAGACATTTTATTTCTGTGTTCGTTTCCATAATAAATACTCATTAACTGTGTGGCCAAAAGAACAATAGTTTTATCATTCCACAACTCTGGAGTAGGGAAATTTTAAATCCAGGTGTCAGTAGAGCTATTTTCTCTCTGAAGGCTCAAGGGGAGGATTTTCCTTGCTTCTTTCTGTTTATCAGTAATTGCTGTGTTCATTTTCCTATAAACGCACTACTCCAATTTCTATCTACATAGTAAGATGCCATTCTCAGTGTGTGTCTACGTCCAAGTTTCCCTTTTCTTGTAAAAACACTAGTCATTGGATTAATCTGTAATCTCTAATCCAGAATGACATCTTCCTAACTCAATTACATCTGCAAAGACTATTTTCCAACATATCACATTTACAATTTCCAGCTGAACATAAACCAAGGTACAACAATCAACCCAGTATATTTAGTACATGTACTACTTCTTTAAAAAATATTTATTTATTTGAAAGTCAGAGTTACACAAAGAAAGGGAGAGACAGAGAGATCTTCCATATGCTGGTTCACTAGGGAGGCAACAACCAGCGCTAGGCCAGGCTGAAGCCAGGAGCCAGGAGATTCATCCAGGTCTCCCACATGGGTGGCAAGGTACCAGGCACTTAGGCCATTTTCCACTGCTTTTCCCAAGCCATTAGTAGGGAGCTGGATTAGAAGTGAAAAAGCCAGGACATGAACCAGAGCCTATATGGGAAGCTGGTGTCCAAGGTAGCAGCTTTACAGGCTACGCCACAATGTCCCAAGCCATGTACTTCTTGAATGCAGATAAATAAACTGATTTAACTACTTAATTCTAGTTAATTCATCCAAAAGCTGAGATTTTACCATGGCTGGAACTAAGAGCTGAAATCATTTTCTAAGTCATTACTTTTCTATTCCTATCATTTAATTGCCCCTGCCTGCCTCTTAGCAATCTTTCTCACATCTACTTTCTTATTTTCTCTGTGCAGGCCTGCTTCTCCATGTACATGGCATCCTCAGTTTCTCTTTAGATGTTTCTGTTACAGAGATTCACAGGAACACCTAACTCTCAATTCCAATTCTAAATTCCCTGGAGAAATGCAGTCAGCACAAACCTGCAGGAAGCAACAGTCAACCTCTCAGGGTAATTTTTAGAGAAATATGATCATCTTAAGCTGGATAGTTTCTTCCCAAAGTTTCTATTATAGGCCAATTTTTTTTAGCTCATAAGGAAAAGGAAAACTCTTCAATAAAATTTACCTGGGGAAGAGAAATTACCAATTTAGCAGGAATGTAAAAAAGCCTTTTTGGGGCCGGCGCCATGGCTCACTTGATTAATCCTCCATCTGTGGCGCCAGCATCCCATATGGGCGCCAGGTTCTAGTCCCGGTTGCTCCTCTTCAAGTTCAGCTCTCTCCTGTGACCCGGGAGGGCAGTGGAGGATGGCCCAAGTGCTTGGGTCCCTGCATCCACATGGGAGGCCAGGAATATGCACCTGGCTCCTGGCTTCGAATCGGTGTAGTACCAGCCATAGCGGCCATTTGGGGAGTGAACCAATGGAAGGAAGACTTCTCTCTCTCTCTCTCTCTCTCTCTCTCTCTCTCTCTCCATAACTCTACCTGTCAAATAAAAAAGTGTTTTCACCCATCATATATCAAAGTAAGGGGGAAATTAGATATTAATGTAAAAAATCTTCAAAAATACAGGGAAGAAAGGGAAATTATATTATTCTACACATTTTTGTGAAGTGTTGAATCATTCCTCCAGTGTGATAGTATATATAGGTTAGGTATTTATTAAAATGTTAGTTGCAGATTACTTTGAGGTCATAAAATGGAAATTTGCTACCAAAAACAATTTTGGCTAATTTGCAATGCTCAATTTTTTGAAAGATTTTCAAATATTATTTGGAGAGGTATCCATATTACTCTAAATAGAGTTAATGTTTTCCAAGTTGATTACTTTGAAAGAGTTTGAAGTTATTCAATTCTGTAAATATCAGTAAAGGTCTTTTTAAAATGAAACATAAAATAGAATGTAGTAACCTTATTCTCATATTGACTTATCTCAGTGTTTGTTTGTTGAGTCTCTGCTATTATTTATGGCCTTATTCAGTAACTCTATAATGCTAAAAGAAATTGCTTCTTCATTCAAATGAGATTGTCCTTGAAAAATCTAGATTACCTTCACTTAATGCAGAAGCTATTTCATGCCCTTATTATAATAAAATCTCAATTATAATTTTCAGAAGATGAGATCATTATTATTAACATTGTTTCTAATTAAATAAGAGTACCTTAAAATACTTTTGGATTAGCCTTCATTGTTCAAGCAATTTAAGAAATGCATTACTCTATCTTCTTAACACAAGTTGAGTAAAATGAACAGAATTACATATTTCTTTGATTATTTAGAATTCTCCAGCCCAGGGTACATAGAAAGTATTCAAGAGTGAATAAGTGATTCAATAGGCTAATTTCCCAAAGATTTACTGTAAACATTAATTTGCATTGACAAGTGTTTTAGCTAGAGCTTCACTGAATAAATCTATCTTATTCCTACAACCTTTCCCTACAACTTACTTTTAAAAAATAGTTTATATGAGCATATTTTTCTCATAATATTTCCATTTCCTACTAGTTCAGAGCAGAAAATTCCAATTAAGTTTAAGTTTTAGGGTTTTTTTGCATTCCATTAATTAATGCTTTATGGTTTTGAATTTATTTTTCTACATTTGAGCCTGATCCCATTAAATAATTCCAGTAGGGATCAACTTTCTTCTTCAACTTGAAAGGTCTACATTAATGGATGTGAAAATATGCAGCAAAAAAAAATAATAATAATATAATACAAAAGCTACTATTAAAATATCACTAATTGGGGCAGACACTGTGGTGCATTAGGTTAATCCTCTGCCTGTGGCACCAGGATCCCATATGGGCACTGGTTCTAGTCCTGGCTGCTCCTCTTTCAATCCAGCTCTCTACTATGGCCCCGGGAAAGCAGTGGAAGATGACTCAACTGCTTGGGCCCCTGCAGCCACTTGGGAGACTCCAAAGAAGCACCTGGCTCCAGGCTTCAGATCAGAGCAGCTCTGGCCATAGCAATTTGGGGATTGAACCAGCAGAAAGAAGACCTTTCTCTTTGTCTCTCCTTCTCACCATCTGTAACTCTACCTCTCAAATAAATAAAATCTTTAAAAATAAATAATTAATACTGGAGTCCAGTGCTTTCTATTCATTATTTCATTTAATCATCAAAACCATGCTGTGGGATAAATATTATTATCTCCATAAATAAAATGAAGATTAAGATCAAAGCCCTAAATGTCTCAACCATAAATGCAACGTTGGAAATGAATGGTGAGTTTATTTATGGATGTCTACTCCTCTCTATACTCGGTGTTCTAAGATCAATCTAATGGGAGAAATATTGAGAGCCAATCATTGCCTGATCTATAAAGTTCATACACAAAGACACCATAATACAACCATCAGCGTGTCAAACTACAAGAATAAGTGAATCAGAAATCCATTTTAAAGGCATAAGTTTACACTTCTATAGAAAGTTTGTGGTTATGAAAAATGGATATTCTCTGGGGATTTATCACACTGTAATGAGCAGGCTTTTAGCTCTCTAGATTCAAATATCAAAACTAAAAACACAAGAAACCAGAGGATGTGTAAGACATTCTCACACAACACATTCCTGGCTTCTGATAGTAAGGAAAGAATTCCTAGTCAAACAACTTCTCATTTTTCAACAAAGCAGCTTTTGATTCTATGAAGAGCAAAATAACACCCCCTTCCTACTGTGATATAATTGAGCCAACAAAGAGATATGCATTTTTACATGTTTTCTTCTCAGGGTCAACTGAACAAATTCTCCAAGAAGCAAGTAAGTTACTGAATTTACAAACTTCTCTACAATCTATGTTAATCTAACATTTTGAAATCTTATTGTATTTTGCTATTTCACCCATTTATTACCACTATATTAATTTTGGAGGCAACTGTCATATTCTATTTTCACCCAATAAATCAGAAAGAAAGGATTAAATATCTTATGCATAGCAATTAACAAAGATTTTGATCTTTTCCAAAATCACTCAGAAACAACCAGTACAGTACAATGATAAAATACACTTGACTACCTATGGGGAGAGCAAGGTCGCCCATCGCGTGGAAGCCAAGCCGCGGGAGCCGCAGGACCCACCTGAGCTGCAGAGTCTGCATGCCAGCACTGGAAGGGGAGGTGAGACAAAAAACCTCTCAGTAACCTGAGACATTGGCGGGGAAAGGCAGAAAGAGCCTGCAGAGAACGAGGCCTGAAACTCCATTGGGGAAAGTTCACCAGGCTGCCTGGAGGAGAGAAAAAAATCGAATAAATAAGGGGAACCAGCACGGACATTTAGCCTCTCTCTCCACTCACCTCTTACAAACCCGAGCAAGACAAAAGGCAGGCGCCATTTTACGTAAGTAAAGCAGTGTGCGCCATTTTGCATATGTAAAGCGGGTGCCCCTCATTAGCCAAGCAGAAAAACCTGACTCTGGTAAGCAAACGAATACCCACAGGGGCCAGATTTCATACATCAACTACTCTCAGCTGTGTGGAATTACTTCCCAACTGAGTCAAAAAAAAAAAAAGAGAGAGAGAGAGAGAGAGAGAGCGAGCAATAGAACAATCAGGGTGAATCACCTTTGGCACACCCTTTACCCTGTAGAACCAGAGCTCTCTGGCCACACCCATCACAGCCTCTAAGGATCCATCAACAGCAAACAGTCCTCTTAATGTAGAGACACAGTATAACGAGAAAAAAAAAAAAGAATATCTCCAATATGCCAAACAAACGCAAAAGCCGAGGTAACAAGAACAAAGAAGACACTATGACGCCCCCAAATGAAAAGACACCCCAATTCAAGATTATGAAGATGATGAGATAGAAGAAATGCAAGAAGCAGATCTCAAAAAATTGATAAGAACATTAAGAAGTTCTAAAAAACAAATTCTTGAACTACAGAAATCCTTAATTGACAAGATAGGAAATCTCTCGTGAAAATGAAATTTTAAGGAGGAATCAAAATGGAATGAAACAAGTAGTAGAAAATGAAACTGTGATAATGATGAGAAATCATAATGAAGTGAAGAATTCAATAGATCAAATAAAAAACACATTAGAGAGCCTTAAAAACAGAATGGGTGAAGCAGAAGAGAGAATATCAGACTTAGAAGACAGAGCACAGGAAAATATACAATCAAACCAAAGAAAAGAAGAGGAAATTAGAAATCTAAAAAATATTGTCAGGAATCTTCAGGATACTATTAAAAAAACCAACATTCGGGTTCTAGGAGTTCCTGAAGGCATGGAGAAGGAGAAAGGATTAGAAGGCCTTTTTTTTTCCCAGGCTTGGAAAAGGACAGAGACATCCTAGTACAGGAAGCTCATAGAACCCCTAGTAAACATGACCAAAAGAGATCCTCACCACGACACATTGTAATTAAACTCACCACAGTGAAACATAAAGAAAAGATCCTAAAATGTGCAAGAGAGAAACGTCAGATTACTCTCAGAGGATCTCCAATCAGACTCACAGCTGACTTCTCATCAGAAACCCTATAAGCTAGGAGGCAATGGCGAGATAGAGCCCAGGTACTAAGAGAGAAAAACTGCCAGCCCAGAATATTATATCCTGCAAAGCTATCATTTGTGAATGAAGGTGAAATAAAGACTTTTCAAAACAAACAGAAATCGAAAGAATTTGTTGCCACTCGTCCAGCCCTGCAAAAGATGCTTAAAGATGTGCTACACACAGAAACATAGAAACACAGTCATCAATATGAAAGAAGGTAAAGGAAGGAAACCTCACAGCAAAAGATCACAGGAAGTTCAAAACATATATCAGAAAATATCTTTGGCAAATGGCAGGGCAAAGCTACTACTTATCAATAGTCACATTGAACGTTAATGGCCTGAACTGTCCAGTTAAAAGAAACAGATTGGCTGATTGGGTAAAGGAACAAAACCCATCTATTTGCTGCTTACAAGAAACACATCTTTCCAATAAAGATCCATACAGACTGAAAGTGAAAGGCTGGAAAAACATATACATTGCCAACAGAAATGAAAAAAGAGTGGGTGTAGCCATCTTAATATAGGACAACATAAACTTTACCACAAAAACTGTTAGGAGAGACAAAGAGGGGCACTATATAATGATTAAGGGATCAATTCAAAAGGAAGATATAATGATTATCCATGTATATGCACCTAATTACAGGGCACCGGTTTATTTAAAAGATTTGTTAAGGGACTTAAAGGGAGACTTAGACCCCAATACAATAGTACTGGGAGACTTCAATACTCCACTCTCAGAAATAGACAGATCAACAAGACAGAAGATCAACAAGGAGACAGTAGATTTAATCGACACTAAGGTCCACATGGATCTAACAGATATCTACAGAACTTTTCATCCTACACTTAAAGAATTTACATTCTTCTCAGCAGTACATGGAACCTTCTCTAGGATTGACCACATATTAGGCCATAAAGCAAGTCTCAGTAAATTCAAAAGAATTAGAATCATACCATGCAGCTTCTCAGACCATAAAGGAATGAAGTTGGAAATTAGCAACTCAGGAATCCCTAGAGCATATGCAAACACATGGAGATTGAACAACATGCTCCTGAATGAACAATGGGTCATAGAAGAAATTAAAAGAGAAATCAACAATTTTCTGGAAGTAAATGAGGATAACAGCACAACATACCAAAACTTATGGGATACAGCAAAAGTAGTGTTAAGAGAAAAGATTATATCAATAGGTGCCTACATCAAGAAATTGGAAAGGCACCAAATAAATGAGCTATCAATGCATCTCAAGGATCTAGAAATTGCAGCAAATCAGACCCAAAACTAGTAGCAGAAGAGAAATAATTAAAATTAGAGAAGAAATCAACAGGATTGAATCCAAAAAAAACATTACAAAAAATCAGCCAAACGAGGAGCTGGTTTTTTGAAAAAAATAAACAAAATTGACACCCCATTGGCCCAACTAACTAAAAAAAGAAGAGAAAATACCCAAATCAATAAAATCAGAGATGAAAAAGGAAATGTAACAACAGACACCACAGAAATAAAAAGAATCATCAGAAATTACTACAAGGACCTGTATGCCAGCAAACAGGGAAATCTATCAGAAATGGATAGATTCCTGGACACATGCAACCTACCTAAATTGAACCATGATACATAGAAAACCTAAACAGACCCATAACTGAGACAGAAATTGATACAGTAATAAAGGCCCTCCCAACAAAGAAAAGCCCAGGACCACATGGATTCACTGCTGATTTCTACCAGATATTTAAAGAAGAACTAACTCCAATTCTTCTCAAACTATTCAGAACAATCGAAAAAGAGGGAATCCTCCCAAATTCTTTCTATGAAGCCAGCATCACCTTAATTCCTAAGCCGGAAAAAGATGCAGCATTGAAAGAGAATTACAGACCAATATCCCTGATGAACATAAATGCAAAAGCCTCCATAAAATTCTCGCCAATAGAATGCAACAACACATCAGAAAGATCATCCATCCAGACCAAGTGGGATGTATCACTAGTATGCAGGGATGGTTCAACATTCACAAATCAATCAATGTGATACACCACATTAACAGACTGCAGAAGAAAAGCCATATGATTATCTCAATAGACGCAGAGAAAGCATTTGATAAAATACAACACCCGTTCATGATGAAAACTCTAAGCAAACTGGGTATGGAAGGAACATTCCTCAATACAATCAAAGCAATTTATGAAAAACCCACGGCCAGCATCCTATTGAATGGGGAAAAGTTGGAAGCATTTCCACTGAGATCTGGTACCAGACAGGGATGCCCCCTCTCACCACTGCTATTCAATATAGTTCTGGAAGTTCTAGCCAGAGCTATTAGGCAAGAAAAAGAAATTAAAGGGATACAAATTGGGAAGGAAGAACTCAAACTATCCCTCTTTGCAGATGATATGATTCTTTACTTAGGGGACCCAAAGAACTCTACTAAGAGACTATTGGAACTCATAGAAGAGTTTGCCAAAGTAGCAGGATATAAAATCAATGCACAAAAATCAACAGCCTTCGTATACACAGGCAATACCATGGCTGAGAAAGAACTTCTAAGATCAATCCCATTCACAATAGCTACAAAAACAATCAAATACCTTGGAATAAACTTAACCAAAACGTTAAAGATCTCTACGATGAAAATTACAAAACCTTAAAGAAAGAAATAGAAGAGGATACCAAAAAATGGAAAAAACTTCTATGCTCATGGATTGGAAGAATCAATATCAACAAAATGTTCATTCTCCCAAAAGCAATTTACAGATTCAATACGATACCAATCAAGATACCGAAGACCTTCTTCTCAGATCTGGAAAAAACGATGCTGAAATTCATATGGAGACACAGGAGACCTCGAATAGCTAAAGCAATCTTGTACAACAAAAACAAAGCCGGAGGCATCACAATACCAGATTTCAGGACATACTACAGGGCAGTTGTTATCAAAACAGCATGGTACTGGTACAGAAACAGATGGATAGACCACTGGAACAGAATAGAAACACCAGAAATCAATCCAAACATCTATAGCCAACTCACATTTGATCAAGGATCTAAAACTAATCCCTGGAGTAAGGACAGTCTATTCAATAAATGGTGCTGGGAAAACTGGATTTCCATGTGCAGAATCATGAAGCAAGACCCCTACCTTTCACCTTACACAAAAATTCACTCAACATGGATTAAAGACTTAAATCTACGACCCGACACCTTCAAATTATTAGAGAACATTGGAAAAACCCTGCAAGACATAGGTACTGGCAAAGACTTCTTGGAAAATACCGAAGAAGCACAGGCAGTCAAAACCAAAATTAACATTTGGGATTGCATCAAATAGAGAAGTTTCTGTACTGAAACAGAAACAGTCAGGAAAGTGAAGAGGCAACCGACAGAATGGGAAAAAATATTTGCAAACTATGCAACAGATAAAGGGTTGATAACCAGAATCTACAAAGAAATCAAGAAACTCCACAACAACAAAACAAACAACCCAATTAAGAGATGGGCCAAGGAACTCAATAGACATTTTTCAAAAGAAGAAATCCCAATGGCCAACAGACACATGAAAAAATGTTCAAGATCACTGGCAATTAGGGAAATGCAAATCAAAACTACAATGAGTTTTCACCTCACCCCAGTTAGAATGGCTCACATTCAGAAATCTTCCAACAATAGTTGCTGGAGAGGATGTGGGAAAAAAGGGACACTAACCCACTGTTGGTGGGAATGCAAACTGGTTAAGCCACTATGGAAGTCAGTCTGGAGATTCCTCAGAAACCTGAAGATAACCCTACCATACAACCCAGCCATCCCACTCCTTGGAATTTACCCAAAGGAAATTTAATTGGCAAACAAAAAAGCTGTCTGCACCTTAATGTTTACTGCAGCTCAATTCACAATAGCTAAGACCTGGAACCAACCCAAATGCCCATCAACAGTAGACTGGATAAAGAAATCATGGGACATGTACTCTGTAGGATACTATACAGCAGTCAAAAAAATGAAACCCGGTCATTTGCAACAAAATGGAGGAATTTGGAAAACATCATGCTGAGTGAATTAGGCCAGTCCCAAAGGGATAAATATCATATGTTCTCCCTGATCAGCGACAACTAACTGAGCACCAAAGGGGAAACTTCTTGAAGTGAAATGGACACTATGAGAAACAGTGACTTGATCAGCTCTTGTGCTGACGGTTGATGTACAATGTAATATTTTATCCATTTTAGTATTTTTTTTGTTCTAGTACCATTGGTTGAACTCTGTAATTAACACACAATTATTCTTAGGTGTTTAAATTTTAACTGAAAAGTGATCCCTGTTAGGAATTTGGAAAGCATTATGCTGAGTGAAATTAGCCAGTCCCAAAGGGACAAATACCACTTGTTCTCCTTGATAGGTGACAACTAACTGAGCACCAAAAAGGAAACCTGTTAAAGTGAAATGAACACTATGAGAAACAGTGACTTGATCAGCCCTTGCCCTGACTGTTGATGAACAACTTCATACGTTATCCCTCTTAGTATTTTTGTTTGTTTGTTCTACTTAATGCTTTTGGTTGAATACTGTAATCAATACACAGTTATTCTCAAGCGTTGAAACTTAACTGAAAAGTGATCCCTGTTAAATATAAGAGTGGGAATAAGAGAGGGAAGAGATGCGCAACTCGGGACATTCTCAAGCTGACTTGCCCCAAATGGTAGAGTTAGTAACATACCAGGGGATTCCAATTCAATACCATCAAGGTGGCATGTACCAATGCCATCTCACTAGTCCCGGTGATCAATTTCTGTTCATAATTGATCATAATGATAGGACTAAGAGCCAAAGGGAGCACATAAACAAGACTAGTGTCTGCTAATACTAATGATAGAATAAAAAAGGGAGAGAACGATCCAACATGGGAAGCGAGATACACAGCAGACCCATAGAATGGCAGATGTCCTAACAGCACTCTGACCTCAGAATCAGCCCTTAAGGCACGCAGATCTGGCTGAAAAGCCCATGAGAGTATTTCAGGCATGGAAAGCCAAAACACTGGCAAAAAAAAAAAAAAAAAAAAATCTCTGCGAGTGAGATCCCAGTGAAAAGAACAGGTCATCAAAGAAGGAGGTACCTTTCTCTGAATGGAGGAGAGAACTTCCACTTTGACTATGTGAACTCAAAAGGCTTCCATAGCCTTGACAACTCATGACAAGAGCCTAGGGTGATTACTGATGCCATAAACAAGAGTGTCAATTTGTTAAGTCAACAACAGGAGTCACTGTGCACTTACTCCTCATGTAGGATCTCTGTTCTTAATGTGCTGTACATTGTGATTTAATGCTATAACTAGTACTCAAACAGTATTTTTCACTTTGTGTTTCTATGTGGGTGCAAATTGTTGAAATCTTTCCTTAATATATGCTAAACGGATCTTCTGTATGCACAGAGAATTGAAAATGAATCTTGATGTGAATGGTAGGGGGGAGGGAGAGGGAAAGGGGAGGGTTGCGGGTGTGAGGGAAGTTTTGGGGGGGAAGCCATTGTAATCCATAAGCTGTACTTTGGAAATTTATATCCATTAAATAAAAGTTAAAAAATACACTTGACTGTTTTCAAATAAGAAACACCCTGAAAGAAGGGAGACAGAAGAACTTAAATGAGAACTAGATTGATGGATTCTGTCCCGGTCGCTCCTCTTCCTTTCCAGCTCTCTGCTGTGGCCTGGGAAGGCAGTGGAGGATGGCCCAAGTCCTTGGGCCCTGCACCCGCATGGGTGACCAGGAGACGCACCTGGCTCCTGGCTTCGCATCAGCGCAATGTGCAGGCCATAGCGCGCCGACCACGGCAGCCATTGAGGGGTGAACCAACGGAAAAGGAAGACCTTTCTCTCTGTCTCTCTCTCACTGTCCACTCTGCCTGTCCAAAAAAAAAAAATTAAAAAATAAAAATAAATAAAAAATAGCTTGATGGTGTCACATGATAAATAATTTTAAAAGGCCTTGCTTTCTTTATCAGATGGCATTGTTGAGATTATCGACCCATATTTAAAAAAAAAAAAAAAGAGGAAAACATTACACACATTTGTGTGCTTTGGAATTAAGATATTGTCATGATATCTGAATCAGGCTACATTTATTTTTAGTCTGTTAAATAGCTAGATAAAACTAAATAGAGTGATAGTTTTGGAAATCTCTACTCCTCAGACCAACTTTATATACATATATGTGTGTTTGTGTGTGTCCACAGAAAATATTTTTAGACAAGATTGAGTGCATTCCGGGTGGTTTAACCATAGACTGACAAATATTTGTAATCACTCCTGTGTGCCTGGCATTGTAGAAGTGACAAAAATAGTTATATTCATATCCTAGAAGTTTAAGCTAGGTAGCTGTTTTGGAGTGCTTTTTCCTAAAATTCAGGAAATTGTGCCTCGATACGGTTTTCCTGAGTTATTCAAGTTCCATCAAGCACTATGCTAAGTGCCATCAGCACTGCCAAAATCAAATATTGAGAAGACATCATTACCACTGAACCATTGAATTTTGTTTTAAATATAATGAGGCTCAAATCTCATACATACAATCTGCTAGCTATTTGACCATGGGTAAATTTCCTAAACTCTTTGATTTTATTTGTTTTTTTAAAGATTTATTTATTTACTTATAAGTCAGAGTTACACACGCATGCACACACACACACAGTGAGAGAGAGAGAGAGAGAGAGAGAGAGAGAGGTCTTTCATCCACTGGTTCACTCCCCAGATAGCCACAACGGCTGGAGCAGCACCAATCCAAAGCCAGGAGCCAGGAGCTTCTTCCGGGTCTCCTACATCGTTGCAGGTGCCCAAGGACTTGGGCTGTCTTCCACTGCTTTCCCAGGCATAGCAGAGAGCTGGATTGGAAGTGGAACAGCAGGACTCGAACCAGTGCCCATATGGGATGCCGGCACTGCAGGCAGCAGCTTTACCTGCTATGCCACAGTGCCAGCCCCTGATTTTATTTTTAATTGACAAATTATAACTGCATGTATTTGTGGGGACACAATGTAATCATTCAATAAAGTTTACATGTGGAATGATAAGTCAAGTTGATTAACACATCATCTCACATACTTCATTTTTTTGGTAAGATATTCTTTAGCCACAGTGAAATATCTAACACTTTATTAACTATACTCATATGTCATGAAAAAAATCTCTAAAACTCATTCCTTCAGTCACACTGAAATCTTGTACCCTTGTTTCTTTTTCTTAAGATTTAATTACTTGCTTGAGAGGCAGAGAAACAGACAGAAAGAGACACAGAGAGAGGTCTTCCATCCACTGGTTCACTCAGCAAATGGCTGCAACAGCCGGAGCTAGGTAGGCCTATCCAAAGCCAGTAGCCAGGAGCTTCTTCCAGGTTTCCCACGTCGGTGAATGGGTCCTAGTACTGGGGCCATCCTCTACTGCTTTCCCAAGCCATAGCAGAGAGCTGGATCAGAAGAGAAGCAGCCAGGACATGAACTGGTGCCCATATGGGATGCCGACTCTGCAGGCTGAGGCCTAATCTACTACATCACAGCACCAACCCTACTTGTTCCCTTTGAACATCTATCTTCCCAACCTCTGGTAATAACCATTCTACTCTCTTTTGTGAGTTCAACGTTTTTGGATTCTAAATATAAGCAAGATCATGAAGTAGCTGTCTTTCTGTGATTGGCCTATTTTACTTAGCAATGGGAAGATAACTTATCCTCTTCTCACCTTTGCAATGGTAACAGCAAACTTATTCTATAGGGAGCAGAGACGGCAGGCAACTTAAATATATTTGATATGTATCTACAGACATCTATATCTGATATATATTTATATCATAGATACATTGATATATCATCATATCAATCCATAATACTATATTACTATGTATATTTATATAGTATTCATAATTATGTATATATGTATTTTTAATTTATCTGTAAGAAGCTATAATTAATATATATTATACCTACACAAAATAAGTTATAATACAGGTATAATACATATTTGATGGATATATCAATGTGTAAGTAGATACACACATATAGTAGTACATTTATAAAAGGCATATTTAACGTGCCTGGCATTAAGTGAAATTCAGTAACTGGTAGCCATTAATAGTAGTGGTTGTTATAGCATGAAGCAGTATTGTAGAGAAGTTAACAGTTCAAGTTCTGAAATCAGGGAGACCTTGATCAGAAACCTGGCCCTACTACCTAACAGTTTTGTGACCATGAACAAAGTAATTTAAACTTTCTGTGTATCTGATTTCCTACCTTTAAAATGGAGAAGATAATCCCTTCCAAACAGAATAATGTAGGGATTCTATTCAATTAAATTGTATGCACAAAGCTATCACTTAATATTTTTTAAATGTCTATAGATTCTAGATTGGAAGAATGTTTTACCATTTGTTTTATCTCTGTGACTCCCTGATAGTTAAGGAACAATTTATTAAATGGTACTTTAATTGATGGGCCAGGTGTCATGGATCAGACATGAGACCATCATACTGATTTCCAACTATATTTTTTTCCTGCACATCAGTCCAGCAGTATAACTCTTATTTTGATTGATGGAGAGTAGCCTTAAATTTGAAGGCAGACGTTAAGCTACCACAATTGGATTTGGGATACTGCCCTGCTACCCTAACACCATTAAAATTAGCTTTCTGAGGAAATTCTAAAATGTAGGAGGAAATGAAATGGATATACTGATGTGGGAACAACATATTCTACCAATGTGATGCAGGAAAAATTGTTTACATCCCTGAGTCACTTTTCTCATTTACAAAGTGAAAAGAATTGATTCTAGGGTCCTTTCATTCTCCAAAAGCCTCAAGCCTTTGATTAAGATATGCTCCACTCTACCAGGGGATTCCAATTCAATCCCATCGAGGTGGCATGTACCAATGCCATCTCACTGTTCCAGGTGATCAATTTCAGTTCACAGTTGGTCATGGTGAAGGGACTGGGAGTCAAAGGGAGCACTTAGACAAGTCTAGTACCTGCTAACGCTAACTGATGGAGTAAATAAAGGGGAGAGTGATCCAACATGGGAAGTGAGATACTCAGCAGACTCATAGAATGACAGATGTCCTAAATAGCACTCTGGCCTCAGAATCAGCCCTAAAGGCATTCGGAGCTGGCTGAAAAGCTCATGAGAGTATTTCAGGCATGGAAAGCCAAGACACTCTGGCAAAAGATCTCTGCGAGTGAGATCCCAGTGGAAAGAACAGGTCATCAAAGAAGGAGGTACCTTTCTCTGAAGGGAGGAGAGAACCTCCACTTTGACTATGACCTTGTCTAAACAAGATAAGAGTCGGAGAACTCAGAGGGCTTCCATAGCCTTGGAAACTCATGACTAGAGCATAGGGAGATTACTGATGCCATAGACAGGAGTGTCAATTGGTAAAGTCAACAACAGGAGTCACTGTGCACTTACTCCTCATGTAGGATCTCTATCCTTAATGTGCTGTACATCGAGATTTAATGCTATAACGAGTACTCAAACAATATATTTCACTTTGTGTTTCTATGGGGGTGCAAACTGTTGAAATCCTTACTTAATGCATACTAAACTGATCCTCTGTAAAAAAAAAAAAAATATCAATTCCCAACTTGACTCTCACTGGGATTAAACATGACAATAGGTCTGCTCTGATTTCCTCGTCATTTAAAAAAATCATCTATTATTTTTCACTTTATGTTTCTGTGTGGGAGCAAACTGCTGAAATCCTTACTTAATGTATACTAAGCTGATCTTCTGTATATTAAGATAATCGAAAATGAATCTTGATGTGAATGGAAGGGGAGAGGGAGTGGGAAAGGGGAGGGTTGTGGGTGGGAGGGACGGTATGGGGGGGAAGCCATTGTAATCCATAAGTCGTACTTTGGAAAATTATATGCATTAAATAAAAGTTTAAAAAAAAAAAAAGATATGCTCCACTCACCTCTCCTCCACTTTAGAGTTACAGCTTCCTCAGCTAGCTCTATAATCCATTTCAACATACTTTATGTTGCGGCGTGAGGTAGGGACTGGGGTTAATTTTTATCACATGCTTATTCAGTTATTCCAGGTCATTTATTAAAATAATTTTCCTTCCTTCAATGAATTTAGTGCCTTTATAAAAAATCAATGATTGTTTATGTTTATTTCTAGAATCTCTGTTATGATCTTTTGACATATTTATCTCTCCTTATGTGAATACAATCCCATGTTGGTTATAGTAGCCTTTATGGTGGACCTTGAGATAGGGTACTGTGAGTTTTTCAACTGTTGTTTTCTTTTAGTACTATTTCTGTAGGCTGTGAATTTCTGTATGAATTCTTAAAAGCTATTTGCCAATTTCCATTAAAAATGTGCTGGGATTAGATTTAGATTGTTTTAAATTTATAGACCAATTTAAAGAAAAATCAACAGCTTAACAATATGTAGTCTCCTGATTAAAGACATGATATATATTTTCATTTATTTAGGTCTTTTATTTCTCTCTACAATGTTTTATAGTTTTCAGTAGAGACATCTTAAATAACTTCTGTTGCAATTATTTGTAAATATTTTATGGCTTATTGCAATCATAAATGCACTGCTTTTTTAATTTCATTTTTCCAATTATTTGCTACTTGTATATAGAAATTCATTTGATAGTAATATATTTCCCTTGAATCATGAACATTTATATCATTTTATTAGTATAGTAGTCTATTTTTTAAAAGATTTTTCAGTATTATCTATACAAGTAATCATTCTACCTACGAGTAAAGATAGTTTCATTTCTTCCTTTCCAATATTTTATTTTATTGTCCTGGCTAGGACTTGCAGTACAAAATTGAATAGAAATGATAAGAGCAGACATTCCATTCTAGTTCCTAATCTTGGGAGGAATCATTCAATTTTCCAACACTAAGTATGCTCTTGGCTGTTTTATTTTGTTGAGGTCCCTATATGAGATAAAGAAAGTTCATTTCTATTCTTAGATTGTAAGGCTTTTCTGGTAAATGATGTTGAATTTCAACAAATGCTTCTCCTCTATCATATTATCATATGATTTTCCTAGTATTCCTTAATGTGAATTACATTGATTGATTTTTCAGTGGTAGCTAAGTCTTGGTTCATGGGATAAAACTAATTCAGTCACGCTATATATCTTTTTTATTTGTTTCTGTATTGCATTTGCTAATATTTTGTCAGATTTGCACAGCTATTTTTATGAAATTTCTTATCCATTTGTTTTCGTTTCTGGTAATATCTGTCAGGTTTTTTATTGAGTTTATTGTCATTAAAAATAAACAGAGAGGTGTTCTTTTTCCTCTCTTTATGTAAAATAATTATTACTTCCTTAAGCACTTAATAGAATTTAACACTGAAATATCTGAGCCTGAAATACTCTTTTTTTTTTTTTTTTTTTGACAGGCAGAGTTAGACAGAGAGAGAGAGAGACAGAGAAAAAGGTCTTCCTTTTCCGTGGGTTCACCCCCCCAAGTGGCCGCTATAGCCGTGCTGCAGCTGGAGCGCTGTGCCGATTCAAAGCCAGGAGCCAGGTGCTTCCTCCTGGTCTCCCATGTGGGTGCAGGGCCCAAGCACTTGGGCCATCCTCCACTGCCTTCCAGGACTAGCCAAGTAAGCCACAGCACTGGCCTGAAATACTCTTTTTAGAAGTTTTTGATAAATGAATGATAAAGAGATACATAGATTTTATATTTCTTTGTATGCAAGTGTTGGAAATTTTTGCAATTTAAGACAGTTATACCTATTATCTAAAGTTGGTGGGTAGTTGTACATAATGTTTTCTTATTATCACTTCCCCTGTGATTTCTTTCTTGATCCATAGGTAATTCAGGAATGTACTGTTTAATATCCAAATATTTGGGACTTTGGTGACATACTACTATTATTTATTTCTAGTTGAATTTTGTTGTAAACTGAGAACATACTCTATTACTTCAATTTTTAAAAAATTTTATTGTCTTGCTTTATTTTCCAGTATATGATCTTAGTAAACATCCTATATACACTTAAAAAGAATGCTTTATCTACACTTGTTGAATGTTGTACAAATTGTATCATTGATTTTTGTTCTTGTATAACTTACTCAAAGATATATTTTGAATTTTCCAACTGTAGTCATGTATTAGTCTTCCTCCCATTAGATTCAGCTGCTTATGACTCAAGTGCGTTGTTTTAATATTTGTTCTTAGATGCATACATATGTAGGATTATTAAATCATCCTAATAAATCAATCAGTTTATTCTTTGTAAAATGTCCTTCATGTCTAATAATATTCCTTATCTTTAAGCCTATTTTGTCAGATGTTAATATAGCCATATCAGCTTTCTTATGCTTATGCTACATAATATATCTTTTTTTTTTTTTTGACAGGCAGAGTTAAACAGTGAGAGAGAGACAGAGAGAAAGGTCTTCCTTTTTTCCATTGGTTCACCCCCCAAATGGCCACTACGGCCGGCACACTGCACCAATGCGAAGCCAGGAGCCAGGTGCTTCCTCCTGGTCTCCCATGCGGGTGCAGGACCCAAGCACTTGGGCCATCCTCCACTGCTTTCCAGGGCCACAGCAGAGAGCTGGACTGGAAGAGGAGCAACCGGGACAGAATCTGGCGCCCCAACCGGGACTAGAACCTGGGGTGCTGGTCCAACCATTTTACTTTCAAATGCTTTGCATCTTTGTATATTATATGCATTTCTTGTCTAAGCATACAGTTCTTGAATTTTTCACTCTTCATTTCTGTCTGTTTTGATATATATATTTAACACAAATCTGAATATGATTGGGTTTAAATCTATTATTTTGCCAATTGTTTTGTATTTGCCCCATCTTTCTGTTTTGGATCTCCCACTATTGATTTTCCTGTTGTTAATTTTCTACAGTCTTACTTTTAACTGAATTGACTATTATTCCTGTTTAGTGTCTCTTATCTTTTGGCTATACTTTTTTTGTTTGTGCTTGCTTTAGAATCATAGAATATATCTGTAATTTATCATAGCCTGCTTGCAGTAAACATTATGTCATTTCACATAAAAATGTTTATGAGCAAATAGAATTAAAAGATAAGTCTATTTTGGTGGGAAAAACTGTTGAAATCATGCTCCATTTTTTTCAAATGAAAAGACTCTATGAACTTTTTGAACAATAATTTAATCATTTCCAGTCCTCTTCATTTGCTTATGCTTGTCACCCATTTTATATTTGCATGTGTTATAAACCTCACAATGCAGTGTTAACATTTTTAAAGCATCAGTTACAAATATATTTGCCACGTTTGGTGTGTTCTTTATTCCTTCCTGAACGTACAAATTTCATCTTCTGAAATGTCCTCTAACCCCTTAGCGCTTATTCTTAACATTTTTTTATAAAGCATTTTGTCTGGCAACAGATGATCATAACTTTAGTTTATTTGAAAAGCTAATCAGTGAATGAAAATACTGACTCGGGTTCAGTTTACACATATACCACTTATCAGAAAGCAATTCATACATTATCCATTGCGGCAGAGATATTTTTTCTTAAAAATATCCATGACCTACTCACATTTCTCATTTCTCTTGCGGTTTGGTAGGTAGATCATATAGTCTATATGTCTGCTACTTTCAGGAAAAGCATTTACTGCCCAGCATGAGATCACCATTAGATCTCTTGACATGGAACCATGGAGGCCACATATTTAAAATATTTCAGCAACACAATGGTGGAGATCATCTTAGATTCATTAATGGCTTTGTGAAGCAAAATGCTTTCCTTTCCTCATCCTGTAATCTGTGCTGGACTACAGAATGAACATAATTTAAACTTTTGTTGTATTAATCTACTGAATTTGGGAATAATTTGTTGTCTGGTTGAGCTTGGTGTGACTGATATACCTGTTGATTTGAAACTACATATAAAACTATTACAAGAATGTATGCTTTCTAGGATTTCCATTCTATTGCATCGCTTTCTTTCCTTCTGATGCCAACACCAAATTCTTTTGATTTTTGTAGGTTTATAATACAATATGGTATTTCTATTATCATAATTCTATTGTCATAATTTTTCCTTTCCAAGATTCTTAGATGCTCTCAATCCAATCATCTTTAAAATTGATTTTTATCTTAACTTTTAAAAATTATATTTTCTAATTCACACATAAAAATGTACATGTTTCAGCACATGCACATGAAGCGTCTTCAGAGTTGACAGAAAATATATACTATGGTTTCAAAGTTGTTTGCACCAAACAAACTTATCCTTTAATTCCATTTTACATACATTATTGGAGTCACTTTTGTGCATTACATAATGTTCAAATGAAGCTAAGTATATCTATCTCTCCAAACATTTAATATTTCTTTGTAGTTAAAACAATCAAAATCCTTTCTTCTATTTTTTTAAAACTACACAGTACACATCACTCAATAAGCATCATATCTTATTTTTCTTGACTAACTGTAACTTGATATGTGTTGACCAACTTTTCTCCATCCCTTCTCCCTTCCTATTCACCTCAGCCTCTGGTAACTATTATTCTCTCAACTTTAATGATTTCAACTTTTTTTTTAGATTCCACACATGAGTGAGATTCTGCAGTATCTGTCTTTTCCTTCTTGGTTTATTTCACTTAACATAATGCCCAGCTCCATCCATGCTATCACAAATAACAGAAATTCACTCTTTTATAGCTGAATGGCATTCCTTAGTATATCTGGATCACATTTCCTTTAATCCATTAACCAACTGATGGACACTTAGGTTAGTTTCATTTTTTTGGCTATTATGAATAGTTCTGCAATAAACATGGGAGTACAGATGTCTCTTTAACATACTTATTTTATTTCCTTCAGGCATATATCCAATAGTGGGACTTCTGGATAATAAAAGAGTTCTATTTAATTTTGAAAGAACATGTCATTGCTAGGAACCATTGCTCATTAGATATATAGAAAGCAAGAAATACAATCTCAGAAGTTATTTGAGTCTGATTTTACATCAATTCATAGTTACCACAAAGGCCTATGTGAATTTCAAAAAAAAAAAAAAAAAAGGAGAAGATGAAGCAGTCTGCCTTTGCAACTGGAAAAATATAAGCCTGGCCATTTAGAGCTCCTGCAGGAAGTAGGTGAAATGATTTTCTTTTACTCTTTGGACTTCCTGAAGTATTTTCCATCTTACAGTAAATTACACATGGTTCTCTGGTCCCAAAAGCCCATTTTCTAACTTTGTTTTCCAGCATCATAGGGGTTTACAGACAACTGCCACTGAAAACATCTACAACTTTATCCCCTTCAGTGAACATCTGAGTACATTAAGATGCAGTAACACTTTCCCAAGGGTTTCATTCAAGCCAAACGAGATTAGGACAAAACTCAACTCATAAACACAAGAGGTAGCACAAGTTAAAAATAGTTATTGATTTTCAAGAAGCTAAATTAAGATTAATACATAAACAAGTCAATATGAGTTAGGAAAACTCAACTGTACCAGGATAACTCTCTGATCTTAATATTTGTTATACAGTCAAGTCTAGGACCATATTCTTTGTAGCACAAACCACAAATGCTTCATTTATTAGCTCTATGATTTTTGGATTTTACTTAACTTCTCTGAGCTCCAGTTTTCACATTTGTAAAGCAGACATAATTATATCTACTTTAAATATAGCATACCTTCTATGAAGGTTGTATATGATTCTTTTTGCATTAAAATTAAATATGTATTTTAATTTAAACGGCAAATCAAAACTCAAAGCCATAGAGATTTTTTCTTCAAAATTGTGATAAAAAATATACTCAGGGCTGGCACCTTGGTGTAGTGGGTAAAGCCACCACCTGCAGTGCCGACATCTCAGTCCTGACTGCTCCTCTCCCAATCCAGCTCTCTACTATGACCTGGGAAAGCAGTGGAGGATGGCCCCTGCACCCCTGCAGGAGACCCAGAAGAAGTTCCTGACTCCTGGCCTCGGATCGGTCAAGCTCTGGCCATTTTGGCCATTTGGGGAGTGAACCAGTGGGTGGAAGACCTTTCTCTCTGTCTCTCCCTCTCACTGTCTGTAACTCTACCTCTCAAGTAAGTAAATAAAAATCTAAAAAAAAAAAAAACAATATGCCCACACAAATAAGCTCCTGCATTAAATGTCCTGTACAGATCCCAGACAACAAGGCTTTTGTCTATTATGTAAGCTGGAAATCTCTTTTGCTGTTTTTTCATTTTGGTTTGGTTTGGTTTCTGTTGTTGTTGTTGCTGCTGTTGTTAGTTTTTTGTACCATCTGACGCTTTCTTCATGTTAATGTGATATTAATACAAAGATCTGCTCTTTTTGTATATATGATTCTTGGCAAACACTTGCCATGATGCCTGGTGCACTGTAAGATTCAAGTGAGTAATGTAGAACCAAGAAAAACAGTTGAGTGTTGACAGATAATTCTGAGTCTGACTCAAGAGAGCACTAGTTATGCTCATATGTTTTTAAGCTGATGCTTTAGGAAGTAGTTTTAAATCAATTAAATGTGTGAGCTTCCCTAATTAATATCATTCAATTTAATTAAATTATAAGTAAGACAGTATGCTAGGCATTATGGGTTACAAGGATGAAGCAGGCATTGTTTCACCTTTCAGAAGGCACTAAATATCAGAGGAGGAAATACAATGGACTGTGATAAGTTCCACACAGCCATCAAAAAGTACTCTCTAATCTCAGGGAGTATGAGTGTGCTGGTTGATGCAATCAAGGGGAATGTCCAAGATGGAGGGAACATTCATTCTGAGTCTTAAAGACTCAGGAGGGCTTTGAGAGATAAAAGTAACTAGAGATAGTATGACTGAAGAAATGTACAGAAAAAAATATGCTAAGAAACAGGAAAAGGGACTGAATTTAAATTCATTCATTCATTTATGCAGGAAACATTTGATGTTTGGGAATTAGAGAATTAGCATTTTATTGAAATCCTGATTATGTGTGGGAAAGGCATCCTTGAACAACTGGATTGGGACACAGGCATGGATGACTTATGGATACCATACTAACATTCCCCTATCAGAGAATCAGAAAATCTCATTGAAAAAGAGAATTTCCACAAATAATTAGAGCTCTGATTTTAAGATCATTATCCTATAGGCTGGAGGTTCTTAAGAGTCTTATTGAGAGTTATAAGAATTCAGATTTAAATGTGGCAATCAGAGTATTTTGGAGGAAATTTGGCAGTTTAAATAGCTGGTAGGGCAGTGACATAATCCCAAATAAATGAGTTTCCTTATCTCTGTGACTAAGAAATTAATGAATAATTTTCAGTGTTGTAGATCATGGAAAGAATGATGACACTGAAGTCAAATGTACCTAACCATAGGACAACTTAAAGAAGTCTTGAGATGAATGAAATTGCCCAGGAAGTAGAGAACAAGGACAAATGCTTGGAAATGTCTGTATCTGATGAGTAGGGGAAAGAGAAGTGGAGAAGAAGCAGTTAGAAATGTTAGGGTAAAGCCTAAAGAGCAAAGGATCATCTAGGTACAAGAACATTTAACAGAGTAGATGACAAATGGCATCATCATTTCAGAGAAATTGAGGATGAAAGTTGAAGAAAAATAAACATTACATTTTGTGATTAGGAAATCACTGTTGATATTCATGAAAACAAGTTTTGTAAGGAAGTAAGGTCAAAAGGAAGAGTGCACAGACTCAATAGGTGAGTGTGAGGTTTTAAAATGGCACTGGGGAATAGTTTGGTTTACTGAAATTTGGTAGTATGCCCTAGATGAAGTTACAGGAAGAGCCTATAGCCAATTCTAAGTGCTTTGAACACTGCTTTATATCACATAACCTAATTTTCTACTATGTTAGTCCAGGAAGTCAGGTAATGGTTTTCTCATTTATAAAATGAAATAAAGAGACCCAAGATATTAAGTAACTTATGCCAAGTCACACAACTAATAATCAACAGAAGCAGGACAAGGTCCCAGGTCTTTAGTCTCCTAGTCCAACAGTCTTTCCATTGTTCGAGCAAATGTACAGGGATATACTGCCATGATGTCTGATGTAATCAGGAAATGAAAGCATAGAGCCTACATGTAAACTCCATATGAAAAAAAAAAAGAACCACATACATCAGAGACAATGAAAGCTTCTATTTTCCAGCTCACTGGAGACAGATGTGTTAACATGAGTTTAACCTTCTTAACTAGAAGCTTCTGTGTCATTCGGTAAATATTTGAGGTTATCTTCCCCTTACTATTTGCTTTCGAGTAGCCAGTCAAGGACTGCCATTATTTCCTCCATGTTCTGATTTGCATGTTGCTTTCTCTATAGTTACACAGCCAAGAAACCAGTAATAAGCAGAATTCCTTGATTTCGTCAAAATGTGCTTACTTTGGATAATCAATATTGGAATCATCACATTTCCTTGAGTTTTGTCAGATCCTAGGTATATATTCATTTAGTGGTGTTGGTAAAAGTTGCTGAGTCTTCAGGGTCAGGAGGAGTGGAATAGCTGTGGTGCATATTAGGATGCTTTTTTTTTAAAGGTTTATTTAGTTAGTTAGTTATTTGAAAAGCAGAGTTACAGAGAGAGAGGCAGAGACAGAGAGAGAAAGACACTCCCATCTGCTGGTTTACTCCCCAAATGGCTGCAAATGGAAGGGCTGGGCCAGACCAAATCCAGGAGCTTGGAACTCCATCCAAGTATCCACACATGTGCAGAGGCCCAAGGACTTGAGCCATCTTCTGTTTTCATTAGCAGGGAGCTGCATCAGAAGTGGAGCAGCCAGGACTTGAACAGGCACTCATATGGGATGTTGGCATCACAGGTTGTTGCTTAACCTGTTGTCCCCAAGATGATGGCTGCACTAGGATGTTATTCTTAAGAAACAAGACCTTCGGACTTTCCCCCCTTAGAGCATTCTTTCTCAGTTCCAACAACTGGTTTCTTTTGTACTCTGTTCCCTAACCATTAGCCCTGATTATTAGTTTAGACATAATGATATAATCTTTGAAAAACAGTCAACTTGGCCAAGATGTTCATGGATATAATAACCTTCTCCATGATGGATCATCTCAGAGAACAAGTACGTTTATCTAAAACAAGGACATTGCTCACTTGTGATTTCTGCTACCTTCTAAGTTATGGAGATGAAATGGCATTACCATATCTAGACATATTGAGATAGGCTCTTTGTATTTCAGGAGGTCATTAGTTCAAAATTTATTTAAGTTGTGTTTTCATCATGAATCTTGTACAATTCAGATATTTGTGTGCTCTGTTTAACAATCAGTATTGGAGGATTTTTTGTTAGAATGGTGGTTTTGGGCCAAAGAGGGCACTTAGTTCAGTGGTGGAAGGTGCTATTGGTTGAGACTTCTGGACAATGATTTTTTCTGCTTCTCAGTTCATCATGATACCATGCTTCAGGTTTCTGAAAGATATGGACCCTAAAGAAGCATGGTACCTTATATAAACATACATTATTATTCCTCAACAGGAAGTCTGGTCTGAATGTTTACTTGTTCACCTCTTCTGGAAACCAGGTAAGAAACTTATTCCTTTGCCCTTCTCTTCGAAGGCTCTCTTGTTCTAATAGGTGTGTTCCATGATTTTTTTCTCTATATCACATTACTTTCTTGCTAATCCTTTAATGATAATATTGAAGTGAAAATATTAACTTTTCAGAAGCTAATGCTTATTGACCATCTACTAAGTGCAATAGCTGAATACTCTACAAAAACTAGCCTTCTAACAATCCCAAAAGGCAACAATTCTTCCTTTTTAATAGATAAGAGAAACACAATCAAATTAAATAAACTTAGCAGAAATAATACTGGAGAGGACAAGGTTCCGGCTAAGTAGTGTGATCCCTGATTTCTTTCACTGAAACACAAGGCTACAGCTGACTCTACTTATGAGGTTAAAACATTGGCTTGCATATGGATACTCTGATTTTGCAGACTGTACCCTTCTCAAAAGCATTCACAGGAGGGATTCACAGAGGTAAAAATAGAGCCTGTCCCCTGCTTCCCATTCTTGGTGCCACAGGAATGCTTCTAATCTGACTTGCCAGCAGCTTCTAAATTTGGGGAGCAGTTAGATCTGAGATTGGAATCTAACTCCGCCGATACTAGCACCACAAAGAAAATACCTATACAATGTATAGAATATTACCTACAAAAGAATAAAATATCACTAGATTTAATTTGTTTTTGTTATGTACTGAGGTGCCCAATGATATTACATTTCTACTCTCTCCTTTCTTTGCTCCAACAATAGCAGTGCCATAAATCACCTAGGTAATCATCTGGAGGATACATCACTTTGAGGCATTAAAGGAAGTGCCCATCTGAAATGTTGAGGGGCACAGCATTCCATTAGGATCTCTCTCAAAGTCAATGCCATTAGAAGAGTGATAAGATAGAGATAGTATTAAGGAAATGAAGTTTTTTCAGGGTATTTCTTGTTGGGTAGGTGAAGTCTATTGAAGGCATTTAGCACAGCCACTCTTAGGAAAGAGTGCTGGTAGCCTCACAGTCATGAAAAGGCAATGTAGTAATCATTGTTAGGATTATTTGAAAAACAACTTCCAGATTCATAGAAAGAAAAGGGAGCTGAGATACAGCCTACTGCAAGATCCCAACTACCCAGATGAAGGCCTGAGATATAACTCAAGACAGAACAAAATTTCTAAGAACCAGAAATTTTGACAATAGGAGCTCAAGCAAAGTAAGAAGTCCTCTTGGAAACTAGGCAATAAACGAAAAGGTTAGAGCTAGGATCTTGTTTGTCGGTTGACAGCATCATTAGCCAGACTACTTGGGACCAGTTGTCAACAGCAAAACTCATGTGGTTACAATAAGTAATGACGGGGGCCAGCGCTGTGGCTTACTTAGTTAATCCTCCGCCTGCACGCTGGCATCCCATATGGGCACCAGGTTCTAGTCCCGGTTGCTCCTCTTCCAGTCCAGCTCTCTGCTGTGGCCCGGGAGGGCAGTGGAGGATGGCCCAAGTGCTTGGGCCCTATACCTACATGGGAGACCAGGAGGAAGCACCTGGCTCCTGGCTTCAGATCAGTGTAGCCCCGGCTGTGGCAGCCATTTGGGAGGTGAACTAGCAGAAGAAGACCTTTCTCTCTGTCTCTCTCTCTGTCTCTCTCTCTCTCAGTGTCTAACTCTATCTGTCAAAAATAAATAAATAAATAAAAACAATAAGTAATGACAGAGTGCTCCCTCTTGCATGTAGAAGTCTCTGTGGCCTTCATATTCTTTGTGCTCCTAGAACTGAATCTGTGGAAAATTCAAGGGTCAAAGACCTCGAAGAAAGAGATACAAAATTCCATGTTATTTGGAAATACAGAGCTCAGACAGAATTTGGTTGAAAAATAAAAGAAATATGACTATAGTTCACATCAGGTTTGGGGATTAGCTCTTATTGTTCATTGACCATGTTATTTATAAGAATAATGATGATGGCAATGACAATGATAAAGGATGTGTCCTGAAAAGAAAGCAGCCCCACCCCATCCTCATGTGCTCTAACAGGAATGAGAAAAAAAAGCCATGGAAGGACAAAGGCAAGGATCCCCTCCATACTGCTCTCTGGCCAATACTGTGGCCTTGAGTGTCCATGAAGAAGTGTTCCTCCTTGTGGAACAATGAGGGGAAAAAGCGTGAGTGATGCCCAAGAGAGGAAATTGCACCCAGGTTTGTTCCTGTACAAATCCAAACAACTAAACAATGACTGGCTGACAAGTTCTAGTTTATGTTTGTGGAATAATAGGAATCCTAACCAAATTGTTCCCACTCCTTTCACTTGGAGAATTGAATTAACTCCAAAATGGATAAATCTGTAGATTCAGCCAAAGGAGACAGGTGAGTTCCCAGAGGAAAGCAGTGCTTTTCATTCTGAGCTCTCAAAGAAGTCTCCATTAATAGGGGGTTAGACCCAGTGAATACCTTAGTAGTGTGGTTTCTGCTGTGGATCTTGTAGGCACAAATTGAGTTTATACGGGGCTGGCGCCATGGCTCACTTGGCTAATCCTCCGCCTGCGGCGCCAGCATCCCATATGGGCACCGCGTTCTAGTCCTGGCTACTCCTCTTCCACTCCAGCTTTCTTCTGTGACCCAGGAAGGCAGTGGAGGATGGCCCAGGTGCTGGGGCCCTGCACCCACGTGGGAGACCAGGAGGAAGCACCTGGCTCCTGGCTTTGGATCGGCGCTGCACTGGCCATAGCAGCCATTTGAGGGGTGAACCAATGGAAGAAAGACCTTTGTCTCTCTCTCTCACTGTCTAACTCTGCCTATCAAATAAGTAAAAAAAAAACAAAAAAACAAAAAAAAAAAAACACCAAATTGAGTTTATAAGATGTCAATATTTGTTTTCTCCATTTGTGATTTCAATAGGGTGAAACAACCCAAGAAAAGACATGCAAGATATTTGTTGCAGAAGCTTAGCTATAGGGCAGTTAACCTACACTTAGGGGTTGCATAACTTCTAGGTTTACTGGTAGACTTGAAATTTAAAACCAGCTCTCTTATGTAAGCCCAGTGTACTGATGGTGGCACACTGTGAGTGTTCACAAATATAAGCAGCAAAATTTGACTGCTTCATTACTGATACAGACAGCCATTCTAATGACCTCAGAGCTAAGGTATCAACCACGTAAGTACTGATAAATGTATTATTCGAAGGATTTGCAAATTATTCATTTTATTTATAAAACAAGATGGAGCAAAGGCAAATAAATGGCTTCATTGCTATCATTTGTCATGTTTGCTTTGTCTATCGAAATGCAATAATTTCTTCAGCCCAATTAATATTTAAAACAATCTTATCGGGAAGACTTCATTCTTCCCATACTGTAGATGAAGAAACTGAGATTCAGAAAGAAATAACTTGCTTTAATGTAGATGCAGTCATTGTATGACTGAGTCTTTGTATTAGCCATCATCTGTGCTCATCTCTGTTCATAGTCCTTCATGCTTACCACGGAATTATATTCATAAAGAAGTTCACCCTGCCTGGAGGAGACCATAGCTACTGTCACAATTAACCTGCAGCCTCCACTGTCTGTCCTTGAGCTATTTCAAAGAGAAGATGAGGGGGAGATAGACATTACAGTGTCTAGCTATTGCCTAAACACTCCGTTCAACTGTGGTATGATCAGAACAGTACTCATGGAACCTGCCTATGTGGTTCTACATCTAGGCACAGTTGGGATGGTCAAGTCTTATGCTGAGATTCTTGGTCTCTGAAATGTCCTTCTCATTCCCTTTACCTATAAATGACTTAGTGCAAGATTTCATCTTTTTTAAACTGGTTTTCAAAAAAGGCTCTACTGTCATTCTCACCAAAGTGTAAAATACCTGCAGGAGTTAGAAAATGATTCTTAGTAAAACATTAAGGGAACAGGACTGAAGTTCCAACATACAAATTCTCAGAGGCCCAAGGGACCATCTGGACTCCCTGAAATTCCATACACAACATGAGGGGAAGGCAACCATACTGTACTTCAGTGAGTGAGGATAGTTCTTGGAATTGACAGGAAAAGATGTTTTCCATATTTATTATGAATGACATGACCTTGAATGTATTTCTACACATAAGTATCTTAAATAACCATACCCTAGGAATTCATTCCAGATTATTTATCTGGAATGAATTACAATGAAAACATGGTCCCTGAACTGAATCAAACCCAGTGATTATATTTTATTAACTAATACAGACAATTTTAAATGTTTAGCAGTTTGTTTTTAATTATTTTTAATAGTTGCTCACAACAATGGCCCCAAGCAGCCATCTTTATGGTTCACACTTGATTAAGTGTTGAGCTCACCTGATCCAGGCTGAGCCAATTGGATTTCTCCTCCTGGTGAGTTGGAATCACAAGTAAAATTCTATTCAAATGTAGGTTTCTCTCTTGATGTCAGGGGCTATGACATCAGTCCATCTGCTGACATATGAGAAATACACTTGGCACAGAGCAATAAATGGAGCAGAAAGCAGGAAGGAGACATTGGAAGTGAATTCTCTCTGAGTTCTACTGCTTGTTTTTCCCTGGTTTCAGACCCTCTTTGAGTAGTTTCAGGGCTCTATGAGATAGTCCTATTTTTTTAATAAAGAACAACCTAACTGAGATAGTCCTATTTTTTTAATAAAGAACAACCTAACTGTGGTGGAAGTGCAGAAAAAGGGTAGTTTTCTTAAATGGGGTTTGATAATTAAGTTATATAGTTTAAAAGGACAGAACTATAAGAAAGCATAAGAAAATGGTCAGAATATGTTTATTACAGTAAATGTCAAATGCCAATGCCATTATTAGTATAATTAATTTAATTATTTTGGAGTCTGATATTTCTATTTAAAAACAGAAATTATTACTTTGTTCTCGTAAGATTGTTGTAAAAGTTAAATTAGACATGCATAGTGAGTGGGTTTAGCTATAATAATTATATCTAGGGGGCTGGTGGTGTTGTGTAACAAGTTAAGCTGCTACCAGCAATACTGGCATCCCATATGGGTACCAGTTCAAGCTCCCTGCCAATGTTCCTGGAAAAGTAGCGGAAGGTGGCCCAAGTGTTTGGGCCCCTCCACCCATGTGGGAGACCCAGAAGAAGCTCCTGGCTTCTGGCTTTGGCTTGACCCAACCCCAGTCATTGCAGCCATTTGGAGAGTAAATCAGCAGATGGATGATATCTGTGTGTGTGTGTCTAATCTCTCTCTCTCTCTTTCTCTCTCTCTCTCTGTCTCCCTTTCCCTCTCCCTAACTCTGCTTTTCAAATAAATAAAATAAATTTTAAAAAAATTAGATCTTGAATTACTGGAGAAAAGTTGGGCAAAGGTTACATCATAGAAGGTCTTATGAGTCATGCTAAAAAGGTGAAACTTTATATTTCAGGGAATCAAGAAATTAAAGAACTTTGTAAAGGGGAATGACGAGATCAAATCTTAATTTACAGAGATCAAAAGAGGGTAGTGTGCTGGCAGACTAGGAGACTTGATAGAAAACAGGCAAAAGAGGCCCTAAAAAGTGAGAAGATCGTACCTAAGTCTGGGTATTCTCTATGGAAGACTGGGAAAAGCAGTTAGAAAGCACTTAGAAAGTGGGAGACAGCCTTCTCCTTGCTCTCTCAGAATGCATGTATTTATACTTAAGAATCACAGGACTTGTGGGGATGTACTTATTTTTTAATTCACCTATCCATGAAGTATGCCATACTGGGGAAAATATTGTGTATTACAGGACCTCAGCAAACAGCCATAGTAATATCAAGAAAGCTCAAGTTTCTAACAATATCACTATTATCTATAATCCCCATAGTTATGCCCCAGGGTGGCAAATCTATTCAAAATAAATCTCAAATAAAACCCTCTATTTTCCATGATAGCACATAAGCAAAGTGTCACTGTTATTTATCCAAAGGGCCCAATATATCAAAGCAGTTTGCTGATCAGTGAAATAATCATGATAATGATCATTGTTTAACAAGAATCAGAGAGGATGTGTGGCTTTCTTTTGGATATCATAGTTGTACAGTCAAAGTGTCATTGAGCTCAATGCCTAGATGTGAGCTGCCCACAAAGCACCAAGAGGACAAATGAAATGTTTCAATTGCCCACATTAATTTAGAAATTCAATAAATATATATGTTAAGCATGTGACCAACCACATTTTTTTTTTTGTTTTCTCTTGGCTGTGCTTATTCTAATTATTATTGGGACTCAGGAACATAGGAAGAAATTCAGTTTCATAGAAATGTTTGATTTCAAGATGAAAGTGAAACTCTTTACATGATTTCTGAATTACACATAGAGCAGATCTGCTCCATGAGGCTAGTACTGCAAACTGAAGGTATCAGTCTCTTCTGATTTCCTCTCTGTCCCTCTCCCTCCCTCATTCTCTCTTTTTTTTTTTTCACAGTTCATTTTCAACACTGAATCGCGTATTTCAGTTTTTCTTTGGAGATGATAAGGGTGTGAGTGGTAGGTGGGAAGGGACACCAGCCTTCTTTTGAATTCAAATACCCTAAAAGTTATTTTTTCAAAAATAATGAGATTTGGGAGTGGACTTAAGTTTAACCTAGTGGTTTAGACACCTGTGTCCCACACTGGAAGGCATGGGTTGGCTTCCCAGCTCTAGCTAATGATTTCAGCTTCCTGATAATGCAGACCCCAAAGAGGCAGTGGTTATGGCTCAAGTGGGAGACTTGAATATTTTCCCAGATTCCAGTCTTGGCCTGGTCCAATCCCAGCCATTGAGGGCATCTGGGGAGTTCACTGGGAAATGAGAATGCTCTCTTAAGTATTTCTCTTTCTCTCTCTCACACTCTCTCTCTCTCTCCCTGCCCACCTTAAATAAATTAATATATTAATTAATTAATAATTTTAAGAAGAATAATGATATTTTATGCATGTATGAAAGTTCAAATATGATGTAGATACAGAATTTTACTCAGAATGCAAACGTGAGAAAGCACACTTTTTTTTTTAACTTCCTGTGCCTTCTAAGTCCACAGGTCATCCTAATGTCTTGAGACATGATTGTAACATTTATCAACGATGTATACTTGTACAAGTTATTTACTCCCTGAGTGCCAGTTTATTCAATATTAAAATTAAGGTGAAATTAAGCAAAATGCATCACAGTCATAGGATTGACAAGAGAATTAATTCACAACTTCAGTAAAACTCTCTGCACAATTCCAGGCACATAACAAACACTCAATAATTGTTATCTGTCGTCATTATCATAATTACTAATATAATTATTTTTGTTGTTTTGAAACCAACTGATATGAAAATAGAAAAAAAGTTCTAGTGGTTTCTCCAAGACACAATTCAGTATGAGTCCCGCCCAGCATTGGCTAGTGTCTGACATACATTGCATTGAAATATCCAGTCTTCTAGCTTTGCAGATAATGACAGTGTTCTCCTTCCTCACATCCCCTTTTTACAGGTTCGTGGCTGAATCTGAACTCTACATAATGGACTGCTGAGGGAGGCAACAAGGATAGGTCATAGGCAGGCAGAAAGGACCCACATGCTGTCTCTGCCACTAGAACAAGTTCTTTCAGGACTCCAAATCTTTACTTCCTCCTCTCTAAAGCTATGACAAAGATTTACACCTACAGACCAATTGTGATTATTAGATTCAATGAAAGAAAACACATAAAACAAATGTAAAATATTATCATGGGAAGAAGCAGAGCAATGTCTTCTTTCCCAGAATGATCACAAAAAACACCTGTCATAAATTCAAAGGAATCCCTTCTTAATGAACATCTGAAAATTAATAGCCTCCTACCAAGGCACAGTGATAGTCACACAAGAGCTAAACTTGTCTATTGCACATCCAGTCCCAGAATGGAGTGAACAACATAGGGCAGAGTTCAGGTCAGATGAATATCCTAATCACCATCAATGTATTTGGCCCCCATCAGCTTTCTCTCTCTCTTCAAGACTGTTAGTTTCACATTTTCAATGAAGCCCTTTCAGATTGAAGAAAAAGATAAATATTCCTGCTTTTGCCTTCTAATATGAAAAATCACCAAACCCAAAAACCAATGAAAGACAATCACTCAACAACAACAAGGATCCAGTCATCAACAGGAAAAAAATATGGGGAAAACTTAGGCCACTTTTAAATATTTATCTACTTAATTATTACTTATCGTGTCATAAATATAAGTTGGATTAAGTTTTTAAAATCAGACTATTGTCTCAAAGGAAAAAAATTGGAGTATGAAAACAAAAGAAAGCTAAAGTAAGGGCATTAAAAATTTACATTAAAACTTCTTAGAGTTGGACCACAACTTTGATTTCATATCTCCAACCTGGGAAAAGAAAAATATGATCAGTTGTGAGATTTATTGCATGCATAGAATAATAAGCTGGTGAAACATAACTGTCCTTGGAACTGAGACTGGAGACAGGTTGTGCCCGTGAGTTCTTATGGAGGAAGACAGTATCATAACCTTCCATGTAGACTCAATGAATCCACTTCTACCCAACAAATCCACTCCCTACTCAGTCACCAAAATTATCTTTTCAATGAGCAAAGTTTATGTCATTCCCAACTTAATGTATTGAGATTTCATTTTTGTTCTCAGGGAAATGTTGCTTCTGAGAAGTGTTGTGCTGGTAAACATTTAACAATCAGTTCTTGGAAGCAGGCAGAGTCCTGACTTGTAACAGTCAGCCAGGACCACAGTGTAGGTATTCCTAAAGTGGCCAATTTCAAGCTACCAAACTGAACTGGGGAGAATGTTCCTCACACAAACACAATACACATAAACAACCTCAACAACACAGATAATAGTAAAATTCAATAAAATAACGAAAGTGATACATTTTTAGGCATTGATTTTTAGTATAATTTATCATATTTTTATTAAGTTTTTAATAATTTCAATGCTTATCTAAATAATGATCATTTTACTAATACAACTCCTACTTGTGTTGAATAAAAGTTTGCTGAATATTCAGAAACTGACTCTCTTGAACCAACATAAACATGGTCTCACATACATCAGAAGATCTGTCTCCAGCTGTCTTCTATAGGCTCATCCTTGGCCACCCACTTCTTCATACCTTTTTCTCCAGACTCCTTGAGGTATGGAACTTAAAAATACCACAAATAATCTAAACTTTCTCTAATTTTAGTGCTTTCATATATGCTGTCCCCTCTGAGCAGAAAAATCTGGCTAACTCTTATTTGCCCTGCAGATTTCATTTTTCTATTTCTCCAAGTGTCTTCGCTAGCACTATAAACTGATAAGAGGTTTGGATGGTAAAGAACTAACCTTACCTGAACCTGGCCTTTGTCCTTGGTTCCTGTATGTAATCTCTAAACTCTTGAAAAGGTATGTATGATAAAATAGTGTAAGCTAGTTTGGAAATTCCTCAGAAATCTGAAAATAGATCTACCATAGGACCTAGCCATCTCACTTCTGGAAATTTACTCAAATGAAATAAAATCAGCATGTGAAATAATTATCTGGATCCCCAAGTTTATTGCATCTTAGTTCACAATAGCTAATATATGGAATCAACCCAGATGTCCATCAACCAATAAAGAAAATGCTACATATATGTACTTTGGAATACTACTTGTCCATAAAAAAAGAATGAAATCCTGTCTTCTGCAACAAAATGGAAGCAATGGAAACCATTATACTTACTGAAGTAAGCTGGCCCCCAAAAGACAAATATCATGTTTTCCCTAATCCGTGATGACTAACAGAGTACAAAAAAAGTAATGTATATGAGCAAAATTGACATTTGAGAATTGATTATTGTTTACAGCCCTTGTCTCTACTGTTGAAGAATAGTGTTTTTTTTTTCCTTTTTACTATTTGCTGTACTCTTTACCTATTGGGAGGGTTAAGCTTATGACTATAAAATAAACTGAAAATATGTCACTGTAAAAATTAAAAGAAAGAATAAGAAAAGAAGGAAGGGGGAAGATGAGAGCATGGGAGGGAAATTGGGTGGGGTGGAAAATGCCACTTTGCTCCTAAATCTGTACATATGAAATGCATAAAATTTGTTCACCTTAATAAATTTTAAAAATTGAAAAAAAAATACAAAAAAGAATAGTGTAGTCTAAGAGTGTGATATATGGAGGAGGTGATGATCACTCATATCTATGCGACTGACATAAAATCTGGAGAGTTTTTCTCAGGATACCTGTACGCCATACAAATTGTCACACATTGCTTCTAGGAGAAATGTATGTTGTTGATTCTACTGGGAGAGGAAAACTGGGAGTTTTACACTTGGAATTCTCCTACACTCTGACCCATGTTCAACTTCTCTTGGCTGATTCTAACTGCATTGTTTCCTGTAATAAACCATAAACATGAGGGTAAGTGCTATTAGAGGGTTCTGAGTCCCTCTAGTGAACTATAGAAACTTGGGGACTCTTGGAAACCTCCATTTGCAATTGGTGACCTAAGTGAGAGCAGTTTTGGGGACTTTCAAACTTTACAGTGGTCTTTTTTTAAGTGCCTTCACTGACTGTGGTGGATGTGTGACCCTATGTGGTGTTTGTTTATTTGTCTGAGAGTAGGGATGGTGCTTTGTTTACTATGTCATCCTTAGGACTGAAGCCATGGCAAAATGCAGCTACTCAAACATTGGTGGAATGAAATCAACGAACAATATCCTCAAAGTAATTTAATAACCACACATTTGTTCCCCAGTATTATTTTTATTTTAATATGAACCAATTAAATTGAGGACAAACATGCCTGACAGCCACTGGACAAAACCAGTTTCACAAGTGTCTTTGTCAATCTCCATCTTTGATGGTTTTCTTTGGTATAACAATAATAGTTAGGTTATAGATGAATGGAAGATAATTCTTCAGATATACTTCCAACAGTATTCTTTCTCCCAATTGACCTTCTAATGAAAAGTTTAATATGATGATCTGTCCCCTGAGATATAGCTGGAGTACAAATAAAAGGGCATGCCAGAAACTTCTCAAGCCAGCTGAGTCCACAATGAGGTTAATACAGACTTAAGAAATATACAAGCATTTGTTTTATTTATTTATTTTTTTTTGACAGGCAGAGTGGACAGTGAGAGAGAGAGAGAGAAAGAAAGGTCTTCCTTTGCCATTGGTTCACCCTCCAATGGCTGCCGCGGTCGGCGTGCTGTGGCCGGTGCACCGTGCTGATCCGATGGCAGGAGCCAGGTGCTTCTCCTGGTCTCCCATGGGGTGCAGGGCCCAAGGACTTGGGCCATCCTCCACTGCACTCCCTGGCCACAGCAGAGAGCTGGCCTGGAAGAGGAGCAACCAGGACAGAATCTGGCGCCCCGATCCGGACTAGAACCCGGTGTGGCAGCGCCGCAAGGCGGAGGATTAGCCTAGTGAGCCTCGGCACCGGCCCAAGAAATATACAAGCATTTGACCAGGACACCTGGCTTCTCAGAAGCTATCACAAAGCTGGGTGGAAATAACCAGATTTTTGTTCTGTTTTGTCTACATGAAACTGCGAGGACCTGAAAACTTAACCTGCATCTACCACAAGGAACAAGACAGACCAAGTCCTTCCATCCCTTTGAACCACAGTCAACTAATCTGCAGAAATGGTATAAGAACACCCACCTTGCTTAAAAAGTATGTTGCAGTGAACAAAGGAATTAATAAGTGTAAAAGTTTTGGAAATACTAAAGCATGTGTATAATTTTTCTCTTCTCTTACTATTATACTAAAGACACATTTCATCTGGCCACTTCTTTAATGGCATTTGAAATTGTGAAACAGCATAAAAAGAAAATAAATGCAATAAATTGGCAAGGTTTACCAGGTAGCAGATCAAAACTGTAGCATAACAGTGACAGCTAATTTCCATGGAATATTAACACTGTGCCAGACACTGGGCAAGTCCCTGTACATTAGGTCACTTTAGCCTCATTACTCCGCCAGGTACATATGTTAATATCCTCCTGTTGCAGATGAGAAAGCTGAGATTCAACGGTGTGAGGTGACTTTCCCAGGGTCGCAAAATCAGTAAGTAGGAAAGAGGAGAATCCAGCCTAAGTTCATCTCTACAAAATGTAAGCTCTGACACCTACTCAGACCTGCCCCTCTATGGAATGACTGAAAGGGGAAGTATGCAATGTATTTTTGATTATTGCACAGCTACAGTTAGGAATTCATCACTGCTTTCATCAATGTTCACACAAAAGCTCTGTGGGCTGAGGACGGATGGTATATAGCTATTTTAATGTGCAATGTGATGTCTGCCACTAACCCTAATGTCTATTTCAGACTGTGACTAAAGATGAGATACAATTGCCCAATGGAAGCTTGAAATTTAAGTTTATTTTACAACCCATTTGAACAGGGTGCTGAGATAAAATTAATTCATAACAACTTGTTCTCAAACTGAATTTTGGAACATTTCCAGTATTCATTAGTTCTCAGATTCACACTTCCACCTGTGTGTTGAAGAGCTGTTTTATCAGTTCCTAGAGCAAGAGAATAAAATAGAGAGAGAAACTGAATTTGTCTCCCTTTCTCTTTAATTTGCAATTTTAAATTTCTGTAGAGTAAGTTAAGAATGGTAGTCACAAGTCCTCAACTCCCAATCTCCTCCCCTGTTACAGCTCTGGTTCTCTTTGTGTCCATTTGTTCCTTGTACTATGGGTTTCTCTCATGGGGATTTTAACTCTCTGTTTTAACTGAATTATGAATAGAGCAGGCTTTGTTAGAAAGAAGTTCACCCTGCAGGGTCCAGCACTGTGGCATAATGGGTTAAGCCACCACCTAAAATGCTGGCAACCCATATGAGCACTGGTTCCAGCTATTGGCTGCTCCACTTCTGATCCAGCTCCCTGCTAGTGTGCCTGGGACAGCAGTAGAGGATGGCCCAAGACCTTGGGCCCTTGCATCTACTTGGGAGTCTCAGATGAAGCTCCTGGCTCCTGGCTTCAGCCTGGTCCAATCCTAGCCATTGCATTCATTTGGGAGATGAACCAACAGATGGAAGATCTCTGTGGGGTGTGTGTGTGTGTGTGCATGTGTGTGTGTGTGTGTCTTGCTCTGTAATGCTGCATTTCAAATAAATAAAATAAATCTTTAAAAAAAATAGAGGGTCTGGTACTGTGGCATAGTAGGCTAAGCACTGGTTCATGTCCCAGCTGCTCTTGTAATTCAGCTCTCTGTTTATGGCCTGGGAAAGCAGTGGAAGGTGGCCCAAGTGCTTGGGTCCCTGCACCAATGAGGGAAACGCAAAAACTGAGAGAAAATGGCTGTCATCTCAGCAGTAAATTCACAGGTTTCTTCTCAGGTAAGAGACCTTAGCATCTTCCCAGTAAGACTGGGTGGTTAAGCCCAAGCTAAAAGTAACCTTCTAATTCCTCCCTCTACTATGCTTACCTCATCATACTACAGGCCCATTTCTTCCTTATGACCTAAAGTAAGCTAGCCTAGCTTGATTAGTATCTCAGTCAGGCTAGGAATACAATTTACAGGCTTATTTCTTAAACAAAGGTTATAACATCCATCTCACTACCACCCCTAATCATAGACCCAATCATGTATTAAAATTTCACGTTCTTATTCATTTAAAAGCATCCTATTATTTCTCCCTTCTGCTAACTCGCACTCAGGGAAAACAAATCAGAACAGGTATTTTCCGTTTTGTTTACTGCCTACCTGAAACAAAAAGATTCTGGCAACAGTGACAACAGAAAGGAATACTGGAAAAAATAATTCTTGGGAAAAAAAAGGAATTGAACAGATACTTTGTCAAATCCTGACTTTTTCATACAAATTGGTTTTGGTATGGGAGAGGAGAGGAAAAGGGAGGAGTCTGGGCAAGAGGAAGACAATGCCCTTCACTTTCAGCTACACCCCATCTGTATAAGAAGCAGTCCTGCCATCAATATTCTTACCTTTTCTTCTTTACCTTTCTTTCCAAGCTCCTGTCATTTCCTTTCAACTATGTTATACTATCCTTTGAAGCTCCACATCCCCCCCATCAAAATTCCCCAACCTTTCCTAAACACTTTTGATTTAAAAAAAAAGAAGTCAAGTGGGTCACTATGACTAAATGTGTCCAGCAAATTTCATGTGTTGGAAATTTAATCCCCGACTATATATGTTGATGATGGCATTTGGAGAGAGGACCTTGGAGGGTAATTAGAACAAGATAAGGTTGCCACATTGGGACCCTCAGGAAGGGATTGATGATTTTATAAGAAGAGGACAGAGACCTGAGCTGACATATATGTGCTCTGTCTGGCCACAGACATGCCCTCTACCATGTCTTGATGCAGCAAGAAGCCCTTACAGATGCTGATGCTATGCACTTGAACATCCCAGTCTTCAAGACTACAAGAAATATTTTTTTTTCCTTTATAAATCACCAAGTTTGTGGTATTCAGTGATGCATCACCAAATGAACTAGGACAGGTATGCATTATCCAGATGATTTTGTCAATAATCTGTTTTGCATGCTAAATAGATACCAATTAACTTACGACCATAGCAGTATAAACCAAAATGTATGAATTTCTAAAGACATGTCTAAGGCAGGAGTTAGTTGGCTAGATCACCAAGCAGTTGTATTATTTAAATTTAAAAAGACTTGTCAACTAGGGATTTTTTTAAACATTATGATTTGATGAGCAAGGGAATTGCTTCACAGAAATGTATGAGAAAGTCATATTTATGTGATTGTGAATTTTCCAGGCAGCAAGGATCTGAAACACACTTTTTAAAATAGCCAGATAGAAAAATCTTGGTGTGAGCAATTTACACTTGAAGTGACTGTTCTGTCTTTAGAACACTGGGAAAAGTGAGGTGTTTAATGTATCTTCCAGACAATTACAAAGCAGTCCTTGATCAAAACCCTCTGCGAGAGATATTGACAAACCTGTCCAACTGCAAGAATCTCCTGTAGAGAAAATGATCTATGAGATTACCTGCTGGCGGGTTCATGGGTCAGATTGTCAATATCCAGAGAAGGATAGCAGGAATAAACATTTAGTGTTGGCTGTTCTGACATCTATATTTATGGTCCTGTTAAAGCAGTTGGTCAATCAAAATCAGTTAAAGCAATTACAATTTTCCCTGGCTGAATGCAAGTGAGAGAAACTGAATTCTTTGTGATGAGAAGTCAATATAGCAAGATAATCCAAAATTGCTTTTTATTCATGTGGAGGGAATTTGATACTATTATATCTTGTCACTTGTAATTGTCTGATTAAATGAATACAGAGAAAATGTATTCATGTAATGAAGTCAAATACTCAATTAGATTTTATTTTTTCTTCCCTTCCTACATTGTTGGAGATCCCCACAGAACTTGGAAACAGAATGGTCCTTTCTCTATTGAGAGTCTGACTCCTTTACATTTGGCAAATATTTATTCTATTATCTGTGTTTCAATTAGAGTTACAATAAATAAGTCCATTTTTCTTATGGCTTGACTCCCGCTGTCAGACAACATAGGTGATGTCGTTAGCCATAAAATTACTTTGGAGATGACATCAATCACTAATGCAAGACAGACTGTGCTGAATTCTAATAGCAATTCTCTTTGAAGGGATAAGAGGAAGTATAAATGGCAATGTTTAAAGAAGCCATGATTCCAAAATGTTAACTTAGAGCTTGACTGTAGTCTGGGAAAGGATATATCAAAATATAAGTCTCCTGGAGGGAAAAAAAGGAGATGGATATAATGAACCAGCATCTGCTTTGGTAAAGATGCAATTAAAACACTTGAATGGGAAGTATTAAGAGGTTTTTTTTTTTTTAAAGATTTATTTTTATTTGAAAGGCAAAGTCCCAGAGAGGCTGAGGCAGAGAGAGAAAGAGAGAGAGAGAGAGAAAGAAAGGTCTTCCATCCACTGGTTCACTCCCCAGATGGCCACAATGGCTGGAGCTGTGCCAATCTGAAGCCAGGAGCCAGGAGCCTCCTCTGGGTCTCCCATGTGGATGCAGGAGTCCAAGGACTTGGGCTGTCTTCATTGGTTTCCCAGGCCATAGAAGATAGCTGGATTGGTAGTGAAGCAACCAGGACTCAAACCTGTGCCCATATGAGATGTCAGCACTGTAGTTGGTGGCTTTACCCCCACCCCTACTCCACAGCGCTGACCCCCTAGAGATTCTATTAAAAGCTCAGTTTCTCTCTCTCACTATCCACTCTGCCTGTCAAAATAAATAAATAAATAAATAAAAGAGCTCAGTTTCTACAGTTAGATAAAACTGACTTTATCCCAATTACTGATGGCATAATATCAGGCATGTTGTTTTACCTTCTTTAGCCTCTATTATCTCATCTGTAAAATGAAAATAGCTATCAAAGCTATCTCATGGAATGGTTTGAGTTTTAAATTATGTAATTTATGAAAAAGTCTTGGAACAGATTCAGAATCAGAGTAAGCACTCAATAAATTTTAGGTATTCTTATTAGAGCTCTGATTGGTATTCAACGATCATTTATTACTTCTATTTATTCAAGAAACTAGGTGGATGCAGAGTTAATAAATACATGATCACTGTCATCACTTTTGGGATACTCATCATTATATTAGAAGTAACCTTAGATAAGTATTTAAAGAAATACTACAGGATTATAGAGTCTTGGTGACTTCTATTCTGACCATTAATTTTGTCCTTTATCTTTCTAGAAAAAGGGATCTTTGGAAAACCGTTTAGTACCTATCTTTTTTTTTTTTTTTTTTTTTTTTTTTTTTTTTTTTTGACAGGCAGAGTGGACAGTGAGAGAGAGAGAAAGAGAAACAGGGAGAAAGGTCTTCCTTTTGCCGTTGGTTCACTCTCCAATGGCCGCCGCGGCCGGCGCACCGTGCTGATCCGATGGCAGGAGCCAGGAGCCAGGTGCTTTTCCTGGTCTCCCATGGGGTGCAGGGCCCAAGCACCTGGGCCATCCTCCACTGCACTTTCTGGCCACAGCAGAGAGCTGGCCTGGAAGAGGGGCAACCGGGACAGAATCCGGCGCCCCAACCAGGACTAGAACCCGGTGTGCCGGCGCCGCTAGGCGGAGGATTAGCCTAATGAGCCGCGGCGCCGGCCTTAGTACCTATCTTTTGAATTTAAAATCCAAAATACTTACTATGGGCTACTAGGTCCTAATCTGCTATCCAGAGATATCACTGTCACCATTCTATCTCTTCTGTGCTATAATCAATCCCTATCCTACTACAGGGACTTTGCCTCTCTATCTTCCCTCTGTCTGAGCGGTTCTTCCTACTTCTCATTGCCTGGTAAATTCTCACACCAGTCTTTACGGTCTCAGCTGTGATGTCATTTTTAATATGCACTTGTTTATTTAAGAGAAAGAGGTATAGAAACAGACAATGTGTAATGAATGTAGCTGTTAATCAGACCCAGCAGCCAGGAACTCAATCTAGGTCTCCCACCTGGTGGCAGAGATACTTGAGCCATCACCACTGCCCCCCAGAATCTGTATATCAGGCAGTTGGGATTGGGATCCTGAGCCAAATATCAAACATAGGTATTCTGATATAGGATGCAGGTGCCTTAACTGGTATCTCAATAACTAGCATAAATACTCTCTCCTGATTCCATTTTTTTTTTTTTTTTTTTTTTTTTTTGGACAGGCAGAGTTAGACAGTGAGAGAGAGAGAGACAGAGAGAAAGATCTTCCTTCCGTTGGTTCACCCCACAAATGGCTGCTGTGCTGCGGCAATCCGAAGCCAGGAGCCAGGTGCCTCTCCTGGTCTCCCATGCAGGTGCAGGGCCCAAGCACTTGGCCCATCCTCCACTGCCTTCCCAGGCCACAGCAGAGAGCTGGACTGGAAGAGGAGCAACCTGGACTAAAACCCAGGGTGCCGGAGCCGCAGGCGGAGGATTAGCCTAGTGAGCCACGGCACTGGACCCTGATTCCATTTTCTCAGGAGAACTTCTTTAACATTCTCACCACTCTCCACCACTCCAAACCAATTTCTCTGTGATTTTTCTTTTAAAATTCACAGTAATCTTCTTTTATGATCCTTAATATTATTTATATCCATTATTTAAAAAAAATCTCCCCCACTAGATGTAAACTGAAAGCAGACACCATGACTATCTTGAACACCCTTATATGCTCAGCTCCTAGCACTATGCTTAGCATATAGTCATATAATAAACATTGAAGAAGTATTTTAAAGTAAATATTTTTCCAAACAAAGAAGTGCCAAATCATGAGTCTCATACAGATATAAAATGAAAATATGCTGAAGACTGCATTTAAGTCATTAACTAATGAAAGAACCAAGCAGATGTTAAACTGATTAGAGAAGATAGTGGAATAAGGAGGGAGCTTATCGCTTTAGGGGAAGATAAAAAAAAAAAAAAAGTGGAAAGAGTGCAATCTCCAGGAAGAGTTAGGGAGAAAAGAGTAGAGGAAACTCCACACAAATTAGAGGGACGGGCTGGCGCCGCGGCTCACTAGGCTAATCCTCCGCCTAGCGGCGCCGGCACACCGGGTTCTAGTCCCGGTCGGGGTGCCGGATTCTGTCCCGGTTGCCCCTCTTCCAGGCCAGCCCTCTGCTGTGGCCAGGGAGTGCAGTGGAGGACGGCCCAGGTGCTTGGGCCCTGCACCCCATGGGAGACCAGGAAAAGCACCTGGCTCCTGGCTCCTGCCATCGGATCAGCGCGGTGCGCTGGCTGCAGCGCGCCGGCCGCGGCAGCCATTGGAGGGTGAACCAACGGCAAAGGAAGACCTTTCTCTCTGTCTCTCTCTCTCACTGTCCACTCTGCCTGTCAAAAAAAAAAAAATTAGAGGGACACTGTAGATGTACATGGAGGGTGTACACAACTCAAGACCCCAGGAGCCGAGAGCCTTAGCACCAGCTTTGGAGTGTTAGGTGAGACCAGACTGCAACATCCCAAGCCACTGGTGATAATTCTGTGAGAAGAGCCTGGCGTGAGTTCAGCTTAGAGCCATGTGGAGAACAGTATACCTGCCAACTTAGAGGGAAAAAAGGGTGGCGTGTTTCTCTTTCCCTGACCATCCAGTACCAGTGTCCTGTAACTAGCAGAGTGGGCAGCTGCCATTTTGGACATATATAACAGCTGCACCAGCCCATGTTGTATGCCCAGCAACCAGCCAAGAGAAGACGCCTGAATCTGGTTGGGAGATTTGACAGCAGGCTGGGTGCTCATGACTGTGGGAGCCTTGTGTGCTGGGACTGTTAAAGTACTCTGTGTGAGGGTCCAGGGTGTGGCTGGGTCTTTGGGCAGTCACTGTGGGCCTCCACATGCTTCAGGGTCCCTGATTCCCAGTGAGGGTCATTGCTGCAGGATCCGTGCTCACACTGTGGACTGCATGGATCCTTTGTGCGGTTCTTTGGCAGGGTGGGTTAATATTGAACCCACTGGGGCTAGCACCCAGACATTAGTCTCCTTGGAGGAGAAAAGGTGAGCATGAGACTGTGCCAACAGAGCTGAATAAACCTCCCATCTGTTAAAAAAAAAAAAAAAAAAAAAGAGAGAGAGAGAGAGAGATTTACCACACCCAATTTGGGAGTCACTGTGGACACTCCTCTCACCCTGGAGCACTGACTAGAGCTCCCTAGCCACACCCAGCACACACCTCAGGGTATTCACTGAAGGAGCAGACATTCCATTAATCCACAGAGGCTTCTGCCTCACCAGAACACTCTTCTATCTTCCCATTTTGTCATAATTAATGAGTAAGTGATATCTTCTCTCAGTTACTAGGTAGCTTACAACAGCAACCTTGTGGTAGCTACATCTAAAAGTCTGAAGATTGAGGCCAGCGCTGTGGTATAGTAGGTTAAGTTTCTGCCTACAGTGCCAGCATCCCATATGGGCTCCAGTTTGAGTCCCCATTGCTCCATTTCCAATACAGCTCCCTGCTTATGGCCTGGGAAAGCAGTAGAAGATGGCCCAAGTGCTTCCACCCCTGCACCCATATGGGAGACCTAGAAGAAGCTCCCAGCTCCTGGCTTCGGATAGGCCCAGCTCTGGCTATTGTGGCCATTTTGGGAGTGAATCAGTGGTTGGAAGATCTCTCTCTCTCTCTCTCTGTAACTCTGCCTTTCAAATAAATAAATAAATCTTTAAAAAATAATAAACTGATTAGAAGTAAAAGAATAGATACATAGAATCCCTTTGTAGATCTGTAGTTTATAATGAATGTGCCAAATTTAGAAAAACACAGACTTCTCTCACAGTGGAGAGGGGAGTCAATTAAACCTTCACCTAACAGAATTGTTCACATATTTATAGACAATAATTGTTTTGCATTACTCTCAGTTATCTACAAGTTAAAGAGTTGTAAAATAGCTCAAAGGTAATAGAAGGCTACAATCAGATCACTTAGAAGAGAGTGCCCTAAAAAAGCACAGTTTTCTACTATAACATACATTTTCTCTATAACAAATAGATAGCAATTATGAGGGCACATAGGAGGGCATGTTCCATTCTGGAAGCAGGGGCAGTGAGAGCAATAAGAGGTCTTCATAGAGGAGGAACAATTGTGCTAAAACCTGAAATGTAGGTAGCAACTCAGCATTAGTAAAGTACTAAAGAGGTCTGAGCAGCATTCCAGAGAAATCCTGATAGCAATGGATTCTCACAGCGAGCATTTAGTCTGGGAGACAAGAGGCTTTTGCGATAGCCTAGGTTGAAACTTTAGGAAAGAAGGGGCTCTGAGTTCTAGTTTGGGCGCCTGTGTTCCTTTTGTGACTTTGGACATGTTTACAGATCCCTCTGGTCTCAATATGTCTTCATCCTGAAAATATCTATGTAGCACCAGGCACCAGAGATACAATGGTGAAAAAAATAAAAGCAGAAGATTTAGATTCTAATATATCAATTATCTTGGTATTAAGGAAATGTTGGTATCCTAAAGATTTCAAGCTCTAAGAGTCTGTAATTATAGGTGTCCTTCTTAATATCACATTGAAATGCAAACAATTGTCCTGTGTCTATGATGGGGATTGTTTAGTAAATAAATAGTGTAAGGGAGAGCTTCAGTATCACATGACTGTTATTTCTGACTGTCTTCTAGTATAAAGGGTCAGAAAATTTTGTCTCTAACTCATCAGATTTTAAAAATTTTAGATTAGGTTTTGCTAACTACATCATCTCCAGTGCACCTACAGTGCACCTACTCAACCCTGCTATTGTAGCTTACAAACAACTTTAGACAATAAATAAACAAATGGACATCCTTGTGCCCCAATAAAACTTAAGTTTAACTAGTCAGTGGGCCCAATATACATTACAGGCACTAGTTTTCAAAATCCTGTTTTAAAAGGTGGATTGCTAGGTATCAACAGGATCAATGAACATTAGAGATATTACAGATATTATTGACCTTTCTCAAAAAGTGCCTTGCACATAGTTCTCAGAAAATACATTGTAAAAAAAAATCAGGACCCTCTGCTGAACATGTCTAGCCATTTGTAACTCTATTAGCATATATCAAATCTTGTCTAGTGTTACAGTTATCCATGCAAATATCTTCATCCCTTCTTGGTATCTAAACTCCTATGGGTAGAGACCATACTATTTTTAATCTTTCTACTTGTCCCCTGAAAGGTATGTTACCTGAATGACTGAATAATCTCTCTCCTGTATTTTTTGATGTTGTGTTTTCTTAAATTTTATTGGTGATCTTTCAAGACCTCGATGAAAACAAAGGCCTTTCCTTGAGCGTGCTCAGTAGTTTCTCAGCAGTTCCCCCAGAAATAAGGCAGGACACTGGCTGTGATGGAGGCTGTGTGCCTGTTCCTCACCATTCTCCCTAGTTTGTGGGGCCAATTTTGACCAAGTGATTACTGGTCTCAGGAAATGTCCTCCCAGTAGCTGCCATGACTCATTTAACATAATTCAATGCGGTGTTCATGGATCTTCCCTCTGGACTGTCCTCTGCCTCTGAGTGTCTGAGAGCTTTTACTTTAAATAAGAAAGGCACAGTGTTTTGTTGTAGATCATTTTATACTCACCACAGACAACAGACTGTCAACTGGAAGAAATATACACTGCACTCAAATTTCTAGTTTTTTTTTTAAATATTATCTGTAAGTATTCCTTCCTTTGTGAAAACACCAAGCCTCACTCCCCACTTACTAATAGCTTTTTTGTGAACTGTTTTCTTCTTCTTCTTCCTTTTTTTTTTTTTTTTAGCTTTTAAGCAGTACCAGATGTTGAGAGAAACTTTCTCTGATTGGCGTCCAGAGAAAACAAAAAGCATGTATCACTTCAAGCCTGACCTGCACACAGGGAAAATGGACCAAACCAAGGCTGCCAACATGAAATGCTCTGCAGATGGTATAGCAGGAACAGTTCAGAGCTGCATGTTTCACTCATGTACTTCTATTGTTCCTCTTCATTCCTGATTACAGCATTAATTTTTGTTAAAGAAGAAAGATAACAGTAGGAAATAGAAAAGTCACAAGAAAGGGATTTTACTTTATACTCCTTTTAGGACTAAATTATATGATCCTAGGTAAGAATCTACCAAAGAAAACCCACATGTATTTTATGGGATGTTGAAAGATGTTTTGATAGGAGGTGGTTTGTAATCAAGTGTGATGCAGACAGCCCCCAATTTACAATGTCTGTACTTCAAATTTTGAATTTTGATCTCTTCCTTGGCTGGTGATATGCTGTACCTACTTTTTTTGTGAGGCTGGGCAATAACAGCACGCTACATCTTTCAAAAACCCCATGACCATGAGATTCAATAACCAACACTTCACAGTGTCCTAAGTTGCTAAGCTAGAATGTCAGCTAAGTTAAGTACATTAAATACATTTTTGACTTAGGATATTTTCAACTTAATAAGGGTTTATTGGGATGTAACCCATTGTAAGACAAGGAGTATCCATAGTCAGAATGTATGTGCCTCTCCAAAATTTCTGTATTGGAACTTAGACCACAAGGTGATCGTGTAAGATGTCAACAGCCTTTTGGAGGTGATGAAATCCTGAGGGCTCTACCCTGGTGAATGAGATTAATACTTTTATAAAAGGGTTGGAAGGAACCAGTTAGGCCTTTTGTCCTTCTGCCTTCTGCTGCCTGAGGACACAACCTTCTCTCCTTCCACCATGTGAGGACACAACATCAAGTCCAATCCTGTAAGCAGAAAGCAGCTCTTAGCAAACAACTAATTGGCTGACACCTTGATCTTGGACTCCCCAATCTCCAAAACTATAAAGAATAAAGTCCTGTTCCTATAAATTATCTAATCTCAGGTATTTTGTTATAGCAGCACAAATGGACTACCACACCACATAAATTTGAGATATGCTGTGTGAAACAAGTTAAAAATAGCCTAAAGGCCATTATGAATCTTCAAGAAGTATATGAAGGGACCTCAAAAAGTTCATGGGAAAATAGAATTAAAAGATAAGCTTATTTTGGCACAAAAACTTTCTGAAATCCATGCATAGTTTTTTCATAAGATGCACTTCCACAAATTTTTGAAGAACCAAAACAAATATTTTTAGCTTATTTCAATAATCTACACAGAGTACCTTTGCTGCAGAATATGCTGTAAAATTACTACCCCTTGGCACGCACTTCATGAAATGATTCTAGGAACAAAAGATTTGCTGGAAAAAGCTGTTTATAAAGTGCCAGCTGACTTGCCTAGTATGATGTAACAAAGTATAGAAGACATCTTATCCTTATCTCGTTTCCAAAATATATGCAGTTTGGTTGGGAAAACATGGCACATATGCCTATAAAATTAATTAAACATGGGGCCAGTGCTGTGGCATAGCAGGTAAAGCTGCCACCTACAGTGCCGGCATCCCATATGGGCGCCAGTTCTAGTCCTGGCTGTCCCGGCTGCCCTACTTCCGATCCAGCTCTCTGCTATGGCCTGGGAAAGCAGTAGAAGTTGACCCAAATGTTTGGGCCCCTACACCCATGTGGGAGACCTAGAGGAAGTTCCTGGTTCCTGTCTTCGGACTGGCACAGCTCCAGCCATTGTGGACATCTGGGGAGTGAACCAGCGGATGGAAACCCATCCCCACCCCCGCCTCTCCTTCTCTGTGTAACGCTGACTTTCAAATAAAATAAAATAAATAAATCTTTTTTTAAAAAGTTACTTAATCCAAGAGGGTCAAACCAGTGCCATGAAAATAATCACCATACAATATTTTTAAACTATATAAGAGATCCTCAAAGAGTTCACAGAAAATGCTGATTATAAAATAATGAGCATGTATTTAAATATTGGGGACACTAAAATAAACATCTATTAACTAAATTTTTCCACACACTTTTGGAAGTTCCCGCATATGTGATGGCACCTTAGAGATTCCCTGAAGATACCATAGGGCACTTAAAGGGAGGAATGGTTAAGGAGAAATTCAACTGGGAAGGGCTTAAGAACCTGCCCCTGGTTTAGCAAATAAAATTAACTTAAAGACAAGGTTCTGTTACTATTAAAATGCTCAAATGGATGCAGTTCCACTCCATAAAGGAAATGATGTCACTGCTGTCCCTGTTTGTCTGATTTACAGTGCTGAGCAAAGTTCTCCTTCCTGTATTTGGATAAGGCAGAAAGAGGACAATGGAGAGCCAAGCAAGGCAAGAATTGAGAAGCAGAAAGAGGCAAGAAAAGGCAGAAAAATTAGAGAGAACTATATAAAAAACAGATGAGGAAAGACAAAGTTATGAATGATGTGGGGAGCAACTCGGACTAGACTAAGTTACTGGAATTAAGACTTATTCTATGCATCTGCTCTCCCACAATATGGCGCTGAGAAGGGAGAAACAGCTTCTACGCAGCTGCCTCCAGTTTAACCAATAAACTGTAGGACCTGCTCCTGATTGGAGGAGAGCAGCGTACTCGGCGTGTGGGTAGCAGAGTTGGGATTGGTGGAAGAGGACTATAAAGGAGGAGAGAGACAACATGCACCAGGACCATCTATCTGAAGGAACACCTGTGCAGCCCCTGAGAGAGCCGGCTGGCGGTGTGCCGCTCCCCCGCGGAAGTGGGGAAAGTGGCTAGGGGGAACCGCCCTTCCACGGAGGTGGAAGGGACGGTAGCCAACCCGGGAAGAACCAGCAGCAAACCCGGGGAGGGCCGAGCAGACAAAAGAACAGCGCAGGGTCCTGTGTCGTTCCTCCACGAAGACGGGGAGCGACAAATGAAAACAGCCAGAGTGCCTGTGTCCAGTTTACAGATAATGGACACTCTTGGAAGAAGTGCATGATGGCTTAAGTAGTGGGGTCCTTGCCACTTATATGAATTCCTGGTTCCCAGCTTCAGCCTGGATCAACCCTGGTGGTTTCAGGCACTTAGGAAGTGAACTAGCAGATAGGACATACCTGTCTTCTTCTCAATCTCTCTTTTTGCCATTCAAATAAACAAATAAAATTAGAAAAAAAATGAACAAATTCCCTAATCATTAGAAGGAGGAAGAAAATGAGGAGTAGGAGGAAGAGAAAGAGGAGGGGACGGAAGAGTAGGCAGAGGAGGAGATAGTGAGAGCAAAAGGCAAAAAGTTGCCAAAGCAGACCTTAGAGGTAGAATTTTAGGAGATTGTTGTGAGTGAGAGGTTCTGAGGTGGGAAGAGGTAGAAGAAAAGAGAAGAGAAAAAGGAGGCGCAAGAAATTTGATTAGATTATGAAATAATGCTGCTTAGGTGTCTCAGATAAGAGAACAAATTCTTTTTTAAAAAAACTACTGTTTAGGACTGTGCTTTTGTGTGAATGTGCTTCCACATACATATTGAATTATGTAGGTTCAGAATCCTTAGGGTTAATTTGTGTTAAGGGATTTTGAAATTTTGCAAATAACTTGAGGATCCCAGTATCATCCTTGAGCTTTCTGAGATGTTTAAAGGGGTAAGCCTGAGAAATTATTCCTTAAATGATGTTGATAAAATTGTGAAGAACTTTAAAAAGTCTCAATTAGGAGGTTCAATGAAACTAACAGTTTTTATTATTTTTACTGATCTTGATAAACAACCTAAGATTGCTTACTTTTTCTTTTTTAGGCTCTTCTGCCACCAAGCCTTTTAACTTGCTTCTAGTTGCTATAGAAATGGTGCAAGAAATCTTCATTGATTTGTTCAGAAGAATTCATTTCTTTCTGACATCATCGCTTTTAAAGGCAAAATTCAGATTATTTATGGAAATTGGGTCGCTTTACTGTATGGTAATTATAAATGCTGCTACTTTAATTGAAGGCTAGGAATAACACACTTCTGGTTTTATCCTGGTTACATTTGATGACTCCTTTGAGGTTACTTTTTATATGACTATCTAATGTAATCCTCAAGCTTCTTTCTTCCTTTTTTTTTTTTTTTTTTTTTTGGTGATATTCCTATTTGTACTTTTTCCTGACAACTCTTTCTCAGACACTTATAGTTGACTTAAACCAAATAGGGAACTCTTTTTTTATACCCACACTGCTTTCTGGAACCACTCATCTTGCTGCTAACAACCATTTCATTGTGGGCTGTCTTAAGGGATGCGAATTAATGGAGAAAGAATTTATTGCCTTCCGGAATCCTCTCCTTTCCTGAATTTATGGCCCTTAGGAGGCCCAGGGCATGATTCTGAGGTAATTTTCTCTACATACTGTGACAAGAATGAAGTTATGAGAAACAAGAGTACTCTTTTCTTGCCATAGGTGGGTGTGGGGTTCAGATGCCTTCATCCCTTCTGAGCTCAGAATTTTGGCTATTCTCTGTAATCAGAAGCATTCCAGAGGAGCCTCTGGTAACTCAGGTTCAGATGGCCCAGGTCTCATTATCGCAGATGAAATGACAATGCCTTTTTAAGAGACTACAGACATGCCTCTCAATTCCAATTTCTCTTGTGCTCTTTGTACACTTGGTTTTGTCCTTCTGCTTAAGCCACTTTATCATCTTAATATGTGAAACTATCAGGGTAATTCTGCTGAAATTCACAGAAGACTATGTCTTAGTTTCAGCTGCACATTTTTTGTCTGCATTTTTGTAAATGGCAGTCTCTGCAGACACATTTTGACTGCTTAATAGAAGGCCATGAATTTGAGGAGAATTAATCTTGAACAAATCCTATACCACTTGTTTTTTTCCCAGAGCCAATCAAGCTGAGCTCATGGGGAATTATGGGGCCAAAAGCAACTCCAACCATCTAGGTTTGTGGAGACTTTTGATGAATATGCCAAGGACTTACACATCTTTCCCAGGCTCCTCTTTTTACTCTCCTCAACATGAAAGTTTAGAAATGGAGCTAAGAATGTCACTGCCTTCCCAGCCTGCTACCATCAAACTTCACACTATCCTTCTTACTTGGCCTCAACCAAAAATAGTCCTCTCTTCGTTTCTCTTCAATTCTTCAGTTATTTGCTTATAAATACCTAATTTAGCTGTTTTTCATTTGCAGGAAAGCTTTCTGGGGTCTCATCATAGCCCTCTTCTCTCATTTCTAAGATCTCCCAGAAGATTCCTGTCTTGATTGCTTTTTACAACTCTTTGCTTTCAGAGAAACTCTGAACATTCACCTTTATTTTCTAAAATAATCTCAAACTCATTCCCATACCCAAATTGTTGTGACTGCAAGAAATTGTATTTGGAAGCCTAAGCAAGATGGGGGAGCTTTAGAAAAATCACTCTCTGTTGCACTTATTTGTTTAAAATGCAAATACACAATGTGGGAAGGAGACATTCCCAAAGCTTGCTGAGAACTTCCCAAATGTATTGGAAGTTCTGGATTATAACACAAAACAAGACATATTTACACACACACACACACACACACACTTAGACATTCACACTCACACACATTTTAACAGTCTATCACATGCACACACTTATACTCTTTTTTTTTTTTTAATGGAAAGGCAAAGTTAGAGGGAGAGAGAGAGAGAGAGAGAGAGAGAATCATCTTCCATTCACTGTTCACTCCCCAAATTACCACAACAGCCAGGGTTGGGCCAGGCAGAAGCCAAGAGCCAGAAGCAGGGTTGGGCCAGGCCAAAGCTCAAAGCCAGACTTTCATCTGAGTCTCCCACATGGGTGCAGGGTCCCAAGGATTTGGACCATCCTCTGCTGCTTTCCCAGGCACACCAGCAGGGAACTGGATCAGTAGTGGACTTGAATCAGCACCCATATGGGATGCTGGTGCTGCAGGAGGCAGAACAACTTACTCTGCCACAACACTGGCTCCCACACACATTCATACACTCCCACACTCTTACCCATTCACACATATAGGTACAGGTGTGGGTAACTACCATAATTCTCAGAAACATCCATTAACAAGTCAATGTTTATGTTCAAATTAACCTTTCAATTTGTTCACTAAAGAAACTATACCCAAATATTATAATTGAGTAATCAATCTATATTTTCTCTTTTTATTTTTAAGAACTTCCAATACAATCAAACCGAACAAGAGATCTGGATTTTCACCTCAGTTTATATTTTCTTCTTCACGAAATTTAGACAACATAAATCAGTGAAATGTTGCCTTTAAAATAGCCTTTACCAAAACAATCAGGTCAGTCAGAATAGTACATAAACTTCTTAGTCAAACTAACTGTCAAACAAGTTTTGAAAAGAAAAATGGCATTGTATATGAAGTAGATAACTGTGGTGTTTGCCCCACCACCAAATTCAGGTTAAATGCCATTGAGGATATATGAGCAAAAGGAAAAGGACAGAATCTAAATCTTATTCTACTATCTACAGGACCTCTTGCCACGAAAATATTTTTCTTCAATTATATTCTATTCACTGAATTTGTTAAAACTGTTAAGTACCATGAGGTTACCAATTTCACAATATTTTGGCTCCATAGCATCTGTCATATTAACAAACTTGTATTGGTTGATTGTGGTGGGGAGAGAGGTATTGTTTCAAACACTGGGAAATTAGGGGCTTCCTATTTTTTTTTAAAGATTTAATTATTTATTTGAAAGACAGAGTTACAGAGAGGCAGAGGCAGAGAGAGAGAGAGAGAGAGAGAGAGAGAGGTCTTCCATCCGCTGGTTCACTCCCTAGATGGTCACAGCTTTCCCAGGCCATAGCAGAGAGCTAGATCAGAAGTGGAGCAGCTGGGACTCGAACTGGAGCCCATATGAGATGCCAGCACTATAGGCGACAGCCTTACCTGCTACGCCACAACATTGGCTGCTGGGCTTCCTTTTTTATACTGCTTTGAATCACAGTACCCAAATTAGAATGCTCACTAAATACTGCTTTTTAAAATGCCTTTAAATCTACTTAATCCTGACTCCAAAACTCTAGACTGACAAGAAAATTGAAGATCAAAAGTTAGAATCTAGGGACTATCATTGAAATTATTATATCTACAAATTATATAGAATCTATTAAAAACCAACTGAAATTTAAGAACAAAATAATGTTTTAAATCTCCAATAAAATTAATAAAATTTTATAATTATCAAAAAAAGAGAATCTTCTTTTCCTTTTTTTCCTTCTGATATTCCCTCCAAGTTTGGCTCAGAATTGTGTTGCATTTGGAAAATGAGCTAACTAGTGTTTAGCTCCCCAGCCTCTAGTCACTATGTGGATCTTTTAGCCAGGCCACAGTAGTCTTGAACTCTAGATGCTTTCTGTTTGTAAGATTTTCTGTTAATGCAAGGAAGCCACCTTGTACCCTCTGGAGTTATCTGTAGCCACTATTCTGGAAAACTGTAATTGCATAAAAACACTGCCCCAGGACAGTGGCAGGGTTCAGCTAGAGTGACTGGGCTCAGCTGGGGAGTTCCTGCTCAGAGCCTTTCATGAAGTTCCAGTCAGATGGTGATGGAGTTTGGTGCCATCTTGAAGGCTTCTTTTATATCTAGAACCTGGGTTGGGGATGTTCAAGAATTAGGGAGCTAGAACACCTTGGGCTCCCCAGGCATCTCGCTTTCTCATTGTGCTCTCTCTCTATGGTCTCTCCACATGGTCACTTCACATTAGTCAGACTTCTTAAAATGGTTGATAAAGGCTCCCAGAAAGAGCATCCTATCTAAACCTAGCCAATGTAGCATGAGTTCTTACCCCCAAAGTCACCTCCAGCACATTTTTCTCCTTGAGGCAGTCGTAAAGACTGGCACGGTTTCAAGTCAAGAGTGTCAAAGGATTTGTAACATGTTTTTAAACTGTTAGAACCCACAGCATGATGGAGGCCCTAGTCAACTGGGTCCCACAATCATCTTAACACTTGGAAGTCTAAAAAATTCTCACCTTTCTCTTTTCTTTTTACAGTCCTTTTCTTCTTTCATCCTCTTCTAGAATATCTAGCATCATTCCTACAATAGTCTAGGCCAAGGACAGCAGATAAGAAGACCAGGGGTTTAAACCTCTAAGAAGGGATGCTGCTATGACACTAGGATAAATAAATATTCCTTTGCCATAAAAAAATTTATAAATGGCCACACCGTAACTCATTTCAGAAGGCAATAGGATCAATGGAGACAGAGACAAACTGTCCAAAGTGGGCAGCTGCTTTCTGCTCCAGTCAGTTGATGTCATGAGAGATGAAGACCTTGTTCTGTCATATTTGCTCACTTTTCTTGAAAAGTAAGATATCTGTAATTTTAATATTTATTAATTTGAAAGGCTGAGAGACAGACAGAGATCTCCCATTCACTGGGCGTCTCCTCAAATGGGGAGACATGGGAGGGCAATAATCCACAAACTCAATCAGAGTCTCCTGTATGGGTGGTGGAGACTTAACTACCTGAGAAATTACTTGCTGCCCCTCAGAGCATACATCAGCAGGAAGCTGGAATCAGGAGCAAAGCTGGAAATTGCACTCAGTTGTTTTTATTTTTATATGAAACCTCCTGATCCTTAAATGTTGGTTACTAATTTGAATATATTCAAACATTACTTAGATCAGGCAAAACATATCTTTGGTCATATTTGGGCTTTCAATTTTGAGCTTACAACCTCTGCTTTACATTTCAGAATAAATAAAAATAAAAGTTGATTTCATTTTTCCCCTACCAAAATGTGCAAGGCAAGACAGCATGGAAGAACCTGTTTATACAAAGGGAATGAAGAAATTTTTTTCTCTATATAAGGAGAAAAATATAAATTAATATTTTGGTTAAGTATCTTGCCACATGATGAATATCAGAAGCCAGCAGACTATGGTCCACTGGTCAAATCTAATGTGCTGCCCAGTTCTATAAATAAGGATTTATTGGAACACAGCCACTCTTATGTTTGTGTATTACCTATGGTTTCTCTCATGCTATAATGGTAGAATTGGGAAGTTGCAACAAACCATATGACTGACAAACACGAAAATGTTACCAAGTTTTTTATATAAAAATGTGCCCATTCCTGAACTATACCATATCATACATTGTCACTGGAACTAGGAATCATAGCAATTTAAAATTAAAAGCTCTTAAATTCATCTACTAATTCTGAAGCTATAATGGGATGCTTCCATTCTAAGGAAAAGGTTTTATTTTGTCTGCATTGCTGGAAGCAACTGGATCTTCCTGCTGAGCTTGACCAGTAATTAGCAAGTGTACTCATCCTTGACTGCATTCTCTGTGGCCTGATAGTTAAAGCTCATAACTCAGCAGCTTTATTCTAGTCAAGAGGAAGACTAACACACACTTCAGGCTGTGTCCTCCACAGCACCTGTATTTAATAATTGATGACATTTTGTCACTTTTAAGCATAATTCTTCCCTGTCAAGACAAGAAAGCTTAGAATAAGGATATAATTCCCAAGTCAGCCAATGTTTTGAAGAAGGAGGAGGAAGGAGAAGTAGGGAAGAAGGAGGATCAATAGGAAAAGAACCTCTGCAAAGATATGTGTGGATGCCCCCAAAAACATGTTTTGGAAACCTAACCCCAAAGCCAACATTTTGGTGGGGGGCTGGTTAACAGGAGATGTTTAGATCAGGAAAGTTCCACCTTAATGAATGAATTACTGCTGACAATAAGAAGTCCTAAGGCTATGTTCTCTCTCTCATCATGTGGTGCTGTCTGCCATGTAATCACATAGCAAGGAGGCCCTCAGAAGACGAAGCCCCTCAATATTGGATTTCTCAGCCTTGAAAATCCTGAGCCAAATAAATTTCTGTTCCTTATAAGTTACTGTTATGGCAGCACAAAGTGGACCACAATATCCTCCTCTTTTACACTTTTTAACAAAACAAAAAGTTTTCCACCACTTTTTTGGTACAGACATTGGCCAATGGGTGCTACTTTTTCCCCAAAGTACAAAAAGACGTTAATAAATTTCTGAAATCTTCAAGTACCTCAATTTTTCAACCAAAACATCATTGCCATAGTTTTCCTTTCTTCACCATCTCCATACCAAAAAGATACAAAATAAAAATAAAATGATTCTAGGACTCCTGACAATAGTAATTAAGATAGCATGTACTGGCATAAAAATCAACACATAAAGCAATGAAACAGCACAGGGAATCCAGGAATTAATACACACACACAGCCCACTGATTTTTGACAAAAGTGCCCAGACTTCACATACGTTGAAAGATAATCTCTTCAATAAATCATGCTGGCAAATGGAATGTATTTATGTAGACAAGTGAAATTAGATCCCAACTTCTCACTACATACAAAAATAAACTCAAGATGAATCAAAGACCTAAATTTAAGATCCGAGACAATGAAACTGCTAGAAGAAATGTAGGGGAAACACTTTAAGACATTTGTATAGATAGATGATCACTTCTTGGATAAGACCCCCAAAGAACAAGCAACACAACAATACTAGATAATTGGGATTGTATCAAACTCAGAAGTTTCTGCCTAGCAAAGGAAACAAACAATAGAGTGATGAGACATCACCAAATGGGAAAAAAATATTTGTAACTACTATATGTAAGTAAACATAAGCAGATGCTGAAAAGTAGATAGGACTTGAGAGCTTAAGAAATGACATGGTGGCATCAATAAAGGACAAGTGGGTAACAGAGAGGTCTACTTCCACCTCATGGCAATGACAAAATCCCACTTCACTTGGCAATGTAAAACCAGAGGACTTAAATAACATCTAAAGTCATATAGCACAAAAGTCAATCTTTCAAGCATTTAATCAAAAGTCAATCATCATATCAAGAATGAGAAAAGTGTAAATTTAAATAAGAAAATACAATTAACAGAAGCCAATACCAAGATGACACAGATGTAAGAATCATCCAACAAGCATTTTAAAGCAACCATCATAAAAATGCTTCTTTAAGTAGCTACAATTGTACTTGAAACAAATTAAAAAATAGAAAAAAAAAATCTTGCCCATAACAATCAAGCGAACACCATTGAACTGAAGCATTTAATAGCCAAAATAAAAATCTCAATAGCACAAAGAAAGACAGAGGGGAAAAGAAAATTTCTGACCTTGAAGATACTAGAACAATAGAAATGAACAAATCTAAACAGCAGAGAAAACATAGGTTAAGAAAAATGATCCTGAGGGACCTGTGGAACTTTAACAAAATCTGTTATAATCATGTCATTGGATGGCCGGCGCCACGGCTCACTAGGCTAATCCTCCGCCTTGCAGCGCCAGCACACCAGGTTCTAGTCCCAGTCGGGGGGCCGGATTCTGTCCCGGTTGCCCCTCATCCAGGCCAGCTCTCTGCTGTTGCCAGGGAGTGCAGTGGAGGATGGCCCAAGTGCTTGGGCCCTGCACCCCATGGGAGACCAGAAGAAGCACCTGGCTCCTGCCATCAGATCAGCGCGGTGCGCCGGCCGCAGCACGCCGGCCGCGGGGGCCATTGGAGGGTGAACCAACAGCAAAAGGAAGACCTTTCTCTCTGTCTCTCTCTCTCTCACTGTCCACTCTGCCTGTCAAAAAAATAAATAAATAAATAAAAATAAAATAAAATAAAATCATGTCATTGGAATCCCAGGAGAGGGAAAAAAAGACAGTGATGCTAAAAAACATTATTTCCAAATTTGTCAAAAGTCATAAACCTACAGACTCTAGAAGACAAATAAATCCTGGATAGGATAAACCCAAAACTATCCACACAAAGACACATTATAATCAGACACTATCTATGGGCTAAACAATTCACATACTGTGAGTTTCTCATCAAGAAGCCAGAAAAAGGTGACTCATTTCCCACATGCTACAAGAAAAAACTGTCAATACCAAATTAGGTATCCAGAAAAATTATCTTTCAAGAAAGAAGCAGAGGCCTCATGCTGTGGTACAGGGTAGGTTAAAGCATCTTATATGGGCATCTTATATGGGCACCAATTTGAGTCCCAGGTGCTCCAATTCTGATCTAGCTCCCTGCTAATGCACCTGGGAAAGCAGTGGAAGGAAGATCAAGTGCTTGGGCCACTGCACTCATGTGAGAGACGCAGAAGAAGCTTCTGGCTCCTGGCTTTGGATCACTCAGCTCCAGCCATTGCGACCATTTGGGGAGTAAACCAGCAGATGGAAAGCTTCTCTCTCTGTAATTCTTTCAAATAAGTAAAATAAATCTTTTTTAAAAAACAAAGAAGGAGAAATAAAGACATTTTCAGATGATGTAAAACTAATAGGATTTATCACTTGTACACCTCCCCTAAAGGACATTTTGAAAGAGAAATGAACTGATTAAAGGAGGAGTCTTAAAACATCAAGCAGGAAGAAATAACCTCAGAAAGAATAAAAATATGGCAAATATAATATTTTCTCCTTTTTTTGTTTTCTAATTTACCCTGGATGGTTGAAGCAAAAGGTACAAGATTTGTGATGTTCTCAACATATACAAAGTACATATACATATGCATATACATGTCTAAGTATACACACAGTATGATATACAAAGGAGAGTGAAAGATACTAAGGGAGGCAGGTGAAGTTCCAAAACTTCACTCAGACTGGTCTCTATCTTGAGAGCAGTGATTGTTACACAAATTAAAAATATGATAAAATATATTAGAACTAGATACACACATTGTACCAATGTCAATTCCCTGTTTTTGCTGTTGTACTATATCTATATAAGACTGAATGCTCATGTCCCTCCAAAATTCATATTAAATATAATGAAAGATATTAAGTCATCAGGTCAAGTTCCTTATGAATTAGATTAGTGTCAGTATGAAAGGGACACAGACAACTACCTTGACCCTTCTGCTACATCGGAGTTGCAAGGAGAAGATAGATAGCTGCTAGGAACCCTCACCAGACACGGAAATGGCAGCATCTTCATCAGCCTCCAAACTTGAGAAATAAACTTCTGCTGTTTAATGTCACCAGTCCATGGCAGTTTGTTTAGTAGTCCAAGTAGACTAAGACATAAACTGTAACCACTGGAAAGACTTGGGTCAGGTATATTGAGACTTCTCTGAGTCATCAATGAAACTTTCTGAACATCTATATTTATTTAGAAAAATGTCTTAAATGACTGAAGACAGAAACAAAGCTCCTTTTTTAGATGATCAAATGCTAGAAATGGTGGTGATGGTTGTACAACACTGTGAGCATTCTCATTGTCACTGAATTGTACACTTAAAATGGATAAAATATTAAATTTTATGTGTATGCATTCTATAATTTTAAAAACAGTATTGTAGTAGACTATCTTTTCTTGTCTCGGAATTATTAAATTCAATCATTTAGAAAATATGAAATTTTAAGTTGAACCTGAGCAGGGACAAAACACACTGTAGGACTGATTAACACAGGAATTTGGCTTAGTTGCTGTGTGCATTTCATGCTCTCAACACTTAAAGTGGGCTTATGTTTTGAGATGAAAACTAAAAAGAAAACATGCCTGTTCACTTCCCATCTTCCCCCTAAAGATGTTTGGTGCCATCTGGTGATGAGGTTAAAGATTGGGTTTCTAGAGGGATTAGTATAGATTATTTGACTTTGTAAATTAACACAGAGGTTTTTAATCAGCAATGACAAATGGCTTTGGACTATGAAAAGTTCTAGAACTAGATTAAACCGTTTTCCTCCTTAGGAAAAAATTTGACCATCAAATGTTAAAAATAAGTTGCTCATCTCAGGAATTCTTATTTATCTAATTAAGGAATTAAATGTACAATTATTTCATAGGAGCTTAATTTGGTAAATTGCCTCTTTTAAACAAATTTATGTTATCTTAAATCAAAAGTGTAATAACAGAAGGAAACAAAATACCAAAGAAAGTCCAATCTCAGGGCAACTCAATTTTGTCTATTTTAGTTTTCCAATAAATTAAAATCTTTTAATTTGGAAGTAAATCTGATATTGTCTGGACTGTCACAGTAAAGACGGCTGAGTCTGTTAAACAGTGTCTCTGGAAAATCTTCTCAGCCTCTTTGTTTTTCTGGACTTCAGTTGTTCTAAAACCATAGCAGAAACATCAGTCTCCTCGAGGAACTACACATTTTAGTGAGATCTCACTAAGCCTTTCTAAATAGACTTGGTGTTACTGCTCTTTGATTTCATTTATTTATTTCTCTGTAAAATAAAAATCTTCACAACATTGCAGGCAAAATGTCTGTGAGAACTGGCATGTCATTTTATACTTGCCAGGATTAAAAAGACACCACTAGCAATAAGTTATTTTATTTACAGCCTTTCTTTTTGTTCCACAGTGGATTTAAGGTGGTTTTATTCATAACAGGGGCTGCCATCTATTTTTGAAGATTTATTTGTTTGTTTATTTATTTATTTGAAAGGTAGAGAGATAGAGAGGGGGAGGTGGGAGCCCAGGGGAGGGTCTTCTATGTGTTGGTTTATTTCCCAAAAGGCCACAAAAGCCAGGGCTGGCCCGGTCTGAAGCCAAGAGTCAGGAACTCCATAGGTGGCTGGTGCCTAAACACGACCCATCAGCATTGCTCTCCCAGGTGCAGTAACAGGAAGCTGGACTGGAAGCAGAGAAATACGGACTCCAATGGGTACGACAATTCAGGATGTCAGAGTTGGCAAGCCAGTGGCTTAACCTGCTTTACCACAGTGCCAGACATAGAGTTGCCATTCATTAAGTGTTTCAGGGGCTGCCATAGACATTTTTACATGGAGGTTAAGAGTATTCTGGAGTCAAACAAAACTAGTTCAAATTCTGGTTCCACCACTTACTAGATTTATGACCTCATGCAAGTTATACTGTCTTAGCATTCCCTTTGTGAAATGGGGGAGGTAGGGGCAGGACTATCACTCCTAGGTTTACCCATGATACTGTAAGTACTTTCCTAACATGTAGAAAGTACTCAGTAAAGGCCAGTTTCATTAATTTAATTCCCATAACTTTTTTCAACAGGGCAAAGATTTAGAGAGATTAAGCAACTGACCCCAAATAGGCAGGGTTTGAATCCATATTTGTCTGTCCCCAAAGCCCATAATTCTTTCCTCACATCCATGATTCTATTTATTCTATTAATTTTATGATAGTAATGCTCATAAAGTCCATATTACTGGAGGTTAAGATACAAACTCCAATATGGGCTCATTAACTCTCATTATAACTTTGTTTTTCAGAAATTCTCTTCCCCTACTCATTCTTCCTTTGTTTCGACAAAACAAAGATTCTGACAGATGATTGACAAAATTGCCTCTATGGCTGGTCTTTCTCAAAGATAAGAAAGCTTCAGAATTCAGCAGGGGAACCTGGGGATTCAACAAAAGGGCCTTCCATGTAGCCATTTGGTTTGAATGGCACTCCATCGAATTGGAGCCACCAATAGTGGCTGCACACTTTACATGCCACTCAGGGGGGCTTATCACAGGTTGTTGCTAAACAACAATGACACAAGAGATAGATGAGTGTTGTCATCAAAAGAGTATTCTTTGGCCATCCTGGAATATTTACTTATGTTCATCTTCTCCATGCTGAAAACCTTTTCTGATTGAGTTTACTTATCTGCAGGTATCTTACATGTGCTGTGTTTCACTTTTTCTTTATACAGCTGAGCTGGGAAAGATCCCCTCCTTCTCCTCCTCCTCTTCCTTCTTTGGTTCTTTCTTCTTATGCTTATCTTTATTCCTCCTGGACCTCATCCTCTTCTTCTTCATATTATTACTGTTAACTATTATCATTCATATGTTTTTCCCATGCCTCCCTCAGCTCCTCCACTTAGAAGCTGCACTGAATATTCCCTAAAGCTTCTTTTAAAATAATTTTCCACGCTGTAACTAAGGGTGGAAATCCATGCCTCCAGCTCCTCCTGTTTAAAGCAGACTGTCCAAGCTCTTTATGATACCTGTTGCCTGATTAAAAAAAAAAGCACTTTCTCAACTAGTCTATGATTCCCCCCACTTATCTCATGCTACCTGATTGAAAACCCCCATTTTAGTTTTATGGCTTTGGCTGTCACCTTTGTAAATTACAGAACCAGCTTCGTGAGACATCACTGCAGCCAGGAATTCATTTCAAACTGATATTTTTGGTGTGACCACATGTGGCCCTATTTGTTCACTGAAACCTGCAGGAATGGGAATGAGGACATTTTAAAATCTCACCAGGCTTTCATCTCCCTTGCTGGGCTGTCCCTTTGCTGACACGGACCATTATTTTCCCCTCACTCACTCAGCCTCTCTGATTTGCTTTCTACAACCCTATACATTTCTCATCAGCTTGTTGTGAGCTCTGACACATCCCAAGTAAGTTATTTATTTTGACAGTTGTGTGTGTCATACATCTAATGTGGGATGAACCTAAGAGTCAGATAACCGGTTATTTTAGTCCTGGGAAACAACTTCATTATCTTGTGAAATGTACTTTCAACACTCAATCCTAACCAGTAATGAATGATATTGTGCAACACGTTTGCAGCAATTACCTTTGGAAATGAAGACTCCCTCTGGTGCTATTGATGGAATGCAAGGTGAGACCCTTTTTCTTGTAGAAGTTGAGGTTTTTGTGCAAGACCAGCAATCATGCAGCACAAATGTAGAACATTCATGAAAATGAATTAGGGGTAATGGCCTGTCCACCCTTCTATCCTGCAGACCTCCAGACACTAGGGATTTCAGGCTCAGCTTTGACCCGAGACCAGAGACTTATCTTGATTCTAGTTAGAAGGATTTAAGAATCCTTAGAGAATGAGCCCCACCACTTTTTGTCAGGTCAGCCTTTATTTGGTTCTGATGTGGCCATAAATCCTGATGCATATAACTGGATCATTGATATGTCCATGATAATAAGTTCTCTGCCTTTTTTTTCTGCTGCTTGTTTTATTGAGCAGCATTGAAGTGTTTGGGGCGCCCAGCTTCCAAACACTGACTCTTTCTTTATGGGTACATTTACTATTTATTTAGTAGATCCTGGAGTCCCTGAGGGAGGGAGATGCTGGTGCACACTGAACCCTTTCCCTATCTCATGGGCCCTAAATGTGGTTCAGCCTTCAGCTCTGTGCATCTCCACCCTTCAGCCACTCACTCCATTATACTGCCAAATGGGGATTCCCACAAGCCAATTTAAACCCAGCTACCCTCACCAGCATCCACATCTTCTTGCCATACTAAGTGTTGCAGGTACTCCAGTCCCCATTTACTAGGTTTCCATCCCTCTGTCCACTCTCCGTCTGCCATACCTTTCTTCACAACCATTTAATATCACACACACAGCAACATTCAAATGAGGTAGCATCACCCATGCTCTGCTTCATGGGATGTATTTGTTAGATATTTCTGTTTGCAAAAGGGTTGGTTCTTAGTACCTTCCATCCATGAAGAAAGAAGAATTCTGCTTTCTCCAATGGCAACCTCTTATCCCCATCTCCGGGTTTCTGTATATACTCAGTTTGGGGATGGGTGCTGCTGCAATGAGCTTTCTTTAGAAGAGCTATAGTGGGGTGGCTGTCAGGCCATCCTCTAAATTTACAATGCATGACACCCTGGACCTAGTTGGCCAGCAGTTCCAGGGAGCCAGTAAATGGCTCCAAGTGGCACTTTACACTTTCATCTTTATCATAATTCGTTACTGAGTGCCTAGCACGTTTTAAGTATATGCTACTCAAACTTCACTACAATCTTACGTATGAATACTATTTCACTTATTTTATAAATGAGGACACTGAGGTCCTTTGAGATTATCCAACTTATTCTAAGTCACACAGTTAATAAAATATATTTCTCATTAATTATCTCAACAATTATGTGATCAAGGAAAATGTCTTAAGGAATGTCCTGGGCACTGATGACACAACAAAAGATAAATCTCTAATTTCATATTGGTGTCTGTTTGCCACCATTAATGTTTAAATGGAGGGAGTATGTGTCTCCATCATTCTTATTACCCCAGTTATCATCACAATGCATGCAGTAAGAGCTCAATAATCACTTGAACCAATCACTTAGCAATCATCCTCTACGTGAAGCAACATAAATTTTGATTCACATGATACATTTGGTAATAACTGAAGACATCTGTGTTTGTCATGACTCTCATCTATTGTATAGAATCCAGTGATGCTACAAAACATCCTAAAATATATGGGACAAACACATGCCAAAGAATTATCCAGACCCAAATACCAACAGTACATAAGTTGAAAAATCTTGCTTCAGCTCCTGTTCTTCTCCAGTCTATCGGCTGCCAGTCACCAGTCTTGTCTCACTTTCACCAGCTATATGACCCTTCTAATGGATCCTTCACCATTGTTTAAGAGTAAATACCACATAATCATTTCCCCTTGGCAATCACACTCCCACTTGCGCTACAACTAACAATCTAGTAGACTTATTCTCGTGAAGCTTTGACCTTCCGCTGCCCCTTCATTTCTTGAAACTTGATCTTGGACTAGATCAATCAGACACCTGTCATTTAATAACAACGTGATCCTAGGAAAGTCACTTCAACTCTATAAGCCATATTTTACTCTTCTATAAAATGGAATTGCTTGCTTACTACAAGGACTTGTATGCCAGCAAACAGGGAAACCTATCAGAAATGGATAGATTCCTGGACACATGCAACCTACCTAAATTGAACCAGGAAGACATCGAAAACCTAAACAGACCCATAACTGAGACAGAAATTGAAACAGTAATAAAGGCCCTCCCAACAAAGAAAAGCCCAGGACCACATGGATTCACTGCTGAATTCTACCAGACGTTTAAAGAAGAACTAACACCAATTCTTCTCAAACTATTCAGAACAATCGAAGAAGAGGGAATCCTCCCAAATTCTTTCTATGAAGCCAGCATCACCTTAATTCCTAAGCCGGAAAAAGATGCAGCACTGAAAGAGAATTACAGACCAATATCCCTGATGAACATAGATGCAAAAATCCTCAATAAAATTCTCACCAATAGAATGCAGCAACACATCAGAAAGATCATCCACCCAGACCAAGTGGGATTTATCCCTGGTATGCAGGGATGGTTTAATGTGTGCAAGACAATCAATGTGATACACCACATTAACAGACTGCAGAAGAAAAACCATATGATTATCTCAATAGACGCAGAGAAAGCATTTGATAAAATACAACACCCGTTCATGATGAAAACTCTAAGCAAACTGGGTTTGGAAGGAACATTCCTCAATATAATCAAAGCAATTTATGAAAAACCCACAGCCAAAATCCTATTGAATGGGGAAAAGTTGGAAGCATTTCCACTGAGATCTGGTACCAGACATGGATACCCACTCTCACCACTGCTATTCAATATAGTTCTGGAAGTTCTAGCCAGAGCCATTAGGCAAGAAAAAGAAACTAAAGGGATACAAATTGGGAAGGAAGAACTCAAACTATCCCTCTTTGCAGATGACATGATTCTTTATTTAGGGGACCCAAAGAACTCTACTAAGAGACTATTGGAACTCATAGAAGAGTTTGCCAAAGTAGCAGGGTATAAAATCAATGCACAAAAATCAACAGCCTTTGTATACACAGACAATGCCATGGCTGAGGAAGAACTTCTAAGATCAATCCCATTCACAATAGCTACAAAAACAATCAAATACCTTGGAATAAACTTAACCAAGGACGTTAAAGATCTCTACGATGAAAATTACAAAACCTTAAAGAAAGAAATAGAAGAGGATACCAAGAAATGGAAAAATCTTCCATGCTCATGGATTGGAAGAATCAATATCATCAAAATGTCCATTCTCCCAAAAGCAATTTATAGATTCAATGCAATACCAATCAAGATACCGAAGACCTTCTTCTCAGATCTGGAAAAATTGGTGCTGAAATTTATATGGAGGCACAAGAGACCTCAAATAGCTAAAGCAATCTTGTACAACAAAAACAAAGCCGGAGGCATCACAATACCAGATTTCAGGACATAACAGGGCAGTTGTAATCAAAACAGCATGGTACTGGTACAGAAACAGATGGATAGACCAATGAAACAGAATAGAAACACCAGAAATCAACCCAAACATCTACAGCCAACTTATATTTGATCAAGGAACTAAAACCAATTCCTGGAGCAAGGACAGTCTATTCAATAAACGGTGCTGGGAAAATTGGATTTCCACGTGCAGAATCATGAAGCAAGAAACCTACCTTACACCTTACACAAAAATCCACTCAACATGGATTAAAGACCTAAATCTACGACCTGACACCATCAAATTATTAGATAATATTGGAGAAACCCTTCAAGATATTGGCACAGGCAAAGAATTTCTGGAAAAGACACGGGAGGCACAGGCAGTCAAAGCCAAAATCAACTATTGGGATTGCATCAAATTGAGAAGTTTCTATACTGCAAAAGAAACAGTCAGGAGAGTGAAGAGACAACCGACAGAATGGGAAAAAATATTTGCAAACTATGCAACAGATAAAGGGTTAATAACCAGAATCTACAAAGAGATCAAGAAACTCCACAACATTAAAACAAACAACCCACTCAAGAGATGGGCCAAGGACCTCAATAGACATTTTTCAAAAGAGGAAATCCAAATGGCCAACAGGCACATGAAAAAATGTTCAAGGTCATTAGCAATCAGGGAAATGCAAATCAAAACCACAATGAGGTTTCACCTCACCCCGCTTAGAATGGCTCACATGCAGAAATCTACCAACAACAGATGCTGGCGAGGATGTGGGGAAAAAGGGACACTAACCCACTGTTGGTGGGAATGCAAACTGGTCAAGCCACTATGGAAGTCAGTCTGGAGATTCCTCAGAAACCTGAAGATAACCCTACTGTTCGACCCAGCCATCCCACTACTTGGAATTTACCCAAAGGAATTTAAATTGGCAAACAAAAAAGCGGTCTGCACCCTAATGTTTATTGCAGCTCAATTCACAATAGCTAAGACCTGGGACCAACCTAAATGCCCATCAACGGTAGACTGGATAAAGAAATTATGGGATATGTACTCTTTAGAATACTATACCGCAGTAAGAAACAACGAAATCCAGTCATTTGCAACAAAATGGAGGAATTTGGAACACATCATGCTGAGTGAAATAAGCCAGTCCCAAAGGGACAAATACCATATGTTCTCCCTGATCGGTGACAACTGACTGAACACCAAAAAGGAAACCTCCTGAAGTGAAATGGACACTATGGGAAATGGTGACTTGATCAGCATAGCCCTGACTGTTAATGAACAACTTAATACATTATCCCTCTTAGTAGTTTTTTGTCTGTTCTACTTAATATGACTGGTTTAATTCTGTAATTAATACACAGTTATTCTTAAGTGTTGAAAATTAAGTGAAATGTGATCCCTGTTAAACATAAGAGTGGGAACAAGAGAGGGAAGAGATGTACAATTTGGGACATGCTCAAGCTGACTTGCCCCAAATGGTAGAGTTAGAAACATACCAGGGGATTCCAATTCAATCCCATCAAGGTGGCATGTACCAATGCCATCTCACTATTCCAAGTGATCAATTTCAGTTCACAGCTGATCATAATGAAAGGACTAAGAGTCAAAGGGAGCACATAAACAAGTCTAGTACCTGCTAACACTAACCGATAGAATAATTAAAGGGGAGAGTGATCCAACATGGGAAGTGAGATACTCAGCAGACTCATAGAATGGCAGATGTCCTAAATAGCACTCTGGCCTCAGAATCAGCCCTTAAGGGATTCGGATCTGGCTGAAAAGCCCATGAGAGTATTTCAGGCATGGAAAGCCAAGACACTCTGGCAAAAGATCTCTGTGAGTGAGATCCCAGTGGAAAGAACGGGTCATCAAAGAAGGAGGTACCTTTCTCTGAAGGGAGGAGAGAACCTCCACTTTGACTATGACTTTGTCTAAACAAGATAAGAGTCGGAGAACTCAGAGGGCTTCCATAGCCTTGGAAACTCATGACTGGAGCATAGGGAGATTACTGATGCCATAGACAAGAGTGTCAATTGGTAAAGTCAACAACAGGAGTCACTGTGCACTTACTCCTCATGTAGGATCTCTGTCCTTAATGTGCTGTGCATTGAGATTTAATGCTATAATGAGTACTCAAACAATATATTTCACTTTGTGTTTCTATGGGGGTGCAAACTGTTGAAATCTTTACCTAATGTATACTAAACTGATCTTCTGTAAAAAAAAAAAAAAAAAAAAAAAAAAAAAAAAAGAAATTATCAATTCCCAACTTGACCCTCACTGGGTTTAAACATGACAATAGGTCTGATCTGATTTCATCATCATTTACAAAAAATCATCTATTATTTTTCACTTTATGTTTCTGTGTGGGAGCAAACTGTTGAAATCCTTACTTAATGTATACTAAGCTGATCTTCTGTATATTAAGATAATCGAAAATGAATCTTGATGTGAATGGAAGGGGAGAGGGAGTGGGAAAGGAGAGGGATGTGGGTGGGAGGGACGGTATTGGGGGGAAGCCATTGTAATCCATAAGTCGTACTTTGGAAATTTATATTCATTAAATAAAAGTTAAAAAAAAATGGAATTGCTTGCATTACCTAGGAGGTCATTGTGAGGATTACATGTGAGATTCTTAGCACTGAGTTTGCACCCTGGCAGGCAGTCAAAATAAATTAGTTCCTATTACGTATTAATATCAATAACTAATATTATAAATATTCATTTTTAGTAATAGAGATGGATTTATATCAATATAGCAATGCCCCCCTTTCCCACATCTCAGAAGACACAATACATGACAAACATTTGCAAAAATGATCAGTTAGGTGAACCCTATGTTCCCCTGAAACTAGCCACAGGAAATTTAACATCATACTGCTCTCACTGGGACAGGGCTTAAATGATGCACCTGACTTAGCAGTGACTCCTGCTAGATCTACCATGGTCAAAACAGAAGAAAGAAAAGAAGGAAGAAGTTATTGGCCTAATAAAATCTGTTTCCTCACAAAGTGATTCATTTGAAGTCTAATTTCAAGTAGTCCTATTAATGTGTTTTTTTTTTCATATTACTTTAAAAATTCTTAGAACTTAAATGGTCATAAAAATGTTACTTCAAAAAATTAATGTACTTTTTAAACAGCTGCTGCTGGTTTTAGAGAACTGCTTTTCCTCTCCTCCAAAAGGGCTTATAGGCTAATGTCAAAGCATCTGGCAATTACATTGGACATTGACGTCAATCCCTCAGGCAATGAAATTTCTAATACTCCATTAGGAAATAGAGCTCACTGTGACATCTGACTGCTTGTATGTTAGGATTGTTCCTGACCCTGAATTTTTGTAACAACCATGAATCCACGATAGACGTGCTATACGACTGAAGCAAAGCTCTGATGAGTCCATCTGAGCAATTTCCCTTGATGTTGCTCACTTTCTAGACTGCTGGGACAAAACACTTCTTGATCATCATATACCCAGGCACTGTGATCAGCCCTGGGGTTAAATGATGAAAAGAAATACATGCTCCATGGATTCATGGTTTTAGGGTCTAGAGTTTTTAATTTAAATCCAGAGACCTGAGACCTGATGCTTAAGGTTAGTGTGTTGAGGGATCATGTAAGAGACTTTGAACCTGAATTTATTTGAAGACACCAAAGTTTAGTTGAAAGCTGAGTACCACCTCCACCAAAAGCCTTACAACCATTTACCTTCTAAAAAAGGAATAGATGCACCTCTCTCTCTCTCTCACTCTCTCTCTGTCTCACTCTCACACACACACAAATAAACATGGTGGTAAAGTACACGTGAACAGCAATCTCAACCTTTTAGAGAGACAAAATAGGAATATACTCACTTTGATGAATACAGAAATATCAACATGTTTTCAAATACTTTCCATAGAAACTCATGAGGCCTGACATTATCATCATTGAGTTACTTCTATCAAATTTCATGTTTTCTGCAGGGTCACTGGTGAACATAATGTAACCCATTTATACCTCATCATACAATGTGGCAGATTCGTTTGCCTTTTATTTGGCAGAGTGGAACTCCACTGAAATCTTAATGGAACAAGCTCACATTTGTCATGCCAGTTGAGAAGGCCAGGTTTAAGTACACAGTTTCAGAAGATCTTGAAGGCAAAAGACACTTGGGGACAGATATTAACGACAAATTGTATATTCTGCCCAGGAGTACTAGCATTGCTACAAACATCATCCCATCCAAGGTCACCCAATGGACAGCATCCTAATCCACAACTGTCAGACCATGCTGCTCTGGGGAGGCAGGGGAAATCCCAAGGTCTTCCAAGATTCCCTTTCTTTTTCCTTCAAGCAGATTTTAAGGCTAATTTTCCTAGGAAAAAATTGTATCTCCCCTGTTTGAAAACATTCTGAGAAGCAAATGAAACAGAAATTGAAGATTGCTTCCATTCTTAAGGGCTTTGGTAAATGATTTGTTTCTAGAACTTTCTTCCTAGGATTTATATCATTTTCCTCCCACTTTACCTCTCTTGTGTCCATTTTGGAGAAAAGCACCTCGTTTATCTTTGGGAGACAGTAATGCAGAAACTGTAACTGAGCAGATTTCCCCTTGAGGATCAAAATATTTGTGTTAAATGAAATGAGAAATCTGCTAAGTGGCGGCATGGATCCCCCAGGGAAGGATATTTTGTAATTTTGAAAAATTCCTACTGAAATTCTTCTCTTGCCAAGAAAAGAGGAATGATTTCTATTAAAATTACTTCATGTCTGAATTACTCTCTGCCTCTCGGGAACATATAACATTATGGCTTTTATACTCAGTAATTTAGAAGGACGAGGGACACCTTATTTGGAAAGCATGCAGACTTTACTCAAAATGTTGGCGAATAAGTATTTTCACCACAAAAGTCCCTTTTGTAAAATTCTGCACTTACACTGTTCAAATTAAAGCTCATTTTCTGAACTGGTTTCTATGATTGTCTGTGTAAGTCCTTTCAGCTTTCTACCCTTATCTCACTGTTCCCTGAAGCTGCAGAGAAAAATCCTTTGATTGGTGTTCAAGAGTCCTACCTTTTACACAAAACTGGTGAGATAGCATCACATTAATAAGGCAGTTACATGCTCTGAAGCCAGTCAAATCTACAAATTTTATTCAAATATATGTATATGCTTCTTCATATGTGAATAAATGGGCCTAGAGAAAAGCATGTGAAGAAATACCAGAAATGAAAGTAGGTTTAAACTCACAGGCAAACTCTAATTATTATGGATCCTACACATTGTGTTGAGAAAGACTCTGAGGCCAAATTGCAATTAAAAAAAAAAGAAAGGAAGATGATGAAAGATAAGTGTTCTGCCATAATCCCAGGTGGCTAATTTTAAATCACAAGCACAAAACATAGTTGTCATCACTGGCACAGTTGTCTTTCAGTGTCCACAGGAGATTGATTCCAGGACTCCTCCACAGGCTCTGAAATCTCCATATACAATGGGCTAGTGTTTGCATATAACCTACAAATATCCTTCCCTATACTTCAGATCATCTCTAGGTTATATATAATACATAATACAATGTGAATGCTATGTAAACATTTTATACTTTATTGTTTAGAGAATAATGACAAAGAAAAGAACCTGTGTACTAAGTATAGACGGAATTTCTGTTTTTCAAATTTTTCATTTGCAGCTGGTTGAATTCTGCATCTGCAGATTTCAACCAGCTGCAGAACACACAGACAGTGGTCAACTATACCTTCTATCCCAACTGTTGGCACAAGGGTCAAGTAAGCCAGCGTATTTGAAAGACACTTTGTACACTGCATAGTGCCACAGAAGTGCTACAACTCAGTGGTGACTGGAAACTCCTTGATTTCCATGTAATGAAAGGGAATAGTATTATCCCCAAAACAGACAACCTGAATTTATTTTCTCATGTTTTTGTAACTTATTTATAGTTAGTAAAATCTTCACCTAAGTTTCTACGTAGCTGTCATCAGAGGAGAAATGGTTTAACAAGTCATAGCACAGAGAGAGCGAGGGAGAGAAACAGAGGACTCCTATCTACTGGTTCACTCTCCAAATACCCATAGAGGCCAGGCTGGGCTAGGCCAAAGCCAGGATCCCCAGAATTTATTCTGGGTCTCCCATGTGGGAGTCAAGGACTCATGTAGCTGAGCCATAAACTGCTGTTTCCCAGGGTGTGCAGCACCAGGCAGCCAGAATTGGGAGTGGAGCAGAGACTCATATCCACACACTCTGACATGGGATGCATTCATCTGCAGCAGGGTCTGAACTACTGTATCAACCACCACCATGTCCCCTAACTTGTCCTTATTTCTTTTTTATTATTTTTTTATTTTTATTTTTGACAGGCAGAGTGGACAGTGAAAGAGAGAGACAGAGAGAAAGGTCTTTCTTTTGCCATTGGTTCACCCTCCAGTGGCCGCCAAGGCCGGCGCGCTATGGCCGGCGCCCCGCGCTGATCCGAAGGCAAGAGGCAGGTGCTTCTCCTGGTCTCCCATGGGGTGCAGGGCCCAAGCACTTGGGCCATCCTCCACTGCACTCCCTGGCCACAGCAGAGAGCTGGCCTGGAAGAGGGGCAACCGGGACAGAATCCGGCGCCCCAACCGGGACTAGAACCCGGTGTGCCGGCGCCGCTAGGTGGAGGATTAACCTAGTGAGCCGCGGCGCCGGCCTGTCCTTATTTCTAACACATGCTTCTGCTTTTTGCTTATCTTTATAATGTTTCTTTAAACTACTGGATTTGAATGAATGGTTCAGACTTGGCTGAAGATGCTGACAAAGTTATTTTGCATTCACTGAATAATCATCACCTCAAAGAGGAAACATCACCTAGATTGGTGACACATTATAAAGAACATTAGCCGAAGACAAAAAATTCGTCACAGATCACCAACAGGTAGGTTTATCCAATATCTGGAAAAAGGGCACCCAAATTAATAACATAGTTTATATGACTACAAAGAAAAGTAAAAGCAACTTTAAAAGTCTCTTTCTTCCATTACTTGTAAATGAAGTTAGCAAACAAATAAAAACACTTAATTCACAGGGATCATGGGCCTGAAATAATGTGTAAAAATAATTATTATTATTTGGTATACACATTATGTTCCAGGTATGTTACACATACAGAAGGTATATTTTTTACCTTTTATTTAATGAATACAAACTTCATGTATTTCTTAAACACAATTTTAGGGATATTAGTGATTCTTTCTATCAGACCCACCCTCCCACTTTCACTCCCAACCCTCTCCTTCCTCCCTCTCCTATTCCCAGTCTTATTTTATACTAAGATCTATTTTCAATTAACTTTATGCACAGAAGATTAAGTCTATAGTAAGTAAAGAGTTCATCAATTTGTATGATAAAAGAAAAAAGTAAAAAAGAAAGAAAAAAAAAGAAGAAACTGTTTCACAACAGTCGAGACAAGGGCTGTTCAAAGTCGTTGCATCTCGAAGTTAATTTCACTTTTTTAATCTTTTTTTTAGAAACTTAATTAACTTTAAAGAAGCACCCAAGAGTGCTACATCATTTTCAAGCACTTAGACATAACTGTAGCTTATGAGGTGTAAGAATATCCTTCACTTGGGGACGGCGCTGTGGCTCACTTGGTTAATCCTCCGCCTGTGGTGCCAGCATCCCATATGGGCACAGGGTTCTAGTCCTGGTTGCCCCTCTTCCAGTCCAGCTCTCTGCTGTGGCCCAGGAGGGCAGTGGAGGATGGCCCAAGTCCTTGGGCCCCTGAACCCGCATGGGAGACCAGGAAGAAGCACCTGGCTCCTGGCTTCTGATTGGCACAGTGCTGGCTGTAGTGGACATTTGGGGAGTGAACCAACAGAGGGAAGAACTTTCTCTCTGTCTGTCTCTCTCTCTCACTGTCTATAACTCTACCTGTCAAATAAATTTAAAAAAAGAGTATACTTCACTTAATACTTTAAGAAAAAGTATGTCTTTGCAAACAAGTTTTGTTGTTAATTAAAGAAGCTCCTAAGAAAACAAGCAATGGAGTTGGACACTTCAGCCTACCTAAAATTCATGGGACATAAGTATATCCTCCACTTACTACACTAAAGTGAAATAAATTTTTGAAAACAAGTTTTATTGCTAACTCTCCTAATACAACTCTTTGAGAGCAGAGGTTCTGCATGGGAGGTTAGTGAACAGTGACTCCTGTTGTTAATTTAACAATTAATACTGTTACATATGACCTAAGTGATCACCTAGGGCTCTTGACATAAGCTGCCTAGGCTATTGAAGCCTTTTGAATTCACAAACTCCATCAGTATTTAGACAAGGCCATCAGCAAAGTGGAGGTTCTCTCCTCCCTTCAGAGAAAAGTACATCCTTCTTTGATGATCACTTCTTTCCACTGGGGTCTGACCCATCGAAGTCCTTCATGTAGGACATCATTTTTTCCTACAGTATCTTGGCTTTCCATGCCTGAAATGTTCTCATGGGCTTCTCAGCCAGACCAGAATGCCTTAAGGGTTGATACTGAGGTTAGAGTGCTACTTGAAGTGATTGTCATTCTCTAAGCCTACTGTAAGAACTGCTTCCCATGTTGGAGCCCTCACTCCTTTTTAATTCTATCTATTATTATTACCAAACACTAAATCCTATTTATATGATCAGTTTAGCACTTATTCCTATCTATATGATCATTTTAACATTTAATATTATCCATATGATTATTTTAACACTTAAAATACTATTTTTAACCCCAAGCTTAACAGGATTTGGGGGTCCCATGGCAAGTTTTTAAACGGTACTCATAGGAGTAAGTCCGTAGAATACAGAATTATACAGCTTTATGGTTACAAACTTAATAGCCTTCCTAATTACAACTTTAGGAACATGTGCCCGCCCTTCCATCCACAATTCCTACCCCTCTACCTCCTCCCTCTCTTATTCCCTCTATATTTTTACTAGTTTCTATTTTTAATTAACTTTATACACATAGGATTATCTCTATGTTAAGAAAATAGTTCAAAAAATAGTAAAAGAGAGAGAGAGGAAGAAAAAAAAAGAAAAGCCATTCCTCAACATTCCAGACAAGGGTTGTTCAGAGTCTTTGCTTCATAAAGTGCCTTTTAGGTGCTCTATTAGTTATCTTGGATCAGAAAGAACATATGGTATTTGCCCTTTGAGACTGTCTTATTTCACTAAGTATGAGGTTTTCCAGATTCATCCATTTTGTTGCAAATGACTGGATTTTTTTTATTTACTACTGTGCAGTATTATATAGTGTACATATCCCATAATTTCTTTATCCAAATTTGGAATGTTAGACATTTGGGTTGATTCAATGTCTTAGATACTGAGAATTGAGCTGCAATAAGCATGGGTGTACAGATGACTCTTTCACATGCTGATTTCATTTCCCTTGGGTAAATTCCAGGAGTGGGGTGGCTGGATCATATGGTGGGTATATATTCAGATTTCTGAGATATCTCCATACTGTCTTCCATAGTGGCTTTACCAGTTTACATTCCTACCAACAGTGGATTAGGGTACCTTTTCCCTCACATCCTCCTCAGCATTTGTTGTTTGTTGATTTCTGTATGAAAGCCATTCTAATGGGGGTGAGGTGAAACCTCATTGTGGTTGTGATTTGCATTTCCCTGACAGCTAGTGATCCTGAGCATTTTTTCATGTGTCTGTCGGTCATTTGGATTTCCTCTTTTAAAAAATGTTTAAGTTCTTTGACCATATCTTTACTGAGTTGTTTGTTTTGTTGCTGTTAAATTTCATGATCTCTTTATATATTTTGGTTATTAATCCTTTATCAGTTGTATAGTTTGCAAATATTTTTCCCATTCTGTCAGTTGCCTCTTCACTTTGCTGATTATTTTTTTGCAATACAGAAGCTTTTCAATTTGATGTAGTCTCATTTGTCGATTTTACATTTGATTGACTGTGCCTATGGGGTCTTTTCCAAGAACTCTTTGCCTATGCCAATGTCTGGCAGTGTTTCCCCACTATTCTCTAATAATTTGGTCTCTAATTATATTTGGTCATAGATTGAGGTCTTTAATCCATTTTGAGAGGATTTTAGTATAAGTGTAAGGCAGGGGTCTTGTTTCTTATTTATGCATGTGATGATCCAGTTTTTCCTGCACCATTTGTTGAATAGACTGTCTTTCTTCCAGGGACTGATTTTAGCTTTTTTGTCAAAGATAAGTTGGTTGTGGATGCTTAGACTGATTTCTGGCATTTCTATTTTATTCCATTGGTCCATCCATCTGTTTTTGTACCATTACCAGGCTGTTTTGATTATAAATTCCCTGTAGTATGTCTTGAAATCTGGTATTGTGATGGCTCTGACTTTGTTTTTGTTGTATAAGATTGCTTTAGCTATTTGGGGTCTCCTGTGCTTCCATATGAATTTTAGCATCATTTTTCTATATCTGAGAAGAATGTCTTTGGTATTTTGATTGGAATCACATTGAATCTGTAAAGTGCTTTCAGAAGAATAGTCGTTTTGATGATATTGATTCTTCCAATCCATGAACATGGAAGATTTTTCTATTACTTGTATCTTCTGTTTCTTTCTTTAGTGTTTTGTAATTCTCATTGTAGAGATCCTTGACATCCTTTGTTAAATTTATTCCCAAGTATTTGATTTATTTTCACAACTATTGTGATTGGATCTTAGAAATTCTTTCTCAGCCATGGCATTGTTTGTGTACACAAATGTTGTTGATTTTTGTGTGTGGATTTTTTATACTGCTACTTTACCAAACTCTTCTATGAGTTCCAATAGTCTCTTAGGGGAGTCTTTTGGAACCCCTACATATAGAATCATGTCATCTGCAAATAGGGTTAATTTGACTTCTTCCTTCACAATTTGTATCTCTTTGATTTCTTTTTCTTACCTAATGGTTCTGGGTAAAAGTTCCAGGACTACATTGAACAGCAATGCCAAGAGAGGGCATCCTTGGGGCCGGTGCTATGGTATAGCAGGTAAAGCTGCCAGCTGCAGTGCTGGAATCCCATATGGGTGCCGGTTCAAGTCCCGGATGCTCCACTTTCAATCCAGCTCTCTGCTATGGCCTGGGAAAGCAGTAGAAGATGGCCCAAGTCCTTGGGCCCCTGAACCTACATGGGAGACCTGGAGGAGGCTGCTGACTCCTGGATTTGGGTCAACTCACTCCAGCCACTGCAGCCAACTGGGGAGTGAACCAGCCTATGGAAGACCTCTCTCTCTCTCTCTCTCTGCCTCTTCTTCTGTGTAACTCTGACTTTCAAATAAAAATAATAAATAAATAAATCTTAAAAAAAAGAATGGGCATCCTTGCCTGATTCTGGATCTCAGTAGGAATACTTCCTACTTTTTCCCAATCAATAGGACATTGGCCATGGGTTTGTCCTAAATTGCCTTGATTGTGTTGAGGAATGTTTCTTCTGTACTAAATTTGCTTAGAGTTTTCATCATGAAAGGATGTTGTATTTTATTAAATGCCTTCTCTATATCTATTGAAAGAATCATATGGTTTTTGTTCTTCAATTTGTTAATGTGGTGTATCACATTTATTTGCAAATATTAAACCATTACTTCATTCCGGGAATAAATCCCAGTTGGTCAGAGTGGATTATCTTTCTGATGTGTTGTTAGATTCTATTGGCAAATATTTTGTTGAGGATTTTCACATCTATGTTCATGAGGGATATTGTTCTATAGTTCTCTTTCTCTGTTGCATCTTTTCAAGCTTTTGGTATTAAGGTGATGCAGGCTTTACAGAAGGAGTTTGGGAGAATTCTCTCCGTTTCAATAGTTTTTGAATAGATTGAGAATAATTGGAATTAGTTCTTCTTTAAATGTCTGTTAGAATTCAGCAGTGAAGCCATCCAGTCCTGGGGTTTTCTTTGTGGGGATTTCTTTACTACTGATTCAATCTCCATCTTGGTTATTAGTCTACTTAGGATTTCTGTATTCATGACTTAATTTTGGTAGATTTTTTCTTTTTAGGAATCCATCCATTTCTTCTAGGTTTCCTAGTTTGTTGGTATACAGCTCTTTGTAATAATTTCTGATGATTCTTTTTATTTCTTTTTTTTTGTTTGTTTTTTGGCGAGACAGAGTTGGACAGTGAGAGAGACAGAGAGAGAGTTATAGACAGTGAGAGAGATAGAGAGACAGAGAGAAAGGTCTTCCTTCCATTGGTTCACTCCCCTAATGGCTGCTATGGCTGGCGCTGTGCCAATCCAAAGCCAGGAGCCAGGTGCTTCCCATGCAGGTGCAGGGACCCAAGTACTTGGGCCATCCTCCACTGCCCTCCTGGGCCACAGCAGAGAGCTGGACTGGAAGAGGAGCACCTGGGACTAGTACCTGGTGCCCTGACCGGGACTAGAGCCCGGGGTGCCAGCGCCACAGACGGAGGATTAGCCAAGTGAGCCACAGCTCTGGCTGATTCTTTTTATTTCTGTGGTATCTGTTGTTACATTCCCTTTTTCATCTCTGATTTTATGGATTTGGGTCTTTTCCTTTTTTTTTTTTTTTTTTGGTTAGTTGTGCCAATGGTGTATCCATTTTGTTTATTTTTTCAAAAAACCAGCTTTTCATTTCACTGATTTTCTGTATTTTCTTGTTTCAATTTTGTTTATTATTTCTCTAATTTTAATTATTTCTTTCTTTCTACTAGTTTTGGTTTTGATTTGTTGTTGACATTCTAAGTCCTTGAGATGCATTGATAGGTTATTTATTTGGTATCTTTCCAGTTTCTTCTTGTAGGGGCCCTAAGGACTTGGGCCATCTTCTACTGCTATCCCAGGCCATAGCAGAGAGTTGGATCAGAAGAGGAGCAGCCGGGACTAAAACCAGCACTCATATGGGATGCCAGCACTTCAGGCCAGGGCATTAACCCACTGCATCACAGTGCCGGCCCCAAATTCTTCATTTCTAAAATTCATTTTGACTTCTCTTTATATTCTAAATTTCCTGGGAAAAATGTTCATTCATGTCACATATGATTTTCTTTAGATCATGAATTTGCTTCTGTTTTTTTTAATAATCCTATGATTAATTTTCTGAATTCTATTTCTGGCATTTTCCCAATCTCTTCATCTTCACATTCTAATATTGAGATGTTATTGTGTTCCTCTGGGGGTGTCATGCTGGCTTCTTTATTTTTGTTTCTTGAGTTTTGACTCTTATTTTTTGTCATGCTTTTGTGGTTTCCTGGAGTATTTGTGGGTATTTATAGCAAGCCCATGAGATACTGTCATTCCATTTTGCAGGAGTGTAAACTGAGACTGAAAGACATTAAATGATTCTTTATTTACTGAAAAGCAACTATTTAAAGACAAAGCAAAGGTCTGTATCTTCAAAGCTCATACTCTCTTCAGATGATAACACTAACAAATTCATATCAGGGAGTCAATTGTCATCATTTTTCTACTAACCAACTTTAGATCAAATGATGATAAACATGCTTAGGAGTTTAAAAAATAATAATTCAATTATTCACCCAAAGTCGTTCTGCTTGGTAGAGGCAGAGTCAGACCATAGTGCAGTCTTCTGCCTTTACGGGGGTTTGGTTCACTTCTATAGGCACCTTCAGCACTAACCCACTAGTCAGGTAGCCCTCTAGACCCTGTAGATTTGCATCCTAATCCTGTCTTCTCTTTCTTTTTTTAAATTTTATTTTGTTGTGTTAGTAACACTTAATGCAGATTTACCCTCAACACATTTTAAGTATAAAATACATTCTTGTTAACTGTATTTTCAATGGGGTACAGGTCTCCAGAATTTATTCATTTGGTTTACTTGAAACTTAGCCCATTCATTAACAACTCCCCATTTTTCTCCACAACTCCCCCATACGAAGGCTCTGACAACTATCAGCTACTCTTTGATTCTATGAACTTAACTATTTTAGATACCTCATACTGTTGAATCACCCAGTATTTCTCCTTTTGTGACTGGCTTATTTCTCTCTGAATAAAATCCTCCAGTTTTATCCACATGGTCTACTATTTCAGAACTCTTTTTCAAAAGCTGAATAATATTCAATTGTGTATATACTATTTTTTTATCCATTCATCTGTTCCTGAACATTACCTTGTTCCCTCATCTTAAAACTGTAAACAGTGCTTCAATAAAAATAAAGCAATATTCTCTCTTCAAGTTTCTGATTTCAATTCTTTTAGCTAAATACCCAGAAGTGGGATTGTAAAATCACATTGTCTCTATTTTTAATTTTTAAGGTGTCCTCATGCTGTTTTCCTTAGCTACTGCACCATTTTACATTCCATCAACAGAATACAAAGGTTCTAATTTTTCAACATCCTTGCCAACACTGGTTTTGTTTTCCTGATAACAGCCATACTAACAGGTGTGAGATGATCTCCCATTGTAGTTTTGACTTACATTTCCCTGAGAATTAGTGGCACTGAGTATCTACTTCTCTAAAAATGGTTCTGGGATGTGGTAGAGCATAGTTACCAAATAAACCCAGAAGCTGAGTATGTGAAGATGCATAGCAGTGTTGCTGTTGGTTAAGAAGAAGTTATGAAACTGGGTGGTTTCTAAAAAAGAAAAGCAACTGTAGGAAAGGTATACTGTGAGGTTACATAGCTAACCTCCTGAAATGGTTTGTTTCAAAGCAAGAAAAACATTACCCTTCATAGATCAAGGATACAAACTAGATGAAATACAATATGTGTTTAAGGCCTTTGACCATGCTCTTATACAAGTCACTGGCTCTACTGTGCACCGGTCAAGTGGTAGATCCTAATATCAATCTCATGACATCACAAAATAAGACTAAGGAAAAAACAACACAATGCTTGTAAAGCAGCCTTTCTAAGAAGTGTGCAAGGGGCCAGCGTTGTGGAGTACAGGATAAAGCTGCTACCTTTAATGGCTGGCAACCCATATGGGTGGAGGTTCAAGTCCCAGCTGCTCCATTTCTGATCCAGCTCACTGCTAATGTGCCTGGGAGATGGCCCACGTGTTTGGGCCCTTGTACCCATATGGGAGACCCAGAAGAAGCTCCTGGCTCCTGCCTTCAGTCTGGCCAAGCCCTGACCACTGAGGCCATCTGGAGTGTGAACCAGCAGATGAAAGGTATCTCTCTCTCTCCCTCCCTTGCTCTCTCTCACTCTGTCTCTCCCTCTAAATTTGCCTTTAAATAGAAAAAAGAAATTAAAAAAAAGAAATTTACTATAAAAATTATTAAAATTAAAGATCTGGGCAGCTTGCAGGTAAGGTGCCTGCTCCAATATAAGCTAAATTCCTTCAAGTTGTACTTTTTTTTAAAGTGTTCCGCCTCAATCCGTTGAATTGGATTATTTAAATGAAATACACTTAATAAGTTCCCTTGGGCATCAGTTGATACTTCTTTACTATTCTTTTTACCCTTTTTGTATTAGATTTAACACCTGGGTAATAGTAAGTGCCATGGTTACCATAAATTATAGGAGACTAAATAAATATTTGAGAGAGCGGGAGAGATTTGATTAAATTGCTGAAAATGAAAGGTTGAGTCCTATTTCTCACACCAAATAGACTTTCTTGCTTGAGTGTGCACTGCCAACAGAGGATTTAGTTTTCATAGCCCCAGACATTTTCTAAATGGGTAAATTGCCAGCATGACCACTTCCCTTTTTCTTTCTTGTTTAAGCCTCAACATATTTTTCCCTTTGACTTTAATCCAAACTGCTAAGTTATGGCCAAGAACTGAAGGCTTGATAATACAGGGTTGTAGTCATGGAACTCTACTGCAAAACCTGCTTGGAATGGACAAGAATATTTATATTATAAGCATGGGTTTTAAGCACATGAGATTTATGATATGTCAAAAGTAGAGTCCTTTTTGATAAGTGGGCATGAACAGGGGAACTCAGCTAAGATGAATTAATAATAATTATAATGATGTCAGGAAATTTAGAACAAGCATAAAAGATTACTGGGTGCATTCAAAGGAAAACTATGCACTGTTTAGAACATTTAGTTTCAATATGCCTGGTGTATAAATGAGCTTATTCTTTGGGTTCCCCTTTAACTGTTTAGTTTCATTTAATAATGAGTTAAATGAAATGTCTGACACATGTTCTTTGGATATCTCTGTCAGAGTCACCATTTTACCTTCAAAAATGTATCCTTTCCTAGTGTTAACCATGAACATACAGAGAGTACTTACTGTGCTAAAATCTGCATGAGCGTTTCCTCATTTAACTCATTATAACTATATATATATATATATATATATGTATATGTATATGCATGTATTTCCCCTTTTAAAAGATGAACTGAGGGGCCAGTACTATGGTGTAGTAGGTTAAGCCTCCACCTGTGGTGCTGGCATCCCTTACATATGAACGCTGGCTCTTGTCCCAACTCCTCCACTTCTGATCCAGCTCTCTGCTAATTGCCTGGGGAAACAGTAGAAGATGGCCCAAGTGCTTGGGCCCCTGTACCCATGTGGGAGACCCAGAAAAGCTCTTGGCTCCTGGCTTCAGATCAGCCCAGATCTGGCCATTGTGGCCATTTGGAGAGTGAACCACTAGAGGGAAGACCTCTCTCTCTGTCTCTCCCCTTCTCTGTCTATAACTCTGCCTTTCAAATAAACAAATAAATCTTTAAAAAAATTAAAAATGAACTGAATGTTTCTTAGGTCAAGTAACTCGCCCACCTAAAAATTGAGATTGAAATTCATAGGGGTGCCTCTGCCACCCAGAAAAAAATGTATAAATTTTTGGTAAGTTCTTCAGCATCTCCAACTAGATGAGTTCATTATACAGAATCTATTTCCATTTTGTTAGTATATCCTGCCAAAGCACACAGGGTATGATCCACATACCTGAATACATGCAATTTTATCAATTCACATCTTTTTCTTTTTTTAATGGTACCAATAACTATTTAAATTCTTGAATTTATATAAATATATTAGACAAAATATATTACACAGACTATCAGGTGGAAAAGCAAACTTAACACAAATTTTTAAGATTAAAAATGTAATTAAAAAACCTGCCTTACAATATACAGTTTCTGTCTATTCCTAGGAATTTACACTTTGGAGGAAAAATCATTTTTAATTTTTAGTAATATAAAGAAAAAAATTATGTATTTCACAGATACAATTCTAAAATAACATCAAAGATCTAAGATAACATCTAACATCTAAGATAACATCTAAGATCCCTCCCATGATCCTCTCACTTTTTTTCGTTAGTTCTGGCAAAAAACATAATTTCAATCACAGTCTTAATGAAGCCCTAACCATAATATTCAACAAGCAAAAAGTAGAGACCATATGCAAATATAAGCAAGGGCTAAAAACAAGAATCAAATTACAAGATGTCTGTTTCATTCTTATACATTTTTGTATTCTATATTAACTACAACGTATCAGGGAAAACATATGATATTTGTTTTTTAGGACTGGCTTGTTTCACTAAGCACACAAGGTGTAAGGTAGGGGTTTTGTTACATACCTTATAAGGTGTAAGGTAGGGGTTTTGTTTCATACTCTGCATTGCATAGATCCAGTTTTCCCAGTTCCATTTGTGGAAGAGGCTGTTATTCCTTCAGAGATTGATTTTAGCTCCTTTGTAAAAGATTAGTTGGTTATAGATGCATGCTTTAATTTAAAGGGTTTCTATCCTGTTCCATTTATCTACATGTCTATTTTTGTGCCAGTATCCAGCTGTTTTGATTATAACTGCCATGTAGTATGTCTTGTAAAACTTCTGGAAGTATACTTAATAGCAATTGTAAAAGTGGGCATCCTTGTATGGTTCTGGATCTTAGTGAAAATGCTTCCAAATTTTCCCCATTCAATATGTCTGCTGTGGGTTTGTCATATATTACACATCATTTTCTTCTTCTTCTTTTTTTTTTTTTTTTTTTTTTTTTGACAGGCAGAGTTAGTGAGAGAAAGAGAGACGGAGAGAAAGGTCTGCTTTCCATTGGTTCACTTCCCTAATGGCCGCCACGGCCGGTGCTGCACTGATCCAAAGCCAGGAGTCGGGTGCTTCCTCCCAGACTCCCATGCGGGTGCAGGGATCCAAGCACTTGGGCCATCCTCCACTGCCCTCCCGGGCCACAGCAGAGAGCTGGACTGGAAGAGGAGCAACCGGGACTAGTACCTGGCGCCCCAACAGGGACTAGAGGCCGGGTTGCTGGCGCCGTAGGTGGAGGATTAGCCAAGTGAGCCACAGCACCGGCCACATATCATTTTCTAATGATTATTCACACACATATATTCCCAATATAGTTGTTCATTCAGCCCTAGCCTAATGATCTCTCCAAGGAGTCAGAGAGCTGAAGAAAGATAGGGAGACATAAGAGTTTTCCATTGTTTCCAAGTACAGAAACACACTTTGCCATTTCAGAATAGCAATTTAGAACAGGAATGTTTACTGGCCCTATGAATGGACAGGAACCAAATACAGGAAAGACCTCAATTATGTCCATCTCTCAATTCTGCTCTTAACTGTACACCTACACCACTCCTTTCTATTACAGAGTATGGCAAATGGCAGACGAAATGTCAATGAACAACAATTACACAGAGAGAGATCAATTGTTCTCCCTAAGACCTAATTCAAAATTCCTACAGAAGGAATAGGTCCAGTTTGGGTCAGATATGTACCTCTTTACCAATCAACTGTAGAATTGTGGCCATAATATGGGAATGAGTCTCTGATTCTCGTCCAACCAACTGTAACCTGTAGGTAGAGCCATGCGGTAAAAAATGACCAACAGGGGCCACACACATACTATCTCATGATGTATGAGGAAGGGAAGACTACTAGAAAGGAAAGAATAGTGATAATAATGGAAAAGATGTCCACACAAATTCCACTAGAGGAACACTGTATTCAGTAATACAGTGTGCATACAATGCTAATTAAGTAATGCCATTAACTTCATTTATAACCCAAACTGGCGGCTTCATGTGTTCCCTCAGTCCCTGGAGATATTTTGACACAATCAAAAGTGATAAAAGTAAAGACCACAGTGTTCTCCCCTCTAATCAACATCTTTCTTTGCCATTCTCGTGGACCATGTATGTAATAAAGTCTCTGCATGTTCCCCAAGACTTTTTCATCTGTTTTCTCAGCATTTTTCTTTTGATTCTTGGACATCATTTATCCTATGAAAGCACATTGGAACATCAATGTCTATTCCTGTTTTTGCAATTGTTCTCTCTGCACAATTAGGCATAATAATTAAAGTATTCATTTTGCTTGGAAGGCAATTAAAGCACAATGTTGAAAACATGTGACAATAATATTGAATAACACTGCATTTGTCAGTGAAGTTACTAAGTGGGCAATAGATCTTGAAAACAAATAATCTTTCCTTTGTAAACAGATCACTACTGAGGTTACTTAGATGGCTGTAATAGGTCCCATGTACCACTGGCTGCTGTGGCAAGCTTTTTAGCTTGCTGTGTTTCTATTCCTTTATGAGAAATGAACACTTTGTGGTAATTGGCATATGTCCATTGATGTACTGATAAAAAATGAGCCTAAAACCACTTGGAAATCGACGGTCAAGAAAAAGAAAGCATCAAAGATTATATATATATATATATATATATATATATATATATATAACATTCAAAAGAAGATCTTAGAGACAGAATGAGAGATAACATATTGTCAAATATTCAACTATAATATCAGACTTCATAAATTGAAAGATGAAATGATCACTGACCAACTGTAGTTTTGAAATAACTTTAGCTTTTCTTCATCATACATACCTGTCTCTTCACTCCCCAGTAAAAGTAGCTTCGTTCAGTTTTGTTCACTATATTATTTCCAGCAGCTGGAAGAGTAGCTGACAATTAGTGATGCTCAATTTTCATTTGTTCTACTGTTTTATTTTTTCACTGAAGTATAATATACACAGAGAGAAGCAAACATGTCATAGGTATAAAACTCAGGGAATTTTCAAATTGAGTATATCTAAGCAACCAAGAAACTAAACAAGCAACACTTCAGAAATGCAATCTCCCACCTTCCCAGTTTCTATCCCAGCCACAAGGGTAGCCACTATCTCTAGTTCTAACAGCATTATTTTGTTTATCTTTGTAGTATACATTATCGAAAGGCAATTAGACACACACACACACACACACACACAGAGAGAGAATCTTCCATCCATTGATTCATTCCCAAAATAGTCATACTGGCTGAGGCTGGGCCAAGCTGAAGTCAGGTGCCAGAAACTACATCCGGGTCTCCCACATGGGTGCAAGGGCCCAAGTATTTGGGTCATCCTCTCCTGCTTTCCTGGGTGCATTTGCAGGGAAATGGATCAAAGGTAGAGCAGTCAGGACTCGAATAGTCACCCATATGGGATGCCCACATTGAAGGCAGAGACTTAACCCACTGCACCAAAATGCCAGGCCCGGTTGTGAAATTATTTAACAAATATGGACTAACCAGTGAATAAATGACTAGTAGCAATTTTGATAAGCAGCTTTCTAGTTCTATAGGATCACAAAAGAGGTCCAAATAAACCATGGTCACAAGGATCAGAGATAGTAAATCTTCAGGTCAGCCCCACCAGAGGCAGTCACTTCTGGATTACTTTTCTTGGCAGCATTCTGGAGGACATATCAAGAACAATAATTTCTATGCAATAAGGTCAGTAAGAGAGTGCAGTTCAGCAAAAGTATAACAGCCAGCCAAGTTCTCCACAAACTGAGATTACAGGTTCTGTGAAGTATATAGTAGTTCATTGTATTACTAATTTTTATTAAAAGTAATAATATTCCTTTTGTTTGAATGACCTGTGTTGGTATTGTTACTATTGCTTCTTAAAGTAATGAGACAAAAAGTAAATCCTCATGATCTGGAGTGTAAAGAATAGGTAAAATTCTAAGATCAAAATAAACTCTCGGGGCAAGTGCTATGCTATAGTAGGTAAAGCCATTGCCTGCAGTTCTGGCATTAAATATGGGTGCCAGTTCAAGTCTTGGCTGCTCCACTTCTGATTCATTCCCTGCTATGGCCTGGGAAAGTAGTACAGGATGGCCCAAGTCCTTGGGTCTCTGCACCCATGTGGAAGACCTGGAAAAGGCTCCTGGCTCCTGGCTCATGTCTTTGGATAGGCCCAGTTCTGGTCATTGCGGCCATTTGGAGAGTGAACCAGCAGATGGAAGACCTCTCTCTCTCTCCCTCTGCCTCTGCCTCTGCCTCTCTGTAACTCTGTCTTTCAAATAAATAAACAAACAAATCTTTAAAAAAATAAACTCTTAACTGTTAGATAGAAATTAACAGGAAAGGGCAGAGTGGTTGCATTGAGATCCTCTTTCCCACACTTTTGAATACAGGCTGTCTTCCACTCAGTCAGATGTATTGAACTAAGATACAGAACTGGAGGCAGATGGGACCCAAGACACATTCCTGGTGGCACACTGGAATTAAAACCACAGAGTTTTGTTGTTGAGTTCCTTTCAGATTGCCCTAGTACTGTCTCATCTTAAAATATAATTTATTGATAAAGCAGTATAAATCAGATGAGGAAGCTATTGCTTTGGGAAAAAAGTATGGTTAAAAATAAAATATGTGTAGTCAGTGAATTTGGAGGAATATTTTTGAGTCACTAATATCTTACGGAAATAGAACCAAAATAATAAGGAAGAAACTGGAGAATGTCCACACAAAATGAAATTTTGTCCACAGTTATAGCTGGAGTTTGACCAAACTGATCTAAACTGATCTACAACTGTCTTCTTAATAAGTTTCATCATTGTCTGCATTTAACTTCATTCCAATGCTCTGGTGAGAGTGGTAGGTAAGAAAGGAAACTTACTCTGTATAGTTTGAGGTAGAAAGGTAAAATGGCCAGTTATAGTTGCCATCCGAAATATGTATAATGGCAAAGCTAAGATTGCTTATGTGGGAAGCAATTGAATAACATTTGACAAGAAATTATATAGTCATTAAATGTGTGTGTGTGTGTATGAGAGAGACAGGCAGACAGAGAGAGGGAGAGAGAGAGAATGAATCTGATTCACTAAGATCAAATGCCTATTCACAGCCTATTCTTTTTTTGTTCTGGGCACATCTTTTCCCATGCTAAAGATATTCTAATAAAACTAAATTAAAATAAAGTAAAAATCAAATTTAATAGAACAGGTCTAGAAAGAATTGTGTGAGAAGTCAGCTATATAAAATAAACTCAGCAAGCAAAACAATTCCAAACTTGAGAGTGTACAAAAACATGTATTTGGGAGCATCTTCTGGGCACCATTGACTTATTGCTTCTCCTAAGTTTGAGTGGATAATGAATCACGGTTATATAACTACATTTTTCCTCTTGTCAAGATCACTGCTTGAAACTAACCATGGACTGGAACAAGGAAACAGTCTTCCTTAGGAACCTTGCAAGAGTTGACCTGGGGTTGCAATAAAGCAGTCAGTTGCTACTTAGTTTGATCTACTTATCCACATTATCATGTGAGGGTTAGACCTGCTCAAAGTAGACAGCAGAACAGATTTTATGTTCTTTGTACTTTTAATAAATCCTGGATTTCGTTGATGGGGGTGCTAATTTTTACATACAATCTGAGAAAGATGGAGTCTCAGCTGAAGACAAATTCTCCCACTGGGCAGAAGCATGATGCATTATTTAAACTGTAGTCAGAACACAGAAGGAAAGCACTGTAGAACTCTAGGTATTTCAAACAGAATTTAATCTAGGGATTAAATTTACTTGATGAAAGGACTAAAGCACCAAACAGGGGATGGTGAGGCATCTCAGAGATTGACAATGATGGCAAGCTGCTGTCACTCTAGGGCTGGAGGAATATAAGGAGAAGAAACTTGAATCATGAAACAGTTGCCATTTCCAGTAGATCCACGAAAACAGGTGCTTCCAGCTGGATCTGGACCCACAGAAGAGATACAAAGATGCTGGCAAATATGCCACACAAAGCAGAGAGAGGAGAAGGAATATTCCATCTTCTTTCTGTCTGTATACACTCTTTATGCCAGTGAACCCACTGGCCAAACCTACAGAGATGCTGTAGGACTAGTGGCCTGAGAGACGTAGTTTCTTTTACTAGAAGAGAAAGGTCAAGAAAGGCAGAGTATGGATCTGAAAATCAGCAGGCAACAATCTGCCACATGTAGGCTCTGGAAAACAGTTTGTATCACAGGAACACCCACTCTCCAAAAATTCTGAATGATCATGGGGGCATAATAACAAAATTTTAATTTTTGCACTCTATATTTTTCCTTTTAACTATTTCATTCAGACCCTTAGCATTTTGCCTCAGGGATTTCTGCAAGACAGAAAGCATAAGTTACTTGAAATCATAAGCTCTTCTGACATAAAGCAAATGTCTAAACTAGTTGCAGATATTATACTAAAGATGCTGGAAGAGAAAGGAAAAGAGAGATGTACCTACGGGAGTAACAAGAAGAAAAAACACAAATAATTTGAAATACTTAACAGAACACAGGTATGGAGTATCAAAGATACATATGCTGTTCAGTGCTGACATTCTGGGAAGAAGGCACACTCTCAGAAGGGCAAAGGGATATGCAGTAACCCTAGGAAGTCAAAAAACTAAATATAGAAAACCTCTTTCTTGCCCAAGAGCCTAATTCTGTAAGCAGGATCAAGTAGAGCACAGCTTTTAGACATGAAGGGAATGTGCAAGCTGAGGTATCACATGTATCAAAAGGAGCCAATAAGTTTTGGCTAATTTGTCACCCCTGCCTTCTCTACTCAGGGTTAACCTCAATACCCTATGAGTGCTAGCAGAAAACAATACACTCAAAAAACTGTAACTGAAAAGTTTTAACAATGGAACTATACACTTAACATCTAGAACAGGATTAAGGAAATCAGCAGAGATGATGAGGCATTGTGGGGAGCAACTCGGACTAGACTGTTACTGGAATTAAGACTTATTCTATGCATCTGCTCTCCCACAATAAGGCGCTGAGAGGGGAGTAACAACTTCTACGCAGCTGCCTCTCGCCAACTTGAGTGATGACCTGCAGGAGCTGATCCTGCTCCTGATTGGAGGAGAGCAGCGTACTCGGCGTGTGGGTAGCAGAGTTGGGATTGGTGGAAGAGGACTATAAAGGAGGGGAGAGACAACATGCACCAGGAACATCTATCTGAAGGAACACCTGAGCAGCCCCCGAGAGATCCGGCCGGCGGTGTGCCGCTCCCCCGCGGAAGTGGGGAAAGTGGCAGGGGGCCCGCCCTTCCACGGAGGTGGAAGGGTCGGTAGCCAACCTGGGAAGAACCAGCAGCAAACCCGGGGAGGGCCGAGCAGACAAAAGAACAGCGCAGGGTCCTGTGTCGTTCCTCCGCGAAGAGGGGGAGCGACAAGGCATCCCAGGGAGTGTCTTTACATCTAAGGCCTGAAAAAGAAAAGGGAGAAGATGGTGTTACTGAAATCCTGATCTACAGAGCGGGAGTCTTCCACCTAGTCCTGAGGTCTTGGAGAGGTACATTCACTGCAATAACTAGGGTGAGAAATGAGAAGGATGCAAAAGGAATCAACAACTCAACATCTCTCTCCTCTGGAGACCAAAGAGCAAATAAACCCAATGGGACAATCTATAGATGTCTCTGGGTATGGAATAGGGCAGAGAAGAGCTGAAAATAGGAAAGGCTGAGTGATAAAACAGTAACTGGCAGCTCCAGATTTTGTGGGGTCTGATCTGAGGTTTCTACAATTTGGGGACCCACTTTTTTTTTACCTATTTTTTTAACTTTTATTTAATGAATATAAATTTCCAAAGTACAGAATATGGATTACAATGGCTTCCCCCCCATAACGTCCCTCCAACCCTCAACCCTCCCCTTATCCACTCCCTCTCCCCTTCCATTCACATCAAGATTCATTTTCGATTCTCTTTATATACAGAAGATCAGTTTAGCATACATTAAGTAAAGATTTCAACAGTTTGCTCCCACAGAAACATAAGGTGAAAAATATTGTTTGAGTACTAGTTATAGCATTAAATCTCAATGTACAGCACACTAAGGACAAAGGTCCTATATGAGGAGTAAGTGCACAGTGACTCCTGTTGTTGACTTAACAAATTGACACTCTTGTTTATGGCATCAATAATCACCCTAGGCTCTTGTCATGAGCTGCCAAGGCTATGGAAGCCCCCTGAGTTCACTGACTCTGATCATATTTCGACAAGGCCATGGTCAAAGTGGAAGTTCTCTCCTCCCTTCAGAGAAAGGTACCTCCTTCTTTGATGACCCATTCTTTCCACTGGGATCTCACTCGTGGAGATCTTTCATTTAGTTTTTTTTTTTCCCACAGAGTGTCTTGGCTTTCCATGCCTGAAATACTCTCATGGGCATTTCAGCCAGATCCGCATGCCTTAAGGGCTGATTCTGAGGTCAGAGTGCTGTTAGGACATTTGCCATTCTATGGGTCTGCTGTGTATCTCACTTCCCATGTTGGATCATTCTCTCCCTTTTTGATTCTAATAGCTAGTATTTGCAGACACTATTCTTGTTTATGTGATCCCTTTGGTTCTTAGTCCTATCATTACAATGAATTGTGAACAGAAATTGATCACTGGGACTAGTGAGATGGCATTGGTACATGCCACCTTGATGGGATTGAATTGGAATCCCCTGGTATGTTTATAACTCTACTGTTTGAGGTAAGTCAGCTTGAGCATGTCCTGAATTGCACATCTCTTCCCTCTTTTATTCCCACTCTTATATTTAACAGCGATCACTTTTCAGTTAAGTTTCAGCACTTAAGAAGAATTGTGTATTGATTACAGTATTCAACCAAAAGTATTAAGTAGAACAAACAAAAAAAAATACTAAGAGGGATAACATATTAAGCTGCTCATCAACAGTCAGGGTGAGGGCTGATCAAGTCACCGCTTCTCATAGTGTTCATTTCACTTTAACAGGTTTCCTTTTTGGTGCTCAGTTAGTTGTCACCTATCAAGGAGAACAAGTGGTATTTGTCCCTTTGGGATTGGCTTATTTCACTCAACATAATGTTTTCCGAATTCCTAACAGGGATCACTTTTCAGTTAAAATTTAAACACCTAAGAATAATTGTGTGTTAATTACAGAGTTCAACCAATGGTACTAGAACAAAAAAAAATACTAAATGAATAAAGTATTACATTGTACATCAACCGTGAGGACAAGAGCTGATCAAGTCACTGTTTCTCATAGTGTCCATTTCACTTCAACAGGTTTCCCCTTTGGTGTTCAGTTAGTTGTCACCAATCAGGGAGAACATACGATATTTGTCCCTTTGGGACTGGCTTAATTCACTCAGCATGATGTTTTCCAAATTCCTCCATCTTGTTGCAAATGACTGGGTTTCGTTGTTTTTGACTGCTGTATAGTATTCTATAGAGTACATGTCCCATAATTTCTTTATCCAGTCTACTGTTGATGGGCATTTGGGTTGGTTCCAGGTGTTAGCTATTGTGAATTGAGCTGCAATAAACATTAATGTGCAGACTGCTTTTTTGTTTGCCAATTTAATTTCCTTTGGGTAAATTCCAAGGAGTGGGATGGCTGGGTTGAATGGTAGGGTTATCTTCAGGTTTCTGAGGAATCTCCAGACTGACTTCCATAGTGGCTTAACCAGTTTGCATTCCCACCAACAGTGGGTTAGTGGGACCCACTTTTTAAATATAATAGTATAAAAGTAAAAACACAAACTTGTGTGTGGAAGTGCATATTTGCATAGACAAAGAAAAATCACAACAAACAAAGAATTTTAAATAGCTGACAAACACTATCACAGAAAAAAAAAGCATTCTTATAAACTGCCTGGTACCTTTGTAATACATACCTTCTCTCCAGTTTTGACTACAATATTTCTCATCATCTCTTCATCTAAGAATAATTTTATAATAGCAATTTGCATTAAAGAGAAAAGAAAAATAATGTACTTTTTTCTATAATGACAAATCCAAATTTGCTTTCATTATTGATAGATGAAATGCATAAAATATGCAACCTCACAAAATTTGTATTAGTTTGCAGTCCTGTTGTAAGATTATGCCCTACAAACAGGAATTTTTATTAAAAAACAAATCTGCATAATTGTAATTTTTTAAATATACACTGCTGTTTGATTTGTATACATTGCCTGATCAAATATATTCCCAACAGTAGAAAATTTCCATTCTGACTAGATTTGATGAGAACTGACTCCTCCACTAACAATTAAACATGGCTGATGATTGGAAGAATTTTCCAGAAATCAACTGCAGGTTCCATACATTGCAAATGTGCTTCTCCCTCCAGTAACCACATTTCTGCTTCTGGAAACCATAGACATAATGTATACACTGATAGTTTACAATACTATGTTAACATATACACACATAAATACACACAAATACAATGATAATAATATACATAAAAAGAAATTTTTAAATCATAAAATATTTCTTACTAAATTCAAATTAAATTTAATTAACTTAATTTTCACAAAGCTAGATATTATAAAATTCTGAAGCATGGTTAAAAGAAATATTGGCCAATGAAATCTGTAGACTTGCCTCTGAATCAAAAGTCTAATACACTCATGATGTATGAGTAGTTTACTTAAAACATAAATTAAAAAGTAAAGTATATATTTTAAAATATATAAATATATATTGATATATATAAATATAAATAATTTATATATAAATGAAATATACAGAGAGAAATAATCTAGCTCTAGTCACACAAAATATCTAGAAGCAATGACCAACACAATGACAAGAAGCACCCATAGGGTCCAGATTGCCATTTTTAAATATCATTTTGACAAAACAAATGACACAAAAAATAACTTGTATCTAGGAAGATGACTGACTCTGGATATAGCACAATAAAGTCACAATATGATCCTGGGACATCCTGTCATACCAGAAAAGCCAAAGAACTATCCACATTCATGGGGACATGTCAAGAGATAATAGGAGCCAAATTAAAGTGATGCCCACAAAGATGAGATAGTTTGAACATCAAATTATATTAGCTATAGTACCATTATATTTTGTGAAACAAGCCAGTCCCAAAAGGCAGATACCATATGTTTTCCCTGATCTGAGGTAACTAATAGAGTACCTAACATGTAATGTATTGGAGTCAAATGGACATTTTGAGATTTGATAATTGTTTACAAACCTTGTCTCTTCTGTTGAGGAACAGTATTTTTTTTTCCTCATATTATTTGCTGAATGCTTTTACTTAGTGTAGGGTTAACTTTATAATCATTAAGTAAACTGAAAGTATATGTTTGCAAAAATTAAGAGTAGGAATGGGAGAGGGAAGAGGAAGAAGGGTTGGAATGTGGGCAGAAGAAAGGGTAGGGTGGAAAGTATCACTATGTTTCCAAACCTGTATAAGTGAAACACATGAAACTTGTATAATTTAAATAAAATTTTAGAATAAATGAATAAAATAAAATATACCAAATATGAGTTTTTTTTTTAATGAATATAAATTTCCAAAGTACGAATTATGGATTACAATGGCTTCCCCCCCATACCGTCCCTCCCACCCACAACCCTCCCCTTTCCCACTCCCTCTCCCCTTCCATTCACATCAAGATTCATTTTCGATTATCTTAATATACAGAAGATCAGCTTAGTATACATTAAGTAAGGATTTCAACAGTTTGCTCCCACACAGAAACATAAAGTGAAAAATAATAGATGATTTTTTTTAAATGATGATGAAATCAGATCAGACCTATTGTCCTGTTTAATCCCAGTGAGAGTCAAGTTGGGAGTTGATAGTTTCTTTTTTTTTTTTTTTTTTTTTTACAGAAGATCAGTTTAGTATGCATTAAGTAAAGATTTCAACAGTTTGCACCCCCATAGAAACACAAAGTGGAATATATTGTTTGAGTACTCGTTATAGCATTAAATCTCAATGCACAGCACATTAAGGACAGAGATCCTGCATGAGGAGTAAGTGCACAGTGACTCCTGTTGTTGACTTTACCAATTGACACTCCTGTCTATGGCATCAGTAATCTCCCTATGCTCCAGTCATGAGTTTCCAAGGCTATGGAAGCCCTCTGAGTTCTCCGATTCTTATCTTGTTTAGACACGGTCATAGTCAAAGTGGAGGTTCTCTCCTCCCTTCAGAGAAAGGTACCGCCTTCTTTGAAGACCTGTTCTTTCCACTAGGATCTCACTCACAGAGATCTTTTGCCAGAGTGTCTTGGCTTTCCATGCCTGAAATACTCTCATGGGCTCTTCAGCCAGATCTGAATGCCTTTAGGGCTGATTCTGAGGCCAGAGTGCTATTTAGGACATCTGCCATTCTATGAGTCTGCTGAGTATCTCACTTCCCATGTTGGATCACTCTCCCCTTTATTTATTCTATCGGTTAGTGTTAGCAGGTACTAGACTTGTTTATGTGCTCCCTTTGACTCTTAGTCCTTTCATTATGATCAATTGTGAACTGAAATTGATCACTTGGAATAGTGAGATGGCATTGGTACATGCCACCTTGATGGGATTGAATTGGAATCCCCTGGTATGTTTTTAACTCTTTCATTTGGGGCAAGTCAGCTTGAGCATGTCCCAAATTATACATCTCTTCCCTCTCTTATTCCCACTCTTATGTTTAACAGGGATCACATTTCAGTTAATTTTTAACACTTAAGAATAACTGTGTATTAATTACAGAATTAAACCAGTCATATTAAGTAGAACAGACAAAAAAAAACTACTAAGAGGGATAATGTATTAAGTTGTTCATTAACAGTCAGGGCTATGCTGATCAAGTCACCGTTTCCCATAGTGTCCATTTCACTTCAGGAGGTTTCCTTTTTGGTGTTCAGTCAGTTGTCACCGATCAGGGAGAACATATGCTATTTGTCCCTTTGGGACTGGCTTATTTCACTCAGCATGATGTGTTCCAGATTCCTCCATTTTGTTGCAAATGACTGGATTTCGTTGTTTCTTACTGCGGTATAGTATTCTAAAGAGTACATATCCCATAATTTCTTTATCCAGTCTACCGTTGATGGGCATTTAGGTTGGTTCCAGGTCTTAGCTATTGTGAATTGAGCTGCAATAAACATTAGGGTGCAGACCGCTTTTTTGTTTGCCAATTTAAATTCCTTTGGGTAAATTCCAAGGAGTGGGATGGCTGGGTTGAATGGTAGGGTTATCTTCAGGTTTCTGAGGGATCTCCAGACTGAGTTTTTTAAAAATCTGTGAGTCATAATGATATTTTCATAGAAATCACTTCATTGATCACATTTGAAGTTGTAGGGCATCAACGCTAATTCTAAAATCTGATAAAGAACATTTAAAGCTAAGCATTTATCTTTTCTCTCCTACATGAACTCTAATCCATAGCAGCCAAATAGTTGAAGAGGAAGATTTTTATATAGAAAATTTCAGGGCTGATTCTGTGGCATAGTGGGTTAAGCTGCCACCTGCAGCACCAGCATCACAAATAGGCACTGGTTCCTGGTTGCGCCACTTCCAATCCAGCTCCCTGCGAATGCACCTAGGAAAGCAGGTGCTTGGGCTCCTGCACCCACGTGGGAGACCTGTAAGAAGCTCCTGGCCCTTAGCTTTGGCCTGGCCCATCCCTGGCTGTTTTGGCCATTTGGGGAGTGAATCAATGGATATAAGATCTCTCTCTCTCTCTCCCTCCCACTCTCTCTATCTCTATCTATCTCTTTCTGTAACTGTGCCTTTAAAATAAATAAAATAAATCTTGAAAGAAAGAAAGAAAATTCCATCTAGTAACTGTAGAAAGAAGAATTCAGTATGTCTCTCTTTGTAAACCCTAATGAAAAGATCATCAATGACAGCTGAAACTATTTGGGAAATGATGAATGGATCAGACTGAAAACACTCGTATCTCTCGGTCACTTCTAAGGTTCTAAAAAATAAAATAAGGTAAAAAAAATAAAATGTACTAAACATAGAGAGAATGTGTGTCAAACATCATATGCCTGTGATGTGTGATAACATATTGAGTATACAGCATCACCTATGAAGTTTTCTTGCCAAAAATTTTTTTGAATGTGAATATGATCAACCATCAGATATAATTTGTAATGTACAGAAGATACACAGAGAAAAGATTAACATGTCAAATGACACCACAGGGATGTAATAAGATCAACTCCAGCATGTGGAATAAGCTATGGAACACAAGATTCAGTTTATTCAACAAGCTAATGGCATTCTAAAATCAAGGGAGGAAAAACTGTTACAGATTAAGAGTTGTATAAAGCCCATCAGCCAAATGTAAACTGTGGGTTTTATTTCATTCTTCTTTCAAATAAAATAATTTTAGAAAGATATTTATGAAACAATAAAGGAAAACTGAACACGAGCAGCACACTGATATTTAAAATTATGCTAATTTTGGGAGGGTTTAAATTTTAACATTTAAAACACATATCTGAGATGCACACTGAAATATAAAGAAGTGAGCTGATTCAGTGTCTACTGTTTATTTCAAAATAATCCAGGAGGGTAGTAGTAAGGCTTGGAGAAGAAGACACAGATGAAACAGGACTGGCCATTCACTCATAATAGTTGAAACTGTGGTAAGCACATGGAGGTTTATTATACCGTTCTCTCTAATTCTGGTGTATACAAAACTTCCATAATAATTCTTTTCTTGAGTGATGAAAAATAAACTTGAAAGCCTACTTCAAATCTTCAGGAGGAGAATTTGAACAATGTTTCCTCCCTCTTTTTCTAATTCCAAATTACTGCCTGCTTTGCCCAGTGTTCAAAATCAATTCTTTGTTCATCAACAGATACATATCAGACTCTACTACTGATACTGACAAAGATGAAAGCTTCAAGTCTTGTGTACTTAGATGCCTTTATAAAGTGTAGAGTTTGGTCACTATTTGGAACACAATTTAAATAAACTAATCCTCCAATATTATTTGAAGGGCTAGGCTGATTCAAAGGCAGAGGGGGCAATTAACCCTAAAGAAGCAATCATTGAAAGCATTTATGTTCTCAATCTGGCTACAGCTGTCTGAGTTCCAATGAGCTCAAGATCCATGCTGCTCTCTTAACTTCTTCGTGAAATAGCTAAATACAACTCTGTAGATGTTCTGTGGCCTTCCCCAGCTCCCACCACCCTTAAGAGGCCTTGTTCTTGGGAAACATAATGCTCAGAGTTTTCTATCCTTCCACATTGATAAAGTGTGCAATTCATAGATTACAGAACCTCAAAACCCATACATAAGAATTTTATGTCTGAATATATCATGTGTCAGACAGTGACACCTATTGGTGAAGTGTAATATTATAAACTAGGACAACTGAATATTTTACACAGCCAAATCTCTCTAACTCAGATACAATGGAAAAAAGCAAGACTAACCTGGGCAAAACCATGGTAGGAAAAAAATAAAACACTTTCATATACTTTTTTTTTAAAAGATGTACTTATTTATTTGAAAGGCAGAGTTACAGAGAGGCAGAGGCAGGTGGCAGGAACTCAATTATTTGTGATAGCACTGCTGCCTTCTTTCTACATTAGCAGAAAGATGGAGTCAGGTGGAGAGGCAGACATCAAACCCAGGCATTCTGATACGGGACACAGATGATTTCATCAGCATCTTAACCACGGGGCCAACTGTCTGTCCCTAAAATAATTTCAAAAGTGAAATCAACAGAAAGGCTAGGCTCACTTCAAATAATTTGTTTTATAAACTTAGCCTGAGAGAATGCACCAATATATTGCATAGCATGTGATACCTGCAAGTAGAAGTAGTGTGACCACAGCTTTCTCCCTTATATAAAATAACCTTCATTCTTCAATTTCTCATTCACTTCCTTCCTAACTACTTGATTTCATCAAAATGGGTGGTGGGAGGTTTTTACCTGCTCAATTCTGAACACTTCTTCCCCTGAATTTCCCCGTCAATCACCTACAATTCTTGCCTTCTCCCTTTATGGTACCATGAGGGCCAGCTTTGACTTCAGTGGAGCACAAAGGAGCACTAACATTTTATTTTTCTCTGCTGCTCTCTTCCCTCCCCTCACCTTCATGTTTTAATCAATGCCTGAGGAGTACTTTGAGGAATCCATTTCCAGGCCCTAAAGTCACTGTGTGGCCAAGTCGCTCAATCTTACAAGGAGCAGAAGGTATGGGCAATAGGCTTCATGTCTCTGGAGGGCAAGAAGGGGGCATGGACGTGAATGTGGGATCCAAACCAATTTTGTGGTGAGAAATTCCAAGCTTCCAAAAGCCCAGACTGAAAAGATTTCATCTGGAGCGAAAAAAAAGAAGAGGGAGTGGGGGATAGGCGGGAAGCAAGACAGAGGGGGGGAAAAAAGGCGAGCAGGGCCGGTGCCATGGCTCAATAAGCTAATCCTCCACCTTGCGGCGCCGGCACACCGGGTTCTAGTCCCGGTTGGGGCGCCGGATTCTGTCCCGGTTGCCCCTCTTCCAGGCCAGCTCTCTGCCTGGCCCTGCTATGGCCAGGGAGTGCAGTGGAGGATGGCCCAGGTGCTTGGGCCCTGCACCCCATGGGAGACCAGGAAAAGCACCTGGCTCCTGGCTCCTGCCATCGGATCAGCGCGGTGCACCGGCTGCAGCGGCGGCCATTGGAGGGTGAACCAACGGCAAAGCAAGACCTTTCTCTCTCTGTCTCTCTCTCTCACTGTCCACTCTGCCTGTCAAAAATAAAAAAAGAAAAAGGCGAGCAGGAAGGAAGGAAGAATAAAAGGCAAAAGGGGAGGAAAAGAGGCGAGAGGGAGGGAAAGTAACCCTCTGAAATGTGCCATTATCTGCTAATCCTTCCAAAGGGAGGAAAACCTGCTAATGACAGACTAGGTTTGCAGTCTTGTAGTTAATTTTTATTTTCTGTTACCATCATCAAAGTACGTTTAAGGCGCACCCTTGCCAAGATGAAGATCAAGCAAGCTTGGCCATCTGTGAGAGTTAAAGGAACATGGGAAGAGTCAGAGAACAGAGGAACGACTCCCACTATAAAGAAACATTTCTTTAATTCATGATTGCTTTTTGAGTTGTCCTTGCTTAACATAAGCAGGCAGAGTAGAAGAGTTTGGAATACTTAAATAAAACATCACAATTATGCTGTTACTCAAGTCATTCACTAGGGAGTTGACCCCTGAGAGAATTAATTAGCAACTCTTGGGGCTGAGCAGGTTCCAGTTGCTGTAGAAGCCAAGTGATACCTGAGAGGAAGCAGTTGTTGAGGAAGTTGGAGCAAGGCTGTTGTTTCAAGAAGACAAATTAGTTGAGCCTGAGAAATCTTGGTGAGTTCATGCAGATTCAGAGGAGCGGAATCGCAGAGAGCAATTTCAATGTTTCATTTGAAGCTGAGAACACTGTTAGCTAGAAAGGCCTAAGGCTATAACTTTTCATAGAAAGGTCAGAATAAACCAGGGGGTCTCAAAGTTTGATTCCAGTACCAGCAACATCAGCATCTGCATCCTTGGCAAATTTGTTGAAATTGAAATTCTCAGGCCTCACTCTGATTCAAAGAAGCAGAAACTCTGAGCCTAGGGTCCTCAGTTTCCTTTGTCCACAAAAGTTTGGGAGTCTCTAAAATAAACTACTGGAATAAATGATGGGTAGAACTCAATTATAATGAGTGATTCAAGAAATGCTATACTTCTTGCTGCCTCACCTAGTGTAGGCCACCATCATCTGTGCCTAGAACCTACAAGAGCCCTTATCGGGGCACCCTCTCTCCAGGTGCAGGCCCCTCCAGTCATTTTCTCTGTTAGAGAGAGAATATTAAATTACCAATCAGGGGCAGACATTTAGCTCATTTATGACACCACTTGGGACACCTGCATCCCATATCAGAGTGCCTAGGTTCCAGCCCCAGTTTCGCTCCTGATTCAAGCTTATGGCTAATGTGCACTATAGGAAACAGCAGATGATGGCTCAAGTACTTGTTTCCCTACCAACCACATGGAAGACACACATTAGCTTCTTGGTTCTTGGCTTCATCCTGGCCCAGCTGTGGCTATTGCAGACATTTGGAGAATGAACCAGCAATGGGAGATCTTTGTCTCTCTGTGTCTTCCAAGTAAATAAATAAATAAATAGAAAAAATTAAATTACAAATCAAGTAATGGGACTCCTGAAAAATGTCCCTCAGTAGCTCTTCGAAGTACTGTATTTAGGATCAAGTCCAATTCATGACCCAACTTCTGCCTGTGTCACCCTACAGCATCTTTTCAAGCTGCCACCTCTGCACTCTGGACTCCAGCTAAGATGAATTGCTGTTACCTACTCGGATGCAACTTTCAGGCCCTTGAGCTTGCAGTACCCACGACCTGAGACACTCCTTTCACTTCCCTTCATTAGGCCCACCTGGAGATGACTAAGTAGAAGGAAGAAGCCCACAAGGGTTGTTAAAAAGAAAGGAACCAGTAGAATAAATAAAGGGGAGAGTGATCCAACATGGGAAGTGAGATACTCAGCAGACTCATAGAATGGCGGATGTCCTAAATAGCACTCTGGCCTCAGAATCAGCCCTAAAGGCACTCGGATCTGGCTGAAAAGCCCATGAGAGTATTTCAGGCATGGAAAGCCAAGACACTCTGGCAAAAAGATCTCTGTGAGTGAGATCCCAGTGGAAAGAACAGGTCTTCAAAGAGGGAGGTGCCTTTCTCTGAAGGGAGGAGAGAACCTCCACTTTGACTATGACCGTGTCTAAACAAGATAAGAGTCGGAGAACTCAAGGGGCTTCCATAGCCTTGGAAACTCATGACTGGTGCATAGGGAGATTACTGATGCCATAAACAGGAGTGTCAATTGGTAAAGTCAACAACAGGAGTCACTGTGCACTTACTCCTCATGCAGGATCTCTGTCCTTAATGTGCTGTACATTGAGGCTTAATGCTATAACGAGTACTCAAACAGTATATTCCACTTTGTGTTTCTATGGGGGTGCAAACGATTGAAATCTTTATTTAATGTATACTAAACTGATCTTCTGTAAAAAAAAAAAAAGAAAGAAAGAAAGAAAGAAAGTATCAATTCCCAACTTGACTCTCACTGGGATTAAACATGACAATAGGTCTGATCTGATTTCATCATCATTTAAAAAAAAATCATCTATTATTTTTCACTTTATGTTTCTGTGGGAGCAAACTGTTGAAATCTTTACTTAATGTATGCTAAACTGATCTTCTGTATATAAAGAGAATCAAAAATGAATCTTGATGTGAATGGAAGGGGAGAGGGAGTGGGAAAGGGGAGGGTTGTGGGTGGGAGGGACGGTATGGGGGGGGGGAAGCCATTGTAACCCATGAGTCGTACTTTGGAAATTTATATTCATTAAATAAAAGATAATAAAAAAAAAGAAGAACACACAAAAAAAAAAAAAAGAAAGGAACCAGGAGGAAAGGGGGTAACAAGAGCAGAGCAGCAGACACATCTGTGAAATAGGCAGCTGGGTACTTTGATGCCTGCCCTCCCCTCCAGTCCTCACCTTCTGCAGGTGTGCTCAACACATCCCTGACTTCACCTTTCACTCGCCCAGCCTCTCTGGATTCCTTGTAGATCAGACTGTCAGTGACTTCTAAGATGAAAATGAACTACTCCACCTGCAGAGGGTCTCCAAATGGAGTCCCCAGACCGGCAGCATTGGCACCACTTGGGAACTTCCTAGAAATCCAAATTATTCAGCACCTAAATCTACTATTTCATAAACTCTAGAGCAGGATCATGGCATCTGTGTCAGCCAGATGACTTTTATGCACACTAAAATTGGGGAATTAAATGTTAAAATTGTTTGTGCTAGGACCCATGCTAATGGAACACTAGGCATCCTCCAGATTGTCTCAGTGGGAACAATATAATTTGGGTCTTTGATTGACAGTGCTCTCCCACTCTCCCTCATTTGTGTAAACCCCAAGATTGTCTCCATGGGTGGAACTAAAGTTCAGACAGGTAGAAAGGAGCAGAAAGGGTCCCCTTGGAAAGCGACAACATCTGTCAGATCCAACTGTATAGGCAGAAGTGAAAGTTAACAATGATATGAACACTGGCGATACTCGGGAATAATAAGTATCAAGGGACCATTTCCTAATCTCCTATAACATTTTATTTATATACAGCCAACATATACAACTTTTGGGAAATGGGAGTTTTATTCCCCTTTAATGAAGACAAAAACAGTCTCAGAGGGTTCAATTTGCCTAAAGAACCTGACCAGGAGGTGACAGGTCAAGGACTTAAATGTGGGCTTCTCTAGCTCCAAGCTACTAGCTCCACTGTATCAGGTGTTCCTATAAGGATGCAGAGATGGCTTCCAGAAGAACACACTGCCCCCTCGGTCAGCCCCCCCCCCCATCTTCTACGCAAACATAGCAATGTGTTGAGTTTACTTCTGCCCCTCCTGCCTTTCTTTCAATCTCTGGTGCACAGTGTTTGCTTTGAGGCTTCCCGCTGACCAATGAGTGTGCTGGTGCTGCTTGCATTTTCTGTTGCCACTCCAGAGGTGGCACACATTGATGTAGTATGTGAGAGTCTTCCAGATGAAACGCAATGTGTAAATGGAAATTGTCCTCATTATCCCCTGAATAAATGAGAATGATGCACATTGGCTCCAGAAGAACCAGGAGGAAAAAATTGGACTGTGAACAAAAGCATTATTAATTTAAAGAACTGCCTGAATTTGCCTCTGGCAGTTTCCTTTGTAAACACCGTTAACACCCTGGAATGCTTGAATTGTATCTAAATGCATAGCTTAAATACGTAAAAACAGAAACTTAGGCATTACTTTTAGGCATCCAGAGGATTGTTTGTTTCTAAAATCTGCCAGAATAAAATAGAACTAGCACATGAGATGAGAGTCTAATATGTTTTATGAAATTCGTTCATAGACTATAGAATTGTTGATTCTCCCTCCCCTCCCCCAAGAGCAGACATAATAAACAAATGACAAAATATAGCTCTGTAACACTGCTGCTGCAGAGCACGCTGGCATTTGTATTTCTGTGTAACATGAACACAGTTCTTAGGGGTAAATGGCTGAAGCAAGAAATATCTTTAGGCGGAAGGGTTATTTAAGTGGCCAAGTCACAGCTGGGTGACTTTGTAAATGAGCCTGGTAGAGTCAACTCCATGGAGAAGAATAATTGGATCTTTACGACTTCATTCTGAGGTGGAAAACCCCTCATTCAGGCACCATAGTGGAAGGCATTCAGACAAGGTGTATTTGGACACTAGAATCAAATAAATTATACTTCCCAGAAGGAAAAAAATATGTATGATTGTGAATGAGGTGATTTTAAGTAAAAAGGAATCCTGCCATCACCAGGTTCACAGGTTTTCCCAAATAATCCAGAAAGTAAACATGGACTTGCCAGTTCTCCAGAGTCTTATATCCATTTAGAGAAATCCTGACTGTGTCTGCTGTGCTTCTACACCCTGGGGCACCCCTTTTTATAAGCCAGTGGAAAGAGGAGAAGTAGTGTAGCTGCTGCTAACCATGGACCAACCGGTGAACGAACAAATTAGGAGTCAGCTGGCATCTCCATGTGCCATGTGGACAGTCAAGGCTTGAATTCCTTTCCAAAGAGTAGAACAACAAGGACAATGACCAATACAGATGGGGTCTTATAATGGAGGGGGAAGAACTTAACACTGTATGATTTAATCATTTCCACAACTTTATTAAGCAGTTTATTAATATTATTCCTATTGTATGGGTAAGGACACTGAGGCCCAGATGTTACATATCTTGCCTAAGGTAAAACAGTTAAAAAGCAATGGAAGCAAAATTCAAAGTCAGACCAACTCCAGGGTCCTTCTGCCTAGCTGCTTACAGTCATCACTAGCCATTGATATATAGTACTAGCTTTCAAATTTACACACTAGAATTGAATTTCAGCTTCGTCATTTGGAAGTCAAATATGACCTAGAATAAGCAAATTAACCTGCAAAATGGGTGAAGTTCTAAACTAGCAGAATTATCATGAGGAAAGAACTTAGCACTTAGCAGGCATCCAACATTTGCTTAAGGCACATCTTCATCAAACACACCAGCCAACTCCAGATATGATCCAGCACTGGTGCAGCATTTATTGAACCCAGGTCAATTACTTAGCTAATGGACTGAGACACATAGAGAGTAAAATGACTGCAACCACAAAAGAAAGAATCAAATGCACACACTCACACAAGTGTACACATTTGTGGAACTCAAAAAACAGAAAACACCTGCCTTCTAGGTATATTCAATTATTTTAAAATTCTAACTCATTTATAAGTTGCCTAGCACTGTTGGCCAAAAATTCAAACTTAATTCCAAATCTAATTTGAGTGGCAAAAATAAATAAAAATATATTTGTATATATATTTGAAACACATGCCACTTTATATACACACACATATAAAAATATAAAGCATGGTGTGTCTGTGTGCGCATGCGCACCAATGCACACATGCATGTGAGCATTCCCCTCCAGGACAATTTCGTAACAAATTGACCTCACTGCTGAAGTCCATTTTAAACCTTTTCCTTGACTGAACTGGAATGATCCAAAACCACTCTGAAATGATTCCACTTACACTGTATTTCTCTGGGATTATTAAGATGAGATTTTTTTTCCTTTTCCCAACAATTTAACAATTTTTCAAACATGGGTAATGACCCTGCTTTTCCTCCTATCCTTTTTTCGGGTGCCTTACTGTGACAAAGCCAGAATAGGACATGAGATTATGAATGATTTTTTTCTATCTTTTGAAGCAGGAACCATGAAGTAGTCTTGTGTTCTCTCATCCATTCCCTATTATTTGATTTCTTTCCTCCATGTTCCTCAGGATAACAAGGCTATTTCAAGAGTCAGGAAGATTGCCTAATTCTTTTCAGTTCTTTCTTTCTTCTTTTTGTTAGATTCTAATCTCAACTGACTCACTTAAAGTAGCTTTCTGTTCATTGGAGTATTATTAAGGAGACTGCCATTGTGTTCTGAAAGACACAAGGATTTCTTAGGGTGTAATATTCCCTAGACTAGTGCCCTGCCACCCTAATTTAAATGTCCATGAAGAAAAGAAGAATAAAATAAATTTTTGTTTCTTAAGCTATATTTTCATAGACAGGAAGTACAGTGGATTATTACAAAGTCATTGTAAAAGCATTTAATTCCATTTTCCTCAAAACGTATAGAAGAGCCATTTCCCATTCTCTTTGGCCAACTTGGAGAGATTTGGTCTCCTGGAAAATGTATGGATGGACCTGAATATCTGAGAAGGCCTCGTCTTTGGGAGTAGTAAAGGAGGCAGCCTTTAGCCAGCCCAATGAGCCTGACCCACTCTGGAAATCACCAGAGGTAAGATGTCACAGCCAGGTCAAGGGTGACTTTGTAGGTTTCCTGCCTTGACACCTATGTAGATGACTGTGTCATTTCCCCAATACAGAAGTGCAGAAAGGGCAGGAGAAAAACAAGTTCACATTTGCGTATGTTGACTTTGGGGTACATGAAATACTCAGGCGCAAATCTGCATTTGAATCTCAAGTGAGGGCCAACCTTGAAAGACAAGTCAAGGGCCAGTACGCAGCTCACTAGGCTAATCCTCCGCCTTGCGGCACAGGCACCCTGGGTTGTAGTCCCGGACGGGACGCCAGATTCTGTCCCGGTTGCCCCTCTTCCAGGCCAGCTCTCTGCGGTGGCCAGGGAGTGCAGTGGAGGATGGCCCAGGTGCTTGGGCCCTGCACCCCATGGGAGACCAGGAGAAGTACCTGGCTCCTGCCATCGGATCAGCGCGGTGCGCTGGCCGCAGCGCGCTGGCTGCGGCGGTCATTGGAGGGTGAACCAACGGCAAAAGGAAGACCTTTCTCTCTCTCTCTCTCTCTCTCTCACTGTCCACTCTGCCTGTCAAAAAAAAAAAAGAAAAAAAGAAAAGAAATACAAGTCAAGTGACCTACTCAAGGCTGTGCAGCTGTTGGTGTGGTGGTGCAGGGACTTGAGTAGACTCAGGCCAGTGTTTTTCCCTACACCCTTTGCTGACCACAATGCCCAAAACAAACCAACCAGTGAAATTGTGAAATGCAAAGTTGCCTTTCTGGCCCAAATCTCTTGGCGACTCTTGCCCTTGCTTCTTGTTCCGTTGACTCAGCTTGCAGGCTTCCTGTGCTTCCCAGTTTTTCCTCCTCCTTTGTCTTAATTAAAACAGTACTCACGAAAGAGTCCATTACTATTGCCTTCCCCGAGGGAATCGATTCTTAAGTAGCAGCTCACCACAGGCAATGATGAGGATGGTAATCGTAATGATAATGAAAAGTAATAGGATTACTGATGGATATTATTTTGTGTTTTGCCCATGCTGGATTTTCCTCTGGGCCTTTCCAACTCTTTACAAGCTGTACTTCTCTCTGCTTCAGTGAAAATTTGCACCAGACACCCCAACACCACCCACAGCTTCTAATCCTGCATCTTTCCAAAGCAGCAACCTTTAGGCTGACAGATAAAATACAGGATGCCCAGTTAAATATGAATTTTAAATAAATAACCATTTGTTTTTAGTATAAGCCTGTCTCAAGCATGGCATGGGACATACTTATATTACAAAAAAAAAAAAAAAAAACCTGGTCATCTGAATTCAATTTTTTTTTTTTTGACAGGCAGAGTGGACAGTGAGAGAGAGAGACAGAGAGAAAGGTCTTCCTTTTGCCGTTGGTTCACCCTCCAATGGCCGCCGCGGCTGGTGCACTGCAGCCGGCGCACCGCGCTGATCCGATGGCAGGAGCCAGGAGCCAGGTGCTTTTCCTGGTCTCCCATGGGGTGCAGGGCCCAAGCACCTGGGCCATCCTCCACTGCACTCCCTGGCCACAGCAGAGGGCTGGCCTGGAAGAGGGGCAACCGGGACAGAATCCGGCGCCCCGACCGGGACTAGAACCCGGAGTGCCGGCGCCGCTAGGCGGAGGATTAGCCTAGTGAGCTGCGGCGCCGGCTTGAATTCAAATTTGAATAGGAAAGCTGATAGGGTTTTGTTCTCTTTCTTTCCTTTTATTTTCTCCTTCTCCTTCTCTTTCTCCTTCTTCTCCCTCTTCCCTCTCCCTCTGTCCCCCTCCTCCTCCTTCTTCATCTTTTGTCTTCTGAATCTGACAACCCTATCAAAGAATGTCACTTTACACGTGTGACTTGGGGCATACAGAACAGAAAACAAAACAGCAGAAAAGAGAGCAGTCCCTAAGACCAGGACAGGTTCTGTGGGTCCCGTAGAAACTGGGCATGAGCCCATACCCAGTACTATGAGAGGGTGCAGGACCTTAGAGGAGAGGGGATAAGAGGTGTCCCACAGGAGGCCTTTGGCCTCAGGATGTGCTGCAAAGTTGCCGAGACAGAGTGAGGCAGACATGTTGGAGTCCTCTAACGTCAAGCAGCCATATGTGCTTAGACAATTAGTCTTTTCTCTATTAGGCCCCAAGGACTGAGATGAGGGTAATCTAATAATGATGGGAAGTAAATTTCCTGCCAACCAGCAGCAAATAGACTTGGGGATGAGTTTAATTCTATCTAAAGGAAATAATGGGATATTTCTGAAGCTCAGTTTTGTGAAACTACATTAATTATTGCAAAATAATAATTACTGCTATATATTAAGTACTTTACATGGTACATACTACATTAAGTGCTTTATTCACATTATTTTTTATCTTCTATTATAAGATTATAATGGAACAAAAGGAGTCCATTGTTACTGGAGTGTCAGGCTTTAGGGAGTAGAAGAGGAGCTGAAGAAGAATAGCAACAGGGAACATAAAGCAACATCTCCCTCATGTAACTCTGGCTCAGAAAACTAATTCAGATATTAAGAAAAAGTTATCCCAGAAATATGGCCCAGTAAAGAGAAAAAAATCTTGTTTCAGGAGAGAGTTCTATGACAACTGGCTTTGCCCTCTCAGTTAAAAAATTAAAAAATGAAATGAATACAAAGTCATATCCAGGTGACAGAAATAAGTTTTTTAGTGCTCTATGACACAGAGGGTGAGTATGGCTAATAATATTATACTGATGATTCAAAATAGCTAGAAGAGAGTATTTTGAATGTTCTCATCACAAAACATTGATAAACATTTGAAATGATGGAAACCCTAAGTATCCTGAATTGATTAATACACAATAATGTACAAATGGACCAAAGCATTACCCTGTATCCCATTAAGATATACAACTATTATTTATCAATTTCCAAAAAAGTTCATTTTGGGGAGGGTATGTATTTAGTCCAGTGGTTGATACACTACTTAGGACACCTACAACCCATATTACAGAGCTAGGTTTGGGTCCCAGCTCCTTCTAATGGACATCCTGGGAGGCAGCAGGTAAAGTACATGCTTGCATCCCTGCTACCCCTATGGAGACCCAGACTGAAATTCCTGCTCCTGGCTTCAGCCTGGCTCACTCACAGCTCTTGTGGGCTTCTGGACAGTTAATCAGAGGATAGAGGTTTTGTTACACAGTTTGGGATGTCTCTGTTTTTGTATTTCAAATAAAATTTTTGTTTTAAAAGTCATTGTTTCAAAAAGCAAGATTTAGTCCTGATGTGAATGTTTAAATTCTATGCTTCAGATACATTTTTCAGGTCTAGTTCAGTTCTTAACACATTCTCTATAAACACATTCCATTTTCCCAAATTCTATAACTCTAAGGAAGAGCCTGTGTCGTTAGGTCAAGGTTTCAGTTAAAGCATTATTTTCTTCAATTACTATTCACTTGAAAGAGGGAATTTATCATGCCCGAGGCTGAAAGAGTTTGTTTCTCCAGTACTCAGTGTACCTTTTCCAGTAATAAGAAGTCAAGAGCCACTGGCCTAACTTGGAAACATTTTGTACCCTCCTGCCTTAATAAAAAGCTTAAAAATGGTTTTTCTCTCACCACATGCTGAAAAACAAATCACAGCATCCACTACTGTGGCAGCTGGTATTGCAGTCTCTAGTCATCTCCAACTGATCACACACACACACACACACACACACACAGAGAGAGAGAAAGAAAAGAAAAGAAAAAAAATCATCTTGCTCAACAACGACTAGCCTTGTAATGCCTATCTTGATTAGCAAGATTATAAAAGGGAACAGGTCATGAAAAGAAATTTCTTGACTCCTGAACAAAGACTCAGCAATTATGTTTTGAAGCGGTTTCACCATTTAACCTGACAGGTGAACTCTTTATTAAAATTTATAGGAAAAGAGGTGTGTTTTTAGGAGAATATTGTTGTATTGGATTTATTGTCAAGTCTATGGTCTCTGTCAAAGAACATCTGACATCACAAATAGTTCAATAAGAGGTCGATCTTAAAAATGTCTAAGTTAAGGGCAAGAAGTCATTGACATCAGTATAAGCATCCTGAAAAGAGAGGCTCCCTCTCCTGCATCAATGAAGAAAGAGATGATGGTTTCTTTGTGAAGAAAATGGAAAACATACACATGAATATAAAATCTCTGATCCCACATGGATCCTGCAACTGCAACATTCTTAGCATTTCTACCATGCTATAAATTGCAGTAAGATAAAGGAAATTTTCCCTTTGGTAGAAATAACTCAGACACAGACCTGTCTCCACCTTTCTTCAATGTGGAGAAATGTGTCTCATATTTCTTCAAGGTCAGAACAACTTCTTTATTTTTCTCTGCTTTTAAAAAATGTATTCATTCTGAGCTTGGTTTCTCACTGTTGGAGAATGGAGTTAGAAATATGGAAGCAAGAAATAGTAGAATCTACCATTATCATTTCAAACTCAAACTTTTTTAAAATACAGAGAGAAAAATAGAGAAATAGATACATATTTTATATATATATATATGTTTATAGACAAAATATAGAAATAATGATATTCCAACAGCCATGAATATACATAGCCTTTGGTCCTAGAAATCAGGGCAAAGAGCAGTTTCCAGGCCTGGAGCAAGGAAACTACACAATGAACCTAGGACAGTAGACTGCTCCACAAGAAAGTGCTCCAAGGACAATGAGGACCATCAAAGAACACAAGAAGTAATCTGAAGGGACTCCCAGTGTGAAATTCAGGGACAGTTTTAACATCAAAATAAATGACAGAAGTGGATTACGACTAATTTTTTTTTTTTTTTTTTTTTTTTTTTTTTTTTTTTTTACAGACAGAGTGGACAGTGAGAGAGAGAGACAGAGAGAGAAAGGTCTTCCTTTGCCGTTGGTTCACCCTCCAATGGCCGCCGCTGCAGCCGGCGCACCGCGCTGATCCTGGCAGGAGCCAGGAGCCAGGTGCTTTTCCTGGTCTCCCATGGGGTGCAGGGCCCAAGCACCTGGGCCATCCTCCACTGCACTCCCTGGCCATAGCAGAGAGCTGGCCTGGAAGAGGGGCAACCGGGACAGAATCCGGCGCCCCAACCGGGACTAGAACCCGGTGTGCCGGCGCCGCAAGGTGGAGGATTAGCCTATTGAGCCACGGCGCCGGCTGGATTACAACTAATTTTAAAAAATAAAATCCATGGCCGGCGCCGCGGCTCACTAGGCTAATCCTCCACCTTGCGGCGCCGGCACACCGGGTTCTAGTCCCCGTCGGGGCGCCGGATTCTGTCCCAGTTGCCCCTCTTCCAGGCCAGCTCTCTGCTGTGGCCCGGGAAGGCAGTGGAGGATGGCCCAAGTACTTGGACCCTGCACCCCATGGGAGACCAGGAGAAGCACCTGGCTCCTGCCATCGGATCAGCGCGGTGCGTTGGCCGCCGGTGGCCATTGGAGGGTGAACCAACAGTAAAACAGAAGACCTTTCTCTCTCTCTCTCTCACTGTCCACTCTGCCTGTCAAAAAAAAAAAAAATTCATGAGTCCAAACTGATACAAGTAAATGAATAAGTAAAGAGAGGATCCAGGACAGCTCTTTTTAATAATAATATAGATTATGAGATAACAAATATAGAAGCAATGATTGATTAGATAATCATCAATGGATGTTCAAGCAATCAGATGAAAGTCTCACAAAGAACATTATATTAAATAACATCAAGGCATTTCTCACAAGGTTCTTGTTCATTACCAAGGGGAAAACAAATAACTACAGTGAAGTCCTCTAACACCCTATGTCATCAGTTTTAACATCCCCAGTTTGGGGATCAACGTATATAATGTGCCTCCTCCTGTTATATATTGAAGAGGGCACAAACTTCTCTTGTTCCTTTCCAAAATTTAGGCTAATTATATATGTGTGTCTACGGTGAGAGGAAGAGAGAAAGGCAGAGAGGGAGAGGGAGAGAGAGAGAACATGAAAGCAAATAGGCAAGATGTTAACAATCAATGAATCTGGTTAAAGTATAAGATGATTTCTTGTTATTATTCTTGTAACTTTTCTGTAATTTTGAAATTATATCAAAATGAAAAGTTACTAAAGTCTACTCATACTTCAATGCCCAATGGAATCTCAACCTCTTCCACTAACCCTTCTCTTCCTACTACAAACTCACAGACTGTAATTGCTGAAACAAGATATTTTCTCCGGAGAAATACTGTACAGCATGATGAGTCTGCATTATTCAACTTGTAATTAATCAAAAGGCTTCCCAGAAAGTCATTTCTCTCGTCTTCATCCACTTCCAAAATTATTTTGCCATAATTTATCTCCCCAATTATATTGTAAATTCCTTGAGACCTAAAAATGTGTCTTACAGGTTCTTTACCATTCTGATCTCTTGTTCACATTTCCACACCTTCTCTCATCCCAGCCCTATGACCCACAGCCTCACTGCCCAACACACAAAACACACACGTGCACATACATGCATATACACAAACACACACACACAAACTAGACAACTCCTCCTACCTCCTGCTTATTCTTTACCTCTCAGTTTCTTTCATTCCTTTAAGAAACTGTCAATGGGGTTAGATGATCCTTCTACATATTCCTTACAGCACTCCATTCTTATACCATCACAGAATTTATCTTGATGGATTGAAATGGGGTATTTTCAAGCTCCTTGAGGGCTGCATTTGGAAGTGGGACCTTTGAGTACACTAAGCACTTGTTGAATAGCAAAACAATAAAAAAAAATTAAATTTTTTGAAGTGAGTATCTCTTGTCAGTTTCTATACTGTTTTCAGATAATCTCCCTTGAAATCTTGTGGGGTATGTGTAAGCAATGTAGATCTCTAGAACTCTGCAGAAATGGGCTGAATCTTTGAGCAAAAGGTCATGAAACAAACATAGACAATGGTCTTTGGACTATTTTGATGTGCACTGACATTGAGAATCACCATTTGGATAAATATATTTCTTATTCCTACCTCCCCACACTTTCCTCCTTTTCCATAATCAGCCTATAGTGTAAAACTTCCTAAAAAATCACCTGTTGAGATTCTGGAGCTACTATTTATTCAATCTTCATTGCCCTGTTGAATGAATTACCTATGCTCATCCCTGTTGAATGAACTACCTATGCTCATGCATTCACAAATGGCTTCCAAGTTGTACCATTAAAGAGCACTGAAAAGAAATTCAAAAAATTAAAAACTTAAAAAACAAGGAGGTCGACGCTGTGCTGTAGTAGGTTAGGCCTCTGCCTGCAGCACCAGCAACCCATGTGGGTGCCTGTACATTAGGGTTCATGAAATGAAAAGGCAGACAAAGAAATCAATGGACAGCGTCTTGAAAATGTGACATAAATTATCCTTGAGTTAATAATTTACTAGTTTATAGAGCCAAGGGACATAAAGCAAAATCCCAGTGTAAGTGAAATAAACTATGTGTACACATAAATAATTCATATTTTAATTAAAATTGCCTATGGGACATCAGGATATTCCAAAATCATTTTGACCAACACATACTTTTATCAGCTACAAAAATATAAAAGACTCACCCAACATAACTTTGCAGGGTTTTTGAAGGTCCCCAAACATAGGTCACATGCTTTCAGTCTATGCCTTGTTCTATAATTAGCTCATGGTGTCAAGAGGAGGCAATGCACACTGAACAGCAGGTACACAGCCAGTTTTGCTGCATGAAGCATAATGGGGATTTCAGATTTAACACACTAATACTTGTTTTATTATCAGAGTCAATTGTCCATGCATCTTAGGATTCATGTTGTGTGCATTGGTTAAGTCATGTTTCTTTCATTAGCAGAAGCAATTAATGTACATTCAGCCTTTTAAGTACTATCTCTTTATGCTTTCTCCTTGTGTAATTCAGTTTGCAATGATTAAAATAATTTTTCAATGGAGATGCCACAGCTTAATGAAAAAATATACAGCACTAATGTAAGAAGCATTTGTAAACATTTTTAGGAGGTTATTGTTTGTTGTTACACAACACTGTGGCAGATGGCTGTGAAAAGTAGCTCCAACTCCACAACCAGCAGCAAAACAGACCTCAGGGGACTAAGGTAAACGCTTGGAAGAAAGAGATTTTACTCTTTCAGAAGAGAGTTTAACATCATGTCAGAAACAGCTTTTTGTCTGCCTTTTGGTTTGTCAAGTTAAGGACCAAATTTTAGCCAGTGTTTATAATTAGTTGATTCGGTCTTATCAAGCCTTCCAACCATTGAGCATTTACCTTGTGGCTGGGCCCTAGGCTAAATCCCTTATACACAGCTTCTTATTCAATAATAACTGAGAAACTGAGATGTGATAGGATGAAATAACTTTCCTCAAGAGTTTCACTGATAGTTAATCAAGGGGCTGAGATGCAACCCATAGCCTGTTTCCTTTTATGACCCACTAGAGTGGTCAATGAGTCAGGCTGCATGGGTTTGTGTCCATGCTTCCTACATATTAGTCATGGTGCTTTGAGCAAATTTCCTAAGTTCTCTGGGCCTCAGTTCTTCATCCATAAAAATGGACAAAAAAATTGAAATTAAGCTCATAGTGTGGCTGTATTGATTAAATACATTAACATGTGCCAAATGCTTAGAAGCATGTCTGGTGTATGGCAAGTGTTCAAATAAGCTTGTGCTATTGTTATTACTATCTCTATGCTATTACAGTCTATCTTGGGTTGCATGTTTGTCTGTTTCAGAACTAACTGTTTCTTTGTTTTAAGAAAGATATGATGCTATTATGATGCTATTAGTAAATGAACATGTGTGTAAATGGTCCTAGAGATGATTGTTTCACACTTGTTATATGGCAGAATCCATGATTAATTAACTTTCTATCTTTCCCAGTTTAACAAGTGATTAGCCTATTTAATGTACATGGACAATAATTTCAATAAATATATTTTCTAATTATGTTTTACTTCCATGGGCATGATGTGATAATTCAGTCTTTAGCAGCTAGATGCATGTGATTAGACAAAGTAGCTCAGATATTGAGGACATTGTGCAATGTTTCTTTTATATCTTCAGCATAAAATAGATTTATGGTGACTGACTACATTCCTTACTCAGGCTAGTTGGTTTCTGAAAACAAATTCTGGTACTTCTCACTCTGCATAACAATGTTCCCCCTGATTTTTTAGTCAATATACTCCAAATAGTCTGCAAAGACCCAGCTTAAATGTCTCCTCTGAATAAGCCTTCCAGACCAATTCTTCCTTTCCAGATAAAATATTTTCTCCCACATCTAAACTCCTGAGGGCAGAAAAAGTAAATTATGTTACAGTAACTATCCTTTCTTTTTCTAGGTTAGTGAATTTCCAGTTTTCAGCAAGCACATGATTTTTCAGAACATTGTATAAGACACCACATGGCAGATCAAGGTTTGGTGTATATGAAGTAGGCAGAAGTGCTGTACTGCTTCTTGAAAGTATTCTTAAAGAGAGAAGGATATGCCATTCTTCACTCCTTTTCTCTTTTGTCTTGATAGAATAGAGATTTGGTGGCTGATACTTAAATAGTCATTTCCAATCATGAAGTGGAAGTCAAATGTTGATAATGGTAGGAAAACAACAGATAGAAGGAACTTAAGTTCCTTTTAATTGTACAGTTCACCAGGCAGCCTTTTGCATGCTTCCAAAAATTGTTCATGTGAAAAAGAAATGAATTTGTATTTTCTGTCATTTGCATGTGGTTCCAATCCTGATTCATTCAACTCCTGTCACTTTTTTTTATGATTTATGCCTGTATCTCTTTTCTAGCAGTCACCATATCACATTATATCTAACACTGATTTCAGCTGTTGTTCTACTAAATGTGGTTTTTAAAAACAAGGACTGTTCATTAAATACCCAAAGTGATGCTAAGTTCTTAGTAGCTTTTGCATAAATGCCTGCTGTATAAAGATACCCAGAATCAGAGAATATTTTGGAAGACACTAAAAATACAGGTTCTTTTGTCACCAAAGTATGACAATCTTTTTCATGCACAGATTTGAAATGCACAACAGAAAAGAGACAAAGTGATTTGTCAAAATTATTGTGCCTATTTCATTGTTCTTATTCCAAATAACTTTGTTATAGTTAAGAGATTGAATTTTCTTGCTTCAGGACAATTTGCTTGAGAGTTGCAGCAGGAAATCACATATATTTGGCTGGAAAACCCTTTCGTCTAAGAAGATCATCCTTTTTGAGTATAAATGTTTAAGAGTGACCAGTAGCTGGAAAGGGTGGAAATGGTCATGGCATTGTTACATGTTGTTTACATCTGACCCCAGGTAATAAGATGTAAAAATTATGAGAATTGGTTTGTGTACTAGGTTTAACCATTTGTTATGTATTTCTATATTTAAAGTTCTTATCTAAGATATATAAAATTTTCTAGAGGTTCAATGAAGTAGAGAATACTTATCACTTGAAATAAACATTTTATATTACTATGAACCATAGGGTTTAAACAAGAAGAACAGTAAACTTCAGGGTTGAAAAGTAATGTATTAGCACAAGATAATACTTCTGAGGACATAGAATTCTGAGAGCTTTTTTTAAGAAGAAAGCAATCAACTTAGAGGAAATAGAATGTGTTGGGCATGAGGGTCTTAATGATTTATCCATTCTCTGCTGTGATCCCGTGACTCTTTGGTAAAGCCACACATTCTGAAATTGCTATGTGAACTCTGCAAAAGGCACTACTTCAATGGGAATTCAAAACTTAACTCTAATATGAAGCAGTCAATTCAGTTAAATTTCCATCGCTGACATCATGAAGCTCTTCATAAGGTTTTAAGTAGAACAGAAAGAATCTCCTCCAAATGAACCTAATTGAACCTAGTGAACCTAATTTGCCTACTTGAAAGGGGAAAAATTATTGGTGGCAAAATTTTTAAGATATAAGCATTGCACTGATTTGGCTTTAATTTTTGAATGGCAAACAAATGTGTCATGTACCTTTTCTCAAACCCCACTTAGCCAATAGTGAGAATCTTTTCATGCCACTTCCTCTGAACCAGGGTTCATCCAAAGGGTAAAGAAAGTAGAATTATTTTGTTTGCAAGACCCACTAGATGAAATGCCCTTATTGTTTTTCTGAGACATAAGACACACTGGAAAACCTAGGTACTTCTTATGTGAGAGTCACTTAACACATCGTTCACCCTAAGGTTGAATGTCCTAGTTGACCATGAATTGGCCAGTTGAAACAGCAGTTTTCTAGTACTACAAGGCCACACAAAAGCACAGTTAGTACTGTTCCACTCTAAACATTTACCTATTGAAAAGAGATATTTACCCATGGAAGTCAATGCAAATGTCATTGAAACAACACAACCAGAGATAAATTATCAAAACAATTGGGCATAACTGAACCATTATAAGATCAGATCAGATTCCTTATCAGAATCATTCATTGCTGAAGTTGCTTCCACAGTGGTAAAATATTGACCATCAGCAAAGAAGGAAGAAAGTAATGAAAGCAGAGAAGGAGAAAGAAAACATATCTTTAGAAATATGTCATAACCCCTTGATTTTTTTAAATGTTCATTTCCAATTTTACTTTTTTAACTTTTATTTAATAAATATAAAATTCCAAAGTTCAACTATTGGATTAGAGCGGCTTTTCCCCCCATAACCACCCTCCCAACCACAACCATCGCAAGTCCCACTCCCTCTCCCACCCCATTCTTCATCAAGATTCATTTTCAATTATATTTATATACAGAAGATTGATTTAGTATATACTAAGTAAAGATTTCAACAGTTTGCACCCACACAGAAACACAAAGTATAAAGTACTGTTTGAGTACTAGTTATAGCATTAATTCACATACTACAACACATTAAGGACAGAGATCCTACATGGGGAGTAAGTGCACAGTGACTCCTGTTGTTGATTTAACAATTGACACTCTTATTTATGGTGTCGGTAATCACCCGAGGCTCTTGTCATGAGCTGCCAAGGCTATGGAAGCCTTCTGAGTTCACCGGCTCCAATCTTATTTAGACAGGGCCATAGTCAAAGTGGAAGTTCTCTCCTCCCTTCAGAGAAAGGTACCTCCTTCTTTGATGACCCATGCTTTCCGCTTGGATCACACTCACAGAGATCTTTCATTTAGGTCATTTTTTTTTTTTTTTTGCCAGAGTGTCTTGGCTTTCCATGCCTAAAATACTCTCATGGGCTCTTCAGCCAGATCTGAATGCCTTAAGGGCTGATTCCGAGGCCAGAGTGCTGTTTAGGACATCTGCCATTCTATGAGTCTGCTGTGTATCCCGCTTCCCATGTTGGATCATTCTCTCCTTTTTAATTCTATCAGTTAGTATTAGCAGACACTAGTCTTGTTTATGTGATCCCTTTGACACTTAATCCTATCTTTATGAACTGAAACTGATCACTTTAACAAGTAAGATGGCGTTGGTACATGCCACCTTGATGGGATTGAATTGGAATCCCCTGGCACATTTCTAACTCTATCATTAGGGGTAAGTTCGATTGAGCATGTGTTGAACTGTATATTTCCTCCCTCTCTTATTCCCACTCTTATATTTAACAGGGATCACTTCTCGGTTAAATTTAAACACGTAAAAATAATTGTGTGTTAATTACAGAGTTCAACCAATGGTATTAAGTAGAACAAAAAAAAAACTAAAAAGAAGAAAGTAGTAAGTTGTTTCTCAACAGTCAGGACAAGGGCTGATCAAGTCATTGCTTCTCATAGTCTCCATTTCACTTCTACAGGTTTCTTTTTAGGTGCTCAGTTAGCTGTCACTGATCAGGAAGAACATATGATATTTGTCCCTTTGGTACTGGCTTATTTCACTCAGCATGATGTGCTCCAGATTCCTCCATTTTGTTGCAAATGACCAGATTTCATTGTTTTTTTTACTGCTGTATAGTATTCTATAGACTACATGTCCCATAATTTCTTTATCCAGTCTTCTGTTGATGGGCATTTAGGTTGATTCCAGGTCTTAGCTATTGTGAATTGAGCTGCAATAAACACTGAGGTGCAGACAGCTCCTTTATTTGCCAATTTAATTTCCTTTGGGTAAATTCCAAGGAGTGGGATGGCTGGGTTGTATGGTAGGGTTATATTCAGGTTTCTTGGGAATCTCCAAACTGACTTCCATAGTGGCTTTACCAGTTTGCATTCCCACCAACAGTGGGCTAGTGTCCCTTTTTCCCCACATCCTCACCAGCATCTGTTGTTGGTAGATTTCTGTATGTAAGCCATTCTAACCAGGGTAAGGTGAAACCTCATTGTGGTTTTGATTTCCATTTCCCTGATGGCTAGTGATCCTGAACATTTTTTCATGTGTCTATTGTCCATTTGGATTTCCTCTTTTGAAAAATGTCTATTGAGGTCCTTGGCCCATCTCTTAAGTGGGTTGTTTGTTTTGTTATGTGGAGTTTCTTGATCTCTTTGTAGATTCTGGTTATTAATCCTTTATCAGTTGCATAGTTTGCAAATATTTTTTCCCATTCTGTTGATTGCCTCTTCACTTTCTTGACTGTTTCCTTTGCAGTACAGAAACTTCTCAATTTGATGTAATCCCAAATGTTAATTTTGGCTTTGACTGCCTGTGCCTCTGGGGTCTTTTCCAAGAAGTCTTTGCCTGTGCCTATATCTTGCAGGGTTTCTCTGATGTTCTCTAATAATTTGATGGTGTCGGGTCACAGATTTAGATATTTAATCCATGTTGAGTGGATTTTTGTGTAAGGTTTAAGGCAGGGATCTTGCTTCATGCTTCTGCATGTGGAAATCCAGTTTTCCCAGCACCATTTGTTGAACAGACTGTCCTTGCTCCAGGAATTGGTTTTAGATCCTTGATCATTTATAAGTTGGCTGTAGATGATTGGATTGAATTCTGGTGTTTCTATTCTGTTTCATTGGTCTATCCATCTGTTTCTGTACCAGTACCATGCTGTTTTGATTATAACTGCCCTGTAGTATGTCCTGAAATCTATAACCCCTTGATTTTAAGGACTATGACCAGAAAAATCTTTTTTAGAATAAATCAGAATTGCTAAAGATGTAGTTCACCTTTGCACCCTCTGGGAACATGCATCATCACCATTGTCATTGGCATTTATCTCAGCAAAGATCTGAGGACTTAGGGACCACAGATTTTTGTCTGTGGCTCTGTCCATCCCTGGATTCTTGACGCTCAGCATGTCTTTTCTTTTTCTATTGTTTATACTTTTGTCTTCTCAATCATTTGAGAGACATAGGAGGGGAAGCAAAAGAAGGGTAGGAAGAGGAAGAGCAATATTATCAGCACAAAGATACAGCATTCATTTATTATCAGAGTTTTCCACTTTTTCCTCTATCTTGGAGGGCTGGGGGCAAAAAGTACTGAAACAGGGATCATTTTCAGCAGCAGCTGCACTGAAACACTACAAATTACAAGTACAAAGTGTTAGAGTGTGCTGGGTCACAAAGACTGACAGAGCTATGGGTAGAACCAAACTCCTGGTATGCTATCTTCCATTAAAATACTAGACCAGTTTTGGCAACCACAAGCCCAGAAACATTTGTGCAACCAACCAACCAAATGCTGCCATTCCATACTGAAACCACAGCCAAAACCACAGCTTTCAAATATGTAACCAATCTGAACTAAGACAGAAGCTCAAGGGCTATTTCTACTCAACTGATCCAAAAGTCTCACCGGGATATTTTTGACTGATGATAAAGCCTGCAAAAGTTTATAAAGGAAACTTTAAGGGAAATCTGGAATTGGTGGGAAATCATTTTGTATCAAATGAAATAAAAGAAAATTTCTAGAAATTGCATGACTTCTTTTCATGAGATAAATCCAAAACTGTTTTGACAACGAATTATTTCATATTTAATTGATGAAATATACTTACCAAAATCATTCCCACTCACTCTCCTTTTTAAACCCATAATGTATAGTTATGAAGTTATTGAGCCTTTGGGTTTTTAATACTCATAATTTGGTAACTACATCTGAACTGTGTTAATACATAAATTAGAACAGTGGTCCTTGAGTCTAGAAGAATTTTTTTCATCTGTTGATTTTTAAGAATTTTAATGATAGTCATAACTGATAAGAAAACAGCTTTGGCTGGCGCCACAGCTCATTAAGCTAATCCTCCGCCTGCAGCGCTGGCACCCCGGGTTCTAGTCCCAGTAGGGGCGCTGGATTCTGTCCCGGTTGCTCCTCTTCCAATCCAGCTCTTTGCTGTGGCCTGGGAAGACAGTGGAGGATGGCCCAGGTCCTTGGGCCCTGCACCTGCATGGGAGACCAAGAGGAAGCACCTGGCTCCTGGCTTCAGCTTGGCGCAGTGCGCCGGCCGCAACACACGGGCCGTAGCGGCCACTTGGGAGGTGAACCAACGGAAAAAGGAAGACCTTTATCTCTGTCTCTCTCTCACACTGTCTAACTCTGCCTGTCAAAAAAAAAAAGAGAGAGAGAGAGAGAGAGAAGAAAACAGCTTCAACATTGAAAAACTGACTGATCGCTCCTAAAGTATTAGGCTTTATGTTTTTGAGAAGTATTGGGCTCTATGTTGTTGAGTGATAAATTTTGAATTTCTAAATATGTCTTTCTTTTTTTTAAAAAAAAAATATTGATTTATTTTTTGAAAGTCAGAGTTACACAGAGAGAGAAGGAGAGGCAGAGAGAGAGAGAGAGAAAGAGAGACAGATATTCCATCTGCTGGTTCATTCCCCAGATGGCTGCAATGACCTGAGCTGCGCCAATCAGAAGCCAGGAGCCAGGAACTTCTTCCTGGTATCCCACAGGGATGCAGGAGTCCAAGAAATTGGGCCATCTTACACTGCTTTTTCAGGCCATAGCATAAAGCTGGATCGGAAGTGGAGCTGCCAGGACTCGAACCAGCATCCATATGGGATGCCAGCACTTCAGGGCACCGCAGGAGGCAGCTTTACCAGCCACGCCACAGCGCCAGCCCCTAAATATGTCTGTTTGGAAAGGATTCCCCTTCTTCCCTGCAACCTTGCTTTAAAAAAAAAAAAAAGCTTATGGAAATTCATTCATTTGGGTTATAAAGGTCCAAATTGGGTTTATTTAATAATTTTTGATTATTTGTTTACTCTGGCAATAATTTAAAAATCTGTAGTCTAAGCTGGCTCCCCAGATTCTATCTCCCTGGTGTACAAGACTTGAAAAAACCCCTGACTACCTTTAAGTATTAGCAGAACAGGACCTATGAAATGATAGACTATCCAACTCTTGATTGAGAAACTGACAGTTAACTTTGAGTTCATCAAAAGAGAGATTATCTGGGTGGACCTGACCTAATTAGAGGACTCTTTAAAAGGAGATGGAAGATCAGAGTGACATTCTTCTGCTGGCCTGAAAGAAAAAAGACTGCCAAAATTTGAAAGGAAGATTGCTTCTAGGGGCTGAAAGCTCTCCCCAGCCAACATGTAGCAAGGAAACAGGAACCTTGGTCACACAGCTGCACAGAAACAAACCTGCCAACAACTAGAGAACTTGCAGAGACTCCAAATCTTGGACACTTGATTACAACATGGTGACAGTATGACCAGAAGACTTGAGTGCTGGTGTCGTGGCACAGCAGGTTAAACCACCACCTGCAACACTGGCATCCCATATAAGTGTTGGTTCAAGTCCCGGCTGCTCCTCTTCCAATCCAGCTACCTGCTAACACACTTGGGAAATCAGTGGAAAGATGGCCCCTGTGCTTGCGCCCCTGCCACCCATGTGGGAGAGCTGACTTGTAGTTCCAGCCTCCTGGCTTCAACATGGCCCAGACCTGGCCATTGCAGTCATTTGGGGGGTAAATCAGTGAGTACAAGACCACCCCCCCATAATGCTGCCTTTCAAATAAACTCTTAAAAACTAAAAAATATTTAAAAAACAGAGCAAAAGAGCCATCTAACTTGTGTCCAGTCACCTGTTCTCTGGAAACTGAAAAAATAAATTTTCATTGTTACAAGACACTAAATTTTTGGTAAACTATTAGGGCAGCAATAGAAAATTAATACGTTAACAAGTATATGGAAAAGTTAATCACTCAACAACAGACTCTGTTACCTGACCCCTTAGTATATGGCATTACTTCATATTGTTGAAAACAAAAGCAAAGGTTAAATACCATCTTCCTCCATTGCTCAAGTCTAACATCTGGCTTCACTGCTCAGGAAAATGTTTTCATTTCTTCACTGTCATACTTTTGAAGGGACTAGATAATCCACTTCAGAGAGGAAAACATGGACTTGTTCCTTTATAAGTTACTCAAAGTCAATATTCTACTGACAAGAAAATATTCAGTTAATCACCATAATTAGCTAAAGAAATTTCTCTTTTATATTTACTGTTTAGTCAATCAAACTTTGGTCGATTAAAAACATTTGTTTATGAAGAGAGAGGCTCATAGTATGTAGCTATACTTTAGGATTATATTACCTTTCTTATCACTGATACATTTTTTGGTTTTAATTTTTCCATCTGTAAAAACAGTAAGTGTAGTAGTAGTCCTTACAGGTTTTCTCTCTGAGATTCCTGAAGGACAGACTTAAGCTAAATGAGGGTGGCATATTGTTAGGGAATTACAATGGCCCTCTAGGATGTTGGGCGAGAGGTTCTCTGACTTGCTTTGACATTAATTAGCTAGTTATTTTATTTTATTTTTTATTTATTTGACAGATAGAGTTAGACAGTGAGAGAAAGAGGCAGAGAGAAAGGTCTTCCTTCCGTTGGTTCACCCCCCAAATGGCTGCCACGCTCTGCGCCAATCTGAAGCCAGGAGCCAGGTGCTTCTTCCTGGTCTTCCATGCGGGTGCAGGGCCCAAGCACTTGGGCCATCCTCCACTGCACTCCCAGGCCATGGCAGAGAGCTGGACTGGAAGAGGAGCAACCCAGACTAGAACCCGGCAGCCATATGGGATGCCGGTGCCTCAGGCAGAAGATTAACCAAGTGAGCCAAGGCACCCGCCCCAGCTTGTTATTTTAAACATAATTTCCTTTCTCTAAATCTCAGTGTCTTTACATATAAAAAGAAAGGATTCAAAGAGTTTACCCCAGGGAGCCAAGCATTGCAGTATAGTGATTAAAGCTGCTGCTTACAATGCCAGCATCCCATTTGGGTGCTGGTTTGTGTCCTGGCTGCTCCACTTTGGATCCAGCTCCCTGCTAAAGGCCAGAAGTAGCAGACCCACATGGGAGACCTGGAAGAAGCTCCTGGAAGAAGCTCCTGGCTTCAGCCTGGCCCAGCCCCAGCTATTGGGGCCATCTCGGGAGTGAACTAGCAGATGGAAAATTTCTCTGTCTCTCCCTTTCTATATATAACTATGAGTTTCAAATAAATCTTTCAAAAAAAAGTTTACTATAGTTCATGGTGTTTAAGACGTTAGAAAATCCTGAATTAATAACTTTGAGAGCCGGCGCCGCGGCTCACTAGGCTAATCCTCCGCCTAGTGGCGCCGGCACACCGGGTTCTAGTCCCCGTCGGGGCGCTGGCTTCTGTCCCAGTTGCCCCTCTTCCAGGTCAGCTCTCTGCTGTGGCCAGGGAGTGCAGTGGAGGATGGCCCAAGTGCTAGGGCCCTGCACCCCATGGGAGACCAGGAGAAGCACCTGGCTCCTGCCATCGGATCAGCGCGGTGCGCCAGATGCAGCGGCCATTGGAGGGTGAACCAACGGCAAAAGGAAGACCTTTCTCTTTGTCTCTCTCTCTCACTGTCCACTCTGCCTGTCAAAAAAAATAATAATAATAACTTTGAGAAAGTCAATATAGCCAATGGAGCGGGGGAGGCAGAAAACCAAGCTGGCAAGTTCTAGAGTTGCTACATTCCTAAACAGATGAGTTGTTCTCTATTTTATATACATGTGCCTCAAGCAGGATTTCACATTAATAAAGATTACCATCATTTCAAAACAACAGTGTTCAAGAGTAGTGGTCTAGATAGGCCCTAACATCTCTTCAAGCAAAAACCATCTGAGTCTATCAGAAGAAATAAACCCAGAGTGAATATGGTCATCCTTTTTTCTTATCACCACTCTTGCATTTTGATCCTACTGAATTAGGGACAAATTTTGTCCATGGAATACTGGCTGTCCCCTAATCTCCCGGGTACTTCAGCTTTCTTTCTTATATGTATGCAGTCCTTTACTTTACATTCTGGTAATGCATTTCATAGACAGCCTGTTCTCACAGCAACCAAGATGTTCCAGTATAGTGCCTATTTCATTTAATTTTAGCTGCTTCAATAAAGCCAATTCATTGGGTGTGATAAAAATATATTACATTGTAAAGCTGCTTATATAAGAAATGCAAAAATCAAAAAGAAATTCCTTTTCTGTCCTTCTACCTTATTTGTAGCTCTGGTGGCTGAATTTATGTTTGATGCTAGGGTAAGACCAGCCCTTTCAACAACCAGAGCAATTTCCCAAGACTTTAAGAAGCTGCCTAGACTATTAAAGGGCTAGGAACTTCAGGGCATGGGGACAGTAGGGAAAAAAATAAAAAGAAATTTAGAGGAATATAGTTTCCAGGAATCAGTGATGTCAACCATTAGGGAACAGACACAATTTTATGTGATTCTTGCCACACCTCACCTCTACTTTTATCCCAATATAACACTGAGAAGATCAAGCAAATATTTCCTATCCTTGTGCTGAATGAAGGCACTGACATTGAAATACATCACTGATTAATTTGAACAGAAATTAAACTATTAGAACAGTAATATCTACATTTGCCAATACTTGTTGCCTTACCATGTGCCAGAATTATGTAAGCACTATACCAATATCATCTCAATTAACCTGTACAGTAATCTATGGGGTAGGAATTATGTTCTCCAGTTTACAAATGAGAAAATCAAGGCTCATGTGAACTGATTTAACTTGCTTAAGTCACATGTCTGATAAATCTGACTTCTAACAATAAACAACAAAATGTCCTCTTCTCTGATCACCTGAATTTGATCTGATAGGAATAAAAAGTGAGGACATCTATTTGCAATGCTCACAATCCCCAGAATAATTTCTTTCATAACAAATGGTATTTAAAAGAAACTCTTACTGAAATAAGTATCCTCTCTTTATTGGTGATATAATTGAAAATAATCCATTAAAAGATATGCAAATATTAATATACTTTTCAGTGGAGCCAATCTTTACTTGCCATTATGGCAAAATAAAGCACACACAGAGAGAGAAAAGTTTAATTTTAATTTGCATAATCTCTTCTCCAAATTGATTTGTGAACATAGGGCCAGTGTCTTCTCTATATGTAAATCCCAAATTCTTTATAATACAACAATATCTTAAGAAAGCAATACAGCATATATACATATATTTATACCAAATCCCTACTAATTTTAATTACTTGGATTTGTTATAAGGCCATTCATTGTCTTCTCTGTATGGAAATTTTTAATTCTCTAAAAGACAATATTATTTAAAGAAAAAATTAAAGGCTTGAACCTTAAATAATGACTGATATAGTCTAGATTCATTTGGGAGTCATCTTAAAATAACATTTAGCTCATTAGCAACAACAGCCTGATTTATTCTCCCTTCTTAGTAAGTGTTACATATGGTATTGGCTGTATTTTCCAAGCCCCAGATCAGGGTACATGACATAGGATTGCTAGGGAATATCCAGAACATATGGTTGCCATCATACTAGGAAACAGCCACCGAAGATACTTTGGAGTTGCTATTTCTAAAGCACATATGTGTTTCAGAGAATAACCTCTTATTTTCCCAAAGATATAGTCCAAATCCACCGGAAGCCTTTGAGAACTGAAGTTAATTATATATCCAGGTAGGTGGGCCAGCAAGAAGGCTCAGAAAACAGCTTGATAATACAAGAAATCAACCCTTCAACCATTTTCGGTTTAGAGAAGCCACATCAAACCTTAATGAGAAACCACATGTAGTGGTAAATTCTGGCATTTAATTTTATGATTATTTACAGCCATTCTGGTGCATAGCATATGGCATGGAGTTACCTTTTGAAAAGTACCAGAAAGATTAAGTGGAAAGGACTAAATGCATAGCAATCTAGTTTTATTTCTTTTGCTAAAGAGATGAGAGATGTATTTAATTAAGCAAAAAAAGATAAAATGGTGCGGCTATGAGAAATAATTTATACTTTTGGAGCTGCTTGGCATCATGCCTTAGGCAAAGCCTGGTAACAAATATTAAGAAACTAACAGAAGTTCCAAAGTAATTTATTTTTGGGTGAATGTCCTTTAGCCTGCCAAATACCTCCATTCTTTTAATTCTATAGTCATTTATCACTTTAATAAAATATTATAAATTATACTGCAAAACCTTTCACCTATCTGGATTTTTAATTATTTTCCAAAGTCTCATAGTAGACTTTGGCAGTAGAAGCACCATTAAGCTTCATTTTTCTCCTTGGCAAGAATAATGCCTATGCTCATCCATATCCTTGTGTGTAAACCTAATTGATTCAAGTAAATTTACTTCCAAAGTCAACTATTATGGTATGTCCCATTAAGTGGAAAGATGAACTATCAAATGGCACATGATGTAACAATAAAAATAAAAACAAAAAAGTTTCAGGTACAAGATAGTAGACTTATTCATCACATCTCCCTATTCATCCAAAAGCCCACCCAAAATAGTATACCCACAAAAAGAATTCAGCCACTGGAACAGAGAGATTGGAATAAGTGGACAGTTTGTCACATTCCTGAAATTTGATCAGCAGATATAAGAAGGGTACCACAGGGAGAGGCACTGCAAGTGGCAGTTACAGGGTTCGCCAGGACTAGAGAGACTCCAAGATAGAAGCCTATAGGCAGAAATGAGTAACAGAACTGAAAACAGAGAGGTTGGCTGGAGGATGCTAGAATTGAAATACAATTCCAATCAATCCTTATCTCCACCTGATCCCCACGTATGAAAATTTTCAGGCCAAAGACATCTATCTTCATTCTCAGGCAAAATTATTATTAACAATAATAATAATAATAAATTAAAATGGGAATGATTCTTATAGAAAAAAACTGCCATGAATTTCTGAATCTTGAAACGTGTCCTTGTTACTATTACCAGTTATGAATTTAAGACAGAAGAAAGCATACTACAAAGTTTAATTTTTAAAATAATATTTTAACCATAATCATTTGAGAACAGTGTACAAACCTTTCCACCTGTTTAGAATACATACAATGCCTTGTGCTCAAATGCCTTATATGGCAAAGAAGTAGAATCTAGCTGGACCCTGAGTCTGAGTCTGTTTATTTGAAATGCTCAACTAGAAACACCTCTACTCTTCCCCACTTCTGGGGAACTCAAAATACAGCTTGAAAGAAAGTGAGTTAAGCTGAATTCCCAGCAGGGGGCAGCTGGCTATACATACAAGTATTAGGTTATCTTTTGAAGTCCCCTCAGGTACAAAGAAACAGCTAATGACAGAGAGCAGAGTACCAAAGGAAACTGTCCTCTGTGTTCCCACTGCTTAGCTGCCAATATGTGTGTGTTTCATAGATTCAAGTAGATTTCAAGGTGGGCTATTTTCACTGTCACTTCAGAGGCATTTAAGGAAAGCATCTCACTTACAGCCATATTTACACTCCTACTGGTTTCACCTTCACCTCCATTTCCCTCTTTGCTAACACAGCATGCTCAGCACGATTTTTAACTCAAAATCAAACAACATTAAAATAAATGTCAACATGTGATGGCTATTGAAAACTAATTGTCAAACACTTGAGGAACTAAAGTATACCTCCCAAGAAAATCTATGGTTAATTTGTTCCAGAATTATCTAACCTATCCATTCTTATTCTGGTTGTGTATTGGAATCATTAATGCTCTGGTCTCACTTAAAAGGAACTACATCAGAATCCCTAGGGAAATCTACTTATCTTATACTAAATCTCTTCAGATATATATATCTGAAGATATATTTACAGGCAGAGTGGACAGTGAGAGAGAGAGAGAGAAAGGTCTTCCTTTGCCGTTGGTTCACCCTCCAATGGCTGCCACGGCTGGCGCGCTGCGGCCGGCGCACCGTGCTGATCCAATGGCAGGAGCCAGGTGCTTCTCCTGGTCTCCCATGGGGTGCAGGGCCCTAGCACTTGGGCCATCCTCCACTGCACTCCCTGGCCACAGCAGAGAGCTGGCCTGGAAGAGGGACAACCAGGACAGAATCCGGCGCCCCGACCGGGACTAGAACCCGGTGTGCCGGTGCCACTAGGCGGAGGATTAGCCTATTGAGCAGCGGCACCGGCCTTCAGATATTTCTAATATGTGTCCAGAATCCATAACCAACTGAATCTGCCTCTAGTTTATAAAATGGATTCAGATTATTTGAATGAGGAACTATAAACAATGATATAAGGTATGAGTACACACAGGTATTTCAAGAATATGTAATATTTACATGTAATAGTCATTCAAGAAAAAATAAATTATTTTATGTCATAAAATATTGAAAATAGAAAAGCAGCCAATTTCAGTCTCAGAAGACCAATGGGAGAAGAAATAGATACTGGGTCACCACACAATCCCAATTTCCTTTAACAAATAATCCCTTCCCTAGCTATCAACTACTAGACTTCAAATTAACTCCTCTCCAGGTCATGTGACATTGATATAGTTAATCAGGGTATTTCCATAATAATTTTTCAAGGATGATCAAAAGGCCAAATAAGAGCACATAATATACAATTTTGCTGCAACTCTGAAACCAAGGGAGGTACTCTTTCTCAAGAGATTTGAATCTGAAAGGATATCAGTTAAAGTTAGCAGAAGCAATATTTCTAATTTAAAAGAAAGTTAACCTGAGAATAAATTCAATAAACAAGAAGAGTATCTGAGATAACTTGAAAAAGAAACTAGGATCTGATTACATTATCTGGATACCTGTAGCCAACAGAGCCTGAAGCTAAACCTACAACACAATTTTAAGTTATAAGAGTCAACAAATATTTTTAGTAGGTTTATGATAGGGCTTTGCTAACCCAAATAATCCTAAATGAAGTAATTTCCATTAGCACGACAGATATTTTCTTCCTTTCTGCTTCTTACATTGTGTTTATTCCAAGAATAAACATAGGACATCATTTACATAAAGTCCAGCATTCATATTCATAGGCACAGAATCACAAATCAATCCTATGTTCTCAAAAATCATTTAATTTCATCTAGTCATATGATAGACAGTCCTAGAATAACTACCTCCATATTATTGCACAAAGAAAAATACTGACTGGAGGGGAATCAGGGAATGATTGCCTTAATGAATGGTTCCTATCATCAAAGATATCAAGACACAGATGCACAAGGAGAATAAATGCAAAGAAAATCACGAACAGGTATCTCATACAAAACTACTGGACCCCAAAGTTAAAGAAAAAATCCTTCAAAGAAGTGAAAGAGCAAATGTTCATTACCCTAAAAGATACCCTAGTAAGAGTCATAGCTGATTTCTCAACAGTTATGAGGCATCCAGAATGCATATATGCAGGAATATATGCATTAGGAAAAAATTCTGTGTGTGCAATTTGGCAATCTGAAAATCTTTCTTAACGACACAAAAGAAGGAAACTATGAGAGAAAGGAAGAATAGATGTGACTGTTTAAATAGTATAGATTTATAATTTCTATATAAAAATAAATGTGTAAATATGGAAGTTGTTAGCTCTAAAAGATGAATTATCTTTACAAATCAGAAAAACATCAAGCATGCTAATATTAAAACAATCACAGGGTATACACACAAAACACAAATAAGCAGATATAAATGTTTAATAAACAAGAAAATATTTAACTTTTCTAATAGTAAAAATACAAATTAAAATAAAATGTTACAGAATTTTTTCAGGTATTGAATTGTCAGTGTTTAAAATAAATTTAATGTTTGGACTGGCAATTTGGCATGAGTAGTTAAGCTGTCACCTGTGACACTGGCATCTGATATCAGATTTGTGTTCTAGCCAGTTTGTGTTCTACCTGCTACACTTCTGATCCAGCTCCATGCTAATGTGCCTGTGAAAGGAGTGTAAGATGGCCCAAGTGCTTGAGTTCCTGCCATCTATTTGGGAAATACAAATGGATTTCCAAGCTTTTGGCTTCAACTTGGCCCAGCCACAACCACTAAGGACATATGAGGAGTGAAGAAGAAGATGGAAGATCTCTTGTGCCTCTCTGTCACTTTGCCTTCCAAATAAATAAATGAAATCTTTAAAATAAATAAATAAATTGAAGAGGTAGATATTATAGTGCAACAGTTTAAATCACTGCTTGGGATGCCCACATTCAATATTGGGATGCCTGGTTCAAGTCTTAGCTACTCTGTGCTTCTGATTCAGCTTCCTGCTAATGTGCCTAGGAGGCAGTAAAATGATGATCCTTGGGTTCCTGTCATCCATGTAGGAGACCCCAGAAGGAGTTCCAAGCTCCTGACATCACCCTGGCCTATTCCTGGCTCTTGCAGATATTTGGTGAGAGAACTAGCAGTTGTAAGATTCTCTCTCTCTCTCTCTTTCTCTCTGTGTGTGTGTCCTTCTCTCTCTTTTACTCTGCATTTAAAATGAATAAATAAGTTTTATTAAAAATTAACTTGATACTGAGTTTTCAGAAAAGATAATGATAATTTGGTCTCCATACTATTGGTAAGACTGTAAAATTATGCAGTCTTGTTGGAGGGCAAATGGGGCAGTATATATGAAAAATTAAATTTTCAAAGAAATGTCTTTTGGCCAAATAGTTACATTTCAAGAAAAAAGATTCTTAGTAAATAATCAAAAGAATGAACAAAGATTTAGCTATAAAAATGTATAAGGCACCATTTATGTGAATAAAAATTTAGAAACAAGCTGAATATTAAAAAATCATTAAAATAAAAAGACTCTAATTATATGGTAGCCACAATATATTGTGACTAATAGGTGCAAATAAGCATTGTATTCTTCCATTTTTGCCGAAAACTTTAGTAGAATATACATCACATTTTGAAGAACAACATAAATTATAAATATGTTGTCTTAAACACTACTTTGCCTCTCCAGATTGCTCAACCCCATTGGCCTCTCAAGCTTAAAAGAGTCTCAGATGGACAATGATATAACCAACTTGAATGAGTGTGATGGTGAAGACTTTGGATGCATCTAGACAGGCAAATACTGGGGACAGGAAGACTCTTCGGTGACTCTCAGATCACATCTCACATTTCCTATTTACTTTTCTGGGAAGTACCAGAGTGTGAAGGTGGAATGTTCAGAGTGGGAAGAGGTGTTATTACATCTCCTCTTTATTAAAACTTTAGTGAAACAAAATAATACCTGAGCTTGAATGGTTAAGAAGTCACTCTAGAATGCAGCATCACTGTCAATTCATTCAAAGAATCCTTGAGAAGTATTTCAAAGCAGCATCTGTGTTTATGCCCAGAAGACTGAATCTGTGGCTATCTACACTCATCACCTGAGATGCTATCCTCAACATTCCTTGAAAACAAATCCTTTTGAGCCTTCCCTGTCTTAAACAAAATCCCCTCTATCCTACCTTAAATCTAGGTGTATTACATTTTGTTGGGAGAAATAATGAATGATGAGAGTAAGACAACAAAGAACAAGATTAAAGATTCCTTAATCAGATGTCTCAGAATACACGCAAATTTACTCAAATTCTGACTATGCAAATGTTGACTTTAGCATCTCCTTTTAGAAAAATCCAGTTAAATCTATATCAACATTCTGATGCAGAAGATCAAAGTCAAACATTATTATCTTTTATAATAAGTTTTTGTTGCCAAGATACAGATTTCCTTTTTGATCTCATCAGGGAAAGTAAAGATTTTTTTTTTTTTTTTTTTTAAGAAACCTCTATTGGGGCCGGCACTGTGGTATACCAGGTAAAGCTGCTGGCCGCATTGCCAGCAACCCATATGAGCACAGGTTCAAGTCTCAGCTGCTCCATTTCCCATCCAGCTCCCTGCTAATATGCTTGAAAAAGCAGTGGAAGATGGCCCAAGTACCTGGCAACTTGCACCCATATGGGAGACCTTGAGGCAACTCCTGGCTCTTGGCTTCAGATCAGCCCAGTTCTAGCTGTTATGGCCATTTGAGGAGTTGAACCAGTAAAAGGAAGATCTCTCTCTCTCTCTCTCTCTCTCTCTCTCCCTCTCTCTGCCTCTCTGTAACCCTGCCTTTCAAATAAATAAATAAATCTTTCCCAAAAAAGAAAAACAGCTACAAAGGAGTGAAGAACAGTTAGTACACATACACAGTCATAAATCAGAAGCTTAGAATGTTTATATTTATATATATATATATATGTAAACATCATCCGTCTCTGTGTGTGAATGTGTGTGCAATCTAGCAGTCTGAAAACATGACGCAAAAGAAGGAAGCTATGAGAGAAAGGAAAAATAGATCTGACTGTTTTAACAGTATAGATTTATAACTTCCATATAAAAATAAATGTGTAAATGTGGAAGCTGTTAGTTCTAAAAGATAAATAATCTTTACAAATCAGAAAAACAGTCAAGTATCCTAAGATTAAAACAAGCACAGGGTATATACACAAAACACAAATAAGCAGATATAAATGTTTAATAATCAAGAAAATATTGTTGTGGTCATTTGGAAGATCTCTCTCTCTCTTTCTCTGTCTCTGTCTCTCTCTCTCTCTCTAACTCTGCTCTTCAAATAAATAAATAAATCATTTTAAAAAAGAAACCTCTATTACTTATAGTATAAAGTATTGCTGGAATGAGTTATATAAGATTACTAATGGAAATGGGAAACATTTTTAGAATTTTAAAGTTGTTGGGGCTCCCAAAATGAGCCACAAGTTCATAAAATATTCAAGGCTAAAGATTTTTCAATCATAATTGAAATCATGTATGTTAAATGAAAGTAAACAAATATCTGCTTTGTACAATTCAAGTGACATTAAAAATAAACATTTTTCAACTTCATTTTATCTCCACATTGGATTGGAAGTTCCCAGAAAACACTAGATAATAAATTCCCAGGAAGTAGTAGATGTTCCAAGAGAACAGTAGTATCTATCCATTTTGACAGTTCCTTGAGAGTCTAGAATAGCATCTTTAATTTTCTTTCATCAACGACTTCACATTAAAAATTCTCTTAGCTGCTAGGCTTGCATCTGGGATTCCTTTCTAGTAAATTCTTCTCTCATACACATGACTAACCAAGAAGCTGATATTAGTGACTTGCCCACCTCTAGGAATAGACACATAACCAGAATAACCCAGTAAGTCAATTCCATGGAATGATAGGTTTTAGAAGAAAATACTTTGTGGCTAGTGACTGCCTTGATAACAATGTATAAGATGAAGAACCAGAGAGCTGTCAACTGCCATGAAGAGAAAAAGCAGTGCCCCTTAAAATCATGAAGTGCCATGGGGAAGAAGAAAGAACCTAACAGTGTTTCAGTTCCTTACTAAGGCAGAGCTGACTTGTAACTGGGCCTGAGCCTTTTTCCCTGACACTCTTTTACCTATGTCCCATCAGTAAAGGCCCCCCTTTGTTTGGCTCAAGCTACTTTAACTCAAGATTCTGTCACTTGTACTTGACAGACTTCTGACAAATTCACCATTTTCTCATTATAACTCTTGCCTCCCAGTCTGTTCCTGTTATTAACTATTTCCAAAATCAGGTTGTACCTCCCTTGAGACAACCAATTCACATTTGTTAAAAATCAGTCCAAAAGAATGCAAATCAGATACCATAAAGATGAACCTCAAGTTCATTTCAGGAATTTTTATTTGTTAAATTGGTATCTTAGAGTGTTAATTATCATTTAAAACAAAAGGCTTTCATTTGACATTTTAAAATGTTCTCATAATAGCATATAACAGTATAAGAGCAAACATTTTAAACACACTCTCAACTGAGCAAATTGCATTTCTTATTAAATGAACTATTAATTCTCAATAGATACAGTTTTGTTTTCTTTTTTTTTTTTTGTAGTTAAAATCTTAGAAATCATATTTCCAAAAAGATAAAAAGGGTTCACAATATTTTAAAAAGGAACATAGTCCATTCAGGTTTATCCTTTGTCCTGACTACATCATGGCGGGGATCTCTGAAGACAGAGGCTGCCAGTGACAGTCCATTAGTGCGTCATACAGTTCCTCACTCTGCTCCATGAACTCCTTGTTGGCCTCTGTCACATCCAGCTGTGGCATGGGGTCTTCCAGTGCATCATCTCCGACTTCTTCATATGTCTGCATGGTGCTCTGGGTGTAGCCATACTGGGGGTAACTGTAGCTGTAGCTGCCCGTGTTCTGGTCATAGCCCCACTGGGCATAGTAGTTCTGGTATTGCTGATAATACTGGTTGTAGCTGTAACTGTACATCTGGCTATATTCCACTGGTTTTACACGGCTCGCTTTGGGGATGGCCACGCTCAGCCGCACAGGTTTAGACCCCAGTCCTACTGCTCCTTGGCACTCTGTCAGGGCTCGCTTCTGTTCAAGTTCATCTGTGAATTTCACGAATCCGTAACCCTTAGACACGCCCGTCTGGTCTAAAACCACCTTGCCTCCTCGACAAGAGGGGTAGACTTTGACGAAGAATTCGTACAGCATGCCGTCATCCACGTCTGCAGTCAAGTCCCCCACGAAAAGGGAGTATTCAGGACTGTTATCTGGTTGTTTCCCATAAGTGGCATAGTTCAATTTAAAACGTTTTGCCCAGTGAGGCGGTTGCGGATAATTTTGACGCTCATCACGGTCTCCCCCATGGTGGCGAAGGCTCTGGAGATGAAGTTCTCATCCATGTAGGGCTCCAGGTCTCCCATCCATAGGCTGGCGGCCATGGCCACACCAGAGGAGCGACTTCGAGGGCCTCACAGGCCCTCGCGGGCGCTACAGTTTTGTTTTCTTTTTAACCACACAATCCCTATCGTCTGTCTAGTACTTAAAATTTCACATCTACTCTCATGTTTGAAGCTTTCAACAACTGTGTGAAAAGTAGCATAAATAATATTTGCAATTTTGTACTACCAATGGTGGGCTAGCTGTGGCAATTCACAACTCCAAAAGCTCAGTGATTCAAAATAATAAAAGTTTGCTTTTTGTTGATCTAGAGTTAAATGCAAACCAGACAGCTCTCAGAGATGCTCTCGTAACATAACCACCTCCACCACAAATAGAGCAAGAGGGAAAGAGTAGACAGCTACATCAGATATCCAACTTTCTCGGAAGTGACATATATCAATTCCACTCTTATTCCATTGGCTAGACCTAGTCTTTTGACATTGGCTAAGCTGCTGTAAAGGGCAAATATAGTCCCTGGATGAGGAGCAGCTTCCAAAAAGTAAATCCATGCTGTAGAAGAAAGTATGAATTCAGGCAGCCATATCTCTTAATTTTAAAGGTACGGACATTGAAGACCGCACAGAGTAAGAAACTGTAACAGGACACTTACTCCCAAACTGGTCTTCTAGCTTATATGTGATGCTTTCTATTCAGTGCTAACGTCAAAACAATCACAATGACAAGTATTTAAAGCTGGCATTAAGTTATCCATATCTCTTCCTTCTTACCCTATTCATTTACTTGTTCATTTAGAGACACTTTGAAAAATCTCAATCATTTTAGGAATTGCTTTCTCTGATCTTGTCCCTGTCTCATTCTTATTTACTCTACCATATTAGCCAATCTCTATTTTTTTGCCTTATTAGTACTTGTCTACATTGTTATGTATTTTACGAAAGTTTGCATTCTCCAATGAAGTAGGCATTTTCAAAGCACAGTTAGACCATTTTATGGATCTGGGACATAAAAGATGATCAGTTAATGTTTGGTGACTGGGAAAAGACTTTCTGAGTTTATTAACCTCTCTGAAACTTTAGATTTCATTTTTCCTCCATTAGTAAGAAAGACCAAAAACTGACAACAGGCATATATTTCAAACACAGAAACATAAGCTTGGGCCGGCGCCGCAGCTCACTAGGCTAATCCTCCGCCTTGCGGCGCCAGCACACCGGGTTCTAGTCCCGGTCGGGGCGCCAGATTCTGTCCTGGTTGCCCCTCTTCCAGACCAGCTCTCTGCTGTGGCCAGGGAGTGCAGTGGAGGATGGCCCAAGTGCTTGGGCCCTGCACCCCATGGGAGACCAGGAGAAGTACCTGGCTCCTGCCATCGGATCAGCGTGGTACGCCGGCCGCAGCGGCCATTGGAGGGTGAACCAACGGCAAAGGAAGACCTTTCTCTCTGTCTCTCTCTCACTGTCCACTCTGCCTGTCAAAAAAAAAAAAAAAAGAAAGAAAGAAACATAAGCTTGTATTCTCCTATATTTAACACACTCTGCTATTATTGTTTTTTAGATAATAATGGCAGACTCCCTTTTTAAAATGTTTGCTTAATCTTATCATTCAGCAGCCTCAAGAGTCAGGGTGTTTGTATTAGTCTGAATGATTCTTGAATGAGCATTAAATCTGTTTTTTGACACCATGTGCTCAAAGTCTTTGTTTCAGGAAAACTGCATACTCTGGAATAAAACTAAAACAATTAATCAAATAATTATAACAGAATACAGTTATCAAGCTTTAATTAACAATAGTAAAGAATCCCTGGGGACCTCAACAACAGCTGACACTAAGACACAAAATGCTGTTTAAGCTTCAGTTCTCCTAGTCTCGGAGGAGATGTACCAAGGAGCCTGGAATGCATCATAAACAGAAGGCCGGGAATCTGACAGTGGAGATTTGAGAGAGGTCCCTTCCCAGGGAGCCTGCCTGTTCCAGAGGTTCCCAATCCCTGATTCAGGCTGACATGGCAAATTTTTACCATCTTGAATGCCTTGAAACAGAATTCTTTATTGCCTTTTTCCTCTTACCTTCTTTCTCGCCCTGGAGTCCATGATCAAAAATTTAGATAGTATTATCTAGCACAATGTCTTCAGGGATATGCAGCATACTAAGAAACCATTCTATATTCAACTCTGGATGGGTTTTAAATAAATTCAGAATCTAAAAGATGATGCAAGATACTTATCTTGTGTTTTAATCATGTCCATCTTACACAAATACTCAGGAGTCTCCTCGCCTTGGTCTCTTTCCCTCCTTTTCTATCTCTCAGCTTTCAATTCAAACTCCTAATTCAGTTTGCTGCTATCCTCTGATCAAGGCCAGAGGGGCAGGTTGCTTTCCTTCTCATCCTGGCAAGGTAAGGCTGGACGGAGACATCCTTTAGATTGGAATTCCAATAAGATAACACAATTCTCTGCTCACTAACATTGAGATATATAGCTATGTCACGGCATAACTTTGATGGGTTTTATGCTGAACAATCCCTTCACATTAGTGCTAGAATGGGGAAAAACAAGTATGGTGAAGCAATGAACAGTCTCTTCTCTTTTTTTTCCAACTTTTATTTAATAAAGGTAAATTTCGAAAGTACGATTTTTGAATTATTGCGGCTTTTCCCTCCCATAACCTCCCTCCCACCCACAACCATCCCATCTCCCACTCCCTCTCCCAAACCTGTTCTTCATCAATATTCATTTTCAATTATCTTTATATACAAAAGATCAATTTAGTATATACTAAGTAAAGATTTCAACAGTTTGCACCCACACAGACACACAAAGTATAGAATACTCTTTGAGAAGTAGTTTTACCGTTAATTCGCATAGTACAACACATTAAGGACAGAGATCCTACATAGGAGTAGGTGCACAGTGACTCTAATTGATTTAACAATTGCCACTTTTATTCATGATGTCAGTAATCAACTGAGGCTCTATACATAAGCTGCCAAGGCTATGGAAGCCTCGTGAGTTCACAAACTACGATCTTACTTGGACAAGGTCACAGTCAAAGTAGAAGTTCTCTCCTCCCTTCAGAAAGGTACCTCCTTCTTTGATGGCCTGTTCTTTTCGCTGGGATCTCACTCACAGAGATCTTACATTTAGGTCATTTTTTTTTTTGCCTTTTTTTTTTTTTTTTTTTTTTTTGACAGGCAGAGTTAGACAGTGAGGAAGGTCTTCCTTCCGTTGGTTCACCCCCGAAATGGCCACCACGGCCAGCTGGCTGGGCCGATCCAAAGCCAGGAGCCAGGTGATTCCACCTGGTCTCCCATGTGGGTGCAGGGCCCAAGGATTGGGCTATCCTTCACTGCCTTCCCAGGCCACAGCAGAGAGCTGGACTGGAAGGAGCAACCAGGACAGAATCCGGCACCCCAATTGGGACTAGAACCCAGAGTACCGGCGCTGCAGGCGGAGGATTTGCCTAGTGAGCTGCGGCGCCAGCGTAGGTCATATTTTTGCCACAGTGTCTTGGCTTTCCATGCCTAAAATACTCTCATGGGCTCTTCAGCCAGATCTGAATGCCTTAAGGGCTGATTCCGAGGCCAGAGTGCTGTTTAGGACATCTGCCATTCTATGAGTCTGCTGTGTATCCCGCTTCCCATGTTGGATCATTCTCTCCTTTTTAATTCTATCAGTTAGTATTAGCAGACACTAGTCTTGTTTATGTGATCCCTTTGACACTTAATCCTATCTTTATGAACAATTATGAACTGAAACTGATCACTTTAACAAATAAGATGGCGTTGGTACATGCCACCTTGATGGAACTGAATTGGAATCCCCTGGCACGTTTCTAGCTCTACCATTAGAGTACAAGTGAGCATGTGCTGAACTGTACATCTAGACCCTCTCTTATCCCCACTCTTATATTTAACAGGGATCACTTTTCAGTTAAATTTAAACACATAAAAATAATTGTGTGTTAATTACAGAGTTCAACCAATGGTATTAAGTAGAACAAAAAAATACTAAAAGGAATAAAATAGTAAGTTGTTTCTCAACAGTCAGGACAAGGGCTGATCAAGTCATTGCTTCTCATAGTCTCCATTTCACTTCTACAGGTTTCTTTTTAGGTGCTCAGTTAGCTGTCACTGATCAGGAAGAACATATGATATTTGTCCCTTTGGTACTGGCTTATTTCACTCAGCATGATGTGCTCCAGATTCCTCCATTTTGTTGCAAATGACCAGATTTCATTGTTTTTTACTGCTGTATAGTATTCTATAGACTACATGTCCCATAATTTCTTTATCCAGTCTTCTGTTGATGGGCATTTAGGTTGATTCCAGGTCTTAGCTATTGTGAATTGAGCTGCAATAAACACTGAGGTGCAGACAGCTCCTTTATTTGCCAATTTAATTTCCTTTGGGTAAATTCCAAGGAGTGGGATGGCTGGGTTGTATGGTAGGGTTATATTCAGGTTTCTTGGGAATCTCCAAACTGACTTCCATAGTGGCTTTACCAGTTTGCATTCCCACCAACAGTGGGCTAGTGTCCCTTTTTCCCCACATCCTCACCAGCATCTATTGTTGGTAGATTCTGTATGTAAGCCATTCTAACCAGGGTGAGGTGAAACCTCATTGTGGTTTTGATTTCCATTTCCCTGATGGCTAGTGATCCTGAACATTTTTTCATGTGTCTGTTGTCCATTGGATTTCCTCTTTTGAAACATGTCTATTTAGGTCCTTGGCCCATCTCTTAAGTGGGTTGTTTGTTTTGTTGTTTTGGAGTTTCTTGATCTCTTTGTAGATTCTGGTTATACAGTCTCTTCTTGTTTACTCAGTATAATCTAGGTTGGGAAACAATGATTTACCCAGTGTATCTCTGTACACCCTTGTAGAGCATGCCCATTTTTCCAGACCAAAAATGGGTGTGTTAATATTCATTTTTAATTATCTTTATAGACAGAAGATCAACTCTATACTAAGATTTCAACAGTTTGCACTCAAACAGACACACAAAGTATAAAGTACTATTTGAACACTAGTTTTACTGTTAATTCTCATAGTACAACACATTTAGGACAGAGGTCCTACATGGGGATCAAGTGCACAGTGACTCCTGTTGTTGAAATCTATTTCTAAAGAAAAGTGTCCCATTATACAATAAGTTTAGGAAAACTTGCATAAAGTATCTCTCTTTGTGATTCACAAATGCACTTTAACAATTAAAGGCTCTGAGAAAATGTGATAAAGAATCCTACTTTATTTGGTTCCACCTAAAATTGTTCAACCATCCCACTCTCTCTCCACCCCTTTGGAACACCTGTTAACACCCATAGGGAATCCAGTGTTTTCCATAATATGTTTTATGTCTTAGGTCAGGCTGCCATAAGAAAATACCATAGAATGGGTGGCTTAACCAAAAGGAATTTATTTTCTCACAGTTCTGGATACTGGATGGGAGATCAGGATACCAACATGGTCACTTTCTGGCAATGGCTCCTTTTCTGACCTACAGACAGTCACTGTCTTACTATGGAACCACATGGCAAAGAAAGTAGGAGAGATCACTGTCTTTTCTAATAAGGCTAAAAATCCTATACTAATAAGGCTAAAAATCCTATACTAATAGGACCCCAATCTTAATACCCCTTTTAATCCTGATTAATTCCCAAAAGCCCTATCTTCAAATAGAGTCACACTAGATTTCAAGGCTTCACATATGAGTTGGGGATGAAGTCATGGGACACAATTCAATCTATAGCAGTTTGGGAAATGCTGATAAAACATGGAGAATAAAAGAAGTTTAGTAGGATGAATTCAGCCTATATTGAGAGAAAGAGGGACTATTTTACTGAGGACTTATGAATTAAATTAGTCTGGGATCAAGGGTGGATTTAGCAAATTACTTGAGAGAGCTGCAAAGTGTTCAGTTTTAAACTGACATGTTTGTCAAATTACAGGTGTATAGACAATTTGCTAGTGCAGGCAGAACAGATATGGAGATCTCATGGCTGAAACCTCCATTCTTCAAATCTGACAAGTCCAACACCTCTCAGCCTATGAATCTCTTCATATCAACTTTCAACACTGCCCTAGTGAGAAGATTTAGGAAGGAAGATTTGTTCCATAATTATTTGAGAAACTACCAAATATAGAAAGAGGTGGGACTGAAATATGAATTTTATCACCACCTTTAGGACTCAGGTAAACTCCTGCCAAAACATCCCCAGGTTGGAGTGGAGGGGGTGCTAAATCTGGCAAAATAGTCACATAGATGAATTTAAATAAGGCATATAGCTCAGTTCCATGGATCAAGGATCAACAGCTAAGGCAAGTATAGCCACTGTTGGCCTCCTTCTATAAATGGTTAACTTGGTTAACGATTAACTCCAATTTTTGCTTTTATCACATATTGTTCTGTAAGAATAACACAGGCATTGTAATTAACTATGTAAGAAATCTATTGCTTCTTATTTGCTGTTGATCCATGATTTTTGTCAAGCTTTCTATTTTTTATAATCAGAAATCCGGTGGTTGGTTTTAAAGTTATAAAGTTTAGGAGGATAAGTTAGTGCGCTATGAACATATACAGAATTGAAAATGCAAATGCCCACAGGAATTGGCATGGCAATTCAAATGAGTAAAATTGGACAAGGGAAAATAACAGGGAATGGTGGAAACTGACGAAAACTGAAGAACATATGCTTCATCTAAAGGAGCCTTTCACTCTGTAATTGTAGACAATGTTACCTTTTTTTAAAAACTTTTATTTAGCAAATATAAATTTCCAAAGTACAGTTTATGGATTACAGTGGCTTTTTCCCCCCATAACTTCCCTCCCACCCGCAACTCTCCCAACTCCTGCTCCCTCTCCCATTCCATTCACATCAAGATTCATTTTCAATTATCTTTGTATACAGAAGATCAATTTAGTATATTCTAAGTAAAGATTTCAACATTGCACCCACATAGAACATAAGTGTAAAATACTGTTTGAGTACTAGTTATAGCATTAATTCACATTGGACAACACACTAAGGACAGAGATCCTACATGAGGAGTAAGAAGTGCACAGTGACTCCTGTTGTTGACTTAACAAACTGACACTCTTGTTTATGGCATCAGTAATCTCCCTAGGCTCTGGTCATGAGTTGCCAAGGCTATGGAAGCCTTTTCAGTTCGCCGACTTTGATCTTATTTAGACAAGGTCATAGTCATAGTGGAAGTTCACTCCTCCCTTCAGAGAAAAGTACCTCCTTTGAGGGCCCATTCTTTCTACTGGGATCTCACTCACAGAGATCTTCCATTTAAGTTTGTTTATTTATTTGTTTGTTTGTTTTTTTGCCTGAGTGTCTTGGCTTTCCATGCCTAAAATACTCTCATGGGCTCTTCAGCCAGATCCAAATGCCTTAAGGGCTGATTCTGAGGCCAGAGTGCTGTTTAGGACATCTGCCATTCTATGAGTCTGCTGTGTATCCTGCTTCCCATGATGGATCGTTCTCTCCCTTTTTGATTCTATCAGTTAGTATTAGCAGACACTAGTCTTGTTTGTGTGATCCCTTTGACTCTTAGACCTATCAGTGTGATCAATTGTGAACTGAAATTAATCACTTTGACTAGTGAGATGGCATTGGTATATGCCACCTTCATGGGATTGAAGTGGAATCCCCTGGCACATTTCTAACTCTACCATTTGAGGCAAGTGTGATTGAGCATGTCCCAAATTGTACATCTCCTCCGTCTCTTATTGCCACTCTTATATTTAACAGGGATCACTTTTCAGTTCAATTTAAATGCCTAAGAATAGTTGTATGTTAAATACAGAGTTCAACCAACAGAATTAAGTAGAAACAGATTCCTCCATTTTGTTGCAAATGACCAGATTTCATTGTTTTTTTACTGCTGTATAGTATTCTATAGAGTACATGTCTCATAATTTCTTTATCCAGTCTTCTGTTGATGGGCATTTAGGTTGATTCCAGGTCTTAGCTATTGTGAATTGAGCTGCAATAAACACTGAGGTGCAGACAGCTCCTTTATTTGCCAATTTAATTTCCTTTGAGCAAATTCCAAGGAGCGGGATGGCTGGGTTGTATGGTAGGGTTATATTCAGGTTTCTCGGGAATCTCCATAGTGGCTTTACCAGTTTGCATTCCCACCAACAGTGGGCTAGTGTCCCTTTTTCCCCACATCCTCACCAGCATCTGTTGTTGGTAGATTCTGTATGTAAGCCATTCTAACCAGGGTAAGGTGAAACCTCATTGTGGTTTTGATTTCCATTTCCCTGATGGCTAGTGATCCTGAACATTTTTTCATGTGTCTGTTGTCCATTGGATTTCCTCTTTTGAAACATGTCTATTTAGGTCCTTGGCCCATCTCTTAAGTGGGTTGTTTGTTTTGTTGTTTTGGAGTTTCTTGATTTCTTTGTAGATTCTGGTTATCAACCCTTTATCAGTTGCATAGTTTGCAAATATTTTTTCCCATTCTGTCGGTTGACTCTTCACTTTCCTGTTTCTTTTGCAATACAGAAACTTCTCAATTTGTTGCAATCCCAAATGTTAATTTTGGCTTTGACTGCCTGTGCTTCCAGGTCTTTTCCAAGAAGTCTTTGCTGCTACCTATATCTTGCAGGGTTTCTCCAATGTTCTCTAATAATTTGGTGTCGGGTAGTAGATTTAGGTCTTTAATCCATGTTGAGTGGATTTTTGTGTAAGGTTTAAGGCAGGGATCTTGCTTCATGCTTCTGCACGTGGAAATCCAGTTTTCCCAGCACCATTTATTGAATAGACTGTCCTTACTCCAGGGATACAATGTTACTTTAAAGAGGATGTAATATTAGTGTCGCTGCATCTCTTGACTTTTTGAGTAAAGCTTGAAATTTATATTTTTATGTGAAATCTCCCAACCTTTAAATATTTATGATGAATTAAACATTTTATACCATTTATAAAATATTCATATGGATTTCTGAAGTCCAGGCATAGAGTTTTCATACTATGAATTTTCCATGAACTTTTTGAAGATACCTTATATACATAGACTCCATTTTCTTTTATTAAAATAAACTTTTAATCCTATTTTCCAGGAAATTTTTGAACTACTATTATCAATAAATATAGCCTACTACCTCCTGCACACATACAAACACACAGACCTTTTTGTAGGACAGTCCAGCTCACAGGCCACCAGTTTTTAACTTACAACAAAGGCAATGAATTCTTACTAATGAAGACATCAGAATTCTCCCAGAATACACTGCTTTTCCTTTCAATTGGGGGGTTATATCTGTACTGTTAGCTTCAGGTCAGCGGCTCAGATTGTCAGAATGGTACAGCACTGGATTTTATCTTTGCTCTATAAAGAAAAGTGGCCACTACGATTTAAGGAAAACACTGAAAGAAGTTGCCATCAAATACTATTTCTTCTGTTATCTAAATACTTCATAAATAGCCCTAGCTGAGATGAATACAATGAAATTTCATTGTAATGAAATAGGATTTCACTGCCTGATCTGATGTCAGATTGGAAACATTACTACTCTTTCCACACTCAAGATGAATATAACTTCAAGATGACGACATTAAGTCATGCATAAAAAGTTATGCACATAACATGTGTCATTAGAATCTAATTGAAGGATGCATTACATATAACCCATACTTTCAACAGAGAACAGGTTTTTTGTTTGTTTTCTCTAGGATGAGTTACTACTAATCTTGGAAGAAAATACCTCAAGGAGAAGGAAGAAAGACGCTACCAAATTTTGGAGAGTTCATTAAATCCTGGTTTTCCTAAGCAAAGCTGTGTTTCCTGCACTCCTTCCCCACTGCTATCCCTCATCTCTTCCACCCAGAAAGAAAACAATATTCAAGTATTGACAAAGTGCATTCCATTCATTGCTTGGAGAATTAACTGTTGGACCATCTTTCCAAGTCCTCTTCACTGAGAGGATAGGAATCTCCTCGTTCCTGCCCAAGTGTATGACTCTGTCCCAAATCCCTTACCCCAACACACACCAGATTGGCAGTGAGAGCTGCCGTAAGTCAGACAAACTAGATTGTTAATGCTAATCAGCATAACTGGGAATAGAATTTAAGCAACTTGAGTTCTTTTGAATACAGGATATGTAAGATAGGTATCTGTGACAGACATGGCCACCGTCTATCAGTCTAAGATCAAGAGAGTAATGCAGAGAGATAGAGCCAATCTTTGAGGCAGGAAGAGGGAGTTTCATGTTTCTAATAGCACCTGAAGGTCTGTCATCATTCCTGCCTTTGGGATCCTTGAGACTTCCCTGTACTCATAAACAAATTCTCTTGCTATGTTAAGCCAGTTCAAATTTGTTCTTGGGAACAGATGAGCTCAACAGTAGTCCTACTTTACTAATCAGGTTTAGCCTTATCAAGTTCAATCTGAGATACTACATAATTTAAGAATTAAAAGCCTCTTTTCACCTCAAAATGGCTGATTGGAAAACGAAATTTATGTTGTATCTTGAGACGTCTCCCCAAATTGAGTCCAATTTTTCTGTAGAAAGTGAGCAGAAACATGACACACTTAATATTTAACTGAAATAGAGGTCTTCTTATGAAAATGAGATGCACATACATACATTAAAATACACAACACACACACACACACACACACACATACACACTTAACTGCAACATCTCCCATTATTTTCCCCAAACCAAAGACTAATAAAAATGCAGTGAGGTTTTTGGAGCCTTCAACTGGGTCAAGTAAAATGTAGAACAAGAAAGAAGGACATAATTCATTCAATTTAAGACCATCAAGGCTACTATACCAAAATTTGATGGCAAAATCTTCCTGTGATTTATTCCAAAGAAGGAAGTCCCTACCTGCTCTCTTTTATTCCAGGACTCAGTTCCACCCCCACATCTACCATAGCTCTAGATTTTTACTATTAATTTTACCCAACTCAACTCTTAGCTTTATAATGACTTTAACTGTTCAATATTTAATGAACCAATTAATTAAATAACATTTATTATGCTGTAGGACACTGGTTCTCTTATTTAAGTATGCACCAGAATTACCAGGGGAGCTTGTTAAAAACTCCAGGCTCCCACCAACCCAGAGTTTCTGATTCAGTAAGTCTGAATTTGGGAGTAGGAATTCCATTTTGAACAGGCATTCCTGCTGCATCTGATCTTGACTACATCTTGGGACACACCACTCTAGGAATATAGAATCGTGAGACTGTATGCTGTATTGGTGGTAAAGAAAGCTGACAGCAGGGTTCAAATCCTTGGTTTATCACTTTCTAACTGTGTATTTGGGGAAAAGTTATTTTTTAAGGGAGGCAAGTTATTCATTGCTCTGAGACTCAGTTTCCTCACTAATAAAATGACAAAATATATAATACCTAAACCATAGGGTTGTTGGAGATATTAAATAAGATAATATAGGTAAAGTCTACATCTCATTTCTACCCTGCGTGAGACTTGCTGATTCTAGAGACTTCTGTTACAAGAGTCACCAGATCAGGAGCAATTGTAGAAAAACTGTGGAACATTTCAGGAAAGCATAAATGCATCCCAGTCCATCCATGCACCTGAGAAGAAAAGGGCAGCAGAGTGAAGTAGTAGAACAGAATGATGTGTGAGACACTGACCATTCCACCTCAATCCCCTCAGCTGCACCATGTGAAGGAAAAGGACACTGTTGGCAAACTACCATTTCCCAAATCCCTTTGGGACAAATGACACTTTCCCACCTAAGTGGTTCTGTACCTGGAACAGTTTACAGTGTATGTACACAATTCCACTGTCCTATTTTTAGGAAAAAATGGGTAGCTGCTGGCCATTGACCTCTGCCAGCCCAGGGTGACCACCTTAAATCAAGAGCTTGCTATAACACAGCTGAGCTTGGCAATTTTAATGAGAAATCTCATCTTGCTGGATTACTGTTCCTGGGCCACATCTTGTCAGCAATTCCTCAGGAAATTATTCAACCATCTCCAACTGCAAAGAAACAGATGGCGTCCTGGAAAAAAATACTCTGAAGTATATGTGCTGGTAAAAAGCAAATGTGAGGACACAAAGGCCAACACTGACACAAATACTAAAAGTACTTTTTCCTCCAGAAAAAAAATGGATTCTCAGATATTTGTGTTTTCCCTCCCCTTTTAAACTGTGAACTGTGCCAGTCATCAGCTTGCATATGCAATGGAGAGATTTGTTTAACATTTCAGAGCTGCTTAACAGAGACAGCTTGTTTTAATAATACAGAATAATACTGATCCAATGTTCTCATGGAAGATCAAGTTTTAAAATTTGTATTAATGCCCTGCTTTCTTTCTTTTAATATCCTTTAGCCAAAACTCTTGGATCACTTTATATTATACTGACTGCCCATTAAGAAAATGCTGAATTAATATTAAAAATTATCATGGCACCTGAGAAAATAGCAGTGTAACCCTCATGAATATTAAATCTTTTCATAATGATCAGTGTTATTACCATGAATACTAAGTGTTATGAATTCATTGTAAATTCACAACACTTAATGTAAAAACTTGGCCTGTAACCAGAAAGTTTGAATTATACCTAGGAAATGTTTGAATTGATTTTAGTTATAAAACTAGGAAAAGGAAAATAGATAAAATTTTTGATTTTCAGTCTCAGAGGCCAAGGGCTTCAGGACTATTGCAAAAGAAAGGCCAGTTGCAATTTTCAAATATTTCATGTGAATGTTTGAATCTTTTCCAGAATTCCCATTCCTGCTTAATTATATCACTAGGAAGAAGAATCAGAGAAACATTAGGAATGAGAGACTAGCACATTCAGCTATTAGTCTCAGACAGTACTCAGAAAGTATTAACTTTTAGAGGTTATAATACAGCATATCACGGGAGTGATTCTGACCCTACAAAAAATTTATAAAAAACAATCATTATATAACATAGCCCGCAGTTACTACAAAGTCAACTTTTAGATCTTATATCTCCTACTGAAGCAAGCACCAACAAGTTTCACTTTGATAACTGAAGTGCACACCTACACAAAATAAATATGAGAAGTGTTGTCATGGGTAAATAGTCACAAACCTTTGACCATGTGTTTTTATATTCACATGACATTCAGGCAAATAAAACAGAATTATTGATTCTCAAGACATTACAAGAGCAGAAGAAAAGACAGAGGTTCAAGCAAATAGATCCTTCTGAAAAAAAAATAGATCTTAATGAAAATCTGACAGGTAAGTGTATCTCCCACAAAGGGGTTCCAAGTGAAAAACCACTGAATAACTTACAATAAACTGAGAGTCCGTGTTCCCTGAGTATCCCTAAATAAGGTCACTGACAGCTTTATTCACTGAATAATTCTCCCTATTCACATTATGTAATCAAAAAGCATAATTGCTAGACTTTTGAGTCTTCCTCCAAGCAAAGAAGTTGGTATCAAAATTCTTATATTGATTTGAAAAACCTTTTTTTAATCCATAGATACTCAAGATATTTACCACATTTCAGAGTTCAAAGGAACACTCAACACAGACTTTAAATACCACAATTTTATCCCAATTAGTTTAGGCCCCATCTGAAATTTCATTGAAAATGTCCTAAAATAGCCTTAAGAATTAGAAAAAGTCTTGGCTGGTGGAAAAAATTTAAATATCTTTTAATTTCCTCAGATATTTTCTTATAGTCCTCTGTGTCATTCTTTAAGGTGATGGAGAATAAGGGACAGATGCTAATTTTGCCTCAGGGAATTTCTATGAAGTTATAGGATGGCACTGAAACTGCAAAACAGCAGGATTTAACTAAACAGAACATCAATCAGTAAAGAACAGTATGGTGTGCCTGGAATCCATTCAGAATATCCTCAGGGCAGAGTCCAAGATGTTTTTTCCCTTTAAATTTTAAGTCTCATAAGTAATGACTTACATTCTTCTAGTAATTTCTTAAGTTATAAAATCATGACCAACCAAGCAACTCGCAAGAATTACTAAGCTAATAATCCAACAGTGGGAATTTTGGGCTCTTCAGGATAATTACTGGGCATTTTTCCTAAATTCATCCAGATTCCTGTAGTATCATCTGAATCCCTCTGGTTTCAACAATAATTTAACAGTTTCAGAACTGCTCCAAGACTGGGGTTCACAGAGAAGTTCAGACAAAATTTTTTCATTAGCTTTCCAAGAATTACAAATAGTATTTCTAAGTTAAAAAACAGTGCCTACTACAGAGTGGTTATAATCAAAACAGCCTGTTACAATAAAAAACATAGACATGTGGATCTATGGAACAGAATAGAAGCCCCAGAAATCAATTCACACATCAATAACTAACTAATCTTTGACAAAGAAGCTAAAATCAATTCGTGTAGAAAGGACAGTCTCTTCAACAAGTAGTTCAAGGAAAATTAGATCTCTGTGTGCACAAGTATGAAACAAGACCCCTACCTACACTTTCTACAAAAACCACCTCAAAATGGATCAAGCATCTAAATCTATGATCTGATACCATGAAATTACTGGTGGAAAACTCTGCAAAACATTGGCACAGGCAAAGACTTCTTTGAGACGACCCCAGAAGCTCAGGCAATCAAACCAAAAATAGACTAATGGAATTACATCAAGCTAAGAAGCTTCTCCACCACAAAGGAAGCACTCGCCAAAGTTAAGAGGCAACCAATAATATAGGAGAAAATACTTGCAAACTATGCAACTGATAGAGGGTTAATATCCAGGACAGGGGCTGCACTGTGGCGAAGTAAGTTAATCCTCCACCTGTGGCACTGGCATCCCATATGGGCACCAGTTGTAGTCCCGGCTACTCCTCTTCCAAACAGACATATTTAGGGGCCAATGCTGTGCCATGGCTGGTAAAGCCACCGCCTGCAGTGCCCTGCAGTGCCGGCATCCCATATTGGGTGCCGGTTTGTGTCCTGGCTGCTTCACTTCCGACCCAGCTCTCTGCCATGGCCTGAGAAAGCACTAGAAGATAGCCCAAATGCTTGGGCCCCTGCATCCGCATGGGAGACTAGGAGAAAGCACCTGGCTCCTGGCTTCAGATTGGCACAGCTCCAGCCATTGTGGCCATCTGGAGAGTGAACCAACAGAAGGAAGACCTTTCTCTCTGTCTCTTCCTCTCACTGTCTGTAACTCTACCTCTCAAATCAGTATCACTAGCAATCAGGGAAATGCGAGTCAAAACCACAATGAGCTTTCACCTCACCCCAATTACAATGGCTTTCATACAGAAACCAACAAACAATAAATGCTGGTGAGGATATGGGGGGAAAGGTACACTAATAGGCTGTTAGTAGGAATGTAAACTAGTAGAGCCATTGTGGAAGATAGTAGGGAGATACCTCAGATAGCTGAAAATAGATCTACCATACGACCCGCTATTTCCTCCTGGGAATTTACTCAAATGAAAATTAAATCAGCATATGAAAAAGTTATCTGTACCCTCAAGTTTATTGAAGTTCAATTCACAATAACTAAGATATGAAATCAACTCAGATGTCCATCAATTGATGACTGGATAAAGTAAATGTGGTTTATGTACTATGGAATACTATTCAGCTGTAAAAAAAGAATGAAATCCTGTATTTCTAAACAAAATGGGTGCAGTCGGAAAGCACACACTTAGCGAAATGAGCCATTCCCAAAAAGACAAATATAATATGCTTTTTCTGATCTGTGGTAACTAATGGAGCACAAAAAATATAATATATATGCATGAAATTGACATTTCAAGAATTATTATTTACAGCACTTGTCTCTGCTTTTGAGGAACAGTGTTTCTTACTATTTGCTGAATTCTTTACTTAATGAAGGGTTAAGCTTATGATTATAAAATAAACTGAAAGTATATCATTTTAAAAATTAAAAGAAAGAATAAGAAGGGAAGGAAGAAGGAGGGTAGGAGCATGGGCAGGAGAGAGGGTAGGGTGAGAAGTTTCACTATGCTCCTAAATCTATATATATGAAATACATGAAATTTGTTTACCTTATATAAATATAAAAATTGGAAAAAATAGTCCCTACTTACTTGTTTTGCCCAAAAACTGTAAAATTTTTAAAGTGCTATCATGGGAAAAGGAAAATTCCAAAACTCCATTTTAAATGAATTCTGACAACAGAGTATGATAGAATGAAATAAAAGGCTATTGTGGGGAGCAATCCGGATTGGACTAAGTTACTGGAATTAAGACTTATTCTATGCATCTGCTCTCCCACAATATGGCGCTGGGAGAGGAGAAAACAGCTTCCGCACAGCTGCCTCCAGTTCAACCAATAAACTGTAGGACTTGCTCCTGATTGGAGGAGAGCAGCGTACTCGGCGTGTGGGCAGCCGAGTTAGGATTGGCGGAGGAGGACTATAAAGGAGGAGAGAGACGGCATGCACCAGGAACATCTATGGGGAACATCTATGGGGAACATCTAAGGGGAACATCTAGCTGAAGGAACACCTGTGCAGCCCCCGAGAAGAGCCGGCCGGCGGTGTGCCGCTCCCCTGCGGAAGTGGGGAATGTGGCCAGGGGGAACTGCCCTTCCACGGAGGTGGAAGGGATAGTAGCCAACCCGGGAAGAACCAGCAGCAAACCCGGGGAGGGCCGAGCAGACGAAAGAACAGCGCAGGGTCCTGTGTCGTTCCTCCACGAAGAGGGGGAGCGACAGCTATGACTTTGATTCCTGGGGTTTCATGTAAAATGGAACATTGCTTAACTTTTCTATGTCTCTGCCTTTGTCTTTAAGATGGAAATGATAACTATATATTTTACAAGGCTGTTAGGATTAAATGAAAAAGAATTTATAAGGCATCTAACACAATGACCAACACTATGATTATAGCATCCTTTCACAAGTATAACTTCCTTGTGCATTTGCAGAGGGCTAGGACACAACCAGTTATTTTCAGTAAGGTTCCTTCTAAGACTTATCCATTAAATGGTACCTGCTCTTCTTCAGCAAGGATTGCAGATTGTAAGAAACAGACACCCTTTCAAACAAGCTCAAGTAAAGGATGCAACTGGAAGCATATGAGAATAGCTCAAGAAAAGTTCTCTGATGACGAAAAACCCCAAAGATGGTGTTATCAAAGCAATCATTCCACTCTGAATTCTGTCTCTCCCTCTGAAGCCAGTTGGCCTCTCTTCTCTCACCTGTGTCCTTTTTTTACTTTCTTTTTGTTAAAACATCTTACTGAACTACAGTATAGAGACCAAGAAATGCATATAAGTATACAGATAAATTAGTTCTTGATTCTCTTGATCACAGTCATAACCAATGCCCAAATTATAGACAAAACATTACTAGTACCCTAAAAGTTCTCAACATATTCCCCCCATTTTTTAACATTGGAAGGGAGAGTATTTTGTCATTTATATGGTATAATTTTGGTGAAGCAATATTTATAACTATACAACAAATGATATGACATCTGTATAATTTTATTGTTTATATATTAACTACCATAAATAAGTGAAAACATGATATTTGTCTCTTTAGGTCTGGCTTATTTTATTTTTTTAAATCTTTTTTTTTCTATTTATTTGACAGGTAGGGTCACAGACAGTGAGAGAGAGAGACAGAGAGAAAGGTCTTCCTTCCGTTGGTTCACCTCCCAAAGGGCCGCCACGGCCAGCGCTGCACTGATCCGAAGCCAGGAGCCAGGTGATTCCTCCTGGTCTCCCATGCAGGTGCAGGGACCCAAGCACCTGGGCCATCCTCCACTGCCCTCCTGAGCCACTGCCGAGAGCTGGACTGGAAGAGGAGCAACGGGAACTAGAACCCGGCAGCCATATGGGATGTTGGCGGCGCAGACAGAGAATTAACCAAGTGAGCCACGGCGCTGGCACCAAGGGTCTGGCTTATTTTACTAAGCATAATGATCTCCAGTTGCATCCATTTTCTGGCAAATGTCAGTATTTCATTCTTTTTTAATGGCTCAGTAGTATTCCATTGTGTATACATACCACATTTTCTTTACCAAACAATTAGTTGGTGCACATCTAGACTGATTCTATATCTTAGCTATTGTTAGTTGAGCTGTAATAAACACAGAGGTACAAATAATTGTTTCATATGCTGATTTAATTCTGTTTGGGTAAATTCCCAGGAGTGGGATGGCTGAGTCATATGGCAGATCTGTTTTCTGATTTCAGAGGAATCTCCATACTATCTGTCACAAGGGTTCTATGAGTTTACATTCCCACTAATAGTGTTATCAGGGTACTTTTTCTCTTTTTCCTTGCCAGCATCTGTTACTTTTTGGTTTTTGGATAACAGCCACTGTAACTGGGATGAGGGGAAATCTCACTGTGGTTTTTATTTGCATTTCCCTGGTGGCTAGTGTTCCTGAGCAGTGTTTCATGTGTCTGTTGGCCACCTGTGTCTTTTGTGAAGGCTTGTGTTCTCAAATTTTAATCAGGCAACCACATGGCTGAAAATGAACCCTTACCAAGCCTTATTGCTGTGCAGTTTCTACATTCAAATATACATCACCCACTAAGTACAGACTGAGAGACTTTAACATCAGACTCACAATTCAGAAACTATGACTGTATCTGGCAGAATGGTTTCATTTCTGGTCTGGTAGATTGCGGCAGGGGAGGGGAAACAGGAAAAGCAACAGTAGCATGAGGTTCACAATTACTCAGACTCATCCCTTCAGCATGGGGTGTGATTGAAGGTAGTTCTAAAAGAAGATGTGGTCAATCAGGCAGGCATCCAAAACTATCTACTTAACTTCTCAATATGATATTCTCTTTTACCCCCACCTTTTTTTTTTTTTCAAGAAGAGGTACTAATAAGACTGCAGCACTGTGCTTTTGGCCAATGAGTACCCACACCTGTCATGGGCATGTATACCTGTCTCTGAAATAGCAAGATCTTGAACAACCTGGAAAGCCTGGCCCTGAACAACTCTGAAACAGAGTTCCTGTGCACTGGTTATCAGTTCAGATCACTCATCTTGAGCTGCAATTTCTACTAGTAGCATGAATATGATGAGACATAACACTCACATAACAACTTGAGTGAGGCAACTTTATTAGTCAAGAAGGCACAAAAGGCAGGAAGAGACAAAAGCAGCCAGGAATTCAAGTCAAGTCAATTCCTCTAGGTTAAGAAAAGCTTCCTGGGGCAGATGAAATCTCATCTGTGTATGCCCCTATGTTACTTTACATCTGAGGATCCTGAAAAGCAACCCATCCTTGGTTTTATGCCTAAGGGTCACATGACACACTGGGTAAATTACTGTTGATAGTCTGTTCTAGGAGAAACAGGAACAGAGCCCCAGATGTTCCAGTCAGGTTTTTTTTTTTTTACCTTGGGATGTTGCATTCTCATCAAATTCTACAATTATTCTTAAGAACTGCAAGTAAGAATGGGAAACGAATTAGGCTAGTCCAAGACAACTCAGAGAAGTGTCCACAACAACCACTGAAATTCTTGGTCACTTTCAGAACTAGAAAATGCCTATAACCTGTCTCACTTCTTCTCCTACCCATCGTAAACACATCTAGCCACGCCCAAATACATATTACACACAATAACCCCACTACATAAATACAACTTAGTCTGTAGCCATGCCTTTTCTTACTACCTTAGCAGTTTGTTTTAAATGCAATCCCTCTTCCCTCCCTTTTCTACCAACTGTCCTTTACAATTCCTCTATCCTTTCTTCATTTTCCAGTCCTTCAGCCCTCAATCTCAGAAATAAGTTTGTGTCTCTATAAAATATTAAAATTAAATTATAGTGGCCAAGTTTTATTGATAGATATCAAATGGATATCAATATGTGTGACATTCAGAAGCAAGACATATCACCTTATTTTATTTATCAAAATCAAATTTACTCTGGTGCTGAGGTCCCTAATAAACCAAGTGTTGATAAACTAAAACTTAGAATTAATTAGGGGGTCATTCTTTGCTCTGAGGAGTTATTTGGTGGACCCTTAGGCTAAATCCAATACTTGAAGTTTTGAAAAGAGGCCTCTTGTCTTCCAACCATCATGGCTATTTAAAACATTCTTGTTATCCGATATACATACATCGCAGACCATCGGAAAGTAGGTGTTTCTCCTACTTCTTGCCAAGCTTAAGCCAGGACTTTTTGTCAGCCTGAGATGTAACAGAGAGTTTCTGATATTTGTGCTGGTATCTCCACTGAGATATAGCCATCTTGGAGTGGGAGTGAAGAAATCCAATAGTCTCCTTGCAAGGTCAAATCCCACTCCTTCCTCTATGCCTCTGAGGCCTATTCCTTTACATGCAATCCATTCCCTAATCAGTTTAGATTTTCAAAAACAAGTAACTGATAATTTCCTCCTAAGAATAAGAAATATCTAGCTTCTTAGATTTTTATCCTGGTTGCTCTCTGGAAAGCAAAAAAAATGAAAAACACACCTTTCATTTATTTTCCAACACTCCTATAACTGTGAGAACATCACAGATATTAATATCATTTGAGTTAGCAGCTCTTAAGAAGTGAAATTTTTCAAATGACTGTGTCCTGGGCCACTTCCTAAGTTTCTGATTCTAAGGTCATTCTCCCAGAAGCCAAGGGTGAGCATTTTGATCACTGACTCTTGGGTTGTAAGGGATCATGGTGAAGAGATACTTCTTTTGGCTCAGACACTGGTAAAGAAGAACTAGGAAGTGTCTTCGGGCAGCTACAACACAGTGGTAGCCACAGAGACTTGCTAATCTAAGTTTCCATTCCTTTGCCTGTTAAGTAGTAATAATATTTTGTGTGTGTGCTGTGAGGATTGATTGTAACAATACTTGGTAACATTATCATGAGGTGACCTAAGAGTGATTCCAATTCACAGGGTTACACAGGAAGTTTTCTTATACTGTCAAGGGGAAAGTCACTCAGCTTGGACTCCAGGAAAAAAGTCTTCCTGCAAAATAGTTTTAAAACACTCTCCCTTGAATAGCAACAAGCTGTAAAGAATGTTAATCAGAGCAGGGAAAAAAAGCCAAGCTAAGAAAAAAGATAAAAACCACAGAAGTTAGAGAGAGGATCTCCACAGTTGAGCAATAAAGCCAGTAGCCAGCATCTTATAAGGTATGTCATCCAGTAGCCCTCCACCCTCTTCTCTGCTTCCCGTCAGAGCTAACAAGGCATCCAGTACTCCCCTTAGGCCAGAGTCTGGGGATTCAGTGGCATGAATGGAAGTATATGAGTAGACTTGATTTTGAGATATTGGGGAAAGTGAACTTTTTTGTGTAAAGACAGGTATGGGAAATTGGGAAAGTAAAAAAAGAAGAAGAAAAGGAGGATGAGGACGATGAGGAAAGAAGGGAGAAAGGGAGGGAGGAAGGGAGGAGAAAAGAAAAGAAAAAAAGGCATCCATGGAATTTGCAGATTAGAATGGAATACAAAGAGATAGTTTATAACAGGAAACATGTACAGCCAAGCAAACAAAAGAATGTGTAGACTGGAAATACGTGCTGAGCCAACCCAAGTCAAGCAAGAGTACCTTTCTTTCCTTTTTTTATATTTTTAATTCATTTCCCCACCTCAAAGAAGTCTTTTATTTAAGGAATACAGACTTCATGCATTTCATAAGTACAACTTTAGGAATATAGGGATTCTTCCCACTATATCTGCCCTCTCATCCGTCCCCTTCCTCCCTCTCCCATTCCCAGTCACATTCTCCACTAAGATTCATTTTCGATTAATATTATACACAGAAGACCAACTCTATGCTAAGTAAAGTGTTCAACAATTTGCATGGTAAAAAAAAAAAAGGCAAAACAACAACAACAAAGAAAACTCTTCCTCAACAGTGGACACAAGGGCTGTTCAGAGTCACCACATCTTAAGTTAATTTCACTCCTTTTTTTTTAGAAACTTAATTAACTTTAATGAAGCACCCAAGAATGATATATCTTTTGGAAGCACTTAGACATAGTTATAACACAACTCTTTGAGGACAGAGTTCCTCCATGGGAAGTTAGTACAGTGACACTTGTTATTAATTTAGCAATTCATGCTCATGTATCACATCAGTGACCATCCAAAGCTCTTGATATGAGCTTCCTAGGCTGTGGAAGCCTTTTGAATCCACAAACTCTGTCAGCATTTACACAAGGCCATAAGTAAAGTGGAAGTTCTGTCCTCTCTTCAGAGAAAAGTACATCCTTCTTTGATGACCATTTCTTTCCACTGGGGTCTCACCTACAGAGATCCTTCATGTAGGACATTTTTTACCACAATGTCTTGCCTTTTCATGCCTGAAATGCTCTTGTGGGTTTTTCAGCCAGACCAGAATCCTTAAGGGCTGATTCTGAGGTCAGAGTGCTATTTAAAGCAATTGTCATTCTGTGACTCTGCTGTGTGGACTGCTTCCCATGTTGGAGCATTCTTTTTTAATTCTATTATTACCAGACACTTAATCTTATCCATATGATCACTAATACTTAAGACTGTATTTTTAACACCCAGCTTAAGGGGGTTTGGGGTCCCAATGCAAGATTTTATTTTTTTGGTTTTTTTTTTTATTTAGTAAATATAAATTTCCAAAGTACACTTTATGGATTACAATGGCTGCCCCCCCATAATTTCCCTCCCACTTGCATCCCTCCCATCTCCCACTCCCTCTCCCATTCCATTCACATCAAGATTCATTTTCAATTATCTTTATACACAGAAGATTGATTTAGTATATATTAAGTAAAGATTTCATCAATTTGCACCCACACAGAGACACAAAGTGTAAAATACTGTTTCAGTACTAGTTATAGCATTACTTCACACTGGACAACACATTAAGGACAGATCCCACATGAGAAGTAAGTACACAGTGACTCCTGTTGTTGACTTAACAATTTGACACTCTTGTTTATGGCGTCAGTAATCTCCCTAGGCTCTAGTCATGAGTTGCCAAGCCTAGGGAAGCCTTTTGGGTTCGCCGACTTCAATCTTATTCCGACAGGGTCATAGTCAAAGTGGAAGTTCTCTCCTCCCTTCAGAGAAAGGTACTTCCTTCTTTGATGGCCCCGTTCTTTCCACTGTGATCTCACTCGCAGAGATCTTTCATTTAGTTTTTTTTTTTTTTTTTTTTTTTTTTTTTTTTTTTTTTTTTTTTGCCTGAGTGTCTTGGCTTTCCATGCCTGAAATACTCTCATGGGCTCTTCAGCCAGATCCAAATGCCTTAAGGGCTGATTCTGAGGCCAGAGTGCTAGGTAGGACATTTGCCATTCTATGAGTCTGCTGTGTATCCTGTTTCCCATGATGGATCGTTCTCTCCCTTTTTGATTCTATCAGTTAGTATTAGCAGACACTAGTCTTGTTTGTGTGATCCCTTTGACTCTTAGACCTATCAGTGTGATCAATTGTGAACTGAAATTGATCACTTGGACTAGTGAGATGGCATTGGTACATGCCACCTTGATGGGATTGTATTGGAATCCCCTGGCACGTTTCTAACTCCACCATTTGGGGCAAGTCCGATCCAATGCAAGTTTTTAAATCGTACCCTTAGAAGTAAGTCTGTAGAAATATAGCAGAAATATACAGCTTTATAGTTACAAACTTCTTACACTTCATAATTACAACTTTAGGAACATGGTGATTCTTCCCACTGTGCCCATCCTCCCACCCATACTCCCAACCCCACTTCCTCCTCCCTCTCTTATTCCCACTCTTATTTTTTACTGAGGTCTATTTTCAATAGACTTTATATATATATATATATATATATATTTAATATATACATATGCTAATTAAAGAATTCATCAAATAGTATAAAAAACTGTTTCTCAACAGTCAAGACAAGGGCTGTTAAAGTCATTGCTTCTTAAAATGTCAATTTCACTTCTACAGATTGCCTTTTCAGAGTTCTGTTAGTTATCACAGTTCAGGGAGATCATGTGGTATCTGTCCCTTTGGGACTGGCTTATTTCACTAAGTATGAGGTTTTCCAGATTCATTCATTTTGTTGTAAAAGACTGGGTTTCATTTTTTTTACCATTGTGTAGTATTCCATAGTGTACATATCCCATATTTTCTTTATCCAGTCTTTAGCTGTTGGGCATTTGGGTTGATTCCATGTCTTAGCTATTGCGAATGGAGCTGCAATAAACATGGGGGTGTAGATAACTCTTTCATATGCTGATTTCATTTCCCTTGGGTAAATTCCCAGGAGTGGGGTGGCTGGATCATATGGTAGGTATATATTCAGATACTGTCTTCGCTAGTGGTTTTACCAGTTTACGCTCCCATCAACAGTGGATTAGGGTGTCTTTTTCCCCACATCCTCACCAGCATTTGTTGTTAGTTGATTTCTGTATGAAAGCCATTCTAACTGGGGTGAGGTGAAGCCTCATTGTGGTTTTGATTTGCATTTCCCTGATGGCTAGTGATTCTGAACATTTTTTCATGTGTCTGTTGGCCATTTGGATTTCCTCTTTTGAAAAACATCTGTTTAAGTCCTTTGCCCATTTCTCCGCTGGACTGTTTGTTTTGTTATTGTTGAGTTTCTTGATCTCTTTATATATTCTGGTTATTAATCCTTCATCAGTTGACTAGTTTGCAAATAATTTCTCCCATTCTGTCAGTTGCCTCTTCACTTTGCTGTTTGTTTCTTTTAAAGAACAGAAGCACCTCAATTTGATACAATCCTACTTGCTACTTTTGGCTTTGATTGCCTGTGATTCTGGGGTCTTTTCCAAGAAGTCTTGGCCTATGCCAGTGTCTTGCAGGGTTTCTCCAACATTCTCTAATAATTTGATGGTGTCAAGTCATAGATTTAGGTCTTAATCCATTTTGAGAGGATTTTTGTGTAAGGTAGGGGTCTTGCTTCATACTTCTGCATGTGGAAATCCAGTTTTCCCAACACCATTTGTTGAAGAGACTGTCCTTACTCCAGAGATTTATTTTAACTCCTTTGTCAAATATAAGATGACTGTAGATTATTGGATTAATTACCTTTCACAGGAGAGCCCGGATAATCAGGGAAAGGACTCCTACTTAGACTCTACAGCTAAATGCAAAGTTTTAAAATATATATGTGAAATCTGTTTTCTTTATACACATTTTAAAAAGAACAGTAATTCTAATTTATTGATAAAATACAGCTAAATATCAACATTTCTAGGGGCTAGGTGATACTCAGATCATTAGAATAATTTAATGCATTTAACCTCATAATACCCAATGAGCTACTTCTATTGTCACAGATGGAAGAGCTAGGAAGTAGCAAAGTTGGAATCAGAATGCAAGCAGTCAGAATCTTAATGCCGAGATGATTCTTATAATATACCCAGCACTCCCTTCAGGTATTTTATATGTGATAATTCATTTAATACAATCCATCACCTTTATTTCATATGCGCTATTATAAATACCATAAATCAATTATTAACTTGTAGATAGGAAAAATACACTACACAAAGATCATATACGTACAGAAAATATAACAACATTTTGTAATTAATTGTAGCAAAAATACCAGGTCAAACCATTTTCTGAAGGGGACACAGACTGTACCAGCAGAGGGGCTCTTGACTTAATTGTGACCAACACCTTAGTGAAGAGGAGTCTGGGACTCGAATCATTTCCAACTACTATTCAGAAGTCCAGTACAAAATTGTACTTGCAAACATATCTATACAAATGGATGGCATAGATATCTATGTATTACATACATATCTAGTAGGTATATATCTAGCTACCTATAAATACATAGATAGACATACATATATGTAGATAGGCTCATATATTTTCATATCCATAGATATTTATAGATACATACAAATAGCTTAATCTAGTCAGAAATCTAGGCAAGCAATACATCCTTAGAGAATTCAATGATTTCTGAGCATGTTTAAAGAAAACCAAAACAGTAACAACAGCAACATCACAAACACACACACATACACACCTAGCACTGCATCTGAACTTAGTAGAAGACAGACAAACTAAAATTTGTTGAGGGCTTAATTTTGTGTCAAGAACAACTTAAGGCACGTCATCCTAATTGATTTCAATTGTTAGTTACATAAAACCATGTCTATTTAATCTAAATCTAAGAAATTTTCTTTCAACATCGGGAGCTGACCTTCCAGGGGCCAAAATTGAATGACAAGAGGAATGCTGTTGAAAGTATAGGATTTTAAGAAGAAATAATTTTATGTTAAGTTATAGCTTAAAACCAATGAGTGAGAGAGGTTGGTGTGCCTTAATGGGGAGATGCTTTCAGGAATCCCAGCACAAGGAACATGTTGCAAAGTATCTTGGTCAAAGAGACTCAGGACAACATGGGCATTATGGAGACACAGCATGAGTCTCAATAGTGTTAAGAGCAGACTTGAGCATTGCTGAGACAGAACTGGGCTATTCTGCCTGATTGGCATCTAAAGACCTCACATTGTCAAGAATAGGCAGAAAAAAAGGAAACCCATACCTGGATCAGAGAAATAGAGTGATGCTCAGAGACATGAAAATAACAAACATCTCCACAGCAGTCCAATGATGTGCTGTGACAGCTCACGCTTTGGCGTTTTCAGACTCAAATCTCGAAAGGATATGGCCACCCTTTCAGCTGAACTGATGGTGACTAATTACACTCTGCCTATGCTTCTACTCAATTAGGTGGCTTTTAAAATATCATGCTGACAGGCAAGTTTCACAGCAATAATAACTCAATATTTTGATAAAAATCTTTTCTGAACACCACAAGTACTTCACTGGCCTGTCTTTCTTAGGTAGCATGGGCTTGAAATAAAGGGAAGCTGATATTGAAGTGAGTTATTCAATCGTCCAGGTAAGCATAAAAAGAATACCTTTGGAGGGTTAGTTATAAAAATATGATTGTTTTCTTACTGTTCTTTTATTAAATAAACCAAAAGACCTCTCAAGGTGGCAAATGGTTCAATGTACCTTTTGTCTGGAGAATCCTGCCATCACGGAGAGAGAAGCTAGGCTCCATCACTGAACTAGCATTGATTCTGTGGCCAAGCATTGGATTTCTCTTGGCTTCTGTTTCTCTCTCTGAAAAACAAGCAAGGTTATATCTATTTAATAGGGTTTCGAGGTAATTCTAAATCTAAACTCATCTGGGTGTGTGGTTTTTCACTTTTTCCAGAGCCTTGACTGGGATCATATGATGACTACACATCCTGTGAAAACTGTGCTTTTAATTCTAATGTCAACCCTGAAAGATGAAAAGGAGAGATTGTTTTAAGAATAATTTGTTTAGATGAGCATGCACTTACATAAGATTTTAAAATTTATTCTTGTAATTCCTAAAACTAATAATGCTAAAATGTTCCCCCTGTTTTGAAAACAATATAGTGCTTAAAATCTGTGGAAGTTTTTTATGTATATTTGAGACTTCACACAAACAGATTTTAGACAAAGCTTCATTTGTGTAGATGACTAGATATTTCTCTATATATGTTTTGATCATTGTATATACTTAGTGATGTATCTGGAGTAATGAGATAATTAGGTATCTACAAGATAGTGCTGGCACAAAATACACAGTCAGAAAATGTACATCAGTGAATTTCAGCAGGAAATAGTAGCTGAAAGAAACCATTTTATTTCAATATAAGGCTATTTAGTTTTTAACAGGCTAACTGTATCAAGCATGCCTATTTTTTGGGTCCTTAATTCTCTTCTTCAGCAACTATGATGTCTCATAGCATTTCAAATCTGTCAGTAAATACTAGGGTATTCTATTGGTCTCTAGACCTATTAGAAACACCTGAGTCATCACTTCACCTCTGACTGTTTTTTGCTATGGAGTCTACATCAAAAATTATTGCTGACTTTTACCACAACTGTCACTTTTAGTCTCTCTTAGTGCATCAGTTGTGAAAATATATGACAGTGAATTTCTAAATCACAATCTTCTAGTTTTCAAACTCAAGAAGTATCTTCTTTCACTCAATCAAAAATTACATCTTCCTTTCTCTTCTAAAGAAATATTTGGAAGCCTGATGCTACATGAAACCTACAGTAGCCTTTAATCCTTCTAAACTTAGAGCCCAGAAAATTTCTTAAAATACAATGGTGGCTTACATCTCAGTATGGCACCAAGCATTTATCTCCTCTCTCTTTTCAGATACATCACACTGATACTAAAGCAACAGACAGACACAAACCCACGGTAGCAAAGAGAATGAGAATGCAACCATCCATAAGCAAGAATTTCATAAAATGCCTATAATAGACAAAAACGGGTAAGTTTGAAAACTTCAAAAAAAGATGGAGAAACTCAAAACCAAGAATACTAATAAATTGGAACAGTCAATGCTCTTTCACATATGTCCATGAAGAACACTCTAAAGTGGTGTAGCAGATTAAGCCAACACCTGCAGTCCCATGAGCACCACTTCGAGTTCCAGCTGCTCCACTTTCCATCCCTTAGCTCCCTGCTAATGTGTCTGGGATAGGCAGATGTCCCAAGGGCTTGGGCCTCTGTACCCATGTGGAAGACCCAGATGAAGCTCCTGACCCAGCTATGGGCACTGCAGCTATTTGGGGAATGGACCAGCTGATGAAAGATCTTTCTCTTTCTCTCCTTTTCTCCATCTGTAATTCTGACTTTCAAATAAATAAATAAATCATTAAAAAATACAGTGAAATATCCTTGGGGTTATAGATGGGTTGTCGTCTTCTAGACATGCTAAATAAATTAACTGTGAAGAAGCAGGGCAGTCAGTTTAAAAATTAGCACCCAGAGCAAATTCCTCATCTTTCTGACATGTAAGACTCCCAATAATTTTGATTTCCCATTCTTTCCCATAATTGATTCTTTATCTTCAACAATTCCCATCTACATACACAGGACTACAGACAATTTTTTAATGTTACTAATGATGGTACCAGAAAAAGTGAAACATGCACAACAGAGACAACAGTTAAAAGTGCAAAAGATAAAATAGAGGTAAAGAAGGGTGCATACTTATTGCAGCTCAATTCACAATAGCACAGTTCCAGCTGTTGTGGCCAACTGGGGAGTGAGCCATCGGATAGAATACCTCTCTCTCTCTCTCTCTCTCTCTCTCTCTGCCTCTCCTCTCTCTGTGTAACTCTGACTCTCAAATAAATAAATAAATCTTTAAAAAATAAAAAATAGCTAATATATAGAATCAACCCAGATGTCCATCAACTGATGACTGGACAAAGAAAATCAGATATATACATTCTATGGAGTATTACTCAGCCATAAAAAGAATGAAATCCAGTCTTTTGAAAAAAAAAGGGATGCAGCTGGAAACCACTATACTTAGTGAAATGAGCCAATCCCAAAAAGACAAATACCATGTGTTTTCCCTGATCTGTTGTAACTAATAGAGTACAAAAAATGCAATGTGTATGAGTGAAATTGACATTTTGAGAACTGATTACTGTTTATAGTCCTTGTCCCTACTGTTGAAGAACAGTGTTTTTTCTTCTATTTGTTAAATTTTTACTTAGTGGAGGGTTAAGCTGATGATCATAAAATAAGCTGAAAGTATGTCCTTTTAAAAATTGAAATAATAAGAAAGGAAGGAGGAGGAAGATGGGAGCATGGAAGGGAGGGAGAGAAGGAGGGAAGAGTGAGAACTATCATTATGCTCCTAAATCTGCATATAGGAAATACATGATTTTTTTTCATCTTGTAGAAATTTAAAAATTATTTTTAAAAAGGGGAGGGAGAGGAAGAGAAAAAGATACAGTGACAGGATTGGTCTTTAAAGAGAGGAATGAGAAGGTACTGCAACCAGAAACCTAGAAAAAGGTGCTGTAAAAAGTAAAAAGACAAAAAAAAATCTCGGCGCTGTGGTGTGGTGGGTAAAGCTGCCGCCTGCAGTGCCAGCATCCAGCAGGGACGCCGGTTCATGTTCCAGCTGCTCCACTTCCGATCCAGCTCCATGCTATGGCCTGGGAAAGCAGTGGAAGATGGTCCAAGTCCTTGGGCCCCTGCACTCGAGTGGGAGACCTGGAAGAAGCTCCTGGCTTCGGATCGGCACAGCTCCAGCCACTGCGGCCAATTGGGGAGTGAATCAACAGATGGAAGACTTCTCTCTCTCTCTCTGCCTCTCCTTCTCTCTCTGTGTAACTCTGACTTTCAAATAAATAAATCTTTTAAAAAAATAAAAATAAACTCTTGGAAACATAAAAATTGCTCAATTCTGGGGAGTAAACCAGTGGAAAGAGGATCTCTCTCTCTCTCTCTTTCTCTTTCTCTCTCCAACTCTTTCAAAATAAAAATATAGTTTTAAAAAATCAATGGGTGGGGCTGGCACCATGGCTTACTTGGTTAATCCTCTGCCTGCGGTGCTGGCATCCCATACAGACACCAGGTTCTAATCCCAGTTGCTCCTTTTCCAGGCCAGCTCTCTTCTGTGGCCCGGAAGGGCAGTGGAGGATGGCCCAAGTGCCTGGGCCCCTGCACCCTCATGGGAGACCAGGAAGAAGTACCTGGCTCCAGATTTTGGATCTTCGGATCGGCGCAGTGCCAGCCGTGTTGGCCATTTGGGGAGTGAACCAACAGAAGGAAGACCTTTCTCTCTCTCTCAGTCTATAACTCTACCTGTCAAATAAAAAAAAATTTTAAAAAAATTTTAAAATCAATGGATATAATAATAAATCAAGCAACTCAGAGAATAGAACAAAAATATTGAAACAAAAATCCAGTTATACCTTTTTGAAATAATATAATTATTTTCATTTTCAATTTTTAGAATAAATTTGTAGACAAAGTATGACCTATGACATACTTTATTATCATTACTGGACAAAATATATGTATATCATCTTTGCCAAAATAAGAGAAAAGTTGAAACTGACCTAAGATAGAAATGATGAAGGAAAGGTAGAGATAAAAAAAAAAAAAGTATAGAAACACTGATGTCATTATTTTCATAGTGAGAGATCAATATATACTATCAATTATGATACAACAAAAAATGTTGTCTTAATATTATTGGTGGGAGGCACAAAACTGACCTATGAAAAAACTAAGAGTGATTTTCAGTAGAGAAGGGGAGGAGGGAGATACAAATCAGCATTATTAAGCTAAATCCTTGCCTACTGTAATAGACATAATATTGACAAAGGAAAATTATAATACACTGATTAAAGAATTAAGCAAGATACAAAGAAACAGATACAAAGAAACAGAAAAACACCCCACGTTCATGGATTGGAAGAATAAATATCATTAAACTGCCCATATGTCCCAATACCATTTATATATTCAATGTAATCTCTATTAAAATACTGATGGCATTTTTCAGAGAGCTAGAAAGAACACTACTAACATTTGTGTGAGACCACAAAAGGCCCCAAATAGCCAAAGCAATTTTCAGTGGGAAGAACAGGACACGAGGCAGGCATCACACTATCTGATATGAAAGTATATTACTAATCTATAGCAATTATAGTAGCATGGAAATGTCCTAAAAACAGACCCATGACCAATGCATCAGAATAAACACCCCAGAAGTAAACTCAAGTATATTCAACCAACTGATCCTTGATAAACGTGCTAAGAACATGCACTGGGACCGCTGCCGCGGCTCAATAGGCTAATCCTCCACCTAGCGGCGCCGGCACACCGGGTTCTAGTCCTGGGCGGGGTGCCGGATTCTGTCCCGGTTGCCCCTCTTCCAGGCCAGCTCTCTGCTGTGGCCCGGGAGTGCAGTGGAGGATGGCCCAAGTCCTTGGGCCGTGCACCCACATGGGAGACCAGGAGAAGCACCAACGGAAAAGGAAGACCTTTGTCTCTCTCTCTCTCACTGCCCACTCTGCCTGTCAAAAAAAAAAAAAAAAAATGCACTGGAAAAAAAGGACAGTTTTTTTTTTTTTTCAATAAATGGTTCTGGGAAAAAAATGGATATTCACATGCATACATTTTGATGTTTACTCATGCTTTGACAGCTTCCTAAAAGCACTTCTGAGAGCCAGCATTTAGTTCAGTGGTTAAGCACCCACATCCTATATTGGAATACCTAGATTTGATACCTGCTAAAACAGACCCTGAGAGGTAGCAGTAACTATTAGAGCAACTTGGTTCCTACAACTCATGTGAGAGACCTGGATTGATTTCCTAGCTATGGCCCCAGTCCACAGCTGTTGTGGGCATATAGGAAATGGACCAACTGATGAGATCTCTATTTCTCTCTCTGTCTCCCCCCTTCTTCTATGATTCTCAAATAAACAATTTTTAAGAAAAGAGGTTCTAGTTATGGGTTCCTGTGTCAACTGTAGTTTTACTGAGCTCAGAAACTGCTAAAAATTCTCTCATTATAATTTTACTCTTCATTTTCACATCATTCTTTGACAAAAAAAAATTCATTTTTATTCATTATGTGTATTGGGTTGGCTTGTTTACATATCATAAAAGTATTACACACTCAATACAGTAACACTAGAAAATACTGAAAAATAAAAAATGAAAAGGATTTTTTATCCTACTTTTGGAAATAATCATTATTAAAATTTTGGTGATATCTTCCAAATTGTATTAATACACATATACTTTTATTAAAAATATGCATATAATTCCCATGTACTTTTGTAGTGGGCTTAGCACTTTGTTGTGACTATTCTCAAGTTAGTAAATACATTTCTCCAAAATATTCTGAGTCACAAAATGTTCTATTTAGTGTCTGTTTCACACTTTAGCCAATTCCTTGATGTTGGGCATTTTAGTTGTTTCCAGTTTTCAACCAATAATGTATTGATGAATATCTTTAAACATACATCTTTGTACACATCTCTGAGACTTTCTCAATTACATTATTAAATAAAAAAGCTCTGGATCAAAGACCCTGCATGTGAACTCCTATTGCAATACAGAGGGTTAAGCAGCCACTTACAACACCAGCATCAAGTCCCCACTGCTCCACGTCTAATCTAACTTCCTGTTAATGCTCCTGAGAAAACCACGGATGATGGCCCAAGTACTTGTGTCCCTGCCAGCCACGTGGGAGACATGAATGGTGCTCTGGGCTCCTGGCTTTGTCCTGGCCCAGCCCTGGTTATTGCAGCCATTTAGGGAGTGAACCAGTAAATAGATATTTCTCCCTTTCTCTCTCTCTTTCTCTCTGTCTCTCTGCCTTTCAAATAAAGAAATAATTTTTTAAAAGACTATGCATACTTTAAGTCTTTCTTAAAATGTTTTACTTAAATTTTTTCGAATTCATTTTAATCCACAATTAATAAAGAGATTGATCTGTTCATTCTTCTTTTGAGATTTGCTCATATTAAATAAAACATTTTGAGATCTACACATAGTAAAAAAGGACTGAAAGGAAATAAACCAAAATGTCTATATTGGATTTTTGATAATGTGATTATGGATGATTTTGTTGTTTAACCTTTGAATGATTTTCCAAACTTTCTTTGATATAATATTACTTCTTAATTAAAATTTGTGCATATTTAAAATCTCAATTATCAGCATTACTGGGTGTGATGCATACTATGTCAGTTTTCTTCCACATGTAACTTCCCCTTTTGCCTCAATCAGACCTGCCTAAGAATCTTTGAAAACACCGCTTTCGATTCTGCCTAAATCCACCACAATCTCTGTTCAGCCATTGCCAACTGGACAGCAAAAGGCTCATCACCCCAAGAGAAGCAAGTCACAGACCTGGCTTAGCCAATCGGATTTATTCTCTATACTGAGATATACAAACTGCTGTGGTTATGGAGCGTTAAGCAATGTTCGCAAGTAAGAAACATCTGGGAATAGACAGAGGAAGCCAAACTGCAAAGGGAAATGGAGGGATATACCCAGAAAGACAGAAACACAAGACCAGGAGGCTGACGCCGTGGCAACCCATAGGGGCACTGGTTTGAGTCCCGGCTGCTCCACTTCCAATCCAGCTCTCTGCTATGGCCTGGGAAAGCAGCTGAACATGGCCCAAGTGCTTGAACCCCTGCACCCGCAAGAGAGACCCATAAGAAGCTCCTGGCTCCTGGTTTTAGATCGGCACAGCTCCAGACAGACATTGCGGCCATTTGGGAAGTGACCCAGCAGATGGAAGACCTCTCTCTCCCTCTCTCTGCTTCTGCCTCTCTGTACCTCTGCCTTTCAAATAAATAAATAAATAAATCTTTAAAAAAAGAAAAAAAGAAACACAAGACCAGGTGGCCTCCAAAAGACAGAGATACTTCAATTCCTGATTTCTCATTCTCACAGCCCAGAGAGTTTCTTTTCGGCCATACATGATATTTATAAAATGGTCATTGCCCTTTTTCAAAAAAAAATAGAAAAATGGGGTACACACACATGCATGTATACACAAACATGAACACTTCAAAAAGTTTGTGGAAAATGGAATTAAAAGAAATTTATTTGGGACAAAGTGATTTTAAAATCAATACATAATTTTTTATAATATGCTTTTTCATGAATTTTTTAAGTTTGTATGGATTTTGTAGGCAAGAATTTCAAAAATTTTTGTACCAATAGAAAACTATCAATTCATTTTCTATTAACTTTTTAAAGTGTACTCATATCTGTGTGGGTTTTTGAGTTTTTGTTCTTTGGGACCACAGAAAGCTCACTAAGGACAATGTGTGACAACCAATGTCCTAACAAGTTTGGTGTGAAAACACTGATATTCTAAACCTTGAGATGCATAAAGGTGGTCCACGGACCTCATTCCAACCTCAACCATCTTCTGCTAGGCCACAAAATGTTTTTATGAATCTATACAAGCTTTTATATATTGGGAGATTTTACATAAATTCTGTGCCTTTATGTTCTTTGAAAATATTTCATAGTTGGTTCTTCATCAAACCCACATATCTGAGAGGCCTAAACTGGCTATTATTTGAGCAGTTGTTGACCCTTTTGGATCTACCATGCTACCTGCAGCTCACATTCTACAACCCCTAGGAGGTACCTGCATAGGCACCTTGCCTGCCTAGCTATGTTCCTTTCCTTTACCATTGAGGGAACCACAAGAGTTAAAAGTTCCTGACCCCCTTGTATAAAAGACCTACTCTGAATTTCCCCCCTCTCCTTTGCATACTTGAAGGGTTGGTCCCTGGGTTCTTCACAAGAGATCACAGGCAATGCTCACTCCAGCTCCTGTATTCCCACCAGAGTATACTTTTGAACTAAAGTTAATGGCTTGTCATTACAGGGTGTTGGTGGTGCCTGAGGAACAGGCATTTCATCTCCCTCAGCAGTACATCTGTGGCAAAGGATAAAAGCCAGCAAAATCAAACATTGCCTTATTTTTCCAGGAAACCTTCCTTTTACTAAATTAGAAACACCATTTTGGAAAATCTTTTTTTTAATTTTTCGGCAGAATGAGTCTTTGTCATGACATCGTTATCCCAAATACCATACATAAGCCACAAGATTGGAGGTTTTGATGAAGAATCTGATCCAAACATTACAATTATTAAACTTCAGTTATGAAACTGTCTGGATTACAACATTTATTAGATGGGCTTTACTTTTTTTTTATTTTTGACCCTTAAAACTAGTTTTGAAGAAGCAATGAGTCATATCTGCTGCTTCAGATGGGAGCAGACATGTGGCTGTTAGCACCTGCTGCTATTGAGCCTTCTTCAATCTTTAAGGTGCCCAGGAATAAATCAAGGGCAATATGTAGAAATGGTGGTCCTGAAAAGGAGATCTCGATTTCCAAGTCCTAAATTCGCAGCATCTGCTCACCCTAGGAGGAAGTTTGTGTGATAAGTGGATGCTTTTTGATGACTATTTGTGAAGAATTGGACCATTTTCTTTTACCCTTAATTTTTTGGAAACATTTGACCTAAACTATTAACATCTATCAAAAGGAGTCTTATCTGTAGCAAACAAGCACATCTGTAATAATAAAATCTTTGCTCTTGAGATTTGAATGAACTTTTCCAGCTTACCTCCTGAGGGCAGGAGATCAAACCCCGAATTGAACTAACTTCAGGCTAATGAATAAAGTGCACCTTTTCTCTGTAAAAGGCCAGGTTTGTTTAAGATAGAAGGAACAGAAATCAACATCTTCCACTAGTGACGATAATATATTTCTCTGCAGATGTGGTTATAATTTTGAATTTCAAATACAAAGTCTTATCAGAGTTCAGCCAAGCTTTAACTGTAATCATTATTATGCATCCTTTAACCAGGCTAATTGTAATTTTTCTTAATAGTCACAATAACAATATGGATAATATCCATTTATCCAATTCATCATTTTTTGAAGTCTCAATCGGAAACAAGGAAAGATTGGTGAGCTAATCCAGCACAGAATGCCTCTCTCCAACAAGAATACTGGATGTGAACGTATCTGATTTGAGATTGTAATTAAATATACATCTGAAAGCCACTTCACAAGAGTCTGGAGAAAGCTGAACCTTCTCATTCTTTTGTCCTGGCAGTCTACAGCTGTAGTGCTCTAACATCGTACACTGAATATGGAGTGTCTGCTGGTACTTAGCAAGACTGAGATTTCCACAGGGCTTTAAATTATAACCCCATGTAAGTACAAGCTTTTTGCTAGGTATTTGTTTAATTTTTATCAAACTCTAAGAAATTAGAAGTTCCAGCAGATAAGGAGGAAACAGCCAGGAGTCCACTGGGATATGGCTCTGTGATCTCTGCCAGGTAATAACGGTAGAAACCTTCTGGTCTTACTTCAGGTCTCCAATGAGGTCTAAAGCCAAGCACCCCATCTTCACTCTACAAAGAATCTTCACCCTCAGAAAGCAACACTTGGGGCAAAATGTTAAGCCCATTTTATTACCAGTAGAGATCCAGTGATGAGAAATTATTAAGCCAATCCCTGATTTGCTGGTATACTAGAAAACAATCCTGACAAAACAGAGAGATACTTTTCAAAACTGCATGTTCACTCTTTCTTTCCCAAACATATTCCTTCATATTTGAAACATCAGATATCAAAGGGAGATTAAATCATAAAGTGTCATAATGTACACTTTAACTTGCTCAGTCTGAGAATGTTACAAGTGAATGAATTTTCAAAAAAAAGAAATTCACCCCATTGAGATTCAACTTTCTTAAAACATATCAGATAGAGACATAAATTACAAATCATATGTCATACAATATATAAAGTATACCTTTACATATTATACAAATTATACAAATTATATGCATAAATTATAACTATAAACATCTTTTTGACATTTAAAATAGAATATACTGAACATGCCTACCTCTGGATCACACAGGGGTCTTAGCAGGAACACGTGTACATGTGACACTCTTAGTATCCTAATATTGCCATGCATGTTGACTAAGCTTTTAACGTCTTTTTTTCATTTTTAGTTGAGTATTATCCCAGGGTTATGGATCTAGAGATTCACCTTAGTGACCTAAAATCCTCTTGTTCTAACTCCTTATTTCAAATCTACCATGAACAAATTAGACTGGATGTTTGTTGTCTGGGTGTATGTGTGTCTAAGTATTACATGATTGTAAATCCTCCTTGGACTCTTCCATGTGTGTAGTGCAGGCCTCTAGAGACTGAGCATTACAGCCATGCTTTTGACTGTTCAAGAGTTCTCTTTCTTTCCCTGGCTCTTAGCTAAACTTGCAATGGTTGATGTGGCTGCTTAAGTGACATCCTGATAAATAAGGCATTAATGGGCCATGAAATTACATAAATTATATTCAACTGAAAGCTTAAGGAAACAATTCAAGTTTCAAGACTTATTGCCTTCCCCAAAACATGCAGCCTTGGTGTGCAAGAAAAATAAAATAATACTGAGCACAAAGCATCATTTAATACAAAACAGCAAATTATTAATTGGGGATCACAGATATTTGGAGAGAGAAATAAAAGGTAGCATATTAAACAACTCTTTTCATATGACACTTCAAAGAATTATACCAATCACATAAGTCCCAGGTGGAGTTTGTTCACTTGTTCCCTTGGGGCCCCAGCTGGAGACTGTGCTTCTGGAAGTTCAAGGAGTCCTAGTCCCCTCCCCCTTTGTTTTTACATTTTTCACAGTTAATTCTGTCCCAGAGTTGAAAACCACAAGGAATAACCCTTCCACAGTCTAACCTCCAGGAACTCCCTTCCTCTAATTATATTAATATTCCTCTTCTTCCCTCTTCTTCATTTCTGACTCTGTTGTACATTTCACCCTCTCTTTTTCCTTTTTATCTTGACCCTTATAGCTAGTAGAGAGGGGGCATGATGAACATGATGAACAACAGGAATGAACATCAGGCTAAGACAATACAAAACAGAAAGCAAGGAACAAAGGACTGGATTCTAAAACTTGTACAAAATCGTTGAGAAAAAATGCAGTTTTTCTATAATTGCTATGATATCAGGATGTAAATCAGTTTGGCCCTATAATAGTAGACATTTGGCCCAGCTGTTAGGATGCCACTTGTAACACCCACATCCTCTACCAGAAAGCCTGGGTTCCAGTTCTTGCTCTGCTTCCGATTCAAGTTTCCTGCTATTTTGAATCTTGGGAAGCAGCAGGTGACAGCTCAAGCAGTTGGGTCCCTGCCACTCAGGTGGGAGACCCAGACTAAGTTCCCAGCTCCTGGATTTGGCCTAGCCCCATCTCAGCTGTTGTATTCATCTGGGAAGTGAAGCAGCAGATGGTAGATCACTGTCTCTTTCTCTTTCAAATAAAATTTTAAACCAAAAAAAAAAAAAACTTAAAAAATCTAGCAGTAAGATACTTTGGTTTCCTAAGGCACTGCTTAAATTTTCTTTGCTCAAAATTAATATACCCATAATTCTTTGCCTTTCCACACATTTCCTCTTTAGCAATTATTTCCTCCTAATTCTTGGTATAGTTCATTATTTTTTACCTGCTAACATCTCACTAGATTTAAGTTCCTTGAGTAAAAGAATTCATAATTCCTAACCATTACATATAAATATGTATATATTTAATTAACTTGATGCTGTTTATACACAGTAATAATGATAATAATACACTATATTTATTTGTGTTTTCAGTACACTTTTATATCCAAGATCTTAAACATACATCAAGCCAATGGTTTAATGGAAACAAAATAGACATTTATTAATTTGCCTGCCAGAATTAATTTCCTTTATTTCTGATAACAACATTCTGATATTCCTTGAAGAAAGATCTCTAATGTTATTTAACACCACATTGTATAGGTGACACTAACTCCAGCCCTGACTCCAGAAGTGGTGAAATGATGGATGCGGTCTATCAGAGCACTCACATGGACTCTGAGGACTGCTTCAGGAATGAACATCAGGCTAAGACAATACAAAACAGAAAGCAAGGAACAAAGGACTGGATTCTAAAACTTGTACAAAATCGTTGATAAAAATGCAGTTTTCCATAATTGCTATGATATCAGGATGTAAATCAGTTTGGCCCTATAATAGTAGAACCAACAGGGAGGGCAGGCAGAACTGAGGGAAGAAAAATATAAAATTCTTGATGACATTACATGAATCCTTGGATCCAGCCAAACATAAAGCCTACATAGGACATTTTTTGTTAAGTGACCCAAGACATTTCCTTTTACCATAAAGCCATTTGAATGGTTTTTCTCTGAAAAAGAAAGAGTCCTGACTAATCCAAAGACTAATATCACTGAGAATTAAGGTGGTTCTATGATATATCTAAGTTCTTTTGGGACCTGGACTGGTTTTCAAGGAGAGCCTCTTCCAACACCCTCCTCTCACTCATGGAAAGTAAATTGCAAAGGGTTTCAAGGACATGCTAATCTTTCCTCTCTACCATCCACCCCAACTGTTACTTTTTCTCAACATGGCACTGGAAAATACTAACACCTCCCGGCAACACTCAAATCAGAAATCAGAATCAGAAAACAGCTTTCAAAATAAGTAAGTTGGTGAGGTTAAAAAAAATTCAGTATTGATGTGAATTTATTTTACATAATTCAAAGAAGTCTACCAAATACTGAAAGCTCTCAAAATTTTCCTTCCCCATAGTATGGGTGAATATAATCTCCCATGTTCCTCTCTACAGTTGTTTCCCTCATGTTAACACGATTAGTCTTTCCCTCCAGATCCACACTCACCTTCCAGATCCAGGTGAGTCACTGCACTGTGTGACAAGACAAGAAATGATTCACACAGAATGGATTTTTCAAATGTCATGAACTGGGACAAATAAATTAGACAGATCAAAACCTGCCTATGCTAAATAACTCAGCAGCTGAAGGTTCTGGCAATTCAGGAAACTCTCAGTAGTTGGGAGTTTAAGATCTCTGCCCCAGGCATAAGGAGGTTTGCTTCAGCTGTGTCAACAATACCTACCCATTACCAGCCAAAAATACTGGTCACTGTATACTCACCTGGATTCTTTCACAGAATAGAGCTTAATAAAAAAGGAGAAAGGAAAACAGCTCTGGAGGATCATGTGAAGTGTTGGCTACCATAGATGGTAGGAGTAGGATCTGTCCTCCTTATTGTGGAAAAGGTCAAGATCAGATTTATCAGCACAAGTCAACTTAAAGAGGTCACTGAGCTCTTGAGATTAATTTTGTTTTGCTCATCATTTGCCCATTACACACACACACACACACACACACACAGAGTCAATCATCATTACCTGTAGATTCATGGTTCTGTATTTGCAGACTTGCCTACTTGCTAAAATCTACTTTTTATCCCAAATCAACATCCACGTGCATTCACAGACACTCACAGAGTGGCAAACAATTTAGTTGCCCACCTACAAGGCCAGCTGAAATAAACAAGGCCCCACACACTCTGCCTTCTTGTAGCTCTTCTACCATAAACAAATGTGATTTCCTTGGTCTGTTTAGTGCCACGTTTTTCACACTTTTATGCTTTTTTTGGTGGTGATTTCATCATTGAAAATTTGCCTCAAGAATAGTGTTGAAGTGCTCTGATGTTCTTAAGTGCAAGAAGGCTGCAATATTCCTTACAGAGAAGATACACGTGTTGTATAAGCTTCATTCAGGCATGAGTTACAGTGCTCTTGGTTGTGAGTTCAACATTAATCATTCACACACATATTAAATAAACTGCAACATAAAGCAAAGTTATGTATTGACCAACAGACAAAAAGGTTGTGACCAGAAGTTGTAAAAACGACTGCATCATCATCATTAAATTCCCAGGACCTTTAGTTTGTTAGGGTTGTAATAAGTGGCTAATATCATTGCTTATTTATTTTTAATTTTTATCTTTTTCTAAAACATTTATTTATTTGAAAGGCAGAGTTACAGAGAGGGAGACAATGAAAGAGAGAGAGAGACAGAGACACAGAGAGAGAAAGACAGAGAAAGGATCTTCCACTTGCTGGTTCACTCTCCAAATGATTGCAACAGCCAGCAATGGGCCAGGCCAAAGGCAGGAGCCAAGAGCTTCATCTGGTCTCCCACGTAGGTGCAGTGTCCCAACCACTTTGGCCATCTTCTGCTGCTTCCCCAGGTGCATTATCAGGGAGCTGGATTGGAAGTGGGACAGCTGGGTCTCAAACCAGCACCTTTATGGGATGCTGGTGTCTCAGGCAGCAGTTTTACCCACTAAGCCACATCAGACCCCTATTTTTATCTTTTTAATTCCACATTTATATGAACTTTAACAATGTTTTAAATTTATATGAGAGGCAGAGTGACACAGAAATATAGAAAGAAAGCTCCTATACACTGGTTCATGCCCCCCAAATGCCAAAAATAGTCAGTATTGGACTGGGCCTAAGCCAGGAGCTGGGAAGTGGTAGGCAGAAATACAATTACTTGAATCATCATCACTGCCTCCCAGGGAATGCATTGGCAGGAAGCTCGAGCTAGAAACCAGAGCCAGGTTACCAAATGCAGGCATTCCTATAAGGAACATAGGCATCATAACTGTTAGACTAAATACCCACCCCCCTGTAAACATTTTGAATTGCCTCATATTGTACCTTACAAAATGTCCACACCATGTAAGCATTGTTATGCTTCATTGTTTAGAGAATAATGACAGGGGAAATATATGCCTACATGTTCAATATTAAATGCAAATTTTTTAAAGATTTATTTATTTATTTGAAAGTCAGAGTTACACAGAGAGAGGAGAGGCACAGAGAGAGGTCTTCCAACTGATGGTTCACTCCCCAGATGGCCGCAACAGCCGGAACTGCACCGATCGAAGCCAGGAGCCAGGAACTTCTTCCAGGTCTCCCACGGCAGTGCAGAGGCCCAAGGACTTGGGCCATCTTCTGCTGCTTTCCCAGGCCATAGCAGAGAGCTGGATCGAAAGAGTAATAGCCGGGACTAGAACCAGCGCTCATATGGGATGCCGGCGCGTCAGGCCAGGGCGTTAACTGCTGAGCCACAGCAACGGCCCCAAAAATGCAATTTTATTTAACACTTTCAGTCTGTGGATGCAGAACACATGGATACAGAGGGATGACTATATATATATATATATTTTTATGTACTACATGCCATTTTGAAATATGTATGAATTGTGGAATGGCTAAAGTGAGCTAATTAACATACACATTAACTCTCACACCATTTTTCTGTACTGAGCACACTTAAGATCTCTTAGCAATTTTCAAAAATGATGATTATTAACCTTAGTCTCCATATGCACATATATCTTAAATTGACATTATGTACATTCAGATCTTCATTCAGATGGCTATTTTTCAGGGGAAGGGCTACATTATCCTTCCTGTATTCTAAACAAGGATCCAGAAACAAAGCTATGGTCAGAAAATTCAGAACCAATTCCATGCAGATAAGAGGTTATAAAATAGTGTAGGACAGTTTTAGAGTAGGCATGGAGGATTAAAGATCTGACTTTGAGTCAGTTAATCACTGCTTCTCTTAGTTGTTCTTTTTTAATTATTTATTTGAAAGGCAGAGTTATAGAGAGGCAGAAGCAGAGAGAGACAGAGATTGAGAAAGAGGTCTTCCATCCGCTGTTTCACTCCCCAGATGACTGCAACAGCCAGAGCTGTGCTTATCCAAACCCATGAGCCAGGAGCTTCCTCTGGGTCTCCCATGCAGGTGCAGGGGCCCAAGGACTTGGACCATTTTCAACTGCTTTCCCAGGCCATAGCAAAGAGCTGGATTGGAAGTGGAGCAGCCAGGACTCAAACCCATGCCCATATGTGATGCTGGCACTGCAGGTAGAGGCCTAGCCCACTATGCCACAGGATCAGCCCTTTCTTCTCTTATTTGTATCAATAATGGTATTCACCAGGGATCCATGGAGACTGCCTACCTGAGACATAACAAAAGCAAGGTGTAAGTATTATCCCTTCTCTGAACTTGTATCTAACCTCTGCTTCTCCTTCACCACATATGTCAATTATGGAGGCAATCTTTTTACCTACTCCCTATCTCCCAAGTTTAAGTGAGGCATTGATTTCCTATCAAATCTAAGAGATTATAGGCATATCGACCAGCATTTTATTGTCAGTTTCATCAACCACAAACACATATGGCATTCCTGCTAGGTTAAGCATGGTACACGACAGTTCGCGGCAACACAAAAAAGTTCAAGATAAGGTTGATATCTTCAAAAATCTTATAATGAGAAAAGGAAAAAGAACTTAGATAAAACTCCAATTTCAAACTTCTAGGGGCCTTAATTAATTTATGTGGGCGAATTCAGTGTTCCTATTAAAATAATGGGATGAGCAGCAACAGACTCAGCAGAAAGTATCAGCATTGAAGCCTTTGGGATAGAATACACTATTTAATTTTTTTATTTTCCTGCTTATTTTTCTTCCAGTGGTGACTATGCACAATGCACATAACTGGAGTTCAATACATATTTCTTGAATTAAGTGAAAAGTACCTGGTGTTTCCTGACAACATCCTAGCCTAAAACACTTGCCTTAAAAAACAATGGATAGGGGCTGGTGCTGTGGCATAGTGAGCAAAGCCACCACCTGCAGTGCCGGCATCCTATATGGGCGCCAGGTTGAGTCCTAGCTACTCTACTTTTAATCCAGCTCTTTGCTATGGCCTGGGAAAGCAGTGGAAAATGGTTCAAGTCCTTGGGCCCCTGCACTCGCATGGGAGACCAGGAAGAAGTTCCTGGTTTTCTGGCTTCGGATCTGTGCAGCTCCAGCCAATGCAGCCATCTGGGAAGTGAACCATCGGATGGAAGACCTCTCTTTCTCTCTCTCTCTCTCTCTCTCTCTCTCTTTCTCTCTTTCTCTCTTTCTCTCTTTCTCTCTCTGCCTCTGCCTCTCTGTAACTCTGCCTTTCAAATAAATAAATCTTTTTTTAAAAAATGATGGAGAGTGATACATTTAATATATTTTTGGATACTATGTTTTTATATTGCCTTTTCCAGTTACTAAAGAAAAACAGATGTACTGAACAAGTGTCCCTTATATAGGGCATAAATATGGTAGAAGACTGCACACAGCAGACAAGAAAGCATGCTGGTGAATGAAGAAAGCTGAGAGACAAGCACCAAAGTTTCATGCAGTGTTAGCAAGGTTGCTCCAGAAATAACACACAGAAGAAAATAATCAAACCTGCCGAATTCACCACACTGAAGGATAGCAGTTTTCAGATTTCATGGGATAACTTAGAATCCAATACATAATGGGCTAACCTGGTATCCAGCTCAGTGAAAAAGACCAATCTAAGAAAGCCTCCCCATCATTACCCCAGCAATAAAATCTACTGAAATGGGGAAATTGTCATAATAGGAGAAATCAGGGGCCAGACTGACATAGGACATCTCAATAGCAACAGTAGAAGTTAAACCCAAGGAAAGAATGCCTTCAAAATTCAGTGGGTGGGATGATTTCCAAAATTATGAACCTAACCACGTTATCAGTTAATGATGAGGACAAAGACTTTTTAAGCATACAAGACCTCAAAAACTTTACACAGTGTGCTTTCCTACACTAAAATCACAAAATGGAGGTTTAAATCAAGAAAGAGTGTGGGGAGCAACCCGGACTGGACTGAGTTACTGGAATTAAGACTTATTCTATGCATCTGCTCTCCCACAATATGGCGCTGGGAGAGGAGAAAACAGCTTCTACGCAGCTGCCTCTTGCCAACTTGAGTGCTGACCTCCAGGAGCTGATCCTGCTCCTGATTGGAGGAGAACAGCGTACTCGGCGTGTGGGCAGCCGAGTTAGGATTGGCGGAGGAGGACTATAAAGGAGGAGAGAGACGGCATGCACCAGGGAACATCTAACTGAAGGAACACCTGTGCAGCCCCCGAGAGAGCCGGCCGGCGGTGTGCCGCTCCCCTGCGGAAGTGGGGAAAAGTGGCAGGGGGCCCGCCCCTCCACAGAGGTGGAAGGGTCGGTAGCCAACCCGGGAAGAACCAGCAGCAAACCCGGGGAGGGCCGAGCAGACAAAAGAACAGCGCAGGGTCCTGTGTCGTTCCTTCACGAAGAGGGGGAGCGACAAAGAGAAACAAGGACACTTGGGATCCCACATAAGGGCAAGGAAGGATGAAAATGAGGAGAAGCCTTTCAGCGACTGCTGTGCCTAAACCCAGAAAGCACCAATGGAGCAGAAGCAAGAGGACTCCTTGGAAGTCTCTCTCCAAGAAAATGAACTACAATTGATGTATCATCTAATATATTTCAATGCATTCAGAGTGATTTAAATATGAGTTTGGAGATAATTTTTTCACTGATAAAAATCAAGAAATTGACCAGCAGATCTCTAAGTTCTTTTCAGTTCAAGCAATGATCTATAGTCACAGTCCTCAAATTCTTGAATATGAAATCCTGTATTTTAGAAACAAGGTCAAAGAGGTATGGTTCACACATTTAACCACGGAAAACAGCCAGACAATAATATTTATAAAAACATTTTATTTATATCAATATTTTAAAAGTTGGTTATTTGGCCAAATAAGTTGTCCTTTCTCTAATCAAACTATAATCCAATTTCCCATCATTTTTCATGTTTAAATTTCTTTTTTTGTGATTTCTTCACAGATGCTCATCAAAGTTTCCAGGGACCAGCCTATAGATAGAGGACAAGAAATGCCTTTGTTAATATTGGCATTTCCATAGATAGATCAACTGATCTGCAGACTAACAGAATGTAAAGGATTAAGAAGCTATGAAAGTATAAGACTCTGTTAGCCAATTTATCTTGCATTTACTAATGACTAAAAATAAAACCTTGAGAATGTGTGAAGTGTTCTAAGTAACTCAAAGTAAAAGTATACTTCATAAGAAATCATTTTATTTTCAGGGCCAGCATTGTGGCATAGCCGGTAAAGCCACCACCTGTAATGGTAACATCCTGTATGGGCACCAGTTCATGTTCCAGCTGCTTCACTTATGATCCATCTCCCTACTAATGGTCTAGGAACAGCTGTGGAAGTTGGCCCAAGTGTTTGGACCCCTGTCCCCATCATAGGAGACCTAGATGAAACCCCTGTCTACTGGCTTCAGCATGGTCCAGCACTGGTAGATGCACCCATCTGGGGAGTGAGCCAGTGAACAGAAGATCTCTCTCACTCTGTTTCTTTCTCTTTCTCTCTCTCTCTCTCTCTCTCTCTCTCTCTTTCTGTCTCTCCATCTTTCTCTGACTTTCAAATAAATAAACCTTTTTAAAAATGAATAAAATGGGATATAATTTTTTTAAAAAAGGTATTTTTTTTCTGTTCAGCCTATACAATACCAGGAACCAAAATCGGTCACACATTTCATGTCTAGTAGAAGTGAACTCCCAATAAAACAGTGAAATAAAAACAGCAACCCAGAAGCTCTTCTTTTTTTATTGATTTTTCTAGTTACTACCTTCACTTCTACTCTTCTTGTCCTCAGATGTATCTTTCCTGTGGCACCCATGGCCTGATCCTACTTTCTACACTTCCTGCAATCTCTCCATCATCATTGCTGTGTCTTTGTCTTTGAACTCTCTTTCCTTCCAGGATGATATTCAATCATACCGTTCCTTATGTTAAACCACTGGGGAACCAATCATCAACAATTCTTAGAGACAAAGATGCTGGCCAAGGGCGATCAGCTCAGATATTTCAGGAAATCAGGACAAAAACTTGAGAGTCAATTCTGGGTTTCCCCTCATGCTTCAGTACCATCTCTAAGAAATTAGAGTGCAATTCACATGCAACCTGAAAAATCATACTCCTGCGTAGGAGTTAGTAGCGACCACCAAAAGGTAAATGACCACATATGCCTTGAGTTTGGGGAAACAGTCATCTAAAACGGTATTTGCAAGATGTTGCATCCACATTAAAGTTGTACACTTTAAAGTCTGGCTAGACTTGAATTCTTAATATCTTGGGAAGGTATCTTCTTCTTTAAGTATTTGCAGATTAAGGAACAGTGCAACAGCCTGACAGCAGGGGGAACAACTCATTACACAGGAAGAACCTAATCCTCTAGATCAATATATCTTTGTACACGAAGCATATCAAGAAGCAAAGTCCATGAGAAGGATTGCAAATTCACCCGCCTACAGGAGTCAGCAGATAACAGAAATGAAAGGCCACATGTCAAGATGGAAGTCAAGGGAACAAGAGGGAATTAGAAGGGGGAAGTTCTTTCTGCCAGGCAGCTGTTGCTTAGCTCTTGCCATTTGCTGTCATGTAACAATATAACTACAATGGCATCCTGTGTTTCACTATTTAACATAAAATTTTCCTGTTTTCAAAATACTGGAAAGTAAGAAAGAAATCTGTAAACTTCAACCAATCTAATCTATGACACTACAGGGGGTCATGCAAATTTTATCTTTTCCAGCCAAACAGCTCAAGAAGAGGCTGGTATCTAAAGTTTAGATAGCCCTCTCAGAGACATGTCCAAATTTCAAAATACTTCAAACGTGAACTCTAACTCCTTGCTTGTGCACTTCACTCTCATCAACGTCAGCAGGAGTTAAGAATTTATCAGATTAGCTATATACCAAGATTTTCAAATGTCAGATTTCTTTTTATCTCCCATATATATAACACATTTATTTCATAATCCTTTGAAAGGTGAGATTCTAGACTAAACAAAGAACATTAAATTAGATCTATTTAAAAAAATATTTGTACTAACAGGAGGCAAAAAAAAGGCTTATATTAGTTGATGAAAGATCAGTTTTCTGTGAACATTAAAACTTTCTACATCAAATTAGTGTCAGGAAGTATTCTGAAAGCTTGACTGCTTAGCAAGGATTTAAGGCTATGAGTGCACAGCTGAGCATTAGGACATTACTGGCATTTTTCCTCAGCAAGTATTTGGCAGACACTGTTTCCATGGGATATGACTGTCCAGTCCCTTCATTTATCTCAAGTTTTAAAATTAAACTAGTATTTTATTGGGGCACATGGATTAGAGAAGATCATGAAAGGAGAAATTGGTTGGCAAAAGATAAAATTCAAACACCAAGCAACATCTTAAATTGAACTGCCTTGAAATAATCTAACAACAAGCTTATAAAAGATTAAAAACATTCTAAGGGTCAAAAGCTCAGAATCCCACAGCATTTCTAATTAGCAAAATTCAGTTCATAGAACGGAGCTTAGCTCTCAAGATGAAATTCACCTGATGCTCCTAACCATTTCCACTTAAGTAGTCCTTCTAACTGAGCCATGGTCTTCACTTTCTCTGTAAGACATCTGACTGGTGTTACACTGGACTATTATGATAAGTAGTTTATTCTGTAGAATGCCTATACAAAGGTTTTATGCTTATAATGAGTTGCTTATATTTTCTCAAGTGAGTTTAGGACAATTTAGTTGCTAGGAGAATTACACAATTAAATGTACTCTGATGAAATACGAGTGTGAAAAGAAAGTTTTGGGTTTCTATGAAAATTTAGTTCAATACTTCAGAAAGAGTTAATAAAAGCACAAATTTAAAAGAAAATAACTGGCCGGCGCCGCGGCTCACTAGGCTAATCCTCCGCCTTGAGGCGCCAGCACACCGGGTTCTAGTCCCGGTCAAGGCGCCACATTCTGTCCCGGTTGCCTCTCTTCCAGGCCAGCTCTCTGTTATGGCCAGGGAGTGCAGTGGAGGATGGCCCAAGTGCTTGGGCCCTGCACCCCATGGGAGACCAGGAGAAGCACCTGGCTCCTGCCATCGGATCAGCACCATAGGATCAGCGCGGTGCGCTGGCCGCGGCGGCCATTGGAGGGTGAACCAGTGGCAAAGGAAGACCTTTCTCTCTGTCTCTCTCTCTCACTGTCCACTCTGCCTGTCAAAAAGATAAAAAAAAAATTTAAAAAAAAATAAAAAATAAAAGAAAATCACTGAATCAGATGTGAATGAGATATCCATAATGTAGAAAATAGTCTTGGCCGGCGCCGCGGCTCACTAGGCTAATCCTCCGCCTAGCGGCGCCGGCACACCGGGTTCTAGTCCCGGTCGGGGCGCCGGATTCTGTCCCGGTTGCCCCTCTTCCAGGCCAGCTCTCTGCTGTGGCCAGGGAGTGCAGTGGAGGATGGCCCAGGTGCTTGGGCCCTGCACCCCATGGGAGACCAGGAAAAGCACCTGGCTCCTGGCTCCTGCCATCGGATCAGCGCGGTGCGCTGGTTGCAGTGCGCCTGCCGCGGCGGCCATTGGAGGGTGAACCAACGGCAAAGGAAGACCTTTCTCTCTGTCTCTCTCTCTCTCACTGTCCACTCTGCCTGTCAAAAAATAAAAAATAAAAAATAAAAAAAAGAAAAAAAGAAAATAGTCTTAAAATATAGAGCAATATTCCTTTCAGACACTAGATCATAACTCTTAACTAGCTGACACTGCTTTTAATAAACAGAAACCAATAGAAATAGCAGACAATGCATTGTGGGTATGGTTTATATAAGAAAGATAGGATTAAGAGTCAAAGGGAACATATAAACAAGACTAGTGTCTGCTAACACTAACTGATAGAATTAAAAAGGAGAGAACCATCCAACGTGGGAAGCAGGATACACAGTAGACTCAGAATGGCAGATGTCCTAAACAGCACTCTGGCCTCATAATCAGCCCTTAAGGCATGCGGATCCAGCTGAAAAGTCCATGAGAGTATTTCAGGCATGGAAAGCCAAGACACTCTGGCAAAAAAAAAAAAAAAAAAAAAAATGACCTAATGAAAGATCTCTGTGATTGAGATCCCAGTGGAAAGAACAGGCCATCAAAGAAGGAGGTACCTTTCTCTGAAGGGAGGAAAGCACTTCCACTTTGACTATAGCCTTGTCTAAATAAGATCAGAGTTGGTGAACTCAAAAGGCTTCCATAGCCTTGGCAGCTCATGACAAGAGCCTCGGGTGATTACTGACACCATAAATAAGAGTGTCAATTTGTTAAGTCAACAACAGGAGTCACTGTGCACTTACTCCCCATGTAGGATCTCTGTCCTTAATGTGTCATACTATGTGAATTAACAGTATAACTAGTACTCAAATAGTACTTTATACTTTGTGTTTCTGTGTGGGTGCAAACTGTTGAAATCTTTACTTAGTATATACTAAATTGATCTTCTGTATATTAAGATAATTGAAAATGAATCTTGGTGTGACTGGGATGGGAGAGGGAGCGTGAGATGGGATGGTTGTGGGTGGGAGGGAGGTTATGGGGGGAAAATTACTATAATCCAAGAATTGTACTTTGGAAATTTATATTTATTAAATAAAATTTTAAAAAAAAGAAATGTTACTGAGCATTTCAGTCAGTGCACCTATACTCAAAAGAAAGGCATGGATTTCTCATCAACAGATTGACAAATGACAAAAATATTTAAAATAGACAAAAAATATGTACATGTTGTCTTCATGAAGCTCTTTTCAACTTACTGACAAATTTCTTGGCCAACAGTAATCACAACAATTAATATGGTTTCTACTATGGTCATTTCAAATAATAATTTTATGTTATATAAATAAGGTGACATTTATGCCAAAATATTTGATGTTTTTATCCTTTGAGTTTCAAGCCGTTGTCAACATAGAATTTAGCTCATAGGTGTCATCATGCTGTTATGCCATTCAGTGTCAAAGTTTACTTTTCAGTGAACCAAAATCAGGGTAATGCCTATGGAAAATTCTCTACTCTGAGCTTGTATTTTCCTTCTGGATCTCATAAAAAATGTTTTGTAATTAAGATTACTTTAGTATTATCTAAAATGAACTATGCCATATACATCTCTGAAATATTCATAATTAGGCAAAATTTTAAGAATTCATGGTTATCAGTAATTTTATGTGCCAGTTTGTGTTTATCCACTTATTCTTCACAGTATTCACTTTACACATGAGAATATTAAGTTCTAGAGATAATACTCCAAAAGAAATTACCCATAATCACTATCTTTGAATGCAGTATATTGAGCTCCAAAGTTGGTGTTCACAATTAAGTTTTCAATTAGCAATAATCATGCTTTGGGTAAACCTCATTGGCTAAGATACTGCCACTGCACAAAGCTGTGGATTCACAATTATGATGCTACCAAACGTCCCATAGAATATGTTACTTTAATGCTATGCAACAAAAGGCCTCCTAAATTCTTCAGATATCCTGATTTTTTTTATTTTTATTTTTTTGACAGGCAGAATGGACAGTGAAAGAGAGAGACAGAGAGAAAGGTCTTCCTTTTTTCCGTTGGTTCACCCCCCCCAATGGCTGCTACGGCCAGCGCACCACGCTGATCCAAAGCCAGGAACCAGGTGCTTCTCCTAGTGTCCCATGCAGGTGCAGGGCCCAAGCACTTAGGCCATCCTCCACTGCCTTCCCAGGCCACAGCAGAGAGCTGGACTGGAAGAGGAGCAACTGGGACAGAATCCGACGCCCAGACCGGGACTAGAACCCGGTGTGCCGGCACCACAGGCGGAGGATTAGCCTATTGAGCTATGGCGGCGCCGGCCCAGGTATCCTGATTTTATTTTTGAAAATGGCTTTATACAATTTTTAAATCATTGGTTATAACATGCAATTCTGTAATTTTAAAACACTAGATATTCCTTCAACAATTTCTTCAGAGCAGAAAGGTATACATACTCATCAATAATAAAAAATTCTTCCAGAAAAGGATATAAAGAGGACAATTCTGGGATTTTTTTTAACTCATTCATAGAAACATCCATCTAGGCCTTTTGCTCAGCACTGAGAATTCGAAGGTCTAAAATATCATAATTGTCCTCAAGGAATACATAGTCTGGGAGAGGAATAGACAGTTAAGTAGGTGTAATTCGATGTGATAGTAAATCCAATATGGACCCACACTAAACACTACAGAAGCAAGGTGATGATAAGTCTTCAGGAGGTAGTATGGGGAGGGACAGCTGTAATCTCACACAGAAAGGAGTCTTTTGTCATTGACGTTCTTTACAACTGCTGGTACAAGGTGCTAATAAAAAGCAGATGACTTTTAGTCATTGGGATGTTAACTCTCTACAGACTACATTGACTATGCACTCTCCACAAAATGAACTCACTACTGCCTGCACCCAGGTAAACTGCTCCCACCAATACCTCCCTTCCTACCCTAGTGTGCCTCTGTGAATTGGACTAGATCTTACCAAATAGAAAAAACTGGGCCCAACATTTCAGACAGAGAAGTCCTGTACATGAACAGGCATGGTGGCATAAATAAAGCAGGTACAACAGAAGTGAGGTAGAGCTAAGGAAGCAAATTGCTATAAATATATCTAAAGCCAAGCCTGGATATTAACTGACTGGCTTGGGAATATGGACTTTACTCCTTTAGTTTGGATGGTCTCATCATCTCTAGAATCCTAAATTCAAATTTTAGCTACTAAATGATCTCAATTCATTAACCTACAAATCCAAGGTAATGATAAAAAGCCTATTCCATATAGTTTGTGGACTAAAGGAGATGATGGATGCTAAATACCATATATCATACTCAGAAATAAGTGGGTTATATACAAGAAGTCAATGAAGGAATTTAAACAGAAGAATGATGTAATTCGCTCTGTGGCTTAGAAAAATGACTCTGGCAGGAAGATTAATAGTAATTTATTTTTGTAAAAATACAGGTAAGTAATCAGAACCATCTGAATTGCAGGTAGCAGTAATGGTATTGAAGTAAGAAATTAGTTCTGAAGATATTTGGGGGAGAAAGAGTAGACTAAATATGAGGGAAGAATGAGAATGAATACATTCAGCACCTTATTATTAACTAATCAATAATCAAAATAATGATTCATTTTATATTTACATAGATATATGTTTACATATACACACATAATGATTTCTTCTACTCTACTCTGAACATTTGCATTTTTTAACTCTTACCAGAAAATAGTAAGCTTTGAATAAAGGACCTGAACTCTGACTAGCCCTGTGACTTCTCTCTCAATTTCCACATTCATAAATAAAAAGAAAATACACATTCTATCCACACATAGGATTTAAAAAGAAGGAAAAATAGTTTTGCCAAAAATATTTCAAGTTTTGTAACAGTTATTGAGTTAATAACATCCCAATTGTTTGCAGTTATGTGCAATGTTATTGTGGGATTAAAGTAAAGGGAATTGTAGGCTATTTTTGCAACTTTTCTCTGAGACTGAAATTATTTCAAAATAAAAAGTTAAAACAATTATAATATAAATGCACCTAAAACCCATGTACAATCTAAAGAGCTGTTATCAGAGATGTAGCTTGTCAAAAAATGGGACTATTCAAGCTGAGTTTAAATGATGTTCCCTGGTGGACTGAACGACTGCCCAGTGACACTGACTCTGGAAGCTCCTTTTTGGCAGCATGCTGAAGTTTCCTCTTGCCAAGCATTTCTTTCTTCTCATGTAAGAATGACAATAAACAGCTAAATCAAACAGGAACTGTTCAGCTTGCTTTAAAGAGGCGTTTGGAAAACTCCTTTGAGTTGCCATTTGTCATTGCCACCAAATCCTGGAGAACTGTGGAGAGAAAACTGTCTTGTCGTTCCTTACTCCGTCTCTAGGAGCCATCTCTTGTCTGTTCTTCTACCAAGGTTACAAGATCCAAGTGGAATTATCCTTGGAATTAAATTCTCCAGCATCAGAAAGGTACATTGGCATTCTTTCCATTGAAAAATTGACATTATTAGCAACTTCCACTTTCCTTGGACTAGGAGAGCTTTTTAAAAGTTTTGATTATGAAGACACGTCATTAAGAAAATGAGATTTGTGTACATGGTCTACATGCTAAGGCTGTAGGTATGAGCATAGAAAAAATGCAAATAGCCATTGTTACTGCATATTTATAATACACTGTGCTTATTTTGCAAATATTTCCTTGCTTCCTTATAACAATTAAATTATTTTAAAAAGACATTTAAAATCATGAAATGACTTACTGACAAGACTCTCCTCTTAGACTGACTCAGTTGTCTCTTTAACTTCAGAACAGCTATTCTTACCCAAAACAATACATAGAAGATACTTCAAAAACTTTGTGGAAAATGAGTAACTTTTAATTGCATTTTTCCCAAGCTTTGTGAAGTACCCTTGAAGCAAACAGTCATGGGGAGATCAGGGTAGAATTTGTGGCAAGAAATAAACAGACATCATCAACGTAGTCTTTCATTGATCCAAAGTCATCACCCATCTTCATCCAACTACAGGAAAAATATTTAAAGAAGAACCTTTCCCGCCGGCGCTGCAGCTCACTAGGCTAATCCTCCGCCCGTGGCGCCAGCACCCCGGGTTCCAGTCCCAGTTAGGGTGCTGGATTCTGTCCTGGTTGCTCCTCTTCCAGTCCAGCTCTCTGCTGTGGCCCTGGAAGACAGTGGAGGATGGCCCAAGTGCTTGGGCCCTGTACCCGCATGGGATACCAGGAGGAAGCACCTGGCTCCTGGCTTTGGATAGGTGCAGTGCGCCAGCTGTAGTGGCTATTTGGGGAGTGACCAACGGAAGGAAGACCTTTCTCTCTGTCTCTCTCTCTCTCTCACTGTCTAACTCTGCCTGTCAAAAAAAAAAAAACCACACAAAAAAAAAACAAAAACAAAAAAACTCTCTCAGCACACATAATCACCAGATTACAATTCTTCTCACACAGACATGCAAGAGAGGTCTTTTTTTTTTTTTTTTTTTTTTTTTTTTTTTTTTAGGGTTTTATTAGTATATATTTATTTTATGGCTTCACATTGAAAACATTTTAATTTGCAGATCATCAATAAATGACAATAAAGCTATTTTCATGAACACAAAAACACAGGAATTCCAAGTGCAAGGGATGACAATTATATCACTGTGGTCAAACAGTATCAAGAAATACACTTTAGAAAGATAAATGATGACAAATGGTAGCATTTAAAAATGCTTTTCTTAACAATCTCAGGATATTCTTCAGTTAACTGACCCACAATCAGAAAGAACAAATTATTGTTTCAAAGTCAAAGTACCAACAATCATGTACCATTGCTGGAGTACTCATCTGAGACAACACTCAAATTTACAGTAAGAATGGGAATGTTTATAATTCAACGGTAGCACAACTTGGCCGGAAGATGACTTATTTGTTGCTGCAGAACTATCAGAATGAAAGCATGCACTGGGCAGAGAGTAAGCTTCATGGAAATCCCAAGAGCCTCAACCTGTTGAGGGCTATCCACAATAGGCATCATGCCAAGTGCTGAAAAGGTATGATGTCATTTGATCCTCACAACCCACTCCCTAACCTTCCCATCTTTCATTGAGAAACTGTAAGAAGCTAAGCAATTTATACACGAGGCACAGACCTACTGTAAGGCTACACAGCACTGGCTGGGAGCTCTGCCAATCACGTAACTAAATGGTGCTCACTTATGCTGTCCTAGCATACCTGACATGATCTGTGTGGGCCTGGTTTAAAATGAGGTGCTACAGCTTTTGAAAGCTATGAAAAGCTAGAGGAAGAGTATGCGTGCACAGCTACCCTAAAGGCAGCTTTGTTTCAAAGCCTACACAAAATGAGCCAACAAGCAAATACAAGCAGACCTGTTGGTGAACGTCGATGTGTTAAATTTTGGTTATCAAATAACATTTGAGTCTGTTATTACTAGTTACTTAAAGACTTTAAAGTACATTTGGAAGACAGAACTGCTGAAAAATATGTCTAACTACACCGCACAATTTGAAAGCCAGCATGATGGTGGAGAGTGGGCTAGCATGTCACTAGTTTCTGGGCTTCTGTCTAGACTGTCACTTGCATTTGGGTGTTGAGGAGAGCACTTCCTCCTTATGAAGAGCGAAATTATACCACAATAGGGCTGCTGGACACACAAAACGAGATATGCATGAGATGTCTTCCACACGGCAGGTCCCCTCGTCTGTCACCACTGAGACCATTCTACCCTAAGCAGACTGGTCTGCTCACTAAACCCAAACATTCCTGGACACCCCTTCTCTCATGCACGCTGTCCCCTAATGTCCACCGTGAGCTGGAGGGCACCTTGAAAGCAGTGGACCTCTTGAAAGGGGGGGATTAGGCCAAGCGATCTGCGTCTTCAAGACCCGACACAGCATCTCATTCTGGAACCATCTATCTGACATCCGGCAGAGAGGTGGGAGGAGCACTTCCCAGATACCCAAAGGAAACCTAAAGGTGGTGATGGCCCTATTCATTTGACCAGGAAACTTCTACTGGGGCTGTGAGCTTATTTACATGTGAGGGGTCTTAGAAAAGTCCTGGGAACATGGGAACAGGTGTTTGGCCTAGTGGTTGTTACTGCTTGCAACACCGGCATCCCATATCAGAGTGCCTAGTTTGAGTCCTGGCTCGTCTGCTTCCAATACAGCTTCCTGCTAATGGGAGCCTGGAAGGCAGCAGGTGGTGACTCAAGTACTTGGGCCCCTGCTGCCCACGTGGAGACCTGGATTGGGCTCCTGGCTCAGCCCTATTAAGGGCATATGGAGAGTCAACCAGTAGATAGATGATCTCTGTCTCTGTCTCTACTTTTCAAATAAAATTTTAAAAAGTGTTTTCTTAACAACAACAACAATAACAACAACAAGATGCCCATGTCCCACACTGGAGAACCCGGGCTCAATTTCCAGCTCCAGTTCCTGCTGAAGTAGACCTGGGGAGGCAGAAGTGATGGTTCAAGTGACAGGGTTCCCACCACACATGTGGGAGACCTGGACTGTGTTTCCAATCCCTGGCAGGTCCAGCCCCGGCCACTGTGGGCACCTGGGGAGTGAACCTGAGGATGGCTGCTCTATCTCAGCAACAAGAGAGGTCTTTTGAACAGAGCAAATACTCCATTAAATACTCAATTAAAGCCATTTCCAGAATGTAAAAGAATGTGATTTAGGTCACATACATGATGTCAGAACTATGGGTTGAATCTCATCAACGCAATGAAGCAGAAGAAAATAAGATTGAAACCAGTTGTTTGGCTTCATGCAGCTAAAATAACTGCCAGATTAACTAAATTTTTCTCTTTCTAACTGGTTGTCATGGTGCTGTGCAGATAGAATCTTAGACTGAGCATGCACAGGACAACAAATTTGTGACATTCTGCCTTGACCCTTATATTGCTATTATATTAGTGCTGTCATTCTGGGCTGATGTGGAATTACTACAGACTCTTAAAATCTCAGAATTTTGGGAGAAAAAAGTCAGAGTCAGTGGAAAGTCAAATTTTAAATTATTTTTAAATAGCTTTATTATTTTAAAATATGGTGCACATTCAAAACCCAGATATATATATTTATATATATACTAAAAATAAATTTAATTAGTAAAGTAAAAATGGCAAAAATCTGTTTAACATCATAATATATCACAAATATACTGTTATTTCAGTGCACAGACAGAAGTCACTTTCTTCTGTGATAAAGGAACTTTAATCCAATCAAAATTGCAATATTTATGACAGTTCCTAGAGTTTTTTGGGCATTTAGAACATATTGGAAGTTTTACATCTATTTTCTCATTTAAGCTCCCTGTAAGCTTTTCTGAAAGTGTCTAATAGGGATTGTTCCTGAATTTACAAAGGAAGAAGTTGTATTCTAAGGAAGAAGGTCTCCTGTCCAGTCTCACAGGCTTGAGCCCAGGCCCACTAGACTCCACTGTATACAATCTCAACACCACCCTAAATGATCTCTGAAAGTGCACACTATGAATGGATGGGTGCCCAAACCTGGTTCTTCTTCCATTAAGCTTCTCATTCATTGTCAACCTCTATTTTCAATCTCAGAGAGCTCATTTCAAATAAAGATTTAATAAATGATGAGCAATTAGTAAGTTTAAATTCTGAAAGCAAAGCTTAGTATTTAAAACAGTTTACCTGAAATGCCCAAATCAAAATAAAGATATTTTTAGTTCAGTAATAACATTCAATATTTTAACCCACTTTTCCACTTCTAAGAGATATGTTTTATTCCTTATTTGCTGAAGCTGTTAAAATGAAGTCTTTAAGGGCTAGAATTGTTTTTGCTGTGTTGTCACTGTTGCTTTATACAACAGATTTCTAGAAAGGCTCGCCTTTCTTCATTCTCTCAGTTATGTTATTATAGAGGCAGTGAGAATGCATTTATGAGGATGACAATCTTTTTTGCAAAGTAATAAAATAACAAGTCTATGGATGATACTGGGAAGCATAACTACTTAAACACATCGGGCAAATAATGATTTTTTTTTTCTCCAAGCCATGAAAATTCTCATTCCTAGGACTCAACATTCAGCTTGATCCTTTCTGTAACATATTCTGCTTAGTGCCTTAGAGATGTGCAAGTCTCTCTTTAGTCTTGTTCCCCAGGCACTGCAAGGGAAGATGGCAGTGATCCCAGGATATCTGGTGCTCTAAAGATGCAAATAGATACCAAAAGAGAATTAAATCAGCAGGAACACACTGCAGCGCAGGACTCTGTGTTGTTTGCCCTTAGAGGTTCAAAAGTGGAAGACTGACAAAATCCGCACCATGTCTCAGTTGACACAGTGATAACTCATTATCTTAGAACACAATACCTAATGTTCATTGACTTAAAAATAAAAGGAAAGGAGCAACAATTTTTCATCTATAATGAGTTTGATAGATCACAGCTCGGATTTCCCTTCCCCACTGGATTATAAAGTAGAAAGTCAATATGAATATGCAATAGAGTTGTGTCCTTTCTTTTTGTGCCAAACTGGTCTTTGCTTCTAATTCCCAGCAGTATCAATTAACAATGCATAATTTTAATAGAATGCTTGAAAGTACAGGATTGGTGCTATAAAAATTAATTGTCTTGAGCTGATTTCCTGTAGACACCGTTAATCAATATTATCCCATCTCACAAGCAGCTGCTCGCCTTCTTCCCAGTGATTCAAGAGAGGAAGGAATGCGAATAAGGTGGCCACGTGGTCTGCAGGTGTGTGGCTGACATTTGAATTTTTAACATCTTGGAATATATAATCCTAGAAAGAAAACGAATAGTTTTCTTAAGCTTTTAGCTGAAGTGCTTAGGAAATTTTCACAGTGATCAAGATTAAATGATTTAATTAAACAAGGGATGAATGAAAACTTCTCATAATAATGGTACCAAAAAATTGATCCTTTGATGCAAAACTCTGGAAATTATGCCTATTTATCTCAAGGAGTATTGCATATAATAACTTGGCATATTCAGAAATAAGCTGATACAGAGAGTTTTCTCAAATCTCTATATCAAGGTGAGTACTTGAAATGAGCATTCCCTTTAGAAGAAGGGATCATGCACTCCCAGGCTGGCTCTGTCACCTTCTGTGTCGCCTGGAGGAAGACAATGTAGAAACTACTATTGCCCCTTTCCGGGTCACAATTTCGTCTTCTACATTACGAAGGAGGGAGAGAGGGACGAAATAATCTCTAAAATTCTAATTACAATGTCTGATTTGAAAACAAAAAGTTTGGAGCAAAGATGAAAAACACTGAGTCCAAATCAAATCTTTCACACATATTCATTCAACAAATACTGAATATCTGGACATGCTAATTTTTTAGATCTATGCTATCTAATACTGCAATCATGAAATACGTGTGATATTTAGCAGAGGTGTTATGTCAAATACATATCAGATTGCAAAGAAGTAGTATGAAAAGTAAAAATGCAGTAATAATTTTATATTAATAAAATGATTAGGTATGATGTGTGAAATATATTGGATTAAATTCATTGCATTATCAGAATTAACTGTCTCTAGTCTTCTTACTTTTTAATGTGGATACCATAGATTACATATGTGACTTGTATTCCACAGCTATTAGGCATAACCAACATAGGCCCTGGTTATTTAGCAGTAAAAGAAACAGACAAGTCCCCACTCTTAATGAGCTTGTATTTGAATGGAGGTGGGAAACAACAAACAAGCAAGTAAACTGTTAATTTCAGATAGTAGTGGTATCAAAAAAATAGAACAGAAAATTATGCTAGGATATTTTTGTTAGGTAGTATGGTCAGGAAAGATGTTTACTCAAGGTGACATTTAAATTGAGACCTGAGTGATGAGTCAGGACAGCTGAAATAGTGATTTCCGAAGAATGGCCTACAAAGAGGAAGAGTAAGCCCCAAATCCCTGAAGTGAGAGCATGTTTGGAATGTTTGTTTTCAGTGGACCTTGAAATACTGTGTTTATAACACAACATTTACCAGAAGCATTTTTTAGACACCATAATGTATTTATATGGCACCAAGCATTCTTTCAGCAACTGTCATGTAATTTACCTCACTTAATCTTCACAAAGCTCTCTCTAGACAAAGGTCTCCAAAAGTTCATGGAAAATATATATTATGAAAAAACTATATATGAATTTCAAAAATATTTTGCATTAAAATAAACTTGTACTAACTTTTTAGAAGATGTCAGAACAGGATCTGGTTTGAGGAAATAACAAAGACATCAGTTTCATGGGATGGGTATTGTGGCACAGTAGGTAAAGTCATCATTTAGGATGCCAACATTGCATATCAGAAGGCTGACTGGAGTCCCAGCTACTCTGTTTCTGGTCCATCTTCCTAGTAATGTGCCTGGAAAACAGATGAGGATAGCTAAAGCACTTGAGTCCCTGCCACAAACATAGGAAACACAGGAGTTCCTGGCTCCTGGCTGCAGCAGGGCACAGCCCTGCTTTTTTGACCATTTGAGGAGTAAACTAGCAGATGGCAGGGATTCTCTCTCTCTGTCTCTCCCTCTCTCTCTCTCTCCCTCTCTCTCACCCTCTCTCCCTCTCTCCCTCTCTCCCTCCCTCCATTTCTAATAAACAAATAGGTCTTTTAAAAAATGAAAGAAAGATATTAGTAGCAAAAGAGCCACTACCACAGCATCATGAATTCTTCCAAATTGAAACAAAAACAAACATCAAATATTTATTGTGAAGCTGAGGTGGAAGAATGGTGAAATCATTGGTGCCTTACAAAAAGTTTATGAGTACAATGCTCCAGAGAAATCAGAAGTTTGTAAGTAGACAACTCATTTTAAGAAGGGACAAAACAGAGGCTGGCGCTGTGGCTCACTTGGTTAATCCTCCGCCTGCGGCACCGGCATCCCATATGGGCGCCGGGTTCTAGTCCCGGTTGCTCCTCTTCCAGTCCAGCTCTCGGCTGTGGCCTGGGAAGGCAGTGGAGGATGACCCAGGTGCTTGGGCCCTGCACCCGCATGGGAGACCAGGAGGAAGCACCTGGCTCCTGGCTTCGGATCGGTGCAGCGCTGGCCGTGGCAGCCATTTGGGGAGTGAACCAATGGAAGGAAGACCTTTCTCTCTGTCTCTCTCTCTCACTGTCTACTCTACCTGTCAAATAAATAATTTTTTAAAAAAAAAGGGACAAAATGGCTCACTAGGCTAATCCTCCGCCTAGCGGCGCCGGCACACCGGGTTCTAGTCCCGGTTGGGGCGCCGGATTCTGTCCCGGTTGCCCCTCTTCCAGGCCAGCCCTCTGCTGTAGCCAGGGAGTGCAGTGGAGGATGGCCCGGGTGCTTGGGCCCTGCACCCCATGGGAGACCAGGAAAAGCACCTGGCTCCTGGCTCCTGCCATCGGATCAGCGCGGTGCGCCGGCCGCAGCGCGCTGGCCGCGGCGGCCGTTGGAGGGTGAACCAACGGCAAAAAGGAAGACCTTTCCCTCTGTCTCTCTCTCTCACTGTCCACTCTGCCTGTCAAAAAATAAAAAAAAAAATAAAATAAAAAAAATGGACAAAATGATGTTGAAGATGAAGCCCACATCAGCAGACTATACACATCAATTTGCAACAAAAAGATTAATCATGTGCTAACTGTAAAGGACTGGCAGTCAACAGCAGAATCATCCAACACCATAAGCATCTCCATTGATTCAACACACACAATTCTGACTGAAAAAAAATTTTTTTATTTGACAGGTAGAGTTATAGACAGTGAGAGAGAGAGACAGAGAGAAAGGTCTTCATTCCATTGGTTCACCTCCCAAAAGGCTGCTATGGACAGAACTACGCCGATCCAAAGCCAAGAGCCAGGAGCCTCCTCCAGGTCTCCCACGTGGGTGCAGGGTCCCACGCACTTGGGCCATCCTCCACTGCTTTCCCAGGCCACAGCAGAGAGCTGGTCTGGAAGAGGAGCAGCCGGGACTAGAACAGGCACCCATATGGGATTCTGGCACCGCAGGCGGAGGATTAACCAAGTGAGCCAGGGCACCAGCCCCTGACTGAAAAATTAAAATTCAGCACACTATCCACTTGGAGAGTAGAAAAACTGTTATGGTCGGGTCAACTTCAGATAACAGTAGAACTTTCACAGGAAACTTCAAATAAGGGGAATGAAGATGCTGAAACATATTTTCAAAGAACTGTACAGGAGATGAAATATGGATCTACCAGTACAACCTGAAGGCAAAGCACAATCAAAGCAATGGCAACCAAAATGTAGACATGGTACAGTCAAAGCAAAAGCAGACAAATCGAGAGCAAAGGTTATAACAATAATTTGGGGGGATACTCATAGCATTTTTCTTTTTGACTTTCTGGAGATCCAAAGAATGAACACATCTGGTGAATACAATAGTATCTTCAGAAGGCTGGCCAAAGTTTTAGCAGAAAAATGCTCAGGAGAACTTCACTATAGAGTCCCTCACCACAACAATGCTCCAACCTCATTCTTCTCATCAATCAATTTTTGCAAGAGTTTCCATAGGCATCCACCCTACAGTCTTGATTTGGTTCCTTCTGACTTCTTTGTGTTTCCTAAACTTAGAAAGTCTTTAAAGGGCACCCATTGTTCTTCAATTAATTTTGTCAAACAGATTTCATTGATATGGTTAAATTCCCAAGACTAAGTTCTTTAGATATGGACTAAATGGATAATATCATTGCTTTCAAAAGTATTCTGAACCTGGTATAATTTATGTTGAGAAATAAAGCTATTATTTTCATTTTTATATTTTTAAAAATTTTATTTATTTTCATTTAATTTGAAAGGCAGAGAGGGAGGGAAAGGGGAAGGAAGAACATTCTTCTATCTACAAGTCCACTACTCAATGCCACAATGGCCAAGGTTAGGCCAGGATGAAGCTAATAATTCCAGCCATGTCTCCACACGTGCACTAATGCCCCAAGTACTGAGCTGTCATCTGCTGCCTTCCTAGGGTGCACATTAGCAAGAAGCTAGATCGGAAGCAAAGCTAGGATTTGAACCAAACATTCATATGGAATGTGAGCATCCCAGGCAGGAATTTAAGTCACTGTACCAAACGCCCACCCCTATTTTGATCTTTTAATTCTACTTTCCACTAACTTTTTGATGTCCCCTAATATATAAAACTGTTGTACAATGTTCATTATACAGATGAGGAAAATAAAGTTGGGAGAGCTGGAGGGACCTGCCCAAGGATATCCAACACATAAGAGAGAGTGGGGACTGAAGCTGCTAACTCCACACCTCGTATCCTGGGCTCTTCTGCTAGACTGCCTTTCCTTTCTTCACCCAAAAAACACAGAGTAAGTGAAAAACGCCTTCCAGGCAGATGGATGGCATATTTATCACTCTTTTCCTGACCTTCTTTAATGCTCTGAGTTGCACCAAAGTAGAAGCAAATTTGAAGACATGTAAACATCACAATCAAATATTTGGCAAATTGAGGGCATGAGTTTGCTCTCAGGCAACACTAGATCTTGTTTATTTTTCAGAAAGGAAGGAATAAACTCTTAATCCCCTTTTGCTCTCCTCTTTTCCTCTTCCTCCCAATTATTGAACATTGATCTTATTCATTACATTTGGTAGCTGATTAGCAGGCTTTTATGTTTGTGATTCACTATGACCTTAAAGAGACAGCTAAATAGTACAGATCTGGGAATCAAGAGACCTGGGTTGGAATCATCTCAGCCCCACTACTTACGGGCTGTACTGATCTCAACCTATGTATCTTGGCACTCTACAAGTCTCAATTTCTTCATCTGCAAAAACAGCATGAAAGTATCTACCCTTGGAATTGTTGTTAGGGCTAACTTAGAAGACAGAGAAAGTAACCAGACCAGAAACAAATGGCTACTTCTGAACCAAAAATGCTATACAGTGCTAGGTATGAGCACAGCAAAAGAAGTTAAGTTGTACTGCTGAACTGGAGAAGACGAGGCATGGGTTTTAGGCCTGCTAAAGTCCTTGGGCATTATAAATGAAGATGATAACTTATCCTTTATGCTGTAATAAAACCGATATGTTTCTGTAAATTTGAATCTTCTCACCCTGAGTCCCAATCAAATTTATTCTCCGTCGGGTATCATTGGGGTAAAGGCAAAATTGAGAAAAGTAGAATACACTGAGCTCTTTTCTGGTAACTAAGGAATAATTCTTTGTATGGGAAAACCCCCAAGTATAATCATGAACTCAAGCAGCTTCTGAAAAGAGAAAACACCATTTTACTTGAGATTCCAAAAGTAATGCCCTAATAACTTTAGATAGTAGTAGCTTCAGCCTTTGAACTACAGCTGGTTTTCCACAACCAGTGCACACAGATAGAAGGTCTCAAGTGATGTTCTCATCAGGCTGTGATGCAAACAGCTAAGCATGGATCCTGGGAAATGTCTCACAGCTTTGCAGAGATAAGGTTGAAAAACATGAAATTGTTGCATGTCTGGCTAGACAAGGGAGGGCATGGAGGTACACCTTCAAACATTTTTATACCTATCAACTGATAAAACAAAAAAGTATTTCCTAAAGAAATACAGAGAATTCCACTTCTGAGAATTTGAACAGGTTATAGTAATAGCCAACAAAATTCATCACACAGGATTAGAGCAAGGAATGGACTGTTTTCTTTCTTGTCTAGTTTTGTCCCAATGAGTAAATTTTCCACTTTTATGAAGTGTGTGAATTTGTTCAGGCTCCAAGACACCCACTCCATCCAAAATGCCTGACACAGTCTTCAGTACATCCACCAAAACATTTTTTCTTGTTTCTTTCTAGTTCTGAATCACAGTATATCCATCACCCACCAGTGGCTTTCCATAACTTTCAAACTTCTGCAAGCACTGAATTGGGGTCGAGGATATGGAAGAAACACAAGATATTTTATTTATTTGCGGTAGATTTGGGGAGAGAGGAGCTGAAGTTTGAGAATCCTTCAAATGAACAGCAAGAACAATGTCAGGAGATCCTGTGTGGAAAGGGGCCAAATTCTCCCCCTCCCACATACCTTCAGCCTTGTCATTAGGGAAGTTCAGTTGGATTCACTGCATATAAACTTCAAGAGGGCCTAAGTATCTCCTTCCCTGAATTACTTCCCTGCCTCCTGTTTCTGATGCTTCATAATGGAGGTCGAAGATGATTATCCCAATTTTCCTTTCTGGAATCCTGCAGACTCTTATGCACAGACCCAGAAAATTATACCAAAGATCTACTGTTTCACCTTGTTAGGAACCACTATGTCCTCAGTACAACCTTTCCTAATGGAGTAACTGAAATGAAGGGGAGTGTGTTAACACTCACTTGCTTCTCTATAGAGCTCTGCTTACTAAGGGGTATATACAAACACCACTTCACTGAATTTAGGTCTTGTACTCCAGGTAGAACACCTAGTCTGAATTTTCGATTTTCAACTTTTAATACCAAGGCACATGGACTTTCCATTTCTTCTGAAGGCAGTTGTTCTTCCTTCTGCTTTTTAAGTCTACCTTTGTCATTTCTCTGCCCACCTGATACCTCAACATGATTGGCACCAGGTTGAGTGGTGTCATAGAGAGACTGCTTAGCTAAAACTTCCCACCTGACCTTTTGCCAAAGAAGTGGAGATCTGTGACCCACAGGAGGTACTCAAAAGACCTGGCTTGTACCATTAACCCTGCTAGTCTGGCTTCCAACCAGCTATGGGTTTACCATCATCCCATATTTTTATATCCAAGTAAAATACCTTAAAATGATTTTCAAGAAGATCCAAAATAAGCTAGGGCTGTGAAGAGGATATAAAGTCTAAATTTAGAACAAGAAAGAATCTTGGACTTCATCAAGTCCAGCCTCCTCATTTTTCTGTGAAGGAAATGAGGCCCAGAAAGGTGATGACTTGTTCAGAGACAATATGCTTATGAAGTCAGAGCTTAGGCGTGTACCCTAGAAATTATGACTTCCAGGCTAGGGTTCCTTTCCACTATCTAATTTATCAACCTTAACAATAGTTCAGATTCTTACTGTAAGAATATTCACCAGCTGTTCATTTCACAAAAATTCAAGAGTCAGAAGTGTGAACTGAAAGGATCACAGACCTTATTGTGAGCAGATATGGGGTCAAGTCTAGCTCTGCCATCCCAGGAAGTACCCAACAACCTCTCTGAGATTCTGTTTTCCTATTGGTCAAGTGGGGCATATGCCTGCTTCGATGGCCTCTCTGAATTTTTGCAAAAAGCAAACACTGTAAGGAATGTCAAATCTCTGTGAGAAGTGTTAAGTTCACTGATTCTCAAACTCCACTGACATAAAAAGGAGAGAGCTCTGGATGCCTGAAGGGATGAGATACAGCATCTGCTGAGAATTCTTCCATCATAACAGATGTGGTCCTAAGGCAGAAAGCAGCTTGGGGAGGGAGAATGACCAAGAGGAGAAAGAAAGAGAAAAAGTCCTATGATATCATGCATCACTAGGGTGACAAAGTGTCCCTGGTGTTCCAGTTTTAGCACTAAAAATCTTACATCCCAGGGAACTCTTCAGTCTCAAATAAACTGGGATGGCTGATCATCCAAAACACAATACCTCTAAAATCCTAAATTTCACCATTTGGAAATTAAATTCACTTCAAGACACTTAAAATATTTAAGATATTTAAGTTCAGAATTTTTTAGTAGGCACAGTGAATTTTACATTACCCCTCTTCTCTAAGTTCTCAAATGTGAGATAAACCTAGGTCAAGAAAAATACATTTTTCTGACTGCCATGGTCACTGGGTACTTCCCCATATCACAGAATTCTGTAAACAGCAGAAACTCAGCAGCAAGGCAGAGTGGGCCAGTAGATTTAGAGTAAGAAGATTGGAAAACATGAAAGAATACTATTTACAACAGGTCTGTTCTCCCCAGTCAACCAATGCCCTGCATCATGGCAGTGTGTATACAAAGGTTAAGAAGCTTGTCAAAGCACAGTATCTAACATGTTATTTATTCTTACATTCTCCAGTTCCCCTACCCCCGCCCCCACTTAGAGAGCTGCAGTCACTGATTCCCAACACGGATTATCTCTAACATCTATTGTTTAATAATATGCACTCTCAAAATGCAAGACTGTACAGGGCACTATTTCAACTTTATTTATTCCAATTGGCTTCTCTGGTCAAGGCCCTTAGAGTATGAGTTCTCTTGGCCAAGACTGGAAAGTGTGTCATATTCAATATTCTAAACTATTCATCCCATGTTCTGAGTTAAAAAACAGGCAGACTGCCTGAATATACACCAATTCTGAAATCTGTTCCAAAAAAGTAATTTTGTCATGGGAAGAATAACTTCTTTAGAATTGTGTGCAGAAAGCATACCAAGAAAAATGAAAAGCATTGGAAAATTTCTGGTGTGCAACCACATTTGTAGTTTTCACCAAAATATTTATTCTGGTCCCTCATCTCTCCAGAGCAGATTTTTGAACATATGGCGGGAGGACATTTTTCTGTCTCTCTCTCTCACCATCTTGAATTCCAGTTTTGTAAGTAGAGCCATATATGAAAATTATGTGTTTTTTCCTTCAAAACATACAGAAAATTAGAGAATAAAATATTCTAACAAGTAGCACAAATAAAGCATTTATATAAAAAGCTGGCAATGAATTCTATTGGCATAGAAGCTATAAGGAGTATTTGAGATTTTGTCCAGCCTTATTCTTTTCACAATCCTTTTAGATCACATACAGTTATGCCCACTTGGAGATAAAAATAGTTTAAATGCTGATGAGAAACAAAGGCAGGATAAAATGACAGGCACAGCACATTTACTAAAATAATCAATAGTACCTCTTATTTCTGTACTTTCAAATCTCCTTGAAAGAAATTATATATATATATATATATATATATATATATATATGACTGGATTAGGTGGAGTTGGGGGCTAAGGGTCAAAAAGAGCCTTATTTGCTTATGTAAACCTCATACCTGATTAAAAATACCATAAGAAAAACATCATTTGTCTCTAAAAGTAAATACAGTAACTTATGCACCACACATTTCATCATCGGGTCTAAGTTTGTTATGTGCCTTGAAAAAAGGTCCTCTATTATGCTTTAAAAAAAAATCTTAGCTGTCACTTATGTCTCTGTGCAAAGTCTTATACATGTTCCAGGCTTGTGTATTTCTCTGTTTCTCTCTGTTCACCATGATATTAATGGCACTAGCTACACGGGTATATTTACTGCCTGCAGAGTCCCAAGCACTTTACAAACACTAACTTGACAGACTCAGTTAATATTAAGAATAGTAAATACTATTCTTACCCTTTATACAGATGAAGAAACTGAGCAAAGAAGGGTTAAGACCTTGCCCAAAGTCATAGAGTTCCTAAGTGCCAGACAATGATTCAAAGCCAAATGATCCATCCATGGCCTTCACTGCCACCTCTCCAACCCACTCCACTTGCTGCTTATACTTCAGACACCCTGCTGATTTCTAGTCTGTCAAAGGCTCTTGCCAGCCTCAGTGACACTGAGTGTGTTGCCTGTAGAGTTCTTCCCTGCTGGCACTTTCACATCTTTCCCTCTGAGCCTCAATGCCACCTCTTTAGCAGGCTTTTCCTGCATTCCCCTAAAGCTAAGTGTCTCTTCTCTGTTACTCTTTCCCTATGTCCTTACTTGTACCTTTCATACAAAATGCATCACTACTTGTAATTATTTTATTTTGCAATCAGATTATTTGTTTCTCTCCTACTAAAACATTATTTCCACAACAGCATTGTTGATCCTGCTCACAGCAGTATCCCCAGAACTAAACATACCTGGTTCATCATAGGAGGCAATAAATATTGAATGGAGAAATTAATTAATTTATTAGAAATTAATAAAGAACTTTTCTATCAGGTGGGGAACTTTTGTTCTGACAAGGGCCATTTGTTTGTTTTTTTTTTAATCTTTTATTTAATGAATATAAATTTCCAAAGTACGACTCATGTGTTACAATGGCTTCCCCCCCCATACCGTCCCTCCCACCCACAACCCTCCCCTTTCCCACTCCCTCTCCCCTTCCATTCACATCAAGATTCATTTTCGATTATCTTAATATACAGAAGATCAGCTTAGTATACATTAAGTAAGGATTTCAACAGTTTGCTCCCACACAGAAACATAAAGTGAAAAATAATAGATGATTTTTTTTTAATGATGATGAAATCAGATCAGACCTATTGTCATGTTTAATCCCAGTGAGAGTCAAGTTGGGAATTGATAATTTCTTTCTTTCTTTTTTTTTTTTTTTTTTTTTTTACAGAAGATCAGTTTAGTGTACATTAAGTAAAGATTTCAGTCGTTTGCACCCCCATAGAAACACAAAGTGAAATATACTGTTTGAGTACTCGTTATAGCATTAAGCCTCAGTGTACAGCACGTTAAGGACAGAGATCCTACATGAGGAGTAAGTGCACAGTGACTCCTGTTGTTGACTTTACCAATTGACACTCCTGTTTATGGCATCAGTAATCTCCCTATGCACCAGTTATGAGTTTCCAAGGCTATGGAAGCCCCTTGACAAGGGCCATTTGGATATTTATAACATCATTTCTGGTCAATACAAAATTATCAACTTAAAAATTAGTCTGCCATAGATTTATTGAATTTTGAGTCCCACTTGCAGTTGCTTTGGCAGGGTCAGACCAAGTGATTTCATTGACCTTATATGGCCCACAGGCTGGAAGTTTCCCACCTCTGCAAGTGTAGACAAATCACCTAACTGGAACAAATTTCAGGCTAAACTGAAACTAGGTCCAGGCTTAGGTTCAGTAAATAAGGTTCTGGGTCAGAGTTTTTTAGCAAACATTCCTCTAACAGATCTGTGAATCTGGGTCCAATCTCAAAACCTTTTAGACATCCATCTTCCTGCAAATAGTCACATTACAACACTCTGCATCAGCTGCCAAATCCTGCCTGGACATGCACCAAGCAACTAGCAAATTTAAGCAAGAAGTAAGAAGGCAGAGATGGAGAGAAGCCAGTCCTATAGCTCTCAGCCTCTTGTGTTGTCCACAGATGTTATGTTTCTTCCTTAGATTGTAACTTTTGTATAAATTCTATCTAAAAGATTGGTACTACATAGGTAATTAGGTCTCAAATTATTTCTGTCACCATAAAAATGACGGTCAGACCACAGCCTTAATTTTCAAAACATTGTTACATAATGATTCTATCTGACTTTCCAAATTGAATAATCACTAGTATAAAGAATTATGTTAGACAAAAATTATGAAGCCAATTACTAGCATTATAGGCCCGGCATGAGATCAATGGCTCCCCTACCTGGTTTCCAGACCAGAACCCTGAAATGCAAAGTTTTCTTAAATATACTTAAGTTGTCTTAAGTATAGTTGTCCTAAGTTGCTCTCACAAGGTCCTCAGAGCCCTGTCATCACTTTACCCAGACCCAAAACAGCATTACTCAACCAGTAACTGTATCAATCAGGGTCCTGGCAGGAAGCAGATGGGACACTCAAACTGAGTAATCTTAAAATAATTTAATAAAGAGAATACTTATAAAATTATGGTCAGAGTCTAAGGAAACAAAAATAAGGGAAGGGATAGCGCAGTATCTAAAGATGGGGTTGTTACCATCCCTAGTTATGACAAGACAAGAGGAGCCAATAATTAACAGAACTAGACCCTAGAGCAATTAGCTGTGGGGAGCAGCTGTATGGAGACAGCAATCTAGCAAGGAGAGGTGGCCTGCAGAAGAGGGATGTGAATGCCTGTGATACCACGGCAAGGAGGAAGCAGAAAAATACCCCAACCTTCTTCTAATAAAGTCATCCATTCATTCAACCCAGCTGGAATCCAGAGGGTACAGGATCGCAGAGTAAAGAAAGGTGAAAGGAGTGGGCTAAAGGACAGTATCCTATACACTAGACCCTCAAATTACTGGGAGAGAAGCATAACTAGGGTAACCAACTTGACTTGGTTTGCTCTGGACTTTGCCTATTAGACACTGAAAGTCCTGCATACAAGGAACCCTTTCAGTCGAGGAGAAACCATATTGAAACCTTACAGCATCACACAGAGGTGGTATTCCACAGGAATGGGTATTGGAAAATGGTGGAGATGGTGACCTCTGTTGTCTCTTCGGCTCCAGTGTTTTGTGACTCTGTCACCACTAATGAGTGGGAAAGCACAGGATATATGTATCTAAAAGCCAAATAAGAGTATTGTCACCATGAGTTAACAGACATCATGCACAAATTACAGCAAGACCCAACATTCAGGATGGAGTCCTTGGCCACAGGATTAACAACGTGAAGAGAGGAGGATTGGGGGTGGGAGGAGGTGTATAAAATAGCTGAAATTCACCCAAATTTCCTTTTCAAATGAGGCTGGAGGTTACTGAGAATTCACAAGACCCTATTAATTGCCTTCCCAGAATCATGATTGTGACAGGGAGTTCATACCAGATGCTCCTAAGTATAATGAGACTAATTTGTAAATGTTCCCATAATGCATCGATTCTGAATGTGCTTGCTGTCAGGGGAAAGTTTCTCCTGACCTCAGTTAATGACCTCCTTACATCGTGAAGCGTGAAGATTGATAGATCCTGTAATTTTATCCCTGTTAATTTAACTGCAGATGCTATTCTTGGGCAAGTCGGTGATCACAAGATTTGAAATATTGATAAGAGTCTATAGGACAGCAGTAAAGAAATAGCGGTTTTTAACAGACTGTGAAGGAACTTACAGCTTGTTAAAGAAAACTGGCTGTAGCTCAAAAATGCATGGGAAACTGACAGAGTGGGAAGCATTTAAGATAGAGTCAAGGAAGTAAACCATAAAATTTATATTTATGAAGCCAGCAATGCCAAATGAGCAACAGGAACCAATGTGGCTGAGTGTGGAAGGGAAGACATATACAGCAGCAGGGAAGCAGGAATATCAGGCAAATAGAAATCACATGTTTAGAATTGTTGACAACATTCCTGACTCATGCTCAGCTCTGCTGAGGTGATAGACTCCCCAGCACCCAGCCATCACAGCACCTGGACAGGCTGCTTACTGCGGACCTGTGCATGTCCCTTGGACCCAGCTCCCCACATTCTGCCACCGTGCTGTCTCCCAGGACATCTGCATATGGGAACACCCAGTTGTCACATGAGGGAACTCAATTGGACACCCCTTGGAGCTGTGAAAGATAACAGCCTTTGTGAGAAGAAGGACTCGGAGTGTAAAGAAATGCATTTTGTGCAGAATTCATTTCTTTTAGGTGTTGTCAGGTGGTGTTTCTGTTTTCTTTAAGCTGTAACTCACCCCTGAAATACAGAGGAATGATGATGCCTGGCCAAGAAAAAAACAATACATTGTGAAAAATGTCAAGAAAGTTTTGTGGATTGTGTTTCATATTGCCATTTTAGGGAATATTAAATCTGTTATGAATCATGTACTGTGGTATTTTCATCTAATTGAGAACATGTAAATAGTCAAAAATATATAATTAAATACCAGTAATTAAAACTTCAGTGTTTCCTATGAAATTTCAAGTTATACTGATTCAAATATATTTTGTTCATTTTCTTACCTTGTCTACCCTTTGCCAGATTAAAGACCTTTTTGCCAACACATCAAATAATATAGCCACTCATGTTATTCTGATAGCAATTAGTAACCTAAATCTAATATGGGATTTTCAATTGCATATGTATATCAGTATACAGCTGGGTCACTTGAGTTCTTTATGACTGCTGGAAAAGTTGTTTGAGATTTAATGAACGATTATCTGTAATCAAGTATTGTTATTTGAGGTGTGCTATTGAGTTTGTTGATCGAGTTGGTAATTATTTGAATGGCAGTGACATTAGCTCCATGGTCTCTGGAGGGCCTGAAATTCCAAGAACAAGATATGTGATCAGCTTCATACACTAGCTGATCTGAATACTAGCTTACTGGAACCCAGAAAAAGACTTGACATGGAGTGATCCTGGGAGCACTTTTTACTACTAATTATTTGATCTCTTTATCATTCTGTTGTATATAGATCTATTTCAGTTCAAATTTAAGTCTTGTTAATGTTGTCCTTTTTAACATTCCCAGTCAAGCAAAATCACTTCCTTTTCCTTTCTTTGAATGGCTCCAACTTTTCCTTTTTTTCCTGCAACTGTAAACAAATCTATGCCTTTGAATGTTTCACATAGCACCATAAACATGCACTTCCTAAAAGGTTGATATAGAATACAGGAATGCCAGATCAATTTCATTTGGGCCAAAAATATACTTCTTGTTAATGAGAGAATAACAAATTGGATTATACAAGCACATTTGTGGAGCCCTTTGGAGATGGAAGAGGATACCTCCTGACCTATACATTTGAACATCGGCCTCATGAGTAAACTGCAGTATGACTCAGGGTCAGATTCCTGGGTCAAACAAAGTCAGCAGTACAGTACACAGATAAGGCAGCTGTTCACAGTGGTTAGAAAATTAGAGTTAGACTTCCCACGTTTAAGTTCTGGTCAGCAAAAAGCTTAGATCAGTTATCATTTAATATTTGGAAGCTACTTAATCTCTCTCTGCCTTTGTTTTTTCGGCCATGAAGCTAGGTGGGAATTAAATGTGTTTACATTTGTGTATATATCATATGTTTATATCTGTGTCATATAATATACACCAAATAAATGTTAGCTGTTTTATACATACCAGAAAAGTTTACTAACCATAGCTTAGAAGCAAACATTCTACTTCACAGGTTCTTCTCTTGTTTTGCAAAAAGACAAACCTCAAAAGTTGAATTTAAAATAAATTTTATTATTTTTCTGAGGTAGGACTTACTCAGGAAATATTTATTGAATGGATACCATATGTTGTGCTTTGTGCTGAATGTCAAATAAAAAAAGAATGGGAAATAAAACTGCCATGCTCTCTACCCTCAAGGAGTTTACAGTCTAGTAGCGAGGATCTCAAACTATAAATAAAGCACAATTAGAACGCATGTGATGAATGATGTGAAGGAAAAGAACAGGTATAAAACAGATGTAAAATGCAAAGCTTCTATCAGTTTAAACTTGTGCTTATGATGGCTGGCAACTGGAACTGCTGCTAGGCAAAAATACAGGTACTTTAATCTTCTATTCACTAAGAATATCCTAGTAGGAAATTAATTTATTCAGAGTTAGTATCCTTTAATACACTTGTACCTGTATATGCTGAGGTTGTTACAGTACAATTTACCTATCTCACCAGAGACACTCAGCTATTAAGCAGTGAAATCATTCCTGAAAATAAAAATGCAAATATATAAAGAAGTGAGTACTGTGTACCATGAAAAAGGATGTATCATGAAAGATGAAGAGAAGAATTGAGTACAGGGCAGAAAATATTCCCTCAGTCTTCTGTGTCCTGGAGCCATGCCTCTGTGCTATGTTCACAACCTCATGGACACTTCTGAGTGCTGAAAAGTATACCTAAAAGAGTCTTGAGCATCTCCATACCATTGGCCATTAGCATGGGCTTCACAGAACTAACTAAAATGTCAGGGAGGAATCCAATCCCTCTCCGAGCCCAAAGCAGGCATAGATTTGTAGTAGTATTGGGGACTGTTTCAAGCTGCATACAACTGAGGGTCTCCTAGCACTCAAGACTTTCAATGCTAAAACTGAAATAATCCCAAGCTAACTAGGAGAGTTGGCTACCATAATAGTAGAGAAGTCTCAGGAAGGCAGACATCTTATATACCATTTGAAGCATCTGCACTGTGGGGATCCCAGGAATGCAGTGTGATGGTTAAACATGGTAGCATCTCGAAGGCCGGCGCCGCAGCTCACTAGCTAATCCTCCGCCTTGCAGCGCCGGCACACCGGGTTCTAGTCCCGGTCGGGGCGCCGTATTCTGTCCCGGTTGCCCCTCTTCCAGGCCAGCTCTCTGCTGTGGCCAGGGAGTGCAGTGGAGGATGGCCCAAGTCCTTGGGCCCTGCACCCCATGGGAGACCAGGATAAGTACCTGTTTCCTGCCATCGGATCAGCAGGGTGTGCTGGCCGTGGCGGCCATTGGAGGATGAACCAACAGCAAAGGAAGACCTTTATCTCTGTCGCTCTCTCTCTCACTGTCCACTCTGCCTGTCAAAAAAAAAAAAAAAAAACATGGTAGCATCTAGAGTCAGATAATATGTGTTCATATCCATCTTCTACTTATAAGCTATGTAACCTTATGCATTTTACTCTGAGTCTCACCACATCAGTTGTAAGGATTAAATAAGACACTGTTGCAAAGCTTTCAACACACCACTTGGCATGTTCTAAGTACATTTTATGTGTTAGCCACTAATTTTACTACTTTAGTAAACAAATATTTATTTAGTAACAAGTATTTGTTTAATGAACAAATAATTTTATGTACTTTGGTGGGTCTATCATGTTTCTGACAGTTACAAATGATTTTTTTTCCTTCTGGAAGTTGGGGGCTGTGGAGTAATGAATATGATACTCACACAAACCCTGCCAACCACTATAGACTGAATATTTCTATCTCCCTAAAATTTATATGCTAAAATCCTAACTTCCAATGTGATATTAATGGGTGGGGCCTTTGAGAGGTGATTAAGTCATAAGGGTGGGATTAGTACCTTTATAAAAACAGATTCCAGAAAGTTCCCTTACCCCTTCAGTCAGACATGATAATTCACTAAGAAAACAGCAATCTATGAGCCAAGAAATATGCCTCCACTAGACACAGACTCTGACAGTGACTTGATCTTGGATTTTCTATCCTCTAAAACAGTATGAAATAAATATCTATCACTTATAAGCCATATGATCTACAATATTTTTTGCAACAGTAGCCTGAAAGTACTTAGGCACCCAATATCTCTATCCCAGACTATTACACACCAGAATCATGCTTAACCTACTTACATTCTTATGGAATCCATAAAAGGCCTTATATCCCACTAAGCTACATCTTGAGCAGAAGGAAGACATTTACTGCCCCACCAATGGACAGAGTTACATTCTCCCTGTGCTTCCCTCACCCTTGATACACCACCTCCCCAGGAGAACTGGGACACCTCATGGTCATTAGCATGGCAAATATTTGGCTAATTCAAACAAGATCCAAGAAGGGAGAGGCCCACACTGTGCTCTTCCAAGGGTGTAGACTTTATTGAGCAGCAGGTTGGCTTCGAACCAACTCCAAAATGATCAATATGGCAAAGGACTCACTGTATAAATGAAGCAGCCAGCATGTATTATACAAAAAGTAAATATAAAGAGGAAGAATTTTAGCTTCCAAACCAGAAGATTTCTGGACTCCTAGGGAAAGACTTAGGTGGTATAGAAAGAAGGATTAAGATAAACTATAAAAACTACATTATTAACACTACCATGATTATCAAAAAGTATGGTACTTCTTGTTAGAGCATTTTAAAACTATACTCAGGAAATTCACCAAAATTCTGAGACCTCCCCATTGATATCTCATCTACCACACACAGACACACACACGCAGAGGTCCCATGATAATCACTAGTAATGTGATCCTTGATTACCATGGGAATATGTCTCATTTACAGAAGTGACACTGTTGAGAAGGCAGGATGGAGGGTATATAGCTGATGAATACAGTACTAAGCTTAGAGACCAGAGATCTTCATTTCAGCCCAATCCAAGTGACAGATCATCCACTTGTTTGCTCTTCTGCTGCTCCAACTGTAAAAGAGTTGCACACATTTCTGTTCATTCCTCCCAACAGAGTCTTTGTGAAGGGGTTAAGATCACAGACATGGAGGCACTCTTCAGAAGGTAAGGATGTGTGTATACTTAATATCATTTACAATAAAAATCAGATTTAGAAGTTCTGCCAAGATACCTATGTCAAAAGACAGGAATGTGGGATTCCTTTGAGCTCAACCAGGTTCTCTGTACTACCAAGACCTTGGGGAGTTGAAGGTGTACCTGTAAGCAACAGGAGGTCACCACAGAATCACTCTCTACTAAACATCTTCAAGAGCCTTGTTCAAGCTAGTTTCAACCTCACGTAAATAACAAGTCAGAGCTTTAAAATAGATATTGATGAGAATGCTTTCCATAGCGTGTGTTATATAAGTTTATTCTTCCTTTATAAAACATTTAGCTCACATTGAGAGAAACAAGTGGTTTCTGATTATAAAAGCATATTGAAAAATACAACCATCATCAGATAGTGTATGTTGGATAAATAACACTCAATCATGTGAGTAAGCCAACTACTGTGGATACAAATATACTTTTTGAGTCATGCTAGCTATTAATCAGTGGTAACACCAACGAACAGAATGAAAAATTTGATTCCAAGCTGACTATTGAATTGTTGTTCATAATACTGCCCATTCATTCTCCATATAATTAGTCACATTACTAGCTTAGATAAAAGATCTTCATTTCCTACATCTGTTCTGAATTCTTGGGTACTGTTCAGTGTTCTATGAAGGGATCAGAACAGTAGCTGACCTTAATCCCATTTGTGACTAGGAACTTCACTTACATGAAAGTCACACCTGGAACAGGAGGAGCTATGTTCCAAATCTTATATAAGACTATCAGCCTAATTATATCAAGTAAGCATTCTCATTAGGAAAAAGTACACAGTTTTCTGAATCACTGTTCCTGGCAGCATTCTTCTTAAAGAATCTCAGCAGCCTGTGATCAATATATTGACCTTATAGAGCAAGAGTCTTATCACCTGATCATACTTCTTACATTTACTACACACTCATATCCAGGATCCAGAATGGTTTCCTCTTCTGAGTGATAAAGTCCAGATTCAGAAATCAATCAATAATTATTGACAGAGTACCATATTCACAAGCTGGGTGCTGACCTACTCTGTCTATGTGCATTTGTATTTGACTTCTCTCTAAATACATAACACTCTTCCTACTCTCAAGGAGATTATAATCTAGTGGGAAAATCAAAGCATATCTTTGAAAAGTTAACTAATTATGCAAAATATAATAATGTGGCAAAAAAAAAACAACAAGAAATGTCAAAGGGCAATAACCAATTAAATGTTAAATAAATGATACTGAAACCAGTGGCTTCCAAATTACACTCCGGGATAGCTCCAGGAATTAGAATTAGGAATAGGGCAGCTTTCAAAACTACAGCAGAAAAACAGCAACCAATGAGTGAGTTCAGCCCAACCCCAAATACTGGTTTCCATCTCCTCCTAAGTAACTCTTGCATTTTTTAGGTATTTGCTTTTGATTTTCTATAGTGGATCTTCATAATTTCACATCAAGAAAAGGCCTTAAGGAGCAATTTTGCCCAGCAGTTAAGCTACTCACATTTCTCATTAGTGCATCTGGGTTCCATTCCCAGCACTGGCTCCTGACTCCATTTTCCTATTGAAGCACAGTGTGGGAGGCAGCAGTGATAGCTCAAGTAATTGGGTTCTTGCCACCCATATGGAAGACTTGGATTGAATTCCTGGTTTCAGTCCAATCCCAGACATTGCAGGCATTTCAGGAGTGAACCAGTAGATGGGAGCACTCTCTTGTGTTCTCTTTCTCTCACTCTCCCTCTCTCCGCCCCCCCCCACCTCTATCTCTTGCTCTCTCCCTCTGTCTCTCAAATAAATAAATAATAAAGTTTTTGAATGTTTTTAAAAAATGGCCTTGGGGCCGGTGCTGTGGTGTAGTGGTTAAAGCCGCCATCTGCAGTGCCTGTATCCCACATGGGCACTGGTTCGAGACCTGGCTGCCCCACTTCCAGTCCATCTCTCTGCTATGGCCTGGGAAAGCAGTAGAAGATGGCCCAAGTCCTTGGGCTCTGTAGCCATGTGGGAGACCTGGAAGAAGCTACAGGTTCCTGGCTTCGGATCAACACAGCTCCAGCCATTGCAGCCAATTGGGGAGTGAACAAGAGGATGGAAGACCTCTCTCTCTCTCTCTCTGTCTCTATTTCTCTCTCTGTATAACTCTTTCAAATAAAATAAATAAATCTTTTTAAAAAAAATGGCCTCAAATTTATATTTTAAGCTGCTGATACATTTTCAAATGCCTTAAATTTCAAAGTCACAAAGTGTAATCACTACCAGCTGCTGTAGTGTGAGAAGGATTCTTGGTGGAGGATTACAAAAGATTTGGCAGATGTAAAAGATTTGTATAGTTAGAAAGTATCCATTTTAATAGTTTAAATAGGCACTGTAATGCCTCAACAAGTATCACTCCAAGGTGCTGGATGATGGCTAGAGTGTGGAATCCTACAGTCTAGACAAAGGAGACAGTGACACTTGCCTAGAGGCTGCAATTCAAGAAAGTGAGAAGGCTGACTGAAGGGGCTTTATCTTGCAGGGGAGCCAAATGAAAATCCACATGGACAGCCATTTCATAGGAAGAATCAATGAACATAGATACAAGGCAGATACTGAAAAACTCAGAGGAAAACAAGACACTTCCCAGTGAAGAGGCAGAGACCTGACTGGCCCAATAAGGAGTCTCTGCAGGAGTTTGTGATGCTGCCAAATCAAACATCATCTCTAGATCAGTTTCAGAAACAGAGCAGGAGTTCTACCTTGCTAAGAAACACTGGAATGCCAAAACAGGAGAATTAGGCCATCTTCTATAAGACATTCTTTACTCTTGATTTGAGTAGATACCCTCTATACTTAAAGATAAGCAGAGGACATACTGGAAGATGCCCCGACACTGTTTCTTCTACTCACTTCTGTACCTATGAACCGCAGTGATATCAATGCTAATGTTATTGCCTGAAGAGATGGAAGAAATCAAAGGTGCTTCTCTTAGCATTTGCAGTTAATAATAATACAAGTGGATATTTTATCTGCTGTGATAACAAGGAATGTATTTTTCTAGATGACACAAATAAATCAAAATGATACCCAAACTCATCACAGACATTTGTTATGGACCAAGTTTATAGCCCTCTCCCTTAAATCCATAAGCTGAACCCCTAATTCCCAATGTGATGGTATTATAAGGTAATTAAGTAATGAGTGCTAAATCCTCATAATGGAATTAGTGCTCCTGTAAATAGGGCCAAAAAAGAAGTTTACAAGCTAGGAGGAGGGTCCTCACCAAAATTCATGCAAGTACTCTGATCTTGGATATGCAGCCTTCAAAACTGTAAGAAATAAATGCTTGTTATCTAAGCCACCCAGTCTATGGCAATGTGCTACAGCAGCCCAAGCTAAGCACACAACTTTGGGCTACAGGGACAAAAAAAAGAGACAATTTTAAGCAAAAAAAATCTATTAGACGAATTAGGAAGTTTTTGTAAAATTAAAGATAGTAACAGAAAGGACAAGAATAGGGTTGGAAGTTGGGACATCTCAACAGCAGAAATCTGGCTATTCCTCTTACAAAATTTCAACTCATCAGTGATCATCCTTATAGTTTATTAATCATGCGTCCTCATGGATCATATTCATCCACTCAGAATTTTTTTTAAAGTAAAGAAACATAGGTTGGGGCCGGCGCTGTGGCGCAGGCTTAAAGCCCTGACCTGAAGCACCCGCATCCCATATGGGCGCCAGTTCTAGTCCCGGCTGCTCCACTTCCAATCTAGCTCTCTGGTATGGCCTGGGACAGCAGTACAAGATGGCCCAAGTTCTTGGCCCCTGCACCCACGTGGGAGACCCGGAAGAAGCTCCCGGCTCCTGGCTTTGGATTGGTGCAGCTCTGGCCATTGTGGCCATCTGGGGAGTGAACCAGCAGATGGAAGACCTCTCTCTGTCTCTACCTCTCTGTGTAACTCTGTCTTTCAAATAAATAATAAAATACATCTTTTAAAAAAAGAAATATAGGTTATAAACAGACTGACTCTTTGTGTAACTTCTTAACAAAATTTCTCTTACTAATTATTTGCCAGTTCTATGGAACATGATCAGAGCCACAGAGCCATAGTGACCAGGAAGAAAGTCCATAGCTGACACAGAAAACAGAGCCTAGAGCCAAGGAGTAGAAATTTCAACTGTGCTGGCATGGAAACTCTAAAAGGGAATCTGGGTCAGGAGGCAGCTGCTCCTGAGAGCAACATTATCATCAAAGAAAAGGATGAGAATCTTACTAAATATAGTGTAAATACATAAAATGTACAATACTTGAAGCCAAATAGCAACTCTCTAGTTAAAAAGTATTATATTGCTTTCTTGGGAGACATATGTCTAAAATTATAATAATTGAAATTGCTAGAAGTTCCACTCAGAAACATTTTGTTGTAAGATTGCTTTACATAAGATTTGAAGAACATAAGCAGAATTTTACCAAATATAGACTCAGGATCATAAACTGAAAATAGAAACCAGAAGATAAACTCTGGAAACCGGGGGAATATTGACATTGTATTATACTTGGCAGCAAGGAAATAGAAACCCATGGTGATTTACTGCCTCTACATAAGAATAAAGAATTAGCTGAAAAAATACTCAAATGATCAGAAATAGTAAGACATATTTTGGCAATAACTAAAGAAGAAGATTTATTTAACTTCAGAGGGGGATGACAGAAAGGAACTAAAATGAGAAACAATAATATCACATATTAACTTTGTTCTTAAACATCCACATTTAATATATCAACTTTGGCTGTTGTTAGATGCCTTGGAAATTCAATAAAGTTACTGAAATGGAAAATTGAAAATTTTTATTGTGATATTTCCAATTTCTCTACTAGTAGGATAGTTTAATAATAAACCATTGCATATGCTTTCAGCATTCTCATTAAAATGAGTGGGCTATCATTTTTCTTTCTATTCCTAGTTATCAGCAACTTTATTTACCAGTGCATATTAAGCAGAATACAAAGCTCAGCTACCATTTGTGGGGGTACTTTTTGAGCAGGCAAATATTATCTATTGCACAGGCATGGAGATTTAAAGCCAGAAGAAATCCATAGTACGTAGTAACCATTCTAAATGAGGAGACCGGGGAGGTTCAGGAACTTGTATGTTGTCAGCTACTAGATAGTAGAATGAATATAAGATATTCAGATATTCTATCACAGTAGAGTATCCTAGAACCCCAACGTCATTTCCTAACTAGCTGTTGCACATAGGCCTACACAATCCATCCTGGCAAAAAGAGAGAAAAATGGCCAAAGAAGAACCTGAATTCAAACTCATCACAAGATCCTGCAATTTTTACAGGAATCTAATTCCATTTCTATTCACTGTTAACTGGGCATGGATATTTTCCTGTCATTTTTTATGAATCTGCCTCCAGATTTTCCATTTTTAAATGTTCTACACAATGTCTCTGTGCTCACATCAGAAATCACATGGAACATCAATGACTCCCTGCTTTGTAATACAATATCTTCATAGAGCAGCATTAATTCCTGTGTTGGTCTTTACAGAGTAAATCTACTTCTAATCTGATACCTGCCATTAAGCTGCTCATATCACTAATCTATTTCCCTTTTAAATAGCAATTTAGGTATGTTTTCTTTGGCTCTGACTCTACATAAAACATTTATATTAACTGTTGAATCTCCTGAGGCAGTGGGCTTGATCAGAGGATGAATGGATTGGAGCTGAAATAACCAGGGATTGATCTCTCAGTTCAATCTCCAACAAGCTGTGTGACTTTGAGCAAATAACTAATCTATTCTTAACCTCTCTTCTTGTGTAAAATTAAGAAGGTCAATTTCATGAACCTTAAGACCAAAAACTCTATATTCTTCAATTGAAAACTTTTAAGCCAACTTTAGAAATAATTATTATACTCACACCTTAAATTTCCATCGCATTTACCCCTACATAACTTGTACATATTATAGTCCTAGCACTAACACAGTAAATAAACCAGACTAAAGTGTGAAATCACCTTTACTACACTATAAACTCCATAAAAGGTTAACTCATTTTTATAGGCTGGGTGTACGGCACAGTTGATATTTTATAAATGTTTGATATATGGATGGATGGATGGATGGATGGATGGATAACTGCCATAACAAAATAGGAAGACAAGCTAAGTGTAGGAGCTTACATTATCTCTGTAAATAGCCCAGAGCGCATTACTCTGAACCTCATCAGAAGAGGTAGCACTTAGATGTAATTCTGCCTGTTTAAAGCATAATGGACTTTTCTTCCTGCCTCATCTTACAGTCTTCAGTTTACTTCTTTTTTCTTTTCAAAAGTTTATTTGTTTATTTGAAAGGCAGAATGAAAGTGTGTGGTGGGTGTGTGTATGTGTGGGGGTGGGGGGTGTGAGACAGAAACAGAAACACAGAGACAGAGACAGAGAGAATTGTCCATCTCTCCAGTCGTTCACTCCCCAATGCCTGCACCAATCAGGATTGGGCCAAAAAGAATTTGGGAATTGGGAATTCAATGCAGGTCTCCCACATAGGTGGTAGAGACCCAAGTACTTGAACTATCATCTGCTGCCTCCCAGGGTGTGCACTATTAGGAAGTTGGATGGGAAGCAGACGTGGGACTCAAGCCCAGACACTGATATTGGATGTATCCCAAATGGTGGCTTAATACTCTGCACCATAATGCTCAACCCCGTTCACCTTCCTTCTTGATCATAAGCTTTGCAAGAGGAACCTCATTCTAATTCATCTCACCATTCCAAACCTATTCTTCATCCTTACAAGGCCTCCAATCGATTTAAACTGATTAAACGAATTTAAAATGGTGACCAAATAAAACAAGGGATATATTTTATAGCAAAGTAAAGTTTGTTTTTTCAAGGAAAAGGTTTGATACAGATGTCTGTGATGATAGAATTCTGACTTTTTATATATTTCCAAATTTCATTCCCCTCAAAATTCATTTGTTCCTGGTAAATTTATGGCCCTTCACATATGCTCACGTCATAATTAATACATCTAATAAGATCTCACACATTCAGAAAGCAGGAAGAGTCCTTGATATCTCAGTTGCAAGTCCAAAAACCATCCTAGGGATGTTGTATTATCATGGTTTCAACTTAAATAAAATGCAGTGATGTGCTATGATCTTTCACCAGCCTGGCATACAAATCATCTCTGTGTTGCTTCAATAGATTCTTTGTCCAACGTTAACAGTTCACTACTCTGCATGACATGGAAGAACACTGAGTCTAAGTGGGATGCTCTGTCCCCCTTTTTAATGGCTATCATGTGATTTCAGAGTATTTTCTTTAAAAAAATATATTTTTGTTCCTTAGCATGCCCATTTTCTTGGATGAGGGATGTTTTCCCTACATGCTGTTCTGTATACAGGCAAAAAATTTTCTAAATTGCTACCTCATAACTTTCATACATTCACAATTCCAACTTGGCATAAACAATTGATATTAATAATGTTAATATTTTCTAACTCACTTTTTAAATAGGCATCACAACTCTAATTATGCTATTAATCCATTATAGTTAGTAGTCATTATTACAAATCTGATTTGTTCATAGGGATCTTCATTATTATAAGCAGTATTTTATATTAGTGTTATAAATGCTATCAATAAACTATGATTGTTAGAAACATTCCTAATGTATTTACTATTTGTTTCATCATGGTCTACATAAATAACATGGACATATTTATGTTTACATAATCTTCAAAGGAACCAGATAATCTCTTACTGCTAAAAAAATTACTCTCATGTTAATAAGAATAATAGCAAAGATCTACTGAGCACTAACTATGTGCCAATTACTTTGCTAGCACTAAATGAAAACTTGACTGCAGTGAGATTACCTCATTAACGTTCACAGACATGCTATGAGGTAGAAGCTTTAACTATTTCCATTTTACAAATAAGAAAACTGAGGCTTAAACAGTTTAATAAGTACATAAATGTTTACAGCTAACAGGTATTAGAGCTAGAAATGAAACCCAGGCAAGTTAATTCCACATTGTTGTGCTTTGAGGGTGAAGGTGAACCTGCTTATTGGGGAAGTTACCATATTTACTATATTTGAATAATTATTCCTCCAAACTCAAGTTAGCATTTCATTTTAAAACTCTTATCTTAAAACCAAAACCTTATAAAGAGTGTGAATTGAAATATTTGCAATAAGAATTACAGGCTATCAAAAATATAATGCATCATTACTACTGAGAAATTAGCAAATAGAGTAAATCAAGGTAGGAGTATAATATAAATATTATATAATTATCAGCATAGTTTTCTAACTGTGAATTTGCTAGCGTTGACTGATTAATTTTAGAGTTAATAAGCTTATTCACTGTGTACCTTAACGGCTTTTTCTTTCATGTGTAAAGTTTAAAGTTTAATTTCTTTTCACAAAGATTAATCAAAGATTTTCCAGCTGCCAAGAGATAATAAAGTAAGAATGATTAAAAGTAAATTTAACTACAAAGGTTTTCATAGAACCACATTACATCTCATCCATTTTTGAATTGATTTTTGTAGAAAGCAAATATATAAAATCTGATATTCATTGTTTCCTTTACAATTTTCCATTTTCTATAGTCCAATTAGTATATATTCATAAGAATTGTGTGCATAATATAAGTATTAAACCATATTATCCCTGAAAGTTTAAAAATTATGAGCCACTTAGAAAAATATGCCTAACTTATAGCTAACAAATCAGAAATACTCCCTGATTTTATTATCTGAGGCCAAAATTATAGAAAACCAAAATATTCATTGCTTTTAGATTTGTCTTCAGAAACTTTAAAATTTTAAATATGTATACTGAGAAGCAAAGTGTCTTGAGAATGAGTATTTCACCCAAACAGCTTTGGAGCAAAACAATTAATTGTAGCCATTTTAAGATCACTGTTCCATTCACACATTTAAAACTTATTGAGGGTTGGGGCCAACGTTGTTGGCATAGCAGGGTAAGCCTCCACCTGAGATACTGGCACCCTATATTTGTGCTGGTCAGAGTCCCAGCTATTCCACTTCCAATCCAGCTCCCTGCTAATGTGCCTGGGAAACAGCAGAAGATGGCCCAAGTGCTTTGACCCCTGCACTCATGTTGGAGACCCAGATGAAGTTTCTGGCTTTTGCCTGATTCAGTCCTGGCCATTGCAGTCATTTGGGGACCAGCAGATGGAAGATCGATCTCTCTCTCTCTCTTTCTCTCTAATTCTGCCTTCCAAATAAATAAATGTTTAAAAAGAAAAAAAAAAAAACCTCATTGATGTTTACCATATTCAATTCTCCTTGAGACATTGGAACTTATCTTTTGGAGTGATTTGTTTGTTTTTCATTGTGCATATAATAAAATAGAAACCATTAGTAATACCTAAATTTAAGACAGGTTAAATATTTCTTGGACTATTTTTATTATGTAAAAGTCCAGGTGAACATATCAACTTAGAATTCTGTTGAAATATATTCATTGCAAATATTTTTTCTCATCTGATAACTTGACTTTTAGTTTTATTGATTATTTCCTTTTCTGTGTAGCTTGTTAGTTTGCTGTAGTTCCACTTGTTTATTTTTGGTTTTGTTACCTGTGCTTTTTTGCTTCATGGCAAAACAAAAAACAAAACGTCACCATAAGCATTATCAAATAGCTTTTTCATTTAGTTTTCTTCTAGGATTTTTATAGTTTCATGTCTTACTTTCAAGTGCATAATTTATTTCAAGTTAATTTTTGTATATGTTTTAGGTTACATCTAACATCATTCTTCTAAGTGTGGATATCAAGTTTTCCCAATATAATTTATTGAAGGGACTATCATTTTCCTATTTTGTGTTCCTGATACTTTTCTTGAACACTAGTTGACTGTACATGTATGGGTTATTTCTGTTCTGTTCCACTGGGTGGTGCGTATGTGTTTTTATGCCAACAGCATATGTATTAATTAATACAGTTCTGTAATACAGTTTGAAGTCAGAAGCTTTGTTCTTCTTTCTCAAAATTGCTTTGGATAGTCAGGCTCTTTTGCGATTTCATATGAATTGTAGGAGTGCCTTTTTTTATTTCTGTGAAAAATGATACTGAAATTTTTTATAAAAACTGCATTAAATCTGTAGAACGCTTTGAGTACCATTGACATTTTAATATTATTTCTTCCAATCTATAATTACTGAATGTCTTTCCATTTTGTCCTCTTTAATTTCTCTCATCAACATCATTGATTTTCAGTGTATTACATTTACCTTGTTGAAATTTATTCCTAAGTATTTTATAAATGGGTTTTTTTTCTAAATTTACTTTTCAGATAGTTAATTATTAGTACTATATATAACTGATTTTTTTGTGTTGATTTTTGGATTCTGCAGCTTTAAATGAGTTCATTTATTGGTTTTAACAGTTTTCTGGTGGAATCTTTAGGACTTTCTACATAAAAAAAGATCAATGTCATCTGCAAACAGACTATATTACTTCTTTTCTTTTTTTAATTAATATGGCTTTTGTTTCTTTTTCTTGCCTAATTATTCTGGCCAGGACTTCTATTACTATGTTGAATAAAAGTCATAAACATGGAAAACTCTCTTGTTCCTGATTTTTTTTTTTTTTTTTTTGACAGGCAGAGTGGACACTGAGAGAGACAGAGAGAAAGGTCTTCCTTTTCCATTGGTTCACCCTCCAATGGCCGCTGCGGCCGCGCGCCGGCGCACCGCGCTGATCCAATGGCAGGAGCCAGATGCTTATCCTGGTCTCCCATGCGGGTGCAGGGCCCAAGTACTTGGGCCATCCTCCACTGCACTCCCAGGCCACAGCAGAGAGCTGGCCTGGAAGAGGGGCAACCGGGACAGAATACGGCGCCCCGACCGGGACTAGAACCCGGTGTGCCGGTGCCACAAGGTGGAGGATTAGCCTAGTGAGCTGCGGCACCGGCCCTGATTTTGTTTTTGAAAAGCATTTACCTCTTCACCACTGAGGATTCTATTAGCTGTGGGTTGGTTGTACATAATCTGCTATGTTGATGTATACTCCTTCTATACCTAATTCACTGAGTTTTTATCATGAAAGGCTGTTGAATTTTGTCAAATGTTTCTTCTACATCTATTGAGATGCTCATGTTTATGTCCTTCCTTTTGTTAGTGTGGTATGTAACATTTATGGATTTTTCATGTGTTGAATCATCCTTGCACACCAGACATAAAGACTATTTGCTTACAGCATGTGATGCTTCTAATGTGCTACTGAATTCAATTTGCTTATATTTTGTTAAGAATTTGGTAGCTGGGGCCAGCGCCATGGATCACTTGGTTAATTCTCTGCCTGTAGTGCTGGCATCCCATATGGGCACCGGGTTCTAGTCCTGGTTGCTCCTCTTCCAGTCCAGCTCTCTGCTGAGGCCCGGGAAGGCAGTGGAGGATGGCCCAAGTGCTTGGGCCCCTGCACCCACTTGGGAGACTAGGAAGAATCATCTGGCTCCTGGCTTCGGATCGGTGCATCACCGGCCGTAGTGGCCATTTGAGGGTTGAACCAACGGAAGAAAGACCTTTTTCTCTGTCTCTTTCTCTCTCACTGTCTATAACTCTACCTGTTAAATAAATTTTAAAAAAAAATTGGTAGCTATGTTGACCAGAGTTATTGGCCTGTAATTTCCTACACCCCAATACCATCAAATTACAGGGAACATTGGGGAAGCTCTGTAGACACTGGCATAGGCAAAGAGTTCTTGGAAAATACCCCAAAATCACAGGCAATCAAAGCCAAAATTGACAAATGGGACTACATCAAGCTCAGAAGCTTCTACACTACCAAAGAAATACTCAGCAAAGTTAAGAGGCAACCAACAGAATGGGAGAAAATATTTGCAAACTATGCAACTGATAAAGGATTAATAACTAGAATCTATAAAGTGCTCAAGAAAATCAACAACAACAAAACAAACAATCCAATAAGAATTGAGCAAAGGACTTGAACCGGCATTGGCATGACAAAATGCTCAGGATCACTATCCATAAGGGAAATGCAATCAAAACCACAATGAGGTTCCAGCTCATCCCAGTTAGAATGACTCTCATACAGAATTCAATAAACAACAAATGCTAGTGAGGATGTGGCAGAAAAGGTACCCTAATCCATTGTTAGTGGGAATGTAAACTGGTGTAATCACTGTGGAAGACAGTACAGAGATATCTCAGAAATCTGAATATAGACTTACCATGTGACCCAGCCATCCCACTACTGGAAATTTACCCAAATGAAAAGAAATAAGCATATGAAAAAGTTATCTGCACCCCCATGTTTACTGCAGCTCAATTCACAATAGCTAAGATATAGAATCAACCCAGATGTCTATCAACTGAAGACTGTAGAAAGAAATTATAGTAAATATATACTATGGAATACTATACAGAAAAAAAAATGAAATCCTGTTGCTTGCAACAAAATGGATGCAACTGGAAACCATCAGACTTAGTGAAATAAGCCAGTCCCAAACAGACAAATACCACATGTTCTCCCTGATCTGTGTTAACTGATCGAGTACCTAAAAGGTAATCTATAGGAGTGAAATTTACATTTTGAGATGTGATGATTTTTAACAGCCCTTGTCTTGACTGTTGAGAAACAGTGTTTTTTTCTCCATACTATTTGTCAAACTCTTTACTTGGTGCAGGGTTAATCTTATGAATATAAAGTTAACTGAAAATAGATCTTTGTAAAAATTAATGATGGGGGGCTGGCGCCACGGCTCAATAGACTAATCCTCCACCTGAGGCACCTGCACACCAGGTTCTAGTCCTGGTCGGGGCACTGGATTCTGTCCTGGTTGACCCTTTTCCAGGCCAGCTCTCTGCTGTGGTCCGGGAAGGTAGTGGAGGATGGCCCAAGTGCTTGGGCCCTGCACCCACATGGGAGACCAGGAGAAGCACCTGGCTCCTGCCTTCGGATCAGCGTGGTGTGCCTGCCGCAGCGCACCAGCCGCAGCGGCCACTGGAGGGTGAACCAACGGCAAAAGGAAGACCTTTCTCTCTGTCTCTCTCTCTCACTGTCCACTCTACCTGTCAAAAAAAAAATTAATGATGGGAATAGGAGAGGGAGGAGGAAGAAGGGCAGGAGTGTGGGCGGGACAGAGGGTAGGGCAGAAAAGTCACTATGTTCCTGAATCTGTATATAAGAAATACATGAAATCTGTATACCAAAAATAAAATTTTTTAAAAAAATTCTCTTTGTATAGAATCCTTATCTTGATTTGATATGAGGGTAATGTTGATCTTGTAAAATAGGCAGGAAAATACCAATCAAAACTACCATAGGATATCATCTCAATTCTGTTAAAATGGCTATTACCAAAAGATAAACAGTAAGAAGTGTTGGTGAGGATATGGCCAAAGGAACTTGCATAATGTTGTTGGGAATATAAACTGGTGCAACCATTATGAAAAACAGTACAGAATTTCCTAAAAAAATTAAAACTAGAACCACCATATAATCTAGCAATCCCACTTCTGGTTATATATTCAAAGGAAATGAAAGCAGTTTCTCAAAGAGACATCCACATTCCCTTCTTCATTGCAGCAGTATTCATAGTAGGCAAGATATGGAATCAACCATCAGCAGATGAATGAATAAAAAAAATTTGAGATACATACATACACATGGACACACACAGTGGAATAGTACCCATAAAACAGGAAAAAATTCTTCCATTCATGACAATGTGGGTGAAACTGGAGGACATTATGCTAAGTGAAATAAGTCAGACACAAAAAGGCAAATACTATATGATCTCACTTACATGTAAAATTTAAAATGTAAAATGTTGAACTCACAGATACTGAAAGAGGAATAGCGGTTTCCAGGGGTTGAGAAGGGTGGGAAATGGGAAATTACTGATCAAAGGATTATAAGATGAATAAGTTTTTCATTATAAGTTTTAGTTTTAAGATGAACAAGTATTGAGAATCTAATATCCGGTGTGGTGATTATAATTTAATAATACTGTATTTTATACCTGAAATTTGGTGAAAGTAGATCTTAAGATCTTAAAGTAGGGTAGCTAATTAAAGTGATAGATGTATTAATTAGCTTGATTGTGGCAATCATTTCATGATGTACATCAAATAACAGTTATGTATACCTTGAATATATATAATTTTTATTTCTCAATAATACCTCAGAACAGGCATTTAGAGTAGCAGTTAAGAAGCTGCACTCCATATCTGACTGCCGGAGTTCAATTCCTGGCTGCGGTTCCTAACTCCAGCTTCCAGTTAATGCAGACCCTAAGAGGCAGCAATGACTCCTCAAGTGGTGAAATCTCTGCCACCCATTTAGGAGACACGGATTTAGTTCCCAACTTCTGGCTTCAACTCAGTCTAGAGCTTGCTTGCACACTCTATATTGCAAATAAATATATATATTTTAAATTATGCCTCAATAAATCTGGGGGAAAATATTAAAATGTGCAAACTTTTGATTACTATAAGCCAAGCAGTTAAGAGACATGCAATGCATATTTGACCTAAGGGATAACCATATGCTCTGAGGAAATCATGGAAAATTAACTTGTGAAATGATTCATTGACAACCATTGGTCACATAGTAAGTATTTGGTAGTAGCTGAAGAGATTATGTAAAATAATGATGCGTGCAGTATAAAATTCTACATATAAAATCCCTTCCTCCAAGATCCTATTAGGAAATCTAAATTAGAGTTAAACCAAAGTAAAAATGTAAAATAAAGGAACTGTTAATATTCCAGTTATTTTATACCAAACAATAACTATAAGCATGAACTATGTAAACTTCATGTTCTTGCAAGTTAAAAAAAAAAAGTGGCTAGATGTCAATAATACAGTAAAAATTTAAACCTACTAGCTTGCTGCGATTTTTCATGACATAGTCTGAGTTCCAAGGAACACTGGAAGAATACCATATCAGACTGTGGGATAATCTAAATCTCCTGCTCAGCGAGCAAATATTGCCAGAGTGGAGAAGTCAGAGAAAACAGCAAAGAACAAATTTTCTTAAGGAAGTGAAGAACATAAGGCAATATTATGAGGGTATACTTGGCTACATCACATTTACTACAAAATAAAAATATATATTCTCTAAGGTAATCCTTGAGCAGCCAATTATCTTCAAAGGGCCAATAAATCCAATGTCATTGGTTGCTAACTCACAAGAATGTCAAGTACCATTCTGAATAATCTTGAGCTCTAAGATATCTCACTAGTCAAAGTGATCCGTTTCAGTTCATAATTGATCATAATGATAGGATTAAGAGTCAAAGGGATCACATAAACAAGACTAGTGTCTGCTAATACTAACTGATAGAATTAAAAAGGAGAGAACAATCCATCATGGGAAGCAGGATACACAGCAGACTCATAAAATAACAAATGCCTTAAATAGCACTCTGGCCTCAGAATCAGCCCTTAAGGCATTCAGATCTGGCTAAAAAGCCCATGAGAGATTTCAGGCCAAGACACTCTGGCAAAAAAAAAAAAAAAAAAAAAAAAAAAAAAAAAAACTAAATGAAAGATCTCTGTGAGTGAGATTCCAGTGGAAAGAACAGGTCATCAAAGAAGGAAGTACCAGGCCGGCGCCGCGGCTCACTAGGCTAATCCTCCGCCTAGCGGCGCCGGCACACTGGGTTCTAGTCCCGGTCGGGGCGCCGGATTCTGTCCCGGTTGCCCCTCTTCCAGGCCAGCCCTCTGCTGTGGCCAGGGAGTGCAGTGGAGGATGGCCCAGGTGCTTGGGCCCTGCACCCCATGGGAGACCAGGAAAAGCACCTGGCTCCTGGCTCCTGCCATCGGATCAGCGCGGTGCGCCGGCCGCAGCGCGCCGGCCGCGGCGGCCATTGGAGGGTGAACCAACGGCAAAGGAAGACCTTTCTCTCTGTCTCTCGCTCTCACTGTCCACTCTGCCCGTCAAAAAATAAAAAAAATAAAAATAAAAATAAAAAAATAAAAAATAAAATAAAAAAAAAATAAAAAAAAAAAGAAGGAAGTACCTTTCTCTGAAGGGAGGAGAGAACTTCCACTTTGACTATGACCTAGCCTAAATAAGATAGGAGTTGGCGAATTCAAGAGGCTTCCATAGCCTTGGCAACTCATGACAAGAGCTTCGGGTGATTAATGATGCCATAAATAAGAGTGTCAATTGTTAATCAACAACAGGAGTCACTGTGCACTTACTCCCCATGTAGGATCCCTGTCCTTAATGTGTTGTACTATGTGAATTAACGGTATAACTAGTACTCAAACAGTACTTTATACTTGGTGTTTCTGTGTGGGTGCAAACTGTTGAAATCTTTAATTAGTATATACTAAGTAGATTTTCTATACATAAAGATAATTGAAAATGAATCTTGATGTGAATGGAATGGGAGAGGGAGTGGGAGATGGGAGATGGGAGGGTTGTGGGTGGGAGGGAGGTTATGGGGGGAAAATCACTATAATCCAAAAGTTGTACTTTGGAAATGTATATTTATTAAATAAAAGTTAAAAATAAATAAATAAATAAAAGAATATCAATTTTCCCTACTTTGGAGATTATTCAAAAACTAGAAACAGAAAATGCAAACCTCCACATCACACCACCACTCCCAACACACATACTCCTTCTAGAAAAGATTTGCTTCTGTGGGTTTGGGGTTTGGTTTGTGTCGTTTAAAGAAAAAGTTATAAGTGTTTGATGCTGAAAATTTACAACTTAGGACCCAAAATTTGAAATCTAAAATCCTAAACACTGTTTGCTAAAACATGTCTAGAGAGAACCAGATTAGAACCTCTGCAGGATCAAGCACTAGAATTTTACTTGGCTCTGATGGCTCTTCTCACATGTAATTCAACACAGCAAAGCAAAGTCATAAATTTGAGAAAAGAATACTGAGAACATTTTGATATTTTTCTCCAGTAACTTCAGTTTTTTTTTCTTCTTTTTTAAATTATCAAAGATTACAATGTTTTCAAAAGAGCCTCTTTTATCCATTATTTGTTATTGCCTATGTTTTGCACATTTGTAAATTTAGAACCATAAAGTGATCAGCTAAGGTCTTCAAGGATGAAACTAAGAAGAGCAAGACATTTTAAAAGGATATTTAACATTATAGAAAAATCAAACTAAGCTCTTCTTATTTATTTGTAACAAGAACAAAAACACTTCAGAGTGCATGGAAAGGCCGGAGCTCTGGCATAGTGGGCTAAGCCTCCACCTGCAGTGACAGCATCCCATGTGGGTTCCGGTTCTAGTCCCAGATGCTCCTCTTCCAATCGAGCTCCCTGCTATGGCCTGGGAAAGCAGTAGAAGATGCCCAGGTGCTTGGGCCCCTGCATCCACGTGGGAAACCTGGATGAAATTCCTGGCTCCTGGCTTCGGATCAGCTCAGCTCCGGCTGTTGTGGCCATTTTGGCAGTGAACCAGCAGATGGAAGACCTCTTTCTGTCTGTAATTCTACCTCTCAAATAAGTAAACCTTTTTTCAATAAAAAGTGGAAAGTGGAATTAGATAATTATTTTGTTATTAAAAAGTATTCAAATCCATGTATTTATAATATGTGTTTTTTAGGATCCCTCATTTGTGTGTGTTTGTGTTTGTATGTGTGCCTGTGTATGTATAACACCTAAAATAGTTGTAAGAATTAATCAACAAAATATATTTTAGTTTTAGCTATAGAAATCCAATTCTAGCCTTGCGATTTTAGGTTATGCCAAATGAGGTTACCCCCATGCAATCCTGCCAATGAGCTCAGAGCATTCCAATCCCACTGGCAGCAACTGTCTTAAGCCTTCTCCCTTTGCATCAGTCTCCCTTGCTCCTTGCTCTCACCTGCTCTGTCCAAATTCTGAGCTTTGGTATTTGTACTTTTGAACTAGATCAAATCATGTGCTTTCCTGCTTTTGATCTCTGGCTTACCTCATACTTCCAAGTGGGTATTTCCTCTATCCCATACTGTTCCTTTCCTGTTTTGAAGAGAAACTATCATAGGTACTATTTCATGGGTAATTATTATGAGCTAGGCATGTACAAGGCACTTAATAAACATCACCTTAACTAATCCCCATCACAGGTATGACTGATAAGTTTTTTAAAAGATTTGTTTATTTGAAAGTCAGAGTTACAGAGAGAGAGAGAGAGACAGACAGACAGACAGAGAGAGAGAGAGAGATCTTCAATCTGCTGGTTCACTCCCCTAAATGGCCACAACAGCCGGCACTGGACCAGGCTTAAGCCAGGAGCTAAGAGCTTCATCTGGGTCTCCCACATGAGTGGCAGAGGCACAAACATTTGGGCTATCTTCTGCTGCTTTTCCCAAGATATTAGCAGGGAGCTGGATTGGAAGTGTAGCAACCAGTACAGTAACCAGCATTCATATGGGATGCTGGCATTTCAGTCAGCAGCTCTACCCACTATACCACAGAGCCAGCCCCCAAGTATTTTTATTATTGTACCATGTTTAAGGCAAACAAGGAAACTGAGAAAAGGTAAGTGACAAAAGGCCAGGTTTTAGTCACAGATTTAATTCTATACTTTCAATTACCACTTAATACCACCATCCCTGCATTTGTATTTCATTAAAAATGAATGCTTACCAAACACCTACTATGTTCTGGATCCTATGCTAAATAATGACTATACAGTTGTGAAAAATATGGGCAAAGTCTCTAATTTCATTCTAATCAAGATAATGTCATAAATATGTAAATAAATAAATGGTACCATTTTCAAAAATAGTATTGCTATGAAGAAAATGGTTAACATGATAGATAAGGACTAGAGAGGCGGACAGCTACATTAAACAGGTGGTGAGAAAAGGAGTATCAAGGAAGGAGCCAGTCATTTGAGAATCTGGGCTCTGAACATTCCAGAATGAAGGAATTATGCATGAACAGGTGAAAGGTTAGGAATGTGCATGCAGTCTTCAAGAAACAGGAAGTCATCCAGTGTCACTGAGCTCAATGACTCAGGGGAAGATTAGCTAAGAAGCAGAAATAGGTATATCCTGTCATCTATGCTAAGAGAACCTAATCTAAAGTGCAATGGAAGCCACATTTTAAAGAAGGAAGTGGCATGATTATAATATAATTTTTAAAGCACAGAAAATGCATCACTTTTAATAGAGAATACAGAGGGGCTAGAATGATATGAATTCATAAAGAAAATAGGCCAAAGCACAAAAATTCTAAAAGGGAGCAGATTTTTCTACACCCTCAACATTCGTTCTATATATCCCAGGAAATGATGGTGTATATAGGAGACAAAGGATCATATATAAATTTATCACTATTTAATGATACTTATGAGTACCCTCTTCAATCTTGGGGTCTCTTTAAGCTCTGAACTCCCAAGGTCAAATGTTTCCTCTCATACTTGCACTCTAAAGTTGAGGTGTCAGACTATCAAGTAACCCCTGCAATAAATTCTAAGGTCCACAGTTTGTAATAGCAAAGAACAGCATGGGTGGAACTTGAATAAATTACAATCATAAAGTAATTTATTAGGTAGTATGTATTGAGAAAGTGAATCAAATGACAAAATTATAATCAAAGACCTTTCTTCTTTTGTGGAAGGAAAAAAGATGGTGAACACATACACAAAATCCACCTGGACAGATTTTATGGAAATGTCATTTTACCATCCAATGTTTTCTTTTAATAAAACTCAGAACGCATGGCATTGCTAAAATATAAATTTTTTAAACTCTGAGATTTGTTAATTAAAAAAGGAAGTGGTTCTTTTGCACAATCCATGAGAATTTGATTATAGAATTTATAAGCCCTGTTTGTAGAAAGTACAAGTAAACTTACAAATTCCTTTCAGAAACATTCCATCCTGTTGCAGCTTCCCAGATTGTAAGAAAAAAATGAATCAAAGTGAAAGAGATAAGATTATAATTTTTCCTCAATAATCTTTCCCTTCAATCCAGGACATAAAATTTCACATTTACCAGGCTTTTAGGAGTATCATGGGAAATCAAACAAGCTTAAAATCTGTAGTCTAGACTCAGACATTCAAACGTAGGGGGACATACAGGAACTAAGGTGACTTCCAGAATACATATGAGTGTCCCAGAAGTAACACAGAAAAATATTCAGTGTATTTTAACAACTAAACTGCAGGATAACTTCATGCCCCTGGGGGAAAAATCTTCATTTTCTCATAAAAGAATAAGGAATGCACACATTTTGAGAACTGTAAAAACTCTAACTATGGAAAGGCCATCTGGGCTACTAGATTAACTCTACAATATACTCTTCATTCTTTTATTTGGTCCTATTTTAAGTACCTCAGAAAATTAGGTTTCCACCAAGCTCCTTGAAAATTTTCCACCAAACCATTACATATTATTGCTAAGTAGTAACCAATAATCATCATCACTAGTTTAAAGGACTCTGTCTACCCAAGTCTTACTGATAATTTTATTACTATTTTTTTCATTAGGACCATCCTACCAAAGTAATCTATTTTGCAAAGGTTAATGTTCTCACTGGGTAAACAGTAGCTGGCAGTATCTTATGGTCCCAATGAGAATAATAAATAATCTGTAAGGTTTCCTCTCACCCTTTGTCACTCACGAAACAAATGAATGTCTAGGAGAGATCCCCTTTCCTTCATGAGCACTGTTCATGGGGGTAGGAGCTGGGATTTGGAGAATTCAAGCACCCTCAGCTGTCTGACAAATATGTATGGGCAGAATGAGGCATAACCAAAGGTGCCCTACATTCATTAGCTCATGCTTCACGAAAAAAAATAACATTCTCACCAAGCTCACACTGAGGTAGCTTGTCACAGTGGAAAATATGTAGAATGAAAAATGAAAAGACTCTATTTAGTCTCAGTTCTGACTGGATTTAGTAGTTTGACCATGAGCAAGTCCACTGACATCTCTCAACCTCAGCTTCAAATCACACAATGAATTGCAGCCAAGTCTCCTTAATATTTAATGATGTGATCTTCATCTAAAAAATAGAACTAGACTAGCTTCCTACTAAAGATATGTCAATATCTTGATATGTTGTAGCTGAATAACAGGAAACTTACAAATTCATTCTTGCTGATAAATGTGAATGGGGAATAGTTTTCTGAGAGCTTGAAAAAGTAGGACAATGCTCTAATATTACTTTAAAGCTCAGGTTCTAGCAATACATTCCATTGTAAAGGGAAAACCAATCAATTTAAAGAATATTGGTGAATCTGAATTTATATTATTATGATGTGTAATAATTCAAAACTAGGACTGGTAGGTAGCCAAAATCCCCAAGTAGATTCCAAACTCCTTTTATTTTGCCAATTCAGAGTTTCTTTCTCCTCTTAATCAGCTTAAAGGCAAGCTGTTTATTAAAAATGAATGTAAATCCATAGTTTACATATTTTCTTGATTATTTCACTGGGAAGGAAGAGTTGACTTCTTAAGAATGAATTAGGTAGAAGGCTGGCGCTGTGGCGCAGCAGGTTAACACCCTGGCCTCAAGCACCGGCATCCCATATGGGCGCTGGTTCTATTTCCGGCTGCTCCACTTCCCATCCAGCTCTTTGCTACGGCCTGGGAAAGCAATAGAAGACGGCCCCAGTCGTTGGGCCCCTGCACCCATGTGGGAGACCCGGAGGAGGCTCCTGGCTCCTGGCTTCGGATCGGTGCAGCTCCGGCCATTGTGGCCAATTGGGGAGTGAACCATCGGATAGAAGACCTTTCTCTCTCTGCCTCTCCTCTCTTGTGTAAACTCTGACTTTCAAAAAAGTAAATAAAAACGTAAAAAAAAAAAAAGAATGAATTAGGTAGATCATCAGCACTGCTAATTAGTATTCCCCTTACGGCCATTACATTAGGAAAAGTGTCAATACCCCATTTCCATTCATTGCTTATGCTTTTATTATTTGTATTATTTTCTCTACAGAAATCTTTTTAAGCAACTTGGCCATTTTGTGATTTTTAGTTTGTTTAAATTGGACAATAGAATCTTTAATTCCTTAAACAAGCACATATAAACACCAGCAAGATGCCACACAATAGAAGAAAGCTAGGAATTTTATGTTACTCTCCATGTGTGGATCACTAAGCCTTTCCTTAGGACAGGAGACTACCTGACCCATGAGCAAGTGAGGATGCCAGGATCAGTGTATATATTAAATATTTGCAATAAAAAGTATACGAAATATATATTCTTTATAATTAAAAAAAAGTGGAAGCTCAAGTGTTTATTTACCATAGCCTACTTTGTAAGCCAAGGGTATAAATCACCAAGGTAGGTACCTGAAGCTGTTATCTGAAGCATCTGGTATTTGCTTGAATATCAGTAGTTTTTGGTTATGTGGTAGGCACTCAGCTATATGTGAGTCCTTCCGGGGAACTCGTGGGGGACTTCTGCTGCTTTTAGACACTGAGCTCCCTCTGGAAACAGCATTTTTCACCATGATAACTGGATCATTCTTTTCCTCTGAGTTTCAACCACTCCTGACCTCGGGGGGGAGGGGGGGGACAAACAAACAAGAAACGTCATCAAAAGTATTTGTTCATCTTGAACATTTATTCTATTTTCAGGTCAAGATAAGATTAATCTTCCAGCCTCCATCACTTTGGGAGGTGCTAGAAAGGACTGCTCAGTCACACCATTACATCATTCAATTGCATTAGTGATCTCAAAGCGATTTGTGATACTGTGTGACTGAACATTATAACTGAGTTCCTTGTTATTTTCATAGTCTTTATAACTTGTCTTAGTCTGCCTGGGCTGCTCAAAACAAAACATAGACTGGGTGTCTTACATCATAAAAATTTATTTCTCATAGTTCTGGAGGTTGAGAAGTCCAAAATTAGGATGCCGATCTCTTTGATTCCTGGTGAAGGCTCTCATCCTGCAGGTGGTCAACTTACTGTCTGATAACATTACTTTCCTTGGTGCATACATGTGGAAAAAGCAAATGAGCTCTCTGGAGTCTCTTCTAATAAAGACACCAGTCCTTTCTGACCAGAGTCCCACCTTTAGGACCTCATTGAACATTAATTACTTGTGTAAGGGCCTTATCTCCAAATATAAACGTTTAGAGGTCAGAGCTCCAACAAGATTTTTGGGGGAGTGCAAACATTCACTCATAAAACAATCAATTTATATGCTTGCTTCCAACAAATATTTATTGAGTGCCTTCTATGTGCCTGGTACTGTAACCAAGCTGCTGTTCTTATTCTAAGATAGAGAACAGCACACAACAAATGTGTGTGCACAGGTGTGTGTGACCATATGTAGCACACACATGCACGGACATATTAAAAGGAAAACTAAAATAAATTAAGGAGACAAAGATGGTTTGAGAGAGGTGGCTAATTTGAAAGGGTGGTCATGAACTCAGAGAAGATTCAGGTCTAGATTTCTGATGTAACTGAGAAACAAGATTCTATAAAGCTTTAGAGGAAGACAGTCCTGGCTCAATGGCAGAAGCATGAGGGATGAAAGAACTGCAGAAAAGCCAGAGAGTGTGGCAGAGTATGGGAGGGACAGTGATGAAGAAGGAGGTAAGAAAGGAGAGGTGGTAGGCAGGTAAGGTTTTCAAGGCCACAGTCAAGCTTATATTGTGTTCTGAGAGCAAATAGAAAGCCATCAAGTGAGGGGTTTTTTTTGTTTTTGTTTTTGTTTTTGAGCAAAGGATTGACATGAATTAATATACTATATATACTTCCAAATGGTCATCCTAAATGCTACACAGATAATAGACCATAGAGGCATGCCTGAGAGTGGAACAGAAATCTAGGTGCTTTTTCACAAATCCAGGTAAGCAATGCTGGTTTGGAAGACAGTGCTAGTGGTAGAGATTACATTTGAAATACCTTCTGAGGATATAGCTGTAAGGATTTCTTAAAGGTTTGGATATGAGATATGAAAGAAGAACAAAAGATGAAAAAATTGCAGATTCAAAATAATTCTAGAGTTCAAGTCAACAAAAGACCTAAAAGTCAAGCCGCTTGTAGGGTATTCTCTCCTAGCACTCCATACTTCTGCATACAACGTATTTCACAGGTGCAATTAATTATCTTTGCACTTGTCTATTTGGTGGCTGTCTGTCTCTCACTAGAATGTGACCTTCTGGAAGGCAGAACTTGTATCTATCTGGTTCACCCTTGTAGTACTTGCACCACAATCAGTGCTAGGCACTTGATGAGCCCTCATTAAATACTCTGAAGAATGAATGGAAACCTCCAAATAATGAAATTCTATTCATATCTTATTAGAAACCATTGAAGGAAATGGGATTATTTCAAAGGAAATAATTTCATTAGACTTCAGTCAGGACTCCAAAGATTCTATGTTTTCTGGTGTATCTTTTGTAATACTTAAACTTTAAGACCAAATCAATTTCACTAAAAACTTGTCATTACTACAGTGTCTGCTCATTTAGTTAACATGCTTCCGTGAATAGTTTTAAACTGATCTGACATCATACTGATACTACCTATTTCATCTACTTAATAATTATTAGAAAACTAGTATTCCTGCTAAAAATAATACATATCACTAACTTCATATTCAAGCTCAGAGACAGTTGTAAGACTGAAGAACAAGGACTACGGACAATTCTCGAATCTTATTTTCAATTATTACTGACTGCCTCTCTCATAAACTTTTGTATCAGTTATTAAAAAGCTCCTCACATTGATTTTATTGCATCTTGTTTTCACCTCACCTTCGTGTTACAAGGGAAAATGAAAATCTCAGCTAAAACATGGAAAGTTCTGGAAATGAACTGTACGGTAGTGATTCAGTCTAGGCAATCCTGGTCACTGGAAGCTCTAAATTTTTTCAGAGGTCACATACTTAGACCTTAGGGCAGGGCTAAACTATGAATGTGCTGGTTTCTAATACTACTTTTTACTTAAAAATGAAGTTCTTTCATCCCCTCGCTGAGCTGTCTCTAGAAGACCGAACGTGCAGAGGCTGCAGTAATGACGGTCAGTCTTCGTGTAAACTACACCAGATGACACCCAGTGATGTGCTGACCGTGATGTCAGCGGAACCCGCACTCGGACTCGCGGGAGTTCCCCCTCTGGGATCCAGAACGCCCCCCACGAGAAACTGACCCTTGACACTGCCAGAAACTTTTCCTCCGTCAGTGCAAGGAGGTGCCCCCCACCTGGCGCGCCCCGCGCCTCCCGGAGGTGGGTGGCAGCGACGCCTCTAGGACGACCCCTCGGGCGCTGCGCGGGGAAGGGCAAGGTCCCAGGCTCGGCCCCCGCAGAGGCCGAGCCCCCAAGCTGGGCCGCCCGGACGCGTGTCTGGGCGCGGCTCGGGCGGCCAGGAGGCGGCCCCCGGCTGCAGGGGCGCCACCCAGATGACTCCCGGGCAGGCCGCGAAGGCGGGGAGGGGCCGCAGCCCCCGCCCCCCGGGCAGGAGCGAGGTGGCGGCGCGAGGGCGGGCCCGGCGGGGCGGGCTCGGCCGCTCTCCCGGCGGCTTTACTGAGCCCGCGCCCAGCGTCCGCCGCCCGGCCCGCGCACGGAGCCGCCGCCCGCCCGGTGCCTTCAGCGTACCCAGGTAGCGCGGCCGCCGCACGGGGCGGGGCGGGGTCGGCGTCCTGAGGGCTGGGTGGGCCTCGGGGGGTCTCTCTGGCCACCCTGCGCGTAGCCACAGACTCCGCAGCCGCAGGGGGCTGAGGGAGGGCGCCCCTTGGACGCTCCGACAGGGTGGGGGAGACCTGGTTACCTTCCGCTGACCGCCCGCCGGCAGCGCCGCAGAGGGGCTCGCTTCCCGGAGGCTTGGGGCTGCTCGGCGCCCTCCCACCTCAGCGTCCCCGCCACGCACGCTCACGCACACCCCGGGCAGGGGCGGGTGGCCTGGGGGATTAGGGGGGGATAAAGTCACTGTCCGTCAGCAGGGATAAGGCTCTGCCGGCGACGTGTCCACGCTGGGGTCGCCTGAAAGTAGGCGCAGCGTGTGCGACTCCTCACGTCCGGCCCTCAGGTGGGGCGGGATTGGTTTCTCTGGGTTTGTTGGCTCTGAAAGCCCGGGGCTGTGAAAAGGTTGGGGTCAAGAATGATGAGACTTTGATTCATTGAGGCTTTCTTCGCCCTGCTTTCCAACACTTTTTGGTGGCTTCGGGAAGGGTAGGTTGGAGGACTCTAAAAGTTTGTCGTGATAGTCCAGGGAGCTTAGTTTTTTTACAACTTGGGAATTAAAATAATAATAATCAAAATAAACTCTTAATTTGGGTTTGTTCTCCAGTATACCTGTATGCGTGCTAAGAGAATAAATTGCTGGCGATTTTATTCAGTAGTGAGTCCAGCAGGTGTGTCAGTGTTAGAATTTACTGTGTAGTTTTAGGAAAATGGTTTGCTTTTGTGCCTTTTCCTGTGCCGGAGCACTGGACGGTATCTTTTTGTAAGTTCGGTAGCACCACCTTGACGTTGGAGACAATCTCTCTCCTGGTGTTGGCCACCTGACCTAGGACAGAACACCACCCAGTACATTCTGCTTTTGGTACTGCAATTTTGGATATGCGGTTCTGCTTCCTGGGCCCGTTTCCTTGGTCTCTGATGCGAAGGAAAAGGTATCAGAAATGTGCCCTTGGCACATTTGAGAGGGAGGAGAAATGCTGTAGGTTTTTTTTTTCTCCCATTAAAGTTTTCACATATTGGCAATTTAAGCCCAAAGCATTGTTTACCACCTGTCAGACTCACTCCAAAGTGTAAGGATTAACTAATAAAAGATTTGTAAAATGCTTCCTGAATCTAAAATTCCATAAATATGCTAAATAGTAATAATCCACCCATTGTTAAATTTATGTAGCTTCTTCTGCCATGCATACACAATGATTTAGATGCATGTTTCCTGTCAATTAAACAATGAGTTTGGAGTAAAATAATGAGTTCAATTCACATTCTATGAAACTTTGAAATAAAATTTCTCCCATAAGGCAGCATCGGCAGAGAATCATAAAGTAAGCAACATTTCAAAAAGCTGTATATGGAATGGCATTTACCTTATGGTTGGGGGAAAAGGGACCCAGTGAACTTCAAACACTGAGAAATATTCAGTGCTGTTTCATGTGTGTCTGAATGATACACATTCCCTAACATTTTGTTAAGTCTTTGGGGACAGCATGCAGGCTTTGGGGGACAGCTGTCCACAATAGCTGTCCATTTTAACCTATGAGATATGCCTCTTGATATTTTAAGGCTGAAGTCCATTCTGTGGTTTTGTTCATAGACAGTGAAGAAAATCTTCATTGTTACTTAGGTATATTATTCTTTCTTCCAGTATCATGGTTTGATCTTCAAACCTTACAAATCACTATTGTTGTAATAGCCTACAGATAATTGGTTCGTCCCCAGTTGATTGAATGACATGTTAAAATTTTTTTCTTAGTGTGTTTTTAAGGTTTATTTTATTTTATTTGAAAGTTACAGTTACAGACAGCACTTCTATCTGCTAGTTCACTCCCTAGATGGCCACAGTGGCCAGGGCTGGCCCAGGCCAAAGCCAGGAGCCAGGAGCATCATCTGGGTCTCCCACATGAGCAGCAGAGACCCATCTTCCGCTGCTTTTCCCAAGCCATTAGCAGGGAGCTGGATCAGAAGTGGAGCAGCTGGGACACGAACCAGCATCCATATGAGATGTCAGCGTTGTAGGCTGCAGCTTTACTGGCAATGCCACCATGCCAGCCCTTCTTGGCCTGTTATTAATGAGATGTGTCATTCTTTTTGTTATTAGCATCCTAGAGCAAAACTTGTTTATTCTATGCTGATTTTTAAGTATAGACATTGATATGGGTGGTCTTTGCTATTTTAGTAAGACAGCTATGGATTTTCCACTAGCAGATTAAACTGTGAACAAAACCAAGAAGTTGTGACTTTTTCCTGGACATCTTGCCACTCCAGTCGCTATGTCTTCTCATCTCCTCTTCTAAGTTCTCGCAGATGGACAGCTGCTAAATAGGCTGCAGCCTGATATTCCAGAATGTCCCCTCTGCCACCTTCCTTCTTCACGCAGGCTGCATAACTTCTGCCCTATTTTCTTTTGACTTTCCAACAGCATGGCATGAGTGAAAATGCACTAGATAAAAAGTAAGAGCTTGCATTTATTAGGCAGCTATGATGCCCTGGCCCCTGTGTCATATTATCTCATTAAATCCCTGTAGCAGCCTGATGCGGTAGATGTTGTCTGTATTTCAAACAAAAGGAAACAAGTACAAGCAGTTTATGAGTAAAAGAGCAGGGACTGGAACCAACGCAGTCTGGCATGTCCTGCTGAATGGTAATCTCTAACTAAGAAGAGTTCAGATTCTGGACTGAAGTCTGGAAGATTTGCCCATTAAATCACTGCCCATTTGACACTGGGCCTCTGGTTTCCTTCCTCTAGTTTTAGATTAAATTATCTCTCAGAGATGGAAGGAACTGTTCCAGGATTCTGTTTGCCAAGCACATAAGCTGTTCCTCCCACAGGATTCCAGAATCTGCTTTCCCCTGCCCTGCCCCTTTCTGCGTCCTCCACCCTACCGCCTGTTTATCTCCTTCCTTCTGGTCTGAGTAAGTCTTACTTCCTCCAGGAGGCTTTCCCTGAATATCCTGTGGTTATTCTCTATCTCAGCCCTTAGGGAACACTCACAGCACTGATAACAAACTGAAGTTATTTTGTTTATATCTCCATTACTCATAGTTGTTGTTTTTATCCTCTCTGTCTCTCTCTCTCTCTCTCCCTTTCACTGTTGTAGTCCCAAAGCCAGTAGTAGTGATGAATGACACATAAGTTGTTGGTCACTCAGTATATTTTGAATGAATGGTCTCTCATAAGGGACACGTGTGAATGACTAATATATTGTCCTTTCATTGGGCTAACCTAAATGAAGCATCGTTGAACTTACACCATTAGAAAGAATGAGCCTGAATTATGAATGAAGATCTGAGTGCAATAATAGAGACAACAGGGCAGCCTCAGGCCCACAGGACAAATGGACTGACTGCACGTTGTTCAACTCCCGTATTTGATAGCAGAGAAAACAGAACCTCAAATTGATAATAGAAGCCTGGTTCCAAAAGATACTTTAGAGATCAGTCATTGGTTGATTGATAGAAATTGAAGTTCCAAAAAACAAGAGTCCAGAAAGCATAGAACCTAAGCCTTCTGACTTCTGTTCACCAAGAGGTCAAAACCCTTGTGAGTCCACCCAGTCAACAGGGTTATGTAGCTTTGAACATTGGCACTTTCTTTCAGAACCCCCAAACAGCCTTGGGTTGCCCAGACCAATCCTAGATAGCAGCATTAGAATATCCTACATGGATAGTCTATTTTTTTAAATTTTTCTGGCCTGTATAGACTTCAGTGCAGTCATTTACTATTTTAATGATCCATCAAGCAGCCTTTTAATGGTTATCATTAGTTTATCAATTCTCTTTAAATGCTTGGAAGCTTCAAATGGAAAATTTACAGTGCTGAGCGTTTAACACTAACGTAATAGATTCGATATACATTTAAAAGATGATTGATATTTTGAACTCTGAAGTTTTGGTGGCTTATCTTTAAGGACATAAAATGATAGCTTTTCTTCTCTAAAATGAGGAGATAGCTTTACTAGAGTATTACATCCAATTAACAAGTAGTTCTTAAACTTTAGAGGGATAAAAATCATCTGTAAAGCTTTTTAAAAACTCAGATTGCCTGGAGCCATTCCGTGCAGTTCTGAATTAATAGGCTTAAGATTGCGCCCAGACAATCGCATTTTTAGCAATTTCTCAATCAAATGATCTGAAGCTCACAATTTGAGGTCCAATAATAATTTGGTGGTTTTTTCCCAGGCTGCTCCTAAAAAGGACTTTTTATAAACAGGTAGTTGAGAGAAATTCAATGTGTTTGAATCTAGCAGGTAGCAGTGGTAATCAAAGTTGGTTTCCTAGAAATGGTGTGTGTATTGGTCAGCTTTTTATTACAATAACAATATCTCTGAGATGGGTTAACTTACAAAGAAAAGTTTATTTGGTTCACACTTTTGAAGGCTCGAGGGCATGGCTGGCACTTGGATCAGCTTACTTGTGGTGCAAGGGCTTTGGTCTGTGTAACATCACTGCAGATGACAATGGCACGAGTACATGGGGTTACAAACGATCACAAATGCTAATCAGGATGCAAGAGAGAGAAAGGCTAGGCTTGCACCTTTTATAACAACCCTCTCAATAATACAGTTCCTGGGTTTATTACTAACTCTAAATCGAGAATGTTCCAAAATGTTTCTGTTGTGTCACAAAAATAAATTGGTAATTAGGAATAAGAGTTGAGTATTAAGTTCTTTGAGGAAATAATAAAGACCCTTGCACTCTAAATATTTACATTCTGTATGGCTGAAAGAGAAGATTAATGTTCATAAAATATTAAGTGACAAATTTGCTGATCAATTACAGGATGCTCAGTTAAATTAGGATTTCAAATACACAAGTATTTGCTTTAGTATGAATAAGTCCCATATAATGTTTGTTGTAATTTTTTATTGATTTATTTGTTTATTATTTGAAATGCAGAGAAACAAAGATCCCCTGTCTTCTGATTCACTCCCCAGATGCCTACAACAGCTGGAGATCAATCTGGTTGAAGCCAGGAGTCAGGAACTCAATCTGGATCTCCCATGTGGGTGGCAAGGACCCAACTACTTGAGCCCTCACCCTGCCTTCGAGGGTGCACATTTGTTAACAGGAAGCCAGAATTGGAAGCAGAGTTGGGACTCAAATCCAGGTACTCCAAATGGGATGTGAGCATCCCTAGCAGTGTCAACCACTGTGCCAACACCTGTCCCCCTCCCTTCCCAGTGTAATATTTTTATTTGCTAAATCTGGCAACACTACTCAGGGAATATTAGCACTTTATGACATGAGTATCCAGAAATTGAAGATGCTGAGTAGTTGTTAAACTTTGAGAAACTGATGAAAGCTCTGGATGTGTTCCTGAGAAAAATACTCAATGGCATATGTCATAGGAGTCTTCACACTGTTTTGTGGGCATCAGGCTGCTGAAGCTGTCGGGGACACCAGTAACCTGCAGTGGTAGGCAGCAGTGACAGACTCCTCAGGTGACTCTGGGCTGGAGATGTCTAGAGGATGACTTGGTAAAGTGGAATTTGCAGTGATAAGAGCAATAGAATGGGGCCGGCGCCATGGCTCACTTGGCTAATCCTCCGCCTGCAGCGCCGGCACACCAGGTTCTGGTTCCAGTTGGGGTGCCGGGTACTAGTCCCGGTTGCCCCTCTTCCAGGCCAGCTCTCTGCTGTGGCCCGGGAGGGCAGTGGAAAATGGCCCAAGTGCTTGGGCCCTGCACCCACATGGGAGACCAGGAGAAGCACCTGGTTCCTGGCTTCGGATCGGCGCAGCGCCGGCTGTAGCAGCCATTAGGGGAGTGAACCAATGGAAGGAAGACCTTTCTCTCTCTCTCTCTCTCTCTCTCACTGTCTATAATAACTCTGTCTCTCTCTCTCTCTCTCACTGTCTAACTCTGCCTGTCAAAAAAAAAAAAAAAGCAGTAGAATGTAGCTGGATTGTGGGTGGGAAGATATCTGAAGCTTTGAGAGGAAGCAGAGTCCCTTAGGCCCTGAGGGTAGTAGTTAGTGTAGAATACTGGGCAATTAGGTTAGGAAGGTTAAAAAAAAAAGTCTGGATAGTGGACAGCCTTACATTCTAAAGGATATAGATAGTATACATCCTATCTGTGTTGGGAAATAGAGGGTCTTTACTGAAGTGTTGGGTGGCAGAAAGAACATGATCAAAAGAAAAGAACTAGTACAATAGGAAGCCAGAGCTTCAGAGTCAATAGGCCATTTACAAGCTGGGAGGTGTTTGACGTGTGAGCAACCTCTGTGGACCCCCATCTCCTGGGAATAATAATAGAAGACAATAATTGGACTATTGGGAAGATTAAAAATGAAGTTGTATAGTGTTTACCACAATGCATAATAATGCATACATATTCAGTTAATGGTACCTAAGTACCATGATATGCTATTACTGCCCCTGCCATTAGTGAAGGCAGAGTAGTCTCCCACAGTTTTTGTGAATGCTTTTGGGAAAGTGAAAAAAGGTTGGGGGAATGATTACATGATTTCTAGATTTGGATATAGTTTTAAAATTTCAATCTGAAATTTTATGATCAAAAAAATAGTAAGGAAAAAGAAACAGCAAGGGCAGAAACGAGATACAAATTAATATTTGTTCTTTGAATTGAAAATTTTAATGTGAGTACATTCAGGCCTCCATTCTTTCCCCTAAGAGGGAATGATACAGATAATTCAGATAGTTTATGCTGATCCAGAGTAATAGCAAGCTTTTTAAAAATTATATGTGTTGCTCATGTTAGCAGATTTGCCATCTTATTTATTGTACTTTGACTGATATTTTAATTAATTAGCCCACAATTGCTTGGTGCCTTCAGTGAATTGCCTGGGAAGTACAGCGCAAAATTCCATGACCTCAGTGCCATAGGCATCTTGTCGGTAAATTATTTGTTTAATATACTCCTAACGCATTTAGTGCTAATAATGTGAGAAGTACTTATGATCTTTAGTCACATCTTAATCTAACAATTTCAGCAACTAGGGTTGTGTAGAGCATTTTCCCAGCCATAGAGTACAGTGTTCCTTTTGCCAAGAATTTTTAGCCCCAATTTTATTATGTATTCTTTTCTCCTAGTTGTCCATTTTCAACTTTAAGGTGATTGATGCCTTTCTAAAGAGCTTTGAGTTTCAAACTGTGCGTTAAAGTGTCTGGACCCTAGAATTTACTTGCTTTGTAACCCTGTACTAGAGAACAATACAGAGCTGGTTTAAGGGACATCATAGTTACATGGATGACAGTGATTGTTTATTTTGTCTCTATTAGACACCGCAAGGACATCTCCCATCATGCCTTAAAGATGATAGGCTCAAATGTTTATTGGATGAGTTTAACATATAATAAAATGCATTGCATCTTCTTCCCATGAGGATTTCTTTCACTTACATTATGAAATCTAACTTAGAAAAAAAAAATAAGAAAGGGTAAAGATGATACAGATATTTAAGGACTAAAGTACTGACCAGATGCATTGGGAAATCTATCATCCATAATTTTGTTTCAGATTTATTTATTTGAAAAGCAAAGAGAGAGAGAGATCTTCTATCCACTGGTTTGTTCCCAAAATGCCTTAGAGAAAAATCTCTCTCTCCCCAGAATAGCTGCTAAAAACCTGGCCCTGCAGTCGGTGCTAGAAAAACAACAGTAAACATGCAGGCTTGACCGCTGAGACCTCAGGGCACTTTTAGCCTGGTAAGAGTGAGGATGGGCAATAACATCCAGGTTAGATACTCAGACAAGCTATAAATAAAACCTAGTAATGTAATAGAAAGTAAGTCAGATTAGATGGTCAGAGAAGTCTCTCTGAGGAGGTGACACAGAAGGCAAGATCTCGGGGAAGAACATTCCAAGCAGAAGGATCAGCTAATATAAGGGCTGGAAGGGAGACACAGGCAGGTTCCAATCCAACGTCCTCTAGAAAATATGAATGGTAGGGACCTACGTTGTGGCGTAGCAGATAAAGTCTCTGCTCGTGACACCAGCATCCTATATCAGAGTGCTGATTTGTGTCCTGGTCACTCTGCTTCTGATACAGCTTCCTGCTGATGTGCCTGGGAAGACAGCAGATGATGACCCAAGTACTTGGGCCCATGCCACCCATGTGTGAAACTCCAATGGAGTTCCTGGCTCCTGGCTTCACCCTGGCAAAGGCCCCTCTGCCGTAGGCATTTCAGGAATGAACCAAAAAAATATTCTTTCAGTTTGTCAAATATGTAAAGACTAAGTTATGTCTTCTGGAGTTATTTACTGCAAAGAAGTAGTGTTTAAATTTTTTTGGTTCACATTCACCTTTCAGAATTGGGTTAAATTTTTGAAACGCTTCCTTAAAAAAAATTTCCATGCATAGTTTTGGGCATATGTTTTTTGAGAGTCTGTGGATCTCAGGCTAAGAATCTCAGCTCTATAACTGTATTATAAATAAATATTAAGAAAATCTAATTATACTATTTAGTGAAATATCACAAAAAAATTAATTACTAGCAGTAATAGTATGTTAATGTTCATACATTTATGGTAATAAATTACATGATACCTTAAAATTTTTTGCACTCTGCATAAGAGAAAAAAGATTACCTATAAATATTATATATTTTATTTATATGCTGGAAGGGATTTAACGCTTACCGAGAAAGGCTAATAAAAATACATACTGTACAGCAATATAAAATATATTCCAAATAGGTAAGGAAAAATTATTCCAAGGAAAAAATAAGGCTAAGAACATAAGATAGGGCCAGGAGAGAGATTCATACTGAAAATTTATGCCATGAAATTCAACAGTCTTGCTAGAAGATAGTAACAAATTTTATTCTCAGTTTTTTAGCAGCCAATGCAAAAGAGGAAAAAAAGCCAGTAATGCCTTGCAGAGGGTCATATTTTATAGAAACTTACACATGAATATATGTATATGTATTTTAATAGAAAAATGCTTTTCAAAAAAAGGAATCTTGAGTGGAGTAATAAGGAATAGAGATTGTTTCCTTTTGGCATATGCCCCTGTACATAAGATTGAAATAATCCATAAAAAATAATCCTCAAAACTGACTAGCACTTTGGATGTGGATAATTAAGATTTTATGGCTTCCTGTAATTTTGGTTGGCACTAAACTTTTGGAAGGAGGCCTCAATAAGCCAGTAAGGTGGGACCTGGGTTGGGAAGGGTGGTGATGAAGATAAAGGGGCTTCCATATTTTTTTTACAGCCACTGTTTTTACCTCACTAAGCAGTGACACCTCTAGTCCACACCCTCACTTTTTCTATCCTTAGGTACTGTTCAGTGAAACATCTGCCCTTAAAGGAGCATGGACCTTGGACATTGACTGACACAAGTGGTTCCTCCTAACCTTAGTTTCCTTGGATAAGAGTCCACCCGGGACTTCTATACCTTCCCTCTGAGACAGCAAATACAATAACTCGGTTCTGAGAACATTCTGTGGATTTGTGGCATTCTCAGAGGGCTATAAATAGATCACATTGGCAGCTTTATTTGTCATTCTTAAAGGGAGCATGTTTCTCCCCTTTGTGCCGAATAGAAATGAGAGGAATGTGGAATGTTGTTACTTTAATAATTGCAAAAAAAATTGATAGTATTCTAATTTACAAAATTTATTTCATGCCGGGAGCAAGGGATTGTATTTGGAATGTAACTGAGGGAAAACATCTTATGCAACATTTTAGTTTTGCCTATTTATTGAGATCTTGATACAGATGCTAGAATTCTGTCACCATATGGAAGTGGAGACAATTATATTGCATTTAATGATAGGGATTTTAGAAGCTAGCATATAAAATAAGCATCCCCAACAGAATATCCACAATCTAGAGACTTAAACATTTTTGAAATCTTTTCTCCCTTCCTCACCTTGCCCTGACTCTAGCCCAATATATGAAGTAGCAAAAATGGTAAGACTAGGATTAGAAAACACAGCCTTCATATTTTAACACATCTCTTATATGATAAAAGCTGTAACTTTTCCCAAGATTATATTTTTCATTTAAGGAATTCCTATCATCTCCCTCCACCCTCTACTGGATATGAATAAGAAGTCCTCCTACGTTAATTTCTTAAATCCATCCAAAGTTTTCATTGCTCTTGTGACTGATTATCCACACTGTGTGTATCTTTAGTATTTTTAAAAACACTAGGCTATGGCAGATTTTTCTCACGGAATTTATATCTATGTTTATTTGCATACTCATTTCATACACTCATATTTTCAATTGAGTCATGTTTATTGATTACCTGCTCTATGCCAAACAATGCTAGGATGCAACAAATTGTATCAGGTATTCCCTGCTGTCATCTGGCCTACTAGTGGAGAAAACAGATACAGAAAGAATGACACAAATAAATATGAAATTGAAAACTGTTCTAAGTGCTGCAAAGGAGAGATACAAGGTTCTTGAAAATGAGATTAAATGATGCACAGGAGTTAGCTAGACTGGGAGTACATGCAGAAAGCATGCTGTACAGGAAAGCTCTTTAGCAGAAGAAAGCATGGACAGTGGGAGAGACTGAGGGGAGGCCAAAGTGTCTGGAGTAGAGAGAGCAGGGGTGACCTACTTCAGTCCAGTGATGTAAACAGGGAATAACATGAATGGTTTTCCAGTCATATCAAGGAATATACTGTCACCCTAAAACCAGTGGAAAAAATTGGAGTTTTTGTCTCAATTTTTCTTAGTGGTGGGGGGTGGTGGAGGTTGTGGCTAATTGCATTGGTTTCTCTTGATCTTATCCAAAAGTCAAACTGATAATTGCATCAATTTCAAAAAAAAAAAAAAATCTGTTCACAATGTCAAGAATGGATTGGCAAAAAGCAAAATCTATGAACACACATTGAGCATTTCCAGTAGATACTTTTCAGTGAGCCTAGGGGAAGAAGGATGAGGCATTGGCAATTCCAAAAAGTAAATGATAGGCCATATTTTGAGATATTATATATAGCCCATGAGGAAGTGTCAGGGAACAATGGAAGAGTAAACATGTTTGCAAAGACAGATGCTAAGTTTGGTGTTGTACGTGTTGATATTGGATCTTCTTGAGGCATCAAGAAGGAAGCAGACTTAGGATTATGGGTTGGAGCATGTCAATGAGGTCGGGGATTTGGATATAAACTTGTGAGTCTTCTTCACATTCATGGATCTGGAGATGGATGGATATGATTCCTTAGAGAGAAATTTATGAAGTGAGTGATGGAAGAGAACACTGGGACCAAACCCATAATGGCATGGTAGTGAGGGGTGACTCCATAAAGCTGATCACCAGGAGGAATAGCAAAAGAAATCGAGGAGAATCCAGGTGATTACTGAATCATGGAGGGCAAGAAAATAATAAGAGTTTCAGAAAGTTTGAGGTTGAATGAAGACTGAGAAATGTTTGTTTTATTGAGAAAGTGTGGAGAACATTGATCAGGAGAGAATTGTTTTTGAGATAAAAAGAAATTGCTACATGATATGGATGGGAAATGTGATTGTACCTGATTATGTCTGTGGTCCTGCTTGTTTGACATTTTTGCATGTTTGTATTTTGTATATATAGATTATTTTTTTTATTTGACAGGTAGAGTTGTAGACAGTGAGAGAGACAGAGAGAAAGGTCTTCCTTCCGTTAGTTCACCCCCCCCCCCAAATGGCCGCTATGGCCAGCGCTGTGCTGATCCGAAGCCAGGAGCCAGGTGCTTCTTTCTGGTCTCCCATGTGGGTGCAGGGGCCCAAACACTTGGGCCATCCTCCACTGCCTTCCTGGGCCACAGCAGAGAGCAGGACTGGAAGAGGAACAATTGAAACTAGAACCCGGTGCCCATATGGGATGCCGGTGCTGCAGGCTGAGTATTAACCAAGTGAGCCACAGCACTGGCCCCTTGCATATATATTATAAAGATACTTGTGAAGCAGATGTGATAGGAACTTCATTTTGACATGTAGGTGACTACTAGCAAGGGAGAAACAAGGAGAGAGTTTGGGCATAGAACTATCTGGGTCTTGGGTTCTTGGGTCTGAATTGGAGAGAAAATTTGAACCAGGGAGTTTTATGAGCACAGAGAGTTTTATGAGCAGAGCCCCACCTGTTCCTCCAATCAGTGTTGCTCTAATGGTCAGGGTAAATAAATGTCCAACAAGCAGTGTTGACTTGCTGCCTCCATTGGCTGGTGTTGCTGTGTGGAGGAGGGTGCCTGCAAGGTGAGACTTCCCAGAGCACCTGCTCAGTGGCTTCTGTGAGATGAGCTGCACCCTCAGTTTTCCGTGCTGCTCCTGGGTCAACACAGAACTTTGAACCCACCCAGAGGAAAGGCAGTGTGGAAGTCACTGTCTGAGCATAGTGACTAGAGTGTAAACTGATTACATTGAAGTGGTTTGGGCTGCAAATGGGAGGTAAGAAGAGAAGGCTGATCGCCAGTAATTAGTAATTTGGCTATGAAAGGGAAGTAAGGTGGAGGGCAGCTGGAGAGAGCTAAGTGGGTGAGTAAGCATTTATTCATCCAACCAATATTAAGCTATCTTACATTTCACAGGCATTAGGATCAACACTAGGAAGACATATTCCATCTCTCCTGGAAAATCTACCATGATACATACTTATGCCATAAAATACATTCATGTGCTAATCTCAAAGTATCTTATGATGCAGTTCATTAAAACAAATGCAGCATTTTTCCTCAGCTGTGAACACTTCTTTATTAAATGGTCCAACACATTTGTGTTTTTAAAAAGTGTGAAAAATAACACATCTACCTGTGCTTGTTTTTCCCCCCTCATCATGTTTTCCTTTCATTCCTTTTGTCTTTCAAAACTGGAAACTTCCTCTTGTCACTTACTATTCAGAAAAAATATTTTCTAACATTTTATCCTTAGTCCTATGTTCAGACCGTTCATGGGGCTATTTGACTTTTTAAAATTAATCTATGGCTGGTGCTATAGCGCAGCGGGTTAATAACGCCCTGGCCTGAAGCGCCGGCATCCCATATGGGCTCCAGTTTGAGTCCCAGCTGCTCCACTTCTGATCCAGCTCTCTGCTATGGCCTCGGAAAGCAGTAGAAGATGGTCCAAGTCCTTGGGCACCTGCACCCACGTGGGAGACCCGGAAGAAGCGCCTGGCTCCTGGCTTCGGATTGGCACAGCTCTAGCTGTTGCAGCCAATTGGGGAGTGAACCATCGGATGGAAGACCTTTCTCTCTGTCTCTCTCTCTGCCTTTCCTCTCTCTGTGTAACTCTGACTTGCAAATAAATAAATAAATCTTTTGAAAAAACTAATCTATTATTTATAGAGCACCCACAGCACTTAAACATTGATCATTAACTCCATGGGAATTAGAAACGTGAATAGGCTTTCCTTAGTAAAATTAGAAACTTTTGGAAAACACAGATAGTCCTGGATATATGGATGCCCAAAATAAAGGCCAAAAATGCAATTTTCATAGTAAGAGTACAGTTAAGGATTCTGAGTTTGTGGAGGAGTATACAGTGAATTCTTACTTACAGATTCAGCAGGATCCCTGAAGGCAGTGGTGGGTGGTAAAAGATGAACATTTCAAACAGCAGAAAGCTACAAACCAAGGTCTGGGATGCAGGAAATCGTACTTTGAGGGTGAGGGATACCAAGGGAGATGATTTAGTATGACTAGAGAGGTTATGTGGAAAGTGACAAATTTATTAATTACAGATCATGGAAAGCTTTGATAAAAAAGTTTCTACCTGACCCCACAGGGATCTCTTGAGAGCTGGTGGAAGTTTTCAAGCAAGAGGAGAGTCAGGAAGTTTAGGAAAAAGACTGGGATCGCCTAGAAAGCTGGGAAATGATGGAGATTGAAAGCAGCGAGCACATTGGCCAGCGCCACGGCTCACTTGGCTAATCCTCCACCTGCGGCACCAGTACACTGGGTTCTAGTCCCGGTTGGAGCACGGGATTCTGTCCCGGTTGCCCCTCTTCCTGTCCAGCTCTCTGCTGTGGCCTGGGAAGGCAATGGAAGATGGCCCAAGTCCTTGGGCTCTGCACCCACATGGGAGACCAGGAAGAAGCACCTGGCTCCTGGCTTCGAATCGGCACAGCGCGCCAGCCGTAGCGGCCATTTGGGGGGTGATCCAACGGAAGGAAGACCTTTCTCTCTGTCTCTCTCTCTCCTCTCTCTCACTGTCTAACTCTGTCAAGAAAAAAAAAAAAAAAAAAAAGCAGTGAGCACATCAGAGGGAAGCCTTTGCCTGCATGGGAGATGGTGGCTAGTGTGTGGGAGATGGTCTGCATTCTCTGAACTATAACGGTGGTCTAGGGCCCAAAAATGGAAAATAGATGTCTTTTTGTGCACAGAGGCCATAATCAATTAAATTTGTGTGCTGTGGGGAGTTACAGTAATGGAGTGAGAGAAGGAAGATGGCACCAGCAATTCAAGCCAGGGAAAGTGACAGTGCCATTGATTTTAGTTGCAGAAAGAAAAGCAAATTCAAGAGAGGATGAGGATGAGGCTGCCCTCTGGAAAAGTATAACATGATGTAGTTTAAGATATGAGTGTGGGGCCGGCACCGTGGCTCACTAGGCTAATCCTCCGCCTTGCGGCGCCGGCACACCGCGTTCTAGTCCCGGTCGGGGCTCCAGATTCTGTCCCGGGTGCCCCTCTTCCAGGCCAGCTCTCTGCTGTGGCCAGGGAGTGCAGTGGAGGATGGCCCAAGTGCTTGGGCCCTGCACCCCATGGGAGACCAGGATAAGCACCTGGCTTCTGCCATCGGATCAGCGCAGTGCGCTGGCTGCGGCGGCCATTGGAGGGTGAACCAACGGCAAAAAGGAAGACCTTTCTCTCTGTCTCTCTCTCTCTCACTGTCCACTTTGCCTGTCAAAAAAAATAAAAGATATGAGTGTGAATGAAACTGCTGCCAACTGGAAAGTCTTCTGGAAGGTTTACATTTAAGATAGGGCGTAAGAGGGAAATTCAGGGGAGTTTTCTGGGATGTGAGAAGAGAAGTATTAGGAAACCAAGAAGAAGGTTGATTTCAAGGAAGAAGCCTCGTGCTGTGATTTGTTGCATTGGTGTGATTGTTTGGTTGTATCTTTTCCCTTTCTCTTCCTTTCCCCTTTGGAATGTCTCCCATGAAATGGGCTATGTGAGTGTCAGAACATCTCACATCTGCATCCATACTTCATCTTTGCAGCTGTACCCTATGTTTATTAAGGAGCAACAGTGGCCTGGAGTCACCAGCAATCAATGGCTTCAACCAGAAACTCCCCACTATGGAGAAAGTGACTTAAGGAACTATTTGTGTGTGTGTTAGGAAGGCACAGAATGGTCAGAGAGCTGGCTGATTTGCTAGTTAGAAGCTATCAGGGGGCCGGCGCCGTGGCTCACTTGGCTAATCATCCGCCAGCGGCGCCGGCATCCCATATGGGTGCCGGTTCTGGTCCCGGTTGCTCCTCTTCCAGTCCAGCTCTGCTATGGCCCAGGAGGGCAGTGGAGGATGGCCCAAGTGCTTGGGCTCCTGCACCCGCATGGGAGACCAGAAGGAAGCACCTGGCTCCTGGCTTTGGATCAACACAGCTCCAGTCGTAGCAGCCATTTGGGGGGTGAACCAACGGAAGGAAGACCTTTCTCTCTGTCTCTTTCTCTCGCTGTCTGTAACTCTACCTGCCAAAAAAAAAAAAAAAAAGAAGAAGAAGAAGAAGCTATCAGGACTATATTTAGGATGTTGCTGAGTCAAACTTTCAGCTGTCTCTAGGAATAATATAATTTTTATGAAATAAGAGATATCTCCAAGCAAAACTACTGTTTTGACCTTCAATTTCACACTAATTAGCCGCTCTTTTTTTTTTTTAAGAAGATTTATATATTTATTTGAAGGCAGAATTACAGAGAGGCAGAGACAGAGAGAGAGAGGGTCTTCCATCTGCTGGTTCACTCCCCAGATGGCTGCAACGGCTGGAGCTGTGCCTATCCGAAGGCAGGAGCCAGGAGCTTCTTCCGGCTCTCTCACATGGATAGCCAAGCTGGGCAAGGCTGAAGCTAGGAGCCAGAAACACACTCTAAGTCCTCCCACTTCAGTGGCAGGGACCCAACTTGAGCCCTCACCCGTGCGTCCCAGGCATTAGTAGGACGTTCGATTGGGAAGCTGAGCCTGGACTTGAACGTAGGCACTCCAATGGGATTTCGTTAATCTTTTGAAGCCACCTCCAGTTCCTCAGGTAAAGAGAGCATAAATAAATACTTTCATTGTTAACCAAATGTCTTTTCACATATCATCTCTTCTGATCATCAGAAAAGTCCCAGTGAATAGCTCATATTATTACTTTCCCCTGAGACATAAGGGAAATGAGCCTTGGTGAGATTAAGGACTTAAAAGTTCACTCCGACAAATCTTGTGAGTGGGACTCGACCCCAGGCATTCCATCTTCAGAAGCAATAGTCATTTCAACCTTTATTCTTTAGCTTTTCTTAGCAGCTAGAAGATTTGGGTTTGTAAATGGCATGTAGTTGACTTGGATGGCTCTTGTACTGATGAGAAATAGTCACTGACATAAGAAACTAATATTGTTTGAGTAGTTTTCTTCTTGATGAGACGTTCCATGCTTGTATCTCCTTCCTAGGTTTTATAACAATCAAGCAGTACATGAAAGAGGCATCTTCATCAAGTTTTCTTGATTAAATTATGAAAATGGAGTTGAAGCTTTGTTTCCCAGTACATGTGGTAAGTAATTATTAATTTGGGTAACAGAGTGGGCTTTCCCTTTTATAATTTTCTTACAATATTTAACAAAGAAATGAAATGCTTCCGATGTAATGGTACAACTTATGAATAATGTCTAGATTTGTCTTCAGAATGTTTTATAAAAAAGTAAAAATGGTTCATGTTTTAGTTCACTTGTAGGTTTTATAAATTGTAGTTGACTGTTTTATCTGGTTTAGAATTAGAATCATTCTAACCTGTTTATGAGTTTTGATTATTATAATAACACAACTCTTCTATTCATTTTCTACACACTTAAAATTACTTAGTGAGCAGCATTTTTTTAAAGATTAATTTATTTATTTGAAAGAGTTACAGTGGCGGTGCCGTGGCTCACTAGGTTAATCCTCCACCTGCAGCACTGGCATCCCATATGAGCACTGGGTTCTAGTTCTGGTTACTCCTCTTCCAGTCCAGCTCTCTGCTGTGGCCTGGAAGGGCAGTGGAGGATGGGCCAAGTGCCTGGGCCCCTGCACCCGCATGAGAGACCAGGAAGAAGCATCTGGCTCCTGGCTTCGGATTGGTGCAGCGCCAACTGTAGCAGCCATTTGGGGGGTGAACCAACAGAAGGAAGACGTTCCTCTCTGTCTCTCTCTCTCTCTCTCACTGTCACTCTACCTGTCAAATAAATAAATAAATAAAAAAGAGTTACAAAGAGAGAGGGAGAGGTGAGAGGAATCTTTATCCATTGGTTCACTCCCAAGATGGGAGTGATTTATTTATTTATTTTGAAAGTCAAAGTTACAGAAAGAGAAGGAGGGAGGGAGGGAGGGAGGGAGGGAGGGAGGACGGGAGAGAGAATCTTCCATCTGCTAGTTTACTCCCCAGGTGGCTGCAACAGCCAGGGCTGGGCCAGGCTGAAGCCAGAAGCCAGGAGTTTCTTCCAGGTCTCCCAGGAAGGTAGCAGGGGCCCAGGCACTTGGGTAATCTTCCATTGCTCTTTTTAGGCCATGAACAGGGAGCTTGATAGAAAGTGAAACAGCCGTGACATGAACCGGTGCCCATACGGGATACTGGCATCACAAGCAGAGGCTTTACACACTACAGCACAACTTGGGCCTCAGTGAGTGGCATTTTGTGCAGAGAATTGACATGTGGACTCTGAAAAGTCATGGTCACAGACAAGGACGATTTAGAAATGGCCAGGTTGCTGAGCAGTGGTATTTTTCTTCCTCCCAAATGCCCTGGCTTGGAGCATCTATAAGGCTGGGTACTGACTGCCTTTAATTGGAAATATACGATGTCATTCTGCAAGTGATTAGAACTAGAGTTATCCCAAGTGAGCAAAATCAGCTTTTGAAGAAAGGATCACATTATTGACTTCTTCTCCCACCACCCCCGGTTGTGTGCCTGAAGGTCTTATAATGATTTGGAATGGGCAGTTGACTTTCCTTTGTGTACTCCTAAAATCATTTGTTATTTTCACTCCTCATTCTAGTTTATTTTTCTTTGTATGTTTATATGTTCTAATGCATATTTAAAAGAAAAATCTCTATAGGCAGCTGTGAATCTTGTAAAATTCCATTTATTCCAATGAATTAGGGAGGTGGGTATATCTGAATTTGTGGCAGTGCTGAATTATGGATTACTTTTAAACAAATGTGGCTTTTATTACCTTTAACTACATAGAGTAACTTCAACAAAACATTACAAAGCAGAAGTCCTTAGGAGACCTGTTATAATAAATCATATGAGCATGTTGTTATTAGCATATAGATTGGATATATGTAGGAGCTTGTAAAGTGCCCGAGGTTCCTTGAAAATTGTTTATTCTGCATCTAAGAAGTGTGCATATGACTGAAAATAAATGTTTAAAATACTATATTTTATCTACCTACAAGTAAAGTATTACAAAGCAAGGTAAGCATCAGCCCAGTTTATGTGCAAATTATCAAAAGACTTTAAATTTATTGAAGTTCCAAGTTAATGAGATATTACTATGTGTGCATAAATAACTTAAAGAATAAAATTTGCTGATCCTTCTCTCATATGGATATTTGTGCTAATGAATCAGGATCCTATTTAGACTATTAGTCCCCAAAGTAATTGCTTATTTGAAGAAGTTCTGTCTTATGGGTTTTTAGTTAATTAAATCCATTTACATTTTATGCACACATTTCAAATTCTCAAGTCCTGTTTTTCATAAGCTAGATTCAAATATGTGCCTGTAATAATACCTTTCATTAATGCATCCGTCTTTCATTTTTAAAGGAACTTTCAGAATAGCCATATGCATAGAGTACTTATTAATGAAATTATATCAATATTTTGGTAAACTCAATCCATTAAGTGCTATTTTTTAAAGTTTTCCTATTTGTAATGGTGATTACTGTGCTGAATATACTTTCAATTTCTAATGTTAATTTATTCAGTGATTCCTTTTTGCTCTGACTTTGCATATCAGTTTTTAACATTTAATAGGCCTTTAGAATCAAGCAATTTTTCTCTTCTTTATAAAATTTTTTGTTATTTTTATTTTAATTTTTAATTAGTTTTTAACAGTCATTGTGATTAGTAGATACAATTCTAAGAACATAATGCTCTTCCTTTCCTCCCTATTTCCCTGTCCCCCTCCTCCCACCCTCTTTCCTTCTCTGTTTCTTTTTTTTTTTTAGCTTTTAAGATAACATATTTTAAAATTACATCATAGTAAAAAGGCTTACTACTTCACTGAATAAGAAGTTTAACAAGGAAAAAGCAAGAAGACCCCAGTTTAGTGGGGATACAGACAACAGCTATAAACAATAGTTGAATGGAAAAATGACCATTTCACCCATATACAGTAAATTTTAAAGTAATTACAGATCATGAAAACTATAGTTGTATAAGATTATTAACCATTGGTTTCACAAAAGTATAAAACAAAGTTTTACAAAGCTAGTTGCAGCAATACTGATACCCACAGACATTTCTTACCTTTTTCTTTCTTTTCTGTGTATATGTGTGTTTGTTTGTTTGTTTGTTTTTTAAATTTTAGCTCCCACATATAAAGGAGGACATGTGGTATTTGTCTTTCTGGGTCTGGCTTATTGCACTCAACATGATATCTTCCAGTTGAGTCCTTTTTGCTGCAAGTGGTAGAATTTCATTCTTTTTTATAGTCAAGCAGCCTTTTCAGGGTACATGCATATTAGCTATTGGTCTTGCTACCCAGGTGGGAGATTACAGAAATACAGAACAAAACTTTTCCAATTCTAATATGTACTGAGAAACAGAGTATAATAATTCACAAAATTAGGCATACATTAAAAGTTATAGTTTTCTGCCGGCGCCACGGCTCAATAGGCTAATCCTCCACCTAGTGGCGCCGGCACACCCGGTTCTAGTCCCGGTCGGGGCGCCGGATTCTTTCCCGGTTGCCCCTCTTCCAGGCCAGCTTTCTGCTGTGGTCCGGGAAGGCAGTGGAGGATGGCCCAAGTGCTTGGGCCCTGCACCCCATGGGAGACCAGGAGAAGCACCTGGCTCCTGCCATCGGATCAGCGCGGTGCGCCAGCCGCAGCGCGCCAGCCGTGGGGGCCATTGGAGGGTGATCCAACGGCAAAAAGGAAGACCTTTCTCTCTGTTTCTCTCTCTCACTATCCACTCTGCCTGTAAAAAAAAAAAAAAAAAAAAAAAAAAAAAAAAAAAAAAAAGTTATAGTTTTCTGACAGTTCTCAAATATTTGAGTTAAAGTATATAGATTATAAAAATTGTAAATGTCTGCATTAGATCAAAACTATGGAAATCTTAGGTGCCATGAAAAAGATACTGAAGTTCGGAGAGTACAAGAGCAGAGGAGCAGGCTAGAGGAAGGAGGTGCTGGAGTCAAGAAGCTCCAGAAGACCCCAGCAGTGGGCTCAGGTTTAGAATCAACAGCATGACAAGATCAGATACGGGGAAAGGATGCAAGGGTAAGGGTTGGAAAGTAGATTTGAAATCCAGCTTTGGAATCATGCTTAACTGTCTATTGGTAGCTATTAGATGCTTATCCAGATATCTTAGAGTATATTTAGTTGTATTCCTTTGTACAAGAAAGACACATTTAGGAAGTATGTAAGTCCAAATTCCAGCCTCTGATTCTATCTAAATCATAAAAGAGTAGAGTATCCAAGTAGAAAAAAAGAAAGAGGGCCTACTAAATGGAGATAAATATGACACTTTGTCCTTTTTGGCTTTACTGGACAGTAGTGTACTTTTATCATCTTAACATGGAATTATATTGTAGGTATTAAAAGCAAAACAATTTTGGTATCATGAAAAACTCATACATCTTATAAGAAAACAAACAAATTTTATTCAATTAAATCTCACTGATTCATTTAAGCAGTGATCTATATAAAATCTAATATCAGTAGTCTCCTAAGAAGATATCATTTTCTTTGTTGCTAGAATTGCCCTAAGGAAACATTTCTTCTCATTTAGAGAAAGTAGAGATAAAGTACTTGTATTATTATTTGTATAAATTTTTAATACTGAATAAAACATTAGTGTTTAGCATAATATTGATTCTCAATGTAATATTCCTCCATAATGGCAAACTAATTGGCTAAAATTAAATCAGACAGATTCAAGAACCCTGAGAATAGACCATCTAACACTTGTAATTTTTTTTCATTACTTTCCGGAATTCCTATTAAAATGGAATTAACCTGTCAAATAAAAGAACACAGAACAATAAAAGTTCTGTGCAATATGTCATGTGTACCTTCCTTCCTTCCCACTGCTCCATCCCAAGGATGAGATACAGAAGTTACAGGATGGAACCAGTATTGTGGTATAACTGGTAAAACCACTGCCTGCAGTGCCAGCATCACACATGAGTGCCAGTTCTAGTCCCAAGTGCTCCACTTCCCATCCATCTCTCTACTAATATGCCTAGGAAAGCAATAGGCAACTCCTGACTTTGGCTTGACCCAGCCCTGGCCATTATGGCCATTTGGGGAGTGAAACAGTGGATGGAAGATTCTCTCTATCTCTCTCTCTTTCTCTCTCTCTCTCCATCTCTCCCTTACTCTCTCTTTCTGTAATTCTGCCTTTCAAATACAATAAATAAATTTTTAAAAAGATCTAAGGGCACTGTGGCCTCAGAATCAGCCCTTAAGGCATTCAGATCTGGCTTAAGAGCCCATGAGAGTATTTCAGGCATGGAAAGCCAAGACACTAGCAAAAAGGAAAAAGAATGACCTAAATGAAAGATCTCTGTGAGTGAGATCCCAGTGGAAAGAACAGGTCATCAAAGAATGAGGTACCTTTCTCTGAAGGGAGGAGAGAACTTCCACTTTGACTACAACCTTGTCTAAATATGATCAGAGTTGGTGAACTCAAGAGGCTTCCATAGCCTTGGCAACTCATGACAAGAGCCTCGGGTGATTAATGACGCCATAAACAAGAGTGTCAAATTGTTAAGTGAACAACAGGAGTCACTGTGCACTCATTCCTCATGTAGGATCTCTGTCCTTAATGTGCTGTACATTGTGATTTAATGCTATAACTAGTACTCAAACAGTATTTTTCACTTTGTGTTTCTGTGTGGGTGCAAACTGTTGAAATCTTTACTTAATATATACTAAACTGATCTTCTGTATATAAAGAGAATTGAAAATGAATCTTGAAGTGAATGGAATGGGAGAGGGAGCGTGAGATGGGATGGTTGCGGGTGGGAGGGAAGTTATGGGGGGGGCCATTGTAATCCATAAGCTGTACTTTGGAAATTTATATTCATTAAATAAAAGTTTTTTTTAAAAAAAAAAAAAGAGTTAAGGGATGAGGAAAAGAGAGCAGATAAAATTCATAGTGTAATAGTGTCAGGAGTGAGACAATCAGTATGAGTTCCACTTCTGTAACTTACTTTCCGTGAGACTTCAGGTATTTTGCTTATACCCCTTGGAGACATGGTTTCTTCATCAAGCACTACTACTCTAACAACACTGATGTTCTAGTGTGGTAGAGGAAGTGAAGTGGAGGTTCTTAGGGGGTTCATTTTGCCCACCGGGAGGCACTTAGCAATGACTGAGATTGTTTCGGCTCTCACAATTAGAGAGGGTGGGGTGTGTTAACTGGTATCAAGTGAGTAGAGACCAGGGACTCTGCAAATCATCCTTAGATGTACAGGACAGCCCCCTACAACAAAGAGTCATAATATCAAGGTTGAGAAATCCTGGAGTAAAGGTAAGTAATATATGTAATCAGTATAGTACCTGATAAACATTAGGCCCTCAAAAATAGTACTATGGTGATATTGTTTTATTATTTGAGAGTGAGCCCCTAATGATACCAGTGCTAGGTACCATAAGCAATTCAGTAATTCCGTAAGCCATCTCAGCTCAATTAGTCATGCCTGCCTGCTAAGTCATCTACTAAGTCATCTGCTTGGGGTGACCAATTTTTCGGTGTCTTTACAAGTAGACTGACCTACTTAATATTTGACTGGTCTGGTAGGCCCATGGATAGGATGGTACCAAAGTTCATGGGACATTACTTAATTTGTATTTTCTCAGAAATTAGAATAAAATAGAAAAAAAAAGCAAATAAAAAATAACCTACAGTGCCAGGTGGCTATTACTTTTTAACTTCTGTGGTTAGTAATGCATCAGGAATCTTCAGATGATCATGCTTTCACTCTATAAAATAAGCAGATGTTTATAAAATCGTTAAGGAACCTTGATATCCTGATTAATAGAAGATCTTGATTAGCGGGTTATATGATACATGAATATTACCAACTTCAAAACCAGTTGAGTGTCACAAAATAGTTTTAACTTAAACTATCGGCTGGCGCCACGGCTCAATAGGCTATTCCTCCACCTGCAGCGCCGGCACACCAGGTTCTAGTCCCAGTCGGGGTGCCGGATTCTGTCCCAGTTGCTCCTCTTCTAGGCCATTGGATCAGCGCGGTGCGCCGGCTGCAGCATGCCAGCCGCAGTGGCCATTGGAGGGTGAACCACCGGTAAAGGAAGACCTTTCTCTCTGTCTCTCTCTCTCACTGTCCACTCTGCCTGTCCAAAAAAAAAAAAAAAAATTAAATTATCTTAAGGCAGGGAATGTCTTGCAGTGTAACAAGAGTTTCAAAGTCCAACAGTCCTGAATTTCCACTTGTGCTTTATAACCTTCAAGCTGTGTGACCTTGAATAATTTACTTGACTTCTCTGAGTTCATGTATCTCATCTGTCTAATGGGTATAAAATTACCTCATAGGGTTGTTGGGAAAATTAATTGACATAAAGCATTTGCCATGCATCAGCAATGACTAAATGGTAGCAGTTATTATGTTCATTATTATTGCTGCCTTGACTCTAAAGTATTCTTTCAGGGAACATTACATTGCCTTGAGGTTGTTATCAGGCCCTTCTGTTCTTATTGTAAAGAATGATAACTATAATATGCAGTTACTTTTATTAACAGAGGAAGCTCAACTTACATCTACTATCTCAATAAACAAAAATCTTAGACTCAAAAAGAAAAAAAAGAGCCGGCGCCGTGGCTCAATAGGCTAATCCTCCACCATGCGGCGCCGGCACACCGGGTTCTAGTCCCGGTTGGGGCGCCGGATTCTGTCCCGGTTGCCCCTCTTCCAGGCCAGCTCTCTGCTATGGCCAGGGAGTGCAGTGGAGGATGGCCCAGGTGCTTGGGCCCTGCACCCCATGGGAGACCAGGAAAAGCACCTGGATCCTGGCTCCTGCCATCGGATCAGCGCGGTGTGCCGGCTGCAGCGGCGGCCATTGGAGGGTGATCCAACGGCAAAGGAAGACCTTTCTCTCTCTGTCTCTCTCTCACTGTCCACTCTGCCTGTCAAAAAAAAAAAAAAAAAAAAAAACTAGGTGCCTATGCTACAACACCAGCATCCCATATGGGAGCACCAGTTTGAGTCCCAGCTGCTCTGCTTCCTGTTCTGCTCCCTGCTGATGTGCCGGGGAAGACAGGAGATCATGGCCCAAGGATTTGGGCCCCTGCCACTCATGTGGGATACCTGGATGGAGTTCCAGGCTCCTGGCTTCCACCTGGCCTAGCCCCAGCCATTGCAGGCTTTTGGGAATGAACCAGGGGATTGAAGATATCGCACACACTTTCTCTCTTCCCCCCACCCCTGTCATTATGCCTTTCAAATAAATAAAATAAATCTTTAAAAAAGAATCAGATAATTGACATAATGCACCTAGAATTTCCTAGGGTGGAATTTTTTTTAGAGAGAAGTCAGATTTCCAAAATTAAGGGATGAATAACATACACATCTTTCTGACATATTTTAATATAGTTGAGAAGCCACTTTTAAAAATTAGCACCTATTTATAGTAGAAATTTCCCTAGGTGAATGCAGTAGCCTACTTTGGAGAAGTATTTTGACACTATTTTGGCTTCAATTTGCTTTAAGCAGAAACTGCTCTGGAGAGGTGAGAGGGAGCTATTTCACAACCTAATCATTATGATGGCCAGGAAGGTGGAATACTGTCCATGTAGTTTTTCACAGTATGTGCTTTTCACGAATATTTTGAAGATTCCTGGTATATATGGATTTCATATTGCACCAAACCTTAATTCATTTTGCCACAAGCTTTTTGAAGTACCCTTAAAGAAGTCTAGATTGCCTTTCATCATTGTTTTTATTTTTCCACTTTGTCCATTCCTTAGGGAAGACCCAACTTTTTGTGTAGGTTTCCACCATTCCTGTCTTTTAAATTTTAAAGCAAAAATACTTGCACTTAATCCAAATGATGATGTTCTTCATCGTTCTTGGTGATATGCTTTCTTCTTAACGGCTCGGGTTTCCTCAACTTTTTTTTTTTTTTTTTTTTTTTTTTTTTTGACAAGCAGAGTGGACAGTGAGAGAGAGAGAGACAGAGACAAAGGGCTTCCTTTGCCGTTGGTTCACCCTCCAATGGCCGCCACGGCCGGCGCGCTGCAGCTGGCGCACTGCGCTGATCTGATGGCAGGAGCCAGGTGCTTATCCTGGTCTCCCATGGGGTGCAGGGCCCAAGGACTTGGGCCATCCTCCACTGCACTCCCTGGCCACAGCAGAGAGCTGGCCTGGAAGAGGGGCAACCGGGACAGAATCCAGCGCTCCGACCAGGACTAGAACCCGGTGTGCCGGCGCTGCAAGGTGGAGGATTAGCCTAGTGAGCCGTGGCGCCGGCCGGGTTTCCTCAGCTTTCAACTCCCAAGAAGCAAAGGACTGAAATGTACCTGAGAAGACCATCTCCATATGATAGGACGTGCTTGCTTAATTCCACAACCCAATGTTCAAAAGGACATTTTAAATATATTCTTTAGCAACAGATGCTTGACATTCCGAAACCTTAGTCCTTATTTTTTATCATAGATCCATAACCTTAGTTAAAAATATATTCAGACTTACCATTTGATGCTGTGGACATGAATTGAGTTTTATTGGATTCTCTCTTCCAGCCAGTCTTAGCTTTGTTTGGCTACAACTTCAATGTGTCTGCATCTGATTTTGAACTCTTATCATTAACTTCTGGATCATATTCATTAAGCTTACACAGAGAAGACAGTTGAACTATTAATTTTAATTTATGTAATTGATTTCTTTACTTCCACCTTTGCCCCCTATAGTCTCTTTACAATAAAGTTTAAGTTAAATCATTTTGCTCTTCAACTGGAAATCCTCCAGTGCCTCCCTGTTTCCTGCAGAGTCAGCCAACCACGACCTCCCAGACCTCATTTCCTTGTGTTTCCTTCCTCATCCATTTTACTCTACTGTAGCCCACTCTGGCTGCTTCAGAGTTCCATCAACATCAGGGCCTTTGCACTTGCTGTTTTCTCTGAGAGATTCATCTTCCATGAATCCACCTGACTTGCTTTCTTACCTTCAAATCTTTGTTCAAATATCATCTTCTCAATAAGACCTTTGCTGACCAGCCTTCTGAAAATACAACTCCTGCCCACACTTTCTGGTTCCATTCCCTGATTTAATACCCCCCCAAAGATACTTTCCACCTTCTAATAAATTATATAATTTATTCTTACTTATAGCCTGTCTCCTTTCATTAGGACATAAGCTACATGATGGCAGTGATTTTTGTTGGTTTTGACTGGTATCTCTCATGCACCTACTCTAGTGTCTGGAATGTACCTTATAAATATTAGTTAAATTGAATTAAAGTAGAATTTCACCATGATTGACCCTATTTCTTTCCCCTGAAAGCCTTAATTTGGCTTCCATTTGTTGAATAGTCTGGTGTTTCTTGGGTAGACTTTGAGCCGTCTATCCTGGGTCGGATTTAGAAAATGGAGCAATTTCCCCGTGCTTCCTTTGGACCCCTGAGAATCTTTAACTGGGATAAGTTTGCATTGTGGCCATGTTTCTTTCCCTGTTATTTTTCCTGTTGTCCAAGGACTCTGGTGTCACCAAAATGGTGAATTGACTGATTATTTCCTGATCAGAACACTCCTGGGTGAATCCTAATGCAAAAAGAGGTAGACACAGATGAAAATGCCAAGCTCCATAAAGAGTGCAATGAAAGAAAAACAAGGATTAATTTCCTTTGAACCTAGCACAGTTATCCTAGCACATATGTTTCTAGTATAAATATTAGAACCTTAAACCTGGTTCAAGAAAATACTTACCTCCTGATGATAAGAAAGCCATAAATACAGTTCATGACCAAAGATTAGTCACTGTTTATTATCGCTGGTGACACATGATACATGGAAGAGATTTGGCAATATTTCAAACATCTCCAGGCAGCCATTTGTCATCTCATAGTACAAGAAGAGGGGGTATTTCTGTATTAATGGTCTCTGTAAAAGGAAACGAGTGGAGAAACGTCTGATGTGTTTTATCATTGAGAGTCAAAGGGACGTTGACAATGTTAAAAATGTGCTGAGTGGAGTACAGGTTTTGTGCAAGTAGGTCTTCTAAATAATAAGACTCCATAAAAAAAAGAGAATAAAAAGAAATAGGTGAAGAATAAAGGAATTATGTTCTGTATTACCTAGTTCTGCCTTGTACCCTTGAATGGCATTTCTGGATGCAAGCTGAGAAACAGGGGCTTGATTTATCTTGAAGACCCATAACACTTTGAGCTGCATGATGACCTTGAGACCTTGCTGCTGTCCAGGAGGGTTAACATTGCAGATGAGTTTGATGCAATATGCAGAGACTCAACACACCTGCCCTCCACGTTAGCATTACTTTCCTATTTCAATCTGTAAATTAAAATAAAGCAAAGCTCAGAGCATGTTAATAACTTCCACTTGATTAAAAAGTTCAAACCCACGTTCCCTTCCTAACTACTATGTCTGTGCAAGTGAAAGACATAAAATCCTTTGGGAGACAACTTTAGAAACGGGGTTGAGGATTGGAACAGCCAAGAACTTTCTTAAAACTAGTGGGAGTGGGAGTGAGCCACTGAAATATTTTTAACACAGCAAATAACTTCTGTGATGCTTTGCAGAATTCTGAAGACATCATTAAAAATTAAATAAAAGGGCTTAGTTTGGTTTTGTGCATGCTTCAATAGGCAAAAAGATATATTTAATGCAAAGGGTGTTGAATCTGAATTAGTACAAATATTATTAATTTAATGTTCATACTGCATTTTATGGTTTATAAACTGCTTAGCAATAATTTTATACATTTTTCCTCACAGCACTGCTGTAAAATATATCAGCATTTTATTTTTCTCATTTTATAGATGAGGCAACCTTTATAATCACTTTATATAATAAGTGATCTATTTCTTTCCTGTGCATATTGGTTAACTGGTAAATGATTAATTTATGTCCACATGAACTTCATCATGCACAGTATTTATTTTAGTGTGAGTTGGTATTTATTTTGCCCGCAAAGCATTACAGTATCCAATTATATATGCATGTTTTAAAGGCAGTAAAGCAACCACCAGCAGTTAATGCAACGTTAAGTCAGAGATTTTAAGTCCATAGTAAATTCTGAGTTATGTCATTTAAATCAACCACCCTGCCCCATCTATCCCCTTCCCACCCTCAGCTCTCTAGTTCATGTAGATGAGAAATGGTTTTTCTATAAAATGTCCATTTGGCACCTGAGTAGTGACACAGAAAAGGCGCATTGAGATTTTCAGAGTTTACAACATAGATTGCAATAATTTATAATTATATTTGGCGAGTGTGGAAAAGTAAGCAAACCTAATCATTTATGTCTGATCATTATATCTGGGGGATGATGTGCAATTGTGGGGTTTGTAGCTTGCTTCTTTGTGCCTTCATTTCTTCCTTTCACTCTTTTTATTTTTTTTAAGTCAGCGTTTGCCTCAGTCAAATGGTTGCTTTGGCTGCATGGATGGAGAAGTATAACTAACCACCTATAAGTGGCATACTAAAGTTTAATAAAAATAGAATTTAATAATCCCTTCCAACTGTAGTTGACATTGATTCATTTGGCA